>NC_141694.1:1037317245-1038546411 GCF_964263255.1 Lissotriton vulgaris
GGCTGCGGTATTTAGTAGGACTTTCTCTCTATTTAAGTCCCTATTGTTGTGCAGGTATCATTAGGGTACTGCAATCCGGACACATAGGTGGAACTGCACTTTATCTAAATGCTGCTATGTGTGTTTTATCTATGCTTATTTTCAGTAGTTGTTGATGACTGCTGCTGTTGTAGGTATGCTTTTAATGTTGAAATATTGATATTTTTAAGGATATGGCTGCACCCAAGAATTTTTATGCTCAATGCTACACACTTTCCAGGACGAAAATGACACAGATCAACCCTGTGCGTTTTCCATTCTCATAAGGTTTCTCCATGCCTACCAACTAAACACACACAGATTTACGTACACAAACACGCTCTGATACCAAAGCCAGACTGGGTAACCAAAAGGAGACCTGGTAAAAATGTTCAAACCACTCCTGCGCCCTTCATTCCCTCGCACAACCACTCTCTCTCTCCCATCCATCCATTTGATTTCCCCTTCTCCTCTCTCTATCCTCTCCCTCTTTGATCTCTTTCTCTCTACCTTCTCCCTCCATCCCTCTTTTTGTCTCTCTCCCCTGGCATGAAGCAATAAATCTGGGGAGCTGTGGAAGTCACAGAGGCGCCAAGGAGGGCCCTGGCTTTCAGAACGGACCTCCGTTGGCTCCAGCCCACTAGGGAAAAGCCCCGAAGGAATACGCCTGTCTGGCCCTGGCTTGTACATAAGACATGAAATCTTTCACTTAGATTTTGTGACTATAGACTCGTCTCGTGCAGTATACAGGGGTTGAACACAAGGTAAAAGAAAACATCCAGGAAGCACTCAAGAGAACTGCTTTAATTCAACTGCCCGAAGTTCTGGTAGAGGCTTTTAAGACAAGGATAACATTGCAAATGAAACTATCTCTCAGTCTCTATTTTTTTACATTGTTTTTATTAATTTTCAAAAACTTTGCAGTTTACAGTGTATCTGATTTTTTGGATCACTAGCGTCACTACTGTTCAGATCGTAACTTTACAGAGACAGAACACTCATTATCAGCTGACCCTTCAGGCTGTTATATCAGTTAAAGACTGCTTGTGTCCATTACAGTTCTAATAACGTAACACATTGAGACAACTTATGATTACTTATATAACAACATTACATGAAACGTTGAAACTCAGCACCTAGAGACTTTACAATAGAGTGATACTTTTCCCCGTGCGCCATCCTCACCAGCCACGGCCCGTGGAGGGAGTTTCGGTGTAGCGGAGAGGCGGGGAGGGGGAGGGGGTGCTAAAAACTGGAGTATGGATAATTGAAGGTAAGTAAACAATTTAATTAATAAAACGAATTTCGTAGCGCACCCTGCATCGCATTTGCGATGCAGGGCGCGCTACGAAATTTGTTTGAATAATTAAATCCCAAAACTAAAGCGAACTGGAGGAGCGTGGCCTCAATCGCTCGATGCACTTGCCCCTCATCTCTAAGGTAGATCAGCTGGTCATCTACATATAAGTAGACAGCATGTATACCATCTCCGAGTGGGATTCCCCAGCAGTCCTGCTCAGAATGGAGAGCTGCCGCCAATGGTTCAACGGTGAGCGCAAATTTCAATGGGGAGAGGGGGCAGACCTGTCTCGTACCCCGCTCAACGGAGACACTCCCTGAGACATATGGACCCATCTTGACCCTGGCCATGGGACGCGTGTAAAGCAACTTCACCATACCCAGTTATACATCTCCTAAGCCGTAGCTTTGCAGTGCAGCAAACAGAAACTCCCACTCTAGAGTGTCAAAAGCTTTCTCGAGGTCTAACACCAGACACCCAGCTTGCGCCAGTCCCACCATGAATAATGCACCACGAGGAAGAAACGGCGTAGGTTTAATGATGAACTGCGCGCCGGCACAAAACCATTCTGATCCATATGTACCAGGTGTGGCACTAGGGGAGCCAGCCTCTTCGCTAGTATTTTAGCGAGTATCTTATAATCCGAGTAAAGTAGCGCTAGTGAACGGTAAGACCCCATGAGCTCCGTGTTTTTGTGAGGCTTAGGTAGAGACACTAGCAGGGACTCGCACAATGAGGCTGGTACAATGCCTGTCTACTGTGCATTTTGATATACCACAAGCAGGTGCGGTGGTAAGACCTGTTTATAGACCTTATAATATTCAGCCGGATAGGCATCTGGACCCAGGGCCTTGCGAGTAGCTAATGAGCTAATGGCCAATTGCATCTCAGCCAGCGTGAGTGGTTCGCCTAATTCATTGCATTGGTCTGTCGTGACCTCCTGCAGGGGCAAAGGGGCAAGGAACGCATCTATGTCGGCCGGCGTCGTACAGTTGAGTGATTGGTATACTCTGGTGTAATGCCCTGTGACTACATCATGGATGTCACGTTGATCAGTGAGTAGCTCTCCCTCCGCAGACCATATCCTCAGTATAGGAGTCTGCGCGATCTCCTGCTGGATCATGTGTGCGAGCAGCCTACCCGCCCTCTCTGCCGCTGCATGCATGCGTGCACTGCTTTGCCTGTGTCCCATAGGGTGCCCACATCTACAACAGAACCTACATTTTGTTCAAAATATGTTTCTAGCGCCGCGTGTACCGCCTCCCGAAATGGTGGGTCCTCCAGTGCCAAGGGCTGTAATCACCACAAATGAGTTATGGGCCCCCCTGCCTGTCCCTGCAGTGTCAGTACATGTGGGTTATGGTCCGAATGTGTCTTACTGAGGTATTCCGCCTTGGCACACTGCGAAGCAACAGGGAGCTCGCAACAAATCGGTCCATGCGAACATTCAGTTTATGTGGATGTGAGTAATGTGAATATATATGCATCTGTGGATGGAGCGCCCTCCATATATCCGTCAGCCCGACCTAAGCAACCAGTCCCCCAAGAGTCTGGCATTGTGTGTTGCAGCTGTCTGTATCAGTGGCAGAAATGACCTATCCAGTGCTGTATCGAGAACCGCATTAAAGTCTCCACGAGGAGCCAGGGGTTATCACACCAGCGTGCTAATATGCCAGTCAGCGTCCTCCAGAACGGGCCCTGTTATATGTTCTGTGCATAAATGGAGCCTAGTATTTCCTGCAACCCATTCAACCGCCCTTTAACAAATACATACCTGCCATAAAAGTCTATGTCGGTATCTTCCGATATCAAGTGTGTACCTGGGCGTATCCAAATCAGGGCCTCCCTGGCACATGTCGAGTAGCCAGTACCAAAGACCTGGCCCCTCCACCTCTGCTGTAACTTATGAATCTCTGGTTGGGAGATGTGTGTTGCCTGGAGGAGCACCACATGTGCAGCATGACACTTCAGGTATGCGTACGTACCATATCTGCGAGCTGGCGTATGCAGCCCCCTAACATTCTAGGTGACTACGGTTGTTGTGGCATAGGGTGTGGTGGCAGGTGATAAAATTGCACGGGCCAGTGATGGGAGTGCTGGGCAGCTTTCACAGGGACTAGCCATGCCTAAGCACTGCCTAAGCGGCCATAGGTGCTGGTCTATAAAAACTCGAACAGGGGGCAGGATAGGAACCCTAATGTGGGTTAACTGGGAAAGAGCAGATAAGCAACACATACCCCCCAAACTAATAAGAATGCCAGGAGGCAACACACGGCTAGATACGCCACTAAGATCGAACTATTAGGAGGGGTTAGTTAAAGCTAGACGTGAAAAGAGTTTGTGATAATGGATCCACTCTGCGTATATAGATGTGTGCATGTCTACGCCGAGTGCTTCATCCCAGTGGTCAGGTGCCAGCTTTGGAACTCTATCTATAACGCTCCCCCCCAAATGCCATGGGCCATCCCACATCACAGGGCCAATAACACATGTATCATGCGCAAGGCATACTTGTCACGCTGGCACTCAGCTTCCCTAACTGATATTTGCGTGTCCTTGAACTGCATCACAGTTTCACATCAAATCCGCTGTGTCACATCTGGGAGCGACTGTGAGTCGACATGAAGTGGCCACCTAGCATATGAGCCATCCTCACTCAGCGACCTCTCCGATGAGGCATCAGTGTCCCTGTTACTCCGGGGTTTACCCATGTCCGCAACCACTTGCAGCACGTCTCGCCTCTCACAAAGCACCTGGTCACGATCCGTGGCCGCCGCCAACTGCATCGGTGTCCCTGCCTCCTGCAGTCCATGCCTGCTGCATCATCTTCCTTGAGTGCTCCGTCCGAGGGCCCATGCCTCTGTATCTTTGGCTCGGCGAGGTTTTATGACCCTTGGATTCAAGCCATTCCCATGCATCGTCCGCCACGTTTAAAAAATGCATGGAGCCAACAGCCACCACTCACAGCCTAGCCGGAAATAAGAGGGAGTACTTTAGATTTAGCTCTCGCATCCATCGCTTGTCAGCTAAGAAGGTACTCTGCTGTTGGTGCATGCCTAGGGCATAGTCCGGAAAGAAGAGTACTTGCGAGTTGTCCACTATTATTGCCTCTAGCTTCCGAGCCTCACATAGTATTACATACCTGTCTCTGTAGTTCATGAGACGGACTAAGAAGGGCCTTGGTCCAGCACCCAGTGGCGACCTATGCGCCGGCACACTGTGTGCCTCTCCACCCTGAAAAGGGAGAAAGCACACCCACAGGCAGCAGCGACCTCAACCAGTTCTCAGTGTACGCATCAGCGTCGGTCCCCTCCGTGCCCTCCAGTAGGCCCACTATGCATAGGTTGTTACGCCGCAAACGGCCATCTGCGTCCTCCACTCTACGCTGCAGGGACTGAAGTCTGGCCGTGATGTTGGGCACTTCTGTGGATACCGCCTTGGCCACCAGTGAAATCTCCCTCACCTCTTTCTTCAGCTCGTGGACCCTCCCCGTTAGTTTGCTGTGATCGGCTTGTAAGAGCGTGAAGTCCTATGTGACCTTATCAATGCGGCCTTCCAGAGACGTGCAGGTTTGCGTCAGCGCCTCGACAATCTTCAAGACGGCCTGCAGTGCTGAGTCTATTTTGGACTCCAAATTCGTAGTTCTGGAGACATCCATCCTCTCAGTCTCTTGATCCGACTGGGTGTGGCCCGTTGTTGAGCGTGTGGGCCCTGCACCCTGATCAATGCGCTGTCTACCCATTTGGCTGCAAGTGAGTAAGTAAGTATTTAGTATGCATGATTAATTAAAACCGTTGCATTCATAACATTACAGGCTGATATAAAAAAGAATAGCAATAGATAAAACTGTTAAAAAAATATATACAAGATAAAAAACCTTTGTTTTAGAATATAGAGATGTAAAATTAGTCCAATTGTGCTAGCACTGCTGACTCAGGTTTGCAGGCCTGTTTGAAGTTATTAATTAAGCTGCATCATTTGAAACCAATAGAGTGGTCCAGTTCAGTATCTACTGTAGTCTTTAGTATGTCTCTACTGTGAAGAGCAAGTGTAGTGCCCCAGGCACATGTTCAGTGGGGCAACAGTATGTGTGTCCCCTCTGCGCCCACTCCTCTCAGGTGTTCACAGTGGGCAGCTTTGCGTCCGGCTCCTCCGCAGCTGACTTAGAACAAATGGATGAGCTTGCACCGTGGGCCCACACACCCCTCCTGCCAGCCCTGGACCAGCAAGTTGACATCAGTGGACGAAGCTCGCCTCAATGTGCAGCCGTGCGATCCGGGGCCCTCCGCGCTCACGACACCAGCAGTTGCACGTTCATCTACAGTTCCCAGACGTTTGACAGTCCGTGAATAGCCACACCCCAGCACTGCACAGTGTATTATTTATGTCCCCCAGAATTGCAGTGCCTTGCACAATGCACACATGCTGCACTTACAGCTACGTTCAGTTAGTCACAATGCTGTGTGCACTGCATACGTCCGTGATCACTCCACAGGCCCCAGGCCCCAGTTGAAGTGCACAGGCAGGGTTCGGGGAAATAGAGGACCCCTGGAACTGTGCTGTATTTGGGATGTAGATGCAGCCCTTAACTGAGGAATCCTCGCTGTGACTCACCAATGGGGAACCGGGGGGGGGGGGCACAGGCTTCCCCAGCCCACGGCGGTCTCCACTGCACCATCACATCTCGGGAGCACTTCCAGGAAGCTGGGGCAGCCCCTCTCTCCTCTACAGTACTCAGCCGGTGCGCAAGTGGGGGCAGCGCCCTGTACTCCTCTGCACCGCTCCACCAGCGGCAGCCAGCCACAGGACATGCACCGCCTCCCGGGGAGCACTCCTGCCGCAACCGACCAGCCACATGTAGAGAGGACGTTGCGTGTCCCAGTGCATCTGCACCTGTCGAGAAACATCCCTCGAACGGCCCTGCAACCTGCTCCAGTAGTCCACTGGATTCAGCAAGCCGGGCTGAAGAAGGCTGGAATGCCAGAAACCGGTCCTCGGAAGCTTGTTTCCGGTCCAGGGAAGGCATGGCTTGGCAGTTCGGGCTGGACTGTTCCTATGAGGCACAGGGTCAGACTGATTTGCATATAGCCATGTCTGAACTGGGGTGGCAGAGTGGGCTAAAGAACGGTGATGGATTAAACCCAGATCTTGTTACTGGGTGTGAGTGTTTGATTGGTTCAGATGCTCCGTCCATTACCACCCCCTTTTGTACCACTTTTGGCCACTATAAGTGTGGCAGGGTATGCTCAGACGTGAGTCCCTTGCTCACTTTGCCACTGGATTCAAGCAAGCCGGGCTGAAGAAGGCTGGAATGCCAGAAACCGGTCCTCGGAAGCTTGTTTCCGGTCCAGGGAAGGCATGGCTTGGCAGTTCGGGCTGGACTGTTCCTATGAGGCACAGGGTCAGACTGATTTGCATATAGCCATGTCTGAACTGGGGTGGCAGAGTGGGCTAAAGAACGGTGATGGATTAAACCCAGATCTTGTTACTGGGTGTGAGTGTTTGATTGGTTCAGATGCTCCGTCCATTACCACCCCCTTTTGTACCACTTTTGGCCGCTATAAGTGTGGCAGGGTATGCTCAGACGTGAGTCCCTTGCTCACTTTGCCACTGGACTCAAGCAAGCCGGGCTGAAGAAGGCTAGAATGCCAGAAACCGGTCCTCTGAAGCTTTTTTCTGGTCCAGGGAAGGCATGGCTTGGCAGTTCGGGCTGGACTGTTCCCATGAGGCACAGGGTCAGACTGATTTGGAAATAGCCATGTCTGAACTGGGGTGGCAGAGTGGGCTAAAGAACGGTGATGGATTAAACCCAGATCTTTTGACTGGGTGTGAGTGCTTGATTGGTTCAGATGCTCCGTCCATTACCACCCCCTTTTGTACCACTTTAGGCCGCTTTAAGTGTTGCAGGGTATGCTCAGACGGGAGTCCCTTGCTCACTTTGCCACTGGATTCAAGCAAGCCGGGCTGAAGAAGGCTGGGATGCCAGAAACCGGTCCTCGGAAGCTTGTTTCCAGTCCAGGGAAGGCATGGCTTGGCAGTTTGGGCTGGACTGTTCCCATGAGGCACAGGGTCAGACTGATTTGCATATAGCCATGTCTGAACTGGGGTGGCAGAGTGGGCTAAAGAATGGTGATGGATTAAACCCAGATCTTTTGACTGGGTGTGAGTGTTTGATTGGTTCAGATGCTCCGTACATTACCACCCCCTTTTGTACCACTTTTGGCCGCTATAAGTGTGGCAGGGTATGCTCAGACGTGAGTACCTTGCTCACTTTGCCACTGGATTCAAGCAAGCCGGGCTGAAGAAGGCTGGAATGCCAGAAACCGGTCCTCGGAAGCTTGTTTCCGGTCCAGGGAAGGCATGGCTTGGCAGTTCGGGCTGGACTGTTCCCATGAGGCACAGGGTCAGACTGATT
This sequence comes from Lissotriton vulgaris, assembly GCF_964263255.1. Classification (NCBI taxonomy): domain Eukaryota; kingdom Metazoa; phylum Chordata; class Amphibia; order Caudata; family Salamandridae; genus Lissotriton; species Lissotriton vulgaris. Next base: position 1,037,324,979 of record NC_141694.1, read on the forward strand.
TGCATATAGCCATGTCTGAACAGGGGTGGCAGAGTGGGCTAAAGAACGGTGATGGATTAAACCCAGATTTTTTGACTGGATGTGAGTGTTTGATTAGCTCAGATGCTCCGTCCACTACCACCCCCCTTTGTACCACTTTTGGCAGCTATAAGTGTGGCAGGGTATGTTCAGACGTGAGTCCCTTGCTCACTTTGCCACTGGATTCAAGCAAGCCGGGCTGAAGAAGGCTGGAATGCCAGAAACTGGTCCTCGGAAGCTTGTTTCCGGTCCAGGGAAGGCATGGCTTGGCAGTTCAGGCTGGACTGTTCCCATGAGGCACAGGGTCAGACTGATTTGCATATAGCCATATCTGAACTGGGGTGGCAGAGTGGGCTAAAGAACGGTGATGGATTAAACCCAGATCTTTTGACTGGGTGTGAGTGTTTGATTGGTTCAGATTCTCCGTCCATTACCACCCCCTTTTGTACCACTTTTGGCCACTATAAGTGTGGCAGGGTATGCTCAGACGTGAGTCCCTTGCTCACTTTGCCTCTGGATTCAAGCAAGCCGGGCTGAAGAAGGCTGGAATGCCAGAAACTGGTCCTCGGAAGCTTGTTTCCGGTCCAGGGAAGGCATGGCTTGGCAGTTCGGGCTGGACTCTTCCCATGAGGCACAGGGTCAGACTGATTTGCATATAGCCATGTCTGAACTGGGGTGGCAGAGTGGGCTAAAGAACGGTGATGGATTAAACCCAGATCATTTGACTGGGTGTGAGTGTTTGATTGGTTCAGATGCTCCGTCCATTACCACCCCCTTTTTTACGACTTTTGGCCACTATAAGTGTGGCAGGGTATGCTCAGACGTGAGTCCCTTGCTCACTTTGCCACTGGATTCAAGCAAGCCGGGCTGAAGAAGGCTGGAATGCCAGAAACCGGTCCTCAAAAGCTTGTTTCCGGTCCAGGGAAGGCATGGCTTGGCAGTTCGGGCTGGACTGTTCCCATGAGGCACAGGGTCAGACTGATTTGCATATAGCCATGTCTGAACTGGGGTGGCAGAGTGGGCTAAAGAACGGTGATGGATTAAACCCAGATCTTTTGACTGGGTGTGAGTGTTTGATTGGTTCAGATGCTCTGTCCATTACCACCCCCTTTTGTACCACTTTTGGCCACTATTAGTGTGGCAGGGTATGCTCAGACGTGAGTCCCTTGCTCACTTTGCCACTGGATTCAAGCAAGCCGGGCTGAGCAAGGCTGGAATGCCAGAAACCGGTCCTCGGAAGCTTGTTTCCGGTCCAGGGAAGGCATGGCTTGGCAGTTCGGGCTGGACTGTTCCCATGAGGCACAGGGTCAGACTTATTTGCATATAGCCATGGCTGAACTGGGGTGGCAGAGTGGGCTAAAGAACGGTGATGGATTAAACCCAGATCTTTTGACTGGGTGTAAGTGTTTGATTGGTTCAGATGCTCCGTCCATTACCACCCCCTTTTGTACCACCAGTAGTCCACGTCGGCACTTCACCAGTTCGGCCAGGATTTGTGCTCCGCAGGGTCCAAGAGTCTCTTTGCTACCGCCAGCCACTCCACGCAGTGGGCGGGCGCCACCACCCAGCCACCAGCAGAACCTCCATCTCGCCAATCCGACGGTCCCGTCAGGTGCAAGGCCACCCAACGCCGCAACCAGGCCCACAGTGCCAACTCCTCATTGGGGGGCGACAGCAGGACAAAGGCGGCCACCAGTCGGCCCAAAGTTGCCAGACGAGCTCCGCTTAGGATCAGCCTACTGGTAGGCAGTAGTAACCAGCTTGATGGTGCCGTGACATGCAGAATAAATGTCGGATCTGCGGATCGGTTGGCGGAGCCTCACCAGAGTGCGTCGATCATCATGGCTAGCTAGCCACGCCCCCACTATCTCTCAGTCACTATACCAACATCACAAATTTCAAATGGGAAATTTATTTCGTCTCTTGGAACCAGCAGCAATAGTGTTGTTAACAACAGAAGAATAAGTCAGAGTCTGCAAGTCTTGTCAGTCTCTGCAAAAGTAAAAGCTGAAACAAAATGTTGATTCCTGCACAGCTTTTACATTAGTTGCAAAAGTGAATTTTGTACTTATCATGCCAATAGTTATGTTATCACTAATGTCTTATTAAAGTGTTCACACAGACTTTTACCAATTGCTGTGAGGGTTCTTGTTAATACAAGAATGAATATGTAGGATATTATGGCCCTCAATGGCATCAATAAGACTGCAACAGCATCCTCTAGACACGATAGCTGCAGCAAGATGTTTCCTCTAGGCTGTCTTTTCAGAATAGTATCATATTCCATATGTACTGAAAGACTTTGCCCTTAACTGAACCCATTAACTATAATGGGGTAACCAAGTAACCCTCAGAACCTGGGTATGAATGCAAAATAAAAACAATGGTTCTGTCGGGAGTCACATATTCTTAGTTTAACATGTACTTAATACTTTTCATGGATATTATATTAACCATCGAATGAAGGGAACACACAAACACACAACAATCAACTGAGTTCAGTGGATGAGTTCTTTTTTACTCTTTCGATAAATCAATGAACAATAAACAAAAACAATAAAGCCCGTGGACTGTGAAGCAATTAGTGACTGATCATGTTTAGTGACATGGTGCTGTACAAATGTAACATATATAACACATATTTACACAATTGGAAGGAATTTTACACAAGTGTCCAACATTGGATACATAAACCACAACAGGATATAGTATTTCGTTATTCTAGTTGAGGAATTGCGTGGACATGTTGAAGTAACAACGTCAACGTTTCGACCCTAAGATATAGTGTGGATTCGTAAGCATCTATGGCGGGTCTTTAGCAGGACAGGAAATGATATGACAGCCTGTGAATTCAAGCATTGAATCCGAACGGTGTGTGTGTATATAACTGAAAATACAGGGACAAGTGGCGGCAGGTTGCTCACCTAGTATCAAGGAAGTGTAGTAATTTGCGTCCTTGTGTCCTACTTGTGGAGGTGTCAGCTGACACCATTCATTCACTTTCGGGAATGTCTGAATAGAGTATGTTTATTCTTCACAACTTAACGTAGAAAAAGGCAAGGCTCACTTGCATATATATAGTCTCATCTATGAAAGTTCTGTGGGTTCATCAAGCAGCGAGCACAGACCAGACAAGCTCAGGAGGGCACGCATAGATCGACGTTGGTAGTCATAAGCAGACTGGAAGAGTATTCAATCAATCAATCAATCAATCAATCACGGCATTTGTAAAGCGCGCTACTCACCCGGAAGGGTCTCAAGGCGCTGGGGGAGAGGGGGACGTTACTGCTCGAACAGCCAGGTCTTGAGCTGCTTCCTGAAGGAGAGATGGTCTTGGGTCAGTCGAAGGTGGATGGGGAGGGAGTTCCAGGTCTTGGCTGCCAGGTAGGAGAAGGATCTTCCACCGGCGGTGGCTCTGTGGATGCGTGGTACGGTGGCGAGGGCGTGGCTGGTCGATCGTAGCTGGCGGGTGGGCGTGTAGAAGGTCAGGCGGTCATTGAGGTACTTGGGGCCCAGATCGTGGAGAGCCTTGTGTGCGTGGGTGAGGAGTCTGAACGTGATTCTCTTGCTGACGGGGAGCCAGTGCAGGTCTTTCAGGTGTCCAGTGATGTGGCTGTGTCGGGGGATGTCAAGGATGAGTCGTGCGGAGGCGTTCTGGATGCGCTGGACTCTCTTTTGAAGTTTGTCTGTGGTCCCGGCGTAGAGGGTGTTCCCGTAGTCCAGTCGGCTGGTGACGAGTGCCTGGGTGACGGTCTTCCTGGTTTCGGTGGGGATCCATCTGAAGATCTTGCGGAGCATGCGCAGGGTGTTGAAGCAAGATGAGGAGACGGCATTGACTTGTCTGGTAATCGAGAGCGAGGAGTCTAGGATGAAGCCCAGGTTGCGTGCGTGGTCCGTTGGTTTGGGAGTGGTGCCCAGGGCGGGGGACACCAGGAGTCGTCCCAGGCGGAGGGGGCTGACCCCAGGATGAGGACTTCCGTCTTGTCTGAGTTCAGTTTCAGGCGGCTGTTCTTCATCCACTTGGCGACGTCTTTCATACCTTCGTGTAGACTAGCTCTGGCGGTGGCAGGGTCGTTGGTGAGGTAGAGGATCAGTTGGGTGCCGTTGGCGTAGGAGATGATGTTGAGGTTGTGTTGTCGTGCGATGGCTGCAAGAGGGCTCATGTAGACGTTGAAGAGGGTTGGGCTGAGTGATGATACCTGTTGGTACGCCTCAGATGACTTCGGTGGCCTCGGATCTGAACGGGGGGAGGTGGACTCTCTGGGTTCTTCCGGCGAGGAACGAGATGGTCCACTCCAGTGCCATCTCTTGGATTCCGATGTTGCTGAGGCACTGCACTAGGGTGCGGTGGCAGACAGTGTCAAACGCTGCAGAGAGGTCCAGGAGGATGAGGGCCGCTGTTTCCCCCTTGTCGATCAGGGATCTGATATCGTCGGTGGCTGCGATCAGGGCGGTCTCGGTGCTGTGGTTGGCCGGGAACCCGGACTGCGAGGGGTCGAGAGATCCGTTCGTCTCGAGGAAGGCGGCAAGCTGTCTGTTGATGGTCTTCTCGATGACTTTGGCCGGGAAGGGGAGGAGCAAGATGGGGCGGAAGTTCTTGAGGTCGGTGGGGTCCGCTGTTGGTTTCTTCAGGAGGGCACTGAGCTTGGCGTGCTTCCAGCTCTCTGGGAAGGTGGCGGTGTGGAAAGAGGTGTTGATGATGTCCCGGAGATGGGGTGCAATGATGGCGTTGGCCTTGTTGAAGATGTGGTGGGGGCAGGGGTCGGTTGAGGATCCGGAGTGGATGGTGTTCATTGTGCGGGTGGTGTCTTCGGTGCTGATCGGGGTCCAGTTGCAGAGGGTGGTGGTGGCGGGTGTTGGTCCGGTGATAGGGTGAGTGGTCTGTGCATCGAAGCTGTTGTGTATGTCGGCGATCCTGCGGTGGAAGAATGAGGTGAGTGAGTTGCAGAGGTCTTGCGATGGAGTGATGTCATTGTTTCCGGCGCTGGGGTTGGAGAACTCTTTGACGATGCTGAAGAGTTCCTTGCTGTTGTGGGCGTTGTTGTACAGTCGTTCTTTGAGTGCTGTCTTCTTGGTGGTGCGGATCAGCTGGTGGTGTTTGCGGGTGGCGTGCTTGAGGGAGGTTCTGTTGTCTGAGGTCTGGTCGTGCCACCAGGCTTTCTCGAGGGTGCGGCAGTTCTTCTTGGAGTCCTTGAGTTCGTCGGTGAACCAGGGGGTTTTCTTGCTGCCGGGTCTGATCTATCCTTGCCAATTCCAGGTGCTGTTTCCCTTAATGAAATAGTAAATCTGTGCATTTTAGAGTTACGCCTGTTCTGTTTGGGAATGGCCTATCCCATATTGAGAAATCACGCAGGGGTGTTGATGACGTGGACCCAGTGAATAGTTGGAAGGTGGTCACATCCTTGATGTCGGGGACCACTGTAATAAATGTGGCCTGGACCCAACTTCATGATTCTTTAGCCAGTACAACACCACACTACACCTGTGCCTTCTTATTTAAATGCTGCTCGGCCTAGCCCCTATGGTCTCCGTGGTAACGTAGCAACTAACGAGTGGGTACTTGCCCGCCCACCTTCGTGCTTTGTTACCGAGTGCAGTGAGTGACGCGCTTCCAACTGTGGCCCGTGGAGCATTTCCTCTCACTCTGCCGTTTGTTGCTGGGGCCTGTTCCTGGCCGCGGAGCATCTCCCTTTTGCTCCACTGCTCATACCGAGGCCTGTCCCTGCTGTCACTGCATGCTTGCACTCCGTGGTGCATGTGCGCATACAGGTCTCCGTGAGGGAAGGAGGGGTGTTCTTTATCTCGCTCACCTGACCTCCTGAATGCAGCAGTGTCTAAGAGGCAGTACTCATGATCAGATATTTCTCCCTCAGTGGGACTCACAGGAGAAGTGCCTGTAGAGGTTTGCCTGGCCCTTATTCCTCACCAGCTCGTCCTACATGTGAGGGAGTCACAGAAGAGGTGCCAGCCAGATCATTGTATGCAGCTCTGTTTTCCCTGCATTTGAGGGACTAACTGGAAGGGGTGCTACAGCTTACATACCTGCCACAGCACTGTTTTTTCCCCAAGCCTTGGTGCTATTCTTCAGGCGGGAGTGCCTTCTGTTCTGCATCTCTGAACAGCATGTGCCTACTGGTGAGTCATACAAGGCATGCCGGCTACCTCCCTGCACCTATAGTGCTTTTTTCATGTCCTTGCCACAGGCACGCCTGCTAAGCGCATAGAGTACTGAGCTCCACCCCTCTGCACAGGTCATTCACTATAAATTGATACTTGTATAGTGCACTACTCACCCGCAAAGGTCTCAAGGCGCTTGTACGAATACCGCTGTGGAACCCATCCTGGCTTTCCCTGTGAGGCGTCCACTCCTGGGCACCCCCAAGGTGGAGGCCAGGCATCCTTAGCATTGTGGGGGCCGTTGTGGAGATTAAGCAAGCTATTGCCCAGAGTTGCAGAGTGGGACTCCATGATTGGAATAGGCACCGAGGCGAGAATTATCAGGTCCGAATTTTGAGCCCAAGACCCGCCGAGGCGGGGAATTGAACCCTGGTCCCGGGCTAGACCTCTGCATCAGGGTCTGCCGCTCTAATCATTGAGCCACACTTCTCCTTTCCATGCTCCAGCACCATTGGGACACGTGCATCATGCTATAGGTCTTTACCACTGCATGAGTGGTGCCACCTCATGCTACCCGATAGCTGTTTCTCCACAGCTGCTCCATCAGAGGTTGACATCACAAGGTCACTGTTACCTAAGGTCACTGTTACCAAAGGTCAGTGGTTTAACCCCCTGTGCTGTCTACACTAGCCCGCTGCTGCCATCATCATGGCCTCCGAACCTGCTCTGGAAAAGTTGTGGTGGATGGGCCCCTACCCACTCAAGCTGTGAGATGGAAGTAATGGGATGAGCAACGGGAGACCTATTTTGTGGCAGTAGGGCTGGAAAATGATCAACGGTGTCCTATGCTATTATATTTAGGAGGGGTTGCCTTTCACAAATTGGGAAATCATGTCATCGATGCTGGTCCTCTGTTCACCTACACCATGTTATAACAGGGTTTGACTGCTCACTTGGAGGCCCTCGCTAATACTGACAATGAGAGGCTCTTTTTGTGCCAGGCCCATCAACTACCCGAAGAACCCATGGACGCTTTTTATGCTCACCATAAAGACTTGGCCAGCACCTGTATTTTGCCCGATGCCTATGATGAAAATCGGTGCCCAATTCATACAGGGCTGCTCTTCCGTTAAGCTCAGAGAGAACATTCTCCAATTTCCAGTGATGTACATTGTGGACATGCTGACAATGGGTTATTCCAAAGAACTCTCCAAAGTGTGCCCCACACATATGGAAGTGGATCTGCAAAACCAGGTGAAGAGGGAGCCGGTCAATACAAATAAAAAGAAACCTTGTCACAAATCCAACTGAACTCCCAAGATGTTATGGATGTGGAGGGTCATATCAACATCAAGGACCCAGTCCAGTTCACGGAAATCAGTATTCAGCATGCTTTAAACCTAACCACTTCACCAAAGTATGCCATTCTTCCTCACCCAAAAAGGGACAGAAACCCAAAGCAATCAACGCAATGCAGTCTCCCACTATGCCAGAAGATGGAGAGGACATGGATGATGATGATTCTGAGGGAGCTGTTCCTGTAATTCACTGCAACCTGGCAGATACCCACAGAGAAATATAAGGGGGTGGGATGCACACAGTAGTTCACGTTTTTTTCCGCTAAATTAATCAAACTGTTGTCCAATCTGGATGCAGCTTGGCTCAGTGTCATGCCCAAATGACACGATTTAGACAACAACCCCAATACACGGGGAGACCTTTCTCCCCAAACCAGTGCATAGCAATATTCTGCCATTTGGCGTATTCTACTCCTTCTTTACTCTTTTCTTTTAACAATTTTTGTTCTTTTGCTTTTCACGTTTCTTTTACTCCATCTACAATTCAAGTACACGCGTGGGAATGCGTGCCATTTTCCCAAGTTTCTTTTGTTCCAAAAGTGCCCATCCTGACCTCAATGAAGAACACGACTGATCGCTATTCAAAAAAAGCAGCGTTTATTCACATTAAAACCCAATGCATTTCTGGCTAAAGTTGCCCTTCATCGGGGTCACTGCAACAAAACGCTGCACATCATCAAACCTCCTCGGTGTGTGAGTAAGTGTTTAAGAATCCCTAACTCATCCGTTTAAAAATATATATATATATCCACAGAGGCACATTCCCAAATACAACATTCTCCATTCATCACAGTTGCAAACGTTAATCATCACAGAAGCTGCAATACATTTTTTTTGGTGCAGGATGTCCGAAAGACACTCCCTGTTCAACCGGTCTTACGCTCCACCTCTACCCAGGTTTTTGCATATTGATTAGATAAGCTTTATTTCGATATAAAAACATATCATAAAAGCTGCATTTCACAATAATAAAAAGCAATATTTAGCACATACAATACAATAATAACATATTCACAATATACAGTGTAAAAACAATCCAGATAGTCAGTTGGACTTTTTAAGCGGAAGGAAAGAGGAGGGAGAAAGCATACTACTGTATCAACAGTTTTTTTGCAGTTCTTAAGCGCCAGGCCCAGCCTAAAAATTTTGCCAGACAGCAGGCAAAGAAGGGTCTTGCGTCAGTGCACAATATGCGCAGGGCTTCTAAATGCGATCTTGTTCCCAGGCTCCTACATAATGGTCTCAACCATAACTTCCTAGGTGCAACGTAGGTGTTACATTCGAACAACAAATGTGCAACAGATTCAACCCTCATTTCACAAAAGGGACAGTATGGCACAGTTTGTAAAGGCGGTTTCCAGGTTGAGGTAAATTGACCAAGAGGGAGTACACCTAACCTGAATTTTATGTACAATGCTCTGTCTCCAGAGTTGTGGATGGAGTCCAGATAGGGTTCCCTAAAAGGGAGTTCTTTAATTAACAGGAACTGGGCAACAGATTTACAGTGATTGGAATTACACATTCTTTCATTGTCCACCCACGACCAGAAGGCTTTTTTTATTACTTGTTTTGAGGGCGATGTTTTACTATCCCATGCATCTCCTAGCCCCAGTTTGTAGAGAAGGGACTTAACATCTCTAAGCCAAGTAATCTTGTGGCATCCTGTAAGGGACAAAAGGTCTTCCAGGGCCTCTGCGTAACTGTGGAGTTCAGGGACATTCCAGATTCTGGACCATAGTAATAGCGGGCGTAGTTTTGCTTGATCACAGATTGGGCGGGAACCCGCATCAAGCAAAATGGGGATTGTAGGAGTACTGTGGGGCAGCCTCAAGAGATCTTTATGAAAATTATTATCAAGGGAGACCAAGGTATCAATTTTCTGTGAGCCCCACAGTTCCGCGCCATATAATGCCGCGCTTACGACCCTTGCCCTGTAGATATCTAGAACTGCCCCGATGGGTTTCAATGGCGAAGCTCGCTGTTGTTTGAGCAAGGCTCCAGCTACCCTCTTGTGGGCAAGAAACACCTTCTGATGGTGTGCCCTCCAGCTCATAGAGTCGGATAACCGTATTCCCAGGTAGTCAAATTCCTTGACTCTCTCTAAATGAACAGAGTCTAGAACAGGGGTAACAACTGTTTTTTTAGGGGGGTTGAGGACAAGGAACTTGGTCTTTCCTATATTTATGGCCAGGCCTTTGTCATCACAAAAGGACTTGAAACTGGATAGCAATTTTTGGATACCCACTGGAGTCTTAGAAATTAGAAGGGTGTCGTCCGCGAACAGGAGCGTCGGAATTTTCTTCCCCGCCAGGGTCGGCGCATCGGATGGATCTTGTGAGAGGTGCTCCACCACTCCGTTAACATAGAGAGAAAACAGAGTGGGGGCAAGCACACAACCCTGGCGGACGCCCCTGTTCACCGGAATGCGAGATGTTTTTTCGCCCTGTGAACCCCATCTAATTTGGGCGAAATTGCTATCGTGGAATTTTATCAGTAGGGCGGCTAACAGGTAGGGTGGTAAGCCTAACTCATTAAGAACATTCCACAGTGATGCTCGTGGGACCAGATCAAACGCTGTGCGTAGATCAATAAAGACCAAGTACAAACTGCCCCCCCCCAACACCACCACTTTCCAATAGAGCATAAGGAGGCGAAATGTCTGCTCGATAGTGCCAGTCCCCTTTCTGAAACCTGCTTGGAGGTTGGACAGTATCTGGTTTTCTTCTGCCCACTGCAATATCCTGGTTAGAACAACTTTGCCCGCCACCTTTTGGGTTGAGTCCAGCAGGCTGATGGGGCGGTAATTCGCCGGGTCGTCTCTGGAGCCTTTCTTAAATATAGGGACCACTTCCGCTCCCCTCCAGGAGTCAGGGAAGGAGCCTCCTAACAGGGCCTCATTTAGGAGGGAAGTGATCAGTCTGCTCCACCACGCCGGGTAGGCTTTTAACAAATCGCCCGGGATCCCGTCAGGGCCAGCAGCTTTGTTGGAAACAATACCCTTAATTGCCTTTTCTACCTCCTGTCTAGAAAAAGGGCCGTCACTGCTCATGGGGACTGTTGTAGGGCAAGGCAACGGGGCCAGGATATGATCACAAACCCCCAGTGGGATGGAATACAGCTTGGAGAAATGTTCCAACCATACGGCACCGGAGATGTTGCAGGTTATTTGCTGATCAATAGGCTTTTCCCTGGCTCTCAGCAGATCCCAAAACTCCTTGGCGTTTTTCTTTTTGCTTGCTTCGGCCAAGTCCCGCCAGAAGTTTAGATCGTGTGCTTCTTTTGCTTCGGTCACAACTCTTTTGTAAATCTTCCTTGCAGCCCTTACTTTATCAGGCTCATTATTTTTTACTGCCGAGATGAGAGCCCCCTTCGCTTCCCGGCATTTCGAAGAGTACCACTTTGTTCTGGACGTGTAAGCACCCTTTCGGGCCGCCTTGTTGCTCGGCTGGGAGATAATAAACAGATCGCTCAGAGCCTCTATGGTCTTTGCAAACAGAGGTAAGGTCTTTTTATCCGTAGGGTTTAATGTATCGAGCTTGGAATCAACCTCTAGCAGAATAGACCCAGCTTGTGATAGCCTCTCTTCGTCCGCCGAGACTCTTGCCCACTTCAAGCGCCTACTACAGTTAGAGGGAACGATTTCACGGGAGGTTTTCCACTTCTGGTCCGAGCTAGCAAAGGTCCCATCCTGCCATGGACTAGTGATCAAAAGAGAAAGTGGGTTGTGATCACTGTCACTGGATACAATGACCTCCATATCTTGGTGGTAAGTCCACAGATTAAAATTGAGCATGAGGAAATCTATTCTTAAGGTTCGCCCAGTTCTATTATATGTATGGGCTCCCTTGGGGTCCGAGTTGGAACGGCCGTTGACTGATCTCAGATTATGTTCCAGGCAAAGGGCATTGATATCTATTGCACTTTGAGTCCATTTGGGAATCGGATCGATGGTTAGGATAGGGATACCTCTTCTTGAGTCCTCTTCAAAGGTATCCAGAATGTCTTCCCTAGACAATGGCTCAAAGCAACAGTTAAAATCACCCGCCAGCAGGACATAAGAATCAATATTGCAAGAGGCTAGATCATTGCTTAGGCCTGTTGATGATAAACGTGAAGGCCCACCATTGGAGCCCCTCAAATAGATGTTAAAGGCTTCAAGGGTCCTCCCTCCTTTATGATGCAGTGATAGCCATTGTAGGTCAGGAGATTTGGTAGGCCTTTGGGTAACACCTAGCCTTAGGGAGATGCTAATCCAAATCAATAGACCGCCTGAAGGGCGACCTTTAGAGCCAGATTGTTGTACGGCTGGGACAAAGTAAGTCGTGAACCCCACTCTGTGCCTTGGTTCTTGGCACCAGGTTTCCTGAAAGAGACAGATGCTATATGGTTCTAGAAAGGCAGTCCAGTCTGGATTATCAAGATTGCGATCAAGCCCAGCCACATTCCAGCTCAGGATCTTTATTAACGATGTACCAGAGGTATGCTGTGGAGAGGGAAAAATAGGCGGAAAAGATTCAAGTACAGCCTCTCTGGAAACATTTGCACTGGATTTAGAATGCTGCAGAGAAGGAACCTTAGTTGTATCAATCCCACTCGCCTCTGCAGCACCCCCTAGGCTTAGTGATTGGGAAGTCGTAGAGGATGGAGCTGAGCAGCCTTCCGAGACAAGAGGGTCAGATATAACAAGAAACTTCAACCCATCCTTAGTGTCTAAGCCACTTGTATATCCCACTGGGACCGCTGGGAGATCTGGGGGTACATGCTCTAGTGGGCTTCGGGTGTGAAGGGAAAGAGGTATTTCGGAGTTATGTTGAAAGTGTTGGCTAGAAAGTCAATCCACCTCCTCCAGGCCACCATATCTGTTTGATGTAGGAAAGCCGTTCCAAAGTGGTTGGAGTTGGTTATAAGCTTTAGGGTGGCTTTTCCAAGGTTGGTGTTGAACTAGGGACCAATCATCCGCCGGGATATGCTGGACACGGGGTGGATAAAAGAAAGACAGGGGTCTGGGTATAACAGGGGACCCTTCAGAACCAGGCCAGGAGCAGATGAATTGTGCCGTGTGCGGGTCCTCAAAGGTCACCACTATACAATCCCCTGGGCTGGATTTCTTTGTTGGGCCCACCCAGCGAGTTCTTCGAACCATCATTACTCTGCTTCTCCGGCCATTGGGGATAGGTCTGTTAATATTTAACCAATACATTATTTTATTTTTTAACGACCAGTGGTTCTCATGCTGGTCTACACCAATCTGGGGGACACCCGTTAGTACCACCACATAGTCGTTGGCCTCAGGGGGAAGGTCAATATACCCCCCTCTGAAGTTGTCCTTTGAGGGAGGTTCCTGCACAGTACCAAGGGTAGATTTGGGCTGGGCGCCAGGTTTAGGCTTTCCTGGTTGGGAGTTTGGGGCTCGTTGGGGAGTCTTAGGTTTAGCGGCAGGAGGAATTTGGTTCACCACCACAGACCTTGGCTTAGGTATCGGCCGAGAGGGGAGTGGGGCTAGGGGTGGGACATCCTGACGTAGTGTGGCGGGGTTTAGAGGTGGGCATCCTGCGTTTGAGTTGTGGGAATTGGTGGTGTTATATCTACCACAGGGTGCCCCTGGTTTTCAAGGGTTTTCAAACCAAGGGTGGCCAGAGCGATAATACTTTTTTCCATCTCGAGCAGATTATTCTCTATTCTCGAGAGTCTAAGATCAAGAGGGGAAAGAAGTTTCTTTAGGGTTGCCCAGACCAGATCTATAAATTCCCTTTCATTATTGCCCAACCCTTCAGTCTGCAAGCCCTCAGTCTCTTGGTCCATACTAGGTGGGATGACTTCGGGATCCACTGTACCACCCTCCCTAGCGTTTTGAGACCCCGTACTTTTCTCTTGAGACACATTAGATGACACGTTGGGTGATAGTGCTCTTGTTGAAGTTAGATTTTGAGGAAGCACAATTTTCGCTTTTTTGCGTGCATAAGCAGTGCCTGTTCGACGCTTCCTTTTAGGTGGTTTACTAGTAGTGGGGTTTGAAGATAACTGAGGGTTAGGGGTCGGGTTCTGGGCGCAAAATGCAGCTGGGAGTTTGGCTTCATCTACGTTGGGATATCGCTCTAGCGATGGGGAGGGGGTGGAGTTAGTTGGAATCTGATGGACATCAGCCTGTGTAACTACACATTTAGGGACAGCAGGTCGTTCTGGAGTAACCGCGGTGGCTATGTGGCCTAGGGAGGATTTTTTCGAGAGCGCTATCACTTGTGACAGTCTTCTAGCAGCACCCAGTTCAAAGGACACCCGGGTTTGTAATTTAGATATTTCATTATCAATGGCGATGTTAGTACGGGTGATAAAATCGTCCATAGGGCCACTAATTTGCGAAGCTGCCTTGGAGGTCTTGCTCCTAGTTGCCCTGGTACTCATTTCTTATGGAGCAAGGGAATGGTTGCCTGTAGGAAAAAAGGCGATGGAGAGTGGGCCAGTCCAGTCCTCTCCGTCCTCGAACGGCCTCAAACGGCCCTGTCTTTGCCCAGTCTTCGCCCCGGGCTGCGTCCCGCGCTGCGGGAGTGTTGAGCCGAGATATAGTGGGCGTGTTGGGCGGGGGGCGGGCCGGCGGGGAGAGCGGACCGGATGGTCAGTCCGTGGTCTTCGCAGGGACTCCTGGATGTTGGAGTCCCTGCACACTCGCAGCCCACGCCTTTCCTCGCACCCCTGCCTCCGCCTTCAGTGACCAGGTGCTGTGGGTGTCAAACGCACTCCTGTGGGCAGCGGCTCCCGCGGAGCGGGAGCGGCAAGCCGTGTGGGCGGAACTGCCTTTGGATCCCTCGGTAAATCGGTAAGACTCTGCCTGTAAAATTCAGCGTCCCAAGGAATAGCTGGCGAAAGCGCCTTTTACACTGTCAGGTGGGCGGGGGGCGGGCCGGCGGGGAGAGCGGACCGGATGGTCAGTCCGTGGTCTTCGCAGGGACTCCTGGATGTTGGAGTCCCTGCACACTCGCAGCCCACGCCTTTCCTCGCACCCCTGCCTCCGCCTTCAGTGACCAGGTGCTGTGGGTGTCAAACGCACTCCTGTGCGCAGCGGCTCCCGCGGAGCGGGAGCGGCAAGCCGTGTGGGCGGAACTGCCCTTGGATCCCTCGGTAAATCGGTAAGACTCTGCCTGTAAAATTCAGCGTCCCAAGGAATAGCTGGCGAAAGCGCCTTTTACACTGTCAGGTGGGCGGGGGGCGGGCCGGCGGGGAGAGCGGACCGGATGGTCAGTCCGTGGTCTTCGCAGGGACTCCTGGATGTTGGAGTCCCTGCACACTCGCAGCCCACGCCTTTCCTCGCACCCCTGCCTCCGCCTTCAGTGACCAGGTGCTGTGGGTGTCAAACGCACTCCTGTGCGCAGCGGCTCCCGCGGAGCGGGAGCGGCAAGCCGTGTGTGCGGAACTGCCCTTGGATCCCTCGGTAAATCGGTAAGACTCTGCCTGTAAAATTCAGCGTCCCAAGGAATAGCTGGCGAAAGCGCCTTTTACACTGTCAGGTGGGCGGGGGGCGGGCCGGCGGGGAGAGCGGACCGGATGGTCAGTCCGTGGTCTTCGCAGGGACTCCTGGATGTTGGAGTCCCTGCACACTCGCAGCCCACGCCTTTCCTCGCACCCCTGCCTCCGCCTTCAGTGACCAGGTGCTGTGGGTGTCAAACGCACTCCTGTGCGCAGCGGCTCCCGCGGAGCGGGAGCGGCAAGCCGTGTGGGCGGAACTGCCCTTGGATCCCTCGGTAAATCGGTAAGACTCTGCCTGTAAAATTCAGCGTCCCAAGGAATAGCTGGCGAAAGCGCCTTTTACACTGTCAGGTGGGCGGGGGGCGGGCCGGCGGGGAGAGCGGACCGGATGGTCAGTCCGTGGTCTTCGCAGGGACTCCTGGATGTTGGAGTCCCTGCACATTCGCAGCCCACGCCTTTCCTCGCACCCCTGCCTCCGCCTTCAGTGACCAGGTGCTGTGGGTGTCAAACGCACTCCTGTGCGCAGCGGCTCCCGCGGAGCGGGAGCGGCAAGCCGTGTGGGCGGAACTGCCCTTGGATCCCTCGGTAAATCGGTAAGACTCTGCCTGTAAAATTCAGCGTATTGATCATCTACACCACTACCACTGGCCGCCATTTTCACACCAAATATTGCCGATGAGTCTTACTTGACTGCCAAGGTTTACGTGACCTAAGGAGGTTGTGGAATGCTGTTAAGCTGCCGGATGGCAGAGTGTCCTCAACTCATGGCTTTTACCTTCAGCATTCACTTAGGAAGCGTGGACTACTTGGTGGCTGAATATGCATCTCTCTTCAAAAGCATAGGATGTCTCAAGGACCATCTGATACATTTGCACATTGATGACTTTGTCCAGCGCGTCCAACTGAAACATCAGAGGGTAACCTTTCACCTACACCCCAAGGTAGGAGCTGAGCAGCAGAAATGGGAGCAAGCAGACATCATTGAGAGGGTTGACAGTCCTAGTCCCTGGGTGTCCCCAATCGTGGTGGCATGTAAACCCAAGCAGCCGGGGGAGGTCACAATTTGTGTTGATATGCACCTGCCCAGTTTGTCAATCTGACGTGAAAGACATCTCATGCCCACTGTTGATGACATTGTGGCTGAAGTCAGCAGCTCCAGCTATTTTTCCAAAAGGGGCCTGCGTGCAGGGTGCCACCAGTTAATGCTTGCCCCAAAATCTAGAGCAATCACTACCGTTTTCACACATGAAGGCTTGTGGAGATACAAAGGCCTCAGCTTCTGAGTGTCGAGTGCAACAGAAGTATTTCAAGACATGATCAGGGGGTTTTGGCTGGTGTCACCAGCATAAAAAATTTCAGCGATGACATTTTGGTCAATACCCTGATACTGGAGGAACAACTTGACTGTCTAAGAGCCACATTTGAAAGACTAATGGACAATGGTCTCATGCTCCACAAAGAGAAATGCGACATCCAATCAGCACCAGTGCCCACCACTGTCACTGAAGTGCGCAGCTTTTTGGGCATGGTTACTCATTGCGGACATTTCATTCAAAGCCTGACAGCCCTCACTCCCCGGCTTCGAAAATTGACCAAGGGCCATGCCATGTGGGCATGGGGACCTCCCCATGGAAAAGCCTTCCTGGGCAACCAAATGATTCCTAACAGCAGACACCATGTTGGTTTATTTTGACCCCAGTCAGGAGTCGGATTTATCAGTAGATTCAAGCCCTACTGGCTTTGGGGCTGTATTATCGCAGAGACCATCTAATGGTGGGTGGGCACAGTGGCGTATGCCAGTCGCTCCCTGACAGAGACTGAGCAGTGCTATCTCCATTTTGAAAAAGAGGACATCGGGGTGCACTGGGGCTGCCGTCATTTTCATATTTACTTGTATGGCCAAGCATTAACAGTCCATATGCACCACAAACCACTGTTCCCTCTCTTCATCGGATTCTCCTCTAAACCGCCTCCAAGTATCGAGAAATGTATTCTTTCACTTCAATCATACAGTTTCTCTGTGATATATCGCCCCGGATCACAAAATCTGGCTAATTATTTTTTCAGGCATACAAGGCCCACCACTCTGGAAGAGGAGCCTGATGCTGAGGAGGTAGAGGAATATGTTTGGTTGGTGGTGGAACGATCCAGGCCACTCCTCATTTCCCTTGCCGACATTGTTAAGGCCACTACCACTAAAAAATGCCTTCAACTCACCATCTCCACAGTAAAGTCTGGAAATTGGTACACCCTCACTCAAACATTCTCTCATCGTACTGAGGAAGCGAGCCTGACCTTGACACCCCTCCACAATGTTCGTTTGGAGGTCGCTGTCTGTCTGGGAGGGTGTTTAATGAGAGTCCCTCTGTTGGTAATCCAGAGAAACATGCAACAACAGGTGTTTTACCTTGCTCACACAGCTCACTACAGGATTGTCAGATCCAAATCTAGACTGAGATGG
Organism: Lissotriton vulgaris; assembly: GCF_964263255.1. NCBI lineage: Eukaryota > Metazoa > Chordata > Amphibia > Caudata > Salamandridae > Lissotriton > Lissotriton vulgaris. Next base: position 1,037,342,394 of record NC_141694.1, read on the forward strand.
AAAGTATGGTTCCCAAATGTAGATGATTTAGTGGAACGTACTGTCTTGCATAGTCTGCTGTGTCAAGTTTGGACCCGTGGAGTCATCGGCATCCATCAAAAGCATCCTCCGCATGTTGCAACAGTTCTATCTCCGACATGCCCCATATTGCTGCCCCATATGTGGCAATAACCTTGGATTTGGCTGCATAAATATTTAACATTTCGGGAATAGGCTTGTACCCCAGTTTCTTCGAGAAGTTAACTATAGCTACTATACTTCTTTCCAGGATGGTGGCTCTACGTAAGACCATTTCTTTCCAAAAATCCTTTCCGTTGAACAAGATCCCAAAGTACGAGAATCAATCTACCACCTCTAACCTCTAATGAGCTATATGGAACGTAGGGAGCTTCATTGGGGGAGTCCCTGCAATGAGGACAAAAGATTTTATTTTGTCACATATAAATCTAAGCTGTCCATAAACCTGGTATTCTCCTCAATGAGTCATTGCAATGCCAAGGGAGTCCTAGCTTGAATCACTGCACCGTCTGCATAGAGGAGAAATTTGTATCGGGGCAGCCTCAATATAGGGAACATCCCTGACACTCACCGCCAAGACTGCTGCCACACTATTAGTGTAAAGGGAGAACAAAAATGGTGCAAAGAGGCACCCCTGTCTCACGCCCCTCTCAATCTCAAAAGATCTTGTACACTCACCCTCCCTGCCATGATGGATTCAAGCAGTCACCCCTGAATAAAGCTGTCTAATAAATGTAATAATAAGTGGGTCATCTCCCATAATTGCCAATAGTTCACTAAGGGCCATACAGTCAAATGAGGCAGAGAGGTCCATTAAACCCATAAAAAGTTGACCTTTCTTAGCTACAGTGTACTTGGCGATCACCATACTCAAATTGCGGCATTAATCAATTATCCCTGTGCCCTTTCTAAAACCATACTATGCTTCCATTTATACTTGCTTTCCCTCCACCCATTCCTCCAATATTTAATAATAACTGTCCCGTAAACTTGGCCGTGCTGTCAATTAGAGAGATTGGCCTATAATTTCTCGGGTTTGCCTTGTCTCCCGTTTTATATATGGGAACATTTATTGAGTGCTTCCATGTTTTCAGTGGGCTATTTTGAGGATACAATTAAAAATGTTAGCCAGTTACAGAGCCCATAAGTCCTTAGTCTCCAGAAAAATATCTATAGGAACCCTGTTGGGCCAGGGGCCTTCAGAGAACTAGACTGAGCAATTGCTCGCTCTATTTTTATCACCTCAAAGACTATATAAACATTATTACTTCCCTCACAATAATTCAGTCTGTTACTTATGTTTCTTTCATTATTTAGAAAACTTTGCTGAAAATGGGCCACCCAGCCATCTTCCTCAATATGAACGTCCAATGAGGAATCCTCAGCCTCTTTTATAAAGGGAGCATTAACCACCTTCCAAAACCCTCTACTATACTTCATCTCAATTGCTCATCTGCGGTCCCCCCAAGCTTCCCCCCTTAAAGCATTTATCCTCATCCTTCTCACCTCCCTATACCTATTGTGCAGCCCTCGAACAATGAAATCATGGTGCAGATTTGCTAAAGCCTTAGTGCAATCTGAATCAAACCATTGCTCTTAGGGTCTCTTTCTACTTGCAAATGGATGTCAAGTGTACTTTGATTTCACCTAGTACCTCCTAAAGCGCAGAGGTTATCTGTTCAAGAGTAGCACTATCGAGCTAGTTAGAATCTCGCGATGTTTACTTGAAAGCACCATTGGTAAAAAAGTTTCCACTTTGTCCAATTTCAATACAGAACCATTGTTTCTGAACAACAATGGTTTAGGAACTTTTCCCACATTCTTTCTGCTATAATTCTCCCTTTTCAGATCAGCTGCAAGAGACGCGTGGTCACTCACTAAAGCCTGAGAAGCTTAACTGCTTCTTAACTAAACTACCATTCAGAGTTTCCGAAGCTAATATATAATCGACTGTCGGAACTTTCTCTGCACTTTCAAAGGTCTCATCCATGAATCCTGTAAGTGGATTTATCCTGTTTACTATCCACAGGTTCCATGCACTCAGCAATTCAGGGCATTCCGGTAATTACTATGGTCAAAGTGGGTGATAGTATCCCCTTCACAGTCCATTATCCAACAAACTGGCTTCTCTGGCTTATGGCAACTTCTAGCGTTGAATTCTCCCATCTAAATAAACGTCAGGGGTTGAGGTGATGGAAGCACACATCATTTATCGCATTCTTCAATCCCCCTGTCACGTGTGACATATTCAATCAATCAATCAATGAATAAATCAATAAACCTATCAGGATTTATAAATCGTGGCGAATCACCCGATAGGGTATTCTGACACTTGCAGGCTCTGGGGGCTTATTCGAACAGCCAGGTCTATTACCATCAAAGTTGTTGTTATAGTGATTTGTGATGATCAAGTCCCAGTCTCTTTGCCCCCCACATATCAAATAATAAAAATAGGATGAATCATTAAAAAATTACAGTATTCCGATGTTGAGAGTATTGGCTATCAGTGTCAGAATTCCACCCATGGCTCTACCAGGCCTAGCTTGTATTGCTGAAGTTTTAATAGGAGCGAAACTCATCCATAAATATGGGACCCACGTTTCCTGGAGGCATATGATGTTGTGTTGTATTATCTCTCCTATCCAGTCCTTGCTGTCCTTCTTTCTCCTATAACCTGTTATATTCCAGGGTAATATCTTAACTACTCCTGTCCTCTCCACCCTCATATCTTTCCCTCCTTCTAATACATCTCTAGAACCCCCACCATTAGCTGACTTATTCCCCAAATTAGCCAATCAATCTCATTCCATTAAGTTCAACAATAGGGCAAATCTATTTCTGGTTTGGATCTGAGCCCTTTCCTTAAATGGGTTGCTGAAAGAATGGCAGGGAGATAAGCTGTTGGCTCTCCCTCTTTCTATCCTAAGACTATCTTGAGGTTTATAAAAGAAACCTAAAGGGAGTGCATAAAGGGAGTACATATATCTGAGACCCTAGAGATGGTTCAATCGGTAGCTGCTGTAGCCAGCCCCCAACTAATCCGAGGCTATCATAATTAATTACAATGCAATCACCAGAAATACATTTCGGGGCTGGGTCAACCCCCATTCTACTTCTGGTCATAAGAATATGCCTGTTTAAGTAAGGGCCTGCTCTTGCGAATTTTGACAGCCAATTCAACCCCTTCCCCATAAGTTGTTCTATGGACTCAAGCTGTGTCTGCCTTAACTCCAGAACATTAACCAAGATAAGGACATATGGGCAAACTGCAGGTGGGAGATGCAATGCCTGACTCGCTGTGGATCCCCCTGCCCCCACAAAGATCACGTTTCTCTCTATTTGTCATATCCCTTGTATTTATCCTTCTTTTACTCCAAGGGGTTATGGGGCAGTTTGCTATTGGGTGGGTGGAAGTGCCTACAGGATCCACATTGAAAACGGGCACTGGAGTGGAAAGGGGATTTTATTAATATTGCTGGCATCCTCTCCCCCGGAGCCTCCAGATCGCAATGAAGTGTCTCTCCCCTGCTGTTGTACCGATTGCTGACACTATACCCCACTGTGTTCAGTTAGGTGCATCAATCATTGTTCTATAGCCTCACGCCAATTCAATAGGGGCTGCACATACATTGATAGGACAAATTAAAATGTACGACACGGGGCTGGGAGCGGGTCAGAGTCTCTGTTCTCAGCACTTTTTTCGATTTCTTCACTTTAGGGACTGATTGCTGTCTTGTCCCTCCACTTTTCCTTTTACTTTTTACAAGTGGCTCTATAGGGATGTTTCAGCTGGCTAACTGGAGGGGGAGTCCCTCGCCGGTCCTAAGCCTGGTGGGTCACTATTCCCCGATACTACGCTTTCAATGATGGTCTGTCCACTTCTTACCTCTTCCAGGGAGAGCCGGGTGAGCTCAGTTTCCTTTATTAGAACGTTAACTACCCTTACCAGAAAATAATCAAGGGTGGTGATGATCTCTCCAACTGTCTCTGTCTCATTTGGTACACAGTCAAAATATCGAGTATGAAATATCGATGTACCAAAATATTGTGTCAGTAATTTCGAAGGTGCAGAATATCGAAGACAAGAATATAGTTGGACAGAATATCGACCCTAAGGTAAGTAATATCGATATACTTAATATCGATGTAAGTACTATCGAAGTTAGTAATCTCGATAGCATATATATCGATGTTACTAATTTCGATTACACTAATATCGATATTTGTATTATTTCTGTTGTTTTATATTATGTATGTGTTATATGTTTTACTTAAGTAATTAAAATAATTAATATTATATGTGTATTACATATATATATTAATACATTTATTTATAAGTAAATTATATGTTTTATTACCGGAGCGGGTTGTGGGTTTATAGGGGAATAGGGTGGGAAGTAATTTAATTATGTTAAATTGATTATTAATTAGTAGGATTTATTAATAAATTGTAATTAATTGGTAATTATTTTTGATTAATTGGAATATAATTTTAATTAATTGATTAATTGATAAATATGTTCTGCAGCGGGTTATGGGTTTATCGGGAAATAGGGTGGGAAGTAATATAAATATGTTAAATTATTAATAATTAGTAGTTAACATGAATTAATTATAAGTAATTGGTAATTAAATTTAATTAATTGGTAAATCATTTTAATTAATTGATAAATATGTTCTATAGCGGGTTGTGGGTTTATAGGGAAATAGGGTGGGTAGTAATTTAATTATGTTAAATTAAAAAATAATTAGTAGTTATTATTAAATAATGTTAAATAATTGGTAAATAAATTTAATTAATGGTTATCTCATTATAAATAATTGATTAATTGATATATATGTTCTGTAGCGGGTTGTGGGTTTATAGGGGAATAGGGTGGGAAGTTATTTAATTATGTATAATTAATTATTAATTAGTAGGAATTATAAATTAATTTTAAATAATTGGTAAATAATTTTAATTAATTGGTAATTAATTTTAATTGATTGGTAAATAATTTTAATTAATTCATAAATAGATAAATGTGTTCTGTTGTCGGTAGTGGGTTTATAGGGGAATATGGTGGGAAGTAATGTAAATGTAATTAAGTAATAATTTATTTAAAATGATTGTTTTGTAAATAATATAATTGTTAAGTAATTATTATTGGTAATTAAATATTATAAAATTGTATTTTTTAATATTTATTTTTGGTTAAATATATTTAGGTAATCATGTTTTTTATAATTATGTATAGGTATTGTATATTGTTTAAATTTTTTTAATACTTTATACCATTTTTTAAATAAAAAGCTTTTATTTATAAGTATGTTATTTTAACCCCTACGCTATCCAACATTTTCTCTACTGTTGCAATCTCTGGAGTTGGAATAGTAATTGTTACCCCTACCCTATCCAACACTTTCCCGACTGTTGTACTCTCTGGAGTGGGAATAGTCATTTTTACCCCTATGCTATCCAACACTTACCCTACTATTGCACTCTCTGGAGTGGGAATAGTAATTTATACTCCTACTCTATCCAACGCTTTCCCTACTGTTGCACTCTCTGGAGTGGGAATAGTAATTTTTACCTCTACGCTATCCAACGCTTTCCCTACTGTTGCACTCTCTGGAGTGGGAAAAGTAATTTTGACTCCTACGCTATCCAACTCTTTCCCTACTGATGCACTCTCTGGAGTGGGAATAGTAAGTTTTACTCCAACGCTATCCAACGCTTTCCCTACTGTTGCACTCTCTGGAGTGGGAATAGTAATTGTTACCCCTACGCTATCCAACGCTTTCCCTACTGTTGCACTCTCTGGAGTAGGAATAGTATTTTTTACTCCTACGCTATCCAACGCTTTCCCTACTGTTGCACTCTCTGGAGTGGGAATAGTTATTTTTACTCCTATGCTATCCAACGCTTTCCCTACTGTTGCACTCTCTGGAGTGGGAATAGTAGTTTTTACCTCTACGCTATCCAACGCTTTCCCTACTGTTGCACTCTCTGGAGTGGGAATAGTAATTTTTACTCCTACGCTATCCAACTCTTTCCCTACTGATGCACTCTCTGGAGTGGGAATAGTAAGTTTTACTCCAACGCTATCCAACGCTTTCCCTACTGTTGCACTCTCTGGAGTGGGAATAGTAATTGTTACCCCTATGCTATCTAACGCTTTCCCTACTGTTGCACTCTCTGGAGTAGGAATAGTAATTTTTACACCTACGCTATCCAACGCTTTCCCTACTGTTGCACTCTCTGGAGTGGGAATAGTTATTTTTACTCCTACGCTATCCAATGCTTTCCCTACTGCTGCACTCTCTGGAGTGGGAATAGTAATTTTTACCTCTACGCTATCCAACGCTTTCCCTACTGTTGCACTCTCTGGAGTGGGAATAGTAATTTTTACTCCTACGCTATCCAACGCTTTCCCTACTGATGCACTCTCTGGAGTGGGAATAGTAATTTTTACTCCTACGCTATCCAACGCTTTCCCTACTGTTGCACTCTTTGGAGTGGGAATAGTAATTTTTATCCCTATGCTATCTAAAGCTTTCCCTACTGTTGCACTCTCTGGAGTGGGAATAGTAATGTTTACCCCCACGCTATCCAACATATTATATAATTAATTGTAAAAATATTAAAAGTATATTTATTTTTTTATGTTTTGTACATTTTATTTATGTTATTGTTTTATGTTTGTAAATGTATTTGTAAATTAGAATATATTTTAATAATTTATAAGTTAGTAAAATAATTATTACAACATATTGTTCAGAACATATATATTATATATTTACAGTATATATTTAATTAATGTATTATTATTATATATGTATTATTTATTAATTTTAAACATTATCAGATACTTATAACTATGTATATTATATTTATTAGTGTTATTTAATGTATTTTACAATTACATTTTAAAAGAAAAAAAACGATATTTTTAACATTGATATTTTTAACATCTATATTATTTTTTCGATATTTTTGTACTTACCATGTTGTAGATAGGATGTCGATATTCTTGCCCTCGATATTTTAGACTCGATATTTCTGTAGGTCGATATTTTGGAGGTCGAAATTTTGTCAGTGATCCGTCTCATTTATCTTCCTTTTACCTATGGTATTTCTAATGACGTCCACATGGCATCAGGAATTAGAGTGGGGGCCTGGCTCAGCCTCTTCCTGGCTGAGATGGGCACGTACGGGCCCGCCCTTGGTCTGTGCTTGGCGCAGGCACTTCCTGAGTCAAAGGACACCAACGCTCTTATGAGTGCGTGATCAGCATTGCAGGGGCTTATGGGGCTTAAGGTCGCCCAGCGGTGCAGCAAGGATGGTGCTCGGCTCTCCCGTCCTCATAAGTACCAGAAGACTCGCTGCGCCCTGCTGGCTAAAATAGGACGTGAAAAGTGTGGACTGAGCCCGTCTGTATCCATCGAGTTACTGACTTCAGGAGCAACTTTCCCTGACCCCTGGAAAATATGATCAATAAATATGTGTTCCTCTCTTCATATTTTAATTATGCCTTATCCGCTTGTAGGCCTATTTCCTTACCTTTATGTGGGGTTTTTAAGAGGGACGCTGAATTCTGGAGTGGGCATCTGACTAAAGACAACATTTGTGCATTCAAGTCCTTGTCCCTTAGTGCATGTGTTATGCCTGGTTTGTGATAGGGAATGTTAAAGGCAGACTATCGAAGGGTCACAGTATTGTGGGCAGAAATATTGAGTGCGAAAATATCCAGGTTAGTGCCCAGAGGGATGTATGGATTTATTATTCTTAACTCCAGATCTACGTACCTTGAATATACATATGTCACCAAGGTACATATATCAAATTAAATAGAAGAAATCTATACAAACTTATGTTTCTATGTTTTATCCCTTGAAATTCTGGCCATGATATGTCTTTGATATTCCCGGCCCACAGCCTGTGCCTGCACTAATATCACAGCCCATAGGAGTGTAGAAGCTACTGTGGCAGTCCCATGAGGCACAGGGTCAAGACTGATTTGCATATGTCTGGGTTCAAACTGGAATGGCATGGTGAGCAAAAAAACGATGGATTGTGGCCCAGATCTCTGTACTGGGGTGAATGTATGACATTGTTCTGCATTCTGTCCATCATCTGTTGTTTTTGCATTTGTCACCCCGAGTGAGACGGTATGCCCAGATGTGGGTCCCGTGCTCTCCATGCCACTGGAATCAAGTTATCCAGGCTAAAGAGGGGTGAAACCCCGAAACCGGTCCTAGGATGTTTGTTTCCAGTCCAGGAAGGACCTGGCTTAGCAGTTCGGGTTGGACTGTTCCCATGATGCACAGGGTCAAGACTGATTTGCATATGGTTGGGTTCAAACTGGAATGGCATGGTGAGCAAAAAAACAATGATTTAGGCCCAGATCTCTGTACTGGGGTGAATGCATGACATTGTTCTGCATTCTGTCCATCAACTGTTGTTTTTGCATTCGTCACCTGGAGTGGGACGGGTATGCCCAGACATGGGTCCCGTGCTCTCCATGCAACTGGAATCAAGCTATCCTGGCTGAAGAGGGGTGAAGCCCGGAAATCGGTCCTAGGATGCTTGTTTCCAGTCCAGAGAGACCTGGCTTGGCAGTTCAGGCTGGACTGTTCCCATGAGGCACAGGGTCAAGACTGATTAGCATATGACTGGGTTCAAACTGGAATGGCATGGTGAGCAGAAAACAATGGATTTAGGCCCAGATCTCTGTACTGGGGTGAATGTATGACATTGTTCTGCATTCTGTCCATCAACTGTTATTTTTGCATTTGTCACCCCGAGTGGGATGGGTATGCCCAGACGTGGATCCCATGCTCTCCACACCACTGGAATCAAGCTATCCTGGCTGAAAAGTGATGAAACCCCCAAACCGGTCCTAGGATGCTTGTTTCTAGTCCATGGAGGACCTGGCTTGGCAATTCGGGCTGGACTGTACCCATGAGGCACAGGGTCAAGACTGATTTGCATATGGCTGGGTTCAAACTGGAATGGCATGGTGAGCAAAAAAACGATGGATTTAGGCCCAGATCTCTGTACTGGGGTGAATGTATGACATTGTTCTGCTTTCTGTCCATCAACTGTTGTTTTTGCACCATGTCTCTTGCTTCGACACCGCTCAGCCACATCATTTATTTATTATTTTACTTATTTGATACAGCACAACCCTCACTCCAAGAAGCACCAGGGACAATTTAACTGCAGCAGAAGTAAACTCTCACTACCTGCCAGTGATGCCCTCCTCCATCAGCATCTGCAACCCTGCCATCTACATATCCCGAGGACTGCTTTCAGACTGATATGGTTGTGGGAGAAAATAAACAGTCTTGAAGATGCCAGTGGTGGTAGCATTCTGTCAGCCCTGAGCTGCAGCAGCAACCTACTCCTCCAGATCCACTCATCCCTCCAACACTTGATCCACTGTAGCTCATTAGTCAATACCCTCCCCCAACAATCTAAACAGATGTGAGAAGGGTGAGGCAGATGGTGTGCCTGCTGCCTTTACCCTCATGGCACTGGCACACATCCAGCTGATACGTATTATGAAGGAAACCCTCTCACCTCTATTGGTCTGAGAACTGAAATTGTGACTATCTCCATTCATCAAGCAATAGATTAGCCCAACAAGCACAACACGTTCTGTGCTCTAGATAAAGCATGATATCATGTCATGCCACTTTGAATGGCCATATTCAATGCAGTGCTTTTCTAGAAAATTATACCAGACCCAACCATACAAAATTCTGCTGCCTCATGCAACTTGTAATTATGTTTCTTCTGCAACATCAAAAGCAATATTTTGTATTTTTTTGTTACAATCTGTTGCACTGGAACTCTATTGCACTTTATGGACATTTGAAAATGCATGAAATGGAATGGAACACCTTAATAGATGGATTCACACATCAATTGTTTGATCAAATGTCTCTAATGAAGAAGATCAACATGTGCCGAGGCTAAGCTTCTCTCAAAGTGGTGCTTCTTAAAGCTATTTTTCGAATGATCCCATGAGGTCTGGTGACAGCTGCACTGTAACATTGTTTCCTAGTTAGCACTTCCTTGGTGCTCCAACACTTACCCACATGCCACCATCATCCTTCCATAGGGGAAACATATACCACCCAAGGAATATAAAAGAATACCATACCTTATGACATATATCACACCAACATTAACAAATACTTTCCTTAACAGCGTATGCCCATAAAACCTGCTACACATAGTCACCAATGACAGTCCAAAATTACCCCACTACTGAACAAAAATTACCATGATAGATGCATATATGAATTCACACATATACACTCAAATCATGCACAAACCCAATATGTGGAACAAAACACTATTTGGGTGGATCAATTTCCTACTCATAAATGTAGAATAGTATCAAACATCGTACAACACCTCAAAACATGTTTTCTTTATATCTCGTAAACCTGGAATTCTTAACAAAAACCTAACTAGTCAACACCTGACCACAATTTCATACTAGGCAATCCTTCCACTATACATAATAGTAAAATAACTACTAGAATAATAAGCTCAAGAGATAGAAAGTATTTAAAACCAAAGATATTGGCTCTCTCAAAGCCTAACTGTGAACCCATTTTCCTCCAGAGCAGTAATTGTCCTGGAAGTGTATGGTTCTTAAACATGTTTATCCTAAGAGCTTATTTTGGATGGTTGGAGGTCCTAAACAGACTATCCTATAGAGCACTATTAAACATACTAAAAACCCTCAACCTAAAGTATCTGTTGAAACCCTAAATGTGCTGGTCAACACACATTCTGGATGGTAAATAGCAAGACTTAGGGCAGAGGCAGATAAAAGGCGCACTCAACACTTGAATAGTGTTTTGAAGTAACTGCTGGTGCACGGAACCAAGGAGTACTTCCCTCTTTACTCCCCACAACATAGGTATAAAACCTCACAAACTTTGAACACAAAATTGGTTCCAGCACTCTTTACAATAATATCAAAACATTCTTTGTTATCACTGATCAAACAATGCAAGTAATTCAGCGCCTAGGGAATAAAAAAACAGGTATCCAAGTTCAGAGTGTGTTTTTCTTTATCCAAATGTTCTTTATTTTTCACAGACAGTTTCTTCTTTCATTATTCAAACATCATAGCCAACGCGTTTCGTCTCCTGGCTATATAAAAAAACATACAAATATATGTATTAAAAAAAGGAATAAGATGGAACCTACTCCTAATCACAACATTATATACACAAAATGTAATTTAAAATACATTTACATGATTGTGTAGCCATTATATACATAGGTAGAAAAAATGTCCAAATACACAAGAATAATAACCCAGATGCATTGGTAGCTCAATGTGAAAAAACATTTTCAGTGTCCAATCACGTATTACAACATATTTTTAAATTGATTAACACCCCTTCACAAAATCAATATTCATGTGGCACCCAAAACTTAGTCCGTTTGTCCAAAGAGGCCCATATCACAATACAAAAAACAGTTAAAAACCCATAAACAGACTATCCTATAGAGCACTATTAACCATAATAAAACCCTCAACCTAAAGTATCTGTTGAAACCCTAAATGTGCTGGTCAACACACATTCTGGATGGCTTTTTTTCAGCTCAAAGGATACCCTTATATTGCTGGGTTGATTCTCCTGCTCTTGAATGAAGAACACACCATCATTTTCTTCTAGCTTACATCATATTAAATGGCCCTCTCCCTCATTCTGACTATATTTAGGGCTTCATAATGATAACATATTCTTTCTTTGTATTTTATCTATCCTCTTTCTCATTTTCTGTGTTGATATGACACAGGAAATGGAAAATATTTTAAAAACATAATTACATGCATGTTAACACTCTGAGGGTTCCATAAGGCTTAATAATACCCATATATCTACAAATTAGAATATTATGGTAGAGTTATATGTCCTTCAGATTATATGAACACCTTTGGATGGCACCCTAAAGCTCTTCAAAAACTGCCAACTGTAACATACCATTCAATGATAGACCAACACGGCTGACCTTACTGTCCTCATTCTATTTCATCTCATGACATCACTCCACTAACTAGACTGTTCAACTTTAATGAATCTTGTGACATTCAATGGTTAAACAACAACAAAATATCCATGGGTCTATGAGCCTGAAAAAAAAGCTCCTTAAGCAACTGGCACAAGAAAAGACCTAGTGGTGTAATTAGTGGAAATCCTTTTTAAAAGGACGGATTCCCATCACTCACAGTGGTGACATGCTTCATCATCTGGGATCTCCTCTCAGTTGTAACCTAGTGCAACCAAGGGCTACAACCCTGTCTCTGAGTGGGAGGAGCTCAGGAATGTTTTTATAATGGATATAGCTATGATTTGCTACAATCCAACAGATGTGAAGAACAGGAATTTCTGAGAGGGGTGGGTGCAGTGCAAGGAATGTGAACAGTGATGTGCTCGCTAAAATTGGATGTGAATAGAGAAAAAACTATACTCATAATCTATTGGTCACCAAATTAAAAACAGTGCAAATGCCGTTCTGAAATAATGACTGCATAAGTCCAAATTCAAGGTCTACATGTTTCAGCCATTTTGATTGAGTGTAATCGTGGCCTTCCTCAGGATCTATATAATTGTGCTACTGCGTGTGTGAAAAGTGAATACAAACGATCATAAAAATTAGGTTGGACTAATTACAACCTACTGACCTAGGTTCTTAGTGAATTATGGTGCAATGATGACATCTATAATACACGAGAAAACTGCCTCGCCTCCCATGGCTACAGCTCAGGAAATGAGGTCCGCTCTTTCCGTCATTACCTCAGGCCACAGCTGAACTGTTTTTGGAAGTGTTTAATGGTTAACCAACTGATAGACACACCCCTGTGTATTGTTACTCTCAGAAACTAGGCTATTGATTTGGGAGAAGGTGACCGCTACCAAACTTAATAAAAACAGGCTGGTTAGGTTGAAACACAATTCTGAGAGAATCTGTTCTCAACCCCTGGAAGTTATGGCGCAAGGAGCAGGAAATCCCTAGTGAAGGGTGTGCTAAGTTCAAACATTACAAACATATTTAAAGTCAAGTAGACAACACTGTAAAATCCTCAAACAAATTTGGAAGAATATAGAAACAGAATAATGAGCACAAAGACCCAAACATCATTACACTAGGATAAGGGGAACTGGATATATAACTTTTTTAAATTCTATGGCAAAAAGCACCTTGAGAAAGTAAAGCACCTCTGAATAACAACAGTTCCCACATGATCGGGATCATTCTAGACACAATATCAGGCTGACCATAATTGAGTAGAGATGTGATGCATCAAGTGGTCATCCTGGTCAAAATTTTTGCTTTCAAACTTAAAAGGTTATTCACTGAGGTAACTTACACTTGTAAGTAGATTAATATATGTAATTTGCTCTTACACTTTTGGGTATCTTAACAACATTTGGCTATTCACAAATGTTAATTGCACTACTCTTCATACCGGTTAATTGATTGGATGGAGCAGAAGTCACTGCCCCTGAAGTAGGGCAACACATAAGGCATAACACCTACGCCGACAAGTATGCCCCTCTGCCACAAGTTAATTAACACATGAAAGAGATTTGTTATTATTTGATTTGGTATCCAAATCAGGATTGCCAATATGTGTTTTGACACATATTGAGGATTTTTGGTATCCAAATCAAAAATCTCTATATGTTTTGCCATGTCTTTTAACTGTACTCAAATTTCACCTTCTCATGTATACTGGTACACTAGTTCAGTACTCTTTATTTCGGCCATGCCCCATAAAAGAAACATACAGATAAAAACATTAAAATATGAAGTCAATAATATGACTGTACACGTTTTATAAGAGCAGTAAAATGGGCCTATCAGCATCATATAAATATGGTATGAAAAGTTTACAAAAATAAATCAGTAAAACAATACCTATCATCGTAAAAAATTGTAAAAGTGACATTACTGGTTAAAATGGAAGCATTAACTTTCAGAGGCCAAGTAATACATCTATCAGCTTGTTGCAAGACACCAATGGTCTCAGAAAGCGAATCAAATAACATTGTAGATTAATTAGAATGTCAGCCCCAACGCCATTCACAAATGTGAGGTTCTCATGATGGCCATGCAGCGACAGCGTCCTTTCAAGCAGCCAATAGTAAGATATTTTTCCTTCTCATTCGCCACATAGCAAATAAATACCTGGAGACTGCCAATAAGATATGGTTGCTAGTGTCTGATTGTAAAATTCTACAGGCCACCGCATGCCATGTTGTTCCAAGTTTCCTGCAAATTGGGAGTACTCAGGACAAAAGAACAGGGCATGGGCCACTGTTTCTTCGCCGTTGCCACTTGTCAGTGTTTCTATCAGAGCTCCCCCATTTCAACATGTTTGTTCAAAGTGGTAATGACCCATTTCTAAACTGAACTTACAGCTTTCTGGCCAGATTTGGTTCAACTTCATCCAGGAACTGTTCAGTTTTGTAAAAGTCCTTCTCCTTTAAAAAGAAGCCAGTCAGAGTGCCCGGGCCAGGTTTACCGTGAGCATACCAGATTTAAGGTTCCTGAAACACCTCTTGAGCTTCAATTTACTGGTTAGTAGACCAGTCCCTCCAGTATCTTCCCAGAGACTGAATAACCCTATTAATAACATTGTGTCTCTTACATATTTCATCCAGTAAACGTCGCCAGCCCCTGGGAGACTAAGTATCTTCATGTGGCTGGCAGCAATTTTGCCTTTGCCATAGGCCTGCATGTCTTCTTTGTTTCCTATGCCGTCTAGCTTGCATGTTGTTTTGAACATGTGGCTGGCAGCAATGTTTGTCTAGGGTGCCATTGTGCTTTTCTATAGGTGTGCATCTTTTGTCTTTATTGCAAATGCCGTCTTGCTCAGTGCTGTTGTTGTTGTTGACCATGTGGCAATGGCTGACAGCCATTTTGTTCATCCAGCCAGTTTACCCCTTTGCCATAAGCTTGCATGGGTGGTTGAGATAGCAGTTTAATAAATTATATGCTTGAGGATAATTTCAATTATTACTAATTTATTAAAAAGAGTATACATTTTTTGATCGAGATCAGAGCCAGTGCGCAAGCACAGCTCCGAGGTTGATTAGTGGTAGTAGAGTACAGGGGAGAAGCCAAGCCCACTCCCCCGCCCACTTTTTCATTGGCTTGTGTGTTTTTCCTTTCTAAATGCTGCCTTCCGATTGGTTTATAGGCTGTTAGTCCCTCCTTATGACAGCCATATTGTTATTTGTATCCTTCCATGGCTACTAGCCCCTTTACTTTGTGTTGCAAGAGCACTATTTCTTCCCACGCCTCCTTCCCGCTGTCTGTGCCTTCTCTGCTGCCCCCCCACTCCCGTTGTTCATGCCTTCCTGCCCACCTGCACTCCAGTTCGGAATGCAATAGGTCTTGCGTAAATGTGAGTCCTATTGCATTGCAAATGCTTGTTTAAAAAGTTGACTCACCTGGAGAATTGCTGGAGAATTGCTGGGGGAGTGAGGAGGGATGAGTGTGAAATCCCTGCCTTTCCATTTCAGCGCTGTGCATGTATTGATGATATGATGTTATGTAGCGTGAACTTTACAGTGCCCCTAGAGCGCAAGCAGGGACTGACTACAGTGCTCCCATATTAGCAGTATGTCTATGGTCTTCCTTGGGCACTAGCAGGCATCCACTCCGGTGTATCTTTCTTGTTTCACCTGCTGGGAGAAGGAAGCCTTTTACTGGCTCACTAGGAGTTTGGGGAGCATGCTTGAAAAGAGATTTAAGGAATGCTTGGGACCCCCACATCTGCCGAACCGACATTGCTATGTGCGACCCACCTCCCGCCTGTAAGATGAAGGAACAGCTGCAACAGAAAAGAATGGTAAGTGGGTGATCACATCGCATGGATCCCGTTCAGCCCTCCTTAAGCATAAATAAATGTAGATGTCGGGGAGATGTGTTGTGTACATTGGGCAGGCTTCGGGGGAGGGAAAGAGGCCGGGGTGCTACCTTTTTGCAGAGATTGCACCCGTGATGTCCCAGGTAATCCTGGCACTCAAGAACATGACTTGCCAGGGGTGATGACTTCCACTGTAAACTCCTGGCTAGTGAGGGGGAGATGGGCTTGCAAGACAGTTTTACAACAGCCTAAAAATGCTGCATATTTCATTTGGAGAGCAGGAGGTGTTCGCTGCGGCTCTTCCATTCTGCAGGGCTGTAGGGGACACTGTATAGTGTGCCTTCACTGTTCGCTGTCCCACCTTCTCCAGGAGTATCTCTTTCCATCCTTACATATGTCCCCAACTATCCCGGATATCGCTTCCTCCCGGTGTCAGATGGCAAATATTCCAAAGTCTATTGGTCCCAAGTTACACCTTTGCTTTCACCTGTACTCAGGGCTTTAAGAGGGCCACACCGGCCATTCTAAAAAGCAGGTGCCGAGATGGGTCCCTACCATGCTCTTTGCTTTTGTCCTCATCCTCGAGTGAAAAACAAATCTTAACTCTGAAGAAGTGTAACCCTTCACTTCCCTTGATGTAACTTTGCGGAGACTCGTGATAGTTCTTTCTCAGCCTCATCAATTAAGAACCGAAGCATTTTCAATATTGTATACCACTAAGCCATAGTTGTTTCCGGCTTATCTTATACAACTGATAACCATTGACAAAACAAATGATCCTGGCTTGTTTTTGGTGTAATGCTACTTGTAGTTTTATATGTCTTGGTACAATGACTGAAGTGGCAGTGGGGCAGCACACTATGCTAAGCACAGATTATTAAGCTCAGGTGTTTTTAAGCCACGCTCATACTTATATTTACCTTGCCCCTTTGAGAGACTCCCCCAGTGTTTTCATCCCACTTAAAGCTCTAGGGGCCCGATGTAGGTCGGTCGGTAACGGCCAAAAATCGGTATTTTCGTCCGTTACTGATCGGTAAATAGGTGATAGGCTTGTAGGGGGCATTATTTTACCGAATCAGTAAAATTACAGATTCAGTAATTTTACCGATTCGGTAAAATAAAAAATCAGTAAAGTTACCGATTCTGAGCCACCTATATGTAGGTGGGACTCTTCAGAGTCCCAGGAGCCTTACCGAATTGGTATTTTACCATCAAATCCAATTTGATGGTAAAATACCGATTCCGGTGTGCATGCACATGTGTGCATGCACACCTATGCCATGTGACAGGCAGACCTGCCCTTAGGGCATGTATGCCTGCCACATAGCACCGAGCCTGTTTTGGGGGTGCCAGAGGGTGTGAAAGTGACACCCCCTGCACCCTTGTGAAAATCGGTATTTACCGATTCGGTAAATACCGAATCGGTAATGCCCATTCATTCTATGGGCTTCAAAGCCCATAGGAATGCATGGGCATTACCGATTCGGAATCTGGAATACCTACATGTCGACACCATAGATTTACCGATTTTCAATACCGAATCGGTAAAATTCGGTAATTTAAAATCGGTAAATCTATTCTACCTACATCTAGCCCTTGATGTACTGACTAATTTGTGCCCCCTCTCACTCCAAAAGGGAGTACTGCCCCCCTCTCGCAGTGGACACCTCTCATCAGTGACCCGGCCTCGCCCACTTCCTAATATGCCACAAGGTTTTCTCCCACTGAACCGCCACATGTTCCAAGTGATTAGCAAGTGTTTACCCCAGCCCCAAAGCAGCACCAGACGGCTATTTGCAGAGTCGCAAAAATGCAGAAGGTGGTCGGCACCTCGTCCCCTCCAAGCCTCCAACCTTATAAAGGGCTCAGGGTCTTGTGTCAGTGTAGGTACCAAGATACTCCAGGAGGGTAGCTGAGGATGCTTGGATACCCAGAGAATGTAACCAGAGATGCCTTCCTACCAAGGGGATGTAGGTACTGTCCTCAAGGGGGACAGTACCAAGAGACTCCTGTCTATGAGAGAATGTAACTCCTACCTACAAAGGGAATGTAATCCTAGATGGCTGCCTACCAAAGCATTGTTTATGTAGACAAATGGATGCCCTGAAAGTACCATCCCAGGTATCTTAATACAAGGGAATGTCTGTGGAATGTAACCATAGATGTGTACACACCCTGGCAATGGAATCACTAGATTATGTAACCTCCACAGTCAGGAAATGTACTTGTGTAAATGTTCCCGTAGTATGAAGCTGTATTTATTCGGATACACTTTGCAGTGTGACTGAGGATGTCAAGATTTCAAGGAAGCCTAATTGCATAATTCTAAATTCTTTGGGAGTATAGGAATGTCATTTAAAATGGTTAGACACCAAGGGAATATAACTGCAGATGCAGCTTAAGCAGCTATGGTAAATTTCTAGTGACCCATGGGGTGTTAGCGTAGCTGTTTGGGAAATGTGCAATGCTGATGTGTTATTCAGTAAATGTGCATGTGTTTGTGGGTCACTATGTTATTGAACCGTCTGCCAGGCTATTCTCCTCATCTTACTGCCTAACCCTTCTTTTTTTTCTCAGCCTACCTGCCACCATCAACCTGTTTTATGTGCTCTTTAAGGAGCTGTTGCTGACAATTAAGTGCGTTTAACAAAAGCACAAGAGTTTGGCCTATAGGAATTTGCAATATTCTCCATGCATTCATCAAGCCCGCCAGCCCTACTACAATATATAGATTAGCTTTAGATGCACTTTTTTAAAGGGCACTGCATCACAATGCCGTAACAGTCCAGTTCTGCCCTCCATGCCGCGCACCGCTCTAAATACTCCTTTACTAGACCTTTGGCTTTGACACTCTACAGTGCTCTGCCACCTTTTGGCTATACTCACACTATACAAATGCCACATGAATGGTGTTTGCTCACATTCGAGAATTAAAGGATGAACTAGAGGCAGTGGGTTACAAGAAAGACAGTACCTCTCCAGTCTACACAGTACCATTTTCTTTCAAGGGTTTTCCCTGAAAGTTGTTAACGCACCTTTAGGAAGTTGTCTTTTGTGTCCATGTATTTATGCCCATTGGAGTGAGCTATATGACTTTATAGTGAGTTTGAAACACATCCTAAAGTTGAATAGGACGCAAAGGGCATTATATCCCAGACAGGGCCACACAAATTTAAGATACAACATGCAGCAAAGTAGTGTGGCTCACTGGTTAGAGGCGGCAGACCCGAGAGCAGAGGACGGCCCGGGACCAGGGTTCGATTCCCGGCGCGGCAGGTTTCTGGACCAGGGTCAGCGGACTCGATAATTCTCTCGCCTCGGTGCCCACTCTGATCAGCGATCACACTCGGCAACTCTGAGCATTAGCTTGCCTCATCTTCACTAACGGCCCCACCAGACCGCCGGGGATGCCTGGTCTCACCCTGGAGATACCCATTAAGGGACCATCTCTCAGGGAAGCCAGGAAGGGTTTCGCAGCGGTCGAAGCGCCTTGGGACCCTCCGGGTAAGTAGTGCGCTATATAAATGCCTATACATACATACATACAGCAAGTCCCAGATTTAAAGGGTTATATGCCTACTTGGTGACACCAATGTCTATCATGCCAGTTTCAGCACTATGGTGGAAAGTTTAGAGGGTTACAAATGGTAGCTCTCGCTCAAGAACACAGCCCGTTATCAGATACATTACAGCATCAGATAGGCAGGCAACAGGTTTAAAGATGGTGAGGCTCACACACAGACACAAACTGATGCAGGAAGTTCAGGAGTTAAAAGATGGCAGGGTGGCTCTGACACATGGACACAGGTCGTTGTCAGATCTGTTGGACAAGTAGGTAGAAAGTCCTAGAGTTTTAAGTGGAGGCTCTTACCCAAGGATACACACCTTTGCCAGATTTCTAATAGCATTATACAGGCATTACTATTGTAGAAAATGTCCCTGCTTATGCAAGATTATACACCTATTTTAGGTCGGTTACAGAGTCATGCAGGAAGGTTTGGGACTTATAAACAGCTGTTGTCATACAAAGATATAAACCTGTCATATGTGTATGTGTGAACTTCTTTGGTTTAAATATGTGCGCTTACATACACGGTTACAAACTTTATCAGGATCTAGGTTAGGATCATGTAGGAAGCCCTGGGAATTAAAGATGGCTACCCAAGGACATAAAGAGTTGTCAGATCCACTACATAATAGTTAATTTCATGTTGCAGGGCCTCACAGCTGGAAATGTAAAGGTTCATTTATTGTCTAACTCTCAGTACCAGAATTCTGTACTCTTTGAACAAGTTTGAAAATCGAATTTAAATCATCATGTCTTCGACAAAACTATTGTAACAACAAAATCCAGCATAAGATCAAATCTTATTGTAGAGTAGTGAGTGCATTTGAATCATGTTTTGTTAAATGTTTAGTATTTAAAGTTGATGTGTATAACGTGTTGTACTGCAGAAAAGCGAATATGTGTTCTCCTTTCACATGCAGTTGTGCGAATTGCACATGTGTGCAAGGCTGCAAGCATAATGGACTGCCTTGTAAATCACGCATTCCTGCATTTCCTGGTGGGCTCCAAATAGCTGTGCTTTTTGGGGCTGGACTTGTTGCCAAGACCCAGCCCTGAGAGCACTAGGGGCCCTATTCTTGCTGCATTCCCATACTGATGCCCACACCCTACAAAGTGCTCCATTTGCTCTACAGCCTTAAACTTACACCCATTACAGGTAGCCAGTTTTTAGGAATCGAACAACAAGTGCCTGTAAAATGGTGATATAAATGTTTGCCTTTGTTTCATACAGTTTTTTTTCTATGTCACACAGTTTATTTAAAGAACTCATGTTTTTCTTACTTATGTCTACTACCCCTCATGGGGTATAAGCCATCAACCAGGACTCTCCAGCCATCTCTGTCCTGGGTTTTTCTTTTAATGTTACTCCAGGTGTAACCCATCACTTGCAGTCAACCTTGAGCCTCGGCGGCAGGCGTTTCTTGTCCTTCCTCATTTCCCTTGAGGGTTCCAGGTCATGGTCCTGATTTCTCTTTTTTCACATGGTACTGTAATGACAATGCCATGTATTATTGCAGGTTTTTTGAACACATAAATAAAAGGCATTGTTGTTATGTTATGTTATGTTATGTTATGTTATGTTATGTTATGTTATGTTATGTTATGTTATGTTAAAAGCATTTATTCAGCACACGGACACCAGGCGGTTTCATGGCGCTAGAGACAACTGGGGGGAGAAGGAGCAAAATTACATAAAGGCCTGCTGGAAGAGGTAAGTTTTGAGTGAACGTCTAAATAAGACATAACTGGGAGACAGTCTGAGTTCCATAGGGAGGGAGTTCCACAATGAAGGGGCCAAGAACGCGAATCGAAGGCCACCATGCTTTTTGCGTTTAACTGCGGGGGTGGTGAGGAGGTTAAGGTGGGAGGACCGCAGGTCACGGGAAGGGGTGTACCGACAAATTCTAGAGGCGATAAAAGCAGGACCTTGGTCATGCAGCGCCTTAAATATGGTTGTGAGAAGTTGGCCTGATATATGATGTCTCCAATTCTGGGGGCACCTTGTATCAGTCCAAACAATCCCTCATGATGTGAGGATGTAAGTCAACCTTATAGACAAGCTATCCTGAGGGTAGCATGGACTAAGCAGTCTTAAAGGCTTAACTCAAGAGGTTGTGTTAAGCAAGCTGTTTTACCAATCACAATCCTGTAATATCAAATGAAAGGACACCACACAAGTTATATATTATAAAAATATATGTATTTATTACTAGAATAATCCTCTGTACTCTTTATGAGTGCAGAGGCACAAGCGTTTAAACAAAAGCACAGTTAAACATATAAAAGTTGCACAATTATGGATGAGGCCCAGGGCCCACGCAAACCATATATTAAAAAAGTGGCATAAGTATCACTAATCGAACAGTGGTTAGGCCTAGGGCCTAGGGAATCACTGGGAGCTGTCGGGACTAGCAATGCTGAAGTCAGGAAAAGCCTGTTTGCACAGGGTGGTCACTCCTTGACCACAAGGGAGATTCTTCAGTCTTCTACGTTGAGTAGGATGTCGAAGGGTCCAGAGATTCATTTCATAAGTTTCCGTCAGGATAATCAGAGTGCGTTGGCACTGCTCCCATTCTTATACCAATCTAGGGGGCTGGATTACCTGCTAGGTCCCTCCTATGGGTGGGACCCAGGAAGGGGGTGGTTACACCCCTTTCCCTTTATCCAGGGTCGCGCTGGGACTGGGGTTGGTGTGTCCCAGAACCGGTTTGACCAGATTATGCAAGGGGAAGCCTTGTGCACCCCAGGCACTGTCTAGTTTCTTTCAGCCCTCCCTGGCCCAATACACTATCTCCTTTCTGGGGAGGTGTAGCACCTCCCTGCAACAGGAAACCCTTTGTCCAGGCCTCCTCTGCCAAGTTTCGGTCAGCAGCAGGAGGTCAGACTTGTGTCTGTGGCAGCAGCATCCATTTTGTGATGCTGAGGCTCTGGTTAGGATTAACCGCGTTTTAGTCAAGTAACATGTCTTCTCCCTCTAGAAGGGTGGAATGCTATCCCGTCGACAGGACTGTCGAGGGGATAGTATTCCAAATCGTATGACACCTTACACGACATGTTTTGATAAAGCCAAACCAAAGTTAGCACATAACCGCGATGGATTATAATGCACTTAAGAGTATATGGTATGGAATTATCCCGGAACAGCTCAGGGAGTTGTTACCGACAGCTGCAGACAGGCTCAGCTCATGCTCGAGCACCATCTCACATAAAACCAAGCACTATACCTCCAGGATTGATAAAGCCTGCCATAGGAGTGACTTATAGGTGTATATGTGTCCAGATATAGGTTTAGATATAGGTATACTATATCTAAGCAAGGGGTGATTACACCACCCTGCCTCAGCTGAGTGATCAGCCAGTTGTGTCAATTTAAGAACCAGCCAGGGGTGGCAAAAGCTATGCTGCAGCCCCTGGTAGGCCTTGGATGCACCTATGCCCTTGGCACCTATGGTGCACTGTATAGGGGCTGACAAGGTGTCCAGTACCAAATTGGTGATGTACCTATAGTACATGTCTGTGAATTTAGAGAGAGAACAGCAGGCTGTGGGTCTGATTAGCATTCCCACAGCCACATTAAGTCGAAAACCAGTAAAGCAAAAAGCAAAAATTGGGGTGACCATAGGAAAGCAGACCCTACTCTCCTACACAACCCCCCCCCCCCCCCCAAACGCAGGGACATTAAACTTAACCTTGACCAGATAAGTCTTCATGTTCTAAGTGGAGATACCTGAAGAGACCATCTGCATTACCATGGGCAGTGCTCCACTGTAAAGACCATCCCCTGTAGGGAAATGGACCACCTGAGCAGTTTGGGATTTTCACCCTTCATCTGATTTAGCCACAAGAGGTGCTTATGGTCTGTCTGAATTAGGAAGTGAGTTCCAAACAAGTATGGCCTCAACTTCTTCAGGGCCCAAACCACAGCAAAGGCCTCCCTCTCAATAGCTGACCAACGTTTCTCCCTGGGGGTCAGCCTTCTGCTAATAAAAGCAATGGGCTGGTCTTGACCATCTACATTAAGTTGTGAAAGCACAGCTCCCACCCCCAACTCAGAAGCATTTGTTTGAACAATGAACTGTTTGGAATAGTCAGGACTCTTCAGGATAGGTGCAGAGCACATGGCCTTCTTCAGGTCATCAAATGCCTTTTGACAGCTAACTGTCCACTGAACCTTTTTTGGCATCTTCTTGGATGTCAAGTCATTTAATGGTGTCACAATGGACCCATAGTTCTTTACAAACTTCCTGTAATACCCAGTCAGGCCCAAGAAGGCTCTGACTTGTGTCTGGGTAGTTGGAGAAGCCCAGTCCTGGATGGTCTGGATCTTACTCTCCAGTGGTTGAACCTGACCCCCACCTACTAGGTGGCCCAGGTACACAACCTTGATATGCCCTATCTGGCACTTGGTAGCCTTGATAGTCAGGCCTGCCTTTTGCAGGGCCTCCAGAACCTTCTTCAGATGGATCCGGTGATCCTCCCAGGTGGAGCTAAAGACAGAAATATCATCTAGATATGCTGCACAAAAGTCATCCAACCCAGCAAGGACTTGATTCACCAACCTTTGGAAGGTGGCAGGTGCATTCTTCAAACCAAAGGGCATTACCACAAACTGATAATGTCCACTAGGGGTAGAGAATGCTGTTTTGGCTTTAGACTCTTCAGCTAACCTGATTTGTCAATAGCCAGCTGTCAAATCAAATGTGCTCAGAAATTTGGCAGAAGCCAGCTTATCAATGAGCTCATCTGCCCTTGGAATGGGATGAGCATCTGTCCTAGTGACAGCAGTGAGACCTCTGTAGTCCACACAAAACCTCATTTCTCTCTTTCCATATTTGGTATTGGGTTTTGGCACAAGGACTACTGGGCTGGCCCATGGGCTCTCTGATGGCTCCATCACTCCAAGTTCAAGCATCTTTTGCACCTAAGCCTTTATACAATCCCTGACATGGTCAGGTTGCCTGTAGATCTTATTCTTCACAGGCAGACTGTCACCAGTGTCCACCTCATGGGTGCACCAGTTAGTTTGAGTGGGTGTGAGAGAAAACATATGTCTATGGGCCTGCAACACCTGTCTGCAGTCCAACTGTTGCTGGTCAGTGAGGCTGCCTGCCAAGGCTACTCCATCAACTGAACCATCTTCAGGGTTCTGGGACAACACGTCTGGGAGAGGGTCACTCTCTTCCTCCTGCTCCCCATCTGTGGCCATGAGCAGGCTCATGTCCTCCCTGTCAACAAATGCTTTCAATCTGTTAACATGGAGCACCCTGTGGGGGCTCCTAGGGGTTCCAAGGTCAAGCAGATAGGTGACCTCTCCCTTCTTTTCAATTATGGTGTGGGGTCTAGACCACTTGTCTTGGAGGTCTGCTGGGACCACTTGCTACAACACCCACACCTTCTGCCCTGGCTGGAACTCAACCAGAACAGCCTTTTGGTCATGCCAAGCTTTCTGTAATTCTTGACTGGCCTTCAGGTTTTTGGATGCTCTTTCCATGTACTCAGCCATCCTGGAGCGGAGACCAAGTTCATAGTCCACAACATCTAGCTTAGGCTTTTTGAGAGGTAACTCCCATCCTTCCTTCACCAGACACAATGGACCCCTCACAGGGTGGCCAAACAAAAGTTCAAAAGGGCTGTAGCCAAACCCCTTCTGTGGGACCTCTCTGTAAGCAAAGAGCAAGCAGGGTAAAAGGATGTCCCATTGTTGCCTAAGCTTCTCAGGTAACCCTTTTATCATTCCCTTGAGGGTCTTGTTGAACCTTTCAACAAGCCCATTGCACTGAGGATGATAGGGTGTGGTAAACTTATAGTTCACTCCACACTCTTTCCACATTGCCTTTAAGTATCCAGACATGAAGTTGGTACCTCCGTCTGAAAGAACCTCCTTTGGAAAGCCCACTCTTGAGAAAACTGCAAGAAGGGCCCTTGCCACAACAGGAGCTGTTGTGGTCCTCAGGGGAATTGCCTCTGGATACCTGGTGGCATGATCCACTACCACCAGTATAAATCTGTGCCCAGATGCTGTTTGTGGATCCATGGGACCCACAATGTCTATTCTAACTCTTTCAAACGGTACCCCCACCACAGGTAGTGGTATCAGGGGGGCCTTTGTTGTGCCACCTGACTTACCACTGGCTTGGCAAGTGACACAGGAGCGCTAAAACTCCTTGACATTTTCTGACATATGAGGCCAGTGAAAGTGAGGGACAAGCCTGTCCCAAGTCCTGTTCTGGCCTAAGTGTCCTGCAAGGGAATATCATGGGCCAAGGTAAGAAGGAAGTCCCTAAATTGCAGAGGTATGACCAACCTCCTGGTGGCACCAGGCTTGGGGTCTCTAGCCTCTGAATAAAGGAGCCCATCATCCCAATACACTCAATGGGTACCTTGAGCATTCCCAGCAGCCTCAGCAGCAGCTTGCTGTCTGAGGGGTTCAAGGGAAGGACAATCTAATTGGGCCTGCCCCAGGTCTGCCCTTGAGGGTCCCCTGTCCCCAGAAACTCAACCTGATCATGTTCAAGTTCTTCAGAGACAGTCTCCTCTTGGACTGCAGAATCAGCCTCCTGTGAAGTCTAATCCTCAACCTGGGGCAAGTGGGAAGGCACTGCCTTAACCCTCTTGTTCTTCCTCTTGGATTGTGGTTGGTCTATTGTTTCAAGATCTACCACTGGTTCAGGTAGGTACTTCTTTGCCTGAGTCCTGGTTACAGCAAGGACATGTGCTGATATCAGTAGCATTTCTGCATGAGTCCTGTACTCCACCTCTGACCAAACTGAGTTCTCTAGATCATTGCCCAACAGACAGTCTACTCGCAGGTCTGCACTCACAATAACTTTCTTGAGGCCAGTTACCCCTCCCCGGGAGAAGTTCACAACAGCCACACTATGTGTAGTAGTGGCATTGCTTGCATTGGTCACTAGGTAATTCTCACCTAGTACAATTTGTCCAGGGTCCAGAAAGTTAGGTGTCACCATAGTGACACTGGCACATGTGTCCCTGTAGGCCTGAGCCAGTTTCTCAATAATTAAAGGAGTCTGTCTATACTTGCCCAAGTTACTGGGACTCACAGTAGTGGGCATGGCCATGTCCACATCATAGAGCAGAACTGCCTGAGTAGGGATTCTGACTAGGCCAGACTCCATCTCAGTACCCAGGGTCCACTCTACTATACCCTTAGGCTGTGTACCACCACTGCTGACTGTACTAGGGGGTGCAGGTGCTTTAGGAGCTGCAGTGGTTGGAACTGGATTTTTCTTGGTGCATTCACTCCCCCAGTGGGAAGTGGACTTACAAGTATTGCACCAAGGTTTCTTTGGGCCATCATTCTTCTTCTTCTTGTTACCATTCTGGGAACCACCCTCCTTATTAGAATTTTTTGGGCCTGAAGAAGACTTTTGGTCTTTTTCTTTATCTTTCTTATCTCTAAGCATGGGCGGAAAATCCGTTTCGCTCGCGGATTTTGCGGATTTTCTGTAAATTCGCAATCCGCGAGATTCATGAATCTCCCGCAAAATCCGCAAAATCCGCAAAATCCGCAAATCCGCGAGCAGCGGATTTTATGGCTTGCTCGCACTGTTCGCGTGAGTTCGCGGCTTCCCAGTACAACTTCGCACCCCGCGAATAAGCGCAAAATTGCAGAAATACGATCTTAGCAAAACTGAAACTACTTACCAGGTTCAAAAGTTCAGGCTCATCATTAGTAGCCATTTCCTGTAGTGCTTCCTGAGGGGCCCCTCCAGAGTTCAGTTGCCAGTTGCAACTATTATGTGACCCTGCTCTGAACCTCAGAATAGTTACACATATGCCACAAAGGTCCTGAATTACAGCTAAGGGAGACAAGCAGGAGCCAGGCTGGAAGTTCAAATCCATTAATCAGCACCTAATTCATTATTGTCAGTTGGGGCAGGGCAGGTGTTGTAACTAATTTTGCAACAATGAAAGCACTTAGCAAGTGCAAAAGATCACTAATCAGGAAGCACTAAGGAAGCAGGTGCCAGCTAAAAAAATATTCTGTGACACATTAATCAGCCCCAAATTAATTCAGGTCACTTGAGGCAGGGAAGGTGTGCTTGCTTTGCCACAATAATGTACACTGACTGGACAACCAGAGGGTGCTGTGATGAAACAGAGGGTGGCATGGGTGGGCCAGAGGGTGGCATGAGTAGTCAGAGAGTGGCAGTGGTGACAGAGAGTGGCAGTGATGAAGAAGAGTGTCCCAAACAGGCTGGACACGTAGAAACAACAAGTTCGCGAAACTTGCGACCCGACAGGTAAGTTCGCGTTTTGCGAAATTGTACAAAACCCTCGCGAACTGGCAGAAACCCGCGCGAACACAAAAAAAAAAATCCGCAAATTCGCGAGAATTCGCGGATTTTGCGGATTGCGAGTTCGCAAATCCGCAAAATTCGCGAACGCGAGATTCGCAAAATTCGCCCATGCTTACTTATCTCCACCCTTCTGGTCTGTTTTCTTCTGGTCACCTCCATGGTTCTGCGGTTTCTGCTTAATCCTTGTTCCGACCCATTTGTCTGCCTTCTTTCCCAATTCTTGGGGAGAGGTCAGATCAGAGTCAATAAGGTATTGATACAACAGCTGGTTCTGACAGTTATTAAGGATCTGCTCTCGCATTATAAGATTGTATAATCCTGTATAGTCTGAGACTTTACTTCCCTGCAGTCAACCCTCCAGAGCCTTAGTGGCACAATCAACAAAATCAGTCCAGTCCTGAGTCTGAGCTTTTTGGGTACCTCTGAACAACAACCTGTATTGCTCAGTGGTTAGGCCAAACCCCTCAATAAGAGCACTCTTCAGGACAGAGTAGTTTTTGTCATCCTCAGGTCTAACTGTGAGGAGCCTATCCCTCCCTTTCTCAGAAAAGGAGTACCATAAAATTGCAGCCCACTGTTCTTGAGGAACCTGCTGTACCATGCAGGCTCTCTCCAGAGCAGTCATCCATTTGTGGATGTCATCCCCTTCCTTGTAGGGGGCTACAATCTTTGTCAGGTTTCTATTATCATAGGACCTGTCTTTCTCTCTAGGAATTATGCTGCCACCAGTGGAATCTAATCCACTCAACTTTTGTTCCCTTGCCAAAGCAAGTCTAGCTTGGGCCATGGCTACCTCTTCCCTCTCTATCTGGAGTTAGACAGCCCTCATTCTGGCCTTATGCTCTCTTCTCTGGGGGGGAAGTCATTCCACTCTGAGATTCCCTTGAGGCACTAGAAATGTGAGAGTCCCTCGAGGGAGATCTCAATCTTCTATTGCCTGGAACAATTCTGTTTTGTAGTCTTGGGAGGTGCTGGCCCTCTCCATTTCCAAGTAGGTCCAAGTTGGCTTGGCTAAGCCTCCCCACATGTACTTGGATATCCCCTTGATCATGATCTGACTCATTACCTTCTGATTCTGGGTCCACCACCTCTTCTGGGGTGCTATTCTCATTCTCTGGGGGGTTCACTCCATCTCCTGACCCTAAGGGAGCTGTAATAGCTTTCTCAAGATCATCCTTCTCCAGGATGGCTATCAGGATGGGAATGGTAGGGTTGTGACCCTTTCTCAGCCCCCTTGAAGTGCACAAGGCACTCAAGTCTCTGTGGCTGAGGTTGTCATAGCTGGAGGTTGCCTTGGTAAGGTCAACCAACGCAGGTAGAGAGCTGGAAGCTTCACCTGTGCCAGACATGACTGCTAGTGAGGTGTAAGTGGTGCACTTCCCTACACTAAGTGTTTTCCTACTGTACCTTGCTAGTGAGCTGTAGGCAGGGTGTGCTAATCCCTTTGATCTATAACTACTAAATTCAGTAGAACTTAAATATGCTAAGCTTTATTTATATGTACCTAAGGTACTTGATGTGATCTTTCAATTTGATAAAAAGATTGCAATGGTAAAACAACAGCAAGCTCAAATCAGCACCACTACTCACCAATGTGAGAAGTTGGCCTGATATATGATGTCTCCAATTCCGGGGGCATCTTGTATCAGTCCAAACAATCCCTTATGGTGTCAGGTTGTAAGTCAACCTTATAGACAAGCTATCCTAAGGGTAGCATGGACTAAGCAGCCTTAAAGGCTTAACTCAAGAGGTCGTGTTAAGCAAGCTGTTTTACTAATCACAATCCTGTAATATCAAATGAAAGGACACCACACAAGTTATATATTATAAAAAATATATGTATTTATTACTAGAATAATCTTCTGTACTCTTTATGAGTGCAGAGGCACAAGCGTTTAAACAAAAGCATAGTTAAACATATAAAAGTTGCACAATTATGGATGAGGCCCAGGGGCCACGCAAACCATATATTAAAAAAGTGGTATAAGTATCACTAATCGAACAGTGGTTAGGCCTAGGGCCTAGGGAATCGCTGGGAGCAGTGGGGACTAGCAATGCTGAAGTCGGGAAAAGCCTGTGGGATTCGGGTGCAGCGCTTAAAGCCCACACATGCACCAATGTAAAGTCAATGGTGCGTAAAAGTTACAAAGTTACTGTAAAAGGAGACTTCCGCTTAACCTAGAAGGACGAAACTTTAGACATATACACTAGAGATGTGTACCAGTGCAGGAGCATCAGCGTTGCTGAGTTACCTCACCCACAGGAAGCGGGTGCACGGGTGCAAAGTAGTGTCGGGTTTCGTCACGCAGGTTGATGGTGCCTGAAGATGAAGATGCTGCAGGCGTCGAGAAGAGAAGTGTCCGGTGTGATCCAAGGGTGGATCGAAGATATAGATGATCTGAAAGCAGAGGGGACAGAGTCTGGGTCACTCTGCAGTGACCAGGGTGTAACCAGGAAGGAACCAGGTAATTTCGGGCGCAATCAGGACGATGTCGAGAAGCTTGTCTCCGCTGCCACGTGGACTCTGGGGCACCGAGGATGTCCAGGAGTGGATCACGAGCTGTCCAACGAAGGCTCTCGCTGTCGGCGGTGTCGGCTTCTGGATTGGAGCAAACAAACCTTGGCAAGCGAAACCCACGCAGGATTCGAAGATCACTTAATACTCGGACCAGCAAGGTCAGAGTGGGTGCTCCTTTTCAAGGGAGCGAGGGCAAGTCTGGAGCAACCAGACTCACAAGTCAAATTCAAAGGTTCGTCGGTACTGGGGCCGCTAGCCAACGGGCAAGCGACCAGACCAACGCGTTGAGTCAAAGGATGCAGAAGGGCCCCACGCAGCACTCGGTGAGTGTAGAGGGGTGAGCTTCGGTGCAAGAGTGGCTCAGGGCTGGGACTTCTGAAACCCCAATGCTCAGCTTCGAGGGAGCCTCGAAAGCTGCACGGCCAGCGCCTTGTGGTCTTTCCAAGATGGCCGGCCCCATGCTTCAGGTCGCCTCCACGGGTCTCAGCTCTGCAGGGACTGTGGATCTTGTTGATCTCTGTCGCTCGAGTTCCGGCGGGAACTGCAACAAAGCAAACGTCGAGGTGCTGGATGGTGCCTGTTTGCACAGGGTGGTCACTCCTTGACCACAAGGGAGATTCTTCAGTCTTCTACGTTGAGTAGGATGTCGAAGGGTCCAGAGTTTCGTTTCATAAGTTTCAGTCAGGATAATCTGAGTGCGTTGGCACTGCTCCCATTCTTATACCAATCTAGGGGGCTGGATTACCTGCTAGATCCCTCCTATGGGTGGGACCCGGGAAGGGGGTGGTTACACCCCTTTCCCTTTGTCTAGGGTCACGCTGGGACTGGGTCTGGTTTGCCCCAGAACCAGTTTGACCGGATTATGCAAGGGGAAGCCTTGTGCGCCCCAGGCACTGTCTAGTTTCTTTCAGCCCCCCCTGCCCCAATACACTATCTCCTGTCTGGGGAGGTGTAGCACCTCCCTGCGACAGGAAACCGTTTGTCCAGTCCTCCTCTGCCAAGTTTCGGTCAGCAGCAGGAGGTCAGACTTGTGTCGGTGGCAGCAGCATCCATTTTGTGATGCTGAGGCTCTGGTTAGGATTAACCGCGTTTTAGTAAAGTAACATGTCTTCTCCCTCTAGAAGGGTGGAATGATATCCCAGTTGACAGGACTGTCGAGGGAATAGTATTCTAAATCGTATGACACCTTACACGACATGTTTTGATAAAGCCAAACCAAAGTTAGCACATAACCGTGATGGATTATAATGCACTTAAGAGTATATGGTATGGCATTATCCCGGAACAGCTCAGGGAGTTGTTCCCGACAGCTGCAGACAGGCTCAGCTTATGCTTGAGCACCATCTCACGTAAAACCAAGCACTCTGCCTCCAGGATTGATAAGGCCTGCCATAGGAGTGACTTATAGGTTTATATGTGTCCAGATATAGGTTTAGATATAGGTATACTATATCTAAGCAAGGGGTGATTACACCACCTTACCCCAGCTGAGTGATCAGCCAGTTGTTTCAATTTAAGAACCAGCCAGGGGTGGCAAAAGCTATGCTGCAGCCCTGGTAGGCCTTGGATGCACCTATGCCCTTGGCACCTATGGTGCACTGTATAGGGGCTGACAAGGTGTCCAGTACCAAATTGGTGATGTACCTATAGTGCATGTCTGTGAATTTAGAGAGAGAACAGCAGGCTATGGGTCTGATTAGCAGGCCCACAGCCACATTAAGTCGAAAACCAGTGAAGCAAAAAGCAAAAATTGGGGTGACCATAGGATAGCAGACCCTACTCTCCTACAATGGTACAGCCGAGTTTGAAGGTACATCGCTTGGCAACTGGCAACCAATGGAGTCTCTTTAATAGCGGGGAGATGTGAAGATGTTTTGGTTGGTGGAAGGTTAGCCTGGCTGCCGGATTTTGCACAAGTTGCACACGATGTAACTGGTAGGCAGGAATGCCAGCGTAAGAGCATAGTCAAGACAAGATGTAATCAGGGCCATAATGACCAGCGTAAGAGCCTCCGTAGACAGAAACCAACAGATTTTACGGCTCCTGCGAAGATGGAAGAAGTAGGCTGAGATGACAGCGCTGATCTGTGGTTTCACGGAGAGGTCTTTGCAAATGATGACGCCAAGGCTCTTCACAGAATCAGCTGGGAGGGGGGAGGTGCCCAGAGTGGATGGCCAGAAACTGGCATTCCAGGGGTTGGCCACTCCCCTGGTTAATACCCGTTCTGTTTTATCTGGATTTAACTTTAGCTGGCTGTGGTACATCCATTCACAGATTGAAAGCATGGTTGATTGAAAATTGGCGCAGGAGGTAGAGGTGGATTCGAGATTGAAGACCAGCTGGAGGTCGTCCGCGTAGTTAAAGATGGTAACTGGGCGATTATGAAGAGAGGCAATCAGGGGCTGCATGTAGAGATTGAACAGAAGAGGTGATAAAGCAGAACCCTGGGGGACTCCACAAGTCAGGCTGGCACAAGGTGCTACAAAGGTGGACAAGTGGACCGCCTGAGTACGCCCATGTAAGATTGACCGAATCCAGTCAAGGGCCCGACCCTGGACACCAGCGTTGCTGACACTGTTGATCAGCAGGTCGTGATCGACCGTGTCAAAGGCCGCGGAAAGATCCAATAGCACAAGTGCCTGGGAGATGTTACATGCCAGTAGCCCAAAATCTTTCAATTGTGAGACCTATTGCATTGCAAATGCTTATTTAGTTTTAGATTTTGTTATTTTTAATGTTTAATCGTTTTGTTTTAATTGTTTCTTAATTTTTCTATTTTAGTTTGAATTACTGTTGAATTTTTTTTATGGAATTTTATTTTATTTTAATTTTTCCTATTCCCCCCCCCCTCCATTTTCTAAACACCCGCATCAACCCCATGTCTGCTATAGGCACAAAACAGCATTCATTGTCTAAGGATTATTCCATTTCACCTGCACCTCCCAGAGTGCCACATCCCAACTTGATGCACATAACAATGACATCTGCATGTAGTTGTTGCTCTTTCTTAACTTTCCTGAGTGTACACTATGAAAGTTTATGTTGGTGTGGTTTCACAAAGGGATACACTGTATTTTTAATTATTTATAATAAGTTAAGTAACCCCACTAAATGATATTGTTTGCACTAGCAATTGTACTGCAACTATGCCAAGTTTCACTGATATTCTAATTCCTTGTTTGCTTTTAGGGGCACAAGACACAACATCACCAACAGTACTGCCAGATGGAAAGCCTGTGCATGACGTAACACGTGACCACACAACACAGACATCTCTTCAACTTATGAAGCTAAGTGCTGCTGTAAATTGACAGCTTCAAGATGGCCCCAAAGACAGGTGCTACTTAGAAAGTGGCTAGTGGGGAGGAGGAAAAGCCGATTTCCACCACTGGTATGCCCGCCATGACCTTTTTTTAGCAAATGTGTGGCTTCTGCACCTGCCTTCTGTGAGAAAGCTGGGAGAAGCACCCATGCATTAATGGCCTTACCCCGACCTAGGCCCAAGCCCATGTCTAGCACAGAGACAGCCAGTCGAATTACGGCAACGCTGACAAGCAGTGACGTTGAAATGGTTGTGTCA
The DNA here is from genome assembly GCF_964263255.1 of Lissotriton vulgaris. Taxonomy (NCBI): domain Eukaryota; kingdom Metazoa; phylum Chordata; class Amphibia; order Caudata; family Salamandridae; genus Lissotriton; species Lissotriton vulgaris. Next base: position 1,037,376,295 of record NC_141694.1, read on the forward strand.
CTTTCGTAAAGTAGTACCCAATTGTTGCAGGAAACTCAGATAAGTGGACAACAACAGCAGACACCAGCAATAGTAGTTCCTCCTGAAGTAGGAGCAGTTCAGGAGATTGTGCTTCATGTTGAGGAAGTAGAAAATGCCACTCTTTCTGAAAAACATATTGTCTTCCAGATCTACAGCTAGAAAAAGTAGGGTTACTTCACTATCTTCTTTTCCAAGCCACCATTTGATGATCAAGACTCCACTTGGATCCCTCCTCAGTCTGACAGTGAGACAGGCCAGGAGAGGCTTGGGAAAAAGAAGGTTCCTGAAACCTTAGAGTTATGGATGTAGAAGAGGAGGATGATGACAAGCCAGTCATCTTGATTGCTAGCTCAGCCCCAGGGGAGACCGATGTTACCGCATCTCAACCTGCAGTGAGGGATGTGGCACAGATACCACTACCACCATTGCCAGATGTTATAATTGCAAGGCCCTGGCTGCGAGCTACATCTGCAACCACCTCAGTAGAAGTAGGCACTGCAGAGAGGCAAACATCAAAATGCCCACCTACCACAAGTTCATCCGACATTGACAGTGGTACCAGCATCAGAAAGTGGACCTCCTCAGTTGGGGACTTCTTTTGGTTAGCAAGAAGGAGCTGAATATTGCCATATGCTCCATTTATGGAGCAAGTGTTAGTCAAGGTAAGTTTGTTACAAACCATGATTCCAGATGCCACACAACCCATTTGATACCACATTCCATGGTGAAATGTATACAACAGTACCCTAAACAAAGAAGAAAAAACTAAAAGCGCTATGGAAGGATGGCATAATGCTTTCCAAGCCACAACAGGCTGAACCCAACCAGCCCTATATAAATTACTACAGTCAATCCAAAAAGAATAAAGCTACCAACAAGTAGGGGCCTGATTCTGATTCAGTTAGGAAAGCCTCCTAACTGTACTGCTCTGTCTAAATCGGATCCGGAATGTGTCTTTCCAACTGACTCGGAGAGGTTTCCAACGAATGCGATGCAAGTTAGGCATTAGGAATATCCCAATCCAAATCTGACGGCATTTGGAATAACCAAGCAATACGGAGCCGAATTGTACATCTCTACGGGCTGCGTTTTTAAATGACCAAGTACGATGCTGGATGTAGACAGCCTTCCCGAATCCTGCCGTCCGACTCCAATTAGCTGTTGGAATCAGACTTTGTGTGCCTATAGTTGGGCCCCTCTGTACCTAGAGCCTTCCCAATTGGGCTGGTGTGGGTAACCATGGTTCTTGCCTTACCAGTAATGCACAGTGTGGCAGGCACCAGGGGGTGCCCACCACAGGGTGCCCGATTTTACCCAGCCACTCCTTTCTTCAATTGGAGCCTATGCATTCGGTCGGAACAAAGGCTCCCATTGAAGTCAATGGGAGTCCAACCAAATCATATCCGGAAGCATCCAGATGCATCGTACTCAGTCAGTTAGATTCTCCCAATCCAATTTGGTTGGAAACCATTCCCAGACCCTCTTAGAGAGTCCACTGCGTAAAGGGAGCCTCTCGCAATAGAGAAAGGGAAGGGATACCACTTCCCCTGGGATCACAGCTTACTGGACTTTGGACGTTGCCTTGACTCGTCTACCGGTTTGTGTCCCCGTCACCCTTCCCCTCCTATATCCATGCTGTGTCTCTCACCCTCCCCTCCTCTTTCCCGCCTTCATTATCTGTCTACTTCCCCTACTCCAACCCCCCTCCCCTGAATCTCTCACCTTGCCTGCTTTTCCCCTTATATATTTGTGCTTATTGTTTATCTCGACCTTACAAGTAGCTATGTTTCCATGCTCTAAGAATTGTGTAACCTTTGTAACAATGTAACCTGTAACTATGATCTGATGCTCATGTAAAGTGCTCTGATACCGCCGGGTCTAGCCAGCGTTATATAAAACTTTTAAAATAAAATAAAATACATTTGTATCATTAACCTTACTCCAAAATAGAGAACACATTTTTTACTATTCCCACTCTACACTAAACCAACTCAGGGAAACTGCTGGAGACTAAACATATCTAATTTACTATTCTCACTGCAAATTATATTAACACAGGGAAGGTGAGGCGTGGCCTAAAAAGATGACCGGCTAGACGCGTTTTTGCTTAGCTCCTGCCCCAATGGTTAAAAAATCCTGTATTACCCTGGTGTAGTGGTGTTGCCGTGCTCGATCCTGTGGTGGGGGCCCCCCCCTGACCTCTGCGGTGCCAGAGCTGCGACAGCAACGCTGCCCGCAACCGTAGAACAGCGCGCGGCCCACGACGGACCCGGCGGAATCAGAAAATGGCGGCCTCCGTGCTGAGGGGCCGGTGAGGCCACCGCCGTGCCTGAAGGGGCATCAGAGCTTGGAGCTGCTCCTGTGATGGGCGAGACGTGGTGCGGACCCCGTCGGGGAATGCCAGCGATTGGTGGTGGCGGTGCACGGCCGCCTGGCTGCCCTCCGCAGAACTAGGGGTGGGCGGACATTTCTGTTCCGCTCAGGGAATGTGCGTAAATTTGCACCTTGCGCCTTACACAAAGAAGGCGGAAAAATGGGGCACATTTCTGCACATTCGCGGGTGGAACGGAAGTTGGCCGCCCGCCCGCCTCCCGCCCGCCATATTAAATTATATTTAAAGACTAAAATACAACTTAAATAAAACTTACCTTATTGCGCCGCAAACTTCCCCATCGCGGCTTCATCTTGGAAACTACGCATGAGCGGGAGCCTGCGCATGCGCAGTCCTGGCGAGGTATATGCATGCACAGGCTCCTGCGTATGCGCAGTTTCCAAGATGAAGCCGCGATGGGGAAGTTTGCAGCGCAATAAGGTAAGTTTTATTTAAGTTGTATTTTAGCCTTTAAATATAATTTAATAAGGCGGGCAGGAGGCAGGCGGGAAGCGGGCAGCAGGCGGGCTTGCATAACGGAAATATCACGGAGAGCCACGGAGATTGGTTCAATTTCCGTGCTTCTCCGCGATAGTCCCTTCCGCCACTTCCGCCCAACCCTACGCAGAACCTGGTGACAGGATCCACACGAGGCCGGAGCGGTGGGGCCTGCTCGCACCCTGGCTGCTGCTGCCTGGGGGCGGCGCGGAGGCCAGTATCTTGAACAGTGCCCGTAGGGACCGGGCTGCCTGAGCGTTCTTGCCCCCCCTCCAGAGGAAGATTGTGCCCTGAAGCGCTCCAAGGTGGTGGAGGTGAGGAGTGGTGGTGAGCCAGGGTGGGGCTCCACACCGAGCTGAAGTTATAGACGGGCCCACGGAGCGGAGTGTGGGCGATGGATATCGATGCTGGGTAGCCGGCTGACAGATGAGATCCTGGTGACGGGGGACAGAGCCCACGCATAGCCAGCGTGGTGCGGCCTGCTTGCACCCGGGCTGTAGCTGCCTGGAGAAGGCGCAGAGGCCAGTAACTTAGATTTCTGCTTATATCGGTCTCCCTGGCTGCCCAGAGACCCCCTTCGGTGAACTAGTATGCCCGGGTGGTCCCCGATTCTATAACGGGATGGAGTGATGGTGCACCAATGTATGGTGGTCCAGTGGATGACATCCTTAGGCCCGGAGGCAGGCTCCCCGCAGGGCCAGTGTGTTGCGGCCTACCTTCACTCCAGCTGTATTTGCCTGATGGCGACTTGGGGACCCGCGCAGTTTCCCGTTCTCAAGGCGGCCTGGCTGAGGTGCCGCTGGTGCGGCTTTGACAGGAGGGACCTAGAGGTGGCACGAGAGTCGGCCCGGACTACATTATCTGTGACCAGTGGCCAGCACCGGTAGGATTGAGTAACTAACATAGAAGCCGGATCGCGACTCACGGGGTGGTCCAGGCCGTACTTGCATTGGATAACAGTTGACCGGATCTTGAAGGACACCTAGGAGCCCGTGGGGTGGACGTTACACCAGGACCCCCCACCTTCGGACAGCGCGTTCCCCTTAGAAGCACACTGGGACAGCCGCGCTAGATATGGGGAGGGACCGGCTCACGAGAGGAGCCCAGTCAAATAAAATCATGCAATACACTGTCCCTGGCCCAACATCGGCGGAGTGCCTCAGAACTGACCGGGGAGCTGGGGACCCACCAGGATGCAGCAGCCCGGGACAAAGTCGATATCTTAGAGGCGATCCGGGACTCTAGGGTGGCATTGGAAACCAAAATGGATGGGATGGCGATGGACATTAATCATTTGCGCCTGGACCTCCGGAAGGTGGCACACAGGGTTACCACCACGGAGGTGGACCTGAGCACACTGCAATCCAAGGTCCGTCAGTTGAGGGAGACGGTCACGGTTCTCCGGATCACACGGCCCGGCTGGAGGATCGGGCAGAAGATAAGGAAGGGCGGTCCAGGAGGAATAATCTTCTCTTGGTGGGATTTCCAGAACAGGCAGAGGGGCCGGCGGTGGGCATATTCCTCGAGGACTGGATTGGCAAGATCTTCCCTAACCTGCGCCTCTCCAAAATGTTTGCAGTGGAGAGGGCTCACAGGACGCTAGGGCTACCACCGAAACCAAGATCCCCCTCCTAGGGCCATAATAGCCCGGCTATTCAATTTCAGGGACCGGGACACGATCCTTCAACACATCCGCAACACGGGCCCGCCCAGATTTGACAATCACGACATCCATATCTTCCCAGACTATACGGGGAAGGTGCAGGATCTCTGGAACACCTTCCTAAGGGTTAAGCTAAGGATGTGAAGCCAGAATATTAAATACAGCTTGCTATTCCCGGCCAGGCTCCGAGTACAACACGGCGACAAGACACACTTTTTTGTTAACCTGTCGGATGTGGATGATTGGATGGACTCGCTGGGTCTGGCAGGCCACGACGAAACACAGGGCTGGTAGGAACAGAGACGTGGGAGTGGGCGGTGGTGGAAACAACGAGGTGGAGAAGGAGATCAGCACCCAATAGGACGTGATCTGGCAGAAGGAGGAAGTATCAGGGTGGGACCGGATGGCACTCTTCAGGCGGAACTGGGGGCGATCACGACCCAGAACCAGTTCTCCCCATTATGTTTGGTACAGGAAACACAGTCGTAGTCGGGAGGTGCACCCACCCCAGCCATTGAGACAAATGACTGGTGGACCCGGTGGTAAGAGCGAGAAAAGTGGGGTCATGGACACCGTGAGTATCTCTATTTTTTGACCCATGGGGAACTGTTCAGGTCTGAGAGATTTGTAAAAGGGGCCATTCGCCCAGAGACTCGGGGGACAGAGGGGGGCTTGAAACCTGTTTCTTAAAGAGGTTACTCTATTGCACCAAATATAGACTTGACTTGCCGGCTGTTGAGTACTGAGGCTGCTGGGCTAGACGAATAGTCGGGCCGAGCTGTGCGGTACCAGTCAGTCTGATGAACATCAAAATGGGTGGGGGAGAGGGATTCCTCTGGAATTTTTATGTTTTTCTCATTGATTACAAATTGAGGGGGTGGTGTAGAGGGTGGGTGGAGCTCTGAGTTCTCTGACCAGGACCAGGTTAGGAGAATGCAGTACTACCATCTGTGGGTGGGGGTGTTGGGGTTCCTTGTTCTGGTTTGTTGGGGTTGCTGCTGGGTCTAAACGTAGCTGTTTTATGGGACACACAGGATGTCTGCTTTCTGGGGGGTCACACTGCAATGTTAAGGGGTCCCTCGTATGATAGATGGGTGCTGCAATATCACCAACTGCTAACAAACGACTGGTGATACACAAAGGTATAAACTGATAACATGGAATGTTAGGGGGCTCAACAACATGATTAAGCGAATCAGGGTGGCCACCTACCTCAGGCGCTATGGGGTAAGTATAGCCTTGCTACAGGAGACACACCTTTGGGGGAGACTGTCTCAAATATGTCTAACGTAGATGGCGGGGCAGTTTTTCATCACATCTTATTCAGGGTTTGTCAGGGGTGCACTGATTTGGGTGGCGCCGGGAGTCCCCTTCAAGGCCATACACACTAAGCAGGATCCGTAGGGGAGGTTTTTGGTGGTGGTGGGGACACTAGATGGGCGTAGTATATGCCTGATAAATATTTATGCTCCGAACAGTGATGATGGGGAGTTTCTAGGTCGGGTACTGGGACAGTTAGACCTGGACCCAGACACAGAACTACTTATTGCAGGAGACTTTAATTATGCCCTTGATGGGGAATTAGATAGGTACCCCCCAAAATTAGATGCTAAGCCTATAACGAGAGAAGCGATAGGCCAGATGCTCCAGAGTTATGGCTTATTGGATGCATGGAGGCACCGCAACCCCACTCGTCGGGTGTACTCGTGCCACAAGCATGCTGCCAATACCCATAGTCGACTGAACTATTTTTTTCACCAGGGAATGGCAAAGCACCGAGTAGCGGAGATTCAATACTTGGCTCGATACTTGTCCGATCACTCCCCGCTCCTGTCCACGTACTTGTTAGACAGACCACGGCCTAAGATCCCACTATGGAGACTCAATGCAAAGGCTTTGGGTGACCTGGCCTACAAAGATGTTATTATACAAGGGCTCGGGGCATATCTGGAGGTCAATTGGGGCTCAGCTAGCACCAGGGCGACTGAATTCATTCGAGGGATCTGTTTGTCCACGGAGGTGGGGGTAAAAAAAGGTGTTAGAGCGTGATCTCTGACGGTATGAGGAACACCTGGCGGTGCTGGAAAAAGACTTTCCCACAGACAAGGAGAGGCTGCCTGAATGGACCGCCACGCACCAGCAGCTGGGAGACAGGTGGGCCTCGCTCGGCAAATTTAATAGAACTGCCAGCAGGCGGAGATGGCCCACAGAGGGCAACAAGGCTGGGCGGTTACTAGCACGTCTGATTCGGGTGGAAACTCAACCCCACCCGATTCTGGCACTGAAGAATGATTTGGGCCAGAAGGTATATACCCAACAGGAGATCAATAGCATAATTTGGACACATTTATGTAAAATATTATCCGAGTCTCAGCCCCCCACGGGTACCGAGGGTGTGGAGGTATATCTTGAGGGGTTGCAACTGCCCTGTATAGACACGGACAGTCAGGAGGAATTGGGAGGCCCCCTTCGGGAGGAGGAAATACGAGTGGCGATAGCCCACCTGAAGACAGCAAAGTCCCCCGGACGGATTAGCCACCAAACTCTATAAGGAGTTCAAGGGGGTCCTGATTCCAAAGCTCCTCAAAATTATGGCGGAGGCCTACGACCAAGGCTCGCTCCCAGATTCCATGCGGGCAGCAATGATAGTTATGATCCCCAAGCCGGGTAAGGATCCCCTTCTTCCCGGCTCGTATAGGCCTATATCCATGCTGAATGTGGATCTGAAAATTATCAGTCAGGTGCTGGCAAGTAGACTCCTCCCCTATCTCAGATGGCTGGTCCATGATGACCAATCTGGATTTATTCGGGGCAGGAATACGCTCTGCAATACTCGTCGCCTAGTCCACATAATGCAAGCTTTGGGGGATTGAGCCCAGCAGAACACCCTAGTATTTCTCGACATCGAACAAGCGTTCGACTCGACACGTCGGGCCTATCTCTGGAATGTACTTTTGAAACTGGGCTTAGGGTATGGGTTTATAAATTGGATAAAACTGCTTTATGCTCGGCCAGTGGCCAGGGTCCGCATGGGACGATACGTGTCAGACATAATACCCATAACGAGGGGGACGCGTCAAGGGTGCCCGCTCTCCCCCTTACTCTTTGCCCTGGCAATGAAACCGCTGGCGTGTCATCTCTGCACGGTACTTGAGGGACAGGGCAAATGGGTGGGGGACTTGGAGCACGTGGTGTCACTGTACACTGATGATGCGTTGATTTACTTGAATCGACCGACACAGTCATTGCCGACTCTGATGGCTGCACTGTCGCAGTTTACGGCTGCTTCTGGGCTTGCAGTTAATAAAACAAAATCACAGCTTTTCGCTATTGGAGAGCAGATCGACTGGGAGGGGGTCCAACACTCGGAGATGGGTCTTCCATGGGTAGAAGACACGCTTCGCTATTTAAGATATGGATTGGACGGAACGCGGCAATCTTCTTACAGCATAACATGGGGAGAATAATCCGGGGTCTGCAGGGGAGTATCGCCTTCTGGAACACCCTTAAGTTCTCACTGATGGGGAAGATTGCCTTAATTAAAATGGTGGTCCTCCCGCGCTGTCTGTACACAATGCAAGGTTCTTTTTATGAACTTCCGCACCGGGTCTTAAGGGAATTGGATTCCCTGCTGGTCCTCTTACTGTGGAATGGGAAGCGGTGTAGGGTGAGTTTAGAGGTTTTGAAGTGTAGGTGGGGCACAGGGGGTTTAGAAGTCCCGGATCGAGAACTTTATCATTTTGCGTCACATCTGCAACATGCTATCGCATAGCTGGATACGGACCCCTCTTGGGAGAGGTCCTTACTGGCAGGTGCATATGGGAACGGGCAGTTGGGAGCACTGCTGTGGCAGATAGGGGGCTACGAGAGCATGGCCCTCCACTGGTGCGGCTGGTGGTCACAATATGGAATGGAGTTGTACGGCACCTGATTCGAGACAGGCCGTTCGCCCCTGAGATGGATCTCTGGCTGATGCCACCCTTTGCCCGGATAGAAGAGGTCATGTCAACAGACAAGTGGAAGGAGGGGGGCTGCCTGATGCTGTCCGACCTTTATCCGGACAATAAATGTATCGCTTATCAGGAGGCGGTGACCTCCTTCGAGCTGGGACCAGGGCAATTTCTGCAATACGCCAAAGTAGCAGCGACAGCGACTCATTTTCGGAGGCTCCGGTGCACACCCACACACTGGTTGCCATGATAGCGATGACAGGGGGACGTAAGTTTGTGACGCACCTCTACAGGGCATTGAGGGAGGATAAAAAGTTGGGTCCCTGATGATAGAACACAAATGGCAGCAGGTGTGTCCGCAGGAGATTACTCCATGAGAGTGGGAAAAAATACACGAGAGTATGTGGAAGGTGTCGGTGAGTAACCGCTTCAAGCAAATTCAATAAAATATTGTACATATGACTTATCTCTCACCCAAGAGACTCCAGGCTATTGATAACACCAGAGACTCACACTGCCCGAGAGGTCGTAGTGCACAGGCAGATTTTATACATATGGTGTGGGAGTGCCCTGCAATACAGTTGTATTGGGTGTTGGTCCTGGAGGATCTGACAAGGGTGATGGGGTGGATAGTAGACCTGGACCCACGTGCTTGACTCCTGGGCTTGTTCCCTCGGGATCCCAAGCAGAAAGTAAGCAGGCGATTTATGATGTTGGGTCTAGTTGTAGCCCGGCGACGCATTGCAATCCATTGGTTGTCCCAACAGGGCCCGTCACTGACGAAATGGAGGGTGGATTTGCGGGAGTGGGCACTAGCAGAGGAGGGGCATATGCGGAACACCAGGAGTGATGGCAAACTACCTGAGGTCCTACTTGCTTGGGGGCAATGCTTCAGGAGGTGGTGGGACAGGACTCCCAGTCGACACATGACAGTTCTGGGGCAACGCCCTCTGGGCAGTGGGAGGCTACAGAGCACGAAGGAGAGACATACGGTGACCCAACATAGGGATTAGGTGACTTAGACCTCAATTCTATGGACCCAGCAGCGGGGGTAGGGATGAAGAGGGGGGGTGGCGGGGCTGGGGGGGGGGAGTTTTTCTTACAGTTGTGTTATAATAATAATAAACTTTATTCGGAGTTTCAGAAATTAGAAATCCATAAAAACGGTACATAGTAAAATCAGAAGTGCAAAGTGATTACATATAACATGAAGGTTACATTTCAATTTTTATAAAATCAATTAATTTGTTCAATAAAATTAGTTTAAAGATTTTTTCTGTGTCTGTATATACACTTCAAGAAGTTAAGAACATGATAACAGGTGGCTTCAGTGTCCAAGAGCTGCAGGCTCAACATGGCTGGACGACATTGTCTAAGACCCCATGATTTTAGGAGTGTCAGTAGCCAAACTTTACGATGCTCCTGATAAAACTTACAGAACAAGACGGTGTGGAGGGTGGTTTGTATTGATTTTTTGTCACAGGGGCATAAAGGTGGATTCGAATCCCAGACGTTTGGGGTTGGAAAAGCTACCAGCTTATGAAATATATTTAGTCTGAATCTTATCAAAAGGTAGCGATCAAAAGTGCCAACGTTAAGAGTTAAGTAGGGCTGGATTGAAAAGGTGGATTGGACCATTATTGCATGTTGAACGGACGGTTTCCCCACTTCAGATTGTAATCTTAGATTTTCCAAGTGTCCCAGGGCTAATGTTTTTAGTTTGTTCTTTGTAAGTTCTCCCATTTTTTCAGGATTTAGGTAGTATTTCTCTTCCCCAAGATCGATGAAGAAGTTACTGATATAGGCTAACCATTTGATTTTTAAAGCATGGTCCAAGGACATTGCATCTGCCAGTATCGTCTTTGTAAGTTCATTTTTTTCTGAAGTCCAAATGCAGCGCCATAGGAGTAGCGGTTGTATTTTTGCAAGATCTTCGATATGTGGGACGCCCAATTCTGTGTGGCAGGCATAAGTCGAAGATCGCTCTGGGGCCGACAGGAGAAATCTAAAAAAGTTATTTTCTGCTACTTGCAGGGAAGTGACATCCGTATGACCCCATAAACCTGCTCCGTATAGAGCAGTCGATTGGCATTTGGCCTTGTATATTGTTAACAGTTCCATGGGCGGTCGTTTTCCCTCGGGATCCCAAGCAGAAAGTAAGCAGGCGATTTATGATGTTGGGTCTAGTTGTAGCCCGGCGACGCATTGCAATCCATTGGTTGTCCCAACAGGGCCCGTCACTGACGAAATGGAGGGTGGATTTGCGGGAGTGGGCACTAGCAGAGGAGGGGCATATGCGGAACACCAGGAGTGATGGCAAACTACCTGAGGTCCTACTTGCTTGGGGGGCAATGCTTCAGGAGATGGTGGGACAGGACTCCCAGTCGACACATGACAGTTCTGGGGCAACGCCCTCTGGGCAGTGGGAGGCTACAGATCACGAAGGAGAGACATACGGTGACCCAACATAGGGATTAGGTGACTTAGACCTCAATTCTATGGACCCAGCAGCGGGGGTAGGGATGAAGAGGGGGGGTGGGGGTTTTTTACAGTTGTGTTATGTTAAAGTGAATATGAAGCTGCGAATATGGTCGCCAAAGGAATCTCCACAATCATAATCATTGCTATATGACTTGTCTTGCATTGTTGCTGATTTACGACCGACCTCAGCAGAGGCAGTTAAGCTGTATGTTTGTACCTTGCTTGTTTTAATGATCTGGAGATATAAACCTAATAAAGAAATATTTTTAAAAAAAAATTCAGGGAAGGTGCTGGACACAATACATATATAATTTACTGTTCCCACTCCAAACTAGAACAAGTCAGGGAGGTGCTGGACACTAAACATATATAATTTACCATTCCCATTCCAAACTAGAAAAGGTTAGGGAAGATGGTGGACACTAACCATATAGGAGCTTATTTACAAGCCCCTTGCACCACTTTTTCCTCATTTTTAACATGGGAAAAGTGACGTACGGGTGGTGCAAGGGGCTTGAAAATAAGCCCCATATAATTTACTATTCCCACTCCAAACTATATTAACTAAGGGAAGGTGCAGGATACTAAACATATATAATGTACTATTCCCACTCCAAACTAGAAAAACTCGGGGAAGATGCTGGACACTAAACATATATATTTTACTATTCCCACTCCAAAATGTATTAACTCAGGTAAGGTACTGGACACTAAACATATATAATTTACTATTCCCACTCCAAACTATATCAACTAATGGAAGGGGCTGGACACTAAACATATATAATTTACTATTTCAACTTCAATCTAGAAAAATTCACGGAAGTGCTGGACACTAAATATATATAATTTACTATTCCCACTCCAAACTAGAAAAAGTCAGGGAAGTGCTGGACACTAAGGGCCCCATTAGGATGGCGGGCAGAATTTAGTCCGCCCGCCACCCTAGCAGTGCTGGGACCTGCCTCCAGCGGAGCGGCGGTCCCGCACCGCCAATCAGGATGCGACCACCACCCTGGCAGTTGCATTCCGCATCTTCAACATTATGGCGGGTGTTGCTGTATGCAGCTCCCGCCCCAATGCCAAAGAGGCATGCTGTGCATTGCCATGCACAATGTGGCAGGCACCGCGTGGTGCCTGCTACCTTGTGCATTGCAATTTTGGGGGGTGCCATAGGTAACCCCCAAGTGCAGCTTCCCACCCCTCCAGGGGCCTGCAACGGGCCCCCAAAGCAATTCCGGTCAGCCTTTCCATGGCGGCATCTCCGCCATGAAAAGGCCTTTACTATTAGGCATCATAATATGGATGGCGGTGCTTCCATATTATGCCCGAGCTCCACCCGGTCGGCAATCGTAATGATTGCCGACCGACGGAAAAGTGGTGGAAAGACTTTCACTCTGCCGCGGTACCCCCGCAAAGGTAATATGGCGGGGTAAGTTTGGTTGGGATGGCGATCCGCCCGGCATCATAATCACCTCTAAGGGGGGTCATTAGGATGGTGAACACTCTGTTTTTCGCCTGCCATCCTGGTGGGAACTGGGACCGTCCGCCATGCATGCGGCGGTCCCACATACCTGATCAGGATGCAACCGCCACCATGGTGGTCGTATCATTCTTTTTAACGTTGCAGCGGTTGCTGCTAACTGCCGCACCTGCTGCGATGTTAAAATACCATGTTGTGCATTTCACTGGACTACGTGGCAGGCACCACAAAGTGCCTGCCACATAGTGCTATAAAATGTGGGGGGAAGGTACCATGGCTACCCCCGTGCACCCTCACCTCCCCTCAACACAAGGGGGGCCCTGAACGGGTCCCCGTATCAAATCCTCACCAGCCTTCTTCCATGGAAACGCTGTCTGTAGCCAGCATCCTAGTTTGGTAGACGTTGTCATTTTAGGCTATCTGTACCGTCCGCCACGCAATCTGTAAAATTGACTTTGGCGGTCCCGTGGCGGACAGTCCTTGTGTCTGCCACGGTCCAAGCACCATTCCCTCTGCCATTGGAGTGTGGCGGGGGGAATCTTGCAGTCGATTGCGGAAGGACCGCCACAACATGGCTTGCGGTGATGGGCCTTCCTTAATCATAATCGGCCACTAAGGGGCTGATTCTGATAAGGGGTGGGTGGAATTTGCGTAATCGCATTACACAAATCTCCGCGAAATGCTTTTTTACTGTTCGCAATCGCTGCTTGCGTGCTCGGGGAAAAATATCTAGCGAACACGCATTTGAGAACGTGAACAAGTAAAAAATTTGCGTTCTCCGTGGAACGTAGAATTTTGGGCAATTTTGCGTTCTCTGTGGAACGCGAAATTACCCAAATTCCACAAATTCCGCAAACGGAACGGAATTTACTGCCCAGGCCTAATTCTGATGCAGTTTGAAAAGCTTCCTGACCAAATGGGTTTGGCAATGGTTTCCAACCAAATCGGATTGGGAGAGTCCAACCGACCGAGTACGATCCATCTGGATACTTCCAGATACAATTTTGTTGGACTCCCATTGACTTCAATGGGAGCCTTTGTTCTGACTGAATTCATAGGCTCCCATTGAAGAAAGGGGTGGCTGAGGAATATCAGGCAACCTGTGGCGGGCACCCCCTGGCGCCTGCCACACTGTGCATGGCTGGTAAGGGAAGAACCATGGGTACCCCCACGTGCCTGATTAGGAAGGCTCCAGGTGCAGGTGGCCCACTACGGGCCTTCAAAGTCTGATTCCTACTGCTGATAAAAGTCGATCTGCATGATTCAGAAAGGCTATCCAAATCCAGTATAGTACTCTATCGTTTGGAAATGCGGGCCATAGAGATGTACTATTCTGCGCCGTACTGCTCGGTCATTCCAAATGCCGTCTGGTTTGGATTGGGATATTCCTAACGCTTAACTCGCATCGTACTTGGTTGGTTGAAAACCTTTCCGAGTGGGTTTGAAAGACACATTCCCGATCTGATTTGGACGGAGCAAATGCCATTAGGAGGCCTTCCTCACCGCATCACAATCAGGCACTAAAAATATATAATTTACTATTCCCACTCCAAACTAGAAGAAGTTAGGGTAGGTGCTGCTGGGCACTAAACATATATAATTTACTATTCCCACTCCAACCTATATTAACTAAGGGAAGGGGCTTGACACTAAACATATAAAATGTACTATTCCTACTCTAAACTATATTAACTCAGGGAAGGTGCTGGACACTAAACATTTATAATTTACTCACCCACTCCAAACTATATTAACTCAAGGAAAATGCAAAACCATATACTCATAAAATGTTAGATACCCAAAACAATGACATAAACACATATAAAATAATACACATTATACATATACATTAACCTGTTATCAATTATATAAACATATCCAAATAAAAATTATAAGACTTATTTAATTATTTTAATACGTTTTCTTGAATTTTTAAAGTAAACTATAACAAATTAATAAGAAATTCATTTTAAAAATTACATATATTTATTAATATTATATACAAATACTAAACATGAAAATATCCCACTTTTATAACATTGTTTTCAAAATCAAACATTAAACATCTTCAAAATTGGCAATGTATTATTTATTCTATTAAATATTTATATTTTTTAAAATTATAATTACAATTTGTTTATATAAAAAAACAATAATACCATCTCAAAACAAAACAATTATACATTAAATATGAATTTATTTTTTAAGGATTTTTCATTTTAACTATTATAATGGCAAATTAAAAACAAATCATAATTTCTTTTGTTTTAACTTTTTGCCCAAATTTTCACTTTTTCAGTTTTTTTTAAATGTAAACATTACTCCAAAAATTAACTGCAAATTTCACAAATTGTCACAAATAATTCAAAACCTTTTTTATATTTGTAATTATTTTAATTGACATTTTGTTTATTTAAAAACTACCCCCCTCATCACCTATAACCCCAACATCCCACTCCTAAAATCACAATTTACATCTATTTATTATAAAACAAATTTATTTTGAAATATTCAAATATTTTTTTAAAACAATACCCACCCTTAACCCCTATAACCCCATCTCGCTCTGAAATAAAAAGATGTACTTTTTAAATATAATATAATACATTATTTTAATTTGTCAATTTTTATTTTTTAAAACACTCCCCACCCTTATCTCCTATAAACCCAATATCCTGCTCCTAAATTTTTTTCTTCAAAAAAACGTATACAATTTATTAAAAAACTATTAATACATTTACAAATATAAACTTTAATAAAAATGTCACAACATTTACAAAATCAATATTTTTTATTAACAATATTTTCGAAATCGATATTCTGAACAACGATATTTTGTACAACACACTAAAACAATAATTTTGACTTACGACATTTTAAACTCGATATTATAGAACAATGATATCCTACATCGCTACAGCTCTGTCTTATCTAGTAAGCACCTCAGGAGCAAGTAGGTTTGTGCACTAACACATCTTGACTTATTCCCTAACCTTGTTAATGGTGGTATATTTATGATTAATGTGGATAACTAGCTTGCTCAGGTAGACAATTTCATTCTGTAAAAAGACAGAAGCAGCCACTGTCTGGACGAGCCCATCTCTTTCTACCTATACACCCTTACACAGTTGGAGGTATTTAGGCAAGGCAAAGCACTGATACCAGCCACCTTTTATCTGCTCCATGGTAAACAGAAGCACTCATACCAGACACAAATGCACTCGCGCTTGATTGCACATATTTTTTTGTTTCTTTGGACTACAAGTCCCATGAACACGTTGTCATGTAACCGTGCGTATGAGACACAGTCACGCCGGGACCAATTAGTAATCACAGTCCAATATCGGTTTGAGCAGATGCCGGCCCCGGTATTCCAATAGCAGTAAAACCCTCGGGGTTTCCATCCTCCTACTATGGCATTTCAGAGGGCTGACTTGCTGTAACCAGGTAGGAACCACACCCTGGTACATCATTTTTCTCTTGTGCAAAATGTTTAAAAGTCCTTTGCTTTTGCTTCTGTTACTCTATCACTGATTAGCTTGTACTCTTCAATAACATCTGGGACCAATGTTTGTTTATAAGCAGGTTCCTCACTAGACCTTTATGCTCAGTGTGAAGGTCCGAGTACGGACCATGGTTATGTTTACTCTAAACACAAATGCGATGAGGCGCCACTCCCTACACTGATTAAGGCCGCTCTTTGTTGCCATGGGGGTCTTATGAGCCAGCAGCACATTCTATTTGGCCTAGTTTGATTTCACTAAAGTGGTGCCCACATGGGAATAGGAGCCCATTTTTGTTTTTTCTTTGCAACACACCAGAGCTCAGAGCTCTAACTGTATAACATCCCAGCAACGTGTACGGCTTTCTCTCTGTTTTAATACTCGTATACGTGCCCTTTGGTTTAAAAGGGCATCCCTTGCTGTTCTCTTTCTCTTTTCCTCCCTGTACTGCTTTCAAATCCCACTTGTATACCTAGACCAATCTGCTGTCTAAATGCGCAAATTAAGGTTCACTGTTGCTGACTCTTTTGTCTGAGTATTTCATCTGTTTCTACTTCAGATTTTTCCAAATGCTTTGTTTGATGTAAATATTCTAATGTAAAATGCATCACTTCTGCTCTGGTGGCAGCACAAGGCCATAGGACCCGTGGTGTCACTTCCTATGATGTCATGAGGTGAGTGTCTCAAATGTCGCACAATGTTACTTCCTGTGATATTTCCAAGTGAAAGGTCCTGTGACATCCTCTGCTGTGTTAAATGGCTGGTGATGTCACTTCCACTACCCCAGGCATTTTGATGAATTGACGTACATGCTGACATGCAGCCTGTACCTGTGTGAATACACGTGTGCACACCGGTTCACGTGTAACCAGCCCAGTGACACTTACCCTAGCAGGGCACAATAGTCTTATCCTAAAAGGCGGACACTGGTGCTTAACATAACCAGTCCAATTTACTGTCTAATCACTGGAAGTTAATGTAAGGAGACTCATGCACAGTAACGGTCCAAACCAGGGTGATCAAAAAGCAAAAATGTTTGGGCATAATAAATGGGGGGGAACCCATTTGCAACACAGGCATTTTTTCTTGTTTTTTTGTATTGTTTTGGTTGGCCATTGAACTCTGCTAACCAGTAATACAATTCAGCTCTCCCTTTATACATGTTGAAATTGTTATACCGACTGATTGCCATATTTTAATTATCTATATGCTCTTAGTACATGTATGAAATGCACCCAGGGCCTTGAATGAAAATATCAAAAGCACCCATTGTGCCATGCACTGTGGTGACACAGCATACCCATCCCCGGGCCCACTATTGTAGCCTGGCTGGCCAGTTTTAAACTGCCATTTTGACCTGTTGAGAAAAATTATTTGACAGTCCTAAGCCATACTGTAAAAAAATAATTATTCACCCCTAAGTAGGCCCTATTGCAGATAAGCCAGGGTGCATGGTATTTGAGAGCAGGCCATTTAAAAGTTGAATGTTCCACGTGTCCTTGCAGTAAAAAAGCCCCAAAATCTATTTTGCATCCAGCATTTTTTCTGCTCACCATGCCATTCTAGTTTGAACCTAGCCATATGCAAATCAGTCTTGATCCTGTGCCCAGTGGAAACTGTCCAGCCTGAACTGCCAGGCCAGGTCCTCTATGGGGTGGAAACAAGGCACCTAGGACCGGTTTCGGGGTTTTACCCCTCATCAGCCAGGATGGCTTTACTCCAGTAGCATGGACAGCACGGGACCCACGTCTGGGCATACCCATCCCACTCGGTGTGCCAAATGCAAAAAGAACACCAGATGGACAGAATGCAGCACTATGCCATACATTCACCCCAGGACAGAGATCTAGGCCTAAATCCAGTGTTTTTTTGCTAAAAATGCCATTCCAGTTTGAACCCAGCGATATGCAAATCAGTCTTGACCCTGCATCCTGTGGGAACAGTCCAGCTCGAACTGCCAGGCCAGGTCCTCCATGGACTGGAAACAAGCATCCTAGGACCGATTTCAGGGCTTCACCCCTCATCAGCCAGGATAGCTTGACTCCACTGGCATTGAGATTACGGAACCCACGTCTGGGCATACCCGTCCCACTTGGGCTGACAAATGCAAAAAGAAGAACTGATGGACAGAATGTAGAACAATGTCATACATACACCCCAGTACAGAGATCTTGACCTAAATCCATCATTTTTTGGGGGGATTTAACCCAGATCTCTTGACTGGGGTTGAATGTTTTGATTTGTTCTGCTTTCCGTCCATCAATTGTATGTCTTTTGCTTCCTCACCCTAAGTGTGGCAGATATGCGCAGAAGTGGGTCTCTGGCTCCCTGTGCCAGTGGATTCAAGCTATCCTGGCTGATGAGGGGCGAAACCCCAAAACCAGTCCTCGGATGCTTGTTTCCTGTCCAGGGAGGACCTGGCTTGGAAGTTCGGGCTGGAATGTTCCCATGAGGCACAGAGTCGAGACTGATTTGCATAAGCCAGGTCTAAACTCGAGGGGCGTGGTGAGCAAAAGAATGATGGATTTAACCCAGATCTCTTGACTAGGGGTGAAGGTTTTGTTTTTTCTGCATTCCACCTATCATTTGTTTGTCTTTTGCTTCCTCACCCTAAGTGCGCTGGGTATGCCCAGACGTGGGTCCCGAGCTCACTGTGCCTCTGGAATCAAGCTATCCTGGCTGATGAGGGGTGAAACCCTGTAACCGGTCCTAGGATGCTTGTTTCCAGTTCAGAGAGGACCTGGCTTGGCAGTTTGGGCTGGACAGTTCCCATGAGCCACAGGGGCAAGCCTGATTTGCATATGGCTAGGTCTAAACTGGAGTGGCAAGGTGAGCAAAATAATGATGGATTTAACCCAGATCTCTTGACTTGGGGTGAAGGTTTTGATTTGTTCTGCATTCCATCCATCAATTGTGTGTCTTTTGCTTCCTCAATCAATCATTTTCAAAATGCACTACATACCTGCGAGGGTCTCAAAGTGCTGGGGGGGGCGCTACTGATCGAACAGCCAGGTCTTGAGTATCCTCCTGAAGGTCAGCAGGTCTTGGGTCTGTTGTAGGCTCAGTGGGAGGGAGTTCCATGTCTTGGCGGCGAGGTGAGAGAAGGATCTCCCACCGGTGGTTGTTCTTCGGATGCGCGGGACGGTGGTGAGTGAGAGGTCGGCGGAGCGTAGCTGGCGGTTGGGGATGTAGAAGGAGAGCCGCCTGTTGAGGTAGGCTGGGCCGGTCTTGTGGGGTGCCTTGTGTGTGTGGGCGAGGAGCTTGAAGGATATCCTCTTGTTGACGGGGAGCCAGTGCAGGTTTCTAAGGTGCGGGTGATGTGGCCGTGGTGTGGTACGTCGAGGATCCGTCGTGCGGAGGCCTTTTGAATGCGTTGTAGTCGTTTGATGAGCTTGGTCGGGGCTCCCGCATAGAGGGTGTTTCCATAGTCGAGTCTGCTGCTGATGAGGGCCTGGGTGACTGTCTGTCTTGTATCTGTCAGGATCCATCTGTAGATCTTGTGGAGAATGCGGAGGGTGTTTAAGCAGGAGGAGGAGATGGCGTTGACTTGCTTGGCCATTGAGAGCATTCAGTTGAGGATGATTCCCAGGTTGCATGTGTGGTCAATGGGTGTCAGGGCTCCCAGTGCTGTCAGCCACCAGGAGTCGTCCCAGGCTGAAGGGTTGGAGCTGAGTATGAGGAGCTCCGTTCTGTCTGAGTTCAGCTTCAGACGACTGGTCTTCATCCAGTTGGAGACGGCCTTCATTCCTTCATGGAGGTTGGCTTTGGCAGTGATAGGGTCCTTGGTGAGGGAGAGGATCAGGTGAGTGTCATCTACGTAGGAGATTATGTTGAGGTTGTGCTGTCAGGCTACGTGTGCGAGCAGGGCCATGTAAATATTGAACAGTGTTGGGCTGAGGGAGGATCCCTGGGGTATGCCGCAGATGATATCGGAGGCTTTGGAAAGGAATGGGGGGAGGTGGACGCTCTGGGTTCTGCCAGAGTAGAAGGAGGTGGTCCAATCCAGAGCATTGTCTCAGATCCCTGCAGCGTGGAGGCGTGCGCATGGTGTGCGGTGGCAGATGGTGTCGAAGGCGGCAGAGAGGTCTAGGAGGATGAGTGCTGCAGTCTCGCCGTTGTCCAGCAGGGTCCTGATGTCGTCGGTGGCGGCAACAAGGGCAGTCTCGGTGCTGTGGTTGCTGCGGAACCCTGACTGGGAAGGGTCCAGGATTCTGTTTTCTTCGAGGTATCGGGTTAGCTGTCTGTTGACAGTTTTCTCGATGACTTTGGCCGGGAAGGTGAGCAGAGAGATGGGCCGGAAGTTCTTGAGGTCTCTTGGGTCTGCCTTAGGTTTTTTGAGTAGGGCGTTGATCGCAGCGTGTTTCCAGATCTCTGGTAGTGGATTGTGCGCATGATCTTGATGGTGTCATCGATGCTCACGCTGGCCCAGGCTAGCAGGGGGTCATGGTCGATGGTGTGCGGAGGGTCTGTTGTGTTGCTGGCTGTTGGGGCTGTCTGGGTGTTGAAGCTGTCGTGGATGTCTGCTATCTTGCGGTGGAAGAAGGTGGCGGGGGAGTCGCACAACGCTTGCGACAGCAGGATGTCATTGGTGTTGGAGCTGGGGTTTGAGAGTTCCCTCACGATGTTGAAGAGCTCTTTGCTATTGTGTGCATTGTTGTCAAGGCGGTCTTTGAAGGAGGTCCTCTTGACGGCCCTGATGAGGTGGTGGTGGTTGCGGATGGCATCCTTGTGTGCTGCGTAGCTGTCCGGAGTTTGCACTCTGTGCCATTTCCTCTCTGCTTTCTGGCATGCTTGCGTGGAGGCTAGGAGTTCTGGGGTGAACCAGCTGGCCCTCTTGCTGGTGTCTCTGTGGGGAGGTTTCTTCAGTGGGGCAAGGGTGTTGGTGCAGTCCTCGATCCAGCGTCTGAGGCTGTGGGCAGCGTCGTCGGTGTTGGGGGGTTCGGTGGGTGGTCTGAGAGCGAGGTTTGCGTGTAGTTGGTCTTCGGCGATTTTGCTCCAGCAGCGGCGAGGGATCTGTTGGGTGCAGTGGTGTGTGGTGGGTTTCTGGAAGGCGAAGTGAATGCAGCGGTGGTTGGTCCAGAGGAGTTCGGTGGTGTGGCTGACGGAGACGTGCAGGCTTGGGGAGAAGACGGGGTCGAGCGTGTGGCCGGCGGAGTGGGTGGGTGTTGTGACGAGTTGCTTCAGTCCGAGGTTGGTGAGGTTGTCAATCAGGGTTTTGGAGTTGTTGTTGTTGTTCTCAAAGTGAAAGTTCGGGTCTCTGAGGAGAATGTAGTCGGTGGAGGTCAGGGTGCGCGTGCTGATCAAGTCGGCAATGAACTCGCTGAACTGGGGCGGGATCCGGGAAGTCGGTAGATGAGGGTGCCTCTGAGGGTGGAGTTAGGGTCTATGTGGATCTGAAAATGCATGTGTTCGGCGGTGCTGAGCGCGTCGTCGGTGCTAGTCGAGACCCTGATGCTGTTCTTGTGGACGATTTCGATTCCTCCTCCAACACCGTTGGTGCAGTTTCTGCGGGTGATCTTGTAGCTGTCTGGGATGGCTATGGCAATATCGGGTGCGGAGGAGTCGTTAAACCAGGTCTCTGTCAGGAAGGCGACGTCCGGGGATGTTGTGTCGAGCAGGTCCCTGAGATTGATGGCATGCTTGCGTGCGTTTCGGGTATTTAGTAGTATGCATCGGATGTGGTTGGAGTCTTTCTTGGCGGGTGGTTCGTCGGCTCTGATGTTGGTGTAGCTGCAGTTCCAGCAGGTGAAGGGGCCGTGTGTGCGTTTCGGGGCAGCCTTGAAGCAGATGTGGCTCCTTCCGGAGATGAGAGCGTGCAAAGTGCTGACACCGTAGTGGCGGCAGTCGTCATGGCGGGTGCGGGGGCAGGGGTTCTGGCGCCGGGCGCGGTCCAGGCACAGACAGGTGCAGATGGGCTTGCCTTATGCGCGCCTTCAGGGACCAGGGCCGCAGGGGACGCAGCAGCGAGGGCGGTGAGGGACTACGAAGGTAACAGAAGGAAAAAGGGACACAGAAACAAGGGGAAAACGAGTGGCACAGAGGGCAGAGGGGCACAAAAAAACGAGTGGAACAGAGGGCAGAAGGGCACAAAAAATGAGTGGAACAGAAGGCAAAAGGGCACAAAAAAACTAGTGGAACAGAGGGCAGAATGGAAAAAAAACGAGTGGAACAGAAGGCAGAAGGGCACAAAAAACAAGGAAAAAACGAGCGGCACAGAGGGCAGAAGGGCACAAAAACGAGTGGAACAGAAGGCAAAAGGGGCACAAAAACAAGGGAAAAACAAGTGGAACAGAGGGCAGAAGGGCACAAAAAACGAGTGGAACTAAAGGTAGAAGGGCACAAAAAAAGGGAACAATGAGTGGCACAGACGTCAGAAGGGCACAAAAAATGAGTGGAACAGAAGGCAGAAGGGCTCAAAAAACGAGGGAAAAACGAGTGGGGCAGAGGGCACAAAAAACGAGTGGAACGGAGGTCAGAAGGGCAGAAAGGCACAAAAAACGAGTGGAACAGAAGGCAAAAGAGGCACAAAAACGAGGGGAAAACGAGTGGCACAGAAGGCAAAATAAAGAATACAGAAATACAGGGGAAGCAAAGAACAGAGGGGAAATCCAGACAGGGACATGAGGGCAGCGAGGGGGTACAGAAGGAAAGATCGGGCAGAGAGAGCACAGGGACAGGGAGGGGAACAGAGGGGAAAAAAAGGGGCACGGACCTTGTACAGGCTGCGGGGGGAAGACAGACAACAGCAGTCACAGACACAACAATGAAAATACAGGCAATACAATGAAAGCAATAAAGCGGAGGATGAACAAGCATACCTACGACCTACCACTGGCCACCAGGGATGAGGCACAGGTGGTAGCCTGTGGGTGGTGGAGGGTCTCGAACTTGCTCAACAGCAGCAGCTGGGGCAGGGAGACATAGGCGGTGCTGTGCGAAGGAGGAGCGACCTAACTAAGGGTGCCAGGTATGCTCAGGTATACCAGGTATGCTCAGATGTGGGTCCCTAGGCTCACTGTGCCACTGGATCCAAGCTATCCTGGCTGATGAGGGGTGAAACCCTGAAACCAGTCCTTGGATGCTTGTTTCCATGAGGCATAGGTTCAAGACTGATTTGCATATGGCCAGGTCTTAACTGGGGTTGCATGGTGAGCAAAAGAATGATGGATTTAACCATGATCTCTTGATTGGGGGTGAATGTTTTGATTTGTTATGGATTCTGGCATGTATTCCTTGAAGATGAGGCCTGTGCCACAGAAAGTTTTTGAAACTTAATGAAAGTGCTGTTATTTACCTACTTCTGCAGGGACAGATGTGCAACCTGATGCAGTGGGAAAGCCCTCCACACCCTAACATTTGTGATCAGTGTACATTTTTCCTCAGGCTTCACACGCCTGCAACTCATGTTTGAGGCCAGACCTTTCGGAGACCCTCAGATCTGAATAAAATCAATACATTGTGGATTTACAGGTCCTTATCGCCTGGTTCCTAGACCATATAATATGCCAGGCTGCAAGACAGCACTCACCAATCTCTAGCCTGATTGTACTAATGAATATCGAGCCCAAGTACACGACATACAAGAATTTGGTGGACAGAATATCAAGGGACACAATTTTGAAAGGTAAGCATTTATAGGGAATTATAGATTTACCATTCATAACTCCACATCTGCATATCTTGAAGACACATATATCGCCAGGGTTTAGGTATGGAAAAGCCATACTTTCCCTTATATATTATGGATTCAATATTTTTTCCTTGATATATTTACATGCTGCGATATCCTGGACACGATATTCAGGGTGCACACCCTCTTGCCTGCATAATCGCCCCCAGTAACACCCACAAATGTCAGGTGTGTGCCCTGACCCTTAGCACAGCTCAAGCCTAAACTATGGACGTGCCACGTAAGCAGTTCCTTATAGTCTTTAAAAAAACACATGACTTTCCAAAACGTAAAAATAATCTACAACTTAAAAAACGACGTGACAAGAACCTGCCCAAACACGTGGATAGGAATAATCATGAAGAATGTAGAAACTTTCAACATCGTCAGGACCGCAACTGTGGCTGCTCATTGGCAAAACAAAAGAGGTCGTTCTCTGGCTTGATGGTCTCCTTTAGGAGAAGTGGGACAGGTTGCCTGGCTACAGTGGTAGATTTGCCTCATACCTGTTTTGAATGCAACAATTGCCATGAGGCGACAATGTGAGCGTAAGTCTCTGACATACCAGACTAACTAAACAGTTCGAACCCTGCTGTTCGCTTTCTTTTCAACACTAATTAAAATGGTAGCACCTGGCTTATTCAGTGTTAGCACTGAGTATTGTCTAGAGATTCACAAACACAACAACATGTATTGCTCCATGTTGAAAACCTGGCGATATTTTGAAAATTGTCATCATACACTTTCTGGTCATTTGCCTCGGGCTACTTTTACATAGAAACAACGTAATTCATACAAATATTAATGCGTTTACAGAGCGAATTTTCGAAAGTCTAAGGTTACTGTTCCTGATACCAAAATGACCATTAAACTGTCAGCATTTGTTCTTGAAGACGGGGCATAGCATATCCTTATTAGTAGTAATTGGCACATAAAGAACCAATAACATTCTTCAAACTACTTTTACTGACCAGCTTGGATATTTTGGGGTTTCCTTAGAGATTCCGTGGCCCAAGCACTAGTTAAACGCCTGGATGTGGAATTTAAGATTGCTGAAACACATTGTCTTCCTCCGCAGGGGGTTCTCCAGTCTACCGTTACGGTCTGAAAATGCGTTTTCCTACAAGAAAGCTCCCGACAGTAATGCACATGTGTTGGTAAACGCGCAGCAGGGCGGCGAAGGGGAAGCAACTAAACCAAGAAGCTATAAATTAAGATGCATCATGAATCCTAAACCAGGAGTTCTACTCTAAACAGTTTCGTGAACAGCGTGGGTTTCTTTTTGTCCTTTCCTTTTGCTGGCTAACCTAAAAGATGGCCTACAGGTTTCATCATTCTATCCTGACAGGAAGCCCCAGGTGTGCTGAATATTCCCTATGCTTAAACGTCTCTCCGAGGCCCCACTCCCCCAAAACGAACTACATGGGCAATTCGGAGAGAGAGAGTCAGGTGGTCAAGAGCATTAAAATTAAAATATTTCACATGACTTAGTCGCATTTTCTCCAGATCCTCTTTCTCACCATAAGGTCACTGCCAAGAGTGATG
Organism: Lissotriton vulgaris; assembly: GCF_964263255.1. Taxonomy (NCBI): domain Eukaryota; kingdom Metazoa; phylum Chordata; class Amphibia; order Caudata; family Salamandridae; genus Lissotriton; species Lissotriton vulgaris. The sequence goes on from NC_141694.1 coordinate 1,037,401,479, forward strand.
GGAAGGCATCGGTCTCAAAACACTGCTGCAGTAAGTGGTTGAAATGGATTCTAGCCACCTCATCCTCTAGGCTGTCTATATTGCCCTGCGTAGCTATTCCCTGAGTTAAATTCTCCTCAGCCAGTTCCAACTCCAGGTAGTACATCTCCATCTCTGATTTTAATTTTTTTTGACGGGCTAACCCAAAACTTAAAACCTCCCCTCTAAAACAAGCTTTAAAGGTGTCCCACACAACACTTATGTTAGCAGAGTCCCTGTTATTATCAAAAAATTCCTTTAACCATCCTGTCATATACTCTATAAACTTATCATTTAAACACAATTTCCGATCAAAGGAAAATGTTCTAACAGTACCCAATACCCCCCACCCGGAAGTATTAAAACAATAAGAGTGATCTGATGCAATTTCAGTGTAGATCTGCATTTTGATTTTAGCTAAGTGCGTGATACCCATGAAAAAATAATCCAACCTCACTTTCTTTTTATGGGGGTGGGAGTAAAAGGTGAATCCGGGGTCTGTGGGGAATAAAGTACTCCAAACATCCGCCAGTCCGTAATCCTTTAATATATTAAAGAGTGCTTTACACACCTGCGGTTTCCGGCCTTTATACTTTTTTATCCCCCCCACAATGTCCGGGCCGGTTAGATTAATATTCAAGTCCCCACAGATAATTAAGGGGGTAGGCCAGGTTGCCAGCTCCATATGAAGTTCTTCCAAAATCGCAGGCTCATCTAAGTTGGACCCATATATGTTACATAACGGATAAGTCCCAATCCACCCAACGCATTCAACTGTAGCCCAGCGACCAATTTTATCTGCTAGTTTCCGCCGTACAGTAAACAAGCTCTTTTTAGCTAAAATAGCCACCCCTCGTGTCATTCCTGCTTGTTGTGAGGAGGCTAAAACAGAGAAACCCAACTGTGCTAACAAGTGATGCTTATTCCATGGAAGATGGGTTTCTTGAATACAAACAATATCCGGGGAAACATAACATAGCTCAGCAGCTACCCTCCTCCGTTTAATAAAGTTATTTAAGCCAGACACATTTAAGGAGCATATTCAAATATCTCTAGCAGCCATGTATCCCCGGTAAGGTTCCCCAATGATGTTTGACACGGATAAGCAACACCATTGCCACAAAAAACATTTCTTTCCCACTGCATTCAAAAGTTTTTATTAACTCTCTTTTTATTTTATTGTTTTTTTTCTTTATCTGAAAGTGTAGATTTTTTCTCCCCTTTTACCCCACCACCATAACCCCCCTAGCTCCCTTACACCCAAAAACCCCCAAACCCCCGAACCCCCTATCCCCTCCCTCCTTCCCTTCCCACCCTTCCCAATAACAAGGCTTTAGTACTTATGGTCCTGCAGATGCCAGCTGGCAGCTTCCTCATACCCACCCACAAGCCCTCTGCTGTACTGAAAAAAAAGAACAAGGGGGAAATTTCCTCCCTTACTTCAGGAGAGACTACATATGTGAGAGAACATTAATTATAAGCCCTTCTCTCCTATCTTGATTTCACCCCCAAGGGATGAAAAGCACCAAAAGACAAAAAAAGGAAAGAGAAAGGGCAAGCAATACCGATTTCCTCAAATCAACAAAAATGATTACCAGGTTGAGGACATATCATTACAGGTATTACAGATATTACAGTCCATAGTGAAGTCCATTTAATCTTTTTACCCCGTTAGCCAAAAGTTCCATAGTTTTACATATTATTCAAAAACTCCTTGGCTGACCCTGCAGTAGTGAAAAATTGTGTGCGTTCATTATATATGATCTTCAACTTTGCAGGGTTCAAAATATAAGCTTGTGCTCCTTTGGTTTGAAGCGGGGTAATTAATTGACGGAGGTGCCAGTGATTTTCCATGGTGTATTTGCAGAAATCCGGGGTTACAAAAAATTCAAAACATGGGCCTGGTCTCCACTTATCTGGTCTGGCAAGTCTGTAAACATCTTCCCGGGCTAAGAAGCTGTTAAAAGAGATTAGCAATACCCTGGGTCTACCCAGGTTTCTCTCACCTAATTTGCCAGGAGCCTGACCAGCGGATCCCCGAGTATTGAAAGGGAAGCGGTGTACTCTTTCAATATCCCTGTCCCAGTTCCATTTACTTAGCTCAGGAAAAGCGTTCTTAAATAAATCCACTATAAACTTGCGCGGATCCTGACCCGCTTTTCCTTCTGGCACTTGGAGAACCCTCAGATTATTGCGACGTGCCCTGTTTTCGAAGTCCGCTAATTTCCACTGGGTGTCCTCCTTTTTTTCCCTGTAATGCATCTGTCACCCCTTTCTGCTGCTCAACCATGTCTTCTAAATTGGAAATGCGGGTCTAAGCCTCATTAAACCTAGTTGCGGAGTCCGCCTCTGATTTCGCAGTCCTCGGTACCAAGCTCTGAAGCTTGCGACATAAAGTTTGAACCCTTTGACTTTCTACCCTTGTCTCATCGCGAAGGGACATTATAGACTCGTAGATCAAAGCCAATGAAATATCACCATTTGTTGCATTGGGGGAGACCTCCTGGGATTGATGTGGTGTACCATTTTTGCCTATATTGCCTGTGGTTTTTGCTACATTTTTGCGGACGGTAGATGGACTGTCCTCCGTTATATCTACCGAGTCATCCAAACAGATACTGCTGTTTGAGCTACCGACTTCCAAACTCATATACTGAGCATATCGTGCAACTAAATCCTCACAAGATGAGGGTAAAGAGGGTTCTGACATTGAATAGAAATCTCCAGAGTCTGCGTCCTGTTGTATTAGTTGTTCTTCGCCCCCACTGCTGGTTCCAAATATCAGAGGTGCACTATTTTCAGCAGGTAGACTATCCCCAGTATGTTGAATCTCTTCAGTATTCAAATTAATATTAGAGGAAGGTGCTTCTGTCACTCTGTTTGCGGGGCCCCCCCTTAGACTTATCCTTCCCTAGAGCAGCGGCTGCGAAGATTGCTGGTATAACTTTATTCTTATCTGCCCCCCCTCCTTTGCTTTTACTGTGTCAGGAAGACCTTTAGGATTCTTAACAGTTAATTGCGCGGGGGTAGTCATGTTTCTGCTCACCTCGGCAGGGGCACCGCTCTCTCCTTGCTCCTCAGGTATCCGCGGTTTCCCCCTCGTACCTTTCGGCGGCATTGCAGCAGCTCACTCTCCTGACCTCTATCCAGGTGTTACTGGTAGCCGGCTGTCTGCAGTTTTTCTGCCTCCTAACTTCTGCCACACATGCTGCTCTCCTGTCCAGCTTTGCAGCTCGCCGCTCACCAGTCACTCGTCAGCTACTCCAGCCGATTACTGAAGACTCCCATCGGCGATTGAAGCCGCTGTAGTGGAGACCGGCGTCCGCCCAACCGTCTGTGAGCTCAGCACCCGGAGCCGCCACAGCTGCCGCGGCTACTGTGAAAGCGGAAGAGTCGACCCCTCAGACTGTCGAAAAAGCCGCTGCAAATAGTTATCCACCGCTCACGGCCGTGGCACTCCTCTGTACCCGGCGTGCTCCAACTCTCGTTGTGTCTCTCCCAACCGTCTCTACAGGCTTGCAGGTGAGTCAAGGAGCGGTCAGCCTACACATCCACTCGCGTGGGCGCCATCTTGCCTTTCGCATTGTCCCAATCAATCCGGTGCCGAGATATCATCATATCAGTGATTAAATACAATTTAATTTTTTACACAGATCTCCCTGAGGAACATGTTGATGACACCATTTTGGAGGACTCAAACATGGCAGTTGAAGAACCCATAACCATAGCCAGTCAGCCAAGCACACCTCCTGATCAATGTAGCACTGCTACATTGTCACCACAGGCACCATTAATTGTGGATGATGATGTCACTCTAACAAATAGTCCCTAATAGTCCTGTCTAGCACCTAGAGTTGAGGCAATGACAGCAGCATGTTACAGTATGTGTGCACAGTCACCACCATGAAACACATCATACCATAAACCCTGAAGCAAATACAGTTGTTTTGAGTCCTTGAGACATCCATGATCCAAATTCAACATCTGCAAAATAAACAGATGAAAGTAATGAACACAAAGATGTAGAACATGCAACAATGTCTTTTGGATTTGATACTATGGCACTCAATCGGCTAACATGAACACAAAAATGGACAACCTCACCACCTGTATAGAAAAGTTATGCCAGCACATGGTGTATGTTCATGCCTATCAACAGCGTTGTGACAGTAGCACTGCAGCTAGAAAGGATGGGTTAACCTGTTCCATTGGTAGATTGGCAATGCCACTACCACCCTATCCAGGTGAACAGTAAACCTGCAGGTGCAAATGGGACACTTTAGTGGGGAGGTTGCAATGGGCTAAGGGCAGATCATCTCTGCAGTTGAGGTGCTCCAAAATGCACAAATAGCAAGTGGTGTTGCAGATGCCCCTCAGCAATTGAGAACATATCAAGTGTAAGCAGCATCTCTGCTACTGATGCACATGTCCTGTGACACAGCAGCTGCCATACTCCTGCTGGAGAACAAGTATGGTCAACCCATGTGGGACATAGCCACAAGAGGAATTGAACAACACAGAATAGTCTGTTTCATTTTTGCAGTGTAATTGTAATTTGATGATGTAACCAACATTTCTTTTGTACTTTTGTAACCATTAGGATGGTGTACAGTTGTAAATATTATAGCAATTTAAATAGTAACCTGATAATAAAGGTTGCTTTATTTTGCTGCAATTTATCTACTTTCATCATTTCATTGAGTCTACTAACAAATATATCTTACCGTGCAAAGTGATTTATTGCAATGTGGTCCCAGTGGCGTCTCTCCTCCACTGCTATACTCTGGTCCCAAGGCTGCTGAAGAGGTTGCTCAGGATTCTAATCTTTGAAATCAGTGTCAATCCAAGTGATGGATAGTCCTTGCCTGGTAGCTATTTTATGCAAAATGGCATATGGTGCCACCATTTTGCAGGCTGTCTAAGGAGCATACTATCGAGAACTTCTGCCCTTTTTGAAAGCAACACAATCTAGATATGAGCATGCCAAATGTGTATTCTATCACAGCCCTGCTGCATCAATGAACAATATTGTAACGCCTTTGGTTTGCTGGGGAAAAGTATGGTGTCAGTATCCAAAGCCTTAAGGCATACGCCCTGGTACCTGGAACCTAAAAACATAAGTGTGAGCATGCTTAAAATTTGCATTTGATGAACACAATCAAATGTGTCATAGTACTGCATCACATTAACTAATACATGGCCATCATCAAACTCCCCTCTTTCTAGGCGTTGGTGTATTACACGGTGCCTGAAGACATAGGAGTAATGGGTGCACCCTGGGTATCATGACACTAGAACAGTAATTAAGTTGTTTGCATTACAGACAACTTGTATGTTGAAGGAATTCGTTTTCCCTATTCCTAAGCATCTATTCCATATGGGCTAGAGGACAAATTGGAACATGTGTTTCATCTATGCACTCTGTAACATGGGGAAATTTGGTAGCCCTCTAAAAGTTTAACTTTGTGGTTTACATTTCCTCAGTATTCCTAGGTAGGTATATGTACCTGTTAATATTTTGGAGCATGGTATCTAGAAAAATCCTGAAAAGCACAAGCACACTTTGGTACACCCCACCCGCTACAGCAATCACACCCTGGTAACAGCCAAAGGCTAAAGTGATAATGAGCACAATACCAGCATTAACGTGTGTATGGAATTGCTGTGCAGAGCACTGCTTTCAAGATGTGATTTTAAAATTTCTATTAAATCTAATATCACTGCACTGCTTAGCCTGTATTTCCCAATATTCCCTCCTCTGTCTGGTGTAAATGGTAAGCATGGCTCTAAATATGTTCTCCTGTCTTATCCTCCTCTGCTGAACAGCCGGCAGTCGCACCGTACTTGCAGTCACATATAGAGCAGCCATTGTGGATAACCCTGAGGCATTCTGTGACAGCTTTTATAGTTTCAACACAGTTACCACCTTAAACGAATTTGTGTTAAATTCCATGTGCACACAGGCATTTTTTGGACTAGTTGCTAATTATGACAGCCTCGAACAAAAGGTTTGCGATTCGCAATTATCGAATCAGCAATTGCGACCCATAAATTTCAGTAAATTTGCTAATTGGTCGCGTCCCTAAATTAAATTTGCGAATGATTTTAATACATGCCAAAATGCACCTTCTTCATTTATTAACCTATTTGTGACCGCTTTGAGAGTTGCAAAACATTTGTACATCTAGCCTTAAGCCCATCATCAGAGAGTTATTCTGCCCGTCGGCCACTGAGAACACAATCCGCCCTACCCAGAAACTCTGCAACACACTGGTGAACTACTTCCACAACAAGATATCCACAATCTAAAGCAACTTTGAACCCCAACCCATCGACCACAACAACCTCCTCACACTAGTGGACACCACCCACAGCATCCACTTACCATATGGAAAAAGTTCACCACCTAGGACATCACAGCCATCATGACCTCCATCCATTCTGGAACACTCATGGACCCCAGTCCCCACCACTTCTTCCACCTCAGAAACAAAGAAATCAGTGGTGAACTTACCTCCATTCAAAACACATCTATCACCATGGATGCCTTCCCCGACAGATGGAAACACACAGAGGTCTGACTTCTCCTGAAGAAACCCTGGGCCAACCCCAGTGAACTCAAAAACTCCCACCCAGTCTCGCTGCCTCCATCCCCGCCAAACTTCTTGAGAAGGCCATCAACCACCAGGTCACAGAACACCTAGAAAGAAACAACCTGCTTGAAGCCTCTCATACCAGCTTCTATGCTAACCACAGCACCAAGACCACCCTGGTCGTCGCCACTGACAACATCAGAACTCTCCTCAACTGGGTTGAAATAGCCTCCTTGATCCTCCTCAACCTCTCAATTTGGTTTGATACAGTATCCGATCACACCCTCATCGAAAGACTCCACCACATTGTCAGTCATCCATGGAGATGCCCTCACATGGGTTGTACCCTTACTTACTGGATGGGCTCAGAGAATCTGCTTACCAGCCTTCAACTCAAAGCTCAAGAGCATCATCTGCAGCATCCACTAAGGCTCATCCCTAAACCTCATCCTTTTCAAAACCTACATGACACCTCTGGACAACATCATCAGAACCCAGGTACTCAACATCATGTCTACAGGGATGACAACCGGCCCATCCTCTCAATCAAGGAAGACCTCTCCACCACCAGAACCAACTTCCATAATGCCATGACGAGTGTTGCTGACTGGATGAGGACCAGCTGCCTGAAACTCAACACAGACAAGACAGAAACTCAGATTTTTGGGAAAAATACTTCCTTGTGGGACGACACCTGGTGGCCCTCAAACTCGAGCCGACACACACCGACTGATCACATCTGCACCTCTGCATCATGCTGGACAGAAAGTCACCATGCAGCACCAGATCAACGCAGTCTCCTCTGCCTGCTTCCTCACCCTCTGCATGCTCTGAAAAATCTTTAGATGGATTCCCCTCAACACCAGAAAAAACATCAATCAAGCCCTCGCCACCAGCTGTCTGGACTATGGAAATGTGCTTCACAATGGAATCACCACCCAGTTCCTCAAGAGACTCCAGACTATACAGAACTAAATGAACAGACTTATCCTCAACCTCCCCAAACAAACCCACATCATTCCCACCTCAGGAACCTCCACTGGCACCCCTTCCAGTAGAGATGCCAGTTCAAGATGTTGACACATGCCTACAAGGCCCTTCACGATCAGGGACCAGCATACATCAACCACCACCTGTACTTTCATCAACCCACCAGACAACCGCGCTCTACCTCTTGCATCATTGCACACACTCCCTGTATCTGCCGAAGCTACAGTAGAAGTCATTCCTTCTCCTACCTCACCTCCATGTCCTGAAATGACCTACCCCTCCACATCCACACATCTCCCTCTCTCACAGATTTCAGATGGGGACTCCAGACCAGGTTGCTCCACTGATACCATCGAGATCCTAGCATCTGGATACCCTCTGGAGGGAATAACTGCGCTCAACAAATATTGTTTGATTGATAGGAAGTCTTTCAAGTCTATGTTGGGCTCTGCTTCTTTTGAAGTGCCCACTCCTCTTCTCTCTCTTCCTCTTGAAATCAGTGTATCACAGCAGGAGTGATTCTGAAGCTTATAGAAGCAAAGCACAGGCCATGGGAGTCACTAAAGTTCACACCAGGATGTCAGAGACAGTGATATATGTATCAAAAGGTTAGCCCAAGGTACCCTGCCCTACTCTTTATAATTCTTTTATCAGCCACATTTCCTTCCTGAGATGTGCCCACGCCCCTTCCTTATGACCTCTCACTGAATTAAAGGGCAGCCTATAAAGTATTCAGAGGAAGCCTGGCTTACCTCTCTCCAGTGTGTGTCCTAAGATGCTTACAGGAATGCAGCAATTTACAAATCTGTCTGGGGGATTCCTCTACCTCCTCTTCATGTTCCACCATGCAGACATGGGTCTCACAAAATGGAACCCAGGACCCTCCTTGTATTGTACCATTCACAGTCATGCAAACACCTAGTGCATGCATACAGCCTACACACATTTCAGAGTACTGTATTCTTCATGTTCTGTAACACTCAGAGGCACGCATACACCTGACAGAGACATTTATCATGCAGGCACTGAACAGCACTGTATCCTTCATATACTGTACCCCACATAGGCACACCTGCATCCAGCATATGGATTTACAATGCACACATTGCACAGTTCTACATCCTCCATGCATTGTACTACTGTGAGAAAGTGGCTCTATATATACTGGACCAAAGTAAGGTACAGTGTGTATAGAGACCACCAACCCCAGAGGTATAACAGAGGTTAAAGTCAGGGCTGACCTTACTCTCAAAAGTGGTAGCTTGGTCGAGCAGTAAGGCAGTACCAGAGGACAGTGTAAAGCATTAGTTGTACACACTCAGTCAGCAAAAGGTTTCACACACTCAAGGACTGAACTCCAGGCCAATTGTTTTTATATCAAAATCTATAGTTGTTCTATTTTTAGAACCAACAGGTATCAAAAATATACTTTTCTCAATTATGAGTAATCTCAAGTAATTTCTTTTCAGAAAGGAAGTAACTTTGTAAACACAACAGGTACAGGGTTTGCAGTAGGCAACACAATTCTAAACACAATTTAACATTGAGCTCAATGGGTTTTTCTACAAAAAATGCAGTTGATTACTTTGTAAATTACTTTTGTAATTCCAGGACTGGATCCTAGTTTCAGTCCTGGCGTCTAAGCTGAAAACAGTTTAGTAAAAAGTGCCCAATATTATTCAATGGAAAATGTAAAAAGGGAACAAAGGCTGCAGACTCGGGGACGGTGATTCTTCAGGTGCAACCACCACTTCGAGAGGTAAGTTGGGATCTTGGAGAAGAGGTAGGTACCCCAAAGGAAGGTGCAGGGGCTGCAGGGAGCCAGGTGCAGGGGTGTCTTTTGGTGTCTGGAATCTTACCCTCGGTTGGTCGCGGCTGGAGGGGTCTCTGATTATGAGGCTGCAGGCGTCATCGAGGAGGGTCGTAGGGCACTGGACTTCGGGTCCCAGTTGCCGGAGGGATGTCCTCGTGGTCTTGGTTCACTCGGGCACGGGCTGGGCTCAGCGGGTGCAGAGTGGGCTGGATTTGTGGTTCCTGGCTGGCCCCTGGGGTGTTGCTGTTGGAGCAGAGCCTCGGCTCATGGGATTCCCAGTCTCTAAGAGGGTCAAGGCAGGCAGGTCCTCCGGGGTTCTCGAGGCTGCTGCCCACAGCAGATACCGGGTTTAAGCAGGAGCAGGTTCAATGTTCAACAGGCCAGTAGGGCTGGGGCCAAGTCAGTTGTCTTCGTCCTTTTTTTGGCAGGTCGTCCTTCTTCTTGTTCTTCTTGTTTTTCAAAACGGGATCTGAGGAAGGAATGTTCAGGGAGCCCCTAAATACTGAATTTAGGGGTGTTACAGGTTGGGCAAGGGCAGGAACCAATAGGTCCCTGTCCTGGGGTGGGTATACCCCCTAGCCTACTCCTCTCCTGTGGGAGGGGGGCAGTAACCTAGCTGTGATTGGGCAGGTCTTCCCATCTTCAAGATGGCCGGAGCCCGGGGTCGTGCTTCACCTCGCCTCTCCCACCTGAGGGGTGGGGTTGGCACAGGCTGGGACACCCCCCTTCCTGACGTAGGTTTTCCCGCCAGTCTTCCTGCCAGAGTGGGGGTCAGAACAGATGGGGGCCAGTTGCTGGGTACAGCAAACGGTCTGGAGAAGCTCACAGAGGCGGCATGCCTTTGAAGCTTCCCCGTGCCCATCATGGGGGAGGAGACCTAGCACCTCGCCGAGTATGTGCATTGTTGCAGGCCCAGGAGAGCGGGGGGCTCTCCACCCAGGGGTCGAGCAACATGTCTGCTGTGTGGCAGACTAGGCAGCCTCTCAGTTCAGACTTGGATTGTAGGTTAGGTTTCAGGGGGCATGTCTAAGATGCCCTCTGGTGCATTTATCATTAAACCTCCTACTGGCATCAGTGCAGGTTTAATGTGCTGAGCAGTTTGATACTAAACTTCTCAGTCTTCAGTGAAGCCATCATGGTGCTGTGGAGTTTGTAATGATGACCTCCCAGCACCATATACTCTTAAATGGCAGCACTGCACTTACAGTGCCCAGGAATGGCCCTGGGTACTGTAGGGGCACCGGGCTCCTGCACCTGTGCCCACATCACTGGCATAGGGCACCCAGCTAGAAGGGTGACTGATGTATGCCAGGGAAGTCGGGTTGTGGGCATGGCACACAAGAATGTGTGTCATCTGTTTAGTTCTGTACTTAGACACTGAGTCTGCAAAGGCAGTGTGTGGATGTCAGGGTACAGGACCCCTAAGGGTGGCACAATGAGTGCTGCAGCCCTTAGGGGTCTTCTCTGGTCACTATGCCCTGGGTACCTAGGGTACCATGTACTAGGGGCTGATAGGTGGCCAGAGATGCCAATTGGGTTTTGTTTCAACACAGCTTTTGGGAAGGAACACAGGCCCTGTGCACTTGGTCCAGGGCACACTCAGTAAAAGCACATCAGCAGTTCAGCAAAAAGTATGGGCATACCAATGCAAGAAAGATGGCACTTTCTCACAACTAATCATAGGCACACATATATTCAGCAAATGAATATACCATGCACGTACTGTTCAACACTGCATTATCATTGTATAGTACCCCTCCCAGGTACACCAACACCCAGCACAGATGCACCACTCATGCTCTGCCAAACACTACACACCAAATCAATGTAGGCCAAGGGTGACTTATGCACAGACCAGTGTAACTTTAAATGAGTGTGCCTGTAGGCCTCACTACAGTGGCATGGGCTGAAAAGGACCTGCTCACTCCAACTGATTTGGTATGAAGCTGCCACCCCACTCATGCTGCTTAACTTTTGTTGAAGGTAGTAGCCTCTCACCACTATAAAGCTAGCACTTTGGGTACCTGTTTCAGTCCAACAAGACAGCAATCCATGAGACAGGCCTATGTCATGATGCACACACATGATGTGTGTTTGCCTATGCAAATAGAAATCTGCATTAGAAATACAAACATCAGTCTAGCTGGGCACTCAGGGAAGAGGTACACACCCATCACCATGCAGAGCAGTTTTCTGTCTCAAAAGGGGTGCAAATAGAGACCGGGGAAAAAAGCAGACCTCATCACATAGGTAAAGAAAACAATTGGGAAAGAAACAGCACAAATTCAGTCTTGGTTTGAAAGAGAAAGGGGAAGGTGGGCCTGACAACACCTAACCCCCCCAAGAGGCCCCTGGATCCAACCAGGGCCATTTCACAATTGAAAAGCCTATGTTTGTTCGTTTTAATTCTTCACAAGAACCTTTGGTTTCAGGTCTCTGCCTAACTACCTACAATTGCAGAATAACAACTAGTAATGTGGACTGTTTAAAGTGTAAGAGGGAAGCAAGAAGGGATAAAAACTGAGGCATGACATTTCCCCCCCATCCAAAAATAAACAGTGTGTCCTTTGACTCTCCCACTACAACAAAAGATAGAAATTGCAAGCCCATTCAGAAACTTAGGGGCTAATTTACAAGCCCCTTCAGCCACCGGTGTGTCGCTTTTTCCCATAGTAAAAGTGATGCACGGTGGCTCAAGGGGCTTGCAAATAAGCCCCTAAGAGCAGGGCTTTAAGTGCCGGTGCCGGGCCATATCAATTTTTAAAAGCAGGTGCTGAGACTGGTCCGTATCGGGCTCTCCACTTTATACAAAGGGTGCTAAAAAAAACAACACAACTCTGCAATAGTACAACCCGTCATTGCCTTTGATGTGGACTCGTTTGTCAGTTTTATATAGCGCAAACTTGGAACGCTTTACATGAGCACCAGTCAAATTACACAAGGATTTTTTTTTTTAATCACAGGACGTCAGGCTTGAACCTGTTTTCTCAGCTCGAAGGTCAGTTGCTCTAGCCTTATGCCACAACTTCACCCACAAGAACGCGTAGCATTTTCAATATTCTATATTATTTCCATCAAAGTGATAGTAATTTCTTCTTTATCTTTTGCAACTTACAACCATTGACAAAGCCAATAGTCCTGGCTTGTTGTAGGGGTAATGTTACTTGTTGTGTTATATATCTGGATGGATGGACAAAAGCAGCAAAATAACAGTCAGGCAGCACTCTCTGCTAAGCACAGAATTTTAGCTTCAGTGTTTTAAGGCCAGCTCTTAAAAAATGCCCCATGAGAGACTCTCCAGTTTTTTCATTCCACTTAAACCCCTGCCTTAGAGTCAAATACAGTGAAATAACAGAAACAACCAGCCATGTATGTTTTACAATACATTTGTTGTATTGAAAGCAGCACTACACAATATGGTTATGTTCAGCAGTGTACTAACCTACTTTACAGCCTTTTCAAATAAACAAAATAAATACCTCCACAGAAATGAGATAATCCCCATGATATCTGGGTGATAAAACCAGTGCTGCACAGAAATTACAATTATAATACTAAACTTTATTGAATATTTTATAGATCATATTACCCATAAAGTCACAGCCTGGTGGCCAAAATACCACTGTAAGTGATATCTTTGGCCATGGCTATATCTAGCAGGCACTGGACACAGGCAATCTCACTCCATGGCTGTTGTCTTAAACCACAACACATTCAGGCATATTTACAATACAAAAAGGTGCAGCAGGGTGACACAAGCAATTTTTCTGCGCTGAGCTGCAGTCATTTAAAAAATGCAGGAATGCGCCTTATTTACAAGGATACGTCACACCCCTGTGCTCTCCCCTGCACCGGCACTAAAGCAGCAGCCGTGTGCCAACGCAGGCACCCTTGCACCAGCACCCTTGCACCATGTGGAAGGGTGCCTGCAATGCAGGGTTGATTGTTGTACTGGAACCACCCGCCACCCCCTCTCAACACAATCCCCAAGGATGGGAAACCGGAAACAGTTCTGAAGTCTTTGGAAGACGGGAGGGAGTAACCCCCCCGGCCGTATTTATTAAAATATGAAACAAAATTAAAACATTAAATAAACAGTTTCATATTATGTACAATTTCATTACCACATTGCGATGTTTGGCTAACCTTAACAGATTCTCTAATACAAAGGTTCTCCTAGCCGAACTAACATCCTGCAAAACATTTACTTGAAATTTTGAAATTGTACATCCTAACGTTTAAGGGCCAACGGCAAGGTCGTAACCGGTGTCAAGATCCCTAACCCAGAAATATCGCCCTCACTTGTGAGGGGCGGCCCAGAGGCGTACCTCAAGTGCAATTACCAATTTCCCTTGACTTGACGGGGGCCCCAATAAAACTCGACGCCACTTAGAGGTCGTACGAGGACTCGTGTGAGGTATCTAGAAGGTCGCGTAGACCCCCCCCCAAACCCCACACAACTTACCATATCTGCCGTCGCAGACGTCCTGGCCCCGGGAAATTCCCCAGGAGGGGGCTGTAACCCCTCCTACCCAGGAAGGGGCCTTGACCGCCTTTCCTCTTCTTTCGGCGACCCATCCTTAGAAGGGACCGCCTCCCCGTTGAGGGGCCAATGGCCACCTCCCCCGAGCGCTCCCATCCGTGCTGGGTGACGCCCACTCATAGGGATCTTCCAATTAGTGCTCACCGATCATGACCTTACCGCCCGACCAAAATAAATACGACAATGCTAACTAAATGACTAAACTAAAATTACAGTAGCAACTATACTTTTATTAAAAGCATGCTTACCAATGAACACTAAAGCAGAATTTCTTTATTTGCAAAACGTAACACAAATCGACATTCTTTATTACATACTCCAAATCATCACGATAATACCACAACCTGTAAACGAAAATCAGAGTTATCCATCAACTTTATTCAAAACCACTTGCTGTCATCAGGGGCTGGTGGGTGGGTCAAAATTGGCTCTTCGTTCCGTCTCGAGCTCACGTGCAGCGAGGAGGTGCAGCTTCAGAGCACAGGAACAAGAGGATGCCTTCGGATCTTGCTTCTCCTTTTATCCGTCTTCAGGGCGGGCGTAAACCCGCCCCTGCCTGCCCCTCGGGCGTGGCCAGCCGCGTCAGTGTCTAGGCCAACCCACTCTAGGGCGGGAAAAGGCGCGCCCCGGCTACGCCTCTTTGGGCATACCAGCCGAGCCTCGCCTCCCGCCCAAGATGGCTTCCCGGGGGGATCGTGGTACTCTGCCATACGTTCGGGGGGACCGAGTGGTCGCCCCTTTCCATATGGCTGAGATACCCGCCACCCCCTCTCAACACAATCCCCAAGGATGGGAAACCGGAAACAGTTCTGAAGTCTTTGGAAGACGGGAGGGAGTAACCCCCCCGGCCGTATTTATTAAAATATGAAACAAAATTAAAACATTAAATAAACAGTTTCATATTATGTACAATTTCATTACCACATTGCGATGTTTGGCTAACCTTAACAGATTCTCTAATACAAAGGTTCTCCTAGCCGAACTAACATCCTGCAAAACATTTACTTGAAATTTTGAAATTGTACATCCTAACGTTTAAGGGCCAACGGCAAGGTCGTAACCGGTGTCAAGATCCCTAACCCAGAAATATCGCCCTCACTTGTGAGGGGCGGCCCAGAGGCGTACCTCAAGTGCAATTACCAATTTCCCTTGACTTGACGGGGGCCCCAATAAAACTCGACGCCACTTAGAGGTCGTACGAGGACTCGTGTGAGGTATCTAGAAGGTCGCGTAGACCCCCCCCAAACCCCACACAACTTACCATATCTGCCGTCGCAGACGTCCTGGCCCCGGGAAATTCCCCAGGAGGGGGCTGTAACCCCTCCTACCCAGGAAGGGGCCTTGACCGCCTTTCCTCTTCTTTCGGCGACCCATCCTTAGAAGGGACCGCCTCCCCGTTGAGGGGCCAATGGCCACCTCCCCCGAGCGCTCCCATCCGTGCTGGGTGACGCCCACTCATAGGGATCTTCCAATTAGTGCTCACCGATCATGACCTTACCGCCACAGGCCGGATAGTTGACCGGCTATCCGGACCCCCCACAATACTCCTACCTAAAGGTCATGGTGTAATGTTTTCAGCCATGCTAAGAAGTCTCCTATGAGTAACTCATTCCCCATTCGAGACAAATGCACTCCATCCCCCAAATACATACTGTCATCATTAATACACCCATGTGAAATAGCATGCAGTGTCTTGGAACGGAACAACCTACTCACTTTGTTATTAAGCTTCTTAACAGAATGGTTTAAAGCAGGAACCAAAATAGCCCCCCGCCACACTCTTCGTGGGATCATATGGGACCACGCAATTGTGCACCCTGGAACTCTCCTCGCTAACCAACTTACAGTGGAAAGCATCTCCTCAAGAAGAAGTCGTCTACCAGTGGTGACCAAATCATTACCCCCAAGGTGTACTATCACTACAGACGGCGGTGACCTCGTCCGCCCTAGCAAACCCTCAAAAAATGATCGAAACTGGTCAATACAGAGACCGCCTCTTCCGTAGAAGGACACACTGTACCCGTATTCCCCAGCTACGTGAATCATATCACCTGCCTTGAATACGTCTGCGGCACGTCTCACGTATGAGTGGCCCACAACCCACACCTCCTTTTTCACAGCCGGTGATGTCTGACCGCTGGCCTGGTGTAAGGTCGCCTGCAAAGTCTGCCCCGCCTCGTAGGCTTGCGCAACTGAAAACCAAACAAAAACAAGAAGCGTGAGTACATTGCTACAGCTTCACAACATGTGCAACCGCACATACCTTTTATAACAATTGGAGGACCAACGCCCCACCCGTTTAACTTGTTCAACATCCAGACCCCTGGCTGTAGCTTCTGTAGCAGCCCCTATCCGAAAGGAATGGGTCCCAAACTCGCCCGGGTTCAAGCCCGCAGCGGCAATCGACATCGCAAGCACCCGCTGAAACTGAAACTTTGTCAGTGGGGTGGCGTCAGCGTGTCTCAACAAGGTCCCCCCCCATGATGCCACCCTTCGTGCTAAATAATCTTCTAAACACCTTACCGGGCACATGGAAGACCCGGGAATCCTGCGTATGATTACGCAGTCACCCATCCCACTTTGATCGGTCTTGGACCTGACAAATGAGACCGTCATCGTCTCCCCTCTGATCTGGACGTGCTCCTGGCACAATCCTCCTGTCACATCCTGCTTGTTCCTCGCCACTAATTCGCTTACCCGCATAGCCCCATGGAATGCCAGCGTAAAAGCGGCTCGGAATAACACTGTCTCAAACTGAGATGAACACGTAGCAGGGAGTCTGGATAATAACTGGGCCAGCCTATCCAAACCTATCGGGCGCCTCTCATCTACTCTGCGACCCTCAAGGCGTTGCCACCCTCGTAGCGCTTTCTGTACAACGAAAGACGCTGTCGGGTCATGGATCCCGTGAGCCCTAGCAACAAAGGAAATGGCAGCCCGATGCCTCTGAGCCGTGGCCACCGATTTCCCGACCCGATGTAAGGACATCAGGAAATCCACCACCCACTCTTCCTGGCCCCAAAGCTCCTCCCTATCAGTCCCCAAAAAGTCCAAATAGGACCGGAACGCCCCTTCATATGCCTTCCTCGTTCTGGGTGCTAAACTCTCTCCCACGAGGTTACGAAGTTCGGGGCACCGAGAGACCAGAGAGCTTCGGGAAAGGGTGCCGGCTCCGGGTCCGCTGTGGGAAGGAAACCCCAGAAAGCCTGCATACGAAAACGAGACAGTGCATCAGCCGCCTGGTTCATTACCCCTGGGACATGTCTTGCTCTGAATAACACATTTAATTGCATACAAAGTAAAACAATTTCCTTGAGCAGTCTCAAAATCCATTTGCATCGTGCTGCCTGACTATTGATACACTCGACCACGGTCATATTGTCAGACCAAAATACCACAGAGTGATCTTTGAACCCTTCGGGCCAAGTTCTCAGGGCCACTAAAATGGGGAAAAGTTCCAGGAAAGCAATGTTACTTGTTAAACCACTATCATTCCACCATGTCGGCCACTTTTGTGCAGACCATCTTGTGCCGAATATGGCACCAAAACCTACGCTCCCTGCCGAATCTGTCCACAGCCCCAGCTCCTCAGAGTACACGGCTGGTTTATTCCAGACGACTCGACCATTGAAATCCGCCAGAAATGCCAACCATATGCGCATGTCCTGGCGGACCTCTGCCGAGAGCCTTGTGCGATGATGGCACTCCTTCAGGCCGACCATGGCTTGAGCGATCAAACGGGAAAAGGGGCGGGCCATTGGTATAACCCTCAGGGCAAAATTCAACTGGCCAACTAACTGCTGTAATTGATGCAGCTTAACCTTAGGTCCCCTTATACACATCTGCAGGGATGTCCTGAACTTTAACACTTTGTCAGCTGGTAAACGAAAACAACCTTCTGCGGAGTCTAACTCGATCCCCAGAAACTCGAGGCAAGTGGAAGGCCCCACAGTCTTACCCGGTGCCAATGGCACGCCAAACTGATTCATCAAGACACAAAACTGTGCCAAAGCCTGCCCACATTCCGGGTCCCCGGCTGCCCCCAGGAACAAAAAATCATCAAGGTAATGGATCACATTTTGAAAACCCGTCTTCCTTGTGAAGACCCATTGTAGAAAACTACTGAATTTTTCGAAATAGGCACAAGATATAGAGCACCCCATCGGCATACACCTATCCATGTAATAATGACCCTGAAACATGAAACCTAGGAGACGCTGATCGTCTGGATGTACCGGGAGCAACCGGAACGCCGACTCGATATCAGATTTTGCCATCAGCGCCCCGGGCCCCAGGCGATTCAAAATGGCTACGGCCTCATCGAAGGATGCGTACCGCACCAAACACACTTCCGGGTCTATCGCTTCGTTTACGGAAAGACCACGTGGGGCTGATAAATTGTGTATCAGCCGAAACTCACCCGGGTCCTTCTTTGGGACCACGCCTAAAGGGGAACAAACAAAATTAGGAACCGGTGGTACACTAAACGGACCGGCGACTCGACCTCGAGTAACCTCCTTCCTGATCTTATCCTGTACCACAGTCGTATGCTGAAAGACCGATAGCTGATTTTTACATTTCGTTGCACCTTGAAAGTCCCCCACTGGGATGCGGAAACCATAAGAAAACCCATTCCGCAACACCCCAGCAGAAGCACGATCCGGGTATTTACTGAGCCAAGGAATCATTGCCAAGGTATCAATCGGGGTAGGTAAAGGCGCCCCTCGGACTATGTTAGACCTGTTTGGCGCCTCCCCTACCCCCGTTATCACCCGTTTTGGCTCTGCACGTGGACTCAGGATGGGATGATTGCCCACACCCACTACATTCATGTCTAAATTTGCACGATCCCTGGGGCCTAGTACATTTACCCCTGTTGAAGTTCCAACAAACCCCCCTTTTTCCTGTGTTACCGGCAGGCTTCGAGTAATTGTCTGTACCCGCACCTGACCGAAAGGGCGTCCCCGCATACTGGCGGGAAGATTCGCCAACAACACTCCCCACCAATGGCAATTTTAACATACCAGTCTCCTTCATTTTGGACCATGACACAGAATCATAACAATCCCATGTTAAGTTTTTATCATGTTCTTTAGCCTTTCTAAACAGGTTATCATAGCAGAACCAATGATTACCCTCGTGTGATACCGAGTACCCCATAATTCGTGACTGATAAATCGGCAATTCGGGTAACAGATCGGGCCTTCGCTCCCCCAAGATCGATGTAAAAACCCCCCACGCTTGGCCCCAATTGCCAATGTTTTCATTTACCTTAAAGGCGGCCATTTTTGCGCGCCAAACACTCGGATGCATGAGCTCCTTCTGGCCCTTGACATGCTCCATCTCATAGTGATCAGTAAGCAACGAGAATATGTTTACGTATTCCCCTGCCCATATCTTTTCCTTAATAGCCAAGGGAACATGCTGACCCAATTTTTCCCTACGAGAGGGTGCCGACTCATCCCTCGCAATCGGCAATGGCCGCTTACCTGCACCGGACGTTGTCTCTGCTACTGAACCCGTCCCCTGCGGCTTCTCTACTGCTGCAGCCGGCGTGGACACCTTCGCTGCTTCCCGTGACTCACGCAGTTGCTTCATTAGCTCCTGCGCGTCGGCAGCCGTGGCGCCCTCGCTACCCCTTCCCAACCACGCTGCCAATTGTGCTGCCAGCTCGGGCGGCATATCTCCCTCGGACACGGGGGTGACCACAACGGGAATCGGATTCCCTTCCTTCGGCACGGGAGTTGGTGCCTCGAGCGGGGTACTGGGAACCGGGATGTCTTCTCCCGCTGCTCCCCTCCTGGGCCTCTTGTTTTTCCCTCCCGGGGCTGCTCCCGCCAAGGGACGTTTCGGCCCCCCTTCCTCGTTCTTATCCATTCGCCTCTTTAGTTCGGTCATCTCCTTCATGAGAACACGCAGCATCTGTTCAGTAGTCATGCGTTTTCCCGCCTTCTTCGGCATTCTCCCACAGAGTATCTGCAAAACAAACAAGAACGATTACAACACTCAAAATTGGCTCTTCGTTCCGTCTCGAGCTCACGTGCAGCGAGGAGGTGCAGCTTCAGAGCACAGGAACAAGAGGATGCCTTCGGATCTTGCTTCTCCTTTTATCCGTCTTCAGGGCGGGCGTAAACCCGCCCCTGCCTGCCCCTCGGGCGTGGCCAGCCGCGTCAGTGTCTAGGCCAACCCACTCTAGGGCGGGAAAAGGCGGGCCCCGGCTACGCCTCTTTGGGCATACCAGCCGAGCCTCGCCTCCCGCCCAAGATGGCTTCCCGGGGGGATCGTGGTACTCTGCCATACGTTCGGGGGGACCGAGTGGTCGCCCCTTTCCATTAATGGTGTTTTACTCCTTCTATGGGTGCTGCAGAATGCAGTTAAAAAAAGGCCATCAGCAAATAGTTAAACATAAGAAGTCTGAATCAATGTCCCACTTATTCATCACCTCCTAAAAATGGCATCAACAGGATAGGATAATGGATCATCATTAGAGGTAATGCCCTGCTGGTTCCAGTACTGGAATAGTAAGGGATGCTCTAGCTCAGGATAGAGGTGTAGATGCAGAGATTTCTGGAGGCCAGCACTGGAATAGAAATGGCTACTGCAGGAGAGGATGGGGTGCACCAGCAGAGATACTGCCATGTGGGCTCCAGTACTGGGACAGTAAGGGCTACTGCAGGACAGAAAGGGGTGCACTAGTAGAGTTACTGCCCTTCGCGCTCCAATACTGGAACAATAAAGGCTGCTATAGGATGGGGTGCACCAAGAGTGGCACTGCCCTGCGGGCTCCAGTACTGGATCAGTAAGGGCTGCTGCAGGACAGGATGGGGTGCACCACCAGTGTTACTGCCCTGTCATCTCCATTACTGGGACAGTAAGGGCTACTGCAGGACAGGACGGGGTGCATGCAGCAGCAGAGGTACTGCCCTGTCATCTACAGTATAGGAATAGCAAGGGCTGCCACAGGAGAGGATGGGATGCATCAGTAGAGGTACTGCCCTGTCGGCTCCGGTACTGAAGAAGTAATGACTGCTCTAGTACAGGTTGGGGAACATCAGTAGAGCTATTGCCCTGCAGGCTGCAATACTGCAACAGCAAGGACTGCTGCAGGACAGGATGGGGTGCATCAGTAGTGGTACTGCCATGTTGGCTCCAGTATTGGAGCAGCAAGGGCTGCCACAGGACAGGATGGGGTGCATCAGTAGAGGTATTGCCTTGTCAGCTCCAGTACTGGAACAGTAAGGCTGCTGCAGGACAGGACAGAGGTATATTGGAAGAGCTGTGCTGTTGACAGGACTACAGTTGAAATAACTGCTTCAGAACATGATTGAGGTGTTTAGGATGGATATGTGCCAGTACTTGAATACCACCTGCTTCCACAGGGGGAAAGGAAAGAATCCAAATAGACATTTGGGTCCAGGTACTGGCACCACAAGTGAGATAGCAGGACAGGATTGAGGTGCATCTGCAGAGGCACGCCCATGTGGGCACAAGTACTTGAACAGTTAGAGCTGTTTTAGGGCAGAATTGAAGGGCTGCAGGGCAATATACTACAAGTTCTGGCACACAGGGCTAATCCAGGGCAGGGTTGCTGTACTAAATTACAGTTGTGTGTGCTAGTACTGGAATATAATGTGCTTCTGAGGGAGAGGAAAAAGATGCACCAGTAGAAGCAGAGCAAAGAGGACATCAGTACTGGATTCTGAAGGGCAACCAAAAGACAATATGGCAATCATTCAGCAGAGAAAGAGACGTAGGGGCTTACATACCAAAAAAGCAAGGACTGCTGCAGAACAAAATGAGGAGCCTCAGGAGATCTGTGCTGGTTCCAGTACTGGAAGAGAAAGAGTTGCTGCTGAACAATTGAGGCAGATCCATCTGTGTCCCAGTAATGGAATAGCTCAGGCTGCTGCAGGGTAGTATTAAGGCATATAAGCACAGCTGTGTGGGAGGCAGTACGATTATTGAACTGGGAAGCATAGAAGCAAATGTGTGTGCACCAGTACAGGAATCAAAAGAGCGGCTACAGGAAAGGACAGTGGATGCATCAGCAGAGATGTGTGTGTGTCAGAACAGAACAGAAACAGCAGCTGTGGACAAGATTGATTTCCATAAGCAGAGCTGTCAGGATGCCAGTACTGGAAAAGTATAGGTTGCTGCAAGATAAGCTTGAGGTGCAATTACAGAGGCAGAGCAATGTGCCTCACTACTGGAATAGAAAGGGCTGCTGCGTGAAAGAATATAGGTGCAACCATAGTGCTTTGCAGCTGTTTGAATTGGAATAGAAAGGGCTGCGTACATGGCAATATTGAGGTACGTCAGCAGAGCAGTGTGCCAGTACTGGGACAGCATGGGCAGCTGCAAGAGACAGCATAGAAGCACCAAAGGAGGCAAGTGGGTCTATGTACAAGAACTGCGAGGGCTGCTGCAGGATGACGTTGGGATGAAAAGGCCTAGCCATGAGGGTGCCAGTATTAGAACAGAAAAGGTTGCTGTATGACAGAACTGGGGTAGATAATCACAAATTTCAGTACTTGAATAGAAAGCACTCCAGTGGGATATAACATTAAGCGTCAGCAGAAGCTAAATGCTTGGCTCCCGGCACTTGTTAGACCTGGCCTCATTGGCGTGGGTTTACCCAGTATTTTTGCCTTTGCCTCCTGTGTTTTTGCTGTGTCTTGGACTTCGTTTTGCTGGTCTAGATGCTTGGGCACTTTGCCACTGCTGTTCAGTGGCAAAGGACAAGGGCTCCATTTGTAAATTAATGTTATGGATTGGTGATTCCATGATTGCCATATTTGATTTACTAGTCAGTCCCTATTACCGTGCACTGTGTGTGCCCAGGGCCTGTAAATCAAATACTGCTAGTGGGCCTGCAGCACTGATTGTGCCACCTACATAAGCAGCCTGTAAATGTCACTCAGGCCTGCCATTGCAGAGCCTGTGTGCAGTCTAGTACTGCCATGTTGACTTTGCAAGTGCACCCACTTTCCAGGCCCTTACCTTCCCTTTTCTTACATGTGAGTCCCCCCTCACATAGGCCCATGGTCTGTCTGGCTTTGGAGGGACAGGGGCTGGGGAGGCGCAGTGGCTCCAGAGAGTGTGGATGAATCAGGGCTGGGCTGAATAGACCTGGGCTGCATTCAGAGTTGGGTGTCAGGACCCAGAGACCTGCTCATGTGCTTGGTAGCGTTATATCAACCAAAGCATACCCGGGAATGTATGGTGCCTATTCCTGGTCAGAACTAGTGAGGTTCAGGAGAGTTAAGATGGCTGCCCTAGTGCCCACACCTCGGAACGGGTGGCGGTCTAGACTTTTCTGTGCAGCTGAGGAGAAGTGAGGTGACGAGCGCATGCTCTGCTGTCTGCGCACTTCACCACAGTGAAGCAGTGTGGCTCACTGGTTAGAGGCGGCAGACCCGAGAGCAGAGGACGGCCCGGGACCAGGGTTCGAATCCCGGCGTGGCAGGTTTCTGGACCAGGGTCAGCGGACTCGATAATTCTCTCGCCTCGGTGCCCACTCTGATCAGCGATCACACTCGGCAACTCTGGGCATTAGCTTGCCTCATCTTCACTAACGGCCCCATCAGACCGCCGGGGATGCCTGGTCTCACCCTGGAGATACCCATTAAGGGACCATCTCTCAGGGAAGCCAGGAAGGGTTTCGCAGCGGTCGAAGCGCCTTGGGACCCTACGGGTAAGTAGTGCGCTATATAAATGCCTATACATTTACACAGTCAACCGCCGGAGCAGACCGTATTGAAGAAGCCCTCGGTCAACTTAGCATTTCCCTAGTTTTAGCCCTCATAGTTCGTGTACTAAATTTAGAGTAGAAGACACCGTGAAATGTAAAGTCGGAAACTCGGCGCGTTTATTCCAGCGCGAGTCAGAAAGCGGAGTTCGTTTGAGTCAACGGTGTCAGGAGCAGAAGCGCTTCCGACGCTATCAACTGAAGAGGAAGAGTAACGTTGTGCTGGAGAGTTGAAATTCACACGGACAACAACGCTTGCGTGCAGTAGCAGCTTCTCTCCTAACAGAGCTAATTGGAGACATTAAAATACTGACATTAATTGCTAAATTTGAAAACTTACCTTGTTACCAAGATACTGTGCATTTTCTTAAAAAACTGAAAGACAGAATACAGGAGAGAAAAGTATTAGGAATGAATACAACGAGTAAAAGACTTAAGCATGGTATATGTATAATATGTAAATAAGCACCTGCAAGATAATCTCTTTTTGGTGAAACCTTTTCACAAGACCTGCAAAGAAAATAAAAAGAAAAGAAATTAGAAGAAGTGGTTGCAGATATTGTACAGTCCAATAGCCACTGAGAATAAGATGACAGACCCCAGATAAGGAACATCTCTTCTAGTTAGTGAAGTAAGTGCACTTACTACATTAAAGTATAGAAAGTGTAGGCGTCAGGACACCCGATACTAACCTGTTGTTTATTCTTTATAGTACAACTAACCCGAGGAGGAAGTTATCTCACAACTAAGAGAACGAAGAGAAGCAAAAGTCCAGTGTAGCCAGGGTGGGTGAAGTAATAATATAAATAGAAGTTTTACAAATGAGAGGAGGTAGAGTGTGTAGTATAACGGTGTATTAACTTACAGATTCCAGAGAAAGAATAGAGAACGCTTGGCAAGTAACTAAAGAAAGAAACAAATGCTGGACCAGTCTCTTCTCTGTTTGTTATTTTATCGAATTCCCCCGTCCCTTGAGGTAATGACTGGAAGGTTCTGTTAAAAGACCTTGAGGCATTGCCCAGAGGGATTTGGGACCTAGCATCTCTGTTCCTGTGCAAGACCCGGTAAAAGAACGTAATTTGTAGTTTTCAAGTTCTGACATTGGGGGAGGAGATTTCCTTTCACCTGAATGGGCCTGGTCTGCCTTCCACAATGCTGTCTTTACCTCCTGCCAGGAAGCTGCACCAGGGAGGACAGTACTGGTTTTGGCTGGGAAAAGAACATCTCTGCATTGAAGAGCAAATAGATTTACTGTATAAAAATGGACTTTTAGATCAATTATAGATAGATTAAGCTGAACCTTTGCCCAGGAGAAGAGCTGGAGAAAATGAGGAGGAATACTGCCCCTGTGCTGTTTGCTGTCTGGGGTTGGCCTGCAGTGGCTACTTTCTGCCAAGGAAAGGGAAAAAAGACTTTGCTGTTTGCTGTGTTCCCTGCATGAGGAAGATCTCCAAGGGCTTAAAGAAGAGCTTGCCTCCTGTTCTGAAGTCTCAGGGACACAAAGACTTCACCCCCAGCTCCCCTCAAATTCCTTGTTGGGAGTTCTGGGCTGCCAAGAGGTGCCTGTAGCTGTTCTTGGGCCTCTGGAGGTGGTCCTGGCTGTTGGGAGCTGGAAAAGCAAAGCAACGACGAGAAGCGCGACACATCTGTACTTGATTCTGACTCATTGGCAAAAAAACCGATGCAGCACCTGCCGGCGGCTCGAGAAATCGCTGCAAGCCGCATCGAGTGCACCGCTCTCCGAAGTCCATGATCACTGCACCAATTCCTGTCGCAAGCCCAGCTGTACTGCTGCAAGAACCCACGCATCGTCCCGGAGTGTTGCATCGCATCGAGGTACAGGTCTGTTGCATCATGCTTCACCTCCCTATGCAGTAAGAAACCGATGCACCACCTTCCCTGCGCAGCAGTAAGGAACAGATGCACCACCTCCCCCAGAGCAAGAAACTGACCCATTACCTTCCCTGCAACCCTTTTTGTTTGTGTGTGCGACGCATCCTAGGTACTTTGTGTGAAAAGTGTTGCATCTGAAATTTGCTTTGAACTGAACTATTTCTTCCATTTGAAAGTCATATTTTTATTACTGTATTGTGGATTTCTGTAGTTTTGGCCTTGATTGGTTTAGATAAAGATTACTTATTTTTCTAAACTGGTGTTGTGTCTATTTGTAGTGTTTTCATTGTATTACTGTATGTGTTCACAAATGCTTTACACACTGCCTCTGAGATAAGCCTGGCTGCTTGTTCCAAGCTACCAAGGGTGTGCAGGGGTTACTTTAGTAGTGTACCCCCCTTACCCTGACTAGGAGAAAGGTACGTACCTCTGCAAACTAGAGACCCCATTTCTAACATTGGTGGTCAGCGGTAAGGATCTGGACTTGCATTTGTGTCTTGCATACAGTGATTGGTGTACACTACTAGTAGAGCACAGACCATTACGCATCAACATACAATTGGTAGGACTATTTTTTCTTGCAGCTGAGAACTGCCAATCTTCATCATGTCAAAGTCAGCATCACTCGCATCTGTGGATATTGAGTTTGAAGAGGATAGGGTGAAACCTACAGAATTGAAAGCTATCTGCTAGAAGTTTAAAATCTTTGTAAGAGGCCTCTCTAGAAAAGAGGAATTCCAAAAGGCGCTGAGGGCCTGGTTAGAGTCAAGGGACTCCAGTGAGTATGACGACCAGCCTATGGAGGAGGTGGAGAATTTAAATGGGCACCAGGATAGGCTATTTGGTCTGCCCCGTGGGTGGGGGTTAACTTCAGGATTGGACTGGCCGTAGAGGGCAATGGGCATTTCTCCGATAGGCCAAAAAGGTGGGGGCAGGTTTTGCGCCCCTGGGGGCCCTTTTCGTTACAAGGCCATTTTTGCAGCATAGCTGCAATATTGGCCCCTGTAACAAAATCGGCTGAAACCGGTCCTGGCAAACAGCTCAGCCATGCCCCGAACCCCCGGGGGGGCCAGACGAGTACTTTGCCAGGCCCACTTTCAGTTCCCGGTCCGGCCCTGGTTAACTTCCTTGGGGGACAGCAGTGTATCTTCAAAGAGGGAATGTTTCCAGCAGAAGAGCTGGAGGACATGAAGAAAAACAGGATGCATGATTTGGATCTCACAAAGCTTAAGCTGGAGAAAGAAGATAAGGAATTGGCATTTCAGAGGAAGACGTTAGCCCTGGAAGAGAAAAAAATGCTCTTCGAGCATGAAAGAGGTTTTAGAGAACTGGATCCCAATTGTGGCAGTGCAACATTAATACCTGGAGAAGGGAGGGTATACATCCCCAAGGAGGATGTATACCCTCCTTAAGGATTTTATGGAGCAGGATGATATTGGTCAGTGTTTAAGGCCCACGAGGTAGCGGAGCAGTCCTACAGAGTCTCGAGAGAGACTGGGGAGCGCAGTTGTAGAGCTGCTTTGTTTCTGATGGGAGAAACATGTTGCTAGCTTTACCCACTCAGGACCAGATGTCTTATTCCCTCATGAAGGAAGCCTTAATAAGGAGTTATGGTTTGACCCCAGAGCTGTACATGCAGAAGTTGAGGGCTTGCAAGAAGCTGGAGTCAAGCACTTGGGTGGAGTATTTCCCCTATTTTTGAAAAGCACTCCTTGGATAGGTGAAGGGTAACCAGGTAAATGATTTTCAGGGGCTCTATGATTTGGTTGCTTGGGAGCACTTGTAAGATAATTGTTTTCCAGAGCTACACCAGCACATGATTGACAGCAAACTGACTGACCCCAGGAAGCTTGCTGTGGAGGTGGACTGCTGGGTCAGTACCAGGGTACAAAAAGGTTGTGTAGGAGACTCCACCAAAGGTGGGCAGGGTCCACAGCAGAAGAGTGGGCGGGAAAAGGGTAAACAGGAGTTCCAGGAAGAGTCCCAAAGTAATTCCCAAGGGAACCAAGGGAAAGGTTTCCAGCCTCCCACTGAAAAGAAGCCATGGGTCTCTACAGGTAAGTCTAGTCAGAAGGGTCTCAGGGAATGGTATAATTGTGGTCAGGTTTGTCACTTCCAGTGGGGACCCTAGGTGTCCCAAAAAGATTACCACTGCTGAGGAAATAGAAATTTTTAGGTAGTCAATGTGTCCCCCACTCGCACCCTATCCATGCACCCATGTTCCATGTATGTCGTGTAATTTCTTTTCCGTGCATGCCACGAAGACGCATATGCATTTGCGTCCAACTTTAACATGTCAGTTATCCAGTCCTCTATGAAAACCACATTAATTTGGCTTTTAGGCCTATGGTGCCAACGTCTTTACATGGTGCACTTTTAAATAACGCGAAGCACACGTTTTCCACGTTTTCTGGCTCAATCGAGCCAGGCCCTTAATTGAGACTCCGAGTCTCTTCTGTCTCTGAAGCTGCAGTTTAGGTATGCATCCCTGACCTCTACCTTACTTTCTGCCCAGCGAAGCGGTGCCCGGCTCAGCCTGGCCTGCCTGCCAAGACAGTATTTTGCCTACAGTTATCTGCTCAGCCTCCTCGAAAACACATTCCAGTCTAGTGAAATAGGTAAACATATTCCCGGCTGCAGAGCAAAGGGCCCGGCCTTCCTGTCCTCCTTGCAAGTGATTTACAGAACCCGTTACCATGGTAGGCCCATGGCCCCGCGCATTGCACCAAGACACGTATGCACGCACTAGCATTTAGTATTGAACGGCCTCTGCTCGAGAGACCTTTTACTTCAGACAATACATCCTCCAAACATAAGATACCAGATATGCTATAGGTACAGGTCGTTCTGACATCCCAGACACCAGACTCTTCTACTAGAGCTAAAGTCAAGCCCCCAGCTTTCCCCAGTTACACGTCTATACTACGTCATGCTCAGTTGCGCACGCGCCCATGCCAAAGGTTTCTGCTGACCCTGCAGAATTTTCTCTATGCATCCACCCACTTATGACACTTCTGTGACGTTTCCAATACACGCCTACGTGTACGCCCTCTTACACACCTCCTGTTACGCACATGTGTTCTTATCTCTCTCTTTTCACTTGTTACGCCTACTATATTCATTTCAATTATACTGTTTTACTATATATAATGTGTGATGTTAATAAAACGTTGAATGTCCCTTCCTGAACCTTAGTGGTGATGGAACTCGATGTCCCGGTTCTCGAGAACCCTAATTAAAGCCCGTATGACTCAGATACCACGGACTCTGCCTCTCATTTCTTGAGCTATCCTTTATTGTCATTTAATGTATAGAAAAATAGTCCGGTAATTTTATTTACCACACAATCTGGCGCCCGAATAGGAACCCCTCCCCTTCATCACACGCCGGTGATGTACGCAGGCCCCTGACCCTTCTACAGCTGTGACGGAATCCTGTGCACACCTGCGGGTTTTCCTGCTATCTCCCTCAGGCCCACGGAGGAGACGGAGACTGCGGTCCGGCATCCAGACGAGGCGGTGAGGAATGCGGAGAGTCCCGACCAGAGCCCCAAGTCGAGAGAGCAAGGTCCGAGGTATCCGGAAGCCCACCTGTTCCGAAGCGCAAGCGTAGTAGCAGCATAGACGTCGTAGCAGTCCAGTCCAGTCCAGTTTCCGAGGCCTTCAGTTTTGCTTCCCGGTGAGTACCGTTGTTGGGAACGCATCTAGACGGGTTCATTAATTTGTGCCCGGTCAAGACAGGTCTGGGTACACAGACCTGGTCCAGACGTGTTCACTTAGGTGAATACGGTAAGACGTGTCTCTTCATGGGACCGGTATTGTCTGTACTGTTTTAGCAGTGCATCCAGTAATCCAGTATTCTAGTATTGTTTCTCGAGATTTTCAGGATTTGTGTTTTATGTACCAGGTAATATCAGTCTGAAATGTTAAATGTGTTTAATGTCGTGGTATGAATGATTGTTTGCTATTCATTAATGTGTTTACTGTGTTCACGTTCGAATCAATTCAAAAATGCCGCTGTTCTCGAAATTACGTCAGATAGGAACTAGGAAAGGGATACTCGAAGAAGCAGTTCCGGTCCTGCCTAGGGACACTGCAGGACATTTTATGAACCACAAACATGGCTTAGATGCCATACTGTACTTAGACTTGTGGGTGGATTATACTAGGGATCTGGAAGAGAAGTATAGATGGCCTGTCTCAGGGACATGGGATACTGAATGCATCATGAGAGTAGAAGAAGCACTATGGAAAAAGAAAGCCAGACAATCCCAGAAAGATGCCATAGAATTGTGGCGTAAAGAAGCGCATAGAAGAACAGAGAAAGAAATCAGAAAAGCAGAGAAAAGTAGAGAAGAATCTGAAAAAGCTAAAGAAAGAGAGTTACTAGAAGAAGGTGAACGAGTTAGAGCAGAACAATTGTACAGACAAAGAAATGCCCTTATTACAGGCATGTATCCTGTTCTTGCCGAGGGCCTGCCCAGGGCGACCCCGGAAGTATCCCGTAACCTACCGCCACCATTGGTCCCGACTAAATTACGTCACAAACAGACCGCCGCGGAAATTTTCCTTTCCTCTTATTTAGATGACACGGTCCCAGAATATGCGAACAGAAATCCTCCTCCAAATGCTCATCCTCCCAATCCTGTTCACGTTCCTGTTGATGACACGACTCCTCCTCCCACTGTCTCATCTGCCACTGTTCAGGCCACTGGTCCTACCAATCCTTTTAATGCACCTGCAACTCAGGGCCCACCTGTATTACCTGCACCTACATTACCGCCTACACTGCCACCAGTGACAGCACAGCCAGTAATAGTCAACGATCCCCTTCCAGGGGGAGCAGTAGGAGGTCTCCCTGTCACCCCACCTCCATTAAAACGAATTACACTCAGAGAAGCAGCATTACAACGCACACCGAAAGTAGCTACATACGCAGCCCTTAGACAGTACATTACAGATTGTAGATATGATCCAGTACCAGGCGAAGAAGAGATGATAATATATTCATTACGTATGCGACGTGTTACAAACTATTTGACTATTTTACCAGAAATGACTAAACATTTAGACAACATATATCACTTTATTAGAACAGGGGAGAGACCAGAAAGTATTCACGAGGCCATGGCACACCAAAAGGTGGAGACTCAAGGCATGATCCTACAGTTTTTGATAAATTGTTTGATTAGGGAACAAGACCAGCCAGGTAAAGACAAAGACGAAATGAAACTTCTGATTAAATGGAGTGACAACATAGCCGATGGAAAACATAGTAAGCAAGGTTGTATAGAAGCCATGTACAGAAAGATTCGTAAAGAAATTCTAGACATACACGAAAGGGAAAAAGCAGCGAGAGAAACCGAGAAAGCCGATGATGACGTCTCAGAAGACGATGATATAGAAACAAGAACACAAGGCAGAATAGCGTACGTAGGAAGAGCGAGACCTTTCGACAGACCATTTGACAAACCCATACGTCTAGAAAACCAGAAACGTTTTCTTTCTCCAATACCAGAACAATGTTCTCTTGAACATTTATTCTAAGCCACCGATAAAATACTGAAAGAACGAATAGGTTACAGTGAACTTAGTACCATGCCTGAACAGGAACTGGCCCGGTCAGCAGTCCAATGGGCTGGTAATACTAGTGTATATAAAGATGACATAGTAGCGCAAACATTTTTGAGTCTTTCCCCAGACGAACAGCGACTAGCTGGTATGTATATGATCCAACACCTCATTACACTGTATGAAAGTCAGCATTCTGATCCAGGTCCCCTATATAATATATTGGAAGAATTACTCCTAAAAAGATGGAGAGGCCTAGGTACCGATTTAATTAATATCATTCTAGAACAACGACATAAATACAGAACTTTCCTGACTCCACATTTCGTTCATGTTCCACCCCCTGTAAGAAAACCATTTTACATAGACAGACAGAATCCCTTACGAGAAGTTCATCCCGTTCGGACCACAGGAGGTGAGCTAGAACGAGTATTCGTATACACCCCCTTGACTAAAATGGAATTATTGGAAATGAAAAAATTAGTGCCGTGTCATGATAAAGATCCAGCAGGGTTCCACCGTGAATTAAAAGACATGCTACTCATGGGGGATTATACGTATCTCGATATTCTTAAAATGTTAAAGGTATTGTTGCCAGCCGGCATTTACGAAAAACTTAAAGAAAAAGAATGGGAGGTGGGAGATAAAAAGATTATTTGGGCAGAATTAGAAACCGAAGAAGATGGGCGAGTCCCAGGTACAGGTCTTGGGGACAAAGCTAAAGCATTACCAGGATTATTAGTACAGGTTTTGCCTAGGTTATTGACAATTAAAAAGGAAGACTGGGATGCAATCTCAGCCTGCAAACAGAAACAAGACGAAGACACTAGTGATTTTTATTCCAGATTCGAGAAATGTTTCATTATTAATAGCGGCCTGAAAACAAGTAGTGAATCTTATCCACATCTTTTTGTGACCAAATTAGTCGAGAATTCCTTACCACAGGTTAAAAACAGAGTATTGAAAGTTGAAAGTACATGGCAAGCTAATACCCCTTCCCAAATGCTACAAATGTTACAGTACCACCAGAACCGAATCAGAGAAGAACACGAACATGAACAGAGACGTATGAAAGATACGAAAATGAAAGTACTAGTTGCCCAGTCCGTCCCAGCAGATGGTCAGAAGAGGGGTACGACACAGACTAGTCATCCTACAGCTCCTGTTAAAGGGAATTGCAACTACTGTAAACAGCCAGGTCACTATATAAACGAATGTACCGTTCTAAAATACAATATTGCTACAGGCAGGACGAAAGAAAGACCACGTCCACCTAGACCAGAACACGTTCCACAGAATATTCCACAGACCAGGCAACCTCCACAGAATACACAACAGACAGTAGCTGTACCCCAGCCCCAACCCATTGCTGCCACACAACATGTTGCACAACAAATGTATCAGTATGCACAGTCAGATTACCCCGATTATCAGCAGTATTCATGAAACAGCCTAGAGAGGGAGGTTGGCTTGCCCCTTATCAAGGTTCCTGTCGATCACGAGGGTCCCTATGTACATAGTCAAGTATTAGGGAAAGACAGAACATTTTTGATTGACACAGGGGCGAGCAGAACTACCATCAGTCATGACGAGGTTCCAGGGGCACCCCTCTCAGGCTCACAGAATGTTTCCCTTGGATTTTCAGGAAAGCCTATTTGTTAACGAAGTGTCAAAGCCAGTTTCCTTAGAAGTTGGTCCATTGTCTCGTACTACAGATTTGTTACTTACGAAATCATGTCCTGAAAACTTGCTTGGTATAAAAACGTTGAAAGCACTAGGAGCAGTGATATGTTGTTCTCCGGAAGGAGTGAGATTGTTTTTACGTGATTTTAAAGGACATAATGTGTTGAGAGATTTTGATCCGAGATTGCAGAATATACCACAGCATTTATGGGCACAAGGTCCTACTGATGTAGGTTGTATGCACATTACACCATATCGTGTCACTCTCAAACAAGGTGTTGTACTGCCCCGAATCCGACAATACAAGTTGCCACCTGAGGCTGTAGCAGCCTTACTGAAAATTATTGACGAACTCATTGCACAAGGAGTGGTTGTAAAAACTGACTCAAATGTATGTAATTCTCCAGTCATCCCGATTCTTAAACGAACTGACCCAAATGCACCACCAGTCTACAGATTGGTGATCGACCTTCGAGAATTAAATAAATGCATAATACCCCAGTACCCAGTGGTCCCAGATATATCCTCCCTATTGACTGCCATTGATTCCGAAGCAGCGTTCTTCACTGTTATCGATCTTAAGAACGCCTTCTTTAGTGTCCCCATTCATCCGGAAAGCCAGCACCTTTTCGGATTCTGTTTAAATGGCCGAAGCTTCAAATTTGCACGTGCACCTCAAGGGTTCACAGAAAGTCCTAGTATTTACAGCCAAGCATTAAAACGACAACTAGACTGTATTCACATGCCTACTGACACTGCCTTACTTCAATATGTTGATGATCTGTTCATCACAGCACGGACCGAACGTGACTGCGAACGCACATCACTGACAGTCTTGTATTTTCTGGCCGAAAAGGGGCATAAAGTGTCCCCTTCGAAGCTACAATTCTGTGCCCAGCAAGTGGTATACCTTGGACACTTGCTGTCCAAGAGGGGTAGACAGTTGACACCAGATCGTATTCAGTTAATTGCACATCTGCCACAACCCAAGACACAAAAGGAAGTACGGGCCTTCATTGGCCTCACTTCGTACTGCAGACAATGGATTCCTCAGTATGCATACCTAGTCAAACCACTCATACAGTTGACAACACAGAAGGCAGCGACTTCGACTGTCCTCCCCTGGACTCAGGAACATACACTAGCTTTTGATGAATTGAAGAAAGCTTTATGTCAAGCACCTGTTTTAGCGACACCATGTTACAGCAAACCTTTTACACTTTTTGTCACTGAACGCGATGGCACAGCATTATCTGTTCTCACACAAGATCAAGCAGGAAAACACAAGCCTTGCGCTTATTTTTCTAGTACATTGGATCCAGTAGCCCAGGCTCTGCCTGCGTGCCTAAAATCAGTTGCAGCAACAGCTCTAGCTATCAGACAAAGCGACTCGATAGTGTTAGGACATCCTCTGACAGTACAGGTTCCACACTCCGTGGAAGTTCTCCTAAACCGAACCCAGACTCAGCACTTGACCATAGCACGACTGACAGGTTATGAACTGACACTGTTCCAACCACACATAGAAATCAGACGTTGCAACATACTCAACCCTGCCACACTGTTACCATCGATTACAGCAGATCCAGCACCACATAACTGCGTGGAAGTCATTAATACCGTGACAAAGCCCAGACAAGACTTGACAGACATTGCATTGCCCGACCCGGACCTGACACTTTATGTGGATGGTTCATGTAGGAGAACAAGTACAGGAGAGTTAGTAGCTGCATATGCAGTGACCACTGAAACTGAAGTTATAGAAACACATTGTATTGACACACTGTCTGCTCAAGTAGCAGAGCTCATTGCTCTGACCCAAGCCTGTATACTAGCCAAGAACAAGAGAGTAAACATATACACAGACTCACAGTACGCATTCAGAGTCGTTCACGACTTCGGTGTTCTCTGGCAAGAAAGAGGTTTTTTAACTTCTCACGGTGCCAAGATACAACACGGTCCCCTCATTCAAGCCCTGTTAGAAGCAATACACTTGCCTACAGCCATAGCCATCATGAAGTGCAAAGCACATACCAAAGTCACCGACACTATTTCCCAGGGTAACGACCTGGCAGATCGAACAGCTAAACTCACAGCTCAGACTCAAACAGACATTCCGACTGACACGACAAAGACTGAAGTAACTTCACTGACACATTGCATGACAGTTAAGGATCCCACACTAGATGTACTCGACATACAGACACATGCAACCCCAGATTAAATCAAGAAATGGACTGAACAAGGAGGGATCCAGACAGACCAGGGATGGATGACGAAGGGAAGAGCCACATGGTGCCTCCCCGACTCTATGGTTCAAGTTATCATTAATACAGCACATAGTCCAGCACACTTAGGAGAGAAAGCCATGTTAGACAGCATTCAGAATCTTTGGTTCAACAAGCATTTACGTGCAGCAGCGAAACAGAAAGTGCGTACCTGCATGATCTGTTGTCAGTTCAATCCAGGCAAAGGTATCCCCGTGGAACAAGGTGGATTTCATCCTCCTGACCATCCTTTTGAAGTCCTCCAGATGGATTATATCCAGATGGACAGATGCCGAGGATTCAAGTATGTCCTCGTAGTTGTATGTGCCCTTTCCCGATGGACAGAAGCATACCATGTCCCAGATTACACTGCTGTAACCACTGCCAAACAGCTGGTCCGTGAATTTCTCCCGCGATATGGCTTGCCCCGTGTCGTGTACTCTGATAATGGACAGCCATTCTCGTCCGAACTCATGAAACAGGTATCACTCCTGTTAGGGTACCAATGGAAATTCCACTGCGTACGACACCCCGAAGCCGCCGGTCTCGTTGAGAGACATAATCAAACCCTGAAAACACGGTTAGCAAAGGTCTGTGCAGAAAAAGGTGTAGATTGGATGGTAGCCTTGCCGGTTGCCCTCTTTTACATGCGAATGGTAGCCCATTCCAGGACCGGATTGTCCCCGTATGAAGTAGTCTTTGGATGTCCCCCAAATATGTGGGGTACACCTATGCCCCAAAAAATCACAGATGTTGAAAGTACTATGCTGACAGATTACCTGGCTTCCTTGATGTCTGCACTACTATCTTGTCGTTCACAGGTCGCGGCTGCCTTCCCGGACAACACCCAGGTGAAACCGCATGAAATCGTTCCAGGAGACCTGGTGTTGGTCCGCAACTTTGACCGATCGAGCCCTCTGGAGCCCAGGTGGAAGGAACCCAAATTGGTGTTGATGACCACGAGGACCGCTGTGAAGATCGAAGGCAGGAAGGGGTGGCTACACTCCAGCCACTTTAAGAGATTTTATGGACTGTGTCCAAAGACTTTTCCCAAGGACTGCCCCGCTACAGACTCTAAACTCCCCCTGTTAGAGAAAACTCCACAACAGGAGTACCGAGCCAAGTTGATGTCTAGTAAGTCAGACAGCGTTTAATTGTTTAAGTCCCCCTCGGGTGAAGCGGTTAGACAGGTTTCTGACATGTATAAGATAGACCCAAGTAGTCAGAGAGATAGGCAAATCGAAAAGAGAGAAAAATATTGTAAAAATCTGCACAGCAGATGCGTCATTACTTAAATTTTTATGTTTCTTCTGAGTCTTACAATCATATGCATAAGTTTAATGCTACATGTTTTCTTTCCTCTTGGTTCACATGTACATACTTCCTCTAATGACACTGTAGAGCACACTTTCAGTGACCTGCCCCCTCACGAGCTGTCTTATCGATTAGCAATGCGCAACAATACTTTTATCCGTATGTTACACCATTCTCACCAGACCAGCAATGCCACAAATTGCTGGGTATGTGGCCGACTCCCTCCCTATCAGAAATACAAGGGAGCTCTGCCCCTCTTTCCTTATCCGTTTACACATAATGGTTCGTGTGGTGCATGGTTTACTTTAATGTCCTCCCTAGACAGTAAGTCCACGGTTTCCCAAGGCAATTGGATATGGGGGAACCTTAATACAGTCATGAATAAAATATGTTTCCCAGACAAGGAAGGTCTTCCCCAAAGGACAGGGACCGATCTAGAAAATGAAGTGTATGGACTAGGTAATTTTACACTTAACCTCATGATTCTGAACGTACAATCCGAGACTAATTCGGACTTGCCGTTTATTACCGTTTTGCCAGTGAAAGGCGAATTATGCGTCAGAAAGAATGGTTCAGTACATCTAGGACGCAGTGATTGTAATACTGTGGTCGACTTCAGTGATAAAGGAAAGTCTACTTTCAAAGCCTCCCGCCATTCTTATTTTATATGTGGTCAGACAGCTTATGTACGTCTGCCATTAGATTGGGATGGAACGTGTTATATCGCGTTCCTATTGCCACCTGTTTTCCTAGCCCCACCTGATTATCATCGAAATCCACATCTTGTACATGTAAGACATAAGAGAGACCTCCCTCCTGTTATCGATTATTCTGAGTCAGCATGGGATCAGTATAAGGATTATATCAAAGGATACTTCTGGTTCATATGTCCCGTCCAAAATAGTAAGATAATACGAAGATTGACCAGAACTTTAGAAGCAGTAGTGAACGAAACTACTTTTGCTTTAGGTAACCTGACTGAAGAGCAGTCTGCTATGAGACTTGTTGTTCTTCAAAACCGCCTTGTCCTTGACGTCATCCTGGCTGATAGGGGCGGGGCTTGTAGAGTCATCAGATC
This sequence comes from Lissotriton vulgaris, assembly GCF_964263255.1. Lineage (NCBI taxonomy): Eukaryota > Metazoa > Chordata > Amphibia > Caudata > Salamandridae > Lissotriton > Lissotriton vulgaris. The sequence goes on from NC_141694.1 coordinate 1,037,438,989, forward strand.
CAGTTGTTGTATTTTCATTCCTTATAACGCACTGTCAGTATATAAAGCGATTACAAGGCTCCATAATATAGCTCATCAGATGCACCAGAATCCAGACACCTGGACTTGGTCCGGTTGGCTTTGGAGTGTGATATCCGCCTAGGGATGGAAGATATTGTCATTCCTAGGAATAATACTGCTCATAGTATTCAGTTGTTGTCTCTGTCTGCAATGTGGGCCAGCGATTTGCGGCTTGTGCGCCACAGCTTGTATTCCCCGTCCAAGTGCACGTTCCCGTTCCCGAATGAAAAAAGATGAACAAATGATGCTATATGAACAGATAGATAGTCTCATGAAGATAGACATATCCTAAAGGGTGTAGTACGGGCCAAGGAGGGAATGAGGAAATAGAAATTTTTAGGTAGTCAATGTGTCCCCCACTCGCACCCTATCCATGCACCCATGTTCCATGTATGTCATGTAATTTCTTTTCCGTGCATGCCACGAAGACGCATATGCATTTGCGTCCAACGTTAACATGTCAGTTATCCAGTCCTCCATGAAAACCACATTAATTTGGCTTTTAGGCCTATGGTGCCAACGTCTTTACATGGTGCACTTTTAAATACCGCGAAGCACACGTTTTCCACGTTTTCTGGCTCAATCGAGCCAGGCCCTTAATTGAGACTCCGAGTCTCTTCTGTCTCTGAAGCTGCAGTTTAGGTATGCATCCCTGACCTCTACCTTACTTTCTGCCCAGCGAAGCGGTGCCCGGCTCAGCCTGGCCTGCCTGCCAAGACAGTATTTTGCCTACAGTTATCTGCTCAGCCTCCTCGAAAACACATTCCAGTCTAGTGAAATAGGTAAACATATTCCCGGCTGCAGAGCAAAGGGCCCGGCCTTCCTGTCCTCCTTGCAAGTGATTTACAGAACCCGTTACCATGGTAGGCCCATGGCCCCGCGCATTGCACCAAGACACGTATGCACGAACTAGCATTTAGTATTGAATGGCCTCTGCTCGAGAGACCTTTTACTTCAGACAATACATCCTCCAAACATAAGATACCAGATATGCTATAGGTACAGGTCGTTCTGACATCCCAGACACCAGACTCTTCTACTAGAGCTAAAGTCAAGCCCCCAGCTTTCCCCAGTTACACGTCTATACTACGTCATGCTCAGTTGCGCACGCACCCATGCCAAAGGTTTCTGCTGACTCTGCAGAATATTCTCTATGCATCCACCCACTTATGACACTTCTGTGACGTTTCCAATACACGCCTACGTGTACGCCCTCTTACACGCCTCCTGTTACGCACATGTGTTCTTATCTCTCTCTTTTCACTTGTTACGCCTACTATATCCATTTCAATTATACTGTTTTACTATATATAATGTGTGATGTTAATAAAACGTTGAATGTCCCTTCCTGAACCTTAGTGGTGATGGAACTCGATGTCCCAGTTCTCGAGAACCCTAATTAAAGCCCGTATAACTCAGATACCACGGACTCTGCCTCTCATTTCTTGAGCTATCCTTTATTGTCATTTAATGTATAGAAAAATAGTCCGGTAATTTTATTTACCACACTGCGCCCACTGGTGTACCGCCCCGTGTAATGGCTAGTGTAGCCTTGGGGAAGGAGTGGGGTGCCCAAGAGGTATGGGGGTCCGCAGAAATGACCCTGGACTCTTTAGGAGACAGTGAGGTGGTCCCAAGAGCTCATCTGCCTGATAACACTAAAATATATGGCAATGGGTAACCTTCAATGTCCATACTGTGGAAGCTCTGAGAGACACTGGAGCCAGAGTGACAGTCATCAGTTGCTGGCTAGTGTCTGAGGAGCAGGTGGTCCCCAATACATTCTACCCGGTAGTTTCAGCTGACAACTCTGAGTGCCTCGGCAAATGTTCTATTTGAGTCGGGGGTCTCAGGTACCTTGAGAGTAGCTGTAAGGCCACCATGCCTGTTGACTGTCTGTTAGGCAACAATTTGGAGAGTTCCTCTTGGGAAAAGGTGGAGATGAAGTCTCATTTAGAGATGTTGGGTATGCCTGAGTGGGCTTATGTGACCACTCAGTCTTTGGTAGCCGGTAAGGGCATTCAAGAGGACCTGGAGCCTGAAACTGTGGCCCAGGTGCTTGCCAGAAAGAGAAGAGGCTGGGTTGAGGGATATTGGCCCCCAAAGTTCACACAGTCCAGGAGGAAGCAAACCTTGAGCAGGATGCCCTGGAGCTTACAGGGAAGAAAGTGGCTGAACTGGGGCACCTGCATGAGAAGACCCATTGGAAGCAGGAAGTACGGCCTTCCAGAGAGCAATTCTGCCAGGAGCAACATAAATGCCCTTCTCTTGTTGGCTTGCGTCAGCAGGCTGCAAACCAGGCAGCAGGTGATCAATCTGGAGCGCATTGATCTACTGGGAGAAAGGTCTCCTGTATAATGAGCTTAAGGTTGTTGCGCCTGGGTCAGCCTGTGTGCTGGTGGTACCCCAGTGCTTCAGAGCCTTCCTACTGGGTCTGGCTCATGATGTGCCTTTGGCAGGGCATTTGGGGCAAGACAAGACCTTTGAAAGGCTTGTCACCCACTTTTACTGGCCTCAAATGTGTAAGAACTCTAAGATGCATTGTAGGTCTTGCCAGGCAAGTGGTAAGAGTCGGAGGAAGTGCAAGGCTCCTCTCCAACCTTTCCCTGTAGTCAGCACCCCCTTTGAGAGGGTGGTTATTTACCTTTTGGTATCTCTGGATCCCATGATAGCCATGGGCAACAGGTTCATCCTGGTCTTGGTGGACCATGCTACCCAGTACCCGGAAGCAATCCCTCTCCGGACTGTAACGTCCCCCATGGTGGGTTGTGCATTGATGGGGATTTTTTCCCATGTGCTGTTCCCCAGAGTGGTGGTGTCTTTCCAGGGTACCAACTTTATATCCAAGTATATGAAGTCACTGTGGCAGGACTGTAGTGTTACCTACAAGTTTACCATTCCTTACCACCCACAACCGGACCCTGAAGGGCATGATTATGGGTCTTGGTGAACCCATGAGGTGTAAGTGGGACGTCCACTTACCATACCTGTTGTTTATTTCAGGGAGGTACCACAGAAGTCCTTAGCGTTTTGTCCCTTTGTGCTCCTATATGGGCATCCTGTAAGAGGACCTCTAAGTCTGGTCAAAGAAGGCTGGGAAAAAACTCCCATTAAACCACCCCAGGATGTATATAACTACATGCTTGCCTTCAGAAACCAGACAAGCGCTTCAGGCAGCTTCCTTATGCAAATCTGGAAGCCAGCCAGGAGGAGATGAAACGGTGGTATGATCACAATACCACTCTGATCGAGTTTCAGCTTGGTCAAAAAGGGTGGGTCATGGCCCCAGTGGAGCCTTGCGTGCTCCAAGATAAGTGGACTGGGCCATTTACGGTGATGGAGCTCAAGTGTAAAGTCACCTTACTGGTGGTCTTGCAGTCTCCAAGGAACCCTTTGCAGGTCCTACATGTGAACCACCTTAAGCCCCACTTAAAGAGGTCCAAAGTGGACATGCTCCTGGCAACGGATGCTGGAATAGGAGAGTAGGCTGAGCCTCTTCCTGACCTCCTGTCTGCTAAGCAGCATGAAGGGTCAGTGGGCGGGGTAACCCTTTCCCCGCCCTGACTCCTGAACAGCAGAGTGACTGCCCCCAAATGTTGGGGCAGTTTGCTCCTCTGTTCTCTCTGACCCCTCATGTTACTCAGTGGTGTGTCCATGATGTTGACACTAGGGACAGTCCTCCTGTGAAGTACAACATTTACAGAGTGGCCAACTGGGCCAGGGCTTGCATCAAAGAGGAGGTCTGCAAGATGTTAGAGCTAGGGGTGATTGAGCCCTCAAACAGCCCCTAGGCCAGCCCAGGGGTCTTGGTCTCAAAGGCTGCTGCGCCCGGTGCCATGACAAAAGTCTGGTTCTGTGTGGACTACCAAGGGCTCAATTCAGTCACCAGGACTGATGCACACCCCATCCCCAGAGCTGATGACCTCATAGATCGGTTGGGAGGTGGCCAGTACCTGACTATGTTTGACTTAACATCTGGGTACTGGCAGATTGCCATGACTGATGGGGCCAAAGAGAGGTCAGCATTTTCAATGACAGAGGGGCATTACCAATTCTGGGTGATGCCCTTTGGGTTAAAGAATGCTCCTGAAACCTTTCAGAGCTTGATCAACCAGGTGTTGGCTGGACTGGAGGATTTCAGCGCCGCCTACCTGGATGACATCACAGTCTTCAGTGCCACTTGGGAGGAACATCTGCACCACCTACGGGAAGTGTTGAAGGCTCTGCAGAGGGCAGGCTTTACGATCAAGGCAAGCAAGTCCTAGATCAGGCAGGGTTCAGTGGTGTACTTGGGAGCACCAGGTAGGGAACGGTCAGGGGGCACCCCTACAGCCCAAGCTTGATACCATTCTTGACTGGGAACACCCCAAGACCCAGACAGCAGTGAGACACTTCTTAGGACTCACTGGGTATTACAGGAGATTCATCAAGGGTTATGGCTCCATTGTTGCCAGCTTGACAGAGCTTACTTCTGGGAAGTATCCCAGGAAAGTGAACTGGACTGACACCTGCTAAAAAGCTTTTGATGCCCTGAAAACGTCCATGTGGTTGGTATCCTTTATTAGTAGGAGGTTACTTCTACAGGAACAGAGGTGGAGTGCTATTGAAAGTGAGGCTTTTGCTCTGGTCTGGGCGCTGAAGAAGCTGAGGCCCTACTTGTTTGGGACTCACTTCCGGGTTCAGACCTACCACAGGCCCCTCAGATGGTTGATGTAGATGCGGGGTGAGAATCTAAAGTGGTTGAGGTGGCCCATTCCCCTACAGGGGATGAACTTCACATTGGAACACAGCCCTGGTACAGAACACACCAATGCTGATGGTCTGTCCAGATATTTCCGCCTTAGTGAAGAGATCTCCCAAGATGGTGGGTAGGTAGCCCCACATTTCAGCTTGAGGGGACATGTGTTAGACCTGGCATAATTGGAGTGGGTTTCCCCTGTATTTTTGCTCTTGCCCCCTTTGTTTTTGCTCTGTGTTGGACTTCAATTCTGGTCTAGATGCTTGGACATTTTGCCACTGCTGTTCAGTGCCAAAGTGCAAGTGCTCCCTTAGTACATTATTGTTATGGATTAGTGATTCCATGATTGGCATTGTTGTTTTATTTGTCAGTCCCTTGTACAGTGCACTGTGTGTGCCCAGGGCCTACAAATCAAATGCTGCTAGTGGGTTTGCAGCACTGATTATTCCACCCACATAAGCAGCCTGCAAATGTAATTCAGGCCTGCCATTGCAGATCCTGTGTGCAGTTGTTAAAACTTAGGCCGCAAACGTCAACATTATCGGCGCCATCTTGCCCCTTTTCGAGCCCATTCGTGCGCGTAAGCGGCAGCCATTTTGAGTACCATGGCCTCTCTGCCCCTCGCTGATAGCCAGCGCCTCTCTCTCTCTCCCTCCTAACCTCGCAAGCATCCCCCGCATGCTGACAACCCCCGCTCTCACATGCCTTGGATCATAAACCCCTCTTCAGCGCAGCTCTGCCTCGGAACCCCATCCTGTTCCCGGCGCGACACCTCCCTTCATTCCTTTCATGGTCCCGGGTCCTTTGATAAAACCCCCTTTTTTCCTGTGTGCCCGTTTGTCCTCCTCGTTCCCAGGCCGCCACCTGGCCCTGCGGATACTGTTTATTGCCCCCCCTGTACAGTAGGAAGCTTCCCCCATCAAAGGACCCTCGATTTGATCAAAGCCCCCACCCTATGAGATCCGATCAACCCACACATTCCGTGAATCGGCGGAATATCCAGCTGCGCGATAATCATCACCTGTTGTGACCGGGGTGGGGACTCCAACTGTAAATGTGTGTGGGAACGGGCCTGAAGGGGGGATTCCGAGGATGTCTTTCCGTACATCAAAGTGTTGACAGAGATGTGTTTCATACAATAAAGCAATAAACTCGTGTATAAGAGGCCAGGCCTCAGAGATGCGGAGATAGCACCTCGAGAAGATACCCTGTTGTCTGATTTGATGTGTTCTGCTCCGTCGGAATAAAACTTCTGTTTCCTGCCTTCCAGTCTCCAGCGCCTGCCTCTTTGTTTGGTAACTTGAGTGGGTATAGAGGCGGTTAACGCCGGGCCACTCTGAAAAAGGTCATCGGCCCTACCTTTTTCCACAATTGGCGTCCCAAACGTGGGGCCCATCAGCGACTCGTGGATCCAGTGGGAGAGGTCCTGACGACAGAGTGAACGACTGCAACGATCTGGAGTGCACCTGTCCGATAGACCCTCGTCTGACAGCCGATCATCCGAACTTCACTGGTTCCGAACAGACCTCTCTCGAGTGATCTACGGTCCTGACTGGGAACCATCAGGAGTGCCGCGAGGATCACGAAGAATAGAGGACGATCGGGCGCTGGATTCGGAAGACAAGAAACTGTCCATGCGGTCCGGGTAAGGTCGTGTAAACACGACGAATTGCGAAATGATTGTTTGATTGTTTGGAAAATACTAGTATTACTCTTTGTTGATTTGCTTGGAGATTCGCTGTCTGCAAACGGAGAAACAACAGGCTCTCTCTTTGCAAGCAGTGAAGGATAGGTAACGCAGACTTTTGTCCCCATTGTAATCCGTCGTGCCTATCTTTCTCCCCCACTGATTGATTGATTGTTTGCCCGAACTACTGTTCGTGGATTGTTCTCTGGAGATTCTCTGTCTGCAAACAGGGAAGAACAGGTTCTCTCTTTGCAGGTAGTGAAAGGGTAGGTAACGCAGACTTTTGTCCCCGTTGTAACCTGTCGTGCCTACTTATTCTCCCCATTGATTGTTTGATTGACCGAACATTGACTGTTCGATATTGGTTCTTTTTGAGGTATTCACTGCCTGCAAACAACGTAGAATAGAAATATTCTGTCTAGTCTTTGCACTCAGTGATAAGATAGGTAGTGCTGACTTTTGTCCCCGTTGTAATCCGTCATGGCTATCTTCTCCCCACTGATTGGTAGCCTGTTTAGCCCGGACCGCTTATTAGAGATGAACCATCCGGCTCCAATGGAAGGCACCCCTAATAAGGACATGTTCATGAAGCATGGACTGATCGCTATAGCTTATAGCAAGCTGTGGCATAAATATACGAAAAAGGATCGAGAAAGTCAGTGGCCACTGATAGGATCCTTCAATGAGGATAAAATGAGCGCGGTAGAAACTGCCCTTGGTAAACACAAGACAACGCCCACTATGCTTGATAGTCTCGGCATGTGGCGCCAAGAAATCGAACAACGTAAAAAGAGAACTGAGAGTAGGTTGGGAAAAGAGCTGCGAAAAGCAGCCCACCTAGCTGCTCAGAAACTAGAAGAAGAGATTAAGGAAAGAGAGGAAGCCAAACAGAAACTAGAGATGGAAACATCAAGCCAGTGTCCGGTTGGAACACCCTCCACGCTCTATCCTGAATTACCCTTGAAACAGCGAGCCAACGATGATCTGCTGTTAGGTCCTCCGATCATCTACATGCCCCCTCCATATGCCCCTTCCCAACCCTTAACACAGCACCCACCACCCCCAAGCACAGACGAGAGTAGTACCAGAGCTTCGGCCCCCGTGGCCTCTGTGCCGACCGAACCCCTTGTTTTAGGTACAACTCAAGTGGCAGTGTTAAATGACCCGGAGACCCGGAAGGCTGATTCTGCAAGAACGAACAGATTAAGCAAGGATGAGCGAGCAGGGATTGACAAGGTAGTGAGGACATTGGTAGAAAGAAAGGAAAGTGAAGAGCATGTCACAGACATGTTCAACACGTATACAGGGAGCCACAGACAACATTTTACCGTACGACTGTGTTACCATATCTTGAATGCGTACGAGGACCGATATCGAGAAAAGGGTCCCGAGAGCCTTACGACTCTATACAGAAAGGTCGATATCGGGGATGAGAGTGAGTGTGATGTGATGGACCTCCTCACGCGTACGCTTGAGGTTTTCCGCCACCTCACTGAACAAGAATCGGAAGCTAAACCCCCGACACCCGTAGCAACCGAACCCCAAACTGAGCGAGCTAGCACCATGATGCCAATTAGAAAGGCTGCTCCCTACTGGGTTCCTCCAAGAGGTCTAGGAACTCACGATGACGTTAACCACAAAGATGCAAGAGGGAGGGTAGTGTATAATTGGGTCTACCAGCCATGGGATCGACAGGATATCCTGACGTTCCGAAAATCTCTGCCTGATTTACGTAAAAACCCCACTGCCTTCTATACTGAATTAGGTACAGCCCTAGGTTCAACAATCATGACCCTGGCTGATATCGATTTGTTTTTCGGGCTATGTCTCCCAGCTGATGTGTGGAAGCTAATCCGGAAAGTCGACCACCTTGAGCTGTTCGGACATACCTGGTCACAACTCGAAGACATAGATAAGCAACGAGAGCCTGGACAGAAACCCTTGAAATCCATTTTAGACCTCCCAGATAAGATCGTACAGAAATTGAAAACCCTGATTCCAGAAAAGAAAGTGGACTGGTCGATAGTAACGGCTTGTCGTCAGAAACCCCAGGAGGATGTATCGGAATACTTCTCCCGGTTTGAAACGGTGTTCTCCGATTACAGCGGCCAGGACATGACCACTGCAACCGGACACCATCTGTTTGTCCAAAATTACGTTAAAGGTTTGTCACCGGAGGTCTCTCAGAAACTGCAGGCCAGCGAGAGTAGTTGGGCTGCCTCCAAACCTGCGGCTATCCTCCAGATGGCCCAATATTACGAACACCAGAAAAACAAAAACGATAGAGCGACAGAGAAAAAGAAGAAAGACTTAAAAGAGAGGGTGATGATTGCGCAATTGCAAGGGGTGACTATAGGACGAGAGCAATACAAGGGAAGCTATCAGGCGAATGTCCCTAAGAACGCACCTCCTAAAGACCGCACCTCGACACCCCACATTGGACGTACAGACATCAGAGAGGACCAGTGTGCCTTCTGTAAAGGATATGGCCATTGGAAATCCCAGTGCCCGGTTCTTTCAGAGATGAACAGAAATAGGGACCCCAAGGACGTAGCGGGTGGACCAAGAAATAGAGGACAGCAGCGGGGGCCCACAAATGACATGACTAACGATAGATCAAACAGACCGAATACATTTGACCGACCCAGACAGAATCAGTACCAACAGTCTGACTGCGACGATGCCCACGACTTTGCATAGGACTGCCAAGGACAAGGGAGGGATCCAGTCGAGCTCTATGTTGACCAGCAAGGTCCTTATGTCACTGCTAAGGTCCTGGGTACAAAGTCTCCATTTCTGGTAGACACTGGCGCAACACGTAGTGCGTTATCTAAACGACTGATTCCAAGGGCACCCTTGTCTGGCTCACTTGTGACATCGATAGGTTTCGATGGAACGCCCTCCACTAACCCTTTGTCCGCTCCGATCCCCTTCGACTTAGAAAACAATACCACTGACACAACGTTTTTGCTTTCCTCCAATACTCCTGACGCCATTATGGGACTTGACTTACTGAAACACTTCCGAGCGACCATTAGATGTTCCCAAGACGGAGTTCGAGTTTTCCTGTACGACAACCCCATTCTGCTTAGACATTGCCCTTCCCGACACATGTTTTCTATCAATGACGCTGACACATCCCTGCTTGACACTCTGCCTCCGTATCTGTGGGCCAAGACGGATTCGGACGTAGGGCGCTTGATGATTGACCCAGTGCACATTACTGTGCGACCAGACGCAACACTCCCAAAACTTCCACAATATCGGATATCGCCCGAGGGCCTGAAGGCATTGGTAAAGATTATTCAGTCACTGATAGACGCAGGAGTGGTAGAGGAAGTGGTTAGCAACGTTTGCAACAGTCCTATCTTGCCCATCATCAAGAAACAGGGAGAGGGGGATGAGAAAGCATACCGCTTCATCATCGACCTTCGAGAGATCAACAAAGTGGTTGTACCCCAGTACCCCGTGGTCTCAGACATCACCACTATCCTGACCTTGATTCCTTCTACTGCCACCACCTTCACTGTCATTGACCTTAAAAATGCATTTTTCTCTATCCCCATCCACCCAGACAGCCGATATCTCTTCGGCTTCACCCTGAAAGCCCGCTCATATAGGTTCTGCCGAGCACCCCAAGGATACACTGAAAGCCCCAGTATCTACAGTCAGGCCCTCAAGAGACAACTGGATCAAGTCCAGTTACCCGATGGAGTGGTGTTAGTACAATACGTCGATGACATCCTTTTGGCGGCCGACACCACTCCACTAGCAGTCACAGCCACTATTCAACTCCTGCACTTCCTTGCGGAAAATGGCCACAAGGTCTCCAAAAAGAAGTTGCAATTCTGCCAACCCCAGGTCACTTACTTAGGCCACCTCCTGTCCAAAGACGGAAGGAAACTTACTCCCGACCGGATCCAAACCATTCTCGAAACCCCTGTCCCTAAGACTCAGAAACAGGTTCGCTCCCTACTAGGCCTCACCTCCTTCTGCCAACAGTGGTTACCAAACTTTAGGCTCATTGTGAAACCGCTGCTTTCTCTGCTAGCTAAAGATGTCCCCTTCCCACTCCCTTGGACCCCAGAGTGCCAAACCTCCTTCACGGAACTACGAGATGCCCTTTGTTCGGCCCCTGTCCTAGGTACCCCCGATTACACAAAGCCCTTCTCCCTCTACACTCACGAAAGGGAGGGGTGCGCTTTATCTGTCCTAACCCAGTCCATTGGCCCAAAGCAACGACCGTGCGCTTACTTCTCTGCCACTCTTGACCCTGTAGCCAGAGCCTTACCTGCCTGCCTTCGAGCTGTAGCTGCCGCTGCTATCTATATCCGACAGAGTGAGGGGATCGTGCTCTCGAATTCCCTCACGGTACTAGTACCCCATGCAGTTGACACCCTCCTGAACCAAACCAAGACGCAACACCTGACGAGTGCACGACTGACTGGATACGAGCTGACTTTGCTTGCACCCCATATCACCCTGAAAAGATGCACCACACTGAACCCGGCAACTTTGCTACCCCTACCAGAGAACGATCCCAATGTGCCCCCTGTACACGACTGTGTGACTCTTACGACGAACAGACTAGAAGTAGGGTTGACCTCAGAGACACGGCTTTTCCTGACCCTGACGGAGAGCTGTGGGTGGACGGCTCTTGCATCAAACTCCCCGATGGCACCACTTCAGCTGCCTATGCAGTCACCACGGCCCGAACTGTAGTAGAGACAGCCCGCATCACACAACGATCTGCCCAGGCAGAGGAACTGATTGCCCTAACACGAGCATGCATCCTGGCAGCAGGAACCACAGCGAACATTTACACCGACAGCCAGTATGCCTTCGGGGTGGTTCACCATTTTGGGCTCCTTTGGAAGGAAAGGGGATTCTTGACCTCACACGGCACTCCTATCTTGCATGGAGATTTAGTCTCCACCTTGATCGAAGCTGTCCTTCTCCCCAAAAGACTTGCGGTCATCAAATGCCAGGCACACAAGAAAGTGACAGACATTATTGGACAGGGAAATGCACTAGCGGACCTCACTGCTCGAACGACAGCTGAAAATAGGACGACAACACGCATGTACGTGACCAGGTCACAAGCAGAGAAATGGACCGACGCTAGGGACACTGTTAGGGACATTCAAATGGCTAGCACACAACGCGAACTGACTGAATGGGCACGGGTGGGACTAAAGGACGATGAAGGCTGCTGGCGGACGAAAGACGCAAACAAATGGTTGTTACCTGACTCATACCTGATTCCCATACTGACTATGGCACACTCCCCTGCTCACATAGGATCAGCCCCCATGATTGAACTTGTCTCCAGAGTTTGGCACAACGATAAAATCACGGACTCCGCCAAACGTCTGGTCCAACAATGCCTGATATGCCTGCAACATAACCCTGGTAAAGGAACTGTGGTCCCCCGGGGAGGGTTTGGGGTTCCCAATCACCCATTTGAAGTCCTACAGATGGACTACATCCAGCTAGACAGATGCCAAGGCCTGAAATATGTGCTTGTAGTGGTGTGTGCATCTAGCAAGTGGGTGGAGGCATACCCAACCCGTGATAACACTGCTATGGCCACTGCAAAAGTACTGCTAAAAGAATTCTTCCCTCGCTACGGCCTTTGTCGAATTTTATGGAGCGACAATGGCCCCCACTTCATAGCCGAAGTCATCCAGCTCATCTTAAAGGGGCTGGGTATCACACAAAAGTTCCACGCAGTCTTCCACCCCCAGTCTGCTGGACTAGTCGAGCGACACAATGCCACACTGAAGTTAAAATTAGCCAAGATAGTGGCTACCTCAGGACTGAAATGGCCAGACGCTCTCCCACTGGCGTTGCTATCAATGCGTTCCACCCCCACCAAACACCACCTGACACCATACGAGGTCGTTTTCGGCCGGCCCATGAGCGTCTGGTCTGCACCTAAACCAACCTCCATTCATGACGTCCCGGACGTCCTAATGTCTGATTATTTGTACAAGTTAACTGAGACTCTGTCTGTCATTCATCAGCAGGTGCAGCAGGCCATCCCCGATGCTTCCAGGGGTCCTGGCCACGACATCCAACCGGGGGACTATATACTAGTCCGAAATTTTCAGCGGGCGAAGAGTTTGGAACCCCGGTGGACGGGCCCCTGGCAAGTGCTGATCACCACCCGGACGGCGCTTCGAGTGGAGGGGAAACGGCACTGGCTGCACGCACACCACTGCAAGAAGGTCTCCTCAACCCTGGCCATGACAGAAAACATCGACAACCAAGAAGAGCTCCTGAACAAGGATCGACCATCAGTGAACTGCTATCCTGACACTGAGGCACTTGAACTTGCCAAATTCTCTGATCCCACTGTGCCAACCAGAGAAGGGTATTTCCTGCGTCGAAAGGAGGGAGCTTCGACTAAGTAGACCACGGACTGAGTTAAAATCTCAGAACGGTGACCTAAACACTACCAAGGGTTACCCGGAGAGAAGCTAAACAAAGTCTGTGGTTCTGCCCGCTACCGAGCACCTTGAAGATGATGGAAGCACCAGATAAGAAGATGATGGAAGCAACAGGAAATACCCACTACAGGAACCCAAAGACTGACAATATGCACAAATCAAAGACAATCGCCTTCTTCATTGTCTTCCTCTTTTGCCTCCTCCTTATGACTTCCTTCTGGATCTTGGAAGAGAGCACGCCTGCTCATCAGATACTGTTAACCACTGCACAGCCTACCACCATGAAAGAACATTATTTGATCTCACTCTCTCCTCAACTCAGAGAAAGGCGAAAGGAGTTCTGGAACAACTCTTTTGTGCAGCTACTCCACCAGCACAATCTCGCCACCAATGCCACCAACTGCTGGATCTGTGGGTTGCTACCCCACGCCACTGGACACTCGATACCTTTCATCCCTTCACCCTTCTCAATTCACGGCTCCTGCCTTGCTTGGCTGATCCTCCTGCAAGAAAGCTATAAAGACAATGCCACCTCCAGCAAAACCATGACGCACTTCTTTCATGAGGTCTGGCGAAACAAAACAAAGACACACTTCTGCCCGCAGACCTCCAACGACTCAATCCACATGGACATCCCTACTAAAGAATGAATCGAAATGCAGGTGTTCAACAATCCAACCAGACCCACCTTCTCCTACCTGCGGAAACGAACGGCTGCCACTCTGACTGTGGCCCTGTCAGTCATCAACGTCACAGGCCACATGTGCATAGAAGGGCTTGGGACACAGCTGGTAGGCCGCAGCGCCTGCCGTTTCACCAGAACTTTGGACTCCACCGATCCACCTTCCTTTGTATCCTCTCCAAATATGTATTTTGTTTGTGGCACAAAGGCTTACACCTGGCTCCCCAAAGACTGGGGGGGCACTTGTTTCATCTCCTTCATTCTTCCTCCGACCTATGTGGCCCCAGCAAATCACCATAGACAAAAGCGAGCCAAGGATATTGAACAAGCCGACTCAACAGGAGCACAGTTCCTCGATGCTATGAAGGGATTTGTTCCACTCTGGGGCCCGATGGCAAACAGCCGTGCCATCCGACATCTGACTCAGGCAGTCGAGACAACAATGAACATCACAGCTGGTATTCTTGCTAATAACACAGCCGAACTTCAAGCGGTCCGCCTGGTGGCTCTCCAGAACCGCCTGGTTCTAGATGTGGTTCTTGCGGACCGTGGTGGAGCATGCCGCATCATTGGGTCCAGCTGTTGTACATATATACCGGACAATTCACCCTCAGTATACAAGGCCATCGAACACCTCCACAGACTCTCTTCAGAAGTCCACCAAGAACAGGAAGAATGGTCGATTGGTGGTTGGTTCTGGAACACCGTTAAGAACTGGGGCTGGAGACTGTTTACGATTATCCTGATTCCTGTAGTTGTTATATGTGAGTTGTGCTTAGGAATCCAATGCCTGCCGCCTTTGTGTTCCTTATGCATGAATCCTATTTGCCCTAAGACTGTGGACTTTGGAAATGAACGCATGGGAGCATTATATGATGCCGAGGTTAGGAATTTGATGAAGATTGACATTGAGTAGGCAAGTTGGCTAGATACGTTGAAAAGGGAGGACTGTTAAAACTTAGGCCGCAAACGTCAACATTATCGGCGCCATCTTGCCCATTTTCGAGCCCATTCGTGCACGTAAGCGGCAGCCATTTTGAGTACCATGGCCTCTCTGCCCCTCGCTGATAGCCAGCGCCTCTCTCTCTCTCCCTCCTAACCTCGCAAGCATCCCCCGCACGCTGACAACCCCCGCTCTCACATGCCTTGGGTCATAAACCCCTCTTCAGCGCAGCTCTGCCTCGGAACCCCATCCTGTTCCCAGCGCGACACCTCCCTTCATTCCTTTCATGGTCCCGGGTCCTTTGATAAAACCCCCTTTTTTCCTGTGTGCCCGTTTGTCCTCCTCGTTCCCAGGCCGCCACCTGGCCCTGCGGATACTGTTTATTGCCCCCCCCTGTACAGTAGGAATCTTCCCCCATCAAAGGACCCTCGAGTTGATCAAAGCCCCCACCCTATGAGATCCGATCAACCCACACATTCCGTGAATCGGCGGAATATCCAGCTGCACGATAATCATCACCTGTTGTGACCGGGGTGGGGACTCCAACTGTAAATGTGTGTGGGAACGGGCCTGAAGGGGGGATTCCGAGGATGTCTTTCCGTACATCAAAGTGTTGACAGAGATGTGTTTCATACAATAAAGCAATAAACTTGTGTATAAGAGGCCAGGCTTCAGAGATGCGGAGAGAGCACCTAAAGAAGATACCCTGTTGTCTGATTTGATGTGTTCTGCTCCGTCGGAATAAAACTTCTGTTTCCTGCCTTCCAGTCTCCAGCGCCTGCCTCTTTGTTTGGTAACTTGAGTGGGTATAGAGGCGGTTAACGCCGGGCCACTCTGAAAAAGGTCATCGGCCCTACCTTTTTCCACACAGTCTGGCCCTAACCTCCCCTTTTCTAACATGTGAGATGCCCCTCAGATAGGCCCCAGGTATCCCTGTGGGCAGGGTGCAGTGTATGTGAAAGGTAGGACATGCCCTGGTGTGTGTGGCATACTGCCAATTTTGTTTTTCACTATTAAAAGGCTACCTGTTCCCATAGGACAGAATGGGGAGTTTGCTTATAACAACTTATAAAAATAACTACCCCGGCACCAAAGTAGGAAAATAAAATTTAGTATGTCTGAATTCAGAATGTTAAAATGCATCTTTTAGTGAGGTTGATTTTTACATTCTGTGTTCGAAAATACCACTTTTAGAAAGTAGGTATTTTCTTCCTTTGCCATCCAGAGTGCCTCTGCTAGGATGTATATTGACTGTCTGGCTTTGGAGTGACAGGGGCTGGGGAGGCGCAGTGGCTCCAGAGAGTCTGGTTGAGTCAGTGCTGGGCTGAATAGACCTGAGCTGCATTCGGATTTGGGGAGGAGATTCCTTTTACCTGAATGGTCCTAGTCTGCCTTCCACAATGCTGTTTCTACCTCCTGCCAAGAAGCTGCACCATAGAGGACAGAACTGGTTTGGGCTGGGCAAAGAGCTTCTCTGCACTAGAGATTTACTGTATAAAAGAGGGGCCCAGACCCCAGACTTTTAGATCAGGTCTAGGAATCAAGTTGAACCCTTGCCAAGAAGAAGAGCTGGAACAACAGAGGAGGAATACTGCAGCTGTGCTTTTTGCTGTCTGAGGTTGGCCTGCAGTGGCTACTTTCTGCCAAGGAAAGGGAAAAGGGCTTTGCTGTTTGCTGTCTCCCCTGCTTGAGGAAGATCTCCAAGGGCTTGAAGAATAGCTTGCCTCCTGTTCTGAAGTTTCAGGGACACAAAGACTTCACCCCCAGCTCCCCTGAACTTTCTTGCTGGGAATTCCGACCTGTTAAGAGGTGCCTGTCACTGTTCTGGGCCTGTGGAGGTTGTTCTGGCTGTTGGGAGCTGGGAAAGCAACGCAATGACAAGAAGCGCAACGCATCTGTACTGGTTTCGGACACATCACTAAAGAAACCGACGCAGCGCCTGCCAATGGCTCGAGGAATCTCTGCACGCCGCTTCGAGTGCACTGGTCTCTGAAGTCTGAGATCAATCAATCAATCAGAGTACTTTTAGAGCACGCTACTTACCCTTGAGGGTCTCAAGCCACTGAGGGGAAGGGGGTGCTGCTACTTCTCGAAGAGCCAGGTCTTGAGGAGTCTTATGAATGCGAGTAGGTCTAGGGTCTGCCGTATGTGGATAGGGAGGGTATTCCAGGTCTTGGCAGCGAGGTAGGAGAAGGATCTGCTGCCGGAGGTCGTTCGTTGGAAACGGGGTACAGCGGCAAGGGCGAGGCTGGCGGAGCTGAGATGGCGGGTCGGGGTGTAGAAGCTGAGTCTGCTGTTCAGGTAGGCTGGCCTGGTTTGTGGAGTGCTTTGTGTGCGTGGGTGAGGAGCTTGAAGGTGATCCTCTAGTCAACGGGGAGCCAGTGTAGGCCTCTCAGGTGGGGGGTAATGTGGCTGCGGCGGGGGACATTGACGATCAGTCGGGCGGAGGCGTTATGGATGCGTTGTAGTTGTCGTAGGTGTTTGGCTGGGATTACATGTGTAGAGTGCGTTGCCGTAGTCCAGTCTGCTGCTGACAAGGGCCTGTGTTACTGTTCAGGTAGGTGGGGTGGGGTGGGTTATACATTCCCAGTCCCCAAGGGGTTCCTTATATATTCCTGAACGAGCCGCTATGTAGCCAGAGTGGCCAATATCACTATGGTCATGTGAGGGTTGTTACATGTCTAGCTATAGCTATGTGACAGGGAGGGAAATACATGTATTCTGCCCTCTCGGAGGTAAGAGTATATGCCCCCTTCCTTCTGTGTTCCGACATAGCATATCTGCAAAACTTGTACAATTTGCCTCCCCCAGGTGTAGGTGAGGTAGGGTGGGTTTTACACTCCCAGTCCCCAAAGGGTTTCCTTATATATTCCTGAACCAGCCGCTATGTAGCCACAGTGGCCAATATCATCATGGCCATGTGAGGGTTGTGACATGTTTAGCTACAGCTATGTGCCAGGGAAGGCAACATATGTATTCTGCCCTTTTGGAGGTAATAGTATATGCCCCCTTCCTTCTGTGTTCCGATATGGCATAACATCTTCTGCCCATTGGGCACACATGGGTCACGTGGTCATTCTCGTCGCAAGTTTTTTACTAGTAACTCACAGCTCTGTGCCTTTTTTCCTATATTTGCACTTCTTTATAAATCACCTTTGATCTCTCCTTGTTAGGTTAGGAGACTTTGAATATTATGGCACCTTGGGACCACTTTGGGGGTACAAGTACAGCATAACGCCCCTAGATATGCCTTTAAACACTGTCCGTTGACTAGGCTAAGATGGCCGCCGCGCCCGAGGTCGTGATCACATGTTGCAACGTGATGGGCGTGGTCCCGCCGACTCTCCGTATTTGTATACCTCACGGATGGGCCACAGGCACGGCTCAGGAAAGGCGTCTTCCAGGCTCGTTACGGTGAGGAGGTGGTTCGGGAGTCACCCGGCAGGGAAGTACCTAAAGGACCCCTGGTTCCATGTGAGAAGTGGAGTGTGTTTGACGCCGTGGGCGTAATTGAAGTGTAGTGTTACTGTCTTAAAAGTATTAGTCTGTTACGATTGCGCTTTTACTCACTAGCAAGCAATTGGCGGGCACAGTATGTAGGTTGTGTACATATGTGGTACGAGCAACAGCGCAATGGTCATTGACCTTTTGAGGGGGTAGCACTCCCGGACATCTCTATGCGATTGTAGCACTTAGGGAGCATGTTGCTGTTTGCTCTATAAAGGGAACTTATGATATGAATCCAACATGATGTATGACTGCGCACATTGAAAGACAGCAGAATAGCGCCCTAGACAATACATTATACAAGCCCATGTACGTCTTCTCTTCCTGCAGATAAAAAGTTTTTCCAAGGATCAAGGGATATACTTACGTTAGAAGTACCCGGTGACCTTGTTGATACCGGAGCGGCGGGTATGAGTAGCTTGGCTGTCTCCTGGTAATATCCCACACATTACCATACTTACTATCCCCCATGTGTGCTTTTTGCCACCCTAGGGTTTACATGTTTTTAACTATGTCTTCTTACCTGTTCTCTCCTGGCAGCACATTACAGAACTAGTGTCCAAAAAAGTGAAGTGGCAGCATTTGAGTGCAGCCCTGATGAAACTGCGTAACGCAACATAGCAGTGAAACATGTCGGCACTGGCAGTAGGTAATGGTATGCATGATTAGCTACCAGCCTTTTTAATATTCAACAGCACACGATCACCGCCCTATGAATAAAATTGGTTAAGGGACTGGTGTGCTGTGTGTGTTTTTAGGCACTCAGTTATACTTGTGTGTGTTTGTCACTAGCAGATTTTTCTGCACTTCACTATTTGTCACTTTATGTGATGTTTGTTTTGGACACTTCTTTCCTTTCCTCTTACTTTTCTTTGAGAAGCAAGTGACCACTGATGATGAGACAGGGGCCTGTCTGGAAATTGCATACCAGTTACCCCGATGGTGGTGTTTCCGTGAGGGGTCACTTGCTTCTCGCACATTTTTTCCTCTATCAAGAGTAGGGTCCAATGTTTGGTGTGGACTTGTGTGACCAATTTTAAATTGGCTCACTTTGAGTGGGTGTTCTGTGGTGTTGCCCGGGAGAACAGGTCTTTTAACGTGGGCGGAGTACAGTGCATTACCTCTTTATAATGTGTATAAGAGAGTAGTGGGGAGCAGGACATTTGGACCCCCTTGTGAGTCACTGATATATGTGTACGCCATTGGATTGGGTCTGTTTTTGAATTGTATCTCCAAGGTGAAACCAGGCATCCCCGGCGAATGTGGGAGGCCATTGAAGAGATGAGGCAAGCTAATGCCCAGAGTTGCTGAGTGTGATCCCTGGTTAGAGTAGGCACCGAGGCGAGAATTATCGAGTCCGCTGACCCTGGTCCACGACCCAGCCGCGTCGGGAATTGAACCCTGGTCCCGGGCCGTTCTCTGCTTCCGGGTCTGCCGCCTCTAACCAGTGAGCCACACCACCCAACTGTGGTGTCGTGTGCGTTGTTATCCAGGCGGTCTTTGAAGGAGGATCTCTTTGTTAATCTGATGAGGTGGTGGTGTCTGCGGGTGGCGTCCTTGTGGGCTGCGTAGTTGTCCGGTGTGCGTTCGGGAAGCCATATTTTCCTCAGTTTCCGGCATGTACGTTTGGAGGTTTGGAGCTCGTCGGTGAACCAGGTGGCTCTCTTATTGGCGTGGTTGTTGGAGCATTTCTTGAGCGGGGCGAGGGTGTTGGTACAGACGTTGATCCACTGTCTGAGGTTGTGGGCTGCGGCGTCTGGGTTTGTCACTTCACTGATTCCGACGCAAGCCCTGCTGTGTAGCTGCAAGAACCCATGCATCATCCCAGATTGTCGCAATGCATCAGCACCAGGTCTGTCGCATCATTGAGGGATGCAGTAAGAAACTGATGCTTCACCTCCCCAAGCAGTAAGAAACTGGCACATCACCTCCTTTCAGTTAAGGAACCGAGGCATCACCTCCCCCTGCGCAGCAGTAAAGAACCAATACATCACCTCCCCCGGAGCAAAGAACCGACTCATTTCCTTCCCTGAGTGTAAGAAACCGATGCATCAACTTTCCTGTGACCCTTTTTGTTTCTGTGCACAACGCATCCATGGTACTTTGTGTGAAAAGTGTTGCATCTGGAGGGTAATATCCTTTTCTAGATGCAACACTTTTCACATACTATAATACTTTGCCAGATTGTTTTTTTTAATTCTCCTATTCATGATAATAATATGTTCACTTTTGGCATGTAATCTGTACTCTGCAAAAATTCTCAATAAAACTTTATTAAACAAAAAAAAAGTGTTGCATCTGCAATTTGCTTTGAACTGAACTATTTTTACCATTTGAAAGTCATATTGTTATTGCTGTATTTTGCGGATTTTTGTCGTTTTGGTCTTGTTTGTTTTTGATAAAGATTACTTTTTTTTCTAAACTGGTGTGGTGTCCATTTGTAGTGCTTTCACTGTATTACTGTATTAGTTCACAAATGCTTTACACATTGCCTCTGAGATAAACCTGTCTGCTCATGCCAAGCTACCAAGGGAAAGAGCAGGAGTTATTTTAGAAGTGTATCCCCGTTACCCTGACTAGGAAAAAGGGTCCCTACATGGACAAAGCTACCTACCTCTACCAACTAAAGACCCACATTTTGACCAGTACTGAACTAGCAAGGGCTGCTGTCTGACTGGCATGAGGAACAAGGGTAGAGCTGTATGGATTGCAGTAATGCTGTACAATGTTTTGATGCATTATAGTATAGAAATGCATGAAGAGAGCTGTGTTGGTGCCAGTACCAGAGAAGAAAGAGCTGTTTCAGAAAAAGACTGAGGCACTTCCTTCTTCAAGCTTGTGAATTGAGTGAATGACTGGTTGTCAATATCTATACTGACAGCTAGTATGCATTTGGGGTTGTGCATAATTTTGGGCGATTGTGGGCGGAGAGAGGGTTCCTTATCTCTCATTAGACCAAGATTCAACATAGGCCACTTATTTTGTGGCTTTTGTCTGCTTTAATCCTCCCCATGAAATTAGCAATCATTAAGTGCAGTGCACATAGTAAGGTTACTGATTACGTGGGTAGAGGAAATGCATTTGAAGATCTGGTGGCTAAGGAGACCGCCCAAAGTAAAATGAAACATATGTATTATGCAGGTCCCGCTAGGTGGGTTCCTGAAGCTGCTGTTTGAAAATACCATTGAGACTGTAAAGGAGATACAAAGCGAAGCCACGATAGAGGAATTAGCAAAATGGCAAGAAAGTACAGCACAGTTAAATGAGGAAGAATGTTGTATTGATAAATCTAGAGAAAAGAAATGGATGCTGCCGGATGCATATGTCCTTCCTATGGCTACTGTGGCCCTCGGTGCATGGTCCAACCCATATTATTCTGAAAGGTATTTGTAAATTGTTAGATCCTGTTTGGCATAATGACACCATCTCTAAGACAGCTGCGCATTTGGTGAAACATTGTATGACATATATGCAACATAATCCAGGGAAGGGTATCCCTACACCGCCTGTTAATTTTGCACCACCTACTTTTCCATTTGAGGTCCTCCAAATGGATTACATTGAACTAGAGAGATGTAATATTATTAAGTATGTTTTATGTGGTTATATGTGGGTTCATCAAATGGGTTGAAGCTTACCCACTAAAGATAACACAGCCATTACAACTGCGAAGGTACCCCCTTAAAGAGTACTTTTCTCGATTCGGCTTGCCCCAAATTATCTGGTGTGACAAAGGGTCTCATTTTAATGGAAAAGTGATTAAATTGTTTTGTGAAGGTTTGCATATTAGACAGAAGTTTCATGCTGCCAATCATCCTCAGTCAGCGGGATTGATTGAGAAGTACAATGGTACTCTCAAATTGAAATTGGCAAAAATCCAAGAGGCGACAGGGTTAAAATTAAGCATGGGCGTAAAATCCGTTCCACTGGCGGAATTTGCGGATTTTCGACAAATCCGCAATCCGCGAATTCTCGCGGATTTTTTTGCTTGGTGATACAATAGTGCTGCGCGCGGCATTCACTTACCGTCATTCAGCGTTTGCAGAGTTGTTTTTCTCCATGTTTTGTGTGTGCTGCGCCATTTTGGATCTTGCTGCGGTATCCTGCGGGAGTTTGTCGACCGCGATTACGTCATCGCGGCTTGCCACCTTGCACAGCGAGAGTTTGTCAACGCGAGTACGCCATAAAGGCCCGCGATCACGCCTCGCGGGAGTAAACAATTGCGAACACGTAGATGCGGCGGGCAGCAACAATCTCGCACTCTCGAAATTGCAAAATTTGCAATTCTGCACAAGAAATCCACCAGCAAGCAGCATAAACCTTCTGAAAATGATGATTTTTATCAGAATAACTCCTCAGGTTGACATTTGCCTGCACTTTTTTTTTGCAAGGAGTCCATTTTGGGGGGGGGGGGGGGAGGAAGGAAGTGCCCCACAGTCTCCAACTTCCTCTTCCTGTCCAGCAGGCTCCTCCCAGTGCTTTGTTCATGTCCTGGTCACTTTGATTTGGATCTTGACCTGGAAGGATTACTTTTTGTGGATGCTGCTGGATATTTGGATTTGAGGACTTTTTGACTTTCTTTGGATCACTTTTGGATTAGAAATTTCACAAGTAAGTTTGTTTGGGGCATTACAGTTGCTGCAACTACAATTTTGGGATTTTCGATTTTTGGGCTGTTGTTGGGGCCTTTTGCCCAGGGGTACTCAGTGGTGCATGGACTGAGTTTTTCTGTGGGGTCTCTTTAATGTAAACATCACAGAGTGCATTGCTGACATTGGATTGTGGTGATTTTTGTGTGTTTTCCGATTTTTGGGCTGTTGTTAGGGCCTTTTGCCCAGGGGTACTCAGTGGTGCATGGACTGAGTCTTTCTGTGGGGTCTCTTTAACCCCTTCGCTGCTCATGATGAGCTCAGCTCGTCATGAGTCACACTGGAGCTGTGCTTATGACGAGCTGAGCTCGTCATGAACAATGGGAAATCTGGAGTAACAGCACAGGAGGGAAAAAGTCATAGCAGCCAAGGTGTTAATGTAAACATCATGGAGGGCATGGATGGCATTGGATTGTGGTGATTTTTGTGTGTTTTTCAATTTTTGGGCTGTTGTTGGGGCCTTTTGCCCAGGGGTACTCTCTGGTGCATGGGCCTAGTCTTTCTGTGGGGTGTCTTGAATTTGAACATGATTGAGGACATGGATGGCATTGGATTGTGGTGATTTTTGTGTGTTTTTCGATTTTGGGGGTGGTGTTGGGGCCTTTTGCCCAGGGGTACTCAGTGGTGCATGGACTGAGTCTTTCTGTGGGGTCTCTTTAATGTAAACATCATGGAGGGCATGGATGGCATTGGATTGTGGTGATTTTTGTGTGTTTTTTGATTTTTGGGCTGTTGTTGGGGCCTTTTGCCCAGGGGTACTCAGTGGTGCATGGACTGAGTCTTTCTGTGGGGTCTCTTTAATGTAAACATCATGGAGGGCATGGATGGCATTGGATTGTGGTGATTTATGTGTGTTTTTTGATTTTTTGGGGGTGTTGATGGGGCCTGTCCATGTGGATGGGGGCCATTTTGAGGACTGGTACAGGCAGGGCCTGGCCATGTGGTGGGGGTCTAGGGGCCATTTTGAAGCCAGGCAGTATGCTCTGTTGTGCCATAGGCCTGCCCCCAGTCTGCCATGCTTTCATCCATTATGCCCAGGGGTACTCAGTGGTGCATGGGCCTAGTCTTTCTGTGGGGTGTCTTGAATTTGAACATGATTGAGGGCATGGATGGCATTGGATTGTGGTGATTTATGTGTGTTTTTCGATTTTTGGGGGTGTTGATGGGGCCTGTCTATGTGGGTGGGGGCCATTTTGAGGACTGGTACAGGCAGGGCCTGGCCATGTGGTGGGGGTCTGGGGGCCATTTTGAAGCCAGGCAGTGTGCTTTGTTGTGCCATAGGCCTGCACCCAGTGTGCCATACTTTCATCCGTTATGCCCAGGGGTACTCAATGGTGCATGGGCCTAGTCTTTCTGTGGGGTGTCTTGAATTTGAACATGATTGAGGGCATGGATGGCATTGGATTGTGGTGATTTTTTTGTGTTTTTTGATTTTTGGGGGTGGTGTTGGGGCCTTTTGCCCAGGGGTACTCAGTGGTGCATGGACTGAGTCTTTCTGTGGGGTCTCTTTAATGTAAACATCATGGAGGGCATGGATGGCATTGGATTGTGGTGATTTTTGTGTATTTTTTGATTTTTGGCCTGTTGTTGGGGCCTTCTGCCCAGGGGTACTCAGTGGTGCATGGACTGAGTCTTTCTGTGGGGTCTCTTTAATGTAAACATCATGGAGGGCATGGATGGCATTGGATTGTGGTGATTCTTGTGTGTTTTTCGATTTTTTGGGGTGTTGATGGGGCCTGTCCGTGTGGGTGGGGGCCATTTTGAGGACTGGTACAGGCAGGGCCTGGCCATGTGGTTGGGGTCTTGGGGCCATTTTGAAGCCAGGCAGTGTGCTTTGTTGTGCCATAGGCCTGCACCCAGTCTACCATGCTTTCATCCATTATGCCCAGGGGTACTCAGTGGTGCATGGGCCTAGTCTTTCTGTGGGGTGTCTTGAATTTGAACATGATTGAGGGCATGGATGGCATTGGATTGTGGTGATTTCTGTGAGTTTTTTGATTTTTTGGGGTGTTGATGGGGCCTGTCCATGTGGGTGGGGGCCATTTTGAGGACTGGTACAGGCAGGGCCTGGCCATGTGGTGGGGGTCTAGGGGCCATTTTGAAGCCAGGCAGTGTGCTTTGTTGTGCCATAGGCCTGAACCCAGTCTGCCACGCTTTCATCCATTATGCCCAGGGGTACTCAGTGGTGCATGGGCCTAGTCTTTCTGTGGGGTGTTGAATTTGAACATGATTGAGGGCATGTATGGCATTGGATTGTGGTGATTTTTGTGTGTTTTTCGATTTTTGGGGGTGGTGATGGGCCTGTCCATGTGGGTGGGGGCCATTTTGAGGACTTGTACAGGCAGGACCTGGCCATGTGGTGGGGGTCTAGGGACCATTTTGAAGCCAGGCAGTGTGCTTTGTTGTGCCATAGGCCTGCACCCAGTCTGCCATGCTTTCATCCATTATGCCCAGGGGTACTCAGTGGTGCATGGGCCTAGTATTTCTGTAGGGTGTCTTGAATTTGAACATGATTGAGGGCATGGATGGCATTGGATTGTGGTGATTTTTGTGTGTTTTTCGATTTTTGGGGGTGGTGTTGGGGCCTTTTGCCCAGGGGTACTCAGTGGTGCATGGACTGAGTCTTTCTGTGGGGTCTCTTTAATGTAAACATCATGGAGGGCATGTATGGCATTGGATTGTGGTGATTTTTGTGTGTTTTTCGATTTTTTGGGGTGTTGATGGGACCTGTCCATGTGGGTGGGGGCCATTTTGAGGACTGGTACAGGCAGGGCCTGGCCATGTGGTGGGGGTCTAGGGGCCGTGTTGAAGCCAGGCAGTGTGCTTCGTTGTGCCATAGGCCTGCACCCAGTCTGCCATGCTTTCATCCATTATGCCCAGGGGTACTCAGTGGTGCTTGGGCCTAGTCTTTCTGTGGGGTGTCTTGAATTTGAATATGATTGAGGGCATGGATGGCATTGGATTTTGGTGATTTTTGTGTGTTTTTCGATTTTCTGGGGTGTTGATGGGGCCTGTCCATGTGGGTGGGGGCAATTTTGAGGACTGGTACAGGCAGGTCCTGGCCATGTGGTGGGGGTCTAGGGGCCATTTTGAAGCCAGGCAGTGTGCTTTTTTGTGCCATAGGCCTACACCCGGTCTGCCATGCTTTCATCCATTATGCCCAGGGGTACTCTGTCAGTGGTGCATCTTATTTGTCTTTCCATTTTTGGGAGTGGGTATAATAAAAATGCTTACTTGCAAACTATTAATTGAAGCGCTACATATGCAACATTTATTTAACTGATGTTCCTCTGGCTTCGTTTGCTTTTAGGTGCAGAAAGACGAATCATCAGCCTCATCGTTCCTCATCAGTGCCAGGAACAAGTCCTGCTTCGGTGTGTGCAGCACAACGTCACGTGTGGCCACAGACAACTCTGCAACTTTTTCAACTGCGGCCTGCTGTTCTGACATCTGAAGAAGATGGCCCCAAAAAAAGTTGCCCGTAGCTCCTCTAGCAAGAAAGTTGCCAGTAAGGAGCAGAAGAAGCAAGTGGCGCCACTTACCAAGGAGACTGGTGTGCTGACCGCCGCATTTTTTGGGGGAAAAAAAGTATGCCTTCAGCAGCAGCGGGGTCTGCTGGGGACCAAGCTGGGAGCAGCACCCTCGTTCCATTGGGCTCAGTGCCACCACCACCACCACGCCAACTTAAGTCCAAGCCCTTGAGTGCTGCAGAGGCAGCCAGTCTAGTTGTTCAATCACCATCGACCAGTGATGTTGGCTCATCGCAAGAAAGTAGCAGCATCCCTCAATCAACACAGGTTGTTGTAACTCATCTGACGAGTGTTCAACAACCACAGCCGCAACAACAACCACATGTGCAAGTACAAGCCCAAGTACCTGTGGAAGGAGAAGCGGCGTAAGGAGATGTGCAAGCAGAGGTGCATGGAGCGGCACAAGTGCCCACAATAGTGTTCCTCCCGAAGTAGGGGCACATCAGGAAATTGACATTCAAGCCGAGGTATCATTTGAGGAAGTCACTCCTCCTGCTCATTCATTGTCTTCCAGATCCCTAGCAAGGAAAAGATCAAGGATGGTGTCTACATCTTCTTCAAGCACCCTGCCTTCTGATGATATGGATGAAAATTGGGAACCAGCACAGCCGTCTGAGAGTGAGGCACACCATGATCTGACAAAGGTAGCTAAGCGTAAAAGGAAGGTCCTCGAAAGTCTCATAGGTATGGAGTGTGATGATGAAGCTGAACAAAAAGTGGCGTATACTCCTGCTGATGAAGACTCTCCCGACGACGACGCAGTCATCATAAACGTCACTCCAGGCTCAGCGGGCATGCAGCAAACAGACATTTTTACCTTAGCCCGAAATGCTGCTGAGCGTGATGTTGGTGACGTGGGAATGGGACCACCACCAATGCAGTTAACTAATACATCCACCACCTACCGCTTCCATATTTTCTCGCCAGAAGGGACCTCCATCCACCTCGACCTCCATTTCCTCAATTAGTGGTGCTGCAAGTGCACAACGTAGTAAAGTTCGGCAACACACATCCTCCACTTCATCTGGCATTAGCATTCCCAGTATCGCCTCCTCCGCCCCCCCACAGACATTTGAAATCCGCAGTTTGGGACTTCTTTAGTGTTAGCCCAACAAGGGAAAGCATAGCCATTTGTACCATTTGTAAGCTTCGAGTTAGTCGTGGTAAGCTTGGTACCAACTATGGTACCGGAGGCCAGAGAGGTCAACTTGAGAGACAGCATACTGTCAAATGGCATGCACACCTAAAGGAGATCAAGGAAGCCCGAATTACAAGTCAACAAACTGTATCCGTTGATGTTTCATCTGATGAGGACGAGGAGGAAGAAGCATCAAACATTTCTTCACTTACACCCAGTACCCCTGTCAGCAGCACACCCCCTGCAAGATATATGAGCCACACTAAGAGTGTGGGAGAGAGTGAGACACCAATGCGAAAAAGTTCATCATCACCGAGCATAACTGGGTCGAAGAAGTCATCATCATCCCGTAAAATGGTCCAGCCCACCATTAGAAGCATGTTGTTTTCAGATGCACCATTTGAACGCAACCACCCAATGACGCGTCTGTATAACACTAAGCTAGCTAAAATGCTAGCGCTGGACCTTCTCCCTTTTTCTTTTGTGGAAGGGGTTGGTTTTCTTGAATTAGTGGCAACGCTCTGCCCTAAATGGAAGGTTCCTAGCCGGTTCTATTTTGCCAGAGTTGCGGTTCCAGCACTACATGAAGATGTGCTGGAGGTTATTGGGGCAGCTTTGCAGAAGAGTGCTGTTCACACTATACATCTGACAACAGACATGTGGACCAGTTGCCAAGCCGTTGATTACATGTGCATCACTGCACACTGGGTCTCTTTTTCAGGGGTTAATGCAAAGCTAACCGCAGCTGTTGACCTGGACAACGTTTTTAAAGCTGCTCGGAAACATGCAACACTAGGCATGTTTGCCATGGAGAAAAGTCATACAGGCGAAAACATTTTGCATGAGTTTAACACAAAGGTCTTTCAATGGCTGTCCCCAAGAAAACGCATGATTGGTTATGTTTCCACAGATAATGGCGCCAATGTAGTTAAGGCCATGGATAAGGGTAACTATTTCAGAGTGCCGTGTTTGGCGCACTGTATAAACCTGGTTGTTAAAAAATTCTTGAGTGAAGAAAGTCCAGTGTGCGAGTTACTGACCACCTGCCGAAGAATGTGCACACATTTCAACCATTCTTTTAAGGCCCGGAAGCAGCTGAGGTGCGTGCAAAATGAACGTAAACTGACAGTGAAAGCACTCATCCAGGAGGTGGTAACACGTTGTAACTCAACCTTCTGCATGCCTGAGCGTCGGTTTGAGCAGTATGTGGCAGTCGATCAGTATTTCTTTACACAGGGTACAGCTATGAAGGACCTGAGGATACAGGTGGAGCAATGGAAGCTAGTGAAAAGCCTGACAGACATGCTTCGTCCTTTTGAGGTCTTCACGCGTGCAGTCAGCAGGGAGGACTGTAATTTGGGAAAAGCTATCCCACTGTTGCGAAAGCTAGAGCACCTACTGAAGGCGGTGTCTTCTACGGTTCAAAAAGAGGAAAAAAAGGAACAAGCATTTGAGTTGACGGAGAAGTTATTACAGTGCCTACTTTGCGATGAACGTCTTCAAAAGATCCACACAGAACAGCCTTACATTTGTGCTACTATTCTGGATCCACGGTACAAAAAGGCATTGGCATGCAGAGTATTCTTTTCTTTTGATGACGCAGATGTTACAAAGTAAATACATTGGCTAATTGTGGCAGCCAGTCGGTTTGAAAGAGAACGGCAGGAAACTGAAGTAAAAGGCAGTACATCACCATCAGCAGGCCATCCGGAGTCAAACAAATGCACTTCTGCATCTGTGGCAGAAGTGAGTGATTTTCCCTCTCAGCCATTAAAGACACCAGCAACCGTATCATCTGCACCAGACACAACAGTAACATTGTGTGAAGAAGAGGATTGGCTAGCTCAGCTTGGGTTTGCTTCTCAAAAGGTCCCAGCAAAAAGTAAGCAAAGTAGAGGAACCCTGGAGAACCTTGAGTCGATGGTGCAGGACTATCTGAATGACTCAACAGAGGTCTATGTTCGTGATGACCCATTGGCGTATTGGCATGGGAAAAGACAATTGTGGCCAGAGATCACCAACCTGGCTATAAATTACTTGTGTTGCCCACTCACAAGTGTGTCTTCTGAACGTGTTTTCAGTGCTGCTGGTGGCATTGTAACTTGCAAAAGGACCCGTCTCTCGCCCAAAAATGATGAGAGGTTAACAATGATCAAGATGAATCAGCACCTCATACCACCAGATTACAAAATACGAGAATGCACGCAAGAAGAAGATGAGGAGGACACCAACTTAGATGAGGGAAGTTTTTCTCTGTTAGGTGACCTACTTCCGCCTGAATTCGCAGAGTTTGAGGATGAGCTCTTTTTCCCTGACACCGAGCCCTGAAAATTAGTCAATGAATCACTAACTTTCTTTTTCGTCCTTATTCACTTTTATTCCTGTGTGTCTGTCTTTCTGTGTTTGGCAAAATCTATATAAAAAAAACTGTAATCACAAAAACAAGCCCATCAGCAGAACTGTCTTCACTTATTTGCTTATTGATTTGAAGGTGCTGCAGTCTGCATTACTCAGGTTCACAAGTTCACAAGAACATGCTCCTCTATCCTCCTCCTCCAGACTCCTATTTCCCTCAAAGCAGATGGCTGGATTACGCCCAATGAAGAAAGATTCTGCACTTGTGAGGGTGTTCTACTTCTTTGCTGGTGAGTTGACGGGTCTGGGGCCATTGCTGGGAATGTCTAATACCGGATAAAATGGTTTGGACAAAATCGGAGGTGAAAATTTGTTTGTGTTTTTACTGACGTGCTTGTCTTTGAGGTGCTGTTTGGGGGGTTACGGGTGTTTGTGGGTGGGTTTTGGGGTCTGGGAGCACTGCTGGCACAGTCTAATGTTGATTGCATTTGTTTTTCAGGAAATCCATGGTGGAAAAGGGGAGTTGGGGCCTAGCTGCACAGCGCATTTGGACTGAACTCCAGGTTGTAGGCCCATTTTTGCTATTTGCCAGTTTGGGGGTGTTCTGCTTTTTTTGCGGGTGGCTGCAGGGGTCTGGGGCCATTGCTAGGAATGTCTAATACCGGATAAAAGTGGGTTGGACAAAATCAGAGGCGAACATTTTTTTGCGTTTTTGCTGACTTGCATGTCTTTGAGGTGCTGTTTGGGGGTTCTGGGTGTTTGTGGGTGGGTTTTGGGTCTGGGAGCACTGCTGGGTATGGATACTTTTGATTGCAAAAGGTTTGAAGCAAATCCATGGTGGCAAAGGGGAGTTAGGGCCTAGCTGCAGAGCGCACGTGGAGTGATTTTGGAAATTTGCCTGAAAATGTTTAAGTCCCCATTTTTGTAGTTTTGCTTTTTGGCTGTTTGGGGGTCTTCTACTTCTTTCCGCCTGGCTTGACGGGTCTGGGGCCATTGCTGGGAATGTCTAATACCGGATAAAAGTGGTTTGGACAAAATCGGAGGCGAAATTGTTTTGGGGTTTTTGCTGACTTGCTTGTCTTTGAGGTGCTGTTTGGGGGGGTTCCGGGTGTTTGTGGGTGGGTTTTGGGGTCTGGGAGCACTGCTGGCACAGTCTAATGTGGATTGCATTTGTTTTTAAGGAAATCCATGGTGGAAAAGGGGAGTTAGGGCCGAGCTGCACAGCGTATTTGGACTGAATTC
The DNA here is from genome assembly GCF_964263255.1 of Lissotriton vulgaris. NCBI lineage: Eukaryota > Metazoa > Chordata > Amphibia > Caudata > Salamandridae > Lissotriton > Lissotriton vulgaris. Next base: position 1,037,469,972 of record NC_141694.1, read on the forward strand.
CAGGTAGTAGGCCCATTTTACCTTTTTGACAGTTTGGGGGTGTTCTGCTTGTTTGCGGGTGGCTGCAGGGGTCTGTGGCCATTGCTGGGAATGTCTAATACGTGATAAAAGTGGTTTTGACAAAATCAGAGGCAAAATTTTGTTTGCATTTTTGCTGACTTGCTTGTTTTTGAGGTTCTGTTTGGAGGGGTTCCGGGTGTTTGTGGGTGGGTTTTGGGGTCTGGGAGCACTGCTGGGTATGGATACTTTTGATTGCAAGAGGTTTGAAGCGAATCCATGGTGGCAAAGGGGAGTTAGGGCCTAGTTGCAGAGCTCGCATGGAGTGATTTTGGAATGAGGGCAAAATTATTCTAAGTGCCCATTTTTGTATTTTTGCTTTTTGGCTGTTTGCGGGTCTTCTACTTGTTTTCGTCTGGGTTGACGGGTCTGGGGCCATTGCTGGGAATGTCTAATACCGGATAAAAGTGGTTTGGACAAAATCGGAGGCGAAATGTTTTTGGGCGTTTTTGCTGACTTGCTTGTCTTTGAGGTGCTGTTTGGGGGGTTCCGGGTGTTTGTGGGTGGGTTTTGGGGTCTGGGAGCACTGAAGGCACAGTCTAATGTGGATTGCATTTGTTTTTCAAGAAATCCATGGTGGAAAAGGGGAGGTAGGGCCTAGCTGCACAGCTTATTTGGACTGAATTCCAGGTAGTAGGCCCATTTTACCTTTTTGCCAGTTTAGGGGTGTTCTGCTTTTTTGCGGGTGGCTGCAGGGATCTTTGGCCATTGCTGGGAATGTCTAATACCGGATAAAAGTGGTTTTGACAAAATCGGAGGTGAAATTTTGTATGCGTTTTTGCTGACTTGCTTGTCTTTGAGGTGCTGTTTGGGGGGTTCCGGGTGTCTGTGGGTGGGTTTTGGGGTCTGGGAGCACTGCTGGGTATGGATACTTTTGATTGCAAGAGGTTTGAAGCGAATCCATGGTGGCAAAGGGGAGTTAGGGCCTAGCTGCAGAGCGCACGTGGAGTGATTTTGGAAATTTGCCTGAAAATTTCTAAGTCTCCATTTTTGTAGTTTTGCTTTTTGGCTGTTTGGGGGTCTTCTACTTCTTTCCGCCTGGGTTGACGGGTCTAGGGCATTGCTGGGAATGTCTAATACCGGATAAAAGTGGTTTGGACAAAATCGGAGGCGAAATAGTTTTTTGCGTTTTTGCTGACTTGCTTGTCTTTGAGGTGCTGTTTGGAGGGGTTACAGGTGTTTGTGGGTGGGTTTTGGGGTCTAAGAGCACTGCTGGCACAGTCTAATGTGGATTGCATTTATTTTTCAGGAAATCCATGGTGGAAAAGGGGAGTTAGGGCCTAGCTGCACAGTGTATTTGGACTGAATTCCAGGTAGTAGGCCCATTTTACCTTTTTGCCAGTTTGGGGGTGTTCTGCTTTTTTGCGGGTGGCTGCAGGGGTCTGTGGCCATTGCTGGGAATGTCTAATACCGGATAAAAGTGGTTTTGACAAAATCGGAGGCAACATTTTGTTTGCGTTTTTACTGACTTGCTTGTCTTTGAGGTGCTGTTTGGGGGGGTTCCGGGTGTTTGTGGGTGTGTTTTGGGGTCTGGGAGCACTGCTGGGTATGGATACGTTTGATTGCAAGACGTTTGAAGCGAATCCATGCTGGCAAAGGGGAGTTAGGGCCTAGCTGCAGAGCGCGCGTGGAGTGATTTTGGAAATTTGCCTGAAAATTTTTAAGTCCCCATTTTTGTAGTTTTGCTTTTTGGCTGTTTGGGGGTCTTCTACTTCTTTCCGCCTGGGTTGACGGGTCTGGGGCCATTGCTGGGAATGTCTAATACCGGTTAAAAGTGGTTTGGACAAAATCGGAGGCAAAATTGTTTTGGCGTTTTTGCTGACTTGCTTGTCTTTGAGGTGCTGTTTGGGGGGGTTCCGGGTTTTTGTGGGTGGGTTTTGGGGTCTGGGAGCACTGCTGGCACAATCTAATGTGGATTGCATTTGTTTTTCAGGAAATCCATGGTGGAAAAGGGGAGTTAGGGCCTAGCTGCACAGCGTATTTGGACTAAATTCCAGGTAGTAGGCCCATTTTACCTTTTTGCCAGTTTGGGGGTGTTCTGCTTGTTTGCGGGTGGCTGCAGGGGTCTGTGGCCATTGCTGGGAATGTCTAATATGCGATAAAATCTGGTTTTGACAAAATCGGAGGCGAAATTTTGTTTGCGTTTTTGCTGACTTGCTTGTTTTTGAGGTGCTGTTTGGAGGGGTTCCGGGTGTTTGTGGGTGGGTTTTGGGGTCTGGGAGCACTGCTGGGTATGGATACTTTTGATTGCAAGAGGTTTGAAGCGAATCCATGGTGGCAAAGGGGAGTTAGGGCTTACCTGCAGAGCTCGCATGGAGTGATTTTGGAATGAGGGCAAAATAATTCTAAGTGCCCATTTTTGTTTTTTTGCTTTTTGGCTGTTTGCGGGTCTTCTACTTGTTTTCCTCTGGGTTGACGGGTCTGGGGGTATTGCTGGGAAGGTCTAATACCGGATAAAAGTGGTTTGGAGAAAATCGGAGGTGAAAAAGTTTTTGCGTTTTTGCTCACTTGCTTGTCTTTGAGGTGCTGTTTGGGGGGTTCTGGGTGTTTGTGGGTGGGTTTTGGGGTCTGGGAGCACAGCTGGCATAGTCTAATGTGGATTGCATTTGTTTTTCAGGAAATCCACGGTGGAACAGGGGAGTTAGGGCCTAGCTGCACAGCGTATTTGGACTGAATTCCAGGTAGTAGGTCCATTTTACCTTTTTGCCAGTTTGGGGGTGTTCTGCTTTTTTGTGGGTGGCTGCAGGGGTCTGTGGCCATTGCTGGGAATGTCTAATACCAGATAAAAGTGGTTTTGACAAAATCAGAGGCGAAATTTTGTATGCGTTTTTGCTGACTTGCTTGTCTTTGAGGTGCTGTTTGGGGGGGTTCCGGATGTTTGTGGGTGGGTTTTGGGGTCTGGGAGCACTGCTGGGTATGGATACTTTTGATTGCAAGAGGTTTTAAGCGAATCCATGGTGGCAAAGGGGAGTTAGGTCCTAGCTGCAGAGCGCGCCTGGAGTGATTTTGGAAATTTGCCTGAAAATTTCTAAGTCCCCTTTTTTGTAGTATTGCTTTTTGGCTGTTTGAGGGTCATATACTTCTTTCCACCTGGGTTGACGGGTCTGGGGCCATTGCTGGGAATGTCTAATACCGGATAAAAGTGGTTTGGACAAAATCGGAGGCGAAATGTTTTTGGCGTTTTCGCTGACTTGCTTGTCTTTGAGGTGCTGTTTGGGGGGTTTCGGGTGTTTGTGGGTGGGTTTTGGGGTCTGGGAGCACTGCTGGCACAGTCTAATGTGGATTGCATTTGTTTTTCAGGAAATCCATGGTGGAAAAGGGGAGGTAGGGCCTAGCTGCACAGCTTATTTGGACTGAATTCCAGGTAGTAGGCCCATTATACCTTTTTGCCAGTTTGGAGGTGTTCTGCTTTTTTGCGGGTGGCTGCAGGGATCTGTGGCCATTGCTGGGAATGTCTAATACCGGATAAAAGTGGTTTTGACAAAATCGGAGACGAAAATATGTATGCGTTTTTGCTGACTTGCTTGTCTTTGAGGTGCTGTTTGGGGGGGGTTCCAGGTGTTTGTGGGTGGGTTTTGGGGTCTGGGAGCACTGCTGGCACAGCCTAATGTGGATTGCATTTGTTTTTCAGGAAATCCATGGTGGAAAAGGGGAGTTAGGGCCTAGCTGCACAGCGTATTTGGACTGAATTCCAGGTAGTAGGCCCATTTTACCTTTTTGCCAGTTTGGGGGTGTTCTGCTTTTTTGCGGGTGGCTGCAGGGGTCTGTGGCCATTGCTGGGAATGTCTTATACCGGATAAAAGTGGTTTTGACAAAATCGGAGTCAAAATTTTGTTTGCGTTTTTGCTGACTTGCTTGTCTTTGAGGTGCTGTTTGGGGGGGGTTCCGGGTGTTTGTGGGTGTGTTTTGGGGTCTGGGAGCACTGCTGGGTTTGGATACTTTTGATGGCAAGAGGTTTGAAGCGAATCCATGGTGGCAAAGGGGAGTTAGGGCCTAGCTGCAGAGCGCGCGTGGAGTGATTTTGGAAATTTGCCTGAAAATGTCTAAGTCTCCATTTTTGTAGTTTTGCTTTTTGGCTGTTTGGGGGTCTTCTACTTCTTTCCGCCTGGGTTGACGGGTCTGGGGCCATTGCTGGGAATGTCTAATACCGGATAAAAGTGGTTTGGACTAAATCGGAGGCGAAATTTGTTTTGCGTTTTTGCTGACTTGCTTGTCTTTGAGGTGTTGTTTTGGGGGGTTCCGGGTGTTTGTGGGTGGGTTTTGGGGTCTGGGAGTACTGCTGGCACAGTCTAATGTGGATTGCATTTGTTTTTCAGGAAATCCATGGTGGAAAAGGGGAGTTAGGGCCTAGCTGCACAGCGCATTTGGACTGAATTCCAGGTAGGCCCAAAGTTTTTGAAGTGTGCTTTTCCCGGGTTTTGCCTTTTGGCTTGTTGGGGGGGTTAAACTTGTTTTCTCCGGGGTTGACAGTTCTGGGACCATTGCTGAGAAGGTCGAATACCCGAAACACAGCGTTTTGGAGACAATCCCTGGGTAAAAAGTTTTTGCATTTTCTGAGATTTCGCTCACTCTACCGTTTTCAGGGGGCTGTTTGTGGGGGTTCCTGGTGTTTGTGGGGGGGTTTGCGAGTCTTGGAGCAATGCTGGGTATGGATTCTTTTGCTTGCTTGCAAGTGGTTTGAATACAATCCATGTTGGGTAAGGGGGGATTTGGGCCTACTTTACTTTCAAAGTACGTTTTGTCACCAATTTCTACTAGGCCTTGTTTTTGGAGATCTGATTGTGGGTCTTCTACATTTTTGCGACTGGGTTTAGTAAGGGTCTGGGAGCACTGTTGGGAAGGTCTAATTTTGTTCTAAAACACAGTTTATAGTACACCTAGCTTGAGAGGAAAGATCCGCTAAATTAATTCACCCATACTTATTTATCCTTCAAAATGAGACTCAGACAGAGTACGCACTTTCAAAAATATTGTACTGTCTATTAGGAAACTCAAAGTGTGAATTTTTGCACTACACAGCATAAATATCTTATATTTATTTGTCAGTGGTGTTCTAATATCACTTCCTGTTTTTCCATCAATAATTACAGGCCGGGTTTCAGCCTGTGCAATGGGAAAAAAAGGATGAAGTCAGATTACACATTAGCGAGCCGCAATTCAGCATCCACCAGGCAGGCAGTGGACAGGGTGTCTTCTGGTCACCAACATTGATGGACAGAGCGTCAGATGGAATGGAGGAGTCCCGCTAATAAGAGGAATGGTTGGATGCATGCAATTTACCAAATTCAACAGGACAACTACAACAACATAAAGATACAGTATCCGTTCTTTTCTAATTATCTTTTAAGTAATGTTATTGCTGTGAACTTCTATGAGTGTGACTGCATTTCTTTGATCTGCTTCTAAATTCATCCCTACAGCCATTGTATAGGTTTTACTTCTGCTATTTTTCAAACTTAATTTAATGTACGAAGTGTTTCTCTGAGTGCAGAGATAGGCAAGTGAAAAAGCATAATTATTACTGCAGCCCTGTACTGTCGCATTCTTTCATTCACGGTTGTCGAAAGTACTACTTACTTTTCAGTAACCATGCATGCAGTAGTGCATGCACTTCCTTTATGTCACTTAAAAGATTTATGGATAGCTTTGTACCCAAAGATTTGTTTATCTTCAATTATTGTTTGTCCATGCTGTGCTTTTTTCTTCTTCTCTCAACAAAACTTTCTCAAAACCCCCATTCCCTTCCATTTTCCAAACCCTAACCCTCTTCCCCCGGGCTCTGTGGTTTTGATTGATGTGTGACTAAATGACAGCAATAATTCCACACACTTGCTGGGGTAGGATAAGGTCATAGCAACAGGCTTGTGAAGGAATCCGAGTATATATTCTTACTCAGCTTGACACTGAGTCACTATTGGCAAATGAAAGCAGATTTTCATGTGCGCCATCAACTTGATTTGTCATCAAGAACATCCTCCTCCTAGACATGACAAATTATTACGCTGCTGTGTCCTTCGCCTTCACTACTATTTCTTGTAGTAGTATCTAATGTCAAAGAAATTCAACGCAAGTACTAGTTATACTTTCAATACTTTACCATTTGTTAGGCTACATTGTGGCACTGTTCTAGTGTACTGTCACCTGCTATATTCTCTATTGTACCGTTCTAATGCTACGGTAAGGACAAACAAGGTTTCATTTTCTTTTTTTTCAAATGCTGCAACTGCCACTGTGTAACACCACAAGTACCACCGCAATGATGACATTTCATCCACCCAGGATTGTCAACCTTAATCGCCATTTCCCGTGCAGCCAGCCCTGTGCCTAGCCCTATTTCCAAACACAAATTACAGGTAAGATAAGCGTTTGGGGGGAGGTAGTATAATGGAGTATTAGGAGAGACGAGAGACTGACGGTCCTAGGACTATTGAATTCACTTACTCTGTGAAAGGCACTTAGTTTTGAAAACATTTGGGCAATTAGTACTTACACAACTTGAATCAAGATGCCACTTAAGTTTCAGGAAAACAAACTTACTGTTAAACCCCCACCCACCAGCCTCAAAAGCAGTAAAAAACACGTATGCTAAGATAAAGTTTAAAGTATATTTATATATCGCTAACATAAATAATCTCCCACAAGACCCAACCCACCCCCCTCCCGAACCCCAACAAATGTCCGTGAAAACTAAGTCCAAAAAAGTAGAAAACCCAACTCCCGATTCCCACCCCCCAGAAGTCTTTAAAAAAGGGGCAAGGGACAGTCTCCTCTTACTCCTGGCTGCTGTTGACTTTTCGGGCCAGGTCGGCATGCTCCTTGCGGAGGGTCTCGAGCAGGGTTTTGGTGTTGAGGAACTCCTGCTTGAGGTAGGACACCCTAAGTGAAAGGCGGTGCACGCGTGCCTTGTACCTGCTGTGGGGGGCAACTGATTTCTTTGCTGCTCGGCGGTGGCGGGTGGCTGCGGTACCCCGGCTCCGTACCGCTGGAGACCTGCTGCACTGACTAGCTGACCCAGGGAGCGTGGAGGAGGATGCAGGTGTGGCCCTGGATGTTGTCGACGTACTCTGCGTGTCCTCCTCCTCCTGGGCCACCAGCCGCCGATATTGGGCGACAGTGGCCTCCAGCCTCCGTTGCCGGGCCCTTTTAGCCAGCTCCTACCGTGTTGGTTTGGAAGGAGCATCTATATGAAGAAAGAAAGACATAGTCTGTAACCAATGCTCTTTAAGATTAACACAAAATGATTCAGCAGAAAGTTGTGTCACAGTAGAACTAGCAACTTGCAAGCACAGTACATAACTATTGTGGCTAGTATCTATCTAACCTCCCACTTCTTCATCCTTGCTCTAACATTAGTGGGAGTTTAAGGAATCAATTCTACGAGCACTATGGACTCACTCCATTAGAGTCGACTATGACAGTACACCAGTCTTATTCTTATTCTTCTCTCTTGTTTAGCAAAATTGGTACGTTAACTTCTGCAAGCCGGCATAATGCCAGCGCAGTCAACTTGCACCCGAGAAAATCAGACGCCCACCATGATGAGTGAGACAGACTTGCGTTACTGTACCAGTCCAGTACATGCAGGTGGTGATGCTCTTACTTTTCTATTACGGGTGGCACTGAGATTACTCTGTTACAAGGGCTACTGCTTAATTAATTTAACTTTCACCCTACAGTGCCAATGAATACTAGAAAAGGAAAATGAAGAAGATAAATAATCTGATTATCTATCACTGCACATGGTATGTATTTGCTTACATATGGAATGACTTTAGGTGCTTTGTTTTTTATTGAGTGAACAGTTACACATCCACACATGAATGACCGAGTTCTACTAAACTTATTAACAGAGGTAGTGAGTGGCCATCGTAATAGCCGGATATATGCTGTGCATGCAATACAAACTACTGCTACTATTCATGGTAGTTTTCGGACAAAATTACAACTTCTTTTCCTTGCCTTTCCTTCACTGGGACGGACATGCGGGTGCGGTGTTACATGGGTAACACTTAGTTCATCCAGTGACCGTCTACTCTCTCTAGATACACATATGCTATCTAAGAGTCAGATAGTACCATGATCCAGGCACCCATCCATTCAAACTATATGTCAATCATTCTTCTTTATGTCTCTCATCTGAACAAACCTTACGTTTTCTCACGGGAAAACAACCTTTTCATTTTATTTGGGAAACCGCAAGCCATACATCCATGCTTGACTTGCATTTGAATTTCAACCAAAGCATATATTGCGCACACATACAGTTTCTGTTTCACCCACCCAGGCTGTTCTCCTTCCACCCATCCTTGCTTCATCCTTCACCCAGCCATGCATCATATTCCTTCCCAGCCACCTCGGGCACCAATCAAACACGTATCATTCTTCTTTGTCAGTCATCATTACTTTTAACTTGCTCATCCTTCCGCACTTACTTACACCCTTCTTTCGCTTTTCGTTCATCCCATCCATCAAGTTTATCTCAGATCTGATTTGGATTCTCGAAAAAAAAATCACCGCTGAGTTGAAGTAAATTTAGAGAAGGCTACTATCTGGTTGATAAAAACTTTGTTGTAAATTTGAAAGTCTGCTTAACAGTATAGTAACTTAACTGTAGAACATATATACTACACCCGTGCAGAGAGCAGACTATGCAGTCTGCAATGTCAATAAGTAAGGAATATAAGAGCTTACCACTGCCCGCCACTACCATGGCAACCCGCACAGCAGTTTCATCCGGCACTTGCACCGCCTCCTCCCCAGAAGTGTCCTCCTCCACCTCCGCGCTGGGCCCAGCACCAGATGTTCCACCTACAAAGTACATTTAAGAATGTTAGATGTCATAGACATACACCACTCACTAGTATTTTGTCTAGGAATGAAGAAATGTGAATACAGAAACCAATCTAATAATGTGTGACGGTCTACTCTAAAGTAAAAATGTCCCTTTTTCCAGGGAAGGGTGTTGTCTTGCTGCACTTTTTGGCACAACTGATGAATGCTTGCTTTTTAACACGCACCATTTTTCTCATAACAGACAGAAACTTCACTTCTAATAACAAATCATCACTAGGACGGAGTGACCAACGATTCAGCACCAAAAAGAAAAATTAAAGTTCAAACCAGGTGAGGGCTCGGCTCGCCCACAATAAATGTGTGAAATAAATCACTAAGCACTTTTCTATTTTTAATCAACCATTTATGTTTTATGACAAGCTTGATTTTAATAAATATTTTTACTTTTAATAAAGCTTTAAAACTTAAATAGACTCTGTGGTTTTTGGTCAAGAGTGAATGAGCAAAAGGTTTTGCGATTTGCAAGCATGAGTCTGTGCCTCTGACACTTCTGGACTCTGACTCCATACTCTTGTCCTGCGTTGGATAATCATCATTGGGGATCAATCATCGATGAATTCGGGAGCTAAATGACTCTGCCACACTATCTAGTCAGTAAGGAGATTGGGGGTTCTTCAAAGTCTGATATCACTGAGGTATGTGGAAAGTCTACCTGCGCCTATTATAATTGATAAACAATGCACTATTTAGTGTCCATAGTTCTGTTTGTGCAGATTTGTCCCTGCAACAGTAGTAGTATGGATTGTCCTCCTATCCAAACCAAAAGTAAAGTAGTATCTTATTCTTTCTTGGTGGTCATTCACCTTTTTATTATTGGTAATTGTCAAAGCACAAACATTTAGAAGACTTGAAAAGACATTATGGACAATCCCAGAGGACTGCACTCAGTGCATAGAGCTATTGCTGACTAGAATGGGAGTTTCGTTTAACACCTTTTGCCAAGTGTGCAATCTTAGTTAGCTATACAGACAGACTAAAAAGAATAATCTAGTAATACCACAGGGAGTCATAGTAGAGGCAGGATAAGAATTTAGATACAGTCTACAAGAAGATCAGAGACAATTTAGAAAAAATCAAATGAGGAACGCTGGGAAAAAATAGGTACTCTATATTAAAATTAAAACTTACCGGGGCCAGCAAAGGAGCCCTCGCCTGACCGATCCTGGCCTAGAACAGCAGCAGCTGCCGATAACCCCTCCTCCTCTGTCCTCTTGCCCCTGGGGGGAGCTGATGTACAACATGAAAGAATGAAAGCCCCGAAAACATGGATGATTGATGTCAACCAAATCAAACATTTCAAAAGAACAATAACAAAATATTTTTGCGAAATAGCAAATAGACAAGTATTCCACGGGATAAATTGACCTATCTCATGTGGTCTACTACGATATTAGTATTGCTTGATTTGCGGACCATCGACTTGGAAAGTTATGTAACTCACTAAACAAACTACTAAAAAGGTTCGCCTAGGACTGGCAGGCAGAAGTCCGCAGCACGCGAAGTTACAGACAAACTCCATCATGATTGCAGATCAGCGACAACACTAAAAAGTTTCCTACTACATTAACCAGTCATTATAATACTCAAACTATCAATCCACCACCACTATTTCGTCTTATTGCCAGGTGTAAAAAGGAAGGACTGGACTTGAGTCTGTAGGGGCAGATTTACAAGCCCCTTGCGGCTCTTTTGCTCCATTGTTGCGTGACTTTTGTGATGCAGCGGCAGAACAAAAGAGGCGACATGGTGCGGCGTATTAACAACGTGACGCATATGGGAGGTGCATCACGTTGTAAAGCCCTGCACCATCAGGGGGTGTTCCGGCGCAAGGGAGGGCGTTCCTGCGAAGGAACGCATCCTAAAAGTGGCTGAGGGAAATCTACAAGATTTCAATCAGTCACTTTTAGGACAATGATGCGTGACTCAAACCCTGCGCCTGCTTGAAGCACCCCAGAGCATTGCTGGAGCTGCGCCATTTTTGCGACGCAACTCCAGCAATGCACCGCCTTTACGGCACAGATGCGTAATGCTTCGATGACACTTTGGGCCCATGGTGCACCGCATTGTATATACGGCGCACCATGGGTGGTGGTGGCATGGTGCACAATTACTGGCGCATCCCTGCTACTTTGCAGGGATGCGCCGGAAATTGCAAATCTGCCCCTTAGTGTCTAGCATTACGCAGTTCTGTAAACTACACTCATACATAAATTCTCAGGCCAATGAAATGAACACAAAATCGAAAACAAATAAGCATAGTAGCAACGCTACTGAGAAGGAGAGCAGTGCACCTGAAATGCACAGAAGATTTTGAAATATAATTTACCTACAATGTAATCGGCAGCATTATTGCTCTTGGTAAATGTGAGAAGTTGGCCTGATATATGATGTTTCCAATTCTGGAACCACCTTGTATCAGTCCAAACAATCCCTTATGGTGTCTGGTTGTAAGTCAACCTTATTAGACAAGCTATCCTAGTGGTAGCATGGACTAAGCAGCCTTAAAGGATAAACTCAAGAGGTCGTGTTAAGCGAGCTGTTTTACCAACCACAATACTTCAATACCAAATGAAAAGACACCACACAAGTATATATTATAAAAATATATGTATTTATTACTAAAAAATAATCCCCAGTACTCTTTATGAGCAAAGGGGCACAAGCGTTAAACAAAAGCACAGTTAAACATATAAAAGTTGCACAATTATGGATGAGGGCGGGTGGCCACTCAAACCATATATTAAGAAAGTGGTATAAGAGATACCAATCGAACAGTGGTTAGGCCTAGGGCCTAGGGAATCGTTGGGAGCAGTCGGGACTAGCAATGCTGAAGTCGGGAAAAGCCCGCGGGATTTGGGTGCAGCGCTTAAAGCACACGCATGCATCAATGCAAAGTCAATGGTGCGTAAAAGTTATAGAGTTACTGTTTAAGGAGACTTCCGCTTAACCTAGATGGACGAAATTCAAGACACATACACTAGAGGTGTGTACCAGTGTGGGAACACCGGTGTTGTTGAGTTACCTCACCCACAGGAAGCGGGTGCATAGGGTCGAAGTTGAGTCGGGTTTCGTCAAGCAGGTTGTTGGTACTTGAAGCTGAAGATGCTGCAGGCGATGTGAAGGAGAAGTTTCCGGTGTGATCCAAGGGTGGATCAGAGTGGTAGAGTACCTGAAAGCAGAGGGGAGAGAGTCTGGGTCACTCAGCAGTGACCAGGGTGGAACCAGGACGGAACCAGGCAATGTCGGGCGCAATCAGGTGGTTGTTGAGGAGCTTCTCTCCGCAGCCACGTGGGCTCTAGGGCATCTGCGACGTCCAGGAGCAGGTCACAAGCTGTCCCACAAAGGCTATCACCGTCGGCGCTGTCGGCTTCAAGATCAGAGCAAACAACAATTGGCAAGAGCAATCCACGCAGGACTGAAAGATTGCTCCTCACTCGGACCAGGAGGGTCAGAGCGGGTGCTCTTTTTCAGAGGAGCGGGTGCAAGTCTAGACCAACCAGAATCACAAGTCGGATTTCAAGTTTCGTCGGCACAGGGGCCACAAGCCAACGGGCAAGTGACCGGGCCAATGCGTTGAGCCAAAAGAAGCAGAAGGGCCCCACGCAGCACTCGATGAGTGTAGAGGGGTGAGCTTCAGTGCAAAAGTGGCTCAGGGCTGGGGCTTCTCAAACCCCGTTGTACAGCTTCAAGGGTCACTCGTGGGATGCACGGTCAGCGGCTCGTGGTCTTTTCAAGATGGCCTGCCCCACGCTTCCGGTCACATCCATGCGTCTCAGCTATGCATGGACTGTGGATCGGGCTGGTAGAAGGCAGGCAAGCTTGATCTCGTTGATCTCTGTCACTCGAGTTCCGGGGAGAACTGCAACAAAGCAGACGTCGAGGTGCTGGATGGTGCCTGTTTGCACAGGGTGGTCACTCCTTGACCACAAGGGAGATTCTTCAGTCTTCTACGTCGAGTAAGATGTCGAAGGGTCCAGAGTTTCATTTCAAATGTTTCATCAGGATAATCTGAGTGCGTTGGCACTGCTCCCATTCTTATACCAATCTAGGGGGCTGGATTACCTGCTAGGTCCCCTCCTACGGGTGGGACCCAGGAAGGGGGTGGATACCCCCCTTTCCCTTTGATCCAGGCCACGCTGGGACTGGGGCTGGTGTGCCCCAGACCGGTTTGGCCGGATTATGCAAGGGGAAGCCTTGTGCTCCCCAGGCAGTGTCTGGTTTCTTTCAAACCTCCCTGCTACAATCCACTATCGACTGTCTGGGGTGGTGTAACACCTCCCTGCGACAGGAAAGCCTTTGTCCTGGCCTCCTCGGCTGAGTTTCGGTCAGCAGCAGGAGGTCAGACTTGTGTCTGTGGCAGAAGCATCCATTTTGTGGATCTGAGGCTCTTTTAACAATCAACCGCGTTTCAGTAAAGTAACATGTCTTCTCCCTCTAGAGGGGTGGGATGCTATCCCCGTCGACAGGACTGTCGAGGGGATAGTATTCCAAATCGTATGACACCTTACACAACATGTTTTGATAAAGCCAAACCAAAGTTGCTATATAACCGCGAGGATTATAATGCACTTACTAGTATATGGTATGGCATTATCCCAGACCAGCTTAGGGAGTTGTTCCCAACAGCTGCAGACAGGCTCAGCTCATGCTAGAGCACCATCTCAAATTAAACCACGCACTCTGCCTCCAGGATTGATAAGGCCTTCCATAGGAGTGGCTCACAGGTTTATATGTGTCCAGATAAAGGTTTAGATATAGGGATACTATTTCTAAGCAAGGGGTGAGTACACCAACTTGCCCCAGCTGAGTGATCAGCCAGTTGTGTCAATTTAAGGACCAGCCAGGGGTGGCAAAAGCTATGCTGCAGTCCTGGTAGGCCTTGGTGGCACCTATGCCCTGAGCACCTATAGTGCATGGTACAGGGGCTGACAAGGAGTCCAGTTCCAATTGGGTTATGTACCTATAGTACATGTATGTGAATTTAGAGAGAGAACAGCAGGCTGGGGGTCTGATTAGCAGGCCCACAGCCTCAGTAAGCCGAAAACCAGTGAAGCAAAAAGCAAAAATGTTGGGGTGACCATAGGATAGCAGACCCTACTCTCCTACACAACCCCCCCCCCCCCAAAACGCAGGGAAATTAAACTTAACCTTGACCAGATAAGTCTTCATGTTCTAAGTGGAAGTACCTGGAGAGACCATCTGAATTACCATGGTCAGTCCCGGGGCGGTGCTCCACTGTAAAGTCCATCCCCTGTAGGGAAATGGACCACCTGAGTAGTTTGGGGTTTTCACCCTTCATCTGATTTAGCCACAAGAGGGGCCTATGGTCTGTCTGAATTAGGAAGTGAGTTCCAAACAAGTATGGCCTTAAACTTCTTCAGGGCCCAAACCACAGCAAAGGCCTCCCTCTCAAGAGCTGACCAACGTTTCTCCCTGGGGTCAGCCTTCTGCTAATAAAAGCAATGGGCTGGTCATGACCATCTGTATTCAGTTTTGAAAGCACAGCTCCCACCCCCAACTCAGAAGCATCTGTCTTTACAATGAACTGTTTGGAGTAGTCAGGACTCTTCAGGATAAGTGCAGAGCACATGGTCTTCTTCAGGTCATCAAATGCCTTTTGACAGCTAACTGTCAACTGAACCTTTTTTGGCATCTTCTTAGATGTCAAGTCATTTAATGGTGTCACAATGGACCCATAGTTCTTCACAAACGTTCTATAATACCCAGTCAGGCCCAAGGAGGCTCTGACTTGTGTCTGGGTAGTTGGAGGAGCCCAGTCCTGTATGGTCTAGATTTTGCTCTCCAATGGTTGAACCTGGCCCCCACCTACTAGGTGGCCCAGGTACACAACCTTGCTCTGCCCTATCTGGCACTTAGTAGCCTTGATAGTCAGGCCTGCCTTTTGCAGGGCCTCCAGAACCTTCTTCAGGTGGATCAGGTGATTCTCCCAGGTGGAGCTAAAGACAGCATTATCATCTAGATATGCTGCAGAAAAGTCATCCAACCCAGCAAGGACTTGATTCACCAACCTTTGGAAGGTGGCAGGTGCATTCTTCAAACCAAAGGGCATTACCACAAACTGATAATGTCCACTAGGGGTAGAAAATGCTGTTTTGGCTTTTGACTCTTCAGCTAACCTGATCTGCCAGTAGCCAGCTGTCAAATCAAATGTGCTCAGAAACTTGGCAGAAGCCAATTTATCAATGAGCTCATCTGCTCTTGGAATGGGATGAGCATCTGTCCTAGTGACAGCATTGAGACCTCTGTAGTCCACACAAAACCTAATTTCTCTCTTTCCATCTTTGTAAATGTAAATGTGGGATACTTGTATAGCGCACAGTTACTCTACCCGAGTGTCCCGGCGCTGTAGACTGCTGGGGAACCCGTCCTGGTTTTCCCTGTGAGATGGTCCCTTTTTGGGTATCTCCAGGGTGAAACCAGGCATCCCTGGCGTCTGTGGGGGCCGTTGTAGAGATGAGGCAAGCTAATGCCCAGAGTTGCCGAGTGTGCTCCCTGGTCGGAGTGGGCACCGATGCGAGAATTATCAGTCCGCTGATCCTGGTCCAAGACCCTGCCGCGTCGGGAATCGAACCCTGGTCCCGGGCCGTTCTCTGCACTCGGGTCTTCCGCCTCTAACCAGTGAGCCACACCTCTCTACCTATCTTTGGTATGAGGTTTTGGCACAAGGACCACTGGGCTGGCCCATGGGCTCTCTGATGGCTCAATCACTCCAAGCTCCAACATCTTTTGCACCTCAGCCTTTATACAATCCCTGACATGGTCAGGTTGCCTGTAGATTTTATTCTTCACAGGCAGACTGTCACCAGTGTCCACCTCATGGGCGCACCAGTTAGTTTGACTGGGTGTGAGTGAAAACATATGTCTGTGGGCCTGCAACACCTGTCTGCAGTCCACCTGTTGCTGCTCAGTGAGGCTGCCTGCCAAGGCTACTCCATCAACTGAACCATCATCATGGTTCTGGGAAAGCAGGTCTGGGAGAGGGTCACTCTCTTCCTCCTGATCCCCATCTGTGGCCATGAGGAGACTCATGTCCTCCCTGTCAACAAATGCTTTCAAACGATTTACATGGAGCACCCTGTGGGGGCTCCTAGGGGTTCCAAAGTCAACCACATAGGTGACTTCTCCCTTCTTTTCAACAAATTGGGTAGGGTCCAGTCCATTGGTCCTGGAGTGCTGCTGGGGTCACTGGCTCCAACACCCACACCATCTGCCCTGGTTTGTACTTCACCAGAACAGCCTATTGGTCATGCCAAGCTTTCTGTAATTCTTGACTGGCCTCCAGGTTTTTGGATGCTCTCTCCATATACTCAGCCATCCTGGAGCGGAGACCAAGTACATAGTCCACAACATCTAGCTTAGACTTTTTGAGAGGTAACTCCCATCCTTCCTTCACCAAACATAGTGGACCCCTCACAGGGTGGCCAAACAAAAGTTCAAAAGGGCAGTAGCCAACCCCCTTCTGTGGGACCTCTCTGTAAGCAAAGAGCAAGCAGGCTAAAAGGGTGTCCCATTTCCGCCTAAGCTTCTCTGGTAATCCTTTTATCATTCCCTTGAGGGTCTTGTTGAATCTCTCCACAAGCCCATTGCACTGTGGGTGATAGGGTGTGGTAAACTTGTAGTTTACTTCACACTCCTTCCACATTGCTTTTAAGTATCCAGACATGAAGTTGGTACCTCTGTCTGAAAGAACCTCCTTTGGAAAACCCACTCTTGAGAAAACTGCAAGAAGGGCCTTTGCCACAACAGGTGCTGTTGTGGTCCTCAGGGGAATTGCCTCTGGATACCTGGTGACATGATCCACTACCACCAGTATAAATCTGTGCCCAGATGCTATTTGAGGATCCATGGGACCCACAATGTCTATTCCAACTCTTTCAAAGGGTACCCCCACCACAGGTAGTGGTATCAGGGGGGCCTTTGTTGTGCCACCTGACTTACCACTGGCTTGGCAAGTGACACAGGAACGACAAAACTCCTTGACATTTTCTGACATATGAGGCCAGTGAAAGTGAGGGACAAGCCTGTCCCAAGTCTTGTTCTGACCTAAGTGTCCTGCAAGGGGAATATCATTGGCCAAGGTAAGAAGGAAGCCCCTAAACTTCAAAGGTATAACCAACCTCCTGGTGGCACCAGGCTTGGGGTCTCTAGCCTCTGAGTAAAGGAGCCCATCATCCCAATATACTTTATGGGTACCTTGAGAATTCCCTGCAGCCTCAGCAGCAGCTTGCTGTCTGAAGGGTTCAAGAGAAGGGCAATCTAATTGGGCCTGCCCCAGGTCTGCCCTTGAGGGCCCCCCTGTCCCCAGAAACTCACCCTGATCAGGTTCAAGTTGCTCAGAGACAGTCTCCTCTTGGACTGCAGAATCAGCTTCCTGTAAAGTCTGATCCTCAACTTGGGGCAAGTGGGAAGGCACAGCCTTAACCCTCTTGCTCTTTCTCTTGGGTTGTGGTTGGTCTAGTGTTCCAAGATCCACCACTGGTTCAGGAAGGCACTTCTTAGCCTGAGTCCTTGTCACTGCAAGGACATGTGCTGAAATCCCTAGCATTTCTGCATGAGTCCTGTACTCCACTTCTGACCAAACTGAGCTTTCAAGATCATTGCCTAACAGACAGTCTACTGGGAGGTCTGCACTTACCACAACTTTCTTTAGGCCATTTACCCCTCACCAGGAGAAGTTCACAACAGCCACACTATGTGTAGTAGTGGTGTTGCTTGCATTGGTCACTAGGTAATTTTCACCTAGTATAATCTGACCAGGGTCCACAAAGTCAGGTGTCACCATAGTGACACTGGCACAAGTGTCCCTGTAGGTCTGAGCCAGTTTCTCATTTATCAAAGGCGTCTGCCTATACTTGCCCAGGTTAATGGGACTCACAGTAGTGCTCAAAGATAAGTCCACATCATAAAGCAGAACTGCCTGAGTAGGGACTCTGACTAGGCCAGATTCCATCTCAGTACCAGGGTTAACCCTACTATCCCCTTAGGTTGTGCACTACCACTGCTGACTGTACTAGGGGGTGCAGGTGCTTTAGGAGCTGCAGTGGTAGGAACTGGATTTTTCTTGGTGCATTCACTGCCCCAGTGTGAAACTGATTTGCAGGTATTACACCAAGGTTTCTTTGGGCCATCATTCTTCTTCTTTTTGTTACTATTTTGGGAACCACCCTCCTTATTAGAATTTTGTGGGCCTGAAGAAGACTTCTGGTCTTTTTCTTTATCTTTCTTATCCCCACCCTTCTGGTCCGTTTTCTTCTGGTCACCACCATGGTTCTGGGGTTTCTGCTTAATCCTTGTTCTGACCCATTTGTCCGCCTTCTTTCCCAATTCTTGGGGAGAGGTCAGATCAGAGTCAATAAGGTATTGATGCAACAGCTGGTTCTGACAGTTATTAAGGATCTGCTCTCTCATTATAAGATTGTACAATCCTGTATAGTCTGAGACTTTACTTCCCTGCAGCCAACCCTCCAGAGCCTTAGTGGCACAATCAACAAAATCAGTCCTGTCCTGAGTCTGTGCTTTTTGGGTGTCTCTGAACAACTACCTGTATTGCTCAGTGGTTAGGCCAAACCCTTCAATAAAAGCACTCTTCAGGACAGAGTAGTTTTTGGCATCCTCAGGTCTAACTGTGAGGAGCCTATCCCTCCCTTTCTTAGAAAAGGAGTACCATAAAATTGCAGCCCACTGATCCTGAGGAACCTGCTGTACCATGCAGGCTCTCTCAAGAGCAGTCATCCATTTGTGGATATCACCCCCTTCCTTGTAGGGGGGGGCACAATTTTTGTCAGGTTTCTATTGTCATAGCCCCTGTCTTTCTCTCTAGGAATTTTGCTGCCACCAGTAGCATCTAAGCCACACAACTTCTGTTCTCTTGCTAAAGCGAGTTTAGCTTGAGCCAAGGCTATCTCTTCCCTCTCTATCTGGAGTTGGACAGCCCTCATCCTGGCCCTATGCTCTTTCCTCTGGGGGGAAGTCATTCCCCTTTGAGATTCCCTTGAGACACTAGAAATATGAGAGTCCCCTGATGGAGATCTCACCCTTCTGTTGCCTGTGGGAATTATGTTATAGGATCTGGGGAGGTGCTGGCCCTCTCCATTCCCATGTAGTTCTAAGTTGGTCTGGTTATGCCTGCCAACTATAACCTGGTTACCCCTCTGATCCTGATCAGGCTCATCTACTTCTGAGCCGTCCTCCTCCTCTTCCTCTTCTTCTTCCTCCTCCTCTGGAGTGTTCTCATTCTCAGGGGTGTTCACTCCATCTCCTGTGTCTAAGGGAGCTGCACTCGCCTTATCTAAGTCATCCTTTTCCAGGATAGCTATCAGGGAAGGAATGGTGGGGTTGCGACCCCTTTTTAGCCCTCTTGCAATGCATAAGGCACCCAAGTCTTTATGGCTAAGTTTTTCATAACTGGAAGTTGCCTTGGTAGGGTCAACTGTCACGGGGGCAGAGCCTGAAGCTCCTCCTGTGCCAGGCCCTGACTGCTAGTGAGGTGCAAGTGGTGCACTTACCTACACTAAGTGTTTTCCTACTGTACCTTGCTAGTGAGTTGTAGGCAGAGTGTGCTAATCCCTTTAATCTACAACTACTAAATTCAGTAGAACTTAAATATGCTAAGCTTTTGTTAATATGTACCTGAGGTACTTGATGTGATCTTTCAATTTGATAAAAATATTGCAATAGTAAAACAACAGCATGCTCAAATCCGCACTGCTGCACACCAATGTGAGAAGTTGGCCTGATATATGATGTTTCCAATTCTGGAACCACCTTGTATCAGTCCAAACAATCCCTTATGGTGTCTGGTTGTAAGTCAACCTTATTAGACAAGCTATCCTAGTGGTAGCATGGACTAAGCAGCCTTAAAGGCTAAACTCAAGAGGTCGTGTTTAGCGAGCTGTTTTACCAACCACAATAATTCAATACCAAATGAAAGGACACCACACAAGTATATATTATAAAAATATATGTATTTATTACTAAAAATAATCCCCAGTACTCTTTATGAGCCAAGGGGCACAAGCGTTAAACAAAAGCACAGTTAAACATATAAAAGTTGCACAATTATGGATGAGGGCGGATGGCCACTCAAGCCATATATTAAGAAAGTGGTATAAGAGATACCAATCAAACAGTGGTTAGACCTAGGGCCTAGGGAATCTCTGGGAGCAGTCGGGACTAGCAATGCTGAAGTCAGGAAAAGCCCGCGGGATTCGGGTGCAGCGCTTAAAGCACACGCATGCACCAATGCAAAGTCAATGGTGCATAAAAGTTATAGAGTTACTGTTTAAGGAGACTTCCGCTTAACCTAGAAGGATGAAATTGAAGACACATACAGTACACTAGAGGTGTGTACCAGTGTGGGAACACCGGTGTTGTTGAGTTACCTCACCCACAGGAAGCGGGTGCATAGGGTCGAAGTTGAGTCGGGTTTCGTCACGCAGGTTGTTGGTGCTTGAAGCTGAAGATGCTGCAGGCGATGTGAAGGAGAAGTGTCCGGTGTGATCCAAGGGTGGATCAGAGTTGTAGACTACCTGAAAGCAGAGGGGACAGAGTCTGGGTCACTCAGCAGTGACCAGGGTGGAACCAGGACGGAACCAGGCAATGTCGGGCGCAATCAGGTGGTTGTCGAGGAGCTTCTCTCAGCTACTACGTGGGCTCTAGGGCAATTGCGATGTCCAGGAGCATGTCACGAGCTGTCTCATGAAGGCTCTCACCGTCGGCGCTGTCAGCTTCAAGATCGGAGCAAAGAACACTTGGCAAGAGCAATCCACGCAGGACTGCAAGATTGCTTCTCACTCGGACCAGGAGGGTCAGAGCAAATGCTCCTTTTCAGAGGAGTGGGTGCAAGTCTGGAGCAACCAGAATCACAAGTCGGATTTCAAGTTTTGTCGGCACAGGGGCCAAAAGCCAGCAGGCAAGTGACTGGGCCAATGCGTTGAGCCAAAAGAAGCAGAAGGACCCCACGCAGCACTCGATGAGTGTAGAGGGGTGAGCTTTGGTGCAAAAGTGGCTCAGGGCTGGGGCTTCTCAAACCCCGTTGTACAACTTCGAGGGTCACTTGTGGGCTGCACGGTCAGCGGTTCGTGGTCTTTTCAAGATGGCGTGCCCCACGCTTCCGGTCGCCTCCACGGGTCTCAGCTCTGCAGGGACTGTGGATCGGGCTGGTAGAAGCCAGGCAAGCTTGATCTCGCCGATCTCTGTTGCTCGAGTTCCGGCGGGAACTGCAACAAAGCAGACATCGAGGTGCTGGATGGTGCCTGTTTGCACAGGGTGGTCACTCCTTGACCACAAGGGAGATTCTTCAGTCTTCTACGTCGAGTAGGATGTCGAAGGGTCCAGAGTTTCGTTTCAAATGTTTCATCAGGATAATCTGAGTGCGTTGGCACTGCTCCCATTCTTATACCAATCTAGGGGCCTGGATTACCTGCTAGGTCCCCTCCTATGGGTGGGACCCGGGAAGGGGGTGGATACACCCCTTTGCCTTTGATCCAGGCCACGCTGGGACTGGGGCTGGTGTGCCCCAGAACCGGTTTGGACGGATTATGCAAGGGGAAGCCTTGTGCTCCCCAGGCAGTGTCTGGTTTGTTTCAAACCTCCCTGCTACAATCCACTATCTCCTGTCTGGGGTGGTGTAACACCTCCCTGCGACAGGAAAGCCTTTGTCCAGGCCTCCTCGGCTGAGTTTCGGTCAGCAGCAGGAGGTCAGACTTGTGTCTGCTGCAGAAGCATCCATTTTGTGGATCTGAGGCTCTTTTTAAAATCAAATGCGTTTCAGTAAAGTAACATGTCTTCTCCCTCTAGAGGGGTGGGATGCTATCCCCATTGACAGGACTGTCGAGGGGATAGTATTCCAAATCATATGACACCTTACACGACATATTTTGATAAAGCCAAACCAAAGTTACTATATAACAGCGAGGATTATAATGCACTTAATAGTATATTCTAGAGCACCATCTCACATTAAACCACGCACTCTGCCTCCAGGATTGATAAGGGCTTCCATAGGAGTGGCTCACAGGTTTTTATGTGTCCAGATATAGGTTTAGATATAGGGATACTATATCTAAGCAAGGGGTGAGTACACCAACTTGCCTCAGCTGAGTGATCAGCCAGTTGTGTCAATTTAAGAACCAGCCAGGGGTGGCAAAAGCTATGCTGCAGCCCCTGGTAGGCCTTGGTGGCACCTATGCCCTGAGCACCTATAGTGCATGGTACAGGGGCTGACAAGGAGTCCAGTTCCTATTGGGTTATGTACCTATAGTACATGTATGTGAATTTAGAGAGAGAACAGCAGGCTGGGGGTCTGATAAGCAGGCCCACAGCCTCAGTAAGCCGAAAACCAGTGAAGCAAAAAGCAAAAATTTTGGGGTGACCATAGGATAGCAGACCCTACTCTCCTACAGTAAATAACAAAAATGTGCAATATAATAACACACAGAGCAGGAGAAAACAGAGTAGTCATGAAATAGCTACCCTACTACTACTCACCAAGCCCGGGGATCTCGATGCCGAGCAGTTCGAGCAAGTCGCGTTCCCGGTCCAGGAGATCCGTCCAACGGTGAGTGGCCTGGTTGTAGGTGCGCCGGACCCGAGAGTGTTGATACATGGCCCGGCACACCTTCTCTCACCGCTTCTGGCGCTCCCGGCGCCTGTAGCCGCTAGCGATCTTGCCGCCTGCCATGATGGTCCTGGGGAGGCGGCGCTAAACATAAAACACTAGTGCGGCCACCTCCTCCACGCTAAAGATGTCCCGTGGCATCACTAGCTCCCCCCTCATCGCTCGTACGGGAGCCGGGCACGGGGTGCGTGACCCTTCCCCTTCTCAGGCTGCTTCCCGGCTCCCTTTTTTATGGTATGGTCAGAAAGGAAGGTAAATAAGAAATAAGAAATAGAATAGAGAAGAAGAAAAGAAAAGAGTTTAAAAAAGTAGTTTAAAGTTAACCAAAAGTAGCAGAAATCACAAAAATATAGAGCTAAAAAAATAGAGGGATAGATAATAAGTAAAATAGATCAAAAGAAACTTCAAACAAGCAAAGGATGGCAGAGATTGAAAGAGGATACAGAAAGCATGCCCAGAACCATAGCAATGAATGAAAAACAAGATGGCCGCGCCCGTTCACGACCGCGTGGGTAAGTTCGCGCGAGATTTTCCTTGCGATCACACGCGAACTTGTACTAGCGAGCCGCACACTTTGAGAAATTACACATAGCGCCCGTAACGGAAATACGTCATGCAAACAAGATGGCCGCGCCCTTGTACGACCGCTAGGGTAACTGCGCCTCGTTGCGCTACCAGCGGCTTGCGAAAACTCAAAAAACCACGCAAACTAACATGCCGCAAAACAAATTTGCATATTCTCACGAATTTGCGGCTTCCGCGAATTCCGCAAAATTGCAGAAAAACGATTTTTGCAAAACTGAAAGCACTCAGTAGGTGCAAAAGTTCAAGCTCATCTTTAGTAACCATTCCCTGTAGTGCTTCCTGAGGGGCCCCTCCAGAGTTTGGTTGCCTACTTGCAACTATTCTATGACCCTGCTCTGACCCTCACAGCAGGCTCAGAGAATAGCTACAAGTATGCCACAAAGGTCCTGTTAGAAAAAATTACACTGCAACAGAAAGCAATTACAGATAAGGAAGCAGGTGCCAGACTGGAAGTTCAAATTCAGTGACACATTAATCAACCCCTAATTCATTCATGTCAGTTGGGGCAGGTGTGCTTTTCCCTCCTAATCTACAGTGATTGAACCAGAGGGTGGCAGTGATGTACCAGATGGTGGCATGGGTGAGACAGAGGGTGGCAGTGGTGAAACAGAGGGTGCTGTGATGAACCAGACGTAGAAAAAACTTGGTTGCGACCGTTGCGACCCGATAAGTAAGTTCGCGTTTGCGAACTGGTAAAAAACCCTCGCGAACTGGCAGAAACCCTTGCGAACACAAAAAAAAGAAAAAATCTGCAAATTCGCGAAAGTTCGCGGATTTTGCGGATTGCGAATTCATGAATACGTAAATTTGCCCATGCTTAGTTAAAATGATCAGACACTCTACCGTTAGCTCTTTTGTCAACTGGATCCACAGGTGACTCTAGAACAGGCTTGCCATCTTATGAGGTTGTGTTCGGACGCCCAGCACATGTATGGGGCATCCCACATCCTCGTAAATATTCCGATATTGAATAGCTTGTGTTGCTTGATTATCTTTGCCAGTTAACAGAAAGTCTACGGTCTATTCATTAACAGTTAGGGAGTCCCTACCTCCTATACCAGAGGGACCCGGCCACGTCATTCAGCATGGGGACTTTGTCCTGGTGCGGAACTTCCAGAGGAAGAAAAGTCTGGCGCCCCACTGAAAAGGTCCTGAGCAGGCTCTGCTGGTGACACGGATGGCTGTAAAGGTTGCTGGTCAAAAGAACTGGGTGCATGCCACCCACTGTTGGAGGATTCCTTTACCATTGCCATATGACCAGTGGGTCAAGGAGGGCATAGGCAACACCGAGAGTGAGCAAGTGCCAAGGTTTACCCCCTTTAGCAATGCCAAAATGACCTGGACACAGACAGATGAGGATGAGTATGTTTTGAATGAGGCTGCTCCACCAAAAATACGAGCTATCCAGAAGCCTTTGTTCATTGATCATACTGTGCCTGGGGCTCCCAGGTACAATTTGCACCCTCGGCTGGGGGCTACTAAGTCCAAGAAGAAAAAAGATTAGGGATGGACTGCATAAAATAGGTAGTGCTGAGTAACAGTGCCAACAAATAAATGCAATAAGTGCTTTGACTTTGTTGTTTGAACATTATTTAGGGAAAAAGTATACCCTGTTGGCATACCACCTTTATCGACGTTGGACAGATTAGAAGAGCTTAGTACAGAGAAAGCTCCACCTACGGTGCTCAAGAGCACCAACTTATTGATGGACATCAGGAGCCTGTACCAGTGAGGCACTGTCAGACACTGCATTTTACTCCTTTGACTTCATTATGCACCCTTTTGACAGAAAGGTTATAGAGGAGGAGCAGCCAATTGTTTCTGCTGCACAGCATAGTATGAAGTGGTCAAGAAAAAGCAAACTAATATGTGTTGTTCTTTTAATTCTGCTGATAATACTGTGTGAGGTATATTGGGTTTTGGAAAATGCTCAACGTGTACCTTCATGCAGTAAGGGTAACGTCATGTCCCTGGTACGAAGTAAAAGAATGGTTCCGAGTAATATATTTCTGGAAACACATAAGAGGTTCTTTAGCGAAGGGACCGCTTGTTACCCCAGTCAATATGTCACTAGTCTGTGGACTGCATATCCATTGTCACTCATAAATTACCCATATACTTGACCATCCCATTTTACAGAAGTGAAAGGAGTGGTTGGTTTAGGTTATCCTGGTCATGTCTATATCACAGAAAGGCAATGGTGGTGGTTTATCCGGAATGTGATAACAATACATATCGCAATACTTTTTATATAGAAGAACAGAATGTAACATTAGTAGGATGGCATTATAAGGAGTTGACAGTCTCTCGAGAGGATAGTTATTACCCTGCTTGCTGTCCTATTGTGAATAGTACGGATACTTTATGGTATATAAATTGTTCGGGAATAGTGTTGCACAAACACACGATCCCTTTAGTGAATAAAAAGGATCCAAGTACATTTGGAATGAATTCTAGGTATGCTGCAGCAGATTACGAGGGGCTGACTTATGCTCATCCAGGGTTTTTCTTTTTTGTCTAATGGAACATATTCTAATGTCTATAATAGTAGAGATGATATAGCTCTTGGAATGGTATTGCCTTTGGTCGTACCTTGTAAATATGTCAAGCCTACAATAAGATGGGTTAAAAGGATACTAACATAAGAATTTTGTGAGGAAGTGCCCGATATAGAGGTCAATAATTACAGTAATGGTACACTTTTGGATACATCCTTTTCTCTATTTTCACATTGGGTGGTACTTCCATGACCAGGGGTAAGAAAGCTAGAAAATACTTTGGATGCAAGCTACAAATTCTATCTAACACTACAGTGGCAGCTTTGCGCAACATCATCACTCCGTTGGAAAGTATGCAGATATATTCGGAGCAGACTAGACATGCAGTGGATTTTATCCTAGCTCAAAGTGATGGTGTATGCGCTGGAGTTGGTGATCAGTGTGTGGTTGAGATAAAGAATATGGGAAAGAATATTCCCATACATATTTTAGATATTCTTGAAAATGTGAAGGGAATGAAAAGTGAGAATTGGAGTTGGCCCCTTTTCGGCAGTTGGGGCTGGGTCATTGAAAAGGTGATTTTTCTTACTGTGGTATTGATGCTCGCTGTATCCTCATTCAGTGTCTCCCTCTTTGTTGTTCCTATTGTGTCACTGTTTTCAAACCCAAAAAGAAAATATCAATTCATGACACCAATGCCCCTACAATGCTTCAGAAAGATGTTGATGATCTGATGAACATATCTGAAGGAATATTTGAGAATTCATACCTCCTTGCTGTTTCACTGCCTGATGTTGATGATATGGAATGTTCCAAATTGTAGCCTAATTTAATATTCTGCTATTATTTGCAATACTGTTCTTTCCCGCTATAGTTGAAAATATTTTAGCTCATGCTCGGGAGGAAAGAACCCGAGATCGCTTACGCAGTGCCCTATGTAAGTTTGCATGCACCGCACCATTTTCTGTTCAGGTGCCATTTGAATCATGATTGAAACTAATCTTTGCTGTTTCTGAGAAAAAGCCTCTGTTAAGTTTCATTTTTGAAATGTTAGGTTTTGCTTCAGTAATGAATAGACTGTTCACGTTAGTGCATACTTTTCTCACTAGATAGAGGCCCTCTCCCACTTTTCTGGTGGCGGGCGCATGGTGAAACGACCTTGGACTGTGCTAGGTTGCGTGAGATACGAGAAACAAAACCTATTTTTGTATTTTACTGTCCAGCTGCATCTGTCTGGAAAATTCCACTGTGAGCGTGCCTTTGCCCAGGTATAAAATGTACATAATGTATCTCCATGCTTGTTGATTCCAGTTCCCTCTGTACCACTCTTCGAGACTGTGCAGACGGGGCTCCACTCTGAGTGCATCTGAATAAAACAATTATTGGTATATTCTCCACTGTTCTTCCAACACTTCACTAAGTATGGAAGGCTGAGAGGTGGTGCGAGGAGACCCAGGTGGCACCAAGTGGGTCACTTACTTCAAACAGTTGGGTATGACATAGCAATGGATCAAGTCCCACACCTGGGTTTAGTTGAAGCTCAAGTAGTAAGTAGCTTCAATTGGATGTTAAAGACAGGAAGGTATCAGGAGTATCTGAGCAGTGATGATTTGTAGAATATTGGAAATGCTGATAATTCCTTTCGATATCTGAAGAGCAGTGCTGATTATAAAGACATTGAACTACTACTGGATTGTTTGTAAGGCTCTGATCCCATTAGCCACTGTAGAAGAATTTGTGGTCAAGGGCATCATCAGTACTGCAACTTCCGTTTATGAACAGGAAGGTTCTCTTACTTTTGCAAGTGGTGTTTTTGTTTATTTATTTCCCCAGTGGTGCATGGCAGTGTTCTTAATATAACATATAGTAATAAATATGTACTTGTTGTTGGAAGAGGCTGCATGATTTACATTTTTTCTATGATATACAACATGAGGAACTGGGTTATGCCCTTCGATAGGAAGCACCTTTGCGGACCCAATCAATCAATCAATAAAAATAAGCTTTATTCGAATTCATATGTGCATCATAAAAGCTGCATTTTTACATCCATAGAAATACATTAAAGCCAGTATAAAAATAAAATAGATTAAAAAGCTTAACAAACTACAGTACATAGATACAAATGCAAATGTTAGGTAGCGTTTGCAGGTACAGCAAGGCTGGTCGGCATTGTGCAACACCCAGATGCAGTAACAAGAGTTTTACATGTTTCTTCCTCGTCTTAAAACATTTTTTACAAAACAGGAAAGTATGCATAGTGCTCTGCAGAGAGATATCGTCACAGGGACATTTCCCCAGGTCATGAGACCAGTTATTGAAGGTGGGGAAGCTGATTAAATGGTATCCAAATGAAACCGGGTCAGCACAAACCCGTGGCGTGCATTGAACACATTGGCTAAATAAAATTGCATCTTAAAGCTGGTGAATATCATCTGATTCCTCATGTCAGAAGGTTTCAACATTTCAGATGCTAATCTCATTTCCTCTTATAATGATAAGCATTTCTTTTTGAGTATTTTTCATTGAACGAAAACGAAGCTCTCAGGATGGTCAAAATACTCAGGATGACCAACGTCTGCCAGAGAGTTGTGCAGAAATTTAAGCCAAGGTATTTTAAGGGCGAATGAGGATCTAAGGCAATCAGTTATGATCGATCGGTTAAGTGTTGTGTATTCTGATGAGCAAATGTTATGCCATAACAACACTGGCTGTATCCTAATCAGATCTGCAATATAAGCGGCTCCTAATTCTGAATTGGCGGACATAAGTTGCACTACTTTTCAGAACTGCAAGAAGGTTTCTCAGGAAAGCGTTTTCTTCCAATTGAAGATTATCAATCTGCCCATGTTCCCATAGTTCAGACCCATACATGGCAGTGGGTCTGCATTTAGCCTAGTAAATTGTCAACATTTTCCTAGGATGTTTAATTCCTTGAGTACTGGTGAACTACAGCAGGGCCCTTATAGTTTTAATGAATTGCCACTTCCCAGTGTGACTAAACACTATCCCCAGGTAAGAGAAAGTAGTTGCATGCTGAATTAAAAAAAAATGTCACAATATTGAGAGGCCGCGCGCCCAATCTTCATGGCGAAGGTTTTGCCGATGTTAATTCTCAGGCGGTGATTCTGCATAAAATTAACAAACTCGTCGACTAGACTAGACGCTGGAGTCCGAGGGGAGTACGAGCCAATAAAATGGCATCGTCAGCGTAGAAAAGTGCCAGGTTTGGATGATGACCTACTTGGGGTAAGTCAGCACACTTGCTTGCCAAGGTGTCGCCTACACTGTGTTAAGATAGAGATTGAACAGGAAGGGGGCGAGTATGCAAGCTTGTCATACCCCTCTTTTTATGTTAAACGGCTGAGTACAATTGCCATCAAGGCCGTAGTGCACCCTGCCCTGACCTACAGCATACAAGTCTCTAAGGAAATTTACAATTGTACAGTCTACTAGCCGGCTAGTCATAATGGACCATAATTTTCCGTGAAACACAAGATCAAAAGAGGAAGATAAGTCCACAAAAACTAAAAACAGGTTCCCTTCCTTAATGTACATGTATTTACCAATAGGAAACTCCAGATTAATGTACTGTTCTGTGGTCCCCAACTCAGGCATCAAGCCATACTGCAGGTTTGAGAGAATATTTTTATAATCTGCCCAGTCTTGTAGGCGGTCTAGAAGAATGTGCCCGCCCACCTTTCACTAAGGAGTCTAAAAGGGAAATTGGCCTGTATTGTGACTGTTACGGTCACCCTTCTCATATATTGGGAAAATGAGAGACTCGAACCAGTTTTGCAGAAACCCCCTTTCCCGACAGGCTCTGAAGAGCAAAGTAATAATGAGGTCCCAAAGATCAGTGTTGGACTTAAACAAATCAATGGGTATCCCACCTGGGTCAGGGGCTTTGCCATCCTTGCTTGTCTTCAGTGCTACAATTACTTCATCCAAAGTGAAAACCGGATAATTCCTTTGATTGGGGGTGAGATAGTGGCAGGCTCGCTAGTGGAGGGTGCGGTGGTCAGGGGAGTCACAATGTAATTCATGGAGGAATATAAGTCTGTAAAGTGGGCTAGACAAACAGCCTCAGTAATGGCTATCTCGGCTCGGGGGCAGTCCCCGCAGGGTCGGAAGAAGGAGAATTAATAATGCGCCAGAACATAATGATGTTATTAGACAGGCTGCATTCAAGTATACAATTCCAAGTGTCTTCTTAAGAAATTTCTTCCGTTGCTTAATGGCCAATTACTATGTAGAGCTGCATTCCTGTACCTCCGAGACCTGTCTTTGCTTTCTCGCTAGGGCAAGTTTTAGATTTTGGTGTTTTTTTACAACATGTCAGGTCAAACCAGCCAGGATGGGATGCCATGGGTTTTCACTGGCTAACATTGAGCCCTTTGCAAATTCTCTTTTTCATATGGTTGTGTGCCTCCATGTTCTCGTCAAGGCACTGTTCAAAAGCATCCCTATTTTTCTCAATTAATTTTGTTAAGAAATTTGATGGATCTACCAGGGGCCATCTTAGTGCAAACCCATTACAACAGGAGATATCAATATTCTCCAAGGTAGCGGTTCTATGTGCCTCCCCCCTGTGAGTCAAAAGATTGATGTTCAGGGCAACACTTTGGGGAAAATGATCGCGAATTGCAATTCCATGAATAGAAAACCCTAAAACCAGCTCGGAATGGCACTGGGAGAAAAGTAGAAAATCGATCACACTGTTCTCACCTCTGCCATTGTAGGTACAGCTCAATGAGACAGTAGTACTAATCAGCTCATTACAAAAAGACAGGTTACATTTTAAAAGCAAGTCGTTTACGGTATCCCCATATGCTGAATGGGAAAAGTGAGTAATATCACAGTTGTTGGGAGATGTCATGCCACAGACGTTATTGGATGGATGAGGGCAGGCGAGTAGGTTAAAATCACCAGCCCAAAGATTTATTGGGTTTTTGCAATTAACTGAGAAGGCTGTATCTAACTCATGGTCTAAACAATTAAAAGCTATTGGTAATTTCATGACTGCAAGCATTGTTAAAGAAATTTACAATAGCAATGGAAGAGTGTGCAGCCATTTGTAAAATGAGCAATTACAGTTGTCTTCAAAGGAGACAGCAAGTTTGATACATAAATACACAAGCCCCCTTTCAGAAGTCCAGTGCTAGGTTGAATCACTGGGCAATGATATGTTTTGAAGCCACTTAAATGTATTGGGTCCACTGACCAAGTTTCCTGTAGACATAAGATGTGATACTTGGTAGTAAAAACGGCCAACTCACTCATAGTACTTTTATTGCGTAAGCCAGCGACATTCCAGCACAAAACCGTGTTGGCTACCGAAGGAAACTTGGTGACAGTAGAGAGAGATCTTGATAATGTAAGATCAGCAGCAATGCAAGGATTCAGGGATTCAGCGGAGCGGGGCTCATGAAGCAGACAGGCATCGTCAGTGACCAAACAAGGGACCCATGCGGGCTCTAAAGGCATTGCAGATCCGCACAGTTTGCCATCATTTGGGTGGTTGGAATCCCTCAGTCAATCCACACCGCAAAAAAGTGAATAGGAAGTCAAACCTATTAGAAGTTTCAATCGGGGGTATTTGGGGGTGCAAAAAAATGAACCTGTTGGTGTGACCCTGTTGCTGTTAGGAGCAGGGCTGGCAGCCGATAGAAAAAAACAAGCGGTAGTACAGCAATCTGCTTTGTCGTGAGGGATGGTAAACTAGCTCTCTCAAGTATTAGCTTCACTAAGTTAGGAGATGTAAATGAATCCACCACACATTCTCCCTCCAAGGTTTTACTACCTGAACCCACCCATTTAACTCTCCTGATCATTTTCAAGTTAGCAAAAAGTACCCCACCAAGACCTACCCTTGGTTC
The DNA here is from genome assembly GCF_964263255.1 of Lissotriton vulgaris. Taxonomy (NCBI): domain Eukaryota; kingdom Metazoa; phylum Chordata; class Amphibia; order Caudata; family Salamandridae; genus Lissotriton; species Lissotriton vulgaris. The sequence goes on from NC_141694.1 coordinate 1,037,501,483, forward strand.
AGCCAATTTAAGCTTTTTTCCAAACGGACTCCCATGATTTGAATGTGGAACTAGGAATTTTGGGAACATTGTCTAGGATACCTCTTAGGGTGTGGCTGCAGGCGGAAGCTTCAGATGGTCCATTTTGGAGGTAGGGAAAACATATGGTGTCTCCAGGGTAACATGATTAGGAAATGTGGAGCATTGGGGATTGATGAATAATGTAGAAGGGAGATTAATAGGGTCTTGTTGGAGTGGCAGAGACTGTGGTGCTAAATTAGAGCTAGGCCCTAGAAAATTGTTTATAAGTCCTGTCCTCACTGAAGAAATAAAAGGAGGGTGTTGGTGACCTTGAAAGGGGGACCAGGAGGCGCTGTTCATGTCGCCAACCCTTGCTTGTTCTGTATACGGGTGGTTAACCAGTGTTTTAGTGGGTTGGGTGGTCAAAGTTTGCTTTTGGGATGATATTTTGGGAGACATTTGCCTCCCCCACCCGCTCCCCCAGGCAAAGAAGGAATCTGGGTGGTAGTTGTTGAAGGAGCTTTAAAACTTTTTCTAGGCGGTTGGTATCTGATGTGACAGTAAGTGAAGATTTAGGCTTACACTTATCAAGGTCCTTTGCTTCCAGCTTACCATTTACAAGTGGGCTGCCAGGGATCACAATGGGAGTTGCACCAGAGGCAGTTGGAATTGTGCAAGAATGGAGAAGTGTGGCTCAATGGTTAGAGCGGCAGACCCTGATGCAGAGGTCTAGCCCGGGACCAGGGTTCAATTCCCCGCCTCGGCGGGTCTTGGGCTCAAAAATTCCACGGACCTGATAATTCTCGCCTCGGTGCCTATTCCAATCATGGAGTCCCACTCTGCAACTCTGGGCAATAGCTTGCTTAATCTCCACAACGGCCCCCACAACGCTAAGGATGCCTGGCCTCCACCTTGGGGGTGCCCAGGAGTGGACGCCTCACAGGGAAAGCCAGGATGGGTTCCACAGCGGTATTCATACAAGCGCCTTGAGACCCTTGCGGGTAGGTAGTGCGCTATACAAGTATCAATTTACAATTTACAGAATCACCAGAGATGTATTAGCTCAGTTGGTTAAAGATTCCTCAACACTTATGATCTGCTTTTCTAGTGAACCAATTGAATTCGTAATATAATTCAGAATGGAAGTCGAGGGCAGGGTAACCTTGGTGATTTAGTTGCCACCGCAGGTACTTGCTTTTTACCATGGCCAATATAATTAGGAGGGTCCCAGCAGATGGGGTTGGTAAGAAAACTTTTCAAATATAATGGAAAATCTGCTGTCGGGAAAGAAGTAGGTATAGTTTGGCCAATAGGCAATAGTCGCACTACAGTCCCCACGAACCGTATTTCAAAATCAAGAGTCAACTGCCACGATGGCCATAGAACACAAATCAAAGTTGGCAGTAGAAACAAAATCAAAGTAGGCAAATAAACCTTGGCTGAGGGCTTGACACAAACGGGATGCTACAAGTTCAACACTGGTTCAAGACGAAAAGCCAAAAGGGTGGCCCTTCCCTGCCTCTTCCTATCGCTGACAGCCCTGGGACTGGCCCGCCCTTGTCTCAGGCTTTGCCTGGGTGCGGCCTAAATGAGACCCGTGCCATGGGAGCCTCAGCTGTGATTTGTGCGCCTCCGGGCGCAGCTCCGGTAACGGTGATGCCGGGGAGTCTGGGAAATGTAGTCCTTGCTCTTCGCTCCTCTCCCACTGGCGATTCTTGTTAGGCAAAGGGAGGTTTGGTGGCACAACCCCAACCACACGTACTTCTTTGGTTCTTGGCTCTGGCTTCCCACTCTGCGGGAGCCTCAGCTGTCATTTGTGCCCTCCGGGCGCAGGGACGGTAACAGTGGTGCCGCAGTCCTGTCAAGTATCACGCAATAGCTGTGACTCTAATGCATTTCAGTGTGGTGATCCGCATCTTAATGCCTGCCACTCACTGTCTCAATCAGCGACCAGCGTTGAACAGGCTGCTAGCATGCGTGCCCAGGCCTGTGACAACCTGTGTGGCGGCGGCGGGGCTCTGCAGCTCCCCACTGCTGTTTAGTGCCTCAATGTAAACTTGTTTTAGCCCTGCTGGCTCCATTCATTGAAACGCCCGCCCCGGCGTAGATGTGTCACGTCACTGACTCACTGCCCAATAGTACGGAGACCCGGGTGTGATGTTGTGTCTCACTTGTAATCTCTTCCTGTATCTTCAAATGATCCTTTCATATGTCATATAGTTCTATGCTGTTATTCTAGATTCTGGAATGTTGATGGTATTGTGAGTCAGTTGACTCTGGGCGTTTTGTGGCTGAGGTTTAAATCAACCTACGCTACAGATTACTTGCTTCCAGTTTATTTATTTATTCAATCTAAGACACCACATAAATTGGCGACGATTGGAAAGAAAACCAGCCTCAACACAGATGAAGATTTGAAGCTGAACGTCTCTCCTCCAGCGGCTGAAAAATCTAAGCGAAGCGTTGTCTTCCCAGCGGCGGTATATCGGAAAATAACTCATGTGTCTTTTGAGTTAATGGTGAGGAGTATGGCGGGAGGATTTTATAAATAATTAGAAAACCGTGAAGATTCAGAGGGAGAAGAGAAGGGAAAAGACCGTTGCGCGAGAGCAAATCGACGTTATGATCGCACGCTCTAATGCGTGTCAGTGAGGGATCTCTGCGTTTCACTGAAGAAGAACGCATTGTGTTGGGCGCGCTCCACTGCGTGTCAGAGATGTATCTCTGTGTTTCACTGAGGGACACGCATTGTGATGTTTACTCTCCTAAGCCTTTCGATCTGAATCTTCTCTCTGCGTTTCATAAGGATTGACTTTGCGGTTCAGTGACGACTCTGATATTGTCACAGAAGACTGTATTTGGAGTGCAGCTTGGAAAGGAAATGTTTGAAAGAGTATATCGGCTTCGATCTTTAAGCAACATAGTTTGGCTGAAATATAAGCAGTGATGGAATAAAAAAAAAAGGAAAAGTTTATAATATCCTTTACTTATAGATAACAAATATAGATATTTGTGACTTTTCTTATAAAAAATTAATTAGAAAAAACTTTAGTTTATTTCTGAACTGAATTTTACATATAAGAAAAGTTTTTTTTTTAAAAAGAGAGAAAAAAAAGTTATACTTTTAATTTGATAAATAAATTATAAATTTAAGGAACATGCAAAACGTTACACAACCAGCCTTTTTCTTAACCAGTCCTGATGAACCTAATGTAAAATGGAAAAAATGGAGAAAAAAAATGTTGCAAATTATGCAAGAGTTTGTGGCACAAATTTAAGTGCAAAGCGAAAACATTCTTTACTTTTGCACTGTTTGGGTGGAGAGGGACAAGAAGTTTTAGAACATCTACCTGAACTTAGTGCAGCTGAACAAAGAAATTTAATGAATATGAAATTGCTATTGTTCAACTTGATCGACATTACCTACCAAGACGTGGCACGATTATGGAGAGGTATCATTTTGGTTTAAGGGAACAAAAGAAGGATGAGACAGTCGAAGAATATGTTTCTGTCTTAAGGAAATTAGCCTCTTCGTGCAATTTTGGACAAACTTTAGATGTGAGAATTAGAGACCAATTTGTTATGAGGTGTGCACATGACAACATAAGAAAAGAGTTGTGGTTAAAAGATGAAGTTTTAGTTATTGCAAAGCAAGTTGAGCATATGACTAAATGTGTTGAAGAGTTAAAAGGTGAAAAAGACAAGACATCTACAGTGGAAACAAAAAGTGAATCTAAGGTGGAAGAAGTTGTTTGTCAAGTTAAAAAAAAAACTAATGTTAATGTGGAGAAACAAACTTCAATGCCATTTGTTTTGAATACAAATCCAGGAAATAGATTTTCTTGTTTCGGGTGTGGGCAGTTTAATCATTTAGCTAATTCATCTAATTGCCCTACTCTAAAATCTTTGTGCAACACATGTGGTAAAAGAGGGCATTTTGCTAAATTTTGTAGGACTAAAATGTTTGGTGGTGAGACTTCAACTAAAAAATGGTCACAACCCCAAGTGAAAACTGTTACTTTTCAGGTTAATTGTGAAAAAATGGATCATTCCTCTCATTTGGTTTCTGTTGAAAATGTAATGATTAACTTAAAATTTGAGTCTTGTTCACATATTACTATGATTGATGAGGGTGTGTTTTTAGAAAATTTTAAGTCTAAAGTCAAATTATTTAAATGTGATATTGCACCATTGGGTTATGGAGATAAACCTATCAAAATGTAGGGTTGCTTCATGGCGAAACTTGAATTGGGTAGTCGTATGACAGTTGGGAAGATATATGTGACAAAGAAAGGTGATTCTTTGTTGAGTTGGTTACATCAACGTGATCTTGGGGTTCAACTCAATCCAAATGCATCTCCTCAGGTTATAGTTCAAGAAGTATGTGACATGTCTGCTATGTTTTCTGACAAATTTCCAGATGTTTTTAAAGAAAATTTAGGTTGTTTGAAGGGATACAAACATCATATTAAATTAAGAGAGCATGCTGTTCCTGTTGTAGCAAAAGTAAGAAGGATTCCTTTATCTCAACAAGCTAGTGTTGAGAAAGAAATTGAAAAACTTGTTAAAAATGAAATTATTGAATCAGTTGAGGCAACGGAATGGTTGGCACCAGTCGTTATCGCTAACAAAACGAATAATGAGATTCGTTTATGTATTGATTTACGTACTTTAAATAAGGAGGTGGTTGTAGATCGTTTTCCTCTCCCTAACATTGATGAAATGGTTGGTACACTTGAGGGTGCAAAATATTTTACCACACTAGACTTGGCTTCCGCCTATAACCAGGTGGAATTAGATGATGTATCTCAGGATTTGACAGCTTTTATTACACCTATGGGAACTTTCAAATTCAGGAGGATGCCTTTAGGCCTCGTATCGGCGGCCTCAGTATTTCAACGTATCATGTCTAGGATTCTGAAAGGTCTTTTGGGTGTGAAATGCTATCAGGATGATCTTTTGATCTATGGCAAGAACATTCAGGAGCATAATTCCCGTGTGTGTGCTGTTTTGGAACGTTTGAGTGGTGCAGGCATGTCTGTAAAAAAAGAAAAATGTAAATTTGGATTAGAAGAGGTAAATTATCTTGGTCATCGTATTACATGCCAAGGTGTGTTTCCAAAAAAGGAATTAGTTGACTCCATTGATAGGGTTAAGGAGCCTGTTAACAAAGATGAATTACTTTCCTTTCTTGGTATGGTAGAATTTTATGGGAAGTTCATAACCAACTTTGCAGAAAAGTCATTTAATCTAAGGAAATGAATGGTTAAAAATGTCACTTATGAGTGGTCGTCTGACTGTAAGCAAGAGTTTGAGTGCATAAAGAATGAATTAAAAAAAGCTCCTTCTCTACATGCTTTTGTTCCTAGTCTTCCTACTTATATGTTTATTGATGTGAGTGAAAAGGGACTTGGTTGTGTTCTTTTCAAAGGAAGGAGGGAAAAGAGGTTTTGATTTGTTGTTCTTCCAGGTGTCTCAGAGGGTCTGAATTAAATTATTCAGTAATTGAAAGAGAGTCTTTGGCGATTTATTGGGCACTAGGGAAGTTTAAAAATTTGATTTGGGGCACCAAGCTTGTTGTATTTTCTGATCATAAGCCTTTGAAAGAATTGTTCTTTAAAAAAGGTTTAGATGCTATCTCTTCCAGAATTAGAAGGTGGATTATTTCCTTGCAGGAATTTGATTTTGAAGTACAATATATTCCAGGTGTTTCAAACAAATCTGCGGATTGTTTGTCAAGATTAGTTGACAGTGAGTGTGGTGTTGAAGAGGTTGAGTATGATGCGGAGGAGGTTATTAATGTTTGTGAAGTTACTGAAGGTGCTATAGAAGAATGTGAATGGAGAAGCGAATTGGAAAAGGATGATGAGATGATTTCTGTTATAAATTCTTTGAAGGGAAATTTTCGTTTGAGTAAACCCTGGTCTCTTGTGGCTGATGAGCTCTCTGTTACGGATGGTATGCTGCCTCATGGTACTAAGTTAGTCCCTCCTTTAGGTATTCGAAAAAAACTGTTATCTCATGTTCATAATGGTCATTTGGGTATTGTAAAAACGAAGGAAATTAAGCGTTTGCAGTTTTGGTGGCCTAGTATGGATATAGAGGTGGAGAGATTAGTCAGGGATTCTGTTGAATGTTCTGCTAGCGATAAGATTCTGAAAACTAGGCAGATGCTTATGGTGTGTAGGAAATTGCCAAGTCATCCTTGGGATGAAGTTGCTATTGACATTTTAGGTCCTCTTAGTGGTGTTTCAGATACCCCGTACTTGATTGTTCTCATTGACTTGTATTCCAGGTGGATTGAAGTGACTGCGGATAGAGACATTACCTCAACCTCTGTCATTAAGTTTTTAGAAGACATTTTTAAAAGGGAGAGTTTTCCTAATAGTTTATTGTCGGATAATGGTCCTCAGTTTTGTTCTAGTATGTTTTGTGATTTTTTGAAAAAATGTGGTGTCATACATAAGAGATGTTCTTTATATCATCCTGAGACCAATGGAGCTGTTGAGAGGGTCAACAAAACTCTTAAAGACTCTATTCAATTGGCAAGGTCAAATGGTTTGAACTGGATTTCAACCCTTCAAGAGAGAATAAATGCTTTGTTCTCCTCATTCCTCTACTGAGAGGTCTCCTTTTGAATTGTTCAAAGGTGGGATACCCAATACCTTGTGGTGTGCTGGTTGGATGAAAGTGAATAAAGGCTTGGTTGATAATAGTATAGGAGAATGGAGAGAAAGGGAGTTGGATAAACAGATGTTCAGAAAGATTTATTTTGACAAGAAGAAGTGTGTTCGATCTCAAGAGTTTAAAGTTGGTGATCTTGTTGGAATAAAAGCTCCTGTTGGTTGTAAATCATGGTCCAAATATACAAATGTGAGACCGGTAATAAAGGTTTTCAAGAATGCCATTAAAACTCAGGATGGGAGAATATGGAATAAGAGTTGTGTTGTGCTTGCTAAATCTAATGTTTTTGTTTCTGATTTACCTAATGAAAATGATTAATTTAATGTCATCAATTTCTCTGCATCTGTACCTTCTACATCTTGTACTGCCCGTAAGAGATGTATGAGGTTGTGTAGTGCACCAATGTACATGAAAAATTATGTTTAATCTTTTTCTTGTTTCTTATTTTCTTTCTTTTGATGCGAAGGGAGATGTGTGATGTTGCGTCTCACTTGTAATCTCTTCCTGTATCTTTAAATTATCCTTTCATATGTCATATAGTTCTATGCTGTTATTCTAGATTCTAGAATGTTGACTGTATTGCGAGTCAGTTGACTCTGGGCGTTTGTGGCTGAGGTTTAAATAAACCTACGCTAAAGATTACTTGCTTCCAGTTTATTTATTTATTCAATCTAAGACACCACACCGGGCAGTGGTTCGTCGTGGCTGTGACCTCACGTCCTAGTCTGGAAGGACGTGAGGTCGGATATTCAAGAAGCCGTGGGACCCGACTGAGTGAGTGGTGTGCTGTCCGCGTCCTGCGGCATTATACTCAGTGCGCTGCCAGTGCCTGCGCATATTTACTGGGGAGTGGACGGCAGAGCATCACTCAGCATCATGGCCGCGCCTGAGTCGAGGCGGGCGCTCAGTGGGGAGCTGTGCTGCGACCGGTGGTGCGGACCGAACTCGCGCTCAGACAGTGCCACAGCAGATTAGAGAGCATGTATAGAGGTGGACTGTGTCTTGACAGTGAGGGCGAGAAGTTATGCCGTAAGTCTGTTTTAAAAATGACAAACGGTTTCTCTTTGCTACCCATGCAGTTCTCTTAGTTGTTTGACTTGTGAAAGTAAGTTAATTGTGTAGCTGCGCCGGTGCGCCAGTCCCCAGGACAGCTCACTTTAGTGGTGTGACATTTTGAAACCATACAGCCTGCCTGGCTGTGACCGCGATGTGTCTCACACAGCCTCTCCTGAGGCTTGCCCAGCAATCATGCTGTCTTGACACTGCTAACTACGGTGGCCTGAGTCCGCCCGTAAGCGGACTAATTAATTCATGGTATCCGTACGAGGCAGCTGGGCTCTCTGTTAGGGTCTCTCACAGCCTGTTATAGAGTCCTATGGTTCTGTAATCTAAAGGCAAGTCTCTATTTGGTGTTAGCAGAGCCATGTGACCTGCTTTCTAGATGTAGGCTTTTATTTTTTTCTACTGGTGACATCTGACGCTGATAGTAGTAACTTCACAAGTCTTACTTTCCTGCTAACTGCATTCGCTTATGAATAAGCTGGCCCTTGCAGTAGCAGCTTTACTAACTCAGTTCATCCCACTCCAAGTGATAAACATGTTTCCATGGCATTCATTTTTGCATTACCTCGTCTTGGACAACAAACACCACCTGGTAAAAGTGATTTGTGGTATTCTCCTTGTGTCATCATGCTACTTATCTTTTATTTTTTTCCCAATTGGCATAGTTTCTGCCTTTTCATTCATATTAGTCAATACATTATGCCATCCAAAATTCACAAGTTTATTCTATGATCAGCATTGTACAAGAGAAGCAATGTAATAAAACACATACTTCCTATCACTTTTATGAAATATGTAAATAAAGAAAACTCGGTGTCAACAACAGAAGTATGGGCATGGTCTTCAATGTCTTCTATGCCATGTGAAGTGATGCCCACCCTCTTTCACAGCTGCCAAGCTTTCAGATTGCTATTTGTGATATTTTGATAATTTCGTTATAATTATGAGTCAGCCAACTCAGGCATTTGCAGCAGTTTTAAAATCTTGTAGTTTCTTGTTGCTCAAATAAGTCAAATTTCTGATATTTATATGTTTCCCTCGTCTTCATTGCTTGATTTTCTGCTTGCAAGAAAGAGTCACTCATAGTCATTGAAATGCCACTCATAATTACACTGAAATTATGAAAATGTCACACATAGCAATTTGAAACCTTGGCAGCTATGGCCAGGGAGTCCGAGAAATGGAGTCATTGCTCCTCGCTCCCCTCCCGCTGGTGCTTCTAGTTAGGCAAAGGGAGGAGGTTTGGTGGCACAACCCCAACCACACGTGATTCCTTGGTTCCTGGCTCTGGCTTTTTTTTTTAATAATTTTCCGATGTGATAGGAAAATAAAACTTGAGTTTTAAAATTGAATTTCTGGGTTGGAATTCTGAAAGCCCAGTTAATAAAATATGTCTTTTGTACTCCAGAACGAATTGTCAACATGAAGTATAATTGTTATTGCACTACCACTTAAAAATGTAGAAAAAAAACCATAAACTGTTACCTCAGATTGAACTAGGTTTATCTCATTTGCAATAGTTTCAAATCAGATTATCTGAGAACATTCAATATGTTGAAATGGCGTTTTTTACCTATATCCACATGTTCTTAAGTGATGGCTGAAACCAGTATGTAAAAAGGTTGATCATTCATTTTGGAATGTTCATCTACCACTTTTTATTGGGGGGGATGTGAACGATGAATATACTGCAACTATTTATACTGTTTTAGAAAGAACTTGTTTCAGCAAGTTATAACCAGACCAAAATGATAGGAATATTTCAAGTATTTGGTCACTCCTCCAAAAAGAAACTGACCATATTAGTTATTCGGCTTAGGCCGTTTTAGTTTTGAATTCCTCTAAAGAGATTTCAAATGTGTACAGATTATAGTAAATGTATATTTCTTGTTTTTAAATAGCATAGTAACTGATTTAGATTCTTTTGTCCCCAGCTGGGCACCAACAAGTGACAAGTGTAGCTTTTTAAATATCTTTTCAATGGCCCAAACAAACTGAGTTGCGGAACTGCTGCAGTCAGGGTTGGCTTGGGGACACAATTTGGCCCCGGCAGCCAAAAAAAGCAGTCAACATTCGCAGATCTAAACCTTTTGCAAAATAATTCTTGGTTACGATCATGGAGCTAAGTTTTAGCAAACATTTGTGGTAATGGCACAGAACTAGACTACTTTTACAGTCACCCTAGGCTTTTAGATATGTGTTTTTACAGTACTTAAGAGAGGCCCTCCAATGCTTAGAGACTGGTGAAAAGCTCAAATAATGGAAATGATGCCAACGTGTAAATGCAAAAATACATTAAAAAAATAGTGTGACTTTCCTCAAATACATGCTGCTTCATATAGCACAAGGCTGGTCCAGAGGCATTGGTGGTGCTTTATATGGGTATCAAATAACATTACAGACAGTCACATCCATTTTGTTTGGCTCTTGTAGATTAAGTGATTTGCCCATAACCACAGGATTTTGAGCTGATGCTGGGTTTCAAAGTCAGCCAAGGCTACAATCTCTCCCGGTTGACTGCAGTACTTGATTTATGGCAGGCAATGGAGAACAGCAGAGACTAATGTATCTCAGCCTATTGCATACATGAGAAGGAGATAAAAATAACTGAAGCGCCCCCTTGCAGGCCCTCACCAACCCCACAGCACCCTCTCTAGTCCTATCCCCTGTCCAGTTCCCTGCAAGCAAGTGCTAATGTCTTCCCATCAGCAGCTTCTTGGATCTGCTTTCACACCTTGAGGGAGCCAAAGGGCAGACACACCTCATGCTGTGGTAGTCAGAGGAGCCATTGTCATTTTCCCTCTGACAAAGCGGTAGCCTGACCTTAATATGCCTCAGGGTAGGAAGATTGTATGTATGTCAATGTATGATGTCCTTCCACTATTTACACTAAAACATCCTAACCATAATGTACTGTAGATAAAATGGTATCCTTCCATTACTCCCACTACATCGACCTAACCATCATCTACCAAAAATGGCTGCTATTCTGAACAGAAACGTTCAAAACAACATTTTAAAGAACATAAAAAATACACATTCTCTCAGGTTCTGCACTACATGGAAAATGAGATTTCAAAACATATTTTCATTAACATTTTCTTTACCCCTAACAAACATATAAATTAGGCCGGCCACCAATTTGTGCTCAGTGATGCACTGACTTACCCGGTAACCACACACTTCTACAGTAACAGGAGAAAACTGACAGGTTGGACCTCAGACACTGCCATCTATTGACAGAAGTAGGTATAAGTTGAAAACGAAGCACACTTAGATAAAAAACTATTAATTGACAAGCCAATTTTTGTAAACATTTTTAATATATTTACAGAACTTGAAAAATACATCAAACAATACAATACCTATTTTCTGTTCAAAGCAAGTGTTTGTTTTAAATAATTATGAATAAACATTAAATGTAAAAAAGGCAAATTGCAGACTTTGACTATGGACATGCAACAATAAAAACTGAAATACATTTCAACAGAAATTCTTCTGTAAGTACACTGTCATGTCTTTGCATTACAACAACATACATATTTCCAGTGTTAAATAAGCCAAAATTGGCCAGTAGTGGGGGGCAAATTTACTGTTCTAATGCCGCAGGGTGCTTGCCCGAGAGAAGGTGCTGGTCACTGGTGGAGGGCAAAATTACTCTTCTAACTCCGTAGCGTGCTTCCCTCATATAAGGTGCTTGTCAGTGCATGGGTAAAAAGTTAGGGCCTCATTAGGATAGCAGACATCCTTTAGGAATGGAGAGTGCCTGCCTACAAGACGGCGGTCCTGCATGCCTAATTATGATGCGAACGCTACCCCCGCGGTCTCAATGTCTATTCTTTGTATTGCTTCAGGAAAGGTGCTGGTCAATGCAAGGGAGCACATTTGCTATTCTAAATCCCCCTGTGTGCTTGCCTCAGGGAACGTGATGGTCACTGGTGGGGGCAAATTACTAGTCTAACTCTACAAGGGGTTTGTCTCAGGGAAAATGCTGGGCAGTGGTGGGGGACAAAACTACTATTCTAACTATACAAGTTGCTTGCCATAGGGAGGGTACTGGTCAGTGCAGGGTAGGAAATGTACTATTCTAACTTCCACATGTTCTTGCCTCAGGGAAGGGGCTGTTCATTGTTGTGTGCCAAAATCACTATACTAACTTTTACGGGTGATACCCTCAGAGAAGGTCAGTGGTAGAGGGCAAAATTATTATTTAATTCTACCAATTGCTTGCCTCCGGGAAGGTGTTCATCAGTATTTGGTTTACTAAATCTAAACAATGAAAAATAACATTATTTATTTTTTTGTACAGTTTAAATAAACAGAAAAGCATCATCTGGACTGCAAAACATCATCACCAGCAGTAGTTCGACAATGAGAAGGCCTTTCACAGGTAAAAGAATTAAAAAAAGGCTATTCTTGCCACAAAAGCTAACCATAATGTTCCTTTCTACAAAGCCAAAAGCTATCCAAACATCAATCATTGAAAAGCAAAATGTTCTTTTAGACCTTCCCAACATCACCCAGAAGGGAGAACACTTTTATTCCACACAAAAAGCAGAGGAAACAATTTCAGAACACCAAAAAGACAACCAAGGAAGCCTTAGTAAGGTGAGGCAGACAACCTTAAGCATATGAAGTGCCTCTTTTTCTTACAACAGGAATCAACTACAAACCATATTAGAAAATCACAGGTCACAAAAACCAAGAGAAACTAAGTAACAAAGAGTGTGTTCCTGAAAAACTCATTTGAAAACAAAAAAAACTGTTAACCATTTTTTTGGGAGGTTCAAAACACAAAACAATATTAAATTGCAAAAGCACATATTAACAGCAATGCATAGTAATAAACTGTTTTCTGAAATGTCACTGGTCAAACATGTCTAACCCATTTTTCTTCCGAGAATAAACGTTCTTTTAAAAACATAAACATAAAACTCAAAAAATCTTGTTTTACTTTCTTTTACAGACATTTCAAAAATTGCATCAGCAAGGCAAACTACTTATGTCAAAACCCTAAGAGGAAACTGACTCCTGGAACAAGGTGGCTACCTATATATTAGGACAGATTAACTGAGCATAGGCGTCATTAGAGGTGTGTGCAATATTACTCATCCCATTGGCAAGGCAGAGTGGTTACTCTTGGAGACACTTTTGAATGGACCACAGAACATAACCAATCTGTCTCTGCAATGAATATTGATGCTTGAGAAAACTTAAATCAAATGAAAGCACTTGAATCCACCTCCAATTAACCCTATGGCGCAGTTTTGAGGGAGGTAATCAACACATTCCTATGCATGTAGCAAGTTGTATGTCCACAATCCCAAACTTATGCAGCATTATACAGTAGAAAAAACAGGCAAGTAACCCCCAACGTGTAACACACGAAACATACTCTGATATTTACATTCCTTCTGAACTAACTGTCACTGTTACTAATGAAACCTTTCTTTTGCTTGACAACGAAAACCCTAAGACAAGAATACTAATCTTAAGCACGCTCTGTAACTTTGTAAAATTGGAGACTAGTGATATTTGGATGATGGATGTGACGTTTACAGCCACACCCCAACCAGTCACCCAAATATACACTATTAGCGCCTACATTAATAACACTGTAGTTCCCTTAGTATACAGTTTACTCCTTGATGAGCACACCTCAACTTACACTGAATTTTCAACAATTCTCAAATCTGAAACACAAAATAAACATCGTAGAAAAGTGATAATTTATTTCCATTATCAATGATAAACAACATAATCAAAATGTATACCGAAACTCAAATTCAAGGATGCTGTTTTCACTTTTCACAGGCGAATTGGCAAAAAATCCAAAAATTATCCTTAGTTGAGGATTACATAAGAGACAAAAAACTGCAATTTGAATCGAAACAACAAGATGCCTTGTACTTTCATCTACTTGACTGTGTGGTTGAATACTACACTTCAATTACTGAATCTGACTGTTTTACTACAAATGAAGAGAAATTGGGCGCCCTACAAAATTACTTTGAGGAAACATGGATTGGCTGTCTAAGCGGGTCACTTTGCAGGAGGAATCCCAGGTATCCTGTGAAGTGGTGGACCTGTTAAACTACCTGCTTAGAGGGAGGAGCAAAGACCAAAATTGCCATAGAAGGATGGCACAACACCATAACTCAATCGGAATACCTCACCCAGACTTTTATCATTTCTTGGAAATTTTGAAGAAGAAGCAAAGTTTCCAAGAAATGAGAATAGTACTATCATTGACTGGTAGTCTGAACCCACGAAATTCCAAAACAACAAAAGAAATATCAGGGAGACTACTGGGACAAATTAAAAAATGTCCTTGATGGTAGCTTCAGACTACCTAGACGATGTTGCACACATACTACAGTTCTAACTATCACTAACACCTATTCTGTCTTACGTGCCTGTTTTGCATTTTTTTTAAATAAAATTGGAATTTTCAATATATTTTTTAAAATCCTTTAAAAAATATAAAGGGATATGAAAGGATATAGCATAGCCATATTTTACAACAAACAGAAAAATGCATCCCAAAAACAAATACAGAAAATTGAAAATAGTTTGACAAAAAACACAACAAGAAATCCATTGTTGCAATCTCCTCTCCATTGATTTTTCTGTCCATGGTGTGACAAAAGTAAAAAATCCACCCTTTTCAATGTAGGAAAAATCCTGCATTAACTTAAAATTCATTAAGAAAAAATTCCAAATTGTCCAAAACATCCATTTGGCCACCCATGCCATCTGTGTTCTCGAAAATTCCATATGCACAAACATCCATGAATATGCTATTCTTTTTTTAAAAACGTGTCGCACCCAAATGCAAAACAAAAAAATCTTGCTTCCTTTACAGATTGGATTAAAAGCAATATTAATAATTTTTTTCCACATTCTTTATTTTTTCACACCAAAAGTATAAAAACAGCAATTAACTTGATGTGGGACTACAACTGCTTCCTGTATAGGAATGAAAGTTGTGGTTAAACACATTCTTCCAAATACTAGCATCTATCTAACTACCTCCCTCCTCTCTCCTTACAATAAAGTATGCCGCTCACAATCTCTATCAAATAAAAAAAATTGTCTTACCTGACCACAGCTCTTCCTTGCTTACGATCTTGACCGCGATGCTCCATCAACTGTAGAAACAAATGCTCAACCACATACGTCATCTGTTATGTTATGTTAATTTTAATTTATATAGCGCAATGAACTGAGGCGTCTCAGTGCTGTTTGTTTCAGCCAATGTAGAGAAAAGACTGCCAGAAGAGTTACCCTGATTTAAACAACCAGGTCTTTACAGCCTTTATGAAAGATGGAAGACATGGTGTAAAGTATGGAAGTACAAGGTGGTATCCAAAAAAGGTTTATTTGATGGTGAAAAAGGCACAGAGCATCCAGATAACAGAAGAGCAGGATTAAACTGCCAAACAGGGAATCTGAAACATAGAACCAGGGAGACTCACGCAGGAGCAAGGTTCTAGTTCCAACTAATGAAATAAATAAATAACAAGGAACAGCATAGAAAGAAAAGGATAGAATGCAACACATCTCCTTCCTATAAAACAAACAAAGAAAGAGAGGAAAAGGGCAAATTAGGACAGAAACCTAGAAGGAAGAATTACAGGTCTGGCATTGGTTTTGACCCTATGAGCTACAGACTGAGAGGGTAGAACACAGTCGCTGTTGTCACGAGTAGAACTCTGAGCAGAACCTTTGTCATGAGGAAAAGTCTGAACAGAACAAGGAGGAACAAACGTACACTTTGCGACCTTCCTCATGTTCCAGGCTCTACCATCTTGGGTAATAACAGAGTTCCTGAAAACTTTAACAATCTTAATGGGATTGCTGAACTTAGAAAGACCTTTGAGAGCGAACCCGGGTTTCTTGATCCTAACCCATTCACCCACAGCAAAATCAGGAACTTTCACATTCATTTTACGGTCAAACAAAGTCTTCATAGTGTTCTGCTTGGTTTCAACATGATTGGCCACCTGCGAAACGTCCAAGTGGTCAACCTTAACATCCAATTTCTTAACCCACCACGGACAGATATCAGAACTCGGAGTTCTCCCTCTCAGAAGCTGGAAGGGACTGACTTCCGTGACAGCATGCGGGGTGATACGATACATCCAGAGTCTTTCCCTTACCACATCCCTCCAAGACTCACCCGAAGAACAAGCAATCTCCACAGCATTTTTAAGAACACGGTTAAACCTTTCAACCTGGCCATTTTCTCTAGGCTCATACAAAGAGGTAGTGTGATGCTTGATACCACAGGAGACAAGAAAATCCTCCATGTCCCGGGAAATAAGTTGAACGCCGTTATCAGTAACTAGGATTTCAGGAGACCCCTCTCTAGCGAAAATTTCCCTAAGGAAAGAAATAATGACTAAGGTGGTGGCACAGGAAACAAATTTAACTTCCGGCCATTTGGTGTGATAGTCAATTAAAACCAAAGCAAAACGAGCATTCTCAGGAAGACGATGGAATGGACCGGAGATGTCAAAAGCTAGTTTTTGCCAGGGATGATCAGGCCAAGGAACAGGACAGAGAGGAGCAGAAGACACCTTAAGCATCTTGTCATTATTTACACAGTCCAAACAGTCACGAACAGTTCTGTCTACCATCTTGTCAAGACCAGGCCACCAAAAATTGGTCCTAATAAGGCGTTTCATAGAAGACATTCCAATATGAGTTTTATGGGCCAAGGAAAGGATCTTCTTATACAAAGAAGCAGGAGGAATCATTTTCCCGGCCTTAAACAAAATCTTACCAATAGCTTCAATTTCAGACGAAACCTGACAAAAAGGAGCAAATTCAGGCATAACAGATTTATCTTTGGGCCAACCTTTTTCCAAACAGTCAAAAATGAATGAGAAAATAGGATCCTTCTCAACCTCAGACATCCACTCAACTTCAGAAATCCCCTTGAAATCACTGGAAACATAATCATTGACCACAGAAACAATATCAATCTCACGATTATCTGAGTTGGGGCCAATATCAGGGCAAGGCAACCTGGAGAGAAAATCTGCCGTGACATTACTTCTACCAGGAACATACAAAACCTCAAAATCATACTCCTGTAACTTAGAAGATAAACGTGCAATGCGAGCAGTTGAATTCCAACCACCCCCAGGAGACAAGATTCCAACCAAAGGCTTGTGATCGGTTTTGAGAATGAACCTGTTGCCCCAGACATAATTGCGAAAATGCTCAACAGCCCATGTGCAGGCTAATAATTCCCTTTCAATGACTGCATACCTCCGCTCAGTGAGAGATAGAGTCCGAGATGCAAAAGCAACACACCATTCTTCCTTGCCTGAAATCTGACTTAACACAGCCCCAAGACCATAACAACTGGCATCCACAGTGATGATGCACCTCTTGTTAAGGGAAAAGGATCTCAAAGTGGGAGCATTCACAATGTCCTCCTTAATAGAACAGAAAGCAGACTCTTGCCTATCAGACCACACAAAGTCTGAGGACTTTCTAGTAAGCTCCCTGAGGGGTTCCATCTTCGTGGCGAAATTGCGAATAAACTTACTATAGTACTCGCATAAGCCAGCAAAGGAAAGCAATTTTTCTTTATTGTCAGGAGAAGGGGCATTCACAATGGCGTCAACAAGAGAACGTTTGGGAACGACACCATCAGCAGATAACGTGTGACCCAAATATTCCACACTCTTACAAAAGAACTTACATTTGTTAAATTTAAGAGTAAGACCAGCATCGCATAACTTGTTGCAAACATCCTTAAGATGGACATGATGATCATCCACATTCTTAGGGAAAATGAGGATATCATCCTGGAAGCACTTCACGAAAGAGCAAACATCCTTAAAAATATGGTGCATAGCCCTTTGAAACACCGAAGAGGCGGAAGCTAGGCCAAAAGGCATCCTCTTAAATTGAAAAAGGCCAAAAGGAGTGATAAAAGAGGTAAAATGCTTTGCATCATCAGTTAATTCAATTTGGTGATAAGCGGAACGCAAATCAAGGGTTGAAAAGATGCAAGCACCATCCAATAAGCATACCATCTCATTTATATTTGGGAGAGGGTGACAATCAGTGACTAAATTGGCATTGAGAGCCCTTAAATCCACACACAATCTGATGCTTTTGTCGGGTTTCTGTGCTAAAACGATGGGCGAAACCCATTCAGAGGACTCTACTTCCTCAATAACACCTCCAAGAATTATGTCATCCAATAAGATTTTGAGCTCAGCTCTGATACTAATGGGTACACCCCTCAATTTTTGTTTAACTGGGATAGCACCACTTTTGACTTTGATTCTATGGGAAAAACCTTTAAGTTTGCCTAGCTTTTCAGAAAAAACTTGAGGAAATAACAAAGGGAGATCCTTCTCAAGATCACACACATTCTTGGGAGTCTCAAAAACATTCTTACCATTTTCAGACGGAGGAGTACTAACGCAACAGGAACTAGTGTTGTCTAAATGTGAAGCATCACAAGTAATGGCAACAACAGAGATAGGATCTTTGTTCCTGGGATTTAAAGTAATACCAAGTCTGGCTTGATCCCTCCAGCCCAAAACATTCACACCTTTGACAGCAATATACATTTTGATCCAAGCATTATTTCCCCTAAACTCAATAAGGACTTCCTTATAACCAATGACATTTATGTAAGATTCATCAAAGTTTTGTGCAACGATATCAGGTTCACATAAGCTTGCTTGATCAACTAGACTCCCAAAAACTTCATGACAATACATTTTTGTAATGATGGTCCATGGAGAACCTGAATCAGCCATAAGTTTGAGCTGTTTTCCCAAAATGTTGACAATACAATCTGGAGAACTCAAACTTTCAGCAGATTTGATATCAAACATATTCCGGATAGACACAACAATACCATGTTCAAGGTCTTGGGAAGATGACATAGCTTGTGACACAGTAGAGACTTTGCCTTTAGAAGAAAGATTAAAGGATGAATCTTTTCTTGCATTAGGGTCTTTGCACATCTTTGTGAAATGACCTACACGTCCACACTTAGTGCAGTCTTTTCCAATAGCAGGACAACGAGGATACGAAGCAATGTGGTTGGGATTACCACATCTGAAACAGTAATAATTTTTAGAGTTGGACTGAGTCTTCGTATTCGTGTTGGGCTTGCCACTGGAAAACGAACTAGTAGGGGAGACAACATTAACATTACTCTCATCAACACTAGAAGATGATTTATTAACAGAGCCAGAAGAAGTTTTACTTTCAAGAGTTTTCATCCAACGCTCAGACTGTTCAAGGGCTTTGGAGGTACTAATAGTCACTTCTAAACTAGGATCACCCAAAATCCAAAGTTGTTCCTGAACTTTTTTACTTCTTACGTGTACTATGATCTGGTCCCTGAGCATTTCGTCAGTCATTAACCCAAAATTACAATGCAGGGACAAGGCTCGAAGTGCGGTAAGAAAGTCATCAAAACTTTCATTTTCTTCTTGAGCTCTAGTGTAAAATTTGTATCTGTTTAATGCAACACTAGTATTGGGTTTAAACCTATTCTCAATGCGCAACAATGCTTCGTCATAAACATTGTGATCACCTCCAGAACGCATGGGTGGAAGAGTTCTGAATACATTTTGACCCTCTGAACCCAAACAGTGGAGAAAAATATTTTTCTTTCTCTCAGCAGACATACGTTCACCATCAATGGCCTTTAAATAAGTAATACATTCTTCTTTCCATCGTGACCATGGAATAGATGGTTCACCCTTACTCTGTAGAAACTTGCTGGGAGGATCAAATTGCATGGTTAAATAATGTGGTTACACAAGCTTAATAAAGTACCTGTATACAACAGAAGAATATGAACATAACGTTCAAAATAGTAAAGAATTGCCCCAAAAAGTGTACACACTGAGAAAATATTCCTGAAGAATGTGAAAAATATACTTGAAATAATAAAGTTTAGTGGATATCCAAAAGAGCACAGCTTAAAGTATGTAGCGCAAGATCCTCACAACGCAGTAGAATCTTCGTTGAAGTCACGAGTCTTTCCAGAAAGATGACAGTTTAACCCCATGGCTGCTCAGCATATTCCCATGCTGTGCTGAGAAATCGTTACTCCCATTATGTATGACGAGCTGGGCTCGTCATCAGTGTTTGAGGAGGCTACTCCATGACGAGCCCAGCTCGTCATGAGCCTGGAAGGGGTTAAACATAAATTTCACAATGTAAATGTACCAACCAGTATACACGCTTCAATCTGGAGATGCACCGCCCAGCGCATTGATGTCAAGTGAAGTACTATATTGCGCGTAGGCTTTAATCACATCAAAACAATTGTTGCGCGTCAGGCATCAAGCACACACAGCGTGTATTTGCACGAAAGGCTTGATCAGCGTCATTCAGAGTGGACGCTTTGTGACTCTGGACGCTTTGTGACGTGGGCAACAACAGGAAAAACAAGGCGCATCAATCTTAGAAATAGCGTGAAGGCGTTGAGCGTGATGACGCGTTGAGCGTGATGACGAGTTGAGCGTGATGACGTGTTGAAGGCTGGTTGGTGGTTATGGTAACCAAAAACGTCACGTTGCCGAAGAAACTTGTAGCTATGGCAACAGCAACAGCAAGGTCTCGGAAAGAGGAAAACATACAAAATCCATAATTTCCGAAATGTACATACCAGGAGGTTGCCGATAGGACGTTTGAAAAGATAATTTCTTAAACAGCGCTCCGAAAACGTTGAAAACGAAGAGGTAGACGGGTTCGTTTTTTTTTAAGAGGAATTTTCGCACCTGTGCCTTAAAATTGCCGCAGAAAATACTCCTCAGGTTCTCCAATCGTCGCCAGTTTTGTAAAGTATGGAAGTTCAAGGTGGTATCCAAAAAAGGTTTATTTGATGGTGAAAAAGGCACAGAGCATCCAGATAACAGAAGAGCAGGATTAAACTGCCAAACAGGGAATCTGGAACATAGAACCAGGGAGACTCACGCAGGAGCAAGGTTCTAGTTCCAACTAATGAAATAAATAAATAACAAGGAACAGCATAGAAAGAAAAGGATAGAATGCAACACATGGTTCTTTCTTTATCCCCAGAGGGAGCTTATTCCATATTTTGGTTGCTTCTATCACAATTCTCCTCCCACCCTATCGTGTTTTTTAAAATTGGGCTAATCAACCGGTTTTCAGTAGCTGATCGAAGTTCCATCGCTGGAACATACTACTTGAAACTGTGACTCAGAAAGGCAGACCCAGATTATGGATTGCTTTGTAGGCAAGGCAGAGTACCTTTAAAAGTTATTATTTGTTTAATGGGGAGCCAGTGTAGTTCTTCCAGATTTTGAGTCACTGAGCGAATTTGGGGATTTTCAAAAGGCGTCTTGCAGTGGCATTTTGTAAAACCCGAAGTTTATTTAGATTATATTTAGGAGCAGTCAGAAGCAAACTGTCACAGTACTCTATTTTTGATAGAATTAATGTTGTAACTAGGGTTTTTAGTAGGTTAGTCGGTATGAAAGGCTGGACCTTTTTAGTTATACTGAGAGTGTTGAATGTAGAGAAGGTGAGTGTATTTACTTGATCTGCAAAATTAAGTTTGGTATCGATCATTACTCCTAAATGTCATGCTTTATCCACTGAGGTAAGGTATTACAACACTCCCTAACCCCTATTTCCATTGCATCCTGTGCCAGAGAAAGAGTGTCACAACCTTACAAGCATTTTTTTGAATTGTATTACCATATGTAAAAAAAGAATTTATTGAATGCCTATGTATTAAAAATAATAACTGACTATTAATACACTCTCCCACCCAAAATTCCTATTTCCCTTGCATCTCTTGTCAGAGAAGGGGTGTCACACCCACGCAAGCATTATTTTTAATTATTATTAAATGACTTTAAAATAATATTGTATGTAATATATATCAATACCTTGGTATAACAATGAACACCTGAGTATTAATTCACTCTTCCACCCAACCCCCCTAATTCCCCTACATCCTGTGCCAGAGAAAAAGAATTACTTAAAAATAATATTTCATTTAAAATGGTCTATACCTAGATATTAAAAT
The DNA here is from genome assembly GCF_964263255.1 of Lissotriton vulgaris. Taxonomy (NCBI): domain Eukaryota; kingdom Metazoa; phylum Chordata; class Amphibia; order Caudata; family Salamandridae; genus Lissotriton; species Lissotriton vulgaris. The sequence continues at coordinate 1,037,523,282 of NC_141694.1, forward strand.
GTAAATATAATATATATGTATATGAATAATTTATTATAGCCTTATAGCCCGCTGTAGCGGGCTATACCGGCTATTAAAGGCCCGCTGAATCGTTAAAGGCCCGAGCCGAAGGCGAGGGACTTTAACGAGACAGCGGGACTTTAATTGCCGGTATAGCCCTGCTACGAAGGGCTATAAGGCTATTAGAACATTCTGCCACTAGAGGGCAGAATGTTCTAACAAATTAAACAAAGGGTTCTCGAAGCTCGAGGGGATTTATATCCCCTCGAGCTTTGAGAAGCCTTTGTAGAACATTGGAATGTTGCTCTGCTGGCCTTTACCGGCCCGTAGAAGCAGGGAGCATTCCATTGTCTGCAATGGAGCTCCCAACATTCTAATGTTCTAATAGTATTTACCTAAACACTTACCCTAATTCTTGATGTAATACCATGCGTTGTAACAGCATGCATTGTAAAGACACGATCCTTGTAATGGCTGCATTGTAAAAGCATTATGATGTAATAGATGTTTCCCTCAGGCAGGCCTCTGCTAGCCAAAGAGCAACACTTGTCAGCAGCTACCCTGAGGGATCCTTCCAGCATTCCCTTCAGTGGGTAACCTGGGGCTAATTCCTCTGGTTGAAACTCTGGGGCAACCCTAACGGGTGTTCCGTTGGCACACAGCTTAAGCACCAGATTAAATTATATGGGCATCTCTTTGCGATCTCTATTGTACATGCCTGAACAATGGGGGTATGTCTTGGGAGTCAGGCTCCATGGAGACTCCAATTGTATGCCATCCATGAGTACAGGGTCGATATCACTGCATGAATGAGTGTTCATCACTATCATGATATGGGGCCGTGGAAGCCCCAGCGAGGACTGACCTCCATCTAAATTGCAACTGTTTTATCTCATCGTAGATTCCCTTTTAAATCTACGCTACACCTCTTAAACAAATGCTGGGCTGGCCATCTTTGCTTCCATTTGCCCACTAATGTGCAAGCTAACCTGCCCCACAGGTCACTGTCACATACACCTCTATTAGGGTTTCTACCGCATACATTGGTGACATCCTGAGGCTTTTCTGGTCTCTCCACCCAGTGGTCTGCAGACTTTCCTGTTGATCTTTAAGTTGTCATTTACCGTTTTGGATGTACTGTTTGGTCACTTGGGTTGTTGGTCCCCACCCCATGTAGTTCAGGGGAATATTTTGGTTATAGTAGGAAATTTGCACCACACTCCAACATACAACACATTCTTACAATCATGCTCACAAACCTCCAGCTGGGACTTACAACTGGGTGATATGTGTTACCACTTATCCATATAGGACTTTACTAGGTAAATATACTTTTCTGTCCTGGAATATTAGAGACATGGGTACTGCCACCAAAGGCATATGAATACATGCAAAGCTGAGGATAATGGCAGTTCAAAGGGCCTACCCAAAATAAACTGACCTTGATGTAGCTGGAGGAGGGGTCAATTACTCAGTACTGCGTATTCGCTAGGGGAGCCACAGTCTATATTTGTCCTGGTGCCTCTTTCCAAAAGAACAAGGCACTTAAAGACCCAAATGGCTTATACGTCTTTGTGAGGGGCTGCTTAGATGGTTCCTCCCTAGTCATAGGCAACATTTATGCACCAAACTATGAACAGCCCCAGTTTCTAGACTTCCTTCCCGTAAAACTAGTAGGCTGGGCCCTGATCTTGTAGATTTTAAAGGGGAAACTTCAACTGTGCTTTGGACATTTCTCTTGATAAATGATACCGCCTCTCCCAGCACACCAGTCATCCAGAATGCTTATGCCCTGTCAGCTTGGTGGCCCTATTAGTACCTGCTAATCTCAAGCTGAGGTAAAAACCTACAGCATAGGGAATACTAATTTTCTCCCTTCCCTCTTATGGACTACAGACTACATAGTGTACAGAGGTAAAACTTTTTTGGACCACATTCCTCTCTGTAGGAGTCTGACTTGTGGTAAAATACCCACAGAGATCCTGCCTTGGCGTCTGCAACCGACGTGGCTGGAAGATACCCCCTTAAAGTATACAGTCTCCACCATCTGAGTGGAATTGGAAATCTTTGAGGTTGTGACCGGGGGAAAGGGCTTTGCATAAAAAAAATGTTATGGACAGGCGCCATATATTGGATTCAGAACTTAGAACTTCCTTGCTCACTTCACAATAGAATCTGGGATACTGAGTAGCTCCACGACCCACGCTAATCTGAAGCAGACACAGGCCAACAAGAGACACAAGAGACACTTATGCAGCCCCCATGATGTCTGGACTGGTCTTATACACTGCTAAATCTCTCTGACAAAGCGGCAGCCAGACCTTAATGTGCATCAGGTTAGGAACACTGTATGTATGTCAAGACCTTTGATATTTATTTGATACTACAGGCTTTCAAATGGTACCCTTGTGGTTGAGACTGAGACGGGCACTAAAAAAATGGCCTACCAAAGGGTCTCAAAAACAGGCCCATCGGCTGGTAGCCGATTGTCTGCCTTGCCAATCTGAGGCTGGCTGAAGTTGGGTTCGATGGTAAAGGAGGGACTGTTGTAATACTAATACGAGCAGCAGATGTTACTGTTAGCCCAGTTAGGGGGATAACTTTGGACCATTGGAGATTTCAGCAGTGAGCACTAACTCAGTAAATTATTGTATGGACATCACATCCAAGAAATGCAAGACCCTGGGTGCCAAATATGCCCCCTTATGGTGATTTAGGCACCTTAGCAAGTGCATATTTGGACCTAATTCAAGCAAGTATACCATTTTTAAAATAAGGCTACATGTTTCAGAGAAATGCTACCTACCAGTTTGCAGCCATGAACTTCAGAGTGATTCTCCCCCCACTGCCCCTGCCCCTCAAGGGTGCGGGTGGCGCTCTCAAGCACGGAATCTCCGGCCTGTACAGCTCTGGTCTGCAGATGCTGTTCTGAAGGATGTCTCAGCTTCCTCCGTCCACATCTACAGATCCACGACCTGTCTCTGCAGACGGAGGCTTTGGGATGATTACGGTTCTGCAAGGCCCATTTAAAACGCCTGCGCTCCTCTATGCAATTGTTGTGGAATGCATATGCTAAAAGCAGACTGCTGAGGCATCGCAGACGCTTTTGAGGAGAAGTCTGGTGTAACAAGCCGGGCGGAACACAGGCCCCTGTAGCAAGTCGAGAATAAAGGTGTGCAGAGTTCTGTTGGGCCCCTTATATTCTGATGGGGGTCATTTTGCGTTACATCACATGTAACAATGCTAAGTAGCCTTTGACTGACGCACAAAATCAGTTGTGTAGGTGGGATTGCCCCCACCTCCCAAACACACTTGAAGAATCTCCCATTAGCATCGGAATAACCGGTACTAGGAAGGAATGTTTCTTTGAAAAACTCAAGTCTCAACAATTGAATCATACAATCATGTATTTTGACACATTTTCCTTGGCATTATGGATTGAATTAAATAGAGAGGATGCCATAATCGATTGCACGGTGAAGATGAGAACAAGTAAAGCGATCGCGAACAATCACTTTTGGAAACATAGAAAGCCGCGAGGTTTTCTCGCGCGAGCACGCGCCACTAAGATCCATATGGTGTAAATTATCGCACCCGTGTCTGGGCATGATATTTGAAACCATATGGCAGCAAGACGTGTAATAGACACCAATAGGCCATGGGCGGAGCTATGCGCCCGCCTTTGGCCTATTGCGTGCTCTCTTAATAACAAACACGCAGGCAAAGACCAATAGCAGGCCAAAAAAGTATAAACATACGCACGAGCATGTACAATTCCAGGGTCCGTTTCGGAACCCTGGACAAAAGGACTCTTGCTGCGCGAGCAGTGCTGCCCACTACATCGCTAAGCGCGAGCCCTAAATATGGGCTTCTGGTTTGATTGCAATGTGATTTGTTATGTTGACATTTAAAAAAAAAAACTTGCTGCCATACGTTGAATAAAAGTCTCCCTTTTCTCCCTCTGGAAAATTGGGTGACTGTGCTGGGAACTTCAATCCTCTTATATCTGGATTTTGGCAACTCTCTCTGGGCCTCATTTACAATCTTTTGACATTGGGGAGCGCCACAGGCCTTCTTGCTGTGCTGCCATACATAAAAAGAAAAGGGCAGGAATGCGCCATATCTATGAAATATATCGCATTCCTGTTCGCTTTTCCTGCTATGGTGCACAATTGGCTTCAATTGGCTAATACAGGTACCTTTGCACTATAGTGCAAGGGTGTCTGAACTGTGGTAATGATTGTTTTTGCACAGAGGACACCTTCCTCCACAATAAAATCAATGTAGGCAACTTCCTCCTTCTCTGTGTGTAGCTAAATGCAGCACACATAGAAAGAGGAAAGAAACTTGGAGAAATAACGTTTTTTTCTCCTCGTTGCACCTCCCTTACACCACCCCTTGGAAGGTGTAGGCTTTTGATGCATTCCCAGGTGTACAGAACATTGTAAATCTGGGAATGTGTCAAATGTCATCGGTGTTACGTGGAAACACTCATAGTAATGTAGGTAGAAAAGCTTTATTCGAGTTATAGACTCATAAAAGCACAACATACATATTTATAAAAACATCACACTTAGTCAAGACATTTTATCCAATACATTAAAACAGTTGTGCAAGCTTAATCATTGTAAAACAAAATAATATACAAGTAAAACATAGTCAAGGAACATTAGGAGAAACAGAAAGAGCTCTCCGCCTAATGGACCAAGCCCACCCCAGGTACTTTGCTATTCCCATGACAATAGGCTCCTCGGAAGTAGTACAAATAATTCTCTGCGCCTCAGCTGCACTGGATGTCCCAAGGTTCTTACAGGTAGGGATTAACCAGACCCTTCTTGGGGAGGCATAAGCCTTACAAGCAAATAGGAAGTGTCCCACACTTTCTTTAGTTGCGCCGCACGCTGGGCAGGACTGGGTGTTCAAACTGTTCCACCTGCCTGTTAGATCTCTCAACGGGAGGGAACCAGATCTTAATTGGAAGAACAACTTTCTGTCCATGGGAACAGTTATAATGTCCCAGTAATTTTCTAGTACAGGACACATTTTACTTTCCAGAAAGCGACCTCCCATTGAGTCAGATTTAACCCTTCTCCAAAGCCTCTCGTCTATCCATTCCCAATATAGCGCTTTAAGTGTATTTTTACTTGGGAACACTTCCCCCGACGGATTGTCCCAAAGGTTGGAAAGACCTAGTTCACCTAGCAATACCCTTAGGTTTTTCAGCCATGATATTTTATGGAATGTATCAATCTTGATTATTGCCAGGAAGCCTTCCCCATAATGCCTAATTTCAGGGGTGGACCAAAGTCGCCTCCAAAATAAGATGGGACGCAGTCTGGCTCGGTCGGTTAACGATCTTCTTCCCAAGTCGAGGCTAAGAGGGATTAATGGTGTACTCTGGGGCAGTCCCGTAATACCCCTAAGAAACCTGTTCTCAGCTATCTGTAATGAAGTTAAATTGTCAAAACCAAACAGCTCCGCCCCATATAAGGCCGATCCTATTGCCTTGGCATCGTATACAGCGAGGACAGGTTTTATGGGTTTAGTTTTGGATCTATTGTGCTCCACCCGTAAGGCCCCCGATATTTGCTGATGTTTCAGGACCGCCTTTTCTATGTGGTGGGACCAACCATAGTTACTTGCAATTTGTACCCCTAGGTAGGTGAACTCCCTTACGACCTCAAGCCCAATATTATTCAAATGTATCCTAGGGCGAGGCTTCTGTCCTCGGGAAAAAGCCATCAGCTTGGTCTTGCCTATGTTTACTTCCAGGCCATGCTCCTGGCAAAAGTCGTCAAACATATTCATAGTAATGCCCAATGCACCTCTCCCCATCGCTGTGTGAGGCAATGCAGTGACTTGATATGCATTGCCTCACATCATTGGACTAGTTGGCTAGCACCTTGTGCCACCAGTCCGTCACTTTTTATCACATAAAATGTAACGCACCACTGGTGCAAGGGGCTTGTAAATAGGCCCCCATATCTGCAATGCCATAAAAAAAAGCCATGCAGGATGGCTTTACGTGGCCTTATAGATATAGCACTGTGCACCACCAATACGTCTACAGAAAGTCTGCAGTTTGCAGTGCACACCCCTTGCTTTGTTCCCCGACACACTTTCTGCTCTCACCCAACCTGTGTTACACTGGCAGGGGTGTACTAAGTTATTACTGCAGTAAAGGACAACCAAGGAGACCAAATGGGACGTTAGCCCGGGCAAAGAGTCTCCCATGCACCACCTTGTCAACTATAATGTGTGTAACAGAGGTACTCAAAGTTACCACATTCAATAATGGGATGAGAGCAACAAGAGATACACAAAATGGGACAACTGTACAAAGGTGCACAATGGCACCACACTAAAATGTAGGCCAACAGCAATGTGTGTGACGACAAATAGTACGCATTGGGCAGGGGCATAACACAGGCCACTGCAGCAAAGGGAGCAGCCTTTCAGGGGCCACACAATTTTCAGGGGACCCTAATCTTTTTGCGGGTACAGATTTCTGTAGCACAAGCTTGACCCGAATGTATTGGAGTGGTTTACACAAGCACCAGCTACATTACACAAGAAAATGTTCATTTTTTGGTAGGCTTGGGTAGAATACATGATTTGTGCAGGATCACAGGATGTAAAGCCAACGTTGAGACTCCATCCTGGTTCCCATGTTCCAAATCATCAGCTCTGGCTGTTATGCCACATCCTCTCCCTATGCTGGATATCTGTGTATGAAAGGCATTTGTTCTTGTGCTGGTGGAGCCACAGCCTTGATTTTGGGGAATCAAAGTGGTTTCTGCTGACTGTAGAAGTGCTCCGCTTGCTTCTAGGTAAGGTAGCGCTCACTGTTGCCCACATGCTGCTGTGTAATGGCCCTCTCATTTATGACCCGCAGACTCTTCTCATGCTAACAGTGCTCCTTATTTCTGTCTCTCCGTCTCCTCTCACACTGGCACTGCCTGGTCCACTCATTTCTGACCCGCAGTCTCTTCTTACGCTGGCAATTCTCCAAATTTCAGTCCAGCAGTCTGCCTCTCACGCTGGCAGTGCTTGGTACTCTTCTTATTTCTGTCCCGTGGCCTCCTCTGATGCTGGCCCTGCCTGGCCTCGTTCTTATTTGAGTCCTGCTGTCTCCTCTTCACATTGACAATAAGTGCCCCCACATTTCTGTGCTGCAGTCTCCCTTTGTCTCTGACAAGCCTTTCCTAATTTGTGACTCAGGACTTTCTCTGGGCCCATGTGTTCATCAACCTTTACTCATATTGTTAAAGATTCCCAGCCTTGGCTTCACAATGCCCCTATTAGTAATGTAAAAATGTACTATCATTAAACGTCAAACAGCATTTCTGTTTAATAATTTCAACACAATCAAATAAGTAGATCATTACATTTAAATTATAGTTCTTAGATAAAGTTTTCAAAACATATTCTCACATGCCCCCAACCAGAACAAAGACCCTTTATTATCTTGGAAATGTGAGGGACTGGCAGTCAGAGGCAAGATGGCGGTTTGTCACTAGACCGCAATGGAAGCACCACACTTGAGCTCCGCACCATGATCAGAATGATGCCGGCCCCTATGTCACCCACGCGCCCGTGACTGAACATCAATCCCAACCTTAATCCTAACCTTTGGCTGACGGAAGATGCTAAACGATTGCCAGAAGCTAACCCGGCACGATCCTAAATTTATATCATCCCTCTACTCACTAATCGGATGGGCTTTCGTAAAAATATTTTTAAACTCACCGGTCTACCTCTGGAGAGAACCGGCTGACTCTGTGAACTGTGCTGATTCCATTGACTCTGTGAACTGTGCTGATCCCATCACAGCAGTCTCCGCTTCTACCGCAATGCCCCCTAAAGCTAATGCAGCCTCTATGCCAGCGGTAGCACGAGCCAGAGCTGCCAGGGCGCTCCGAGAGAGTACCGAGCGCCAGGCACAGAGCGGAGGTGGATTCGGAAAGGCACAGACACCTGCCGTAAAAGGAAAGAAAGAGATGACCCCTTCCGAGGTCGGGGATGCTAACTCACCAAGGCAGGATGCGCTGGCAGCACGAAGGAAGCTCCCGAAAAAGGATGCGGCTGGCCCATTGCCGCTCCAGAGACTACAGTGATCGGCCTGCTTTGAAAAACCCGCGGAGCACTTCTGGAGCGGGAGAAGAAGCGACAGACAGTAAGCATCCCCCAGTGATGCAGCAGAACCTGCCCTGGCTGCCATCGGGAACACACAGCAAGACGGCGAAAATAGTTCTCAAGAGGCTGGTTCTCAAGTGGCTGAAGGAAAGTCTAAAAAAGGTCCCTTTTCCCATGCAGAGCAGTTACAAACACCCACCTCAACCGTGAGTACTACGGGGGCAAGTATACAGTCCAGCCACATGAATGCTAGCTCAGCTCCTGACTTATGTCCAGGCATCGGGGATGTGACTGTTGTTATTGACCAACTCGCCGAAGCAAATGTCTCTAACCTAGCCAATCTCTCCTTGAATGGGGGGTCAACTAAAAATGTATCTTAACTACAAGACATTGCATTAACTGCTAGCGACCCGCAGGCACCACACGAGAAAATGGATGGGATCAGGGGCAACCTTATGTTGAATAGCGCATTCACTGGCAAAGGGCAAGGTATTATTGATCAGAATCCGCAACAAGATCCTCCTAAAGATGATAACAATCTTAACCCTGAGTTGGATAAATAGGCCAGTGACTTCTTCTCTTTTTCCGATGAAGCTGGGGGTGAGGGAGATTGGTCAGGTGAATCTGAATCTGAATCCATGTCTTACCTGATGGACAAGAGCAGTAACAGTAAAGGAAAGAGACATGAGGTTAGCACTATCAAATCTAAGCCCACACAGATGCGCAAAAAGAAACAGCAAGGTGGCGATCTTGTTTGGGATTATTCCCTCACCGACCAGCTTACACTCCCCATATGTAGCACTAAGAGCACCCAGCACATCACGCACCCCTCGCTTGGCGAGCCCTCCCCAACAACATTAGACACTGTTCTACAAGCCATAGCGGCCCACCGCGAGGAAACTGCACAAGATGGGTGGTGGGTGCAAGCAGCACTACGCAAAGTGCAAGGGGTTGTTTGCAAGCTTACCAAGACTTGTAGCTCTTTTGGAGACAGAATTACCGAAATTGAAGCTAGGGTGCTCTCTAACGAAAATGAAGTAGCCATGAATCACGAAAAAATTGAGTCTCATGAGTCCGAATTGGCTGATGTTAGGTGGAAGCTCGAGGACTTCGAAAACCGCCAACGTAGGAACACCCTTCGGATACTTGCTCTTTAAACTGCCAGCTAAACCCGGGACCTACCCTCGGGCAATCTTGGTTTACTTCGGCAACTTTTTGCTTAGGCAAGCAGTCTTTGAGAAAGTGAGGCCATAAAATCAGCGCACTAGTAAAGATATATCCTATTTTACGCTCCCCGATTTTTGCCATGCCACAGTCGAAAGGCGGTGGCGGCTCCGCATGCTAATCAAGCCGTTCCAAGACAAAAAAGCTCAAACCTACCGTAACAATCCAGCACGGCTCAAGGTTGTTCATGGAGGGAAAACAAAATTCTTCCTATCAGAGATCAAGGCCCAAGAGTATTTGGACGAGCTAAAATGACTTAAACAAGAACTGGCACTATTCACATTATGCTCACACTGAATAATAATTAAGTCACTTCATGCACCAATCTTAACAAACAGGGCCAGAATGAGATCTAATGTTTAATTTTGTGTGTTAGGGTTGGGTTTTGGGGGATTTTTTTTTTTTAATTCATTTGTCTTTCGAGAAAATCATTAGGTCGTTGGGGGATTGAGGGGGTTGTTTATGCTCTTAGGTTTTCTAATACATTTAATGTTGCCTGGACATCTGGTATGTCCTGCGCAATAAGCATGAACCGGCAACCTTCTGGGGTAAAAGCATTATTAAAAAAAACTGTGTATGTTCTATTGTATATGCTCAAGTACATTGCTGCATCACCATCATCCAGCCTCTTATGGAGTCTAAATGTCTTTTTTTGGGGGGTGGGGGGGGGGGGAGAGGTGTTGTTGTGAGGTGGTGGGGGTGGGTGGGGGTGCACCCAAAATTGGGAAAAACAGAACCAGATCCAAGATAGGAGTCACTTTTTTTCTTAAATCAGTACTAGGCTGAGAAAGTATTTCAACCAGGGCAGAACAAATATGTTATGAAATCCATTGTGATTCAAAGTTGCAAATACACACTGAACTATTTAATACATTCTTATGGGGAGGGTGACTATTCAAACTTGCAATGTTTCAGGTCTTCTATCTAGAGATAAGCACCAGCGCCTGAGTGAGATAATAAATCAGAACCCCGTGGATATAATTTGCCTCCAAGAGACCCATCTGCCCTGGGACAAGAGGGCGCTGTTAGAATTAGGGGATATAATTTACTAGCATGTACCTCACAAACTTCTAACATTCGGGCGGTAGTTATACTTGCTAAAACCTTTCTAGGCCAAGCGACCCAAAAGTTAGTTGACCCACAGGGCTGATGGGTATTATTAAACTGATCCTTGGTATTACTATTTGTTCGATCTATGTATCCAACCAAGACGACCCCACTATCTTTGAGAAACTCGAACTTGAACTTGCAGCCTGGCAGGAGCCACTTATTTAATGTGGAGATCTAAATATCTCGCTCGGGCCCTTGCTCAATGGCCATGCACATTCAAAATATATGGGTCACAAACCATGAGTTTTTAAAGCTATTAGCAGGCTCGGTGACAGCTTGGGCCTAGTAGATATTTGAGACGCTAAGAAGCACCCTGAACCTGGCTATACCTACTTCTCTTACCCCCATAGAAAACATGTTAGAATAGACTATATATTTACGCCAACCGATTTGTCTACCCAAGCCACAATCATCAAACATCCTAAAATTATCTCTTATCACAATGCACTAACCCTTACAATCAACATCACAACCACAAAGAGACAACACCAGGTTTGGACTTTTGATAGAAAACTCCTGGCCAACAAAGAGTACATCAAGTATATCACCAACTGGGCCCAAGAATTCTTTGATATTAACCGGTATAGCTCCTCAAGATGTGTGGTCTGGGATTGCCAGCTGGACTTGGAGAAAGCTTTAAGGATTAAACGAACCATATATATAATCTCGATCTGTATTGACTTTGTGAATTTAAATTGTGACATTGTTTCTTGTGAATACTCAAAGTTGGTGTGATAGGACTGAATATACAGCTCCTAATGTCAACGTGGGCAGAATTGAAAATATTGAAGCTATTGCTAGAAAGACTACAAGAATTGGCTCAATTTATGGATTATTGTTGGATAAACTCCAAGATGACGTAGAGCAAACGGAAGTGCCCTGGGCAGATCAATTGGGCAATCCAAAAATAGATGTTGATATGAGCCTACAGTTAACATCACGCCTTCTTATGTCAGCTAGCCTAAAAGCCCAGACCTACAAAACCATATATAATCTATACTTTACTCCTGCAAAATTGTATGCTTGGGGCAAAAGGTAGCATGATCACTGCCCCAGGGGCCTATCCGGCCCGCAACATTAATACATATGTTTAGCGAGTGCAGCGAGCTAACCCTAATTAAAAAAATGATGTCTGATTTCTGGGAAGAGGTGTTTGGCCACAAACTGGCTGACTCCTCCACCCTTTATATGCTTGAATATGACAGTACACTCAACCTAAATACGGAGGAAGAAGCAATGTTATTTATTGGTACTGCCGTCTTCAGAGTCATATTAGCAGCACGTTGGAAAGACACTGACCCACCAAGTTTTCAAATGTGGTTAGCTCGTCTTCTTGCTGTTTTTAATCATGAGAGCGCCATTTATGCTACGAGGGGGATTAAGGCCGCTAAGCGCGGTAATGCGATTTGGTTGCCTATAACCACACCGAAGACCAGGATTAGGTCTCTGTGAGAAGTTGGCTGATATATGATGTCTCCAATTCTGGGGGCACCTTGTATCAGTCCAAACAATCCCTTATGGTGATGGTTGTAAGTCAACCTTATAGACAAGCTATCCTAAGGGGAGCATGGACTAAGCAGCCTTAAAGGCTTAACTCAAGAGGGCATGTGAAGCCAGCTGTTTTACTAATCACAATCCTGTAATATCAAATGAAAGGACACCACACAAGTTATATATTATAAATATATATGTATTTATTACTAGAACAATCCTCTGTACTCTTTATGAGTGCAGAGGCACAAGCGTTTAAACAAAAGCACAGTTAAACATATAAAAGTTGCACAATTATGGATGAGGCCGTGGGGCCACGCAAACCATATATTAAAAAAGTGGTATAAGTATACCTAATCGAACAGTGGTCAGGCCTAGGGCCTGGGGAATTGCTGGGACTAATCGGGACTAGCAATGCTGAAGTCAGGAAAAACCAGCGGGAATCGGGTGCAGCGCTGAAAGCACACACATGCATCAATGCAAAGTCAATGGTGCGTAAAAGTTATCGAGTTACTGTTTTAAGAGTCTTCAGACTGACCTGGAAGGACAACATTTTAGACATAGACACTAGAGGTGTATACCAATACAGGAGCACTGGCGTTCAAGAGTTACCTCACCCACAGGAAGCGGGTGCACAGGTGCAAAGTTGTGTCGGCTTTCGTCGTGTAGATCTATGGAGCCTGTAGATGAAGATGCTGCAGGCGGCCAGAAGAGAAGTGTCCGGTGTGATCCAAGGGTGGATCAAAGCTGAAGGGTACCTGAAAGCAGAGGGGATAGAGTCTGGGTCACTCAGCAGTGACCAGGGTGGAACCAGGAAGGAACCAGGCAATGTCAGGCGCAATCAGGTGGTTGTTGAGAAGCTTGTCTCCGCTGCCACGTGGACTCTGGGGCACTGAGGATGTCCAGGAGTGGATCACAAGCTGTCCCACAAAGGCTCTCGCTGTCGGCGGTGTCGGCTTCCGGATTGGAGCAAACAAATCTTGGCAAGCGCAACCCACGCAGGATTCGAAGATCGCTTCTTACTCGGACCAGCAAGGTCAGAGCGGGTGCTCCTTTTTAGGGGAGCGAGGGCCAGTCCAGAGCAATCGGACTGGCAGAGCAAATTCAAAGGTTCGTCGGTATTGGGGCCGCTAGCCAACAGGCAAGCAACAGTACCAACGCATTGAGCAGCAAAATGCAGAAGGGCCCCACACAGCACTCGGAGAGTGTGGAGGGGGTAGCTTTGGTGCAAAAGCTGCTCAGGGCTAGGGCTTCTCAAACCCCAATGCACAGTGTCGAGGAAGCCTCGGGGGCTGCACGGTCAGCACTTTGTGGTTTTTCCAAGATGGCCGGCCCCACGCCGGTCACCTCCGGCGTGGTCGCCTCCACGGGTGTCAGATTCGCTGGGACTGTGGACCGGGCTTTTGGAATGCAGGAACTCTGGGTCTTGTCAATCTCTGTCGCTCAAGTTCTGGCGGGAACTGCAACAAAGCAAACGGTGAGGCACTGGATGGTGCCTGTTTGCACAGGGTGGTCACTCCTTGACCACAAGGGAGATTCTTCAGTCTTCTACGTCGAGTAGGATGTCCAAGGGTCCAGAGTTTAGTTTCCTAAGTTTCATTCAGGATAATCTGATGTGCGCTGGCACTGCTCCCACTTTTATTCCAAACTTGTAGGCTGGATTACCTGCTAGGTCCCTCCTATGGGTGAGACCCAGGAAGTAGGTGGTTACACCCCTTTCCCTTTGTCCAGGGTCATGCTGGGACTGGGGCTGGAGTGCCCCAGAACCAGTTTGACCGGATTATGCAAGGGGAAGCCTTGTGCTCCCCAGGCAGTGTCTAGTTTCTTTCAGCCCCCCTGCCCCAATACACTAGCTCCTGTCTGGGGAGGTGTAGCACCTCCCTGCGACAGGAAACCCTTTGTCCAGGCCTCCTCTGCCAAGTTTCGGTCAGCAGCAGGAGGTCAGACTTGTGTCGGTGGCAGCAGCATCCATTTTGTGATGCTGAGGCTCTGGTTAGAATTAACAGCGTTTTAGCAAAGTAACATGTCTTCTCCCTCTAGAGGGGTGGAATGCTACCCCCGTTGCCTGGACTGGCGAGGGGGTAGTATTCCAAATCATATGACACCTTACATGACATGTTTTGATAAAGCCAAACCAAAGTTAGCACATAACCGCACTGGATTATAATGCACTTAAGAGTATATGGTATGGCAATATCCCGGAACAGCTAAGGGAGTTGGTCCCGACAGCTGCAGACAGGCTCAGCTCATGCTAGAGCACCATCTCACATAAAACCAAGCACTCTGCCTCCAGGATTGATAAGGCCTGTCAGAGGAGTGACTTATAGGTATATGTGTGTCCAGATATAGGTTTAGATATAGTTATACTATATCTAAGCAAGGTGTGATTACACCGCCTTGCCCCAGCTGAGTGATCAGCCAGTTGTGTCAATTTAAGGTCCAGCCAGGGGTGGAAAAAGATATGCTGCAGCCCCTCGTAGGCCTTGGATGCACCTATGCCCTGAGCACCTATAGTGCACTGTACAGGGGCTGATAAGGTGTCCAGTACCAGATTGGTTATGCACCTAGGGTGCATGGAGTCAATTTTACAGACAGAGCAGATAGCCTGGGGCCCTGATTAGCAGGGAACCAGGCCAACTAAGTCGAAAACCAGCTAAACACAAGGTAAAAAAACCAAGACAGAAGCTCCGCCTCCGGGACGGAATTTCTGGCCCGAGTTCGGACGTAAAGTTAGTAGTCTTAAATCTATTCTGTAAATACCGAAAGTAGTAAGTTCATTCTGTGAATCCCGAAAGTAGTCGGTTCACTCTGTGAATCCCGAAAATAGTAAGTGCATTCTTTGAATACCAAATAGTAGTAAGTTTAGGATTTAGTCTTAAGTTCATTCTGTGAATCGGGCCCTCTGTGTTTTCCTGTGTTTATAGTATAAGCATGATATGTTGATCTCTTCTTTTTTTGTCTATCTGTTTTGCGTTTATTATATTTTGTCCCAAGAAGTGATTGTACTCCGTGTTACTACTCGATGCTTCATTTTGTATTTCAACCCCTGTCTTAACTGGTTTTGAAAGAAAAAAAAAAGGAAATGGGAGGGACTTTTAATATATATAGGTTTGGCTTAAGGAGGGGAATTACGTCATTGAAGTGAATGGTAAGATTTTTAAAATAATTATTTGTGTGACTTGAACAAAATAATTATTACTTTAGGAAATCCAAAACATGACAATAAACAGAAACAGAGGCACTTTCTCAAGTATAAGGAATGAGTGAAATGTTTATTATGCCCTCGTCCAAGTTGGGATGTAGTTAGCAGCTCGAGTGAAATTTGAATGTGAGGCATGCTAATGTGTTTAAGTTTACCTTAGATATTCCAAGGTGTACTTGTTATAGTTTGTGCATTCCCACAGACGTACCCAGTGGGGTTCAAATCTATCCATGTTCATGTTTTTCATATTGTTTAGCAACAAAGGCCTTAAATATGCTCTCCTATTTTTGAGCCTGTCATGGGTCATAGCCAATGACAAACCCATGTTTTTTGAAGATCCGGTGGATGATTAATCATAGCTGGAACAGGATCAGAACTTGATGAAGTCAACACAGCGACAAGAATGACTGGGCCCGGCCCGATCCCCATGGCCGGAGGGCCATGGATGGCGGGGCCCACAAAGACATGCAATGAATATGAAGCCCACCATTATGTTGCGAATATATGAGGCTACAACACATCTCATTACAACACCTATTTTTACAATGCAAACTATTACAACCCATATTAATAGAGATACCTAAAAAGTGCCATACATAGTCAACTATTACAACAAATACCAATACAATGAATACCCTTACAATGAATAATAATTATATGTTAAACGTGTTAAGCAGCGTGAATATATTACCAAAACCAGCATATACATACAAAGAATAAAAATGTGATGTCCTTCCACTATTTCCACTAAAATATCCTAACCATAATGTAATGTAGATAAAATGGTGTCCTTCCATTATTCCCACTACATCGACCTAACCATCATCTACCAAAAATGGCTGCCATTCTGAACAGAAACGTTAAAAACAACATTTTACACAGCATAAAAAATACACATTCTCTCAGGTTCTGCACTACATGGAAAATTAGATTTCAAAACATATTTTCATGAACATTTTCGTTACCCCTAACAAACATATAAATTAAGCCGGCTACCAATTTGTGCTCAGTGATGCACTGACTTTCCTGGTAACCACACACTTCTACAGTAACAGGAGAAAACTGCCAGCTTGGACCTCAGACACTGCGCACCAATTGACAGAAGTTAGTAAAAGTTGAAAACGAAGCACAGTTAGATAAAAAACAATTAATTGACAAGAGAATTTTTTAAAACATTTTAAATATATTTACAGAACTTGAAAAAGACATCAAACAATACAATACCTATTTTTGTTGAAAGCAAGTGTCTGTTTAAAATAATTATGAATAAACATAAAATGTAAAAAAGCCAAATTGCAGACTTTGACCACAACATTACTACAATAAAAACGGAAATACATTTCAACAGAAATTCTTCTGTAAGTACACTGTAAAGTCTTTGCATTACAACAACATATATATTTCCAGTGTTAAATAAGGCAAAATTATTATACTAACTCTGCCGCTGCTTACCTCAGGAATGTGGTGGTCAGTAGTGGGGGGCAAATTTACTGTTCTAACTCCGTAGGGTGCTTGCCTCAGAGAAGGTTGTGGTCACTGGTGGAGGGCAAAATTACTACTCTAACTCCGTAGAGTGCTTCCCTCATAGAAGGTGCTTGTCAGTGCATGGGTAAAAATGTAAGGCCTCCTTCGGATAGCAGACATCCTTTAGGAATGGAAAATGCCCGCCTACAAGACAGCGGTCCTGCATGCCTAATTATGATGCGATCACCACCACCATGGTCTCATTGTCTATTCTTTGTATTGCTTCAGAGAAGGTGCTGGTCAATCAAGGGAGCACATTTACTATTCTAAATTCCCTGTGTGCTTGCCTCAGGGAACGTGATGGTCACTGGTGCCGAGCAAAATTACTAGTCTAACTCCGTAAGGGGTTTAATCTCAGGGAAAATGCTTGGCACTGGTGGGGGGCCAAATTACTATTCTAACTATACAAGGTGTTTGCCTCAGGGAAGGTACTGGTCAGTGCAGGGGAGGAAATTTACTATTCTAACTCCTACATGTTCTTGCCTCAGGGAAGGGTCTGTTCAGTGTTGTGTGCCAAAACTATACTAACTTTGACGGGTGATACCCTCAGAGAAGGTCAGTGGTAGAGGGCAAAGTTACTATTTTAATTCTACTAATTGCTTGCCTCGGGGAAGGTGTTCATCAGTATTTTGTTTACTAAATCTAAACAATGAAAAATAAAACATACATTGTTTCTTTTTTTGTACACTTTAAATAAACAGAAAACCATCATCTGGACTGCAAAACATCATCACCAGCAGTAGTTCAACAATGAGAAAGCCTTTCACAGGTTAAAGAATAAAAAACACTATTATTGCCACTATTATTGCCACGAAAACTAACCATAATGTTTCTTTCAACAAAGCCAAAACCTAGCAAAACATCAATCACTGAAAATCTAAATGTTCTTTTAGACCTTCCCAATATCACCCAGAGGGGAGAAAACTTGTATTCCACACAAAAAGCAGAAGAAACAATTCCAGAACACCAACAAGACAACCAAGGAAGCCTTAGTAAGGTGAGGCAGGCAACCTTAAGTATATGAAATGCCTCTTTTTCTTACAACAGGAATCAACTACAAACCATATTAGAAAATCACAGGTCACAAAAACCAAGAGAAACTAAGTAACAAAGAGCGTGTTCTTGAAAAACTCATTTGAAAGCAACAAAAACTGTTAACCATTTTTTGGGGAGGTTCAAAAAGCAAAACAATATTGAATTGCAAAAGCAAATATTAACAGCAATACATTGTAATAAACTGTTTTCTGAAATGTCACTAGTCAAACATGTCTAACTAACCCATTTTTCTTCCAAGATTAATCGTTCTTTTAAAAACATAAAACTCAAAAAAATCTTGTTTTCCTTTCTTTTACAGACATTTCAAAAATGGCATCAGCAAGCTACTTAAGTCAAATCCTCAAGTGGAAATCGACTCCTAGAACAAGGTGGCTACCTTTATATTAGGACAGATTAACTGAGTATAGGAGTCATTGGTGGTGTGTGCAATATTACTTATCCCATTGGCAAGGCAGAGTGGTTACGCTTGGAGACACTTTTGAATGGACCACAGAGCATAGCCAATCTGTCTCTGCAATGAAGATTGATGCTTGAGAAATCTTAAATCAAATGAAAGAACTTGAATCCACCTCCAATTAACCCTGTCATTAAAGATAATGGGGTAACCCAGTATCCCTCAGAACCTGGGTAGAAATGTAAAAGGAAAACAATGGTTCTGTTGGGAATCACGTATAATTGGTTTAGCCGTACTTAATATGTTTCACAGAATTACATTAATCATCAAATGTAAGAAACACACAACACATCAAACACAACTAAGTTCAGAGGTTGAGTTCTTTTTTTACTTTTTAGATATATATGTAAATAATCGGCTGTCCAAAACATGAAACAGTAATGAAGTACGTGATCGGTAAAACATTTAGTGACTGGTCATGATCAGTGGCATGATGCTATACAAAAGTGACATGAATAACACATATTTACAAATATGGACGATATTTTACAAGAGTGTCCACCACTGAATGCATAAGCCACAAAAGGATATAATATTTCCTTATTCTAGTTGAGGAGTTGCGTGGACAAGTTGAACTAACAACGTCGACGTTTCGACCCTAATACTTAGTGCAGATTCATAAGCATCTGTGGTGGGTCTTCATCAGGACAAGGGAGGGTATGACAGCCTAATGACTCTTCCGTCTGATTCTTTCCTCAAGGAAAGAATCAGACGGACAAGGACGTCTCCTTCTTGAAGCTGTTCAAAATATAACTCCCTGATGTGGGTGTAAGGTGTCGGCTGACACTTCCGAAATTAGGACACATGCAAGCAATGCGCTACACTTCCTGAGTCATTAGGCTGCCAAATCCTTTTGTTCATACAACAATGTGAGGCCTCAACAGATGACGACGTGAAATCCTTCCTGACTACTATTGAACTATCAATGGTACCCGAAAAAAACCATGAAGGCTTGAGAGTCCCTCATCTCAGAGCAAGAAATTAAAAACTCAATTTGCTCTCTCTTCAAGTGGCTGACAGTTTCCCCTCTGGAATTCAATACTACATTTTAACCCAGATTTATACCCAGACTTCAACTCTGCTAAGTAACCCGGCACCCTCCCGTCTTCGAATGCACTAGTTATTTCACTATTGAAACCTGGATGAAACCCATCAAGTTTGTCCTCATACACACTGATTTCTTTTCTTTGATAAGAATACTAGATTTTAAGTAAAATTATAGCAGAACGTATTCTACCCCTGTTATCAAAATTAGTTAATCCAGACAGAAATATTTAATTGCCAGGCGCAACACCTCTCTCAATATGTGACATTCCTACTCGATCATGAAAGATGCATCCCTAGCATGGCCCGAGGCTGTCTGCCTCTCCCTAGATTTGGAGCAGGCATTCTACACATTGAATGGGAACTTCATGTTCCAGGTACTTCGGTGTTTTGTAACCCTAATCCTACTACAAGATTGAAAACTGAACAGCACAAATCCAGTGGTAGTTCCTCCGCTATGGTGGCAGAGTGTCGCTCCACTGCTTTTGAGCAGTGCAAAGTAAAGGAAATATAAAATGATAATAACTTTGAGTTATTATCATTTTATGTTTCCTTTGTGGGTGGGAAGGTGGGTGGGGCTGCTCTGCTCTCATAGCAGGGCAGGGGAGGAGTGGTTTTCCCACACCTAAGTGTGCAATGACTCTTTGGTCGACTATCTTCGGCCACCCAAAACAGTCATGCGCACTTTCCCTGTTCTCCATGCAGGCTGCATTACACACTGCATGGAGAACATGCCCAGGCCTCCATTCCCTTGTTCAGCGTCGAACCATGATGCTCAAAACCAATCATGATTAGTCAGTGGAGCCTGGCTGTTCTTCCTGGCTTCCTGTTCCTCGAGTCCCACAAGGAAAGCAGGAACAGAGATGCAGGATTCAGTGGCAAGGTAAGTGTGTCTATAGATTCGGCTGACACTTCCTTTGTGGGTGGGAGGGGCTGCTCTACTCTCAGAGCAGGGCAGGGGAGGAGTGGTTTGCCCACACCTAAGTGTGCAATGACTCTTTGGTCGACTATCTCCGGCCACCCAAAACAGTCATGCGCACTTTCCCTGTTCTCCATGCGGGCTGCATTACACACTGCATGGAGAACATGCCCAGGCCTCCATTCCCTTGTTCAGCGTCGAACCATGATGCTCAAAACCAATCATGATTAGTCAGTGGAGCCTGGCTGTTCTTCCTGGCTTCCTGTTCCTCGAGTCCCACAAGGAAAGCAGGAACAGAGATGCAAGATTCAGTGGCAAGGTAAGTGTGTCAATAGATTTTTTTGCATTACGCAACTGAAATATACAATTCATTTGGGGACTTGGCATCTAAACTGGGCTCCTTGCACTTTTAAATATCTTGAAATTCAAATATACCATGGATCAGACCAATTCGCTGACAAATTACATTATGAACCTCCCTCCCACTGTCTGTGGCAGGTCGTATAGCCCTGTCTAAAACAGTGATGCTCCTTACCCTCCTTTACTTTTTCACCAGTCTCCCCATCCTTGTTCCTCTCTGAATATTTTGTGAGCTCAATACCCTTTTAGTTGACCTTATGTGGGGAAAGGACAGGAGAAGAGTGGCACTAGTTAAAGTAACACTCCTAATTTCGGGAGGTGGTATGCGGACTACAGATTTTTTGTAACTACTACCTGGCTGCACAGTTCCAGTGTGTGGCATATTGGCTGGATGGACATTACATCACCAAGATAGGGCTCTTGAATATATAGATATGGAGGGGTGTCCTACAAAGAGCCCTGTTCTCTGGCTCTAGCTATTCAGGCCTGTTACAAAATTTGTTCCGCCCACTAAGTACGCCCATATTTTCTGATTTTCTTGATCACCCAGTTTTGGACATTTTACTGTGGGTGAGTCTCACTACTTGTGTCTCACCCACTGTAGTCACAAAGCAAGTGCACAGCATGTATTTACCAACAGTGTCTGCCTTTTAAGATAAGGCCCCTGCGACCCAGCAAGGGTAAGGGGGGAATTGACTGGTTACAAGTGAACACATGTGCACACATGAGGTGAGTGCACATCACTGTGAGCTGCATGTGTTAGATTACCATTGTGTGCAACCCAGTAACAGCGCACGGGTAGCCTGGTGCAGAACGGACTCTGCAGGGCTAGATGTTGACTTGGGATAGGCCTTATAATATTAGTGACCACTCATAGGTAAAGTCAGTTTGGTTTACTGTTTTGTCTCCAGTGACATTATAGTATACATATGGGGGAAATCTGCCTGAGTGCAGTTTCACTTCCCTTAACCCTACAATGTCCTGTGAGGTATGAAATGGTGGTGAAACATCTATGCCCACTTTGACTATGCAGGTCCAAAGATCAAACATGTACACCTTATGGGTCTTCCATAATTTTCATATTTCTCTGGTTCAGTTCAGGATCAAAGCCTGGGCCTTTTGTCACATTACTGTGCCACGTTTTTTACTCTGTTCCCCAGCAGGGGGAAGAAAGACCTCCCCACATAAAGGGAGTAATTAACAGTGCTTCCCTCGGATCCTGAGAAGGAAAGGGTGCAGAAGAAAATCTGCATCTGTTAATTAGCTGTCACACAGCTCAGGCCCACTGAACAAAGGAGGACGTCCGGTCCACTGAGCCAACACAGGAGGAGGGTGTCTCCTTTTTGTGGGAAAATCCATGGCATTGATATCAGCTATGGGTGGAACTGAGGCCCCCAGAGAAGATGTGAGCAGTAACTTCTTGATGGTGTAATCTTGAATTGTCTTAGCATGCTTTGCAGGAGGTTTGGGACAGGGTAGGGGTGGTAATGTGGCACCCACTGACTGGCCCGGGGAGCCTGGCTTCTAGAACTTTCCAACCCATTTATAAACTCTTGCCGAACAAAACAAAACTCTTGCCAAGCGAGAGTTGGGGTAGTTGGATGTGGACACTGGGAATACGAAGGAGGCAGCAGCCATGGAAAACTGGATGGACAGGCCCTAATGAACGACGAACTGCCTCTATTTAGCCCCAGGACCAGTATATTTCTGCAGGACCAGGGAAGCTGGTGTCCTAGCACTTCCTAAGGTCCAGTTGGGGAAAGATCTGGACTTCTGTGCCCTTGCAGGAAGAGTGCCTGGGTAAAAGAGGAAATCTGGTGCAGCAAACTAGTAAAACCAGCTTCCTGCAGAAAGTGCCACCTTAGTTTACAGGAGGCCTGTGGAAAGGCTCCAGGTGGCTGGGGCTCGCCACCAGGAGTAAATGAGTCCGGGTTTGAGCATAACAGCCCAACAGAGCCTGGAACATTGCAGGTAAACGGATTTGACCTTTGACCCCCAGAAAGAGAGTATGTGAAGCTCTGCTACAACTTCTTCAAAACCCATCGGGTGAGCCAATAACTGGGGTCAATGCAAGCTACATTAATATAGCTTGGGAGGGAGAGTGTGTGGGGCCCCCTACCTCCGAGCTCTTGAGGGTCAGGGTTCCCAATACCTGGGCTGGTTTATGCCAGAGGAGGCCTGCGACTTCATTCCTGGCCCCATCAAGAAAATGAAGTAGAAAGTGCTTTTGCCCCCTCTCAGGAAGAAGAAAGGGGTCCAGGGACCCATCTCATGAACCCCCACGGTGGTGGCCTCACTCAAGTTCCCCATGCCCATGTCTGGGGACAAGGTGGCCACTGTGACAAAAATATACTGCCCAACAGGGCAGCCAGGGGGTGGGCTCCCTGTGCTGCCCCAACATAATGGCAAGTCAGGGTACCGGAGTAGGAACAGGCATCCCCATAAAAGAAACCAAATAGAAATAGAAGTTTCACAGTGGCAAAAGAATGAGGCCAACACCTCTTATTAAATATTCATGGATGGCAGGGGCACTACCAATGTGTTTTTATTGTACTCTGGGGGCTGCAGCAGCCACAGCAGCTCTCACCTTTAACAGCCCTATGCTTGTGGGGTCCAGAAATATATGACCCCCCTAGACTTTTCTGGTCAGTGAACAAGGAGGGTGTGTGGTTCCTGAAACTTTAGAAACAGAAAGAGACATGGGAGTTTCTTCTTTGCATTCCACTATGAAGAGAATGCTCCATCGATAAGCAGGTGCCCTCACACACCCCAGAGGGTGTCATGCTTCATCACAGGGCTTGCTCCTCGTCGGGCCGGCGCTGCAATGGCTGACGGACACCCGCATTTGGGCTCTTTGCGGAAATCTTTTTAGTAGCCGTCTGATGAAGTGGGGTGGGGGGTTTTGTGTGTATAGGGATGTTTTTTCAAAAAGTGAATTAAAAAAGGTTTAGTGTTGTCCCTGGTCAAGTAAGATTTTTGATTGAACTTGCTAACCTAATTAGAAGGTATGGTGCTTAATCAGGATGCATTGGTCAAAATAAGCCTCATAAGTAGCTCTTTTCAAAATATATATGGTCAACATGTTTTTAACCTATATTTGTTCACTCAGATCAGGCAGCAATTCTTCAGGACCTAATGATGCAAAACTACACTACTCAATGATATAATTCCTCAACATATTTATTGTGATTGTGGTAAACAGTCATTCAACAGGCCACACAGGCAATGCAAACAGAAGAGGACAGAAAATACGCATATTAATACCAAATGACACATGTTTTGTTGGAGATCACTTTATATACTTGATAACATATTTCGTTTTTTTCCCGCAGGCCCTCGGTGGTACACACAACCCATGCAGAGTATCTCACCAATCAGAAAGCTGTGCTGCAAATTATGTTCTCTTAAACAACGGCAATGGCACGCCTAAACAAGGACAGTATGCTGTTAGGATCAATCTTGGTAGGCCGCATAGTTTAAACTAACTTTTACTACTAATCCCTAATTAGGTAACTACTGGCCGCTCAAGGATGAGGCAGAGTATGGCGCTTATTAGTGTCCTGTTCAAAAGAAAGGGATAGAAAGAAGGGAGGGGTGCAAGAGGGCTCAATAGACTTGTTGTTCTTCCTACCTGTGATCCGGCAGGTCAATATATTCGGAAAATGGTCCTACGTTCGTGGGCGCTTGCTGGCGTCCTCCTTCAAGCCTACCCCCTCATTGGAAGCTAGTGCAGAGAAGGCGTGGTTACTTGTGGAAAGCTCAGGCGTGACTATGTGCAAGCTAGGGCTAGGCAGAATTGGCGTAAGGCTTCTACACAGAATTTTGGAAAACAAAATGTGTGGAAAACGAACGCACGTCCTGAGGGTCAGTGTGCCTGAGACAGGGGTCCCTCATGCCCGGGCAGGCTCCCCGATCTCCCTGGACTGGCTGGGTTGAGAAGCAGGGCCCAGCCCGGGGCATGGGTTTCAGTCAGGGTCTGGGGTGTGGAAGCCCCCGTCCTGCAGCCTGCCAAGTGTCTATCTGCCCAGGACAAGGGTCCCTGGTGCAGAGCCCCAGAAGCCCTGCAAGGGCAGACAGGAGCCCTACCGCTATGGCTCGGCTCGGGACGGGCAGATGGGAGTCCTTTTGGTCCCGGCCATCTGGTTGCACCTTTCCCCTCGGCCATCTGGTCGCACGCAATGCTTTCCAAAGAGGCGATCAGATGGTCGGGCTGCCCTGGAAGTCCCGATGGGGCATCATTCGCCTACCTGATCCCAGCCAGGGCTCCAGGTCATGCACGTCTGGGCCTAGAGTCCCATGAGTCTCGCAGTGCGCACGGGTTCCCAGAAAAAGGGGTAGCCATGGGTCTTGGACAGTCATCTCCTGGGCGTCAGTGCCCGAGAGCTTCGGTGGTCCTTCCCATGCCTGAGACCCAGCTGGGGTCCCCCTGGATGCGGAGCCCTGTGTGGGCAGGCAGAAGCTCTATTGCGAAGGCTCGGGGTGTTCAGATGAGAGTCCTTTCTGTCCCCGCCATCTGGTCGCACCTTTCCCCTCGGCCATCTGGTTGCACGCAATGCCTTCCAATGGGGTGACCAGATGGCCGGGCCACCCTGGATGTCCCGATGGGGGCTCATTAGCCTCCCAGATCCCAGCCAGGGCTCCAAGAGTTCAGGCACATTCGGGCCTAGGGTCCCCTGAGTCTCGCCGTGCGTACTGGTTCCCAGAAAGAGGGATAGCCTTCCTCCGGATTACTAGGGGAAGGGTATGCCAAAATACTCCCTCCCGGGCTGGCGGTTCTTTGCCAGGGACCAGATGGGCTATGCCCAGACAACAGCTCTCCCCCATTCTCCGGCCCATGGCGTGTCAAAGTGCCAGGACAGGCTTCATGGGTCCCGGGCAGTCCTCCCCCAGGGTTCTGGCCCGAGAGCTCTGGTGGTCCTCCCCATGTCTGAGGCCCAACCGGGGTCCACGAGCCTCCCCAGGACGCAGAGCCCCCAAGCCCTGCGTGGGCAGGCAGGAGCCCTACCGCGAAGGCTCAGGGCAGGCAGATGAGAGTCCTTTCGTTCCTGACCATCTGGTCGCACCTTTCCCCTCAGCCATCTGGTCGCACTTAATGTTTTAAAATGGGGCGACCAGATGGCTGGGCCTCCCTGGAAGTCCCGATGGGGGCTCATTCGCCTCCCCGATCCCAGCCAGGGCTCCAGGAAATCAGGCTAGTGTGGGCCTAGGGTCCCCTGAGTCCCGCGGTGTACATGGGTTACCAGAAATAGGGGTAGCATTCCTCCCGATTACTAGGGGCAGGGTATGCTAGAACACCCCTCCCATGCTGGTGGTTATTTGCCGGGGACCAGATGGGCTATGCCCGGACAACACCTCCCCTCTGTCCGGGGGTTCCCTCCTCCAGCCCACGTCATGTCAAAGTGCCCAGGAAAGGTGCCATGGGTCCCAGGCAGTCCTCCCCCACGGGTCTGAACCGAGAGCTCCGGTGGTCCTCCCCATGCCTGAGGCGCAGCCGGGGTCCACGAGCCCCCCTAGATGCGGAGCCCTGCGTGGGCAGGCAGGAGCCCTATCGTGAAGGCTTGGGGTGGGCAGATGACAGTCATTTCGGTCCCAGCCATCTGGTTGCACCTTTCCCCTCGGCCATCTGGTCGCACGCAATGCGGTCCAATGGGGTGACCAGATGGCCAGGCCACCCTGGAAGTCCCGATGGAGGCCCAATCGCCTCCCTGATCCTAGCCAGGGTTCCAGGTGATTGAGAGCACCAAGGCCTAGGGTCCCCTGAGTCTCGTGGTGCACACGGGTTCCCAGAAAGAGGGGTAGCTTTCCTCTGGATTACTAGGGGTAGGGTATGCCAGAGCACCCCTCACGGGCTGGCGGTTCTTTGCCGGGGACTAGATGGGCATTGTCCGAACAACACCTCCCCTCTGTCCTGGGGACTCCCTCCGCCAGCCCACGGCGTGTCAAAGTGCCCAGGAGAGGCTCCATGGGTCCAGGAGAGTCCTCCCCGACCGTCCGGGTCTGAGACCTCTGGTGGTCCTCCCCATGCCTGAGACCCAGCCGGGGTCTACAAGCCCCCCCCGATGCGGAGACCTGTGTGGGCAGGCAGAAGCCCTGTTGCGAAGGCTCAGGGTGGGCAGATGAGAGTCCTTTCGGTCCAGTCCATCTGGTCACACCTTTCCCCTTGGCCATCTGGTCACACACAATGCTTTCCAATGGAGCGACGAGATGGCTGGGCCACCCTGGAGGTCCCGATGGGGGCCCATTCACCTCCCCGATCCCAGCCAGGGCTCCAGGATGCCAGGCGCGTCGGGGCTTAGGGTCCCCTGAGTCTCTCAGTGCGCACAGGTTCCTAGAAAGAGGGGTAGCCTTCCTGCGGAATACTAGGGACAGGGTACTCAGGGACCCCTCTCATCCTAGCGGTCCTCAGCCATGAGCTGGATGGGCCAGGATGCCGCCCCTGCCTTGGGACCGTCCCCAGGTCTGCTGCATGGCAGGCTGCCCCGGATGGGGTCCCGTGGACCTCCCCTTTCTTGGCTGATTTCAGGGGCTCCCAGGTTCCTCATTCCTGCTGCCTGGCAGGGTGCCCGGGACGGGGTTGCATGGGCCCGGGTAGGCTTCTCCTTTGCCTCCTAGACTGGGAGCTCTTGGTTGGTCCAGGGGCCCTGCCGGGCCACCGGGTTGGGTGCTTCAGCCCTGGGCCTCATCTGCCAGGCCTGCAGGCTCACCAGAGGCCTGGGACGGGGTTCCGTCATGCCCGGTAAGCCTCCCCCTGCTGGGCTGGGTTCAGCGGCTCCCAGGGGCCCCAGGGAGGGCAGCCTCTCCACCCTGAGCTCCATCCTTTGCCCTGCTGCGTGGCAGGGGGACAGGTTCCCGCAGGGCCGGGAAGGCTTCCCCTTCGCCTCTGGGCCCGGGAGCCCTGGCTGGGTCCAGGGGCCCTGCCAGGCCCTGGGTCTGGTGCTCCAGTCCTGGTCCCCATCCCCTGGCCTGCTGCAGGGTGCCCATGACAGGGTCCAGCAGGCCTGGAGAGGCTTCCCCTGTGCCTTTGAGCCTGAGAGCCTCGGCTGGGACACGGGCCCTGCCAGGCCCCGGGTCAGGTACTCCGCCCTGGGCCCTGTCCCCTTGCCTGCTGCTCTGCCAAAGGCCCAGGATGGGGTTCTGTAATGCCTGGGGTGCCTCCCCTCGCTTGGCTGGGTCCAGAAGCTACGGCCGGGGCCTCTGAGTGCCCCGGGGAAGGTGACGCCCCCACCCCGGTCTGTGTTCTCGGTCCTGCCATGTGGCAGGGTACCTGGGATGGGGTGCCATGGGCGTGTGGAGGCTTCCCCTGTGTTCCTGGGCCCGTGAGCCCTGGCTGGGTCCTGGGTCCCCGCCGGGCCCTGGGTCGGATGCTCTGGCCCTGGGCCCTGTCCCCCGGCCTGCTGCTCTGCCAAAGGCCCAGAACAGGGTCCATCGGTCCTGTGCAGGCCTCCCCTGCTTCTCAAAGTGTTGGTTGGCCCCGGGTCGGAGGGTCGGCTGGGTCCCTCTCGCAGCATTGATGGCTGGGGTCCGGGCCTCCGGCTCCCATGCCCCGGCACCCGCTCACTCTTTAGTTTGGGCATAGGGCGACCAGATGGCTTCCCTTTCGAGCCTGGCCACCTGGTCGTACCTTTCCCCTCGGCCATCTGATCGCACGCAATGTTTTCCAATGGGGCAACCAGATGGCTGGGCTTCCCTGGAAGTCTCACTGAGGTCTCATTTGTATCCACAATATCAGTGAGGGCTCTAAGAGGTCAGGCAGATTTGCGCCTTAGAATTCTTCTGTCACCTTGGTGCACAGATTAGTAGAAAAAGGGGTAATTCTCCTCCGGATTAGTAGAGAGAGGTTTGGTCGGTCCTTCGTGTAGATTTTGAGACAGCGGAAGGCAGCACCTGGGCCTGCCTGCCAGGGCCTCCAAGGGGCCTTGGGCCGCGCCGGCTTTTCAGCCCGGTAAGGTGCAGTGATGCTGAGACGGGGAAGGCAGCACCCGGGCCCATCCGCCAGGGCCCCTAGGGGCCCGGGTAGGCACCTGCCTCTCATCCCTTTCCCGATGGTCTTTTTTCTCTGAGTTTGCTCAGTCAGACCTCCGTGAGGTCCGGCAATGCTGAGACAGGGGAAGGCAGCACCCGGGCTTGCCTGCCGGGGCACCCAGGGGACCGGGTTCGCACCTGCCTCTCAGCCTCTTCCCAATGGTTGTTTTTCTCTGAGTTTGCTCAGTCAGACCTCCATGAGGTCCGGCGATGCTGAGATGGGGGAAGGCAGCACCCGGGCCCGCCCGCCAGGCCCCCCAGGGACCCGGGTCTGCACCTGCCTCTCAGTCCCTTCCTAACGGTCGTTTTTCTCAGAGTTTGTGAATCTATGGGATTAGGACAACTCCTCTAAGTCAGAATCCCCCCTAAACCGTAACGATACTGCAGTGCTGTGGAGCCTTGGTTGGCCTGGGATAGCAGGCCTCTCTCAGGGGGTCAGAGCGTTGAGCCGCTTGCTTGGGGACCGGAGCGAGGACAGAATGGGGCCGCCTCCATCGCCCTTAGTGCACAGCATGTTTGTGGGGCACCCAGTGCTAAATCATTCCAAGACGACCTGATTCGGGGTCAGATTTTCGTAAGTAGCAGAGCAGCTACCTCGCTGAGACTTATTGAAAGTCATCCTCTGAGCCAAGATTTTGTCTCTCCGTGTGTGGGCGCCCATGGACACCCTCCTCCACCACACCCTGCAATGGGTCCCTCTGCTGCCAGGACACAGTGGGGGTAATGCAGGTTCACGGGGGGATTCCCCCACCAAGTGCCCTCTGGCACAGGAACCTCCCCCTCCAGTCCCTGCCCCACCAGGGTGTGGGGATGGGGGCCACCATCCCTTGCGGGTCAGCAGGGTGACCAGATGGCCTGGGCTGGCCGGGCCTCTCCTTCCTGCTGCTCCCACCCCAGGTGGGCAAGGAGGCGAGCAGTAGCCCTGGGGAAGAAGCCTCCCGATCGGCTGCCTCTGTGCGCCTTGCTACCCCTTGCCGGTCTGCAAGAGTGACTGGGTACAGCACCCTCCCAGGCCAAAAGGGTCCTGGGTCAGCCCGGGCCATCAGGTCGCCTGGCTGACCGACCAGATGGCCTTCGGGTCAGGTGACCAAATGGCCCTGCAGGCTGGGTCTCCAACTTTGGTCTTTCCTCAAAGTTCTGTAAGCCCCCTCGAGAAAAATTTGCTCCTGGGCAGGCCATTGGGGAGAGGATGTGGCATGGGCTTAACCCTCCTTGGTTCCAGCCGAGGGTCCAGGCGCTGGGGACAGGGGTCCACCGGGTCCCGGGGAGGCTCTCCCCGGCCTGGCTATGGTTTGGAAGCTTGAACCGGGGTGGGTGCCCATGGACGCCCTCCTCCACCACACCCAGGAGTGGGTCCCTCTGCCACCAGGCCAGTTGGGGGGGACACAGAAGGGGTATGCAGGTTCACTGGAGGCTGCCTCCACCATGTGCCCTCTGGCCCAGGGACCTCCCCCTCCCATCCCTGCCCCACCGGGGTGTGGGGATGGGGGCCACCATCCCTTGTGGGTCAGCAGGATGACCATATGGCCTGGGCTGGCCGGGCCTCTCCTTCCTGCTGCTCCCACCACAGGTGGGCAAGGAGGCAAGCAGCAGCCCCAGCGAAGGAGCCTCCCGAGAGGCTGCTTCAGTGCGCCTGGCTACCCCTTGCCGGACTGCAAGGGCGACTGGGTAGGCACCCTCCCAGGCCATCTGGGTACTGGTCATCCCGGGCCATCTGGTCGCCTGGCTGACGACCAGATGGCCCTGTGGGCTATGTGACCAGATATCCAGCCTACCTGCCGGGCTATCTCCAACTTTTGTCTTTCCTCAAAGTTCTGTAAGCCCCCACTACGTGGGGCTTCATAGTTGAGAAAAATGGGCTCCTGGGCAGGCCGTTGGGGAGAGGATGTGGCCTGGGCTTAACCCTCCTTGGTTCCAGCTGAGAGTCCGGGCGCTGGGGGCAGGGGTCCACCAGATCCCTGGGAGGCTCTCCCCGGCCTGGCTATGGTTTGGAAGCTTGGACCGGACCCAGGGCTAGTGCTCCATCCCAGGGTGCAGGAGCCCCCCATCCTGCAAGCCAGCCAAGGGTCCGGGTGCTGAGGACAGGGGTCCACCAGGGCCCGGACAGGCTCTCCCTGGCCTGGCTCGGGTTCGGAAGCTGGGACCAGGCCTGGGGCTTGTGCTCCATCCCAGTGTCCCAGGGTCCAGGATCCCCCTCATTCAAGCTAGCCGAGGGTCGGGCGCTGGGGACAGGGGTCCAACGGGGCCCGCGGAGGCTCTCCCTGGCCTGGCTATGGTTTGGAAGCAGGGACCGGGCCTTGGGCTCGTGCTTCATCCCAGGGTGCATGAGGCCCCTGTACTGCAAGTCATCCGAGGGTCCGGGCGCTGGGGATGGGCATCCACCAGGGCCTTGGGAGGCTCGTCCCGTCCTGGCTAGGGTTCATATGCTGGGCCTGGGTCGGGGCTTGTGCTCCATCCCAGGGTCCCAGGGTTCGGGAGCCCCTGTCTTGGAAGCCATCCGCTGGTCTGGGCGCTGGAGACAGGGGTCCACCGGGGCCCGTGGAGGCTCTCCTCGGCCTGGCTAGAGTTCAGAAGCTAGGCCCGGGGCTTGCGCTCTGTCCCAGTGTCCCAGGGTGCGGGAGCCCCCTGTCCTGCAGCCAGCCGAGGGTCCGGGCACTGGGAACAGGGGTCCGACAGGGCCTGGGGAGGCTCTCCCCAGCCTAGCTAGGGTTTGGAAGCTGGGACCGGGCCCGGGGCTCGTGCTCCATCCCAGGGTACAGGAGCCCCCCATTATGTAAGCCAGCTGAGGTATCAGGTGCTGGGGACGGGGGTCCACAGGGCCCGGGAGGCTCTCTCCGGCCTGGCTAGGGTTTGGAAGTTGGCCCAGGCCCGGGGCTGTGCTCCATCTCAGTGTCCCAGGGTGCGAGAGTTCCCCATCCTGCAAGCCAGCTGAGGGTGTGGGTGCTGGGGACGGGGGTCCACCAGGGCCCGGGAAGGCTCTGCCCAGCCTGGCTAGGGTTTGGAAGCTGGGACCGGGCCCGGGGGTTGTGCTCCATCTGTTGTACCCCGGGGTGCGGGAGACCCCGTCCTACAAGCCAGCCAAGGGTCCACTAGTGCCTGGGGAGGCTCTCCCCAGCCTGGCTGCTTTCAGAAGCAGCCGAGTTTTCTGCCCACCCCTAGTGCGAGCATGAATTAGGGAGAGGATGCTAGGCTGCTGACCTCATCCGCCATGTTAGAAGGAGGAATTAGATTCCTGCCAGTAGGCAGTCCTTTTATCTCATGTCTTAATCAGTGAGCAGGAATTCTTATCTAAGATTATTTACGACAATTTTAATTAATGTCTTTGCCTATAATTGGTGATATTCAATTTCATAGCAACATTAGCCTTAGCTTGTGGCAATGTTGCACAACTGAGTGTTGGTTAAGGTTTGTGAGTCCCTGTCAGTACAGGTATTGTTTCGTATATGGGAATTTTTCAGAAGGGGTCCATTTTACTTGCCGATGGACATAAGTCTGAACCCCATGGGTGGTGGTTCAGTGGGAGGGACCACTGTGACACACTGTCTGCCTAAGATATGTTTTAGTGTATGGCCCAATATTTCGGTTGCCCCACAGTGTTTTAAGGGTGCCTACGCACAGTCATAGTTATATTGATAGTCTTTTCTTTATCTTCTTATCAGCTAAAATTGACCTTAAAACTGGCCTCCTGGAATCTAAGCTTTGACTTGGATAAAGAGGCCCTTATTGCCAAAAAGGGCCCGTCTCCTCTTATTGTTCAGTACCAAATTAGAATCCCCCAACCTTTTGTTTTATGAAATATCGCCCAAGTTGTACGTCGTTTTATGTTTCTTTTAAGACAGGATCTTCTTCCTCTAAATATGCTGCTATCAAAATGGTATGGCTCTTCTGAAAAGTGTAACTTTTGCTAAAAATACAATCAAGATGTTAAACATGTGTTATTTGTCTGCCCGGCTTTAAAAAAGTATTGTTTAAAATGGTTGAGACCTATTTGTTTGAAACTAAATATTCTCTCTTCCTCCGATTTCCTCGCTGCTATGTACAATCCACCAAATGAGAGATTTTGCTGTATAATTTTTAATTTTTTAAAAAGTTTCTTGAATTTATACTAGATTTATTTGTTTGTAAACTTGTTTATAATGAGTCAAATGTTGATGTTGGAAGATTTTATGTGGACCTCTGTCTAGAGTTCCGAAACATAAATAAATAAAAACTAGAAACTTGATAGGTTAGTGGTCAGGATGCAGGACATCCTGGTGCATATGACTATCATTTTCTTAATGTTCATGTCCTTTGTTTGTTTTGGTGCATATATATTTGCCCCCAAAGGATTCATATGTGGAGTAATTAGGTCCCCACAGTGTTGGGTCCTCACAGGGGTTTTTGAAACTCAGTTCATCCTTGTGTCTGGAACCCCGTTCCTATTTCTAGTAGGTCTTTGGCCACCTTGTGTCAGGTGATGAGGTTATCTGTCAGATTACTCCATGAAATGTCCTTGTTCATTCCCTCCTTATGTGTAGATAGTCAGAAAATTTAGTGTTCTTTTTTTAAAAGGGCATCTTTTCTCATAAGGGTAAATGTTACCAGGACCGTCCGTTTCAGGTCATCTGGAATGTGTCCAGCTGTCACGTAATGTGTGGCCATTTTGGTGTTGGATTTTCCACATATAATGTTGCCTCTGTGCTCTGTAATTTTTAACCTTGACCGCTCATGTCATCATTCCTATGTATCCCACCTAGGATGGTTAGGTGATCATATAGACGCAGTTACGCGAGTTGCAATTGGTGTTCTTTCTTTGTGTCCACAACCATGTGTTTTTCAACTGGATTGTTTTTGTGGACTTAGTTGAAGTACAGACATTACAATGTCCACATGGGTAATGTCCCGTAACAGTGGGTAAATTCCATAATTACTCCTGCATGGAGGTAAGCAATCTCTTTAGCCTAGTATGTACAAGCAAATCCTTCAAGTTTGCTGTCCTTTGTATGCAAACCTTGGAGGGGCCAACGTGAGATTTCCTGTTTATATTATCTTTCAATATTTTTTAATAATTCTTTGTATGGTATTTGAATTAGAAGTGAAAGTTGTGATGCATGTGAGCACCTTCGACTTGGGTCTATCGTGGGGTTCAAGTAGGACTTCCCTGTTGTTATTTTGTGCTCGTTTTTGTGCTTTTTTAACACATTTGTTTGGGTACTTTTGATTCCTCAGATAGCCCGCTAGTTTACAAGCCTGGTCCTTGTAGTCACTGACCTAACTTCAGTTGCACCGTAGCCTCAAAAGCTGTCCGTAAGGCAGATTTTCCTGTAAGGCCCTTGGATGGTGACTTCCATAGAGGAGTAGACTATGGCTATCTGTAGGTTTTGTGAACGTTTCTGTGTGCAATTTCCCATTTTCCAGTCAGATCAAGAAGTCTATAAAGGGTATCTGTGTTTCAGAAATGTTGGCTGTGAAATGCTGAAAAGGGTTCAGGGGATTAACCCAGATCACAAATGGGGCACATCCCTCCCTGTCTCCTTTCCAGAAACAAGGTTATCGTCAATGTATCTACGCCATGGTACAATATTGTTAGGATAGGGATTTGTGGCGCAGATGTGTTTACTTTCAAAATCTGACATGCACAAGCAGACCAGACTACATTATTAAAGCACTCTCAAAGCTGACGTTTGTACTCTATAGCTGGGAGTGCAGCATCCTATAAGGGTTGGTTCTATGTCTGCCTCTTATATGGCTTGAAGGTGTGTGAAAAAAAGACAGAGACACATTATGTTAATTTCAAAAACGTTATTGATGGTACAATTCTGACAGTGCTTTATTTATGCCAATTACTGAGCATATTTATACAAGGTTATGGATAACAGGGAAATTCCACATTACTGCAAATGGCCCAAGCTGACTGAGGACAGGCTTCTCCTGAGTAGCTGGGCTGAGTCCTTTTTCCCCAGCTCTACCCTCAAGGGGACCCCTACTGGACTCCAAATACTTATTGCTGGAATACTGTCGGAATGAGAGGAAGCTGGCATTACCACATATGGGGATACAATTTTCCTATGGTGCACTTTTGTCCTTCCAAGTCCTGAGAGAACAACACATCATACACAGTGGGGACTTCTTGATTCACTGCACCATAAAATGTGCGCTAGTTGAATACTGGATGGTAATGGATCGGGAACCTGACACTAATTTACTTTTGCCTAATCTACACTATTGGACCGGGAAGTCGATGAGTCGCTTGGTTATACAAATCATTCTAACGGGATCCAATGATGATCCTAGCTCACTTGAGGAATAAGTCAAAGGAGTCTTTATGACATGCGTTGAACAACTCTGAGTTGTCAAGTATCCTGAAATACCATTGGAAAGTCTCGTGAAATGCCTGTTTCAAGTGCATCCAGTTTTTCATTTTACTTAGAGTATACCTAACTCCCAATAGGTTGCAACATATTGATCCCAACATGTCAAGGATCCTCGCTGAGCCCCACCCTCTTCAACGTCTACATGAGCCCCCTCGCGGCCATCGCACGCCAACACAACCTCAACATAATCTCCTACGCCGACGACACCCAGCTGATCCTCCCCCTGACCAACGACCCCGCCGCCAGAGCCAACCTGCACAAAGGGATGAAAGATGTAGCCGAGTGGATGACGACCAGCCGCCTGAAACTGAACTCAGACAAGACGGAGGTCCTCATCCTGGGCTCCTCGCCCTCCGCCTGGGACGACTCCTGGTGGCCCCCCGCCCTGGGCACCGCACCCAAACCGACGGACCACGCACACAACCTGGGCTTCATCCTGGACTCCTCCCTCTCCATGACCAGACAAGTCAACGCCGTCTCCTCATCGTGCTTCAACATCCTGCGCATGCTACGGAAGATCTTCTGGTGGATCCCCACCGAGACCAGGAAGACGGTCACCCAGGCCCTCGTCACCAGCCGACTGGACTACGGCAACGCCCTCTACGCCGGAACCACCGCCAAGCTCCAGAAGAGACTCCAGCGGATCCAGAACGCCTCAGCCAGACTCATCCTCGACATCCCACGAAACAGCCACATCTCCGGACATCTGAAAGACCTGCATTGGCTCCCCGTCAACAAAAGAATCACCTTCCGTCTCCTCACCCACGCACACAAAGCCCTACACGATCAAGGCCCGAGCTACCTCAACAACCGAATCAACTTCTACGCTCCCAAACGCCACCTCCGTTCAGCCAGCCACGCCCTCGCCGCCGTCCCCCGCATCCGAAGAGCGACAACAGGAGGAAGGTCCTTCTCCTACCTGGCCGCCAAGACCTGGAACTCCCTCCCGACCGACCTGCGCCTGACCCAAGACCACCTCGCCTTCAGGAAGAAGCTCAAGACCTGGCTGTTCGAGCAGTAACGGCACCCCCCCCCCCAAGCGCCTTGAGACCCTACGGGTAAGTAGTGCGCTCTATAAATGTCTTTGATTGATTGATGTCAGACACCTGTCCCTGTAGTTGAATGTCTCAGACAGACATGTTACATATGTTTTGGTTGTGCTCTGTGCTGCAGCAGTTCTAGGGAGGTGGGGTTTTCTGACATCTCCCAGGTCACTTAGAGGACAGATGTTACCTCAGTCCAACATTGTTTACTGGGCTCATTCCCTAGACTCTAGAGGAAGAAGGGCACTATGAGATGTATTGACCTATCCGTTCTTCTGACCAATAAGTAATATCCCACTTTAATCTCACAGTGGTGGCGAGAGGTTCTCATATGGGCAGTGGCGGAGAACATGGCTCTCCCTCGAGAGGAAAAGACAGGCCTACATTGGTCACCACTAGCTACTTATTGAGACACCTTGATTTTATAGAACATTCCAACACATGATATCAGTCCACTTTGATCTATTAGGATCTCTTTTTGCTTAAACTCAACCTTGTAACTGTAGGGATTAGGTGCCCAAGACTCAAACTTATGGCCCTCATTCAACTTCTTTCCCTATGCCACTTGAAGTGCTCTTTGTCCACTTATGCCCCACATTGTTTAAAAGCTTAATTTTTGGAGTGTAAACTGGAAATTGAGTGATATGTTCATACTGCTTTGTTGTGGTGAAGTTCTTAGGAGATAGTGGGAAACGCTGATAATTCTCATAGATATTGTTTGCATTAACCGTTGATACTTGCCCCAAAAAGTGCATTGTACTTACAAATCTGCTGTGATCCAGGGCTGGAGTCTACATGACGAACAGTCTCCTCCTCGAGGTGTAGGAACATCACCTGATGTCTGAACAACTTGCTGGAGAGGTTGTGGGTCTGCTGAGCACTGCCTGTCCAAAGAGAGAAGAGTGCATGGCTCTGCAGCAATAGAGACTATCCAGGAGGAGAGACCACGTTGTGTTCCCAGTTGGAGAACACCCAGCAGAAGCCAAAATGTGTGTGGGAATGCACCATGTTCCAACCCAGGCTAAAGGAGTTACCTCCCATCTTCCCTGTGATGTTAATTTGGTGAACAGCCTGAAGTGACATTAACTTTAATCTTTAGTGTGCTATCTGGCATCTCCACCATATTGTAGTGCAGTTCCTATTTTCCCAATAGGCTCTGCGCATTGGAATAACATAAACAGCAGTGTAGACGTAGGACTGAGGTCATCTAGGTCTCTACTGACTATGTTAGACCTAATTTAGGTTTGCGTCAGCTAGCTCAGAGGTCACTAGAAACTTTCTTGAATGAATAGGGAGGGATGAACTTCCCTGATTCAGACGAGAAGGGATTCAGTTTCTGACAACCGCATAAACATGACAACTTTGCTCCCTCAGAATAAGAGTGTATCTCTAGAGTCGTGTGAAAACAATAGGCAGCTATTTCACTCAGTCAACCGTGCATACTTAGTTTCACCAGAGTGCAGAGAAATAGAGAGACGGGCGTTTTCAATAAAAGGTGTTATTTATTGAGCAGTCTTCTTTCTCATGCAAGACAAAGGAATTGCCACAATTGCAATACTTATCATAAAGTAGTGCGTACAGTAAAAGTAGTATTATGAAATAATACTGTAAAAGCATTGATATGGTTTCTTAGCCATATGATACTTTAAAATGGATAAAATATATACATACATAAAAACATTGACTAACGTACTCAACTGGTGCTTCTAACTACGCCTACCCCAGTGTACCTGACCTAAGCCTAATACTTGTGAAGGAGTAAGTAAGTAGCAGTTAAGTTGAGTTGGTTAAGATTGTTTTGCCAAGAATCTGCATCAAGAATTCTCTCAAGGGTTTTAGTCAGCTCTGTACCTTGGTAATAGAATGTGGGAGGTCTGGTATCTCTTTCTTCAGGACTCGATCTCCCCGCAACCCGCAAGGGTAGGCTGGAAACACCAGAGCTGGACTTTCTCGGCTGGAGAAAAAGACAGCGTCTCTCTCAGTGCGTCAAACGGGAGGGGCGGCTTCCGTGGGCTCTCGCATCAGCTGGGCTCTCGGGCAAGTAGATAGCGGCTCTGCTCCAAACCACTGTGTGTTTACTTAAGGCAACTGTTGGTATATTTATACCCGAAGGGTGCTGAGTTTGACGTAAGGTTGGACATAAGACGTCACTAAGAACTAACAGTTCTTTCTGGACTCCAGGAGTTTTTGTTCAAATCAAAACAAAAGCAGGGGGGATTTCCCGGGCTGCTGGAGGCTTGGTTTGTTTAAAGAACGCGTTGTGCTTTCTAAGAGCCGATGGGAGTAGCTGTGCTGTGCTTTGGACTGCATGGGCTATTACTGAATATAGATATGATTCTTATGCCTTTATAAGGATATTATTAATTATAACCACATAAGGGCATGAATCGGGAATATCGAATTAGGGTCCTAGATAGAAATACAACACTCACTCCACGGATTAATGTCCATCAATACTAAAAAACTAAGCAATAGTAAACATATAACGATGCATGTGTGTTTTCCAACCCACCCCAAAATACATATTTCGCATTTGAAATGGTATATGGTAAATACACGAAAATGAGTGTTGGTACTGTACGCTTTTCAAGCATTGTCATCATTCAGTTAAATGCATATATATATCAGCTGAATGAATTGCGAAAATTACACATGAAATGGCTCTGAATACAGAAAAGAAGGTCGAGACCATTTCATCATATATTTATACAAAATGCTGTATATGTGCTAGAGGCTGAGGTAAAATATTGTCTCTAGTATCCTAAAAATAGAAGCTCTGTTCTGTAAGAATAGTTCTACTTTAAGCAGAGTACCATGTGACAAAAAAAGGTAAATATTTTGGAAAATGTAAAAAAAAACAATTTCGCTTTCAGGGGAAAAAATAGTTCTAAATATTTTCGGTAGCTTTGTTTATCAAAACTGAAGGCCGAATTCAGAGTTCAGGGAACGCTGTGTGCTTGTTAAAATATTTTCATTCTCGTTGCTCAGGGGAGAACATCATTTCAGACAGATTCGCAAAAAATTGGTCTACCACATCAGGTGAAAGTTCGACCAAGTTTGAAAATGCTGCAACTGTGCAGTTCTCTGCGTGATTGCTATCATTGATGTTAGGATCAGCAAAGCTCACAGAAGGTTGTACCTGTTTGGTGCTGCTTTCCTCTCGTACCTCACCGCCACCTACTCGTAGTGGTGAAGTCTCAACGAATGCCGTCATCAGAATCGGTTGCCGCTGGGGACAACACGATGCATGAGTCGTTACAGGACCTAGCAAAGCATCGATATCCATTATTCTCCGTATAGCAGACATCGAAGCACAGGTAAGATGCAATCTTGCCAGATCGGTCTAAATGAAAGAAACCAGGTTGTACTCAGATCTCTTAGCCGGGCCAATCCGAGGACCTTAGTGATACGGTCTCGGTATCGTATTGCTAGGCTCGTTTCTTCCATCGTTGCTGGAGTCTTGTCTGTGGATTGGCTTGCCATATCGGAGCAGGAGCAAAAATAAAATTCCTGCCACGATTCCCAAGATTAAGGGTAGGCCGCCAAAGACAGAATGGACAAAATTCGGGAAGATGCCCAGAACTGTTTCAAAGGGTGCTAACAGTCCCGAAAAAACTGTCTTAAATACATGTGCGATGCCACTGGTATCAGACATGTTTAAGATTTGGCTCAATATTTCTACGAAATGCACGGGAAAATTTGTCGATAAAAGGGAATGTATCTCTGCCGATGTCCTTGCCACTTGCAGATCATACATTTCTTTGGATGACGTTAAAGGCACAGTTGTCTGTAAAAGAATAGACTTCATTCAGCTTAAAGTATCAGTTCGAATAGAATAGATATTCAACGAAGGCCATAACGCAGCCCCCATATCTGGATTGCAGTGTGGATACAATACTTGCATACAGCAAACGACCCCGGAAGTTACGGACACG
Organism: Lissotriton vulgaris; assembly: GCF_964263255.1. Lineage (NCBI taxonomy): Eukaryota > Metazoa > Chordata > Amphibia > Caudata > Salamandridae > Lissotriton > Lissotriton vulgaris. Next base: position 1,037,563,155 of record NC_141694.1, read on the forward strand.
AGATAGGCGTTTCCTGGCACCATGCCACAACAGCTGTGGTCACTTATTAAAATATAACTGCAGTTAGAAAGCTGTTTAAAAAATGGCTCTAACTGTTTTGCAGGCGTGCCATGCAGGTGACATGAAAGGTTATTTGAAGACCCTACGCAGGCTCCATGCAAATTAATACCTTGACACAGAAGTGTACCGCTTAGTGATCTTTTACAATTGTTACCACTAAGGAATACTTCCTTTTTCCCATCACTATAACATCTGTGTCTATAAGGTAAACCCCAGGTTGATTTGATGTATTCTTTACCCAACCTTTCATACTTGCCCACAGGTATATACCTTTGGCAGTATTTAAACTGGAAAGTTGTTATTGGAATTGTAATTGTTCCGTGTATTATCCATTCAATGACAGGTCTCTCATATAGTCTGCTCCTTTTTGTGCCAAACTGATTTGTTTATCAGTAAGGTTAAAGATACCGAATAATGACGTTGTGTTGATTAAATGCCACTAAGGAATACTTCCTTTTTCCCATCACTATAACATCTGTGTGTATAAGGTAAACCCCAGGTTGATTTGATGTATTCTTTACCCAACCTTTCATACTGGCCCACAGGTATATACCTTTGGCAGTATTTAAACTGGAAAGTTGTTATTGGAATTGTAATTGTTCCGTGTATTATCCATTCAATGACAGGTCTCTCATATAGTCTGCTCCTTTTTGTGCCAAACTGATTTGTTTATCAGTAAGGTTAAAGATACCGAATAATGACGTTGTGTTGATTAAATGCCATAGTGCGTAGCCTGAACGCAGATTTTGCAACGTCCAACCAAGCTGTACAATAGAACGTAATTGAGACTGACCATGTTGTAACATTAGTAAGTCCTGCTCTATTATAACAAAAGCAGATGATACAATGCTGTCCAGTGAATATATTCTGGAGGACAGAGTCGTTAACCCATTGTCCACTACAGAAAGTGATTTTTCCAAATTTATACGATCGATTTCTCATATTTTTTCTGCTGTTTCAATTTGCATAACTTTCCAAGCTTCGTTGTACGCAGCGTATATACCGGCCGCTATGAAACGTTTTTGACGCTGTTTGCGTGGTCCCAATATGAAATCACGCAAGTCAGCAATGTCTTTAAGTAAAGTCAAGTGTTGCATAATTTCAGCCAGTGTGGATTTCTCTAGCCACTCAAGGCATAGTTTCCCTACACTGTATGTTGTAACTATCCCTGGATGCTGTCTCTGGGAGTATCTTGGGTCTGGCATTGTCATTTTGAACCCCTGTTGTAGGAGAGTAGGGTCTGCTATCCTATGGTCACCCCAATTTTTGCTTTTTGCTTCACTGGTTTTCGACTTAATGAGGCTGTGGGCCTGCTAATCAGACCCCCAGCCTGCTGTTCTCTCTCTAAATTCACATACATGTACTATAGGTACATAACCCAATTGGAACTGGACTCCTTGTCAGCCCCTGTACCATGCACTATAGGTGCTCAGGGCATAGGTGCCACCAAGGCCTACCAGGGTCTGCAGCAAAGCTTTTGCCACCCCTGGCTGGTTCTTAAATTGATGTAACTGGCTGATCACTCAGCTGGGGCAAGTTGGTGTAATCACCCCTTGCTTAGATATAGTATACCTATATCTATACCTATATCTGGACACATATAAACCTGTGAGCCACTCCTATGGAAGGCCTTATCAATCCTGGAGACAGAGTGCGTGGTTTAATGTGAGATGGTGCTCTAGCTTGAGCTGAGCCTGTCTGCAGCTGTCGGGAACAACTCCCTAAGCTGTTCCGGGATAATGCCATACCATATACTATTAAGTGCATTATAATCCTCGCGGTTATACGTCAACTTTGGTTTGGCTTTATCAAAACATGTCGTGTAAGGTGTCATACGATTTGGAATACTATCCCCTCGGCAGTCCTGTCGACGGGGATAGCATTCCGCCCTTCTAGAGGGAGAAGACATGTTACTTTACTGAAACGCGGTTGATTTTTAAAAAGAGCCTCAGATCCACAAAATGGATGCTTCTGCCACAGACACAAGTCTGACCTCCTGCTGCTGACCGAAACTCAGCCGAGGAGGCCTGGACAAAGGCTTTCCTGTCGAAGGGAGGTGTTACACCACCCCAGACAGGAGATAGTGGATTGTAGCAGGGAGGTTTGAAAGAAACCAGACACTGCCTGGGGAGCACAAGGATTCCCCTTGCATAATCTGGTCAAACCGGTTCTGGGGCACACCAGCCCCAGTCCCAGCGTGGCCTGGACAAAGGGAAAGGGGTGTATCCACCCCCTTCCTGGGTCCCACACATAGGAGGGGACCTAGCAGGTAATCCAGCCTCCTAGATTGGTATAAGAATGGGAGCAGTGCCAACGCACTCAGATTATCCTGATGAAACATTTGAAACGAACCCTTCGATATCCTACTCGACATAGAAGACTGAAGAATCTCCCTTGTGGTCAAGGAGTGACCACCCTGTGCAAACAGGCACCATCCAGCACCTCAACATCAGCTTTTTTGCAGTTCCCGCCGGGAACTCGAGCCACAGAGATCAACAAGATCAAGCTTGCTCGCCTTCTACCAGCCCGATCCACAGTCCCTGCAGAGCTGAGACACGTGGAGGCGACCAGAAGCGTGGGGCCCGCCATCTTGAAAAGACCACGAGATGCTGACCGTGCAGGCCACAAGTGACCCTCAAAGCTGTACATCGAGGTTTGAGAAGCCCCAGCCTTGAGCCACTTTTGCACCGAAGCTCACCCCTCTACACTCACCGAGTGCTGCGTGGGGTCCTTCTGCTTCTTTTGGCTCAACGCGCTGGCCCGGTCACTTGCCCGCTGGCTTGTGGCCCCTGTGCCAACGAAACTTGAAATCCGACTTGTGATTCTGGTTGCTCCAGACTTGCACCCGCTCCTCTGAAAAGGAGCACCCGCTCTGACCCTCCTGGTTTGAGTGAGAAGCAAACTTCCAGCCCTGCATGGATTGCTCTTGCCAAGTGTTGTTTGCTCCAATCTTGAAGCCGACAGTGCCGACGGTGAGAGCCTTTGTGGGACAGCTTGTGACCTTCTCCTGGATGTCGCAGATACCCTAGAGCCCACGTGGCAGCAGAGAGAAGCTCCTTAACAACCACCTGATTGCGCCCGACATTGCAGGTTCCGTCCTGGTTCCACCCTGGTCATTGCTGAGTGACCCAGACTCTGTCCCCTCTGCTTTCAGGTACTCTACAACTCTGATACATCCTTGGATCACACCGGCCACTTCTCCTTCACATCGCCTGCAGCATCTTCAGCTTCAAGCACCAACAACCTGCATGACGAAACCCGACACAACTTCGACCCTATGCACCTGCTTCCTGTGGGTGAGGTAACTCAACAACGCCGGTGTTCCCACACTGGTACACACCTCTAGTGCATGTGTCTTAAATTTCGTCCTTCTAGGTTAAGCGAAAGTCTCCTTAAACAGTAACTTTATAACTTTTATGCACCATTGACTTTGCATTGGTGCATGCGTGTGCTTTAAGCGCTGCACCCGAATCCCATGGGCTTTTCCCGACTTCAGCATTGCTAGTCCAGACTGCACCCAGCGATTCCCTATGCCCTAGGCTTAACCACTGTTCGATTGGTATCTCTTATACCACTTTCTTAATATATGGTTTGAGTGGCCACCCGCCCTCATCCATAATTGTGCAACTTTCATATGTTATAATGTGCTTTTGTTTAACGCTTGTGCCCCTTTGCTCATAAAGAGTACTGGGGATTATTCTAGTAATAAATACATATATTTTTATAATATATACTTGTGTGGTGTCCTTTCATTTGGTATTGAAGTATTGTGATTGGTAAAACAGCTCGCTTAACACGACCTCTTGAGTTTAGCCTTTAAGGCTGTTTAGTCCATGCTACCACTAGGATAGCTTGTCTAATAAGGTTGACTTACAACCAGACACCATAAGGGATTTTTTGGACTGAAACAAGGTGGTTCCAGAATTGGAAACATCATATATCAGGCCAACTTCTCACATTGGTGTGCAGCGGTGCGGATTTGAGCTTGCTGTTGTTTTTACCATTGCAATCTTTTTATCAAATTGAAAGATCACATCAAGTACCTTAGGTACATATAAACAAAAGCTTAGCATATTTAAGTTCTACTGAACTTAGTAGTTGTAGATTAAAGGGATTAGCACACCCTGCCTACAACTCACTAGCAAGGTACAGTAGGAAAACCCTTAGTGTAGGTAAGTGCACCACTTGCACCTCACTAGCAGTCATGTCTGGCACAGGAGGAGCTTCAGGCTCTGCCCCTGTGACAGTTGACCTTACCAAGGCAACTTCCAGCTATGACAAACTTAGCCATAAAGACTTGAGTGCCTTATGCATTGCAAGAGGGCTAAAACGGGGTCACAACCCCACCATTCCTTCCCTGATAGCCATCCTGGAAAAGGATGACTTAGATAAGGCGGGTGCAGTTCCCTTAGAGACAGGAGATGGAGTAAACACCCCTGAGGATGAGAACACTCCAGAGGAGGAAGAAGAAGAGGAAGAGGAGGAGGAAGGCTCAGAAGTAGATAGTCTGATCAGAATCAGAAGGGTAACCAGGTCATAGTTGCCAGGCTTAACCAGGCCAACTTAGACCTACATGGGAATGGAGAGGGCCAGCACCTCCCCAGATCCTATAACATAGTTCCTTCAGGCAATAGAAGGGTGAGATCTCCCTCAGGGGACTCTCATATTTCTAGTGTCTCCAGGGAATCTCAAAGGGGAATGCCTTCCCCCCAGAGAAAAGAGCATAGGGCCAGGATGAGGGCTGTCCAACTCCAGATAGAGAGGGAAGAGATAGCCTTGGCTCAAGCTAAACTTGCTTTAGCAAGAGAACAGAAGTTGTGTGGCTTAGATGCCACTGGTGGCAGCAATATTCCTAGAGAGAAAGACAGGGGCTATGACAATAGAAACCTGACAACAATGTTCCCCCCCTACAAGGAAGGGGATAATATCCACAAATGGATGACTGCTCTTGAGAGAGCCTGCATGGTACAGCAGGTTCCTCTGGATCAGTGGGCTGCAATTTTATGGTACTCCTTTTCTGAGAAAGGGAGGGATAGGCTCCTTACAGTTAGACCTGAGGATGCCAAAACCTACTCTGTCCTGAAGAGTGCTCTTATTGAAGGGTTTGGCCTAACCACTGAGCAATACAGGTTGTTGTTCAGAGACACCCAAAAAGCACAGACTCAGGACTGGACTGATTTTGTTGATTGTGCCACTAAGGCTCTGGAGGGTTGGCTGCAGGGAAGTAAAGTCTCAGACTATACAGGATTATACAATCTTATAATGAGGGAGCAGATCCTTAATAACTGTCAGAACCAGCTGTTGCATCAATACCTTATTGACTCTGATCTGACCTCTCCCCAAGAATTGGGAAAGAAGGCGGACAAATGGGTCAGAACAAGGATTAAGCAGAAACCCCAGAACCATGGTGGTGACCAGAAGAAAACTGACCAGAAGGGTGGGGATAAGAAAGATAAAGAAAAAGACCAGAAGTCTTCTTCAGGCCCACAAAATTCTAATAATGAGGGTGGTTCCCAAAATGGTAACAAAAAGAAGAAGAATGATGGCCCAAAGAAACCTTGGTGTAATACCTGCAAATCAGTTTCACACTGGGGCAGTAACTGCACCAAGAAAAATCCAGTTCCTACCACTGCAGCTCCTAAAGCACCTGCACCCCCTAGTACAGTCAGCAGTGGTAGTGCACAGCCTAAGGGGATAGTAGGGTTAACCCTGGGTACTGAGATGGAATCTGGCCTAGTCAGAGTCCCTACTCAGGCAGTTCTGCTTTATGATGTGGACTTATCTTTGACCACTACTCTGAGTCCCAGTAACCTGGGCAAGTATAGGCAGACGCCTTTGATAAATGGGAAACTGGCTCAGGCCTACAGGGACACTTGTGCCAGTGTCACTATGGTGACATCTGACTTTGTGGACCCTGGTCAGATTGTACTAGGTGAGAATTGCCTAGTGACCAATGCAAGCAACACCACTACTACACATAGTGTGACTGTTGTGAACTTCTCCTGGGGAGGGGTAAATGGCCTAAAGAAAGTTGTGGTAAGTGCAGACCTCCCAGTAGACTGTCTGTTAGGCAATGATCTTGAAAGCTCAGTTTGGTCAGAAGTGGAGTACAGGACTCATGCAGAAATGCTAGGGATTTCAGCACATGTCCTTGCAGTGACAAGGACTCAGGCTAAGAAGTGCCTTCCTGAACCAGTGGTGGATCTTGGAACAATAGACCAACCACAACCCAAGAGAAAGAGCAAGAGGGTTAAGGCTGTGCCTTCCCACTTGCCCCAGGTTCAGGATCAGACTTCACAGGAAGCTGATTCTGCAGTCCAAGAGGAGACTGCCTCTGAGGAGCTTGAACCTGATCAGGTTGAGTTTCTGGGGACAGGGGGACCCTCAAGGGCAGACCTGGGGCAGGCCCAATTAGATTGCCCTTCTCTTGAACCCCTCAGACAGCAAGCTGCTGCTGAGGCTGCAGGGAATGCTCAAGGTACCCATAACGTTTATTGGGATGATGGGCTCCTTTACTCAGAGGCTAGAGACCCCAAGCCTGGTGCTTCCAAGAGGTTGGTTATACCTTTGAAGTTTAGGGGTTTCCTTCTTACCTTGGCCCATGATATTCCCCTTGCAGGACACTTAGGCCAGAACAAGACTTGGGACAGGCTTGTCCCTCACTTTCACTGGCCTCATATGTCAGAAAATGTCAAGGAGTTTTGTCGCTCTTGTGTCACTTGCCAAGCCATTAACAAAGGCCCCCCTGATACCACTACCTGTGGTGGGGGTACCCTTTGAAAGAGTTGGAATAGCCATTGTGGGTCCCATGGATCCTCAAACAGCATCTGGGCACAGATTTATACTGGTGGTAGTGGATCATGCCACCTGGTATCCAGAGGCAATTCCCCTGAGGACCGCAACAGCACCTGCTGTGGCAAAGGCCCTTCTTGCAGTTTTCTCAGGAGTGGATTTTCCAAAGGAGGTTCTTTTAGACAGAGGTACCAACTTCATGTCTGGATATTTAAAGGCAATGTGGAAGGAGTGTGGAGTAAACTACAAGTTTACCACACCCTATCACCCACAGTGCAATGGGCTTGTGGAGAGATTCAACAAGATCCTCAAGGGAATGATAAAAGGATTACCAGAGAAGCTTAGGCGGAAATGGGACACCCTTTTACCCTGCTTGCTCTTTGCTTACAGAGAGGTCCCACAGGAGGGGGTTGACTACTGCCCTTTTGAACTTTTGTTTGGCCACCCTGTGAGGGGTCCACTATGTTTGGTGAAGGAAGGATGGGAGTTACCTCTCAAAAAGCCTAAGCTAGATGTTGTGGACCATGTACTTGGTCTCCCCTCCAGGATGGCTGAGTATATGGAGAGAGCATCCAAAAACCTGGAGGCCAGTCAAGAATTACAGAAAGCTTGGCATGACCAAAAGGCTGTTCTGGTGGAGTACAAACCAGGGCAGAGGTGTGGGTGTTGGAGCCAGTGGCCCCAGCAGCACTCCAGGACAAATGGACTGGACCCTACACAATTGTTGAAAAGAAGGGAGAAGTCACCTATGTGGTTGACTTTGGAACCCCTAGGAGGGTATACACCTGTTACAACGCAACTTTTACAACTACATACCATTACAACGCAACTTTTACAACGCATACCATTACAACGCATTGCGCTGGGGGGCGCTCTAGGATTGGGAATAAGTTTAATTTACTATCCAACACCTTCCCTAGTGTCCACGGGGACTGGAGTTGGAATAGTAAATTATACTTACCACTATCCAGCACCTCTAAGCGCTATGCGTTGTAATGGTATGCGTTGTAATGGTCGCGTTGTAATGGTAGGTAGTTGTAATGGTATGCGTTGTAACGTCATACATCCCCTAGGAGCCCCCACAGGGTGCTCCATGTAAACCGTTTGAAAGCATTTGTTGACAGGGAGGACATGAGTCTCCTCACGGCCACAGATGGGGATCAGGAGGAAGAGAGTGACCCTCTCCCAGACCTGCTTTCCCAAAACCCTGATGATGGTTCAGTTGATGGAGTAGCCTTGGCAGGCAGCCTCACTGAGCAGCAACAGGTGGACTGCAGACAGGTGTTGCAGGCCCACAGACATATGTTTTCACTCACACTAAGTCAAACTAACTGGTGCACCCATGAGGTGGACACTGGTGACAGTCTGCCTGTGAAGAATAAAATCTACAGGCAACCTGACCATGTCAAGGATTGTATAAAGGCTGAGGTGCAAAAGATGTTGAAGCTTGGAGTGATTGAGCCATCAGAGAGCCCATGGGCCAGCCCAGTAGTCCTGGTGCCAAAACCTCCTACCAAAGATGGAAAGAGAGAAATGAGGTTTTGTGTGGACTACAGAGGTCTCAATGCTGTCACTAGGACAGATGCACATCCCATTCCAAGAGCAGATGAGCTCATTGATAAATTGGCTTCTGCCAAGTTTCTGAGCACATTTGATTTGACAGCTGGCTACTGGCAGATCAGGTTAGCTGAAGAGTCAAAAGCCAAAACAGCATTCTCTACCCCTAGTGGACATTATCAGTTTGTGGTAATGCACTTTGGTTTGAAGAATGTGCCTGCCACCTTCCAAAGGTTGGTGAATCAAGTCCTTGCTGGGTTGGATGACTTTTGTACAGCATATCTAGATGATATTGCTGTCTTTAGCTCCACCTGGGAGGATCACCTGATCCACCTGAAGAAGGCTCTGGAGGCCCTGCAAAAGGCAGGCCTGACTATCAAGGCTACTAAGTGCCAGATAGGGCAGAGCAAGGTTGTGTACCTGGGCCACCTAGTAGGTGGGGGTCAGGTTCAACCATTGGAGAGCAAAATCCAGACCATACAGGACTGGGCTCCTCCAACTACCCAGACACAAGTCAGAGCCTTCTTGGGCCTGACTGGGTATTACAGAAAGTTTGTGAAGAACTATGGGTCCATTGTGACACCATTAAATGACTTGACATCCAAGAAGATGCCAAAAAAGGTTCAGTGGACAGTTAGCTGTCAAAAGGCATTTGAAGACCTGAAGAAGGCCATGTGCTCTGCACCTATCCTGAAGAGTCCTGACTACTCCAAACAGTTCATTGTACAGACAGATGCTTCTGAGTTGGGGGTGGGAGCTGTGCTTTCACAACTGAATACAGATGGTCATGACTAGCCCATTGCTTTTATTAGCAGAAGGCTGACCCCCAGGGAGAAACGTTGGTCAGCTATTGAGAGGGAGGCCTTTGCTGTGGTTTGGGCCCTGAAGAAGTTGAGGCCATACTTGTTTGGAACTCACTTCCTAATTCAGACAGACCATAAGCCCCTCTTATGGCTAAATCAGATGAAGGGTGAAAACCCCAAACTACTCAGGTGGTCCATTTCCCTACAGGGGATGGACTTTACAGTGGAGCACCGCCCAGGGACTGACCATGGTAATGCAGATGGTCTCTCCAGGTACTTCCACTTAGAACATGAAGACTTATCTGGTCAAGGTTAAGTTTAATGTCCCTGCGTTTGGGGGGGGGGGTTGTGTAGGAGAGTAGGGTCTGCTATCCTATGGTCACCCCAATTTTTGCTTTTTGCTTCACTGGTTTTTGACTTAATGAGGCAGTGGGCCTGCTAATCAGACCCCCAGCCTGCTGTTCTCTCTCTAAATTCACCTACATGTACTATAGGTACATAACCCAATTGGAACTGGACTCCTTGTCAGCCCCTGTACCATGCACTATAGGTGCTCAGGGCATAGGTGCCACCAAGGCCTACCACGGGCTGCAGCATATCTTTCGCCACCACTGGCTGGTTCTTAAATTGACACAACTGGCTGATCACTCAGCTGGGGCAAGTTGGTGTAATCACCCCTTGCTTAGATATAGTATACCTATATCTAAACCTATATCTGGACACATATAAACCTGTGAGCCACTCCTATGGAAGGTCTTATCAATCCTGGAGGCAGAGTGCGTGGTTTAATGTGAGATGGTGCTCTAGCATGAGCTGAGCCTGTCTGCAGCTGTCGGGAACAACTCCCTAAGCTGTTCCGGGATAATGCCATACCATATACTATTAAGTGCATTATAATCCTCGCGGTTATATGTCAACTTTGGTTTGGCTTTATCAAAACATGTCGTGTAAGGTGTCATACAATTTGGAATACTATCCCCTCGACAGTCCTGTCGACGGGGATAGCATTCCACCCTTCTAGAGGGAGAAGACATGTTACTTTACTGAAACGCTGTTGATTTTTAAAAAGAGCCTCCGATCCACAAAATGGATGCTTCTGCCACAGACACGAGTCTGACCTCCTGCTGCTGACCGAAACTCAGCAGAGGAGGCCTGGACAAAGGCTTTCCTGTCACAGGGAGGTGTTACACCTCCACAGACAGGAGATGGTGGATTGTAGCAGGGAGGTTTGAAAGAAACCAGACACTGCCTGGGGAGCACAAGGCTTCCCCTTGCATAATCCGGTCAAACCGGTTCTGGGGCACACCAGCCCCTTTCCCAGCGCGGCCTGGACAAAGGGAAAGGGGTGTATCCACCCCCTTCCTGAGTCCCACCCATAGTAGGGGACCTAGCAGGTAATCCAGCCCCCTAGATTGGTATAAGAATGGGAGCAGTGCCAATGCACTCAGATTATCCTGATGAAACATTTGAAACAAAACTCTGGGCCCTTCGACATCCTACTCAACGTAGAAGACTGAAGAATCTCCCTTGTGGTCAAGGAGTGACCACCCTGTGCAAACAGGCACCATCCAGCACCTCGATGTCTGCTTTGTTGCAGTTCCCGCTGGAACTCGAGTGACAGAGATCAACAAGATCAAGCTTGCCTGCCTTCTACCAACCTGATCCACAGTCCCTGCAGAGCTGAGACCCGTGGAGGCGACCGGAAGCGTGGGGCCTGCCATCTTGAAAAGACCATGAGATGCTCACCGTGCAGCCCGCAAGTGACCCTCTAAGCTCTACATCGGGGTTTGAGAAGCCCCAGCCCTGAGCCACTTTTGCTCCGAAGCTCACCCCTCTACACTCACCGAGTGCTGCGTGGGGCCCTTCTGCTTCTTTTGGCTCAACGCGTTGGCCCATTCACTTGCCCGCTGGCTTGTGGCCCCTGTGCTGTTGAAACTTGAAATCCAACTTGTGATTCTGGTTGCTCCAGACTTGCACCCGCTCCTCTAAAAAGGAGCACCCGCTCTGACCCTCCTGGTCCGAGTGAGAAGCAAACTTCCAGTCCTGCGTGGATTGCTCTTGCCAAGTGTTGTTTGCTCTAATCTTGAAGCCGATAGCTCCGACGGTGAGAGCCTTTGTGGGACAGCTCCTGACCTGCTCCTGGACGTCGCAGAGGCCCTAGAGCCCACGTGGCAGCAGAGAGAAGCTCCTTGTCAACCACCTGATTGCGCCCGACATTGCCTGGTTCTGTCCTGGTTCCACCCTGGTCACTGCTGAGTGACCCAGACTCTGGCCCCTCTGCTTTCAGGTACTCTACAACTCTGATACACCCTTGGATCACACCGGACACTTCTCCTTCACATCGCCTGCAGCATCTTCAGCTTCAAGCACCAACAACCTGCGTGATGAAATCCGACACAACTTCGACCCTATGCACCCGCTTCCTGTGGGTGAGGTAACTCAACAACGCTGGTGTTCCCACACTGCTACACACCTCTAGTGTATGTGTATTAAATTTCGTCCTTCTAGGTTAAGAGGAAGTCTCCTTAAACAGTAACTTTATAACTTTTACGCACCATTGACTTTGCATTGGTGCATGCGTGTGCTTTAAGCTCTACACCCGAATCCCGCTGGCTTTTCCCGACTTCAGCATCGCTAGTCCCGACTGCACCCAGCGATTCCCTAGGCCCTAGGCCTAACCACTGTTCGATTGGTATCTCTTATACCACTTTCTTAATATATGGTTTGAGTGGCCACCCGCCCTCATCCATAATTGTGCAACTTTCATATGTTATACTGTGCTTTTGTTTAACGCTTGTGCCCCTTTGCTCATAAAGAGTACTGGGGATTATTCTAGTAATAAATACATATATTTTTATAATATATACTTGTGTGGTGTCCTTTCATTTGGTATTGAAGTATTGTGATTGGTAAAACAGCTCGCTTAACACGACCTCTTGAGTTTAGCCTTTAAGGCTGCTTAGTCCATGCTACCACTAGGATAGCTTGTCTAATAAGGTTGACTTACAACCAGACACCACAAGGTATTGTTTTGACTGATACAAGGTGGTTCCAGAATTGGAAACATCATATATCAGGCCAACTTCTCACACCTGTGTTTTGTTCAGGAATCTATCTTGACAGTTGTTTGTGTCTGTTGGCCAGATCAACCACTTTTTCCAATCAGGATGTGTTCTGTTTTGGTGTGAAATATGGGATACGTCTATCTCCACATCTGTAGTGCTGTCACTATCAGTTATGGGTTTCGGAATAGACAGTGTATTTAAGTCTTTTATCTTAGCTAGGCCAAGACAAGTAGTTTGTTGAATTGTGTCATTCAAGAATATCATTTGTTCTGGGATCATGCAGGCCCTAAATCATGCTTCTAGGCCTTGTACTTGCCAATCTTTGGTACCCCAGATCGTTTTTGTTTCAATTGTGTTTTTCCAAAATTCGAAACCAAATGTAGACATTTTGTCATAACATTTTTCAGAATAGATCAATTTATTATTTGTCAACATTGTTTTCATTCCAGTCCTAGTTAACATTTTAAAATAAAACGTTTCTGGATCACTGTTGTTAAACCCTGAGAAGTACTGGAATTTCTCATAAAATGTTTTCGAGCTGCCTTTTGGCGGAGTTGGACAGTGTTCCCATTGGTTATACGATAAAACATTTCTAGGCTGATCAGTCTTATGCAAATAGTGATCCCCAAAATGATTATAACAGTATAACTCTTCATAATTCGATGAACTCTGTAAGTAATCATGGTCTGTACATTTGGCTGACATTACTAAATCTGACATCATATTCTTAATGTTTTCAAAGTCCCAATCATCAGAGAAGGTACTTGGTGTCACAAAGTCACTTAATAAAACCTTGAACTGGTGTGGATATTTCAAGAGCTCAACTGGGCCGAAAATGTCATAATCAGTTCTGTCCCATGCTACCCCACCGGGTATTGGATTGGCTGAGATGTTTACTGATGACAGTTCTCTTTTCTCAATGTGGGAGTGTGAGAAGTTGGCCCGATATGCAGCGTTCGCTATTCTAGCGACCGCTATGTATCGTTCCAAACGACCCTTATGGTGATTGGTTGTAAGTCAACCTATAGACCAGCTATCCTAGTAGCGTGGATACGAGCAGTCTAAGGCTAAAGACTCGAGAGGGCGTGTTAAGCCAGCTGTTTACCACGCATGTACCCCTTGAACACCAAGTGAAAGGACACCACACAAGTGTTATGAAAATAAACAGGATATTTATTAAGATTCACAACAGCCCTGTACTCTTTATGAGGACCGGGTACTAAGCACAAACCAAATCTCTTAGGAAAATACTTCAAGTGCACAATTAAAACAAGTGTCCGAGGACACGGAAAGTTTAGTGGTCTCGGGCGGACCCGATAAGGCAAGTCGGAAGCGAGGGACTCAGGACCCTAGAGTAAGGAGGCTATGCAGGCACCGAAATGCCGAAGTTACCTAGCCACGAGGGCTGCGGCTGCACAAGTCTTACAGGCGTCGGGGTCTTCGCTGACGAGCCAGGAGCCGGAAGAAAAGGAGTTGCTGGCCGGCGACCAGTGATGAATAGTTCGTAGAGATTCAAGCCTGGATCAGAGATCGATGATACCTGAAAGCAGAGGGGACCAAGTTCGTACTACTAGCCAGTAGTCAGAGGGTACCAGGAGGGCACCGGTTGGCCGTCACCTCGACCAGGTGAGTGGGCGACGCTAGGCTCTGCAGTCTCACGGACCGGGAGGCGTTGTCGGCGACCAGGATGGAGGTGCGAGCTGTCCCACGAAGGATGATGCTGTTGGCGTCGCTGGGCCCAGGATTGGGGCAACAAGCCTTGGCAGATCTCAGGGCCACGTGGTAGGCCTAAGATGGCGTCTTGAATGGACCAGGAGGGTCCGGGGTGCTCCTCTCGGAAAAGGGAGCAAGGGCCGGTCTGGAGCAACCAGACCAGCAGCGTTGTTTGTCGGGTGTCGTCAAGGAAGGGCACAAGCCAGCGGCTAGTGACCAGACAACGTGCTGAGCAGCGAGCAGAAGGGCCCCACGCAGATCTTGGAGATGCTGGGAGACTGCACTTCGGTGCTGGAGTGGCTCAGGGTCGGGGCTTCTCGGACCCCAGAGCACTCACCAGAGAATTGCTTCGATGGTCGTGCTGGTTAAGAAAGTGTGCAGGTTTTGATGATGGCCGGTCCCTCGAGGTCTCGTCGCACCCACAGATCACAGCTGAGCTGATGACGGGGGTAGAGGTCAGAGGTGCCAGGGAAGCCGGTTCTCGTCGAGCTGGGCCGTCGGATCCTTGAGGAAGGACTTGCAGCAAACCGCAGAGTTCTTAGATGGTGCCCGCTGATGCAGGGTGACTACTCCTTAGTCACAAGGGAGAAATCTTGAGAAGAGTCTCGAAGTCCTTTCGTAGAAAGTATTCTTGATTCAAAGATGATCTAATTTGGAAGGGTCCCCGCTCCGGCCTTTATTCTAAAGAAAGGGGTGGGTACATGACTAGGTCCTGCCCTAAGGGTGGGACCAGGAAGGGGGGTAGTTACACCCCTCTCCCCTGCCGGACTTTCCCCAGGCCAGGGCTGGCGCCCCTGAAACTGGTTCTGACCGGCAGATGCGTAGTGAGCACCGGGGTGCCACTCCGCAGTCACCTTCTCGCAAAAGCCCTACCTACCCAGAATACACAAACCCTGTCTGGGACGGTGCGAACACCGCCCTCGACAGGAAACCCTTTGTCCAAGCGCTCCTCGCTGGAAGGACTCCCAGCAGCAGGAGGTCAGACTCGTGTCTGTGGTGGCAGCATCCATTTTGTGGAGCTGAGGCTTTAGTTAACTTTAACCGGGGTTCACAGTTACGTACATGTCGTGTCCCTCTAGAAGGGCGGAATGCTAACCTCGTCGCCAGAATTGGTGAGAGGGCAGCATCCCGATTCGTATGACACCTTACTCGACATGCCTTGATAACGTGACACCGAAGTTACCGATGTGGTACGCGTTATCATGGAACAGCCATTGGGTCTTGATTCCGCAAGCTGCAACCGTGCTCGGCTCGGGCCAGAACCTAGTTCACACGAGCCCACGCACTCTGCCTTCAGGATTGTCAAGGCCTGCCATAGGAGTGACTGATAGGAACTCGGGTGTCCATCGTATGGTTAGGTATAGAACTACTATACCTAAAGCAAAGGGTGATTACACGACTTCGCCCCAGCTGTCGTGCAGCCAGTTGTGTCAAATTTAGGAGGCCAGCCAGGGGTGGCATAATACATGCTGCAGCCCCTGGCGGCCCTGGGTACACCTAGGCCCTGAGTTACAGGGTCTGATAAGGTGGCCCAGTACCAATTGGTAAATGCACCTAGGGTACATATCGTAATTTAGAAAGAGAACAGCCAGGCTGTGGGTCTGATTGGCAGGCCCACAGCCAGAGAAAGTCGTAAACCAGTGAAACAAAAGCAAAAAATCTGGGTGATCATAGGATTGCAGACCCTACTCTCCTACATGACCCCCCCCCAAACGTCGGAACAATAAGCTAACCTTGACCAGGTGAGTCTTCTTGTTCTAAGTGGAAATATCTGGAGAGCCCATCGGCATTGCCATGATCAGTACCAGGTCTATGTTCCACTGTAAAGTCCATCCCCTGTAGGGAAATGGACCACCTAAGCAGTTTGGGGTTTTCACCCTTCATCTGATTTAGCCATAAGAGGGGCTTATGGTCGGTCTGAATCTTGAAGTGAGTGCCAAACAAGTATGACCTCAGCTTCTTCAGGGCCCAAACCACAGCAAAGGCCTCCCTCTCAATAGCTGACCAATTCTTCTCTCTAGGGGTCAGCCTTCTGCTTATAAAAGCAATGGGCTGGTCTTGACCATCAAAATTCAGTTGAGAAAGAACAGCTCCCACACCCAACTCAGAAGCATCTGTTTGGACAATGAATGGTTTGGAGTAGTCCGGACTCTTAAGGATAGGCGCCGTGCACATGGCCTGCTTTAGGTCATCGAATGCTTTTTGACAGCTCGCTGTCCACTGAACCTTTTTTGGCATTTTATTGCTTGTCAGTTCGTTTAATGGTGTCACGATGGAACCATAGTTCCTGACAAACTTCCGGTAGCATCCAGTCAGGCCCAAGAAAGCTCGAACCTGAGTCTGGGTGGTTGGAGGAGCCCAGTCCCTGATTGACTGTATTTTGCTCTCCAGTGGCTGAACCTGGCCTCCACCTACAAGGTGGCCCAGGTATACAACCTGTGTCTGCCCTATCTGGCACTTGGTGGCCTTGATAGTGAGGCCTGCGGCTTGCAGAGCCTCTAACGCTTTCCGCAGGTGGACCAGGTGATCCTCCCAGGTGGAGCTAAAGACAGCAATATCGTCTAGATACGCCGCACAGAAGTCATCCAGCCCAGTAAGGACTTGATTCACCAACCTTTGGAAGGTGGCAGGTGCATTTTTCAGACCAAAGGGCATCACCACGAACTGATAATGCCCACCAGGGGTAGAAAATGCGGTCTTAGGCTTGGCGTCCTCAGCTAACCTGATTTGCCAATACCCAGCTGTCAGGTCAAACGTACTTAGGTAGTTGGCCGAAGCCAATCTATCGATAAGCTCGTCTGCCCTTGGTATTGGGTGGGCGTCAGTCTTAGTGACTGCATTGAGACCCCTGTAGTCTACGCAGAACCTCATCTCCTTCTTACCGCCCGGGGTGTGAGGTTTCGGCACTAGAACTACGGGACTAGCCCAAGGGCTATCCGAGGGTTCAATGACTCCCAGCTCCAACATTTTCTGCACTTCACTCTTGATGCAGTCTCTAACGTGATCAGGCTGCCGGTAGATTTTACTCTTGACGGGAAAGCTGTCACCAGTGTCAACCTCATGGGTACACCAATTGGTCTGACTGGGTGTTAGAGAGAACATATGTCTGAAAGACTGAAGAACCTGTTTACAGTCTTTCTGTTGATGTTCGGAGAGGCTGCCACAAAAGACAACACCATCTACCGATCCATCGTCAGGATTCTGAGTGAGCAGGTCGGGGAGAGGGTCACTCTCCTCCTCCTGTCCCTCATCTAGGGCCATGAGCAAACTCATGTCCTTCCTGTCGACATATGCCTTGAGCCTGTTGACATGAAGCACCCTGTGGGGGCTCCGGGGAGTTCCCAGGTCGACCAGGTAGGTGACCTCTCCCTTTTTCTCCAGGATGGTGTAGGGCCCGGACCATTTGTCCTTGAGTGCTGCTGGGGCCACTGGCTCCAACACCCACACCTTCTGTCCGGGCTGGTAAACAGTCAAGACAGCCTTTTGGTCATGCCAAGCTTTTTGGAGTTCTTGGCTGGCCTTAAGGTTTTCAGATGCCTTCTCCATGTATTCAGCCATCCGCGAGCGGAGGCCAAGCACATAGTCCACTATGTTGGCTGCAGGCTTTTTGAGAGGTCTCTCCCATCCTTCCTTCACCAAACACAGGGGTCCCCTTACAGGATGTCCGTACAAAAGTTCAAAAGGGCTGTAGCCAACCCCCTTCTGTGGGACTTCTCTGTAAGCGAATAAAAGGCAGGGGATCAGGACGTCCCATCTACGCCGAAGCTTTTCAGGTAGTCCATGAATCATCCCTTTTAGGGTCCTGTTGAATCTCTCAACAAGCCCATTGCATTGTGGATGATAGGGTGTAGTGAACTTGTAGTTGACACCACATTCCTTCCACATAGCAGTTAAGTAGCTCGACATAAAGTTTGCACCTCTGTCGGAGACAACCTCCTTAGGGAAGCCCACTCTGGAGAACACTCCAACTAGGGCTCTTGCCACAACAGGCGCTGTAGTGGTCCTAAGGGGAATAGCTTCAGGATACCTGGTGGCATGATCCACTACCACCAGTATAAATTTGTGCCCTGATGCTGTTGGTGGTTCCATGGGACCGACGATGTCGATCCCCACCCGTTCAAAGGGCACCCCCACCACTGGCATTGGTATAAGGGGGGCCTTTGTCGTGCCACCTGACTTACCACTGGCTTGGCAAGTGACACAGGAGCGGCAAAACTCCTTGGTATCTTCGTTCATATGAGGCCAGTGAAAGTGTGAGACAAGCCTGTCCCACGTCTTCGTCTGGCCTAAGTGACCTGCTATGGGAATCTCGTGGGCCAAGGTAAGTAGGAAACCTCACTGAGACAAGGGTACAACCAGCCTCCTGGTCATGCCAGGCTTGGGGTCTCTTGACTCAGTGTACAGGAGTCCATCTTCCCAGTATACCTTGTGGGTACCTGTGGCGTTCCCAGCAGCCTCTGCAGCAGCCTGCTGTCTGAGGGGTTCAAGAGAAGGGCAGTCTAACTGGTCCTTCCCCAGGTCTTCCCTTGAGGGTCCCCCTGAACCCAAGAATTCAACTTGATCAAGTTCGAACTCCCTAGGCTCAGTTTCCCTCAATTCCTGTAGGTCAGCCTCCTCTGAGACTTGATCCACGACCTGGGGCAAGGGGGAAGGCGCAGCCTTAACCCTACTGCTCTTTTTCTTGGGAGGTGTCTGGTCCGTTGTTCCAGGATCCAGCACCTGTTCAGTGGGGCATTTCCTGACCTGTGACCTGGTCACAGCGAACACATGTGCTGGCAAGCCTAACATTTCCATGTGAGTCCGGTGCTCCACTTCTGACCATTGTGATGACTCCAAATCATTGCCCAACAAACAATCCACTGGGAGGTCTGAACTAACTACAACCTTCTTTTGGCCAGTTACCCCTCCCCAGGAGAAAGCTACAATTGCCATACTGTGATTGGTAGTGACATTGCTTGCATTGGTCACCAGGAATTCTGTACCTGGCATGATCTGTCCAGGGTCCACAAAGTTAGGTGTCACCATGGTGACACTGGCACAAGTGTCCCTATAGGCCTGAGCCATTTTTCCATTTATGAAAGGCGTCTGTCTGTATTTGCCCAAAGTATTGGGACTTACGTCAGGGGATATATCCACATCCCCTGTACTGACAAGGACAGCCTGAGTGAGTGTACCAACTAAGTTGTCACGCCCCTCAGAACCCAGGGTTAACCCTACTAAACCCTTGGGAGGTGCACTACCACTGCTGGCTGTACTAGGGGGCACAGGTGCCTTAGGGGCTGCAGTGGCAGGAGTCTGCCCTCCTTTCTTAGTGCACTCACTAAACCAGTGAGATTTACTTTTACAGTATTGGCACCATCTTTTAGATTGGCCTTCTTTCTTCTTTTGGGGAGCCTGACCCCCACCCTCTTTGGGTTGTTGGGGACCTGTCGAAGACTTCTGGTCATTTTGTTCCCCCTTAGAATCTTTACCCTTCTGGTCTGCTTTCTTCTGACCACCTTGATTCTGGCCCTGGTTCTGTTTGACTCTTGTTCGAACCCATCTGTCTGCCTTCTTTCCCAATTCTTGGGGAGAGGTCAGATCCGAGTCGACAAGATGCTGATGCAACAACTGGTTCTGACAATTGTTTAAAATTTGTTCTCTCATCATCAAATTATACAATCCTTCGTAATCAGTAACCTTACTGCCCAGCAACCAGCCCTCAAAAGCCTTAGTGGCACAATCGACAAAGTCAGACCAATCTTGAGACTGCGTTTTCTGGGTATCCCGGAACAGCACCCTGTACTGCTCAGTGGTTAGGCCAAACCCTTCAACCAGTGTACTCTTCAAGACGTGGTAATTATTAGCATCCTCTACCCTTGTGGTGAGGAGCTTGTCTCTACCTTTACCTTCAAAGGAGAGCCACAAGATAGCGGCCCACTGACTCTGGGGAACACCCTGCACCGTGCAGGCCCTCTCCAAAGCAGTAATCCATTTGTGGATGTCGTCCCCTTGTTTAAAGGGGGGCACTATCTTACCGAGGTGTTTCGTATCAAACCTCCTTTCCCTATTGCTAGGTACAATGCTGCCACCAGTGGGGACTGCCCCACTTAACTGTTGCTCTCTAGCAAAGGCAAGCCTCTCTTTGGCCTGGGCAAGTTCTTCCCTTTCAATCCTCAGATTAGCTGCCCTTTCTTTAGCTTCGTACACTCTCCTCTGAGGGGACGTCATCCCTCTTTGAGAAGAGTTGTGAGAGCCATTGGTTTGAAGGGATCTGCCAGAGTCTCTTGACAGAGATCTGGCTCGTCCATTCCCAATGTTAAGCTGACCTGATAGTGGCCCCAGGGGTCCCCCAGTACCACTGTCATGTTTGCTTAAGTTGGACCTGCTTAGTCTAACGTCTTCTACCTGTCCCTTATCTGCCTCATCCCCAGAGGGATCCTCATCCTCATCATCCTCCACATCTTCGTTCTCAGTTGAGAGGTGGATGAGGTCAGGGTCACCTCTGGTTCCCTCAAGGGGAGGCATACCTCCTTCTGGATTAGAAGAGCTAAGAAGGGTCTCAGCTTTTCTGGCATCATAAGTCTCCAAGAGACCAATCAGAAAGGAAGTTGTGGGGTTAGACCCCTGCTTGATCTTCCTGGAGTGACACACTTGTCTTAACTCCTTGAAGCTCAGCACAGTATATCTTGAAGGGATGACCTGTGGAGGGTCAGCTGACACAAGGGGAGACTCAGAGTTTCCTCCTTTGTCTGACATACTGTTTCTAGTGTGGTGTAAGTGATGCACCTACCTACACTATGTGTTTACCTACTGATCCCTTGCTAAGAGTTGCAGCCAAGGTGTGCTAAGCCTTGAGGAGCTACAACAGCTGGTTCAGTAGAACTCAGAGTATTCTAAGCTTAGTTATATGTACTAACAGTACTTATGTGATCTTTCAACAAGATATTCTTAGGATACGTGTGGTAAAACAACAGCAAGCTCAAATCCCAACCGCTGCTCACCAATGTGAGAAGTTGGCCCGATATGCAGCGTTCGCTATTCTAGCGACCGCTATGTATCGTTCCAAAGGACCCTTATGGTGATTGGTTGTAAGTCAACCTATAGACCAGCTATCCTAGTAGCGTGGATACGAGCAGTCTAAGGCTAAAGACTCGAGAGGGCGTGTTAAGCCAGCTGTTTACCACACATGTACCCCTTGAACACCAAGTGAAAGGACACCACACAAGTGTTATGAAAATAAACAGGATATTTATTAAGATTCACAACAGCCCTGTACTCTTTATGAGGACCGGGTACTAAGCACAAACCAAATCTCTTAGGAAAATACTTCAAGTGCACAATTAAAACAAGTGTCCGAGGACACGGAAAGTTTAGTGGTCTCGGGCGGACCCGATAAGGCAAGTCGGAAGCGAGGGACTCAGGACCCTAGAGTAAGGAGGCTATGCAGGCACCGAAATGCCGAAGTTACCTAGCCACGAGGGCTGCGGCTGCACAAGTCTTACAGGCGTCGGGGTCTTCGCTGACGAGCCAGGAGCCGGAAGAAAAGGAGTTGCTGGCCAGCGACCAGTGATGAATAGTTCGTAGAGATCCAAGCCTGGATCAGAGATCGATGATACCTGAAAGCAGAGGGGACCAAGTTCGTACTACTAGCCAGTAGTCAGAGGGTACCAGGAGGGCACCGGTTGGCCGTCACCTCGACCAGGTGAGTGGGCGACGCTAGGCTCTGCAGTCTCACGGACCGGGAGGCGTTGTCGGCGACCAGGATGGAGGTGCGAGCTGTCCCACGAAGGATGATGCTGTTGGCGTCGCTGGGCCCAGGATTGGGGCAACAAGCCTTGGCAGATCTCAGGGCCACGTGGTAGGCCTAAGATGGCGTCTTGAATGGACCAGGAGGGTCCGGGGTGCTCCTCTCGGAAAAGGGAGCAAGGGCCGGTCTGGAGCAACCAGACCAGCAGCGTTGTTTGTCGGGTGTCGTCAAGGAAGGGCACAAGCCAGCGGCTAGTGACCAGACAACGTGCTGAGCAGCGAGCAGAAGGGCCCCACGCAGATCGTGGAGATGCTGGGAGACTGCACTTCGGTGCTGGAGCGGCTCAGGGTCGGGGCTTCTCGGACCCCAGAGCACTCACCAGAGAATTGCTTCGATGGTCGTGCTGGTTAAGAAAGTGTGCAGGTTTTGATGATGGCCGGTCCCTCGAGGTCTCGTCGCACCCACAGATCACAGCTGAGCTGATGACGGGGGTAGAGGTCAGAGGTGCCAGGGAAGCCGGTTCTCGTCGAGCTGGGCCGTCGGATCCTTGAGGAAGGACTTGCAGCAAACCGCAGAGTTCTTAGATGGTGCCCGCTGATGCAGGGTGACTACTCCTTAGTCACAAGGGAGAAATCTTGAGAAGAGTCTCGAAGTCCTTTCGTAGAAAGTATTCTTGATTCAAAGATGATCTAATTTGGAAGGGTCCCCGCTCCGGCCTTAATTCTAAAGAAAGGGGTGGGTACATGACTAGGTCCTGCCCTAAGGGTGGGACCAGGAAGGGGGGTAGTTACACCCCTCTCCCCTGCCGGACTTTCCCCAGGCCAGGGCTTGCGCCCCTGAAACTGGTTCTGACCGGCAGATGCGTAGTGAGCACCGGGGTGCCACTCCGCAGTCACCTTCTCGCAAAAGCCCTACCTACCCAGAATACACAAACCCTGTCTGGGACGGTGCGAACACCGCCCTCGACAGGAAACCCTTTGTTCAAGCGCTCCTCGCTGGAAGGACTCCCAGCAGCAGGAGGTCAGACTCGTGTCTGTGGTGGCAGCATCCATTTTGTGGAGCTGAGGCTT
Source organism: Lissotriton vulgaris (assembly GCF_964263255.1). Classification (NCBI taxonomy): domain Eukaryota; kingdom Metazoa; phylum Chordata; class Amphibia; order Caudata; family Salamandridae; genus Lissotriton; species Lissotriton vulgaris. The sequence goes on from NC_141694.1 coordinate 1,037,585,944, forward strand.
TAGTTAACTTTAACCGGGGTTCACAGTTACGTACATGTCGTGTCCCTCTAGAAGGGCGGAATGCTAACCTCGTCGCCAGAATTGGTGAGAGGGCAGCATCCCGATTCGTATGACACCTTACTCGACATGCCTTGATAACGCGACACCGAAGTTACCGATGTGGTACGCGTTATCATGGAACAGCCATTGGGTCTTGATTCCGCAAGCTGCAACCGGGCTCGGCTCGGGCCAGAACCTAGTTCACACGAGCCCACGCACTCTGCCTTCAGGATTGTCAAGGCCTGCCATAGGAGTGACTGATAGGAACTCGGGTGTCCATCGTATGGTTAGGTATAGAACTACTATACCTAAAGCGAAGGGTGATTACACGACTTCGCCCCAGCTGTCGTGCAGCCAGTTGTGTCAAATTTAGGAGGCCAGCCAGGGGTGGCATAATACATGCTGCAGCCCCTGGCGGCCCTGGGTACACTTAGGCCCTGAGTTACAGGGTCTGATAAGGTGGCCCAGTACCAATTGGTAAATGCACCTAGGGTACATATCGTAATTTAGAAAGAGAACAGCCAGGCTGTGGGTCTGATTGGCAGGCCCACAGCCAGAGAAAGTCGTAAACCAGTGAAACAAAAGCAAAAAATCTGGGTGATCATAGGATTGCAGACCCTACTCTCCTACAGGGAGGATGTGTGAGGCTTTAGGACCAAGTTGATGTTCTGATTTTCTGTGTCCATTGTACTATATTTTCCATCTATGAATTTTCCCAAACATAGAATCATGATGAGCCAAAGCAGGAGAGTAAGTACACCTAACATAATCCAAAATTCAATCCATGGTGAAATCAGATATGTTTCTTTTAGTTGGTGAAAAAGTTCAATTACTTTGTCTTTGAAAGTTTTTGTTGCAGGCGCTTCTTCATGCTCGCTTTGATCTTCAGAAAAGTCGTCGAAGTTGATGAAGTAGCCAGATGCAGTTCTGTCAATTGTTGGACTTTTTTCCAGATTTTCATTTGCTTTTGCATTTTTCTTTGTTTCATTAGCATAGTCAGAGGCTACATCATTGTAGACTGGTGTTTCTTGACAAACTGTTGCAATTTGGGTTTCAAGAGGCACAAGTTCCATGGCATTATTGCATAGTCCTTTTTTATTCACTGCAGGTTTATCAAATGTGATTAGTCTCTCAGTATGAGCCTCTTTGATTGTAGCAAATTTCAGTATTCTGCTATTTCTTGGGAGTCCACTGGGCCTACTACTTATTATTGGCCACATGATTGTGGTTTTACCAGGTCGATGGATACAACTCTGTTCACCTTTTTACCAGCAAGAGGCGGTAGTACAACTGATCTTGTTCCGCTGACTGCTAAGACAGGTACTGCTTTTCTGTAAGAAGGCCCAAATTCCTTCTTCACCGCGATCTTCTCTCTGACCAGATCCCCAATCTTTGGAATCCAGACAGTTCTTGCTGGGACAGGTGGTTTTTCTTCAGTGGCTGCCGGCTGTTGAATCAACTTTATGTTACTCAGGTTTTTTCTTGTTTCATTTAAATCCTGTAAAACAGCCAAACGGTCTTTGATATCAAAGGATTTTTCTTCTACCCCTGAAGTGTGACAATCAATATCCTAAATGTGCATTCTAGTGCCGAACAATAGTTTGTATGGAGTGAGACCTTTTAGAGAATTTCTTGGCAGATTATTAAGACTGCGTTGGACACTTGTTAAATGTTTGACCCACCCATCACCCGTACCTAATACCCTCTCCGATATAGATTGCTTTATGTCCCATTTTTTTCTTTCCACTACCGCATTTCCCTCAGGATAGAAGGGGGAAGAGTACCACAATGCAATGCCCATGCTGTTCATGGCCTCTTTGTAAGCTCGAGAGCTAAACGCAGGACCCGAATGTAGCATGCCAATTGTGTATGTGCCGATAAAGACTCGCAAATCTTTTATAACAGTTCTGGCGTCAGCCGAGCGCTGGTGGTCTATATTTTTAAGTGAATTCAATCTTAATAATTATGGGGACGCATTTCTCCGGTGGATTTCTGCGCTATAGATAGCCTGATGCTCTCTAATAGTGGTATCTGGGCTGTTGTCTGGTCCGGTTCACAACTGCGATCTCTGTTGCAGTATTCACAATTTCTTGCAAAATAGTAGATATCTACGCTCATTCCCGGCCACCAGTACTTTGATTGTAATTCTGTCAAAGATTTTAAAGTCTCTTGGTGCCTCAGACCAAATCCCCTGTATGCATCTTCAATCAAGAAAACTCTCCAGTTCGTGTTTGGAATTACTCTGTCACCCACTCTAGGGATTTGAGCAAAAGGAATGGAATTTGCATCAATTATGGATGTATTTCTGAGTGGATAGTTGAGAGGTAATGCTGCATAATCACCTTTTAGAGAGGATTTTACCGCCAGCATGGTTTCTCCATCTATTTGTTTTTCTGAACGCTTTTTTTGTGGCTACGGAAGCCGGTTGAACTGCTGCCGCTGTGGCTGTGTTAGCCAATGAATTCTCTGCAACGTGAACGCCATCACGTTGATGACTCAGTGCGTGTATCACGTGAGTCTTTTGTAGTTCTTTCTTTAAAAGAACTACTTGCTCCCAAAGCGTTTTATGCTTTATTGTGGCACCTGTGCCATCTTTATAATCGTTTTTACTCCATGTCTGCATGTCACTGTTGTATGACTTGACGCAGAAATACGAATCACACACTATTAGTGTGGGGATTTCGCGATCCGCATTTTCAAGCGCCATCTTTAAAGATTTTATTTCAGCTCGCTGAGCTGAACAGTTTATGAGTGATTCAATTTTAGTGATCATCGGTTTGAATTTACCAGAGCGCCAGCGACCTTTAACAATCATGCACGCTGCAGTGTTGTATTTTTTATCTACATTGTAGTGTTGTGCGAATCTGTCCATATAGATTACGCAGGTATATTGTTCCAGAGGCAGAATTTCGATTGGCAGAGGATATTCTTGTTCATATTCTAGATCTTCTAGTTTCTTTAGTTTCGGGTCAAAATAGTATTTCACGTCTTCTGTAGCAAATGAATTTTCCCATTGTATCCATTATGGATCTAATGCCACTGTATTCAGATTTCGTGGACTTGTTAGTGCCTCAAGGACTGATTCTGCTGAAAAAACAGCTATTCTTTTGCCTTGGGCTAGGGCTCTTTCTCTTGTTACAGCAGTTTGAACCGCTGTCAGAATTTTTTCTGTGGAGCTGAATTTCATTTCAGCTTGAGTGTACACATGTGATTTGTAAGCTATAGGTACCGTTTCTTCCTCATTAGAAGTTAGGTATGTGAATCCGCATCTTCCTGGGATGACTCGGATTACAAGATTGCGTATGTTTTCGCGAGTTTGTAATTTTGTTTTAGCTAACATGTCTGTTTGCAATGATCTCAAAATCTCTGCGTGTTTCTGAGTCCAATTGATTTGTTTAAAATCTGGTCTTATCAATTCATAGAGAGGTTTAACCCTCTCTGCATAATTTAGAATATATGTTCTTCCAAAATTCAGGAAACCTAGTATTGATTGTGAATTCCTCAGCGTTTTTGGTGCTTGGAGTACAGCACATTTCTCTAAGAAATTGTCAGCTAGGCTCTAGCCTTCACTTGATAATTCATATCCTAAAAACAGGACAGTTAGATGGGCAATTCGTGATTTTTTAAAGTTGAATTTGTAACCCTCTGATGCGAGCCCAAGTATTATGGTGTTCACTCTTTTTAAGTGAGTCTCCAGGTCATCATCTGTGAGATAGATGTCATCGACATAGGATAATGCCTCATCATCATATATTTGTAGTAACTCTGTTACCCTTGCTGAGAATAATCCTGGGCTATTCTTGAACCCCTGTTGGAGTCGGCAAAATTGTTTTTGCGACCCCATTATTGAGAAACCGGTCAAATACCTGCTTTCAGGTGCAATGTTTTGACAGAAGAATCCATTAGAGATATCTAATGTTGTTTTAGATTTTTTGCGCACAATGGTATTCATTAGTGCTGCACTATGTGAGTTTTGTACTGCAAAAGTTTTACAACAGGAGTTAAGGTGTCTGTAGTCCAAAACTAGACGATATGAATCGTCTGGCTTGGAGACAGGAAACAAAGGATTGTTCATTTGTGAGGTTTCATGTTTCAATTACCCCTTGATATTCAAGTTGATCTAAGATCTCCCTGACTTGCTTTTTAGCTTCTTGTCTAACCGGGTACTGCCTTTGTGCAGTAGGTTGATTTTTAAATGGATTTTGTGAGGAGGAGAGTCCTCATCCCATCCTACATGATTTTTGTATAAAGCAGGAGCTTGGGCCATTGCCCATTTTCTTGCCAATGTGTATTTTTTGTGAATCGGAATATGATTTGAGAAGGCAGGCATAATAATTTCTTCGCGATGAGGGCACTCCCTGACAAACTCCGGTGGCCAGTCTTTTTCTGCTAGAAGGATGTCATAGCCTTTAGAACGTTTTTCCCAAAAGAGACCTTTTATTTTCCTAGTTTTATCTCCCTCTATACGTAATGGTATTTCATATAGCTTATGGGACACACTAACTTGTGTGTCTGCAGTTTCCACCGGAATGTATTAATTCGTGTCCACTGTCTCCAGAAGATTCATCAGGATCTTGCGAGCTATGGTCACTTCTGCTGCGCTGTCTAGCATTGTCTGTGCCCACTCTCCGTTTTCAGTTGTGTCCTCAGAATTCTCTGCATGTTTAATTTTAATACTTGCTACCTTCTTTCTGGGAAATTGTAATTTTTTACTTTGATGAGCAGGTTCCTTGTCTTTGGACTTGACGTGCTCTTCTCTGTGTTCTGACCGTCCTCTTCTTTACGATTTCTGTGAGGAAATCTGAAAAGATCAAGAGGGACGTGTATCAACATCTTGATATATATAAGGTTTTTTCAAATTATCCCTATTTCTAAGGTTGTATCTTTTCTCAGAGGGCTCCCTTTGGGGAGACTTGTTTCCTCGGTCTGGAGAATTTTCTCTCCGTTGAGACCTTCCTCTGGACTCAAATCGTTTATCCCTGGGAGTGGACTGTTTATTACCATCCCAACTCCTTTTTGGAGTATTTAAATTATTTTTAATAAATGCTTTTTCAGGATTTTCAGTTAGTTGGGGTTTTACCGGTTTCCCACCCAAACTATCTCTTCCTAGTTCTTCATAGGATTTTTCTATGATTCTGGCAAGTTCAAAAGGTTGGTCTGTTATATCTGTTTCCTTCAATTTCTAGCGGATTGCCACACATGCTGCTTCTCCTCTTATGTTGGCCAATAGTATAGCTGAGACCTGCTTAAAGTCTTTTAGTAATTTCATACCCAGATTCAAGGCAGGTTGTGGACCGTATTCATTTTGAATTTGTCTTAGTACATCTGGTATTACCGCCATAGGCGGAACACCATGTGTTTTTGTGTAAATGGAAGCAAAGACCGTGCCCCAAGTATCACAGTCCTCCTCATGTGGTGCAAACCCCATTGGGAGGCAAATAGTCAGAATTCTGTGTTTCTCATGAGGGGTAGTATTAGGAAATACTGACTCTATTTGAGTTATTTTCTGAGCTAGCCTGAATGGAATTTGTTCCCGTTTTATGGGTGTTTTACCAAGACATGATTGTATGTTCTGTGGTGTAATTTTCTTTGTATTCCCCTGATGAGGGGTCTGCTGTGGGATGTTAATTGTTGGTTGGACTGTTGCAGTCCGCATGACATATTGGGCCAATTGTCTATGTATTTTAATTAAAAGTTTTAGCTGAGCTAAAAGTTCCACGTTCAACATTTTTTCAATGTCTGGGTGTGGTGTGTAGCTGGCTAGAACCGGCGAAGTGGCTCCTGGTCTATCTAGTGGACCGTGCCTGGTGATGGGATTTTGATGGTTTAGGGCGCCATTAAACCAGAGCAGGTGCTCTTGGTAATTTAGGGGTTTTCAACCTCCTCGAAAGGAGTGTATATATCCGGAGGTTCCTCTATTTTGTAATAGTGGAAATCTTTTGTCACAGCGTGTGCTGCTGGAAAATGTATCCATGAATAGAATACCACTGTCTGCCGATATTCATGGGCCTCTACCACGAATATGACTGTACCACCTCGTGATGTCAGTCCATTTTCTATAAGTTTAAGAGTTATAGTTCTCCTTACGTTGACCGGAATGAGTATAGCACTCGGGTCATTTTCTTGGAGACTAGTGTCTTCCTCTATTAGTTGAGCTGCTATTCTAGCTCTTTCCCTTTCGTCGTCGCTTTCGGACATTTTTATTGACTGAAAGTTTTTTGTTGCAGATCGAGTTTCAAGGAAACAAAGATTAGGTGCACAATAAATGTAAATGTAAATGTCAAGGTATTTGTAGAGCGCACTGTCACCAAGCGGTTTCCTGGCGCTATTACTCATACCGCTGTGGAACCCCTCCTGGCTTTCCCTGTGAAATGTCCACTCCTGGGCACCCCCAGGGTGAAGCCAGGCATCCTAGCGCTGTTGGGGCCGGTGTGGAGGTTAAGCAAGCTATTGCCCAGAGTTGCAGCGTGGGACCCATGATTACAGTAGGCACCAAGGCGAGAATTAACAGGTCCGAGGAAATTGAGCCCAAGACCCGCCGAGGCGGGAATTGAACCCAGCCGATATTAACCTTTCACCCACTCCAGACGTCTTTTGGAGTTTTTACGGGAAAAAGGGTTCTGTGTGAAAGAGCACGACTGAGTTACTCTAGTGTCTTGCGTTAGATTATCGCCTTACCAAACGTTGGGCGCCATGTATTGAAGTTCCTATTTTCCCAATAGGCTCTGCGCATTGGAATAACATAAACAGCAGTGTAGACGTAGGACTGAGGTCATCTAGGTCTCTACTGACTATGTTAGACTTAATTTAGGTTTGCGCCAGGTAGCTCAGAGGTCACTAGAAACTTTCTTGAATGAATAGGGAGGGATGAACTTCCTTGATTCAGACGAGAAGGGATTCAGTTTCTGACAACCGCATAAACATGACAACTTTGCTCCCTCAGAATAAGAGTGTATCTCTAGAGTCGTGTGAAAACAATAGGCAGCTATTTCACTCAGTCAACCGTGCATACTTAGTTTCATCAGAGTGCAGAGAAATAGAGAGACTGGCTTTTTCAATAAAAGGTGTTATTTATTGAGCAGTTTTCTTTCTCATGCAAGAAAAATAAATTGCCACAATTGCAATACTTATCATAAAGTAAAGTGCGTACAGTAAAAGTAGTATTATGAAATAATACTGTAAAAGCATTGATATGGTTTCTTAGCCATATGACACTTTAAAATGGATAAAATATATACATACATAAAAACATTGACTAACGTACTCAACTGGTGCTTCTAACTACGCCTACCCCAGTGTACCTGACCTAAGCCTAATACTTGTGAAGGAGTAAGTAAGTAGCAGTTTAAGTTAAGTTGGTTAAGATTGTTTTGCCAAGAATCTGCATCAAGAATTCTCTCAAGGGTTTTAGTCAGCTCCGTACCTTGATTATAGAATGTGGGTGGTCTGGTATCTCTTTCTTCAGGACTCGATCTCCCAGCAACCCGCAAGGGTAGGCTGGAAACACGGGAGCTGAATTTTCTCGTCTGGAGAAAAAGACAGCGTCTCTCTCAGTGCGTCAAACGGGAGGGGCTACTTCCGTGGGCTCTCGCATCAGCTGGGCTCTCGGGCAAGTAGATAGCCGCTCTGCTCCAAACCACCGTGTGTTTGCTTAAGGCAACTGTTGGTATATTTATACCTGAAAGGTGCCGAGTTTGACTTAAGGTTGGACATAAGACGTCACTAAGAACTAACAGTTCTTTCTGGACTCCAGGAGTTCTTGTTCAAATCAAAACAAAAGCAGGGGGATTTCCCGGGATGCTGGAGGCTTGGTTTGTTTAAAGAACGCGTTGTGCTTTCTAGGAGCCGATGGGAGTAGCAGTGCTGTGCTTTGGACTGCATGGGCTATTACTGAATATGGATATGATTCTTATGCCTTTATAAGGATATTATTCATTATAACCACATAAGGGCATGAATCGGGAATATCGAATTAGGGTCCTAGTTAGAAATACAACAATATGATGCCATGACCTGAGGGGCCTACCTTGGGGTGCATTACACATGCGGTGCACTTTCCTTTATTGCACCAAGTACACCTTTAAAAAGGTGTGCCGGTGCAATAAAGGAAAGTGTGCCGCAATATGGGGAATGCACTGCCCCCAGGGCAGCCGCAAACTTGTGCTGCCCTGGGGGCAACTCATTCACGTGAAGTACAGAGCGGCTGCTTTAAAACCACTCTGTGTTTCACTGTGCAGGCGGCAACCCACCTGCACTTTTAAAGGGGAATAGAGATCCCCTTTCAGGCGGGTGCAGTCACTGACTGCGACTGCCTGAAAAGGGATGTCTGGAGGTCCATACGACAACCTTTCCCCCTACAGGGGGTGGCTCTCAGGAGGCATACTGACAGTGCAGCAACTTTTAGATTACGCACTGTCAGTGCGCCTCCTGAGGGCTTCTTTACCTCTGCACCCAAGTCGGTATTACTGTGCTTGTGCAGAGACAAAGGAATTCCCACATTTGCATGGGGCAAGCGTCTGTGGCCCTTTCTGTAATACCAAAGTGCCCCGGGGTGCACAAAGCAGGCGCAAATGTTTGTTGCGCCACCTGGGCACATTATGTTCTACAGCTCCTGGTGTCACGGAAGAACTGTGTGTCCTGGTATCATATTGCTGCAGCTATGGGTTTCTCCAATAACACAAAGGCCACAAATGCCAAGAAGGGATGAGTGCTAATGCCAGTCTGCCACACTGCAACTCTGATGTGACCCAAAAGGCAGGTCTGTCTCTGCTACACTGCTCCCACTGCCAGAGGACTTTGCTATGTGACCATGAAGAGTGCCTGATGACTGCCATAATGCTAAACAGCACTTTGCCATAGGCAGGCAACACAAGGATCTAACTGAAAGACTGAGAGCATGTATTGTGCCTTAGATCTTCATTGTTAAACCCAGCTAATGTATCACTCAAACACATGAGCTAGATAGAAGACTGAGTGGACATACAGCCTTTTGCATTGGACCATTGATCGAGCAGCCATAAAAGTAGACTTCCACCTAAGATGATACTTGCCTGAGATCCCCCATAAAGTAAATTCCATGCATAGATTGGAGGGTGCTGCAGGCTTTACAGGATAGCACTGTAGTAAGGCAGAGATCGCTACCCTTGATCAGAACGCTCATTGTTTTGAGGCATAATAAGCATTGGTTATAACCATATCATTTTTCATTTTCAAAAAGGGCACATGTAATCCCTTCCAGCATCATATTTGATTATCTCTTTGCTCATCTGAAATGCACGTCTAACCCCTTCTCACTCCTGGGATGTATGTTAGGTACTGTCCCATATCCTCTCTCAGATATGTATGGGGCCCCACCTCCGGGAGGCAAATACATGTAGCCCTATAGTCAAATATCCCCATCCCAGATTTGCTGTAACCATGGGCATTGGTATTTCTGACATGGGAGCAATTTCTCCGGAATACAAGATAATGGGGATTAACATGAGCCAACACGTGTTTTCACATACATTCCCATAATTTTAGCCATATTTTGCAGATTTTAAATCAACATTTCACTTTCTTTCAGTAGGAAAAGTGTCCAGGTGAAAACTTTGGAATTTGTGTTATTCTCACACTTTGTGTAGGCTTGATGGGGCAAGGGTTTCCAGCTACTAGCCCAGCCAGAATTAACAGATCACCCAGAAATGTGTCTTCTCTTCACCCTCAATTTTCAAAACTGCGGGCTAGATTTAGAAACTTGTCCCAGTGCAGCGCAGCATGTCACCTTGCTGGGATGCACTGTGTAACAGGGAAAGTTCAGGAATATGCTGCATTTGAGTAAATATGGTGCATTGCTTGCACCCTGGCACCATGGTGGCAGGCTTCATCTGTTGCATGCAGCATTGTTTTTAGGCAGAAAGGGGCACCTTCCTGTACAAAAACAATCCGGAGAGGTCTAATCCTCTATCTATGTGTGCTGCCTTCTGCAGCACACATTGAAAGAGGAAGTAATGAGGAGAAATAAAGATATTTTTTTCCTCAGTACGCCTCTCCTCGGGAGGTGTACAAAATCAACGGGAGTTGCCTCGGAACATCAACGCAATGCCCATGAAGTGCTACCCAGGGCAGAGTGAGGCAATGCATCGATTTGCGCTGCATTGCTTTACTCCAGATTTATGGAGCCACACAGGTCCACGCAATATGGCCTTGTTTCTGTTGCTTGATAAATCTCACTTAAGATTTGTGATGGAGCAGGGTTTTGCAAAAAGAAACCTGCTTGAATTGACACCCCCATAATACTTACTAACAGTGTGAAGTGGAAAATGATTATGCAAATCACATGAAACATGGGAAATTGCTTTGCGCACGTGTGCACCTATGTGAACTAATGCATTAAAGAACTAGGCCGCATTTGCATTGCTTTTCAAAAGAAACAAAAATAATGCATGACCCAGCCGCATTTCGCATCTTGCATCTTGCCTTAAAAATAAATAATGCCGCTTTTTCTTTAAGCTTTGCTAAGAAAGTATTATTATGGGATAGGACAAAGGTGGGTGGTAAACAGTGAAAAGTGCATTTACGTGTAATTAATAAATGCTTATGTTCTATTCGTCAATAGTGAGCTGAGATGGGCCTGCATTTTCCTTAAATTGACATGATACATGAGAGGTTGGCAAGAGCATGAATGGGCCGGTAAAAGACAGAAACGCTGAGCTCTGCAGAAGAAGAGCATAAGTTCAAGGTTGATCAGCTACAGAAAACATTGTTTGTCTGCCAAGAGGCAAAACTAGTTGTGGGGCCCAAGACTTCTTCCATGGACGTAGCAGGAAACCCTATGTGAAATGATAAAATGTTGCATGTAAATGTACTTGCATTCACTAGTCATGTATTTACGTTATGTGAATATCGAATAAACAGAAGACTATAGAAAGTTTGAATGTGAACATGGTGGTGTGATGGACCACCTCCCTAATAAGTCAATCAGAAGCATAATTTTAGGAATTATTTCAACTATTGGCGGTTGGATATGTAGGTTTCAGGGTATAACTGGGGTGCCTTTAGGGGTGGGGTTTAAGCGAAGCTTAGCTTAGGTCGGATGGAGAGGAGAGAGGGATGATTCATCACTGTCCGTCGGATTGCAGAGAGGTCTAGCTGTTCCTGTCCCTGTCCCGTTCCTGAGTCCTGAAATCTTTGTTCCCTGACTCTATTTCAGGGGACCCCCACTACCTCCTTGACCAGAGGGATGGTATTTCACTGATCTTTGGGTTTGTATTATCGTTCTGACTCATATGCTGCATAATCATTTGCAAATGTATTTTTGTCTCTGAAACTTATGTCTCTTAATCTATCCACTCCTTCATATGTATATTGTCCATTGAATGTGTATGACACTGTTTGCATTTGCTGATCTTTTTCTCTCCCTCTTGTGAGATTTTCATTGTTTGCTTTGTAACCTGTATGCGTCCGTAAACCGAGACTCGTTCGACTCCACGAGGAAGGCGCTACACTGCCTTTACCTCTTTGAACTTGCACAACTTTCCAAGTTCCGAAGCAACTTAAAACAAGGGTTCTGGCGAATCTTCTGTTGCCGCCCCTTTTTTACAAACTACCCGATCAGGACCGGGTTGGAATTATCACCGGTCCCCCGAACCCGACTTTTGACGAATTTCGTCAGCCCTGAAGAGTCACAGCCATATGTTGTGATGAAACACGTGTCGGCTTGATTTGTATTGACAGTGATTCCCAAGTGGGGAATACTGTGGTTGAATAAAAACCCTTTAAGACTACACGCTGTGTCCAATCTATCCCTACTATCGTTATTTTCAGACAAACCAGTCTACTTATATATATTGTGTGCTCTGGACAAAATTACATGAACTTAAAGAGAAGGAGGTCCTTCGTCTTTCTTCCTTCACAGAGGTTAAGGTTTTTCCTCTGACCAAGAAGCACCTACTAAAATAATCCATTAGAACATTACCCTACCGTAACAAGTTGTGCGCCACTTTTTCTGAAACGCTTAAAAAACCTTTTTGCTGATCGCTAATTGATTTAAACATTATTTGCAATAAACTTTATAAATCTTGCAGAGTCTGTGATTATTTATCTAGCTACATAGTTAGTTAGATAGTATTAATATTAGCATCAACTACTCAACTAATTGGTCCATTGTCCAGATGAAACAGAATTGATATACAGGTGCAGTTATGCATTTAGACAGTTAGATATAAACCAGAAAAAAAAACATTTGATTATCGACATTAAAACTTGACCCCCAGCGCATCAGGGAGTTGGGTGAATGTGTATGGGCCAAATGTTATTGAGTATTGATCCATGATTAAGTTGTAGCGCTGGATCATTTGCATCGGACATGTACCACAGTGCGTGGTGCAAACGCTCAGCAAACCGGGTCATACATATGTCCCCTGCATGTCTCTGCCTTCCTCTCATCGCCTCAACAGGTAATATTATCTCTAAGTACAGTATAAAGAGACAGATATATTGAATGCAGTGCCACGTATCTACGGTTAAGCAAATCATGAAAACCTAAAAAAAGCCTACTTTGACTTGCATGCTTAAAAACATATTAGCGAAGGATTTACTTTCAGTAGCTTCCGAGCTCTACCTGCCAGATGTGCAAAACTCTTTAACAGTCACAAGCCCTGCAATTCATTCACTAAATGTAAGACTCTGCTATCGCTTTTCTCTATTCATCAAACCAATGTATGAGCCTGTAGAGTTTTCCTGATTCATAAAGTGGGTCTGCGCCCGAAAAAAGAATCACAATTTAGAAGGGGCATGTTGTAAACATTCCTTCCAAATTGTCATTCATTATCAATAGTAACAGAGGTTAGCGAATGTAATTTTGGTTGCAATCCATTGAAAAATCATCGATCCCTGAGTTGGTGTAGTAACTAGCTTACCCTTTGGGAATTGTTGTAAGTTTCAGGTTGAGTAGGGAGTGGTCCAAGTCAAAACTGCCAACTTTCAGAGAAACTTAGTGAATAAACAAGCTTTTATTTTGGTATTTCCGATCTGCTTTGCTGCCTTGCCGATCATTGCAGGCCACCATCCCAGTGACTGTGGCCTATCGGACTAAGGCAACAATTTGATTTGCGACCTACCTCATGGCTATAATGAGGTAGGCCGAAATGCCACACACTTAAAATTTGAATTTGTTTAACCCACTTATTAGTAGATAGGTCGGTTCACTAGATTCCACTCTGGTCGCAAAAATACTGTTGGCAAATTGTGACCAGTTTTGCGGCCAGTGTGATGTTATGAAATTTATAAAGCACATGGCTACTCCAAACGGAGTGTCCCCATGCCGAGGATAAGCTACCCAAGCGCCACGTATCAGTCAGTGCCACTGACCATACATTCTTTGAATTTGTGTTTTCTACAGTCAAAATAAATCTTGCCAGTAAATATGGGGTTAATATAGATTTCCAATTATTTATTGAACGTTATTTTCACTTTTAGTCTCTAGTATTCTTTCCACTTACGTCTAACGTGTAAGGTTTACTTTTATTCAAGCCTAAGGCTCAGCATAATAGAGCCATTGTTACACTTCTGGGAATGTATTTGCTTGCATTCCCCTTTTAAAGGGGTTTGGCATCACATCTCCTTCGTTTAATTGAGACATTACAGGCCAGGGGCTATTTTGGAAATCCAGTGCTGCTTTTAAGCCAATGAGAAGTTCCTTACTCTTGCTTCCCCAGGGCCTAGAAATGCTGCCACAAGCTTCATGGTTACGACAGAGCTAGAAGCTGAACTGTGGTATTTCAGGTGACAACACACTAGGGGTCCCATGGAAATTCAGAGGAATAAACAGTAAAGGGATAACAACGAAAAAATAACGGACAACAATATGCACAATAATGCGTACTAAAAGAAAATACAAAATCCATAATTATGACAAAATTACAAATTACCAGCACACTAGTAGATGTATCTGCAGAGCATCATATTTTACTTTATCATACGAATTCCTACTTATCAGTGAGAAAACCTGCATGCAGTTCTTCCCCATTTTTGGTGATTTTCATATTTGTCTGCTTCATGATTTTTGGCTTAGAGAAGCTAGGTTGGCAATTCGCGTCACTGTATGCTTTCTCAACATATTTAATATAATCTATACATCATGAAAGATACGTTCTTTTGTGCAGGGCTTTTGAATGGGAATGTAGCTCAAATTAACCCCTTAACTGCTAGGCCTTATTCTGTTCTAAGCCTTTTTTTGACTATTTGGAGTAGATCGCGCTTAGGCCCCTGTAACGTTTTGTCCACATAATGTATCCACGCCAAATTTGCCTCCTTTTCTTCCTACATATTGAGGATTCTAAAAGTACCCAGGGTGTGTGGATTCCTTTAGAGGGGACCCAGGAATTAGCCAAAATGCAACCAATATTTGCTTTTTTTTAAAAAATTTTATAAACTAGGATAAAAGTGCTGCAGCAGGAAGCGTTTGTTTTTTTTCCCTGCAAATGGCATCAACAAAGCATTTGTGGTGCTGAAATCACCATCTCCTCAGCTTTCAGGGAAAGGCAGACTTTTGTCAGAAAACCAAAACTTTTTACACTGTTTTGGCATTTTACTGGGACATAGCCTATTTTTGCAATTGTTTGTGCTTTTAACTCCCTTTCAATTAGTGGTAGAAATGGGTATATGCAACAATAGGTCCTGGGAACCTATACATTTCTAAAAAGTTGACAAAATTCTGAATTTAGCAAGGGGCCATTTGTGTAGATCTGTCAAGGTTTTCTTGATAGAGAATATCAGTTGAAAATATAAAATATTGAATTTGAGTTGAAAAAAACAGCTTTTTGTACAAACCTTTTACCCTGTAACTTCTTCTAAATATGACAGATGTTTGAAAGCAATATATCATTAAATCTGCTAAACCCTTCTGGTTACAAAAATGTATAGGACTTGTACATTCACCAAGAACTCAGGGAACAAATAACTGAGCTGCGTCTTACAGTGGTTTTTCAATGTGTGCAGGGTATATAGCAATTCATTGGGTAAAATATAAAGAGTGAAAAATAGGTACCAGGGAAACCTATATATTTCCATAATGGGAACGAAATATTGAGTTAAGAAGAAGTGGTTATTTGCACATCTTTACAATTGTGGGTACTCATACAAGCATGTGAATAAGAGGTAATTTTTCTGTATGACTTATTTTTTTTCAAAATTGTCTTACATTTGGAAAGCAGAAATGCAAAGAAAGTAAATTGGTAAAAACACTTGTTCTACTATTCTGTGTTCCCCTAAGTCTCTTGATAAAAATGCTACCTCACTTGTGTGGGTAGGCCTAGTGCCCGAGGCAGGAAACAACCCAAAACGCAACATGGACACATCAAATCGTACTAGTGAAAACTGACTCTTTTTTTGCAATGTGCCTAGCTGTGGATGTGGGAACCTAGCTTTGCCGGCACCTAGGAAAAGCGAGCAACCCTATACATTTTTGAAAACTAGATACCCAGGAGAATCGAGGGTGGGGTGACTTGTGTGGCTCTCACCAGGTTCTGTTACCCACAATCCCCTGCAATCCTCAAACTTTGTCAAAAAAACACAATTTCCTCACATGTTTGTGATGGAAAGTTCTGGAATCTGCGGGGATCCAAAAACTTCCACCCACCCAGCATTTCCCAAAGTCTCCCAATGAAAATGGTATCTCACTTGTGTGGGTAGGCCTTGTGCCCGCGAAAGGAAATAGCCCAAAATGCAACATGAACTCATTACATTTTTCCATCGACAACTGACCATTTTTTTGCAATGTGCCTAGCTGTGGATTTCCAACTCTAGCTCTGCCGGCACCTAGGACACCAAGCAAACCTATACATTTTTTAAAACTAAATACCCAGGGGATTCCAAGAGGGGATGGCTTGTGTGGCTCTCACCAGGTTCTGTTACCCAGAATCCCTTGCAAACCTCAAACTTTGTTTTTAAAAAAAACACCTTTTCCTCACATTTCTGTGATGGAAAGTTCTGGAATCTACGTGGATCCTCAAACTTCTACCCACCCAGCATTTCCCAAATTCTTCTGATAAAAATGGTACCTCACTAAATGGTACCTCACTTGTGTGGGGAGGCCTAGTACCCACAACAGGAAATGGCCCAAAACGCAATGTGGACCCATCACATTTTTCCAGTGACAACTGACCCTTTTTTTGCAATGTGCCTAGCTGTGGATTTCTAACCCTAGCTCTGCCGACAAATGGGGAAATTTAGCAACCCTGTTCATTCTTTTAAAACTTGACCCCCAGGGAAATCTAGGATGGGGTGACTTGTGTGGCACGCACTAAGTTCTGTTACCCAGAATCCCTTTCAAACCTCAAACACTGTAAAAAAACACATTTTCCTCACATTTCTGTAATGGAAAGTTCTGGAATCTGCGTGGATCCACAAACTTCTGCCCAACCAGCCATTTCCAAAAGTCTCCCAATAAAAATGGTACCTGAGTTGTGTGGGAAGGCCTAATGCCCGTGACAGGAAATGGCCTAAAACGCAACATGGACCCATCACATTTTTCCAGTGACAACTGACCATTCCTGCAATGCGCCTAGCTGTGGATTTCCAACTCTAGCTCCGCTGGCACCTAAGGAAACCTAGCAACCTTGCACAATTTTAAAAAGTAGACTCCCAGAGAAATCCAGGATGGAACGACTTGTGACGCTCTCACCAGGTTGTGTTACCCAGAATCCCTTGCAAACCTCAAACATTGTCAAAAAACAATTTTCCTCACATTTCTGTGATGAAAAGTTCCGGAATCTGCATGCCTCCACAAACTTCCACCCACCCAGCATTTCCCAATGTCTCCCAATAAAAATGGTATCTCTCTTGTGTGTGTAAGCCAAGTGCTCGCGACAGGAAACGGCCCAAAACGAAACATGGACCCATTTAATTTTTCCAGTCACAACAGACCCTATTTTTTTCAATTTGCCTAACTGTGGATCTCGAACCCTAGCTCTGACGGCACCTAGGGAAACCTAGCAACCCTATTCATTTTTTTTAACTAGACACCCAGGGAAATCCAGATTGGGTGACTTGTGTGGCTTTCACCATGTTCTGTTACCCAGAATCCCTTGGTAGCCTCAAACTTTGTCAAAAACAAATTTTCCCCACATTTCTGTGATGAATGTTCCATCCACCCAGCATTCCTCAAATTCTCACAATATAAATGGAAACTCACTTGTGTGGGTAGGCCTAGTGCCCGCAACAGGAAACAGCCCAAAATACAACATGCACCCATCAGAGATTTTTCCAGTGAAAACTGACCATTTTATTGCAATGTGCCTAGCTGTGAGTTTTGAACCCTAGGTCTGTTGGCACCTAGGGAAAACTAGAAAACCTAAACAATTTTTAAGCTAGACACCAAGGGGAATCAGGGATGTGGTGACTTGTGTGTCTCTCACCTGGTTCTGTTCCCCTTGCAAACCTCAAACATTGTCTAAAAAACACATTTCCTCACATTTCTGTGGTGAAAAGTTCTTGAATCTGCGTGGATCCACAAACTTACACCCACCCATCATTCCCCAAAGTTTTCTGATAAAATGGTAACCCGTGTGTGGGTAGGCCTAGCGCCCGTGACATGAAACAGCTCAAAATGCAACAGTGAAAACTGTTCTTTTTATTGCATTGTGTCTAGCTGTGGAATTTGAACCCTAGCTCTCACAGCACCTAGGGAAATCTATCAAACTTATACATTTTTAAAAGCTAGATACCCAGGGTAATCCAGGATGGAGTGACTTGTGTGCCTCTCACTAGGTTCTGTTACCTAGAATCCTATTCAAAGCTCAAACTTTGTTAAAAAAATAATAAAAAACTTCATATTTCTGTGATGGAAAGTTCTGGAATCTGCACATATCCATAAACTTCCACCCAACCTGCATTTCCCAAAGTCTCCCTTGTGTGGGTAAGCATAGTATCCATGCCAGGAAACGGCCCAAAACGCCACGTGGACCCATCACATTTTTCAAGTGAAAACGGACCCTTTTTTTGCCATGTGCCTAGCTGTGGATTTTGAACCCTAGATCTGCTGGCACCAGGTAAACCTATAATGTTTTGAAAGCCAAACACCCAGGGGAATCCAGGATGCGGTGACTTGTGTGGCTCTCACCAGATTATGTTACCCAGAATCCCTTGCAAACCTCAAACTTTGTGTAAAAAACACAATTTCCTCACATTTCTGTGATGGAAAGTTTTGGAATCTGAGTGTATCCACAAACTTCCATGCATCCAGTATTCCTTCAAGTCTCCTGATACAAATGGTACCTCACTTCTGTGAGTAGGCCTTGTGCCCACGGCAGAGAAGGGCCCAATACATTTTGTGGAGACATCAAAATTACCTATTACAAAACTACCTGGTTTTGAATTTTTGGTCCTGGGCTCAACTGCCGTCTAGGGAAACTTATCTAACTCAGACATTTCAAAACTAGACAGCTGGGAGAGTCCACTGAGGTATGGCTTGCGTGGATCCCCCAACATTTTCCCACCCCTAATCCTCTTTAAACCTCAAATGTAGCTGAATTTTATTTTCTAACTTTTCTTTGTAGGAAAGTTCTGGGATCACTGGGCTGACACGAATTTCCTACCACCCAGCATTTCCTCAGGTTTCCTTATAAAAATGGTACCTCACTTTTGTGGGTGGCTCAAGTACCAGCAGCAGGGAGGGGCCCAAAACATATTGTGGAGACATCAACATTATGTAAAACAAAACAACCTTGTTTTGCAAGGTTGTCACCTGCATTTTTGGTCCCAGGCTTGGCTGCCAACTAGGGAAACCTACCTAACCCAGACATTTCTGAAAACTAGACAGCTGTGACAGCCCAGGGGGTATGGCTTGCGTGAATCCCCCAACGTTTTCTAACCCAGAATCTCCTGCAAACCTCACATTTAGCTAAAAAACACATTTTCATTACATTTGTGTGTGGGATCACCCCACCAGCACAAATGTCCTACCACCCAGCGTGCCCCTTGGTCTTCCAATAAAAATGATACCATATTTGTGTGAGGGCCCAATGCAGAGTTAGCCTAAAAACTCATATATAAAGAAAATAGCTCTTAGAACTTGTGGTCTATCCTCTTGATTAGTATGTTTTTGGCCCTTCAAAGGCTCAGGACCTTGGCCACCCACACAAGTGAGGTATCATTTTACTTGGGAGACTGAGGGAAATGCTGGCTGGTAGGACATTTGTCACGGTGCAGTGATCCCACAGAGAAAAGTGAAAAAATCAGATTTTATTTACCTATATTGGAGGTTTACAGGGGATTCTGGGTAGGACATCTTTGAGGGATCCAGGCAAGTAATACCTCCCTGGACTCCCCTGGCTGTCTAGTTTTCAGAAATGTCTGTATTAGGTATGTTTCCCTAAATGGCCACTGAGCCCTGGAACAAAAACGCAGGTGACCCCTTGCAAAACCAGGTCGGTTTGTATAGGTAATTTTGATGTCTTCACAATATGCTTTGTGCCCTTCCCTGCTGTGGGTACCTGCCCCACCCCCCACACAAGTGAAGTACCATTTTTATCGAGAGACCTGGGGAAATGCTGGGTGGTAGGAAATTTGTCTCAGCCCAGGGATCCCATAACATTTCCACACAGAAAGGCGAGAAAAAATATTTTTTTAGCTAAATTTGAGTTTGGCAGAGGATTTTGGGTAAGAATAAGTTTTTTTTGATCCACGCAAACAATACCTCCCTGGACTTCCCTGGCTGTCTAGTTTTCAGAAATGTCTGAGTTAGGTAAGTTTCCCTAGATGGTGTCATGCCCGGGACCAAAAACACTGGTGAGCCCCTTGCAAAACCAGGTAGGTTTGTGATAAATAATTTGATGTCTCCACAATATGTTGTGGGCCGTTCCCTGCCGCCGGAACTTGGACCACCCAGATAAGTGAGGTACCATTCTCATCAGGAGACCTGGGGAAACGATGGGTGGTAGGAAATGTGTGTCAACCCATTGATCCCACATCTTTTCCACACAGAAAAGTGAGAACAATTAGATTTTTCTAAGTAGTTATGAGGTTTGCAGGGGATTCAGGGTAGGAAAACATAGGAGGATCCATGCAAGCTATACCTCCCTGGTCTCCCCCAGCCTTCTAGTTTTCAGAAATGTCTTGGTTAGGTAGGTTTCTCTAGATGGACGCTGGGCTCAGAACCAAAAATGCAGGTGACCCCCTTGCAATGCCAGGTTGTTTTTTGAAAGGTAATTTTAATGTCTCTACAATAGGTTTTGGGCCATCCCTGTCACAGGTACTTGGACCACCCACACAAGTGAGGTACAATTTTTATTGGGAGAGTTGGGGAAATGCTGGGTGGTAGGAAATGTGTTGTTCCTTTCTGAAGTGTGAACATTAGGGAACCGTAATTCAATGAAAATGTGACAGTCATATTTTGAGGTTTCCAGGACATTGTAGGTAAGATAACTTGTTGGGATCCACGAGAGGGACATTACCATGTACTCCGCTGGGTGTTTAGTTTACGAAAATATAGAGTTGGTCATTTTTTCCTAGATAGAATGTATAACTTGGCAGAGAAAGACAGAAAAGACCATTAATTCTGCACAACCATAAATTCCTCAAGCACACACACATACTGGTTGGATTTGGCACGAGGGTGAGTGATGGTTCAGTACATAAAATTCTATTAACTAGAGATTTCACAAAATGAAATGCACTGTCAATAAATCAAAGGACAAAAAACTGATCCAGTGACTCACAGCTCTTGAGCTGTAAAGTCGCATCAAGGCCTTAACTGGTTTATAGACCATTCACAAACCTTTCGTTCATGATACACACAAGGCCATTCACACCACCAGGCACTTAACCAACACAATACAACATTCACAAAAAGGGCAATGTACCCTGCTAGAGAGAGACAGAAAAGACAAATATTACTCCACAACCATCTATGCCTCAAGCACACACACATGCTGGTTGGATTTGGCAAGAGGGTGAGTGATGGTTCAGTATATAACATTTTATTCACAAGAGATTTTACAAACATGAAATGCACTTTTGATAATTGAAAGGACAAGAAACTGGACCATTGACTCACAGCTTGAGAGCTGTAAAGCCACAATAGGCACCAACCTCTTTGCATGCCATTCATACACCTCCAGCCACGGGCCCCTCTCATTACAACACTTACATCAGGAGACAGCGCCATTCAAGGGCTCATCACTGTAACATGCCCACCTGCCTGACACAGCAACCATACTGGCCGACTGATTTTGTAGACTGGTGTTTGGCTACCAGTGTGTGTAGTGACCAGCAGCAAGTCACTACTCACACTCTCCCAGCCAAGTGCCAGTCCATGCACACCACCAGCCAAGAGTCAAGCACACTGCCATCCAAGTGCCTGTTCACACACACTGCCAGCCAAGTGACAGTTCATGCACACCACCATCTAAGCGCCATTCCACACACACCGCTGGCCAAGCACTAGTCCACACACACTGCCAGCCATGTGCCAGTCCTTACATAACATGAGCCAAGCGCTAGTCCACACACACAGCCAGCCAAGTGCCAGTCTGTACACACTGCCAGCCAAGTGACAGATCACTCACACCGCCAGCAAAGCATCAGTTCACGCACACCACAGGTCAAGCACCAGTCCACACATACCGCCAGCCAAGCGTCAGTCCATGCACACCACCAAATGCCAGTCCATGCACACCGCAGCCAAGTGCCAGTCCACACACACTTCTAGCTAAGTGCCAGTCCATGCACTTTGCCAGTCAATCACAAGTTACACCGCAATCACATTTAGGGGTTTTTTTATACAAAAAAGAAAGCACAAACAAATTGTTAGCAGACACACATCTGCAAACACATAGCTGAAACTAAATACATCACACTAATGCCAACCTTGAAACTCAACAAAAAATATAAAACAACACAGACAAGGCAGTTCACTTTACCACTCATGGATGCTCCCAGAAATCGTTTACGTGTGGTACATTCTAAAACAAGCAGGCACACACAGCGCAGTGTTAGAACGACACTCGGGTTAGTACATACAAGTCTCCTTCTGCGTACCTCTTTGCCAACAGACTCTACATATCCTACTGGGAAAGTCTTGTGTGGGCATGGGAGGAATGTGATCAGGAAAGTGGCGATCTTTCAATCTACTTGTAACAAAAAGAGAGGAAGGTAATGGAACACACGCTCCTACTCCCCTCAAGAGAAATCAAACAAACAACAGAGGAGCATATTACCAATAGAGGCAGAAGAAAGAGCAAGCATGTAGCGACACTCACAGTAAGAGTAACCTGTGGGAAAAGCCCATTAGGTTGTTCAGAAAGCCCTCACTCACCAATCTAATTGGTGACATGCTTCATCATCGGGGCCCCACCAGGAGTGGCCGAATGCCACCCTAGTGTGCTGCAACGCCAGGTTACTGCGGAACTGGTTTTTGTGATACGTGAAGTGTGAATTAAGAGAGTTACAAATGCCGAAATTGTGTCAAAAAATAATTTATTAATTATGCCAATTGAACATAAATAAAAACAGAGGTGTAGGATAAAGGACCAAAATTAAAAGTCCAATTTTATCCCTATTGTGTGGTCAACATGTTTCTGTCTATGTATGAGTAGTTAATCAGGCATTCGTCAGGACCAATTGAATGAAGTGTGGTGATGAACCCAGGTGGTATGGGCGCGCTAAGGCCCACCCTATCCTAAGGTTGCTAGTGTAAAAAAAGTGTTATTAAAAACACTATATCTGGATTCCGTCACATTGGAGTGGAACCGAGTTTATTCTATGAAACAGACAAAGTCACAAACAACAGATAGGAGACAAACGAAGACACAGTAAATTAGGTATGTCCATATCGGTTGTCAGGGAGTTAAAAAAACATGCTAGGGTGCTCTTGGGGTGTGTATATAGCCATTTATTTGAGATCTGCCGAGTTTTTAATCGCACAGACTATTGGAGGTCCTGCGGAGACCCAATAGGTATGTGACATTTTTTTTTAAATGCCCGATTGGTCATTTTTAACATTAATAAAGGTTCTTTTTAGAACTGTCGCAGAAATATAGGAGCTGTGAGAATTTCTTGTGGGGTTACCAAATAATAGGGTAATAGATAGAGATTTATATATGAAATGAATAAATAATGTATAAGCATAAACACATCAGTGTTAGGAGCATAAAATTGAGCAGGTTCATTGATTTAACTGATTGTCATTGTATATCTTTTAGATGTGCTTGTAATGAACAACGTCCTGAAGAAGGTGCAAGATTGTGTAGATCACCAAAACGACGCGTTGACAATTTGTTTGTTTACTATTAGCTGTAGTGTGACCAAGGAAACATTTTTTTTTTTTTTTTAGCAATACACTGTGAATTTGAATGCTTTTTTCACTAAAGATGTTTTTATAATTGTGACTAATTGTTTTTAAATGATGCATAATATGATTCCAGTACTGCACTGATATTTTAACAAGACCTTTAATAAATAATTGAAATTTTAAGCTCATGTTTGATAATGTACCCCTGTTAATAATTGTTACAAAGAGTTTTGTAAATTTGGTAACCTGCGCAAAGACTTTCTTCACACTGAAGGGTAGGTCGGTATACAGTTTAGCGACTTGCCAGGATTTACCATCCTCGAAAAAAACTTTGGAAAAGGAAATTTGTTGTTTTAATATAGCCATAGCAAGCACACACAAGTACAGCAATAAGTGAGCTTGTGCACATACAGGATTAACATTAACCCAGTGATGTTGAGAGGACGAGTCCTTTCTCAAGCGTAATGGCATGGCTAAAATCAAAATGAGGGCAGTCGTGTTAGTAGGCCCATCTAATACTAATAGTTAAGTTGTGTTAAAAAAGGGGAAACGGTCAACAGAGCTGACTGGTGCTGCTGGGCAAAGGAACAGCTTAGAAGAAATAAAAATACGTCCTTACAGTAGGTGCAAATGATCGAAGCATGGCACACTCAATAAAATGAAGAAGTTAAATAATTAAAGAATAGGTCAAAATGCTATGAAAATGCACTCATCTGGTGAGCGCCGTACTCACGCCCTGTACGCTAGGCACCCGCTTGGAACCTCCGTAGGCCCTCGATAACCGGACCCCGAAGAAGATCTTGCTCGCAGTGATCAGGGCACATAAAGGCCAGGAGGGAGGGAAAACGCCGCCACCATGAAGCGCGTAGTAGGCGTGGTTTATGCGGGAGGCATCAACAAAGAACAGCCGAAACCAGTGAGAGGCGAAAAGAAAGCAAAGAACATCAAAGCAACCCTCATCGTCATTAAGTTAGGCGAGGACGCGGCCACGTGTATGCCTCTAGGCCAATCCTGGGCAAGGTTAGAATGACTTGCCTATACTAGTCGACTACGTGTAAGTGAGACGCCCGTTGTTATCGCAACCACAGAAAACACTGTGGAAAAGAACGCATATCATTAAAACATAGTACAAAATTCACAGAACAAAGTGACAGAATCAGAAGTTGGGGACAATTTAATGGTTGTAAAGCGCTGGGTTGTCAGAGTGCAAAAGTTGGTTAGACGTAAAAGAGAATGTATTTTGTTTATCATTTTTGGTTTAACATTCCTTGAGTCTGCTGTTACCTCTGACAATGAGATCAACTGCCCCCTTGGTCTACTGTCACATGTGTGTGTGGGTGTCTCTCTCTTCTCCATCATAATTCCATTTGTCTTGATTACCCTTGGTTTCTTGACTATGTAACGTTTGGAACTATATATTATCTTTTTCTACTCCATGCTATACGTACCTAACAATCTAAGTGCTCCACGTTGATTACATATCACATCGATTCTCGATGCCACTTTTAAACCCTGCAGTGGCCCATGCCCTCCCCAGCCCGACTAATGTGGATTTGGGGAGCGAGTGCATACAACCTTCACTCACCCGTCCATTCGTGATGTAGAGTGGTCCTAGGCACAGATCTCTTTTACGTCTAACCAACTTTTGCGCTCTGACAACCCTGCGCTTTACAACTATTAAATTGTCCCTAACTTCTGATTCTGTATTTTCTGGAAGTTCACTTTTTTACTCAATTAGGTTACAGTTCTAAGACCAAAGCGACAAAAATCCACTAAGTAGAACAAGAGTTGTGAATTTTTAAAGCATACATTAAAAAGAAGTGCTTAGAAACAAATAACCCTTAGGGGTTATTTTGAGATTGCACTGGATCAGGGTAAATCCAAAGTTCAGGCCGACCATAATGGAGAGCAGGCTGGCTACAGGGCTCATGAAGGACCCTCTGAAAAGTACCTTGGATGGAGCAGGCATCAACATCAAAGACTCCATGCATTAGTTCTGATCCACGCAGGCAATAAAGGCGTCATTAACGAACCCCTTTACGATGCAGGTGCTGCATCGTCGTCGAGCTGCGCAGTCAATTTTCGTCGAGCTGCAGTGCACAGTCCATCGAAGCAATGTCGTCAATCAGCAACTGCATCGATATACAAACACAATGTGTTGGTTCTGATCGGTGCAAAGTTGTCAATGTGCCAATTTTGATAGCTCTGGACAACAGAAGTCACCTTTGATGGGCCCAGGACTGGATTAACACCACTTAACAGGGTAGGACTCACAGATGGCCGAGTCCAGGTGCTGTTGCAGGGTTGAAGGAAGCGTTTGCTGGCCCTGAGACTTCAGAACAGAGGGCAAGCCAGCAAGCCCTAGGAGTCATTCTGGGTTCACATGAAATGGGTCCAGACCTTGTCCCCAGCAGGGCAGAAATAAGCAGGCAGCAGTGCAGCACAGTTAAGCAGAAAAACAGTTCTTCCAGTGCAGCAGTCAAGCAGAGCGGAAATCCTTGTAGAACAATAAGACTTTACTCCTGGCAGAGTTCTACACAGTGGTGTACTGTCTTAGTAGGGTCCGAGGCCCAGGATTTTTACCCAGTTGTGCCTTTGAAGTGGGGCTGACTACAAAGCAGAATTTTGAAGTGCACAAGTCCCCCTCACTTACCAACCCTGGCTTCAGACTATGAATAGGAGTAAATTAGCCCTTTGTGTGGCAAACGGGACACTGCCTATTCAGGTGTAAGTGTCAGACTCCCCTTCTCTCTACCTGTCCAGGAAGAGCTATCAGGATGCAGATTATGGCAGACAAGTTCTCTGTCACACCCACCCTTCCTGTGTTTGTGAAAGTGTAGAGGGAATATACAAAGTGTAGCTGCCACCCACCCCAGAGCTGTATTGTAGCCAGGCTGCAAGGCACACAAAGCAGTCAGAGCAAAGAAATGCCCACTTTCTAAAAGTGGTATTTCTGAAATAGTAATGTTAAACCAAACTTTCAGAAGAGGATTAATCATTAATATTCCAAACGTATAAAACATGATGCAGAGACTCCTTTCTGATTAGGAATTACAGCTTACAAGCGTAGTAAGGCATTACCAATGCTAGTCTAGGAGAGGGGTAGGCCTCACATTAGTGAAAAACAAATTTAGCTGATTGTCACTACCAGGACATATAAATATTAAAAGTACATGTCCTACTTTTTATTTAAAAAGCACTGTGCCCGCAGGGCTCCCTAGCGTCTACATTCGGGGGAACTTATGTGTTTAAGGGTTGGACAGTAGTTTTAAATGCCAAGCCAAAGTGGCAGTGAACTGCACATACAAGCCATGACCGGTTTGGAAGGCTACTTGTGTAGGTGGCACAATCAGTGCTGCAGGCCCACAAGTAGCATTTAGGTTACAGGCCCTGGTTATATGGTCTACCACTTTACAAGGGACTTACAAGTAATCTACATATGCCAACTGGTATACGCCTATTTCTCACTGTTTAGGGGAAAAGCTACAAAAGGAGTTTGAAATTATTGTAAAATACTTTTGCGTTTCTCATGCATATCTTAGATGGGGTTTTACTGCCAACAAATTTTGGGCCAACTGTATGATTTTCCATGTTGCATTTCACTATCTCTGATGCAACTTGAATAATTCTTTTTGCTATGCCAGATCTATCAGTCCAGTAAAGAGCAAAGTTTCATTGCAAAGAATCAATGTTGTTGAAACCCAGTTTCCTCTGGTAAATGCAAATGTCAAAACAGATGCCTGCAAAGGACAGCAGTCTTGAGGTGTTAATTGACTATTATTATTGCAGCTAATGTCAAAATAAAGGGCATGAGTTGTAATGCCAAAAAAATGTTTCTTTGGAGAAGGGATGGGGAAATCATGCTGTGGTCCACTCCTCGCTGCTTGCAGCTGTAATTTGCGCAGCACCACCTCACGGGCACCTTCCAACATCAAGAAATTACCAATCAACAAGGCAGTCAGTATTCTCTTGCTTGCTTTGCTACCTCATTAGCAGTTATTGGCAAGAAAGGAGAGAACACCTCCTTCCCACATGTGTTTCCATGTGATTCATAGGGAATCACAATTTTGAAGATGTGATTTGCAGAGACATTTGCACCTTGTAATGCCATTTAAATACATTGCAACTTGCCTTTTTCTGTTGCAGAGCCTGCCATACCATGTATAGGGGTGGGCGAAGAATTCCACTCTGCCCTAGCCAAATGACGAGGGGCGGAGTTATTTCTCGTGAGTACGAATTTGCGAACTCCGCCCAGTCCTAACAATGTGACACAGGCTTCACAAGGGGAAGCAGAATTTGAAAATAAGGACTCCTCATTGGGATGAAATCGCTTTGCTTTTGATGCATCATGTATTTTGTTCAGGATGGAACAAAACTACCTTTCCTGGATACTGCTTATTCAAAAACCTCTGCGCTTTTTGGGATGTAGGCAGTCACCATTTCTTAAAAATGGTGTTTAAAGTTCGCTCTAGCTATGGTTTGGAAGTTAAACCTCAATTAAGTGCTGTAGGAATAGTTAGAATTTTTACGTAATAGGTGAATGTAGAGATCTATTCTATTACATTTTTGCAGCTTCAACCAGTGTTTACAAAATTCATTGATTGCCGCTGTTTTAGGCCGAGCACGAGCTTGCAAAGTTCAGACAACTCATTCACGTTTTCTTTATGATTAATATTCTTAAGAGGAGTATCAAATACACTCCTCCAAAAGTCAAATACCTGACTGAGAATGGTGAATTCCACTGGTTATAACACCGCCTACAAACATCTTTAACAGGTGTAACTGAACTCCACAGGTGACAGCAGTCATCCCAGCAATGCACTGTTATACACCTATTTATGAGAGCTCTGCATCCTTTTTACACCACATAAAGTGACATAGGACTTTGAATCAGATTTATGAAGCCACGCAAAGCCACCTTGTGTGGCTTTGAGTTGCCTCATAAATATTGAGTAAGGCAACACAGTACACATTGCTGTATCACCTTACTCTGCTCCAGGAGGCATTCCATGGGCGTTACAGTGGGCTTTCCCACCTAACATCCATGGATTTTGACGCTGCCCAAATTTACAAAATCATGTAAATCAGAGGAAATGTCAAATCCTTATGCCTATTGAGGTGTGGTGTAATGAGGAGAAATATCTTTATTTCTCCTTGTTTTTTCCTCTTTCTATGTTTGCTAGAAAACACCTCTAATGGTGCCCCTTCCTGCACAAAAACAATCCAGCAGGCAATGGAGGCGCCCCTGCACCATGGTGCAAGTGTGCTAGGTTGGCGTTAGGCTGCCAAAACGGCACCAGCACAAGGAGAAAGGACATAAATGCACCATATTGCATACATACAGTGCATTTCTGCCCTTTCCCTTTATGCCCAAAGTCCCATAAATGAGAAGCATAGTAATTTACAGCAATGTTGTTTTCTCTTACTTTATGATATAGACATGTCTTTTTGAGCTTGCAAAATTCAAGGGTCTGCTACCCACAAATACAAAAGACTACATTTATTTTAAATTTATAATGCCATGCTGGGATGACTGGAGCCACATGTCGAGTGTAGACTCTAGCTTTAAAAGCTCAAGAATTGCTGACCCTTGGCTGGCGTTGATTTTTTCGTTTCAGTAATTATTGTGTCTAGTTAGTGCACCTTGTATTTACTGTTGCTCCAATAAATCTGTTATAATCACTTATGCTTGGGATGTTAGGGGAGGGGTGTAATTTACAGTGTATACAATGGGATCCAAATCCTGGGGAAACTTTAATTTCTTGAGGCATCTACATGGAACTAGATAAGAGAAATGTTTTAATTAACGAAGACATACAGGTAGAGGGTGCAGCTGCCCAGTGGCAAGACACTTTTAGGGGACAAAGTAATCCATATATCCCAATCATGGTTCCTAAAACATTGGTCTGAGTAACCTCTTTACAGACAATATTCATTAAAATTAACCAATACCCTTAAACTCACACTCTCTCGTTGATCGAAAAAAGTAACATTTTTGCCAGACCACAACTAAGGTGAATGAAAAATGTTTCAAATACACTCTAATACATACAATGTTTCCTACATAAAGGATCCAGCGGGCTCAAGGGGTGTTTAAAAGCATGTCAATGTCTCAACTGACAGAATCTTTACATTTTCAACATATGAATTAAATATCTGGGCTGCACCAGCTGCCTTTCCTCAGAGACAAGCCTCCATCTTGGTCGACAAGCACAGATGCCATCTATTAAAGTTAGGATGTTTTCTTTCGGAGCTGAGAACAGAGTTACGAAATCTATATTTTATAAAAATACCAGATTATCATCTGTCTTGTTATGTATAACTTTCAGAGGAAGCCACTAGCGTAAATACCAGGTTCTAAATTGATGATTCACTGCAGGCGTAGCAACAGTAGCAAACAACCGTTGTTTTCTACTGTTGCTACTTCATACAGGAATTCGAGGCTGCTCTGGCAAGCCTGTCTGAGAGTCTGCCAGTGAAGCAACGGCTGTCTGCTACATGTAGAGTAGAATACACAGTTTTAGAAAGATAAGGGATGGGAGGAAGATAGAAGAGGACAGTAATCGGTGGGGGGTGGGTAGTAGAAGTCAAGATTTTATTTTACATTTTGGACAGGGAGCAGAGACTTCCCCTTTACTCCTCTGCAACTGTGCAGCATTACAAAACAGGGATGATGATTTTTAGGACCACACATAACATAAATCACAGATGTTTAAAATTCAATGACTTTGAGGTTTGTCAGCTCTAGGTTCTGAGTAACATCATAGACACCTCAAACTTTTCACTGATTGTCTAGTAACACTCAGAATCCCTCGGGGTAAAATATCCCCTTTATTCACTTGTTTCCATTAATTATTCTGTATATTATTGCTCAGAAAAATCTGCTGTCAAACTTTCATACACCATGACCAGGTTTACATATTTTTAGAGTGCTCTGGCATATGATTTGTTTTTGATGCAGTGTTATACTGGTACAAAAGGGGGTGGTGATGGACGGAGCATCTGAATCAATCAAACACTCACACCCAGTCAAAAGATCTGGGTTTGATCCATCACTGTTCTTTAGCCCATTCTGCCACCCCAGTTCAGACATGGCTATATGCAAATCAGTCTGACCCTGTGCCTCATGGGAACAGTCCAGCCCGAACTGCCAAGCCATGTCTTCCCTGGACCGGAAACAAGCTTCCGAGGACCGGTTTCTGGCATTCCAGCTTTCTTCAGCCCGGCTTGCTTGAATCCAGTGGCAAAGTGGGCAAGGGACTTACGTCTGAGCATACCCTGCCACACTTGTGGTGGCCAAAAGCGGTACAAAAGGGGGTGGTGATGGACGGAGCATCTGAATCAATCAAACACTCACACCCAGTCAAAAGATCTGGGTTTGATCCATCACCGTTCTTTAGCCCATTCTGCCACCCCAGTTCAGACATGGCTATATGCAAATCAGTCTGACCCTGTGCCTCATGGGAACAGTCCAGCCCGAACTGCCAAGCCATGTCTTCCCTGGACCGGAAACAAGCTTCCGAGGACCGGTTTCTGGCATTCCAGCCGTCTTCAGCCCGGCTTGCTTGAATCCAGTGGCAAAGTGGGCAAGGGACTCACGTCTGAGCATACCCTGCCACACTTATGGTGGACAAAAGGGGGTGGTGATGGACGGAGCATCTGAATCAATCATACACTCACACCCAGTCAAAAGATCTGGGTTTTATCCATCACTGTTCTTTAGCCCATTCTGCCACCCCAGTTCAGACATGGCCACTGGGGTGGCAGAGTGGGCTAAAGAACGGTGATGGATTAAACCCAGATCTTTTGACTGGGTGTGAGTGTTTGATTGATTCAGATGCTCCGTCCATCATCACCCCCTTTTGTACCGCAGTGTTATACTGAGTACATCATCTCAGCCACCTTTGTGGCAATGTTTAGAAGAACACCAGTAGGAACCTAGTATAACATTATCCAGTTGATTCTATTTGTTGCAGACATTTGTTGAAATGTGCACTGATGATCTTACATGACTAGGTGAAATATTATTGCTTGTGTGAACTATTCCATTGTCGTTCCCAGAACATGATCAGTTGATTAACCTTTCATCTGGATTTGATGTTCATAGTTTTTTGAGCAGTGCTGCTGGATCATCACACACATTGTACAAATACAACCCACATGATTGGGGACTGTTGAGGAATTAATATACACCTTCAAATGTTTTAAGAACATTTGAATGTTGGGAGCTCCATTGAAAACAGTGGAGTGCTCCGGGCTTATAATGGCTGGTATAAGCCTGGAGCTCCAACATTCCAATGTTTCTTTGTTCACAGCTCTGGCTGTGAACAAAGGCTTCAAGGAGCCTGAGGGGATTCCAATCCCTTCACGCTCCCATAAGGCTTTGTTCTTTTTTGTTAGAACATTCTGCCCTCTAGTGCCAGAATGTTCTAATAGCCTTCTAGCCCTTCGTAGCTGGGCTATACCGGCTATTAAAGTCCCTCTCCCTTTTTAAAGGCCCTCGCCTTTGGCTCGGGCCTTTAACGCTGGAGAGGGCCTTTAATAGCCGTGATATCCTTCTACGGCAGGCTGTAAGGCTATATTAAAATGTTTAAAGCTCAAGATAAATCTAATCTGTGAAGGTTTTTTCCAATCAAAGTTACAGTTTGGCTTGACAACCATGGGTGAACTTTAACTCTTTCAATATTAAAAAT
This sequence comes from Lissotriton vulgaris, assembly GCF_964263255.1. Lineage (NCBI taxonomy): Eukaryota > Metazoa > Chordata > Amphibia > Caudata > Salamandridae > Lissotriton > Lissotriton vulgaris. Next base: position 1,037,617,945 of record NC_141694.1, read on the forward strand.
AAACAAAACAAGTGAATAATTGATTACTCACTCAAAACATTGTTTGCAACATGTTAATGTAAAAAATTGTAAGATACGCTAACACTGCTGTAAGGAAATGCCTCATAATTAATGATCACCCCCATATTTTGGACTGATACTGCTGGTTTTTACATTAAAGATGCACTGAGGTCTGCTAAACAGGCCCTGAGGCCTCCTAAACAGGCCCTGGTGCCAGCGCTTTAAACATTAAAACATATATGTCTGATTGATTCACCCACAATTAGCATACATTAACTTACTTATAAGTTCCTAATGTATGGTACCAGGGGTACCCTGGCCCTGTAAATTAAGTGTCTCTCATGGATAGCAGCACTTATTATGTCGCCACAAGTGAGAGAAAGCAAAGAGTGACTCCCAGTTCACTATTGCTGGCCAGTAGAGCAGTTTTAAACTGCTAATTCAACTTTGCTATGTCATGTTATTCAGATTTGTAGAGAATCCTGCTAACAGGGTATGAGGGTCAAAACAATGCTGGCTTCACAAATGGTAACTTCGAATCCTGAAATCTGTTTCTGGATGCATCATGCTGCGTAACATCAAGCAAGCCATCTGGGGTTGGATGCCTACATGGGCTTGGATACTATTTGATAATACCTATGAAGAGGTAATGATGGAATTATGAAATAAAAATATAAGATATTATGGCATAATTGAGCTCACACCCAGACCATACACCAGAAGTTTTTGTGTTTTGGCAGGGCCAAAGGTGGAAATTCTTACTGTGGCCTTTCTGTATTTCAGCTAATCTGTAATCCAATCATACCTTAAGCCACGAAGAAGCTTCATTTAAGGGACGAAAGCATTGGCTACAGGGAATTTTATTTAAAAAAGCAGGATGATAGACATAAAGGAAATTCTAATGAAAAATCGAGGAGTCTGTGCACTGCATAATTTTTTGTTTCTGTGATGTTTACACAGTGAATTGAGTGAATGATGGGTGCTGATCAACTTTTGCAATTAACAATAAAACCTCCTACTTACCTATATCAAAGGCCCTAACCAAGAACACAGCCAAACTGTGGTAAAAACTAAATAGCAGCATTTTAATTTTGTAAACACAGCCATTATCCAATCATATTCTGCCTTGTGATCGGCATGCACCATGGTATACTAAAAAGTTACTGTAGTGTGCTTCGACGCAATATAAAACTAGGGGTAATATTTAAAGGACGTGGTGCTCCACCGTTTTAGCGCACTGGAGCGTAATTTTTTTTACCTCTGCCGTACGCCAATTCCTAACGCCATCCTAGCACCCTATTTTCAATACAGCGCCACGTGGTTTTAGGAGAAGCTAGTGGCCAAAAAATATGACGCTGACATGAGTATCAAGTCATAATAAAAATACACGTTAGCATGAAAAAAGTGATGGCTGGCCAATTAGCAGAAAAAAATATGCAGTAGGTGGCCAAGTGTCACATTGCTGAGGCTAGCGGCGGAAAAAAACACTCAAAAACTGTGCTAAGGAGAAAAAAAATCTGAATGCCGAATGAAGCAGCATGGAATGAGCACAGGACAACAACCCCCCATACCCCACTGGCCAGGATGACCAACCAGAGTCCAAGGGAAAGAGGAAAAGGAAATGCAGGTTTAGTCAGGCAGAGAATAAGGTCCTGATTACAGAGGTGACGGAGCATCAATACCAACTCTTTGTCAGCTCCAAACTGTCATTAGGGACCAAAAAGGCTATAAATCGGTCCATTGTTGACAAGGTAAACTGCATCAAGTCAAAAGGACAGTGACGGACTTCAAGAAGCACTGGCACAATTCCAAGTGCAAAACTAAGCATAAACTGGCAAGCTATCGACAGGCAGCATTGAAGACCGAAGGTAGTAGCACAGCCTCCCAGGAGGAGCTAAATCCCTTGGAAGAGTAATTCTACAAAGAAACAGGGTTTTATCTTTCAGGGAATACTTGCGCTCTGCTATGTTACTGACTGCCTATCTGGCTGCTCCTTTTACAGGCCGTGGTGCTATAGGAGAGGGGAGACCATCTCAACCCCTCAAAACGGTGTTGGTTCACAACACTTGAACAATGAAAGACAAATTCCCATGCACACACTCTATTACAATCAAACACAAAGTAGTGTAAATGTCAGTCCGATTAGTATAATCATAGGAATTAATGTCCACTTCTTCTTGTGAGAGCAATATTTTCTTTTTAGTGCTCAAGCTATACCACGCCAGCGTGTTTCGTCAGAGTACAGATCACTCTGACTCTTCTGGGCTGGAATTAAAACAAAATATACATAGTACTGAGTATTGCGATGTATACTACATCATACGGTTTTACATTGTAGTGGCAATAATTTTTTAAAAAAGGGGATTTTTTTCCCATTTTTTTGCTTTGTTACACTTTATGCAATACATATGTCCCCAACACCAGCGAGTTTAGTCGTGCGTAGGGGGTGGGGGCGAAGAGGAGAAAACATTTTTAGTTTCTGTTTAAATGCTGAAGCGGGGTGGAAAAGGGGCCCTGTAAGGTCTCCAAATAGAGGAAACCCATTACATTCCTCACACAAACTTTATTCGTCATTATGTTTTTTACTCAATGCCATCGAGAAATCTGTTCATATTTTTCATGTACATATTGCTCATGCAATGGAAAGGTGACTGAGTGGTCAATACACGACGACGTTTCTCACAAGTTCGCTCAACCTACATAACATCATGTGTATATCACTATTTAGCAGACTGAAGAATCAATATTGAATACGTCAACAATATAGAATGATCGTGACATATAGGAGCCTTAATAATTCAGATATTACACTGCTGGTTATAAATGAGGAGAGCAGACTCTCGTAATCAACTGCATACAGAAGGAACTAACCGAGATTAACTTTTTGGACTAGATGGTATTGGATACATCAATGTATAGACAAGGCCGTCAAAGTGTTTTTTAGGCAGGGATTGACAACAATGCTTGCGTAACGATGTCTTTTGACTTTTAAAGGCTGCATTATGCAGACAGACACTTGCTCATTGGACGTTTCTCTACTTTTATTTCCATATACCACTGTGGGTTTTTAACACCACAGCGAAGAAGTTTCAGGAGAGGACCTATATTCTCACAAAGCAGAAAAGATACCCTTACCGGGTTGGAATTATCACCGGTTAAGTGGTAAGTCACAACACATAGCCTTCTATTGAAATTTTAACAGGCAGTTTTGGATGGGAATGACAGTTAATAATTACTCGTTGGTATTATTTTTACTAGGAACTACAACACACGCCATTATTACAAGAAAGGTAGGAACACGCATGCCTACCATAAGACAGTCTTTTGTCCACACAACTCAACAACGGTGCAGGGTCTATCCCATTCTCTTGCGTCGATGAAAATTAGTTTCACACACTCATTTTATAAACTTTCTTTCCACTTTATGGACACCATATCTTCACATAATTGTCTTATATAATCCGTCGGCATGATTGATTCTAATTGAATTAAAAAAATATTGATTCTTCAGTCTGCTAAATAGTGATATACACATGATGTTATGTAGGTTGAGCGAACTTGTGAGAAACGTTGTCGTGTATTGACCACTCAGTCACCTTTCCATTGCATGTGCATGACACTTTCACAAGTGAATATGTACATGAAAAATATGAACAGGTTTCTCGATGGCATTGAGTAAAAAACATAATGACGAATAAAGTTTGTGTGAGGAATGTAATGGGTTTCCTCTATTTGGAGACCTTACAGGGCCCCTTTTCCACCCCGCTTCAGCATTTAAACAGAAACAAAAAATGTTTTCTCCTCTTCGCCCCCACCCCCTACGCACGACTAAACTCGCTGGTGTTGGGGACATATGTATTGCATAAAGTGTAACAAAGCAAAAAAATGGGAAAAAAATCCCCTTTTTTTAAATTATTGCCACTACAATGTAAAACCGTATGATGTAGTATACATCGCAATACTCAGTACTATGTATATTTTGTTTTAATTCCAGCCCTGAAGAGTCAGAGTGATCTGTACTCTGACGAAACACGTGTCGGCTGGCGTGGTATAGCTTGAGCAATAAAAAGAAAATATTGCTCTCACAAGAAGAAGTGGACATTAATTCCTATGATTATACTGATCGGACTGACATTTACACTACTTTGTGTTTGATTGTAATAGAGTGTGTGCATGGGAATTTGTCTTCCCTTGGAGGAGTAGGTGTCCGCAGTCATCTGTGAGGAGTTGGTGGTTGGAGTAGCGGGACAGGATAGTGCTGACTATGACCAACTACATCAGCAACAGGGTAAGTACCAACAAGGGAACTTTGGCAGGAATATGTCATGTTGTCCAGTTCAAGCACCTATGCCTCAGCACTCTCCCACACTGTGTGCAGGACAAACGGTAGCCACCTTGGTACTCTATGCGTACAAATAATAAGAATTGAAGAGTAATATGAGTTTTGCATAAATGCTTGCATAGGGCAGCATTGCAAGTGTCACATTTGGGCTATATTAACTTACATTGTAAGAACAGTATTGTACAATGTTGTCAAGATACAGCACTTTCCTGTTGTAACAGCATGTGCTGGGAAACATATGGCAGAGGTACCCTAGTGCTGGAATCCCTGCTCTATAGTTCAATACGCACCCGTTTAAGTCCTACACAGCTGATTGTGCACCAGCAGAAAGGAAAGAACAGGGATGCGTTCTACTGACCTACACACAGCGTAATCCTGCACTTCCCTATTCACACAGTTTGGGCCAACATAATCCTTTCTGGCGCTGTGCAGCACAGCAACAAATGTCTTTTAATGATGCCCCTCCATCACACCTCGGCCAAAGCATATCAAGCATAGCTGGTTATACATAGCATACAAGAAATGGGGGATCTGTGGGCTCTAGCTAGTACCTACATCGGGGAAGATAGACATTTTCATTTCAAATCACAGGTAGAGCAAACTAGTTGGTACACAGCTGTCATTCCATTCATACTCAGACTATACATTGGTCAGCTGCCATGGCAGGGTCCACCTGAACACCTCTCCTCTACACAGAAAAAACTCAGTGTGGGGATGAATGCAACCTAGGTACACACGTAGAACATGGGCAATAGGTAAAGTCAAAAGGGGTAGGGCCTAAGTGCATACATATTAGTTGTGCCAACATGCATTCTTTCCCAAATGCGTGGAAGGGCCTTATACAATGGAGTATGTTTCATACCTGTGCAGACCCCTGCACTGCTGACAAAATTCAGCTTTGCACCAACACAGCCATCCTTGCACCCTGTATCAAAATTGTCTGTGTTGCTGCTTGCCTGTCTTCATCATTTCCAGTGTAGGGGGGATCATGAGCAGAGGGCAATGACTCATTCTGAGTATCGTTTTGTCCTGTTTCTGTGCAATGATGCTGGGTTGCATAGATAACGTGGCTGCTGTGCCATGTTTTGTCAACCTTTTGTGAAAAAGCCCCTGGGTAGGTACTTCTCACCATCCTTAAATACTGGTGTAGGTACAGAAAAAACCATTTATGATCATGTCTCATCACTGTGTGGCAGTAAGTCTGGCTGTGAGAACCTTTTTCTGAAACAGCCTGAGGGGTCAATGCACACATACAAGTGTGTGGATTAAATCTATGACATGTCTGACACCTTGCAAATTAACAACTCTGCATATGACTAATAAGAGGAACATCAATGATTTTTTTTAACCCTCCCTGGGCATAAAACTCTGCTCCACTCGTGGAGTTTTGGTCACACCGCATTCCGCATAGAACGCAGAGTTAACGAAAAACTATACACTCTGCAACAGAGCTGAGGTTTTTTTTGTCCTCCAACCGAAATGCATTTTTGCGCATGTGGGAGTGACTTTCCGGGTGCCTACGATCGCTGAGCCTTTTGCAAGTCCCAGGAGATTTGCTAGGTGGCCGCATGGTCCTACGAGAGTTTGGGAATCGCAAACACGCCATTCAGATGCACCATCAGACTTCCGGCAGAAGTTTTGTGAAGAACGCGATCCTGAACACACCAAATCTATTGCAACTGCAATCTGGAGAAGGCCCTCTCCCGACCAGCTTCTCAAAATGATAATTTGGATTAAAAAAAACTCCTCAAATTGACATTTGGCTGTAGTTTCTTGGGCAAGGAGTCCTTTTTCCTTTTTTTCCTTTTTTTTAAGAGAAAGGAAGTGCCCCGGAGTCCCCAGCTTCCTGTTCCTGGTCAGTAGGCTCCTTCCAGTACTTTGTCCATCTCCTGGTCACTTTTCATTTGGATTTGGAGCTGGAAGGATCACTCTTTGTGCGTGCTGCATCATATGTCATTGGATTTGATTGAGGACTTTTGAATTTCAGATTCACTTAGATTTATTTATACTTTTCAACATTTTTTAACATTCATTGTGGTGGGTTGCCTTGAGGTTCAGGAGTTGCCTAGTTGTTTCTTTGTAAGTAATTTTTCTTTTTTTATAAAGGAAATATGTTGCAGAGTTGACTACATTTTCTCCAACTTTTGAAATCAATGTGCAATATTTATTATATTCACTATGTTGCCCAGTAGTCTACCTATAGGCCTTGCAGCTAGTAGACTCAGAGCTACTCATGGGTGCATGAAACAACTATTTCTGTGATGTCTGTTTAATTAAACATTATTTAGGGCATGGATGGCATTGGATTAAACATACAAAATGTTTTTTTTGTGGTATTTTTATTTCATCATTTTTTTTCTTCATGTGTGTTGTTAAATTAAATGCCTTTGTTGAATAGTGTGTTTGTAACTTGAAAACCTTTTTAGCCCTGTGGATTTTCGTTTTTGGCATTGTTGCATTAAAGATGTGTTGTTTAGCATGCCGCCTTTGTCTGGCCAGTGTGTACGTGTGTTTGTAATAGTGGGCCATCATTTGCCTTTGCTAAGCCTCCCCATGTGGCCAGGAGCCATTTTCTAAAGTCAGTGTCCATTCTCTATATAGGCCTGCTTGAGTTAATTGGCCTCCTGCTTGTTGTTATTGTGTGACTGGTGGCTGGCGCCATTTTGTGCTTTTGCCATGTAGGCTTACATGTCTGTCTTCCTTTGCTCCCCTTGGCTTATTTCTTTCACTGTAATTTGTCAGCTGCAGCTCCCTGAGTGCCCCGTCCCACATGGTGCACAATGCCAGACTGTTACATTTGTATTTCTGTTGTTGTTTCCTATCCTTCCTGAGGGTACTACTGTAGTGTACATAGTAACACATTACACCACAAAATCCCTTGCTGTTGTCAAAGTCTCAGAAATGGTTACACTGTATTGTTAATTGTCTTCATAATGAGTAAATAATAAAACTAACAAGTTTGACCACACATTAAATTATATTATATTTGTTTGTACTTGTAATTAAACTACAAAAATGCCATGGGTCACTGATGTTCTTCTTGCTACTTTGCTTTTAGGTGCGCAAAAGAGTAGGAGACAACATCACACATTGCATTGCACGACAGAAGACCTCCGTCCTGCGCACAACATCATGTAACGTGTGACCACAGACAGACATCACTTCAACTTTTGCCACTGCATGCAAACTGACATCTTCAAGATGGCCCCAAAGAAAGGTACTGGGTCCAGTACCAGTACCAAGACAGTTGCCAGTGAGAAGAAGAAGGCACTGCCACTTCCAACCACCGGTTTGTTGACCAAGACCCTTTTAGGTGACCAAACAAATTTGCCTGCTGCAGCGGTGTACGGGGAGCAAGCTGGGAGCAGCACACCGGCATCAGTGGACCCACCCCACCAACCTAGGCCCAAGCCCATGTCTGTCGCAGATGCAGCGAGTCTAATGATGAAAACGCTGATGAGCAGTGATGTTGATATTGACTTATCGTTATCGGAAAGTAGCACCCAATCAAATTTGCAGGAAAGATAAGTGGGCAACAACAGCCGCAACCACCCATAATGTAGTTGTTCCTCCCGAAGTAGGGGCAGTTCAAGAGATCGAGCTACCTGCTGAGGAAGAAGAAGAGCAAGCCACTCTTTCAGAAGATCCATTGTCTTCCAGATCCCTAGCAAAGGAAAAGGATGGTTAGTCCATCATATTCTTCTGCAAGGCCCCCCTTCTGATGAACTAGACACCATTTGGAACCCATCTCAGTCTGAGAGTGAGACACGCCACGCAAGGCTAGGGAAAAGAAAGGCTCCAGAAAGCCTTAGAGTTATGGAGGTAGACGTAGAAGAGGAGGATGGTGTGATGATTAGCCAGTCATCATGGACATTAGTCCTGTTGTTGTAATTTGGCAGCAATCAGGTTAAGCATTAGCAGAAGGCATCTTGCATTTAGAGAATATCTTGTCCATTTTGTATTTCTGTCAGCCATTTTGTTTGCCATGTGCTCTGTCCTACCTTCCTGTCAACTGGTCTTGAAATCTGCCTAGAAATGAGATATATTTAGCATCTTCCACCTTTGCACATGCTCAGTTGAGCTTGCAGCTGCTATAGTCTGTAACTGTCAGGATGTGCCCACCAGAATTAGCTAACTGTTAGCCCCCCCCACCTGTTGCCAATACACTTTGTGTATGACCTTATATGTACCTGAAAGCAGCATCCTGTACTTGTACTGCCTTCATTTGAGCCCCTGTGTGGGTATAAAAGGACCAAGCCCCTTCCATTCAGTGTGCTACTTCATACATTACCGAAGGGTGCTGTGTGAATGTAGTTCCACCTCATGAGGTTTAATAAACTCTGTCTTTTTTATTCCAGTTTCTGTGCCAACCTCTTCTTATTGGTCTGAGGACTGTGCAGAGAAGGGAGAACCCCTAGCACTGGTAGGCCTTGCTGAGACCCACTACTACAAATTGGCGCATCCAACGCGGGGCTCATCGGCGACTCGGATGCCCGAAGGAGTGGTCGAGACGAAGGATTGGAATCTCGCTATTGGACGCAATCGCTGCCTGAGGAGACCCGAGTCTTGGCACCCACAACGGTTTTCCTTTCTTTCTGATCTGACCATCCAGGTGGCACCGGTCCTCGACTGAGATCTCTTCTGTTGATTTGCCGTGCAGTGACCATTTGGTCAATTTGAGAACTTGGCAGTTGGAACCTGGACACCATTTGATTGGTAAGAGCCGTTCTGCGGCACTTGCTGTTGGTTTTTGATGCCTTTGACTGGTAAGGTAGTTTAGTAACACTTACTGTGGCTTTTGTTTGTAAGATTGCCCTATATTAGTATTTGTTTGAATTATATATGCATTGCAATTCATATAGACAGGTAATGAGGATATTTTTCTTTATTTGAATTTGTTTGAAATGCGCAACGTACGAAGAGAACTTTAATTCTACTTTGGTTATAATACTGCATATTTTGCACTATTTTTGGCATGCCTGTTTCCAGCACACTTCGTAGGATGTGTTGTTTTTGTAGTGGTACCAGTTTGAAGCTCGACGAAGCACAGCCAGCCCCCCCGGAGTGGACGCCTAATAGGGACATGTCTGTTAAGTATGGTGTTTCTTCCATAATGTACAGCACGTTATAGAATAAATACACTTGTAAAGATCCTGAGTTGCGTCGGCCTATGCATGGGTCATTTTATTTGCGAAAGATTCAGTATGTTGAGCAACAAATGTTAAAGCAAAAGGCTAGGCAAGATATGTTTGACTGTGTGCAAATGTGGGGGAAAGAAGTGCGTGAGCGAATGAAGCATGAGCAAGCCTTGATTGAAAAAAACAATGTAAGACCAGTCATGCAAAAGCATTGGAATGAAAAATAGGGAAATTAAAGAAATTAAAGAGAGGGAAGATAGGGAGCGTCATTTACAAGTAAATGGCCAATATGCTGTTCGTAGACCTCTATATCCTATTCTTAATAAACCCCAAGATGATTCTCTCTTATTAGATCGTTGTCCACCTTGTATACTCTTCCTTCTGCAACTTATGAGTCAGATGAAGACTCTTCTACAGACCAGGACAAAGCTAGAGAAACTTGCTCGATGTTATCTGCTGAACGTGCATCTCAGATTAGATCTGCTGCGCGTAAAGCCGTTCGTAGGACTACCACTGCTTCTGAACTTTTAGATAGTATGAAAGGTTGGCAGGAACTGGAGCAAATATATTTTACTGATATATTTGCCGCAGAGGTTATTGAATGATTTAGGAAACATTCGGTAGTAATGGAGCCCGACGATGTAGCAGCTGATTGTAAACAATTACGTGACAGTCTTTTTGTCTTCTCTCAGGTGCCTGACATGATCAGACGCTTGGTTAAAGTGCGTATTGGCGCAGCCCGTTTGTGAGAGGAGAAAAAGACAGCAGATGCAGCTGCACAAACATCCCACGTCAGCATGGCACAAACTTCTACTCTTGAAACAGATAAGAATGTTGTAATTAATGTGAAACCCATGTGGGAAGCTGCACCTTTGTATGTTCCCTCTAAAGGACCGGGTACCAATGATGATAAGACTTCTACAGGTGCTGAAGTGTATTTTATTTATAATTGGGTTTACACTCCTTGGAATAGAGCAGATGTTATGGCCCTTAAAAATGCATTGCCTGATCCGCGAAATAATCCAGCAGCCTTTTATGAGGAAGTTGAGGGTGCCATTAGTTCTTGTACTATAACTTTGCCTGATATTGATTTGTTTTTTGGACTAATATTACCGCCTGATATGAGGAGAACTGTGCGTAGAGTTGATGATCGTGCGACATTTGGAGCATTATGGAAAGATTTAGAGCAGTTAAATGAAGACAGAAAACCTGCACAGAAACCGTGTCAGTTAATTTTAGATCTTCCGGCAGCTATATTAGTTAAGTTAAAGACAATTATTCCCCCTAAAAAGATAGATTGGACTGTATTAGCGTCGTGTAAGCAAAAGGCAGATGAATCGGTTTCAGATTTCTTTACACGCTTTGAAGAGGCATTCCACAATTTTAGTGACCAGTCATTGACAGATCTGTTTGTCGATAAATATGTCGCAAACCTCTTGCCAGGAATAGCTAGTCGCCTAAAGGCCAGTGAGAGTTCATGGACTACCTCTTCTCCAGTTTCTCTTCTAACTATGGCTCAGTATTATGAGCGACAACAATTAGAAGCTAAAGGTAATGAGGATAAAAAGTCTAAAGCGTTGAAAACAAAGGTTATGTTAGCTTAAACTTATGGCCCACCTTTAGAGGTAATGATAGAGGCGGACGTGGAACTTATGGCTCGACCTTTCCCTCCTATACTCGTTTCAATTTGTCTGTTGACCATTGTGCGTACTGCAAGAAATTTGGACATTGGCTTTCTGATTGTCCAGTACTGCGTCCTCAGCAGTGTTCACGTGGTCGGGAAAAAATGAGAAATCGCTCAGGATATTCAGGGCCTAGAGGAAGCGCTAGGTTTGATGCTAATGCACGTGGGCAGGATGGGTTTAACACTTTTGATAGAAGGAACAAATATCAAATGTCCGACTATGTGCCGTCTGATTTACAAGATTCTGCTTATGCATTGGATTGCCTAGGATGGGGTAAGGAATCAGTTGGAGTTTCAGTAGATCAGAGGGGTCTCTATGTTACAACACTTGTTTTGGGTTCTACTTATCAGTTTCTGGTTGATACAGGACCTACTCGTAGCGTCTTGTCTAAACAATTGGTTCGAAGGGCTCCCCTGTCTGGCTTAACCATAACATCAATAGGTTTCGAAGTAACACCTTCCCTTAGCCCATTGTCACAACCACTTGCATTCCATGTTGATAAGTTTACTGCTCCATGTCCGTTTTTGCTTTCTCCAAACACACCAGCCAATATTGTGGGTCTTGATATGCTCAAATATTTCAGGGCTACTATACGATGTTCTCTGGAAGGAGTACAGGTTATTTTGAATGACAACTACTTTGTGATTGAGAGATCCTGTATTGTTAAAGAGGACATTGCATTAGCTTCACTCCCTAGTACTTTGTGGGCTACTTCAGACACCGATGTAGGGCAAATGGTTATCCCACCAGTGCCTAATAGTGTCAAGGAGGGTGCTTCATTGCCAAGACGGCCTCAGTATAAGATTTCTCGAGAAGGAGAAGAAGCACTAACATGCATTGTACATGATTTGATTAAAGTAGGGGTCGTGGAAAAAGTTCCTTACAATGTTTGCAATAGTCTGATTCTTCCCATTTTGAAAAAAGATACTGACACTAGGATTTACAGATTTATCATTGACTTGAGAGTAGTGAACAAGATTGTAGTACCGCAATATCCTGTGGTTTCTGACATAACAACAGTACTTACTTTGGTTCCCCCGACAGCAACTACATTCTCTGTGATAGACTTGAAGAACGCTTTCTTTTCGATCCCTATTCATCCTGATAGCCAATATTTGTTCGGTTTCACTTTGAATATTCGATCGTAGAGATTTTGTAGAGTTCTTCAAGGCTATACTGAGAGTCCTAGTATTTATAGTCAAGCATTGAAGAGACAGCTTGATTCCTTTACTTTGCCTGAATGAGTGGCTCTCATACAATATGTCGATGACATCTTGTTGGCAGCCGATACGCCTGAGCTATGTGAAGAGTGTACTTTGTCTTTGCTTTCTTTTCTTGCTACGCACCATCATAAAGTGTCACGCAAGAAATTGCAATATTGTAGACCGAAGGTAACCTGCTTAGGTCACCTTCTGTCTAAGGAGGGTCATGCATTGACACCAGATCGCATTCAAGCAATTTTAGACACCTCAGTACCTTCCACACAGAAAGATGTCCATGCATTCATTGGTTTGACTTTGTTTTGTAGGCAATGGATATTGGGCGTTTCACACAATGTTAAACCCCTGTTTACGCTTTTGACTAAAAACACTCCGATTCCCCTTGCATGGACAGATGAATGTCAAAATGCTTTTCGTCAGTTAAGACAAGCTCTTTGTTCTGCACCAGTGTTAGGCACACCAGATTACACGAAGGATTTTACACTCTATGTACACAAGAAACATTAAAACCCTCTCATGGAATGTCAATGGAATGGGGGAAAGAAGGAAGCAGTCCCGGGTCTGTGAGTTTTTAAGAGATTCAGAAGCCCACCTTATACTGCTTCAGGAAACGCATCTCAAGGCAAATGCCTGTAGTGCACTTTTTGGAAAATTGAGATGGGTGCAGGAAATTGTATGTTCTTGACAGATGGGAACAACTAGGGGGGTCACAATAATTATTCCGGCGAACAGAGGTATAAGCTTGAAAAAATGTGAAACCGATCAGACAGGAAGATGGTTGGTGGCAGCTTTATCCATTTACAATATCCCTTATACATATGCAGTCTACTATGGTCCCAATGATGATAACCCTGGTCCTCTATTTAAGTTAGCGGCAGCTCTACTTGGGACCACGGGCCCGGTGATTTTGGGGGGTGCCTTCAACGTGGTTTTCGATCATATTCTAGATAGAACCTCCAAAGCCAAGTATCATGCTGCCACCAAGTCACTCTCTGCTTTAGGTTTTATGATGAAAGACTTTAACTTGATTGATGTATGGAGGACTAAATATGGTTCTACCAGGGGATTCACATTCTACAGCAAAAATTATAAACATTATTCAAGGCTAGACCACTTTCTAGTGGATCAACACCTTCTTTCAGACATCAGTTCTGTCTCATTTACACCCGTTGGGATTTCAGACCACGCTGTTGTGGAATTGGTCCTCCTATTAAGTTTGAGCCCCTTAAACACCAGATGGACATTGGGAAGGACATTGTTACTTGATGACCAGGTCAAAAGAGAAGTGAGAGAAAAGACCAATTATTTTTTATAATCAATATCGGCTCCTCTACCCTTCAGGGTGTCTGGGAAACTTACAAGGCTTTCTTGAGAGGAGTTTTGAGTACTTTAATGACTCATAAAAGGAAGACTGTAAAAAACAAAAGGCGGGAAGAATTAGAGGCTATAACTAGAAAATACTCTGTGTTACAAGGAGCAATTTCTTCAAATAGAGAGAGGATCCCGGTGTTAGAGAAGGAGCTTTCGGATCTACAGCTTCAACTTAAAATTAGTGATGAAAAAATTATAAAAGAAAAATGGGAGACCAGCAAACTAAAGAATTTTGAATATGGAGAAAAATGCGGGGCTCTTTTAGCGTGGAAATCCAGAGAAGAAAGAAATAGGAACAACATTAAAGTCCTAATTCAGAGAGAGACAGGGGTTTTAATTGCGGAAGATGGAGAGATCAGAGAGAAAGCCAGGAGGTTTATGCAAAGCCTTTACACAGAGGATAAGAATCCAGAGTTAGAGGAGGTCCAGACCTGGCTGACCCAGAGAAATCTTCCCCAAATTTCTGACATAGATAGGAGGTATTTAGAAAATGAGATTATGGAGGGGGAAGTAATAAATCAATTGAAGAAAATGAAACGAGGTAAAGCTGCTGTTTCGGACGGGCTACCGATCAAGGTTTACTTAGATCACACAGAACAACTGGTACCGGTCCTCACTGCACTTTTCAACTGTCTATTGATCCGTGGTTATAGTATTCCCCCCTCATGGGCTGAAGCCACTATAACTCTTATTGCAAAACCCAACAAAGACCTAAAGAAAATTGAATCATATAGGCCAATTTCCCTTCTGAATTCAGACATGAAGCTATACTCCGGGATTTTTGCCACAAGACTTGCCAAAATATTAAAATCCATAATTCACTCAGATCAAAGGGGTTTTATCCCGGCAAGGCAATAGAACGAATTAACCTTTCAGGTGATAGGAGCTAGGGACTATGCTGAGGATAAAAAGGCCTTCCGCTAGCCTTGGTCGCGATAGACGCGGCTAAGGCTTTCGATCAGGTAAACTGGAAATATTTATGGGCCACTATGGTTGGGTTTGGGTTCCCTCCAGTTTTTATAGAGGGTATTAAATCATTATACCAAAACCCACGAGCAAAAGTCTTGGTCAACGGGGCTTTATCTGATTGTTTTAACATTTCCAGTGGAACTCGGCAGGGTTGCCACCTGACCCCCTTTTATTTGACATTTATATGGAACCTTTTGTTTGTGGTATCAGGGAGGACAATGTAATTCAACCCTTCAGAATAGCAAATATGGAGCTAAAAACTGCCCTATACGCAGATGACCTTCTTTTATACACCTCCAATCATATAGAAGCTATACCTAGGCTATTCTTTTTAGCTGAGGAATTCGGAAGGCTATCCGGTTATCAGATCAATAGGGAGAAAACAGAGATAATGGGGTGGAACAATATTACTCCTATTCAGGGTGTGAAACTAAAAATGAGATATTTGGGAATTTTTTTAACTCAAGAATTAAAGAATATCCCAAAAATTAGTTGGCAGACTGTAGTTAAAGACATCACTAAAACACTAACGAGATGGTGTAACCTGCCACTAAACATATATGGACGAGTTAACCTTATTAAAATGTCCATACTTCCTAAGTTGACTTTTTTATATAATTCCATCCCTTTATCTTTTCCGTTGAAAGAAATTGTGAATCTCCAGGGCAAGATTGGTTCTTTTATCTGGAACTGTAGATCACCCAGGATAGCCTTGAAAAAACTAAGGAGGGGTTTAAAGATCGGGGGCCTGGCTCTACAGACTTATTATTGTACTGCCACGCCTTTCATTTTAACCTCTTCGCCGCTAATGACAAGGGTAACTCGTCATGGAGTTTCCATTGATTTCAATGGAAATTACATGGAAGAGCCAGAAGCAGCATAGCATCCAAGTGGTTAAAAACTTCAGATTACTTGTTAACGTATTAGACTCATCTTCACAGGGCCGTTTATTTCAGGCTTTATTACATGATTTGCCACTGGGCCAATGTCGTTAGGGAGATGTGCTCCACCATACAAACAAAGTTTTCTTTGACGCGACTTGCGCGCGGAAAGCTGATTGGCTCTCGGGTGTCTGTAAACATTCGAAACAGTCCAGAGCGGCCGCCATCTTGTGTCTCGGTAGGATAGAGACACAAGAGGGGCCAAAAACAAAGGGGGAAATAACCAAAAGGGGGCAGGGTAGACCCCCCTGACCCCCTAGGTTTGATGTGGGGGACATAAAAGGGCCCCGGCGCTTAAAACAAAAAAAAAATGCGATTTTCGCGGGGGAGCGACCGGTACGTCTCTCGATACGCGTACCGGGGAGCGTACCGTGGAGAAAAAAGCATGACAAAGTTTCCCAAAAAAGTTGCTTTTTTTTATACATTAGAGGTAGTTCTAAAAAGAACTGTTGTTTTTATTCTTTTTGTTATTTTATATTTTTTTTATTGTTTTTTTGAACATTTTTTACTTTTTTTGACTTTTCTGAAC
Organism: Lissotriton vulgaris; assembly: GCF_964263255.1. Taxonomy (NCBI): domain Eukaryota; kingdom Metazoa; phylum Chordata; class Amphibia; order Caudata; family Salamandridae; genus Lissotriton; species Lissotriton vulgaris. The sequence continues at coordinate 1,037,634,140 of NC_141694.1, forward strand.
ATTTTTTTTCTTGTATTTTTTAAGGGGAGATACAAAAAACAGGGAATTCTAAATGGCTCAACAGGAGCAAAAAAAAAAGTGGAAAAAATTAATGTTTCCTTGGGTACTTGTGGTTATCCCAAGCACGGTTAATAAGTGTGATGCGTTTCTCTCCATAGCATATTGTTTGTCCACAAAAAATACAAACCATTTTAAAATTGGAAATCTTTGTGTGTATGGTGGAGCACATATCCCGAACTTCCGGTCCCGATGGGGTGGAAACATTAGTTTGGGAGGTGCTGGCAGAAGATTGGACAGGGTTTCTGGCCAGTTCCCTGACCTCTACCCTAGCATAGTTATTTGGATGCTTCCGTTGCATATGTCTGATCATGGTGTGGTTGCCAAAGGAGTATTTTTTTGTTGGGATTCCCCCTTGAGAGCTCCTGATGACATATTAAGCAGGTTGCCTTAGGCGCATTTACTTTTTTTTTTTCATTGGGGATTGAAAAAAACTGAAAAAACAATAAAGGAGTAAACCCTCGTGGGTAGAGAGAAAGGTAACTCTCTTACAATGAGCACTAGTGCTCTGGTTAGCACATTTTGCCCCAACCTGTTACTGGATAGAGCATATCCTTATAGAAGACCCCTCACTCACCAACCTAGTTGGTGACATGCTTCATCATCGGGGTCCCACCCTATAGGCCGAGTGCCTACAGGGTGTGCTGCGACACCTGATTACAGTGGAGCTGGTTTCGTTTTTATGTGTACAAGACTATCAAAATGTGTATTAAAAAGGGCCAACACTACTCACTTCAAGTATTTATTCTTGAGCGCTTGAACCCTTAGTAAAAATAAAGTGTGGCACCTTTGCCCAATTAGGAAGGCTTTGGTGTCAAAAAGTCGTGTTAAAATATATAAAAATAGCGAAAGTGTGCTATGTGAATGTGAATGTACAAAACTATTGTTTAAAAAGGTCTACATGTTTCAACCCAAACATGGATTCAAGGGTTTTCGTCAGGACCGTAGGTGATTTGAACTGGGTGGTCCGCCCACACTAAGGAGCGTCCTGCCCTAGTTCAATTTAGAGATCGTAAATAGGGATCTCGTGCAAAAAGGTGCGTTTTTCACTTTTGAAAAAACCTGTGAAAAGACAGGGAAACAAAAAACAGGAAGGGGTCACACACAGGGGTAGACAAAATGGATTGTACCACATGTAACATATATATTCATGATTATTTAGGAACAATCATAATATCCACGTGTGGAATCATACCAGCATATCACTATCGTGATTAGAACATATCTACTGCGTGGGTGGCAACAGAAATATAGTGATAAAATGCCGGGAGGTGCCTTTCAATCAAAGGGCAGCCGCCAAATGAGAGGTGTCGAAATGGTTTGGCGTCTGGGATACGTGAAAATCAGGGGTCGATAAATGGGAGAGTGACCTGTTAGCGTGCTGCGCTGTGAACGGCTGCCAAATAATTGTGAGCAGTCGTGAGAAAAAACCGTCTCAATAGTATTGAGGCGGCTGGTTATTCAGTGCTTACGCTTGAAAGCGAAACTCTCGCTTCATAGGCACCAGCGTTACCAAGTGGACAGGATTCCGTTCTCCTGTAGGTGAAAAAACAAGTTTCCAGTGTCAGCGCTGTGATCAAAGCGCATTGACAATCGAGTGTTGCCCCAAGAAGAAATAGTAAATAATACAGGCGGTCGTTCCCGCTTAGCGGTCCTTCAAGTGTACTTACTTGTCGCTTCTGTTCATCAGACCGATTAACCTACTTGGTTCTTGCTCGGCGTGCCCCGTGGAGTGTCTCCGGTGCCTGTTTGCCGGTAATGTGAACACTTCCTCGTTGGGCGTGGCCGGGTCACGTGTGGTGAGCACGTGATCCGGAGATGGCCAATCACAATCTTCGGTGAACACTATTGTAGGACTTGCCTGAGTCAAGCAATGTATACATTGCCATGGAAACAGGTGCAGTGATCTCGGGCGGACAGCGCTCGCGTTGCTTAGCTATATTTCTTGGGTATTTTTATCGTGTTTCTAAGCACATACATGGGAGTGGATGGGCAATATTTACAAGGTGTTTAGTATACAGAGATTACTTTCAGGACATAGGAAAATGATTGCCTTTTAGAGACTTTGACAAAACCGGACAGGCATAAGATAAATCCGTCGGGTGGGGTGCTCTCTTATGTCAGTACATTGTTCCACGGAATGTTATCGTTTAAGCCGGTTTTGTGCGTGGAAAGTCTGTAGACCCACCTCTGTTCCTTCTCGTATAGGCGTTTTTCTAGGTTTGTACCAGGTTGTATTTGTTCAATTATTGTCCACTTTATGTCATCAGCAGTGTGACCTACCGACAAAAAATGTTCAGTAAGCTTTGTATTCGTTTTCCTGCACCTGATGGTGCTTCTGTGCTCTCCTATGCAAAGTTTTATTTTTCTGCTGGTCATTCCTACATAATGCAAGTCGCATGGGCATGTCAATCTGTAGATGACATTCTCGCTATTGCAGTTGGTCTGTCCTCTAATTGTCCACACTTTGTTAGGTTCCAACAGTAATGTTTTTGTATTTGTGGTAAAGGGGCAGACACTGCAACTTCCGCATTTGTAGTGACCAGTTACCTTAGGTAGACCCCATAGATTAGTTTGTGTTTCTTTCTTAGGGTGTATCGCTAGGGGTCTGGTATTGACTACCGCATCTTTTATGCTTCGTGCTCTTTTGAAAGAGAATAACGGTTTGTTCCATCTTAGGTTGCCTGTATTCAGAATGTTCCAGTGCTTTTTTATTATTCTTGACACGTCATTGGATATAGTGTTATATGTTGTAACACACGTCAAGGGGATCTCTTCCGGGACCCTTTCTTTTGGTTCCAAGAGCGCTGCGCGAGGCTGATTACGAGCTCGCTTCTGGCTTTTCTGGAGGATTCTGTTAGGGTAACCTCGGTTTTGAAGTTTCTGAGAAAGATCTTTGGCTTGGCTCTTGTAGTCATCCAGTTCACTACAGTTCCTACGGATTCTAAGGTATTGCCCGTATGGTAAATTTTCGCGTAGGGGTCTGGTGTGAAAACTTTCAAAATGAAGGAGGTTATTTTTGGCAGTAGGTTTGTAATGGGTAATAGTAGTCAATTTCCCATCTTTTTTTGTGATTTTTACGTCTAGGAAGACCAGGGTGTCACTGCTTTTTTCATATGTGAACTTTAGATGATTGTCTCGAGTGTTTATCCAGTTGAAGAAAGAGGTTAGTGATTCCTCTGAGCCTTTCCAAATGGTTAGCACATCGTCGATGTACCTACGCCATATCAGGAGATTGGAGCTATAGGGGTTTGTATCGCTGAGAATGTATTTCTCTTCAAAATCAAATACATACAAACCCGCTATGCTTGGAGCAAAAGAACTGCCCATGGATGTTCCACCCGTCTGTAGGAATATTTGGCCCTCAAACTCAAAATAATTCCTTTTTAGTGCTAGCCTTGGACACTCGAGAATGAAGTTTTTGGGTGTTCTTGATGTCCATGTTTCCTTCTCTAGAGCTCTTTCTAGTACTTCCAGCGTTGCATCTTGAGGGATGCTGGTGTACAGGCTCTCAATGTCAAAACTCACCAGGATGGTGTCATTATCCACAGTGAGTTGGTCAAGAATTTGTAGGAGACTCTTTGTGTCCTGTAGGTATGTGCTGGTTCTTTGCACCATGGCTTTGAAGAAAACGTCGCAAAATTGTGATAGTGGTTCGAGGACTGATCCCAAACCAGAGACAATTGGTCTACCTGGCGGTGGTATCCTGTTTTTATGTATTTTGGGGAGGGTATAGAAGTAGGGGATTTTCCCTTCGCTGTTGCAAAGGAAATTTGCCTCCTGTTTAGATATAAAACCCTTTGTTTCTCCATATTCCACTAGCGATGTTATCTCGCTTTTCAAGTCTTCTGTTGGATCCACTGGTAGTCTCCGATAACTATTGTCATCTGCTAGAAGTCGAAGACATTCGGTTTGGTAAGCTGTGCGATCTTGCACAACAATTCCTCCACCTTTATCCGCAGGTTTTATCACTATTGTTTCACAGTTCCGCAGGGTTTCGAGGGCCACTCTTTCCTGATTAGTCAGGTTCATGAATTGTTTCTTGGGTTTTGTATTCTCAATTTCATTGAAAACAGCCTGCTCGAATGTGGAAACTTCCACAGGTATCGAGTGTGGCGGAGGGGTGAAAGTGGCTTTGTTTCTCAGACCTGTTTCATTAGGATCTGGATTCTCCTCAGTGATTGGTCTTTTTTCGAAAAAGGCTTTAAGTCTGAGTTTTCGAAAAAAAGACGAGAGTTCGCAGTGAAGTCTGAATTTGTCCAGATTCGCTGTCGGTACAAATCCTAAGCCTTTATTCAAAACTGATTCTTCGTCTGTGCTCAATGGTCTAGTTGCGAGGTTGGTTATTAGGTTCTCCGGTTGCTTGGTCCTGCTTGTTGCGGTCTGGGCTTGTTCTGGTTCGCGCTCGGATCTTCCGCTGCCCAGTGTACCTGAGCTCCCTGGTTTTGATTTCTTCGTTTTCCCCTTCCTCTTCCGCCCCGGTATAAAAAAGGGGGTGTGTAGGGGTTTGGTTGGAAAAACGGCTGCTGGAATGGTGGTTGCCAGCCATACATTGGCATATTTTGTGGGTGATAGTATGGATCAGGTGGTCCTTGCATTGGTACCGGTGCGTAATGTGACCAGTTCCCTTGACCTCTACCCCGTCCTCTCCCTCTTGGTTTGGAGTTGCTTCCTCCAGAATTTATACTTGAATTAGAAGTATTGCTTGAGGCATTACTGGAGGCATCTGAGGTATCTTCTCCTTTAGATTGAGGGGTAAACTCTGGGTCAGAGTATGGGTATGCCTTGGTATAAGAAAATCTCTTTAGATCCTTATGGAACTTTTGCACTTTTTGCTGGGTCAAATTGTCTTTATAGTCTGTCATTTCCTTGTTTAATTCATCAAGTTTTTTCTTAAAGCCTGTAATCGTAGTCTTCATGTGGCTTTCTGTCACCTGGATCTCGACTTGTATTGTTTCGGACAGTCTTAAGGCTGTCTTTAATATCAAAACGATCCAGTCGTGCGTACAGTGCCATGCTATGGCCGCCCAGTCTTTTCGGAAGGCTTCGTCTTCAAGGAAAATGCGGGGTGCATTTGAAACCAGTAGCCCTTTAGGAGCCATACTGTTACTCAAGTATTCTTTTAGAATTGTCCCATGCAAGATGGTCCTGATTCTGTTTCTCTTCATCTCTGTAAGATTCTCCCAATCTTTTGTTGTTGAAATACTTTGTGCTATATTTGCATCTGCGAACACAGATAGGTCACTCATAATCTCATCGACCTCTGCAGAGGTATATGATAGCCCCTGGTTTTCGGCCATGTTGCCAAAGGGTTTTGGCAAGTGTAGTGTGGTGTCTAATATGTATTATACAACTCTCGCAGCTGTGCGCTGCCTAAATTTTCACAACAATGGAGAGAGAGAGGGAAAAAAATAATGCTAGGCACTATGTGAGGTGGGAACTCCTGGTCCCCCAATTAATCTGAAAAAACAATAAAGGAGTAAACCCTCGTGGGTAGAGAGAAAGGTAACTCTCTTACAATGAGCACTAGTGCTCTGGTTAGCACATTTTGCCCCAACCTGTTACTGGATAGAGCATATCCTTATAGAAGACCCCTCACTCACCAACCTAGTTGGTGACATGCTTCATCATCGGGGTCCCACCCTATAGGCCGAGTGCCTACAGGGTGTGCTGCGACACCTGATTACAGTGGAGCTGGTTTCGTTTTTATGTGTACAAGACTATCAAAATTGTGTATTAAAAAGGGCCAACACTACTCACTTCAAGTATTTATTCTTGAGCGCTTGAACCCTTAGTAAAAATAAAGTGTGGCACCTTTGCCCAATTAGGAAGGCTTTGGTGTCAAAAAGTCGTGTTAAAATATATAAAAATAGCGAAAGTGTGCTATGTGAATGTGAATGTACAAAACTATTGTTTAAAAAGGTCTACATGTTTCAACCCAAACATGGATTCAAGGGTTTTCGTCAGGACCGTAGGTGATTTGAACTGGGTGGTCCGCCCACGCTAAGGAGCGTCCTGCCCTAGTTCAATTTAGAGATCGTAAATAGGGATCTCGTGCAAAAAGGTGCGTTTTTCACTTTTGAAAAAACCTGTGAAAAGACAGGGAAACAAAAAACAGGAAGGGGTCACACACAGGGGTAGACAAAATGGATTGTACCACATGTAACATATATATTCATGATTATTTAGGAACAATCATAATATCCACGTGTGGAATCATACCAGCATATCACTATCGTGATTAGAACATATCTACTGCGTGGGTGGCAACAGAAATATAGTGATAAAATGCCGGGAGGTGCCTTTCAATCAAAGGGCAGCCGCCAAATGAGAGGTGTCGAAATGGTTTGGCGTCTGGGATACGTGAAAATCAGGGGTCGATAAATGGGAGAGTGACCTGTTAGCGTGCTGCGCTGTGAACGGCTGCCAAATAATTGTGAGCAGTCGTGAGAAAAAACCGTCTCAATAGTATTGAGGCGGCTGGTTATTCAGTGCTTACGCTTGAAAGCGAAACTCTCGCTTCATAGGCACCAGCGTTACCAAGTGGACAGGATTCCGTTCTCCTGTAGGTGAAAAAACAAGTTTCCAGTGTCAGCGCTGTGATCAAAGCGCATTGACAATCGAGTGTTGCCCCAAGAAGAAATAGTAAATAATACAGGCGGTCGTTCCCGCTTAGCGGTCCTTCAAGTGTACTTACTTGTCGCTTCTGTTCATCAGACCGATTAACCTACTTGGTTCTTGCTCGGCGTGCCCCGTGGAGTGTCTCCGGTGCCTGTTTGCCGGTAATGTGAACACTTCCTCGTTGGGCGTGGCCGGGTCACGTGTGGTGAGCACGTGATCCGGAGATGGCCAATCACAATCTTCGGTGAACACTATTGTAGGACTTGCCCGAGTCAAGCAATGTATACATTGCCATGGAAACAGGTGCAGTGATCTCGGGCGGACAGCGCTCGCGTTGCTTAGCTATATTTCTTGGGTATTTTTATCGTGTTTCTAAGCACATACATGGGAGTGGATGGGCAATATTTACAAGGTGTTTAGTATACAGAGATTACTTTCAGGACATAGGAAAATGATTGCCTTTTAGAGACTTTGACAAAACCGGACAGGCATAAGATAAATCCGTCGGGTGGGGTGCTCTCTTATGTCAGTACATTGTTCCACGGAATGTTATCGTTTAAGCCGGTTTTGTGCGTGGAAAGTCTGTAGACCCACCTCTGTTCCTTCTCGTATAGGCGTTTTTCTAGGTTTGTACCAGGTTGTATTTGTTCAATTATTGTCCACTTTATGTCATCAGCAGTGTGACCTACCGACAAAAAATGTTCAGTAAGCTTTGTATTCGTTTTCCTGCACCTGATGGTGCTTCTGTGCTCTCCTATGCGAAGTTTTATTTTTCTGCTGGTCATTCCTACATAATGCAAGTCGCATGGGCATGTCAATCTGTAGATGACATTCTCGCTATTGCAGTTGGTCTGTCCTCTAATTGTCCACACTTTGTTAGGTTCCAACAGTAATGTTTTTGTATTTGTGGTAAAGGGGCAGACACTGCAACTTCCGCATTTGTAGTGACCAGTTACCTTAGGTAGACCCCATAGATTAGTTTGTGTTTCTTTCTTAGGGTGTATCGCTAGGGGTCTGGTATTGACTACCGCATCTTTTATGCTTCGTGCTCTTTTGAAAGAGAATAACGGTTTGTTCCATCTTAGGTTGCCTGTATTCAGAATGTTCCAGTGCTTTTTTATTATTCTTGACACGTCATTGGATATAGTGTTATATGTTGTAACACACGTCAAGGGGATCTCTTCCGGGACCCTTTCTTTTGGTTCCAAGAGCGCTGCGCGAGGCTGATTACGAGCTCGCTTCTGGCTTTTCTGGAGGATTCTGTTAGGGTAACCTCGGTTTTGAAGTTTCTGAGAAAGATCTTTGGCTTGGCTCTTGTAGTCATCCAGTTCACTACAGTTCCTACGGATTCTAAGGTATTGCCCGTATGGTAAATTTTCGCGTAGGGGTCTGGGGTGAAAACTTTCAAAATGAAGGAGGTTATTTTTGGCAGTAGGTTTGTAATGGGTAATAGTAGTCAATTTCCCATCTTTTTTTGTGATTTTTACGTCTAGGAAGACCAGGGTGTCACTGCTTTTTTCATATGTGAACTTTAGATGATTGTCTCGAGTGTTTATCCAGTTGAAGAAAGAGGTTAGTGATTCCTCTGAGCCTTTCCAAATGGTTAGCACATCGTCGATGTACCTACGCCATATCAGGAGATTGGAGCTATAGGGGTTTGTATCGCTGAGAATGTATTTCTCTTCAAAATCAAATACATACAAACCCGCTATGCTTGGAGCAAAAGAACTGCCCATGGATGTTCCACCCGTCTGTAGGAATATTTGGCCCTCAAACTCAAAATAATTCCTTTTTAGTGCTAGCCTTGCACACTCGAGAATGAAGTTTTTGGGTGTTCTTGATGTGGCTTTGTTTCTCAGACCTGTTTCATTAGGATCATCGTCAGTGATGTCATTTGAGATGTCATCAGTGATGTCATCAGTGATGTCACTGACCATGTCATGAATGATGTAATATGTGACATCATTAGCAGTGGATTGCGGGTCCGCGATATATAGTTAGTGCAACTAACTATATATGGAATTTCAATGGTTTTGTGCAAATAAAATAAGGTTTTTTAAATGCTAATCCCTAACTATATATGGTCTATAACCTATGGTTTTTTCATTGAATTTTCAAGGTTTTGTAAATGCAAATTCCTAACTATATATGGTCTATAACCTATGGTTTTTTCTGTGAATTTCATTGGTTTTTTAAAAGCTAATATCTATAGCTGTAAAATATATTCTTTATTAAGTGACGTATCACGTAGCCCGTGAGACGCCTCATGATGCATCGCATAACCGTGACGGATCGTCTCTGCAGCGCAAACCAAACCCAAAACGTAAGCGCGCCAGAACACGCTTAAAGATATATATATATTTTTTTAACCTTAATTAGACAAAATCCACACGTGCACATATCACAAACGTTCAAAAAACACAATATGTCGGACTCCCGTTACGCTGCCGGTTAGCTGCCCGGTTAACGTACCAGGAAGCACCTTTACCGCGAAAAATCGCAATTTTTTTTTTCTTTTGCCCCGCAGGGAACTTTAATAGCCCCCTCATCAATCCTAGGGGTTCAGGAGGGGTCTGCCTTACCCCTTTCATTCATTTACACCTTTTTTTTTTCCACCTCTTGTCTCTCGATCCCACAGAGAGACAAGATGGCGGCCGCTCCAGACTGTTTACAATGATAACAGCCAATCAGCTTCTCCTCAGACTCCCGTTACACTGCCGGTTAGCTTCCCGGTTAGCTGCCCGGTTCGCGTACCAAGACGCGTCTCTACGGCGAAAAAATCGGATTTTTTTTTTTTTTTTTGGCCCCGCGTGGCTTTATAATATCCCCCTCATCAATCCTAGGGGGTCAGAAGGGGTCTACCTTGCCCTCTTTCCTTCATTTCCCCCTTTGTTTTGGCCTCCTCTTGTCTCTCGATCCTACCGAGAGACAAGATGGCGGCCGCTGCGGACTGTTTACAATGTTGACAGACACCGGAGAGCCAATCAGCTTCGCATCGCTACTCCTCAGACTCCCGTTACACTGCCGGTTAGCTTCCCGGTTAGCTGCCCGGTTAGCTGCCCGGTTCGCGTACCAAGACGCGTCTCTACGGCGAAAAAATCAGAATTTTTTTTTTTTTTTTTGGGCCCCGCGTGGCTCTATAATATCCCCCTCATCAATCCTAGGGGGTCAGAAGGGGTCTACCTTGCCCCCTTTCCTTCATTTCCCCATTTGTTTTGGCCTCCTCTTGTCTCTCGATCCTACCGAGAGACAAGATGGCGGCCGCTCCGGACTGTTTAGAATGTTGACAGACACCGGAGAGCCAATCAGCTTCGCATCGCAAAGTTCCGTTACGCGAACCGGAGCGCTGCCCGGAGCGCTGTTACAGATATATATCTTATTTTAAACGTTAATTTCTCAAAATCCACTGAAGCACATATATTGAGACCTAGCAAAGGCACATCGGGCTAACAGTCCCTACAATTTTGCCAAGTTTCGTGCAAATCCATTCAGCCGTTCGAGCTAAAAGTGAGGCCAACCGCCCTATGGAAAAATGAATGGGAAAAACGCGTTTTGGGACCCCCCTTTTTTCTCGGCCCCCCCTTGACGACCCCCCCCAAATCTTCAGGGGCTGCTCAGAAACAAAATGTGCCATTTTCCTGAAAATTTCAGCCAATTCCGTCCACAAACGCCAAAGTTATTAGACATAGAATTTTCAAAAGTTCCATAGAGAAAAAATCCTAACTATATATACCTACTGGCTATCGCCAGTAGGTAATATATATATATATATATATTGTTACAGCAAAGTGCGCAAGCGCTTTGGCAAGGGCTCACCACGTCCTTCCAACCATCCGGTTTTTGCAATGGCTCCCAAAGCGATGCACCAGGACTCCCTCTTGTTGATACTGAACGTCCGACGCGTTTCGGGGCCAAAACCCGCCCCTTATTCATGGACTTGCTGAGGAAGGAGCCAAACTCTACTCACACTTCTCAAGCGCTTAAATGCCTGAGAGGGGCGTCGTCCGCCCTGAGTGGGTGGGATTATGACGTCGGGGCTTGTGGTACATGCAGTCCTGTGAGTAAAACGACGCCCCTCTCAGGCATTTAAGCGCTTGAGAAGTGTGTAGAGTTTGGCTCTACACACTTTACTCTTTACTCATTTTACATCATTTTACTCACAGGACTGCATGTACCACAAGCCCCGACGTCATAATCCCACCCACTCAGGGCGGACGACGCCCCTCTCAGGCATTTAAGCGCTTGAGAAGTGTGAGTAGAGTTTGGCTCCTTCCTCAGCAAGTCCATGAATAAGCGGCGGGTTTCGGCCCCGAAACGCGTCGGACGTTCAGTATCAACAAGAGGGAGTCCTGGTGCATCGCTTTGGGAGCCATTGCAAAAACCGGATGGTTGGAAGGACGTGGTGAGCCCTTGCCAAAGCGCTTGCGCACTTTGCTGTAACAATTTCCTAACGACCTGCCTGGGTCGTGGCAAGGAGCTCCGCTTCTAATGTGGAACAAGTATCCAAGCAACAGAGGCCTGAGGCGGTCTGAATCGGGATCGCCTGCCAGCACAGAATTCCAGTGAATAATTCAGCGGTGTCTCAAGAATTACCCTCGCCTGTAAATTCAAGGTTTTAAATGACAATTAAACAGAAGGATTGAGCCACCCTACTTAAGGGTTCACGAATCATTTTACTCACAGGACTGCATGTACCACAAGCCCCGACGTCATAATCCCACCCACTCAGGGCGGACGACGCCCCTCTCAGGCATTTAAGCGCTTGAGAAGTGTGAGTAGAGTTTGGCTCCTTCCTCAGCAAGTCCATGAATAAGCGGCGGGTTTCGGCCCCGAAACGCGTCGGACGTTCAGTATCAACAAGAGGGAGTCCTGGTGCATCGCTTTGGGAGCCATTGCAAAAACCGGATGGTTGGAAGGACGTGGTGATCCCTTGCCAAAGCGCTTGCGCACTTTGCTGTAACAATATATATATATATATATATATATATTACCTACTGGCGGTCGCCAGTAGGTATATATAGTTAGGATTTTTTCTCTATGGGATTTTTGAAAATTCTATGTCTAATAACTTTGGCGTTTGTGGACGGAATTGGCTGAAATTCCCGCACGCCAATTTTCGGAGCAGCATTGTAGGATACCAAAACCAGTGCGGCAGTTTACTGGACATCACCTGGGTGCCTGTCGTACATGTTGTGTCAGCCATGTGACACTGGACACAGACCGCTACTGACGAGGCCTCCCCCCGCACCACCCGGGACGCCCCACGCTGTTTTTCTGTGCTGCATTGTAGGATCCCTAAACCAGTGCGGCACCCAGGCGACATCACCTGGGTGCCGTCCAGAACTCTGCACGTTGTGCTGCCTTGGGACTATTCGCACAACAGACCGCTACTGACGAGGCCTCCCCCCGCCCCACCCGGGACGCCCCACGCCAATTTTCGGAGCAGCATTGTAGGATCCCTAAACCAGTGCGGCACCCAGGCGACATCACCTGGGTGCCGTCCAGAACTCTGCACGTTGTGCTGCCTTGGGACTATTCGCACAAAAGACAGCTTCTAACCATTGTTGCTTTTTGTGTTAATAAATGTTTAAATGTTTTTAGTTTTTGTTCTGTTCATTATCGTTAAAAGTTAATAAAGTTTTATAACCTTAATTTGTTGGAGTGTTATCTATTTTTTGAAAAACGGGTGAATGGGGCCTTGAATCGGGTTATTGTCATGTGTGGGCTTTGGAAGTGTGCTGCTGCAGGATCGGACATTTCAAACTCAAATGCACGTTCTTTTTCTTACCTTTCCGAAGCATGGAGCGCAATAGCAGGCAGAGAAAGGGTGATGCACGTGTTGAACACTACCTGACCTGGCAAGTTGCTGGCAGTGCCCCCCCGCCCGCTCCTGAAAGAGGGCACACACACACCGCCGCCCCGAGTACTTCACAAATCTTTAAAAGACCATGCGCTTGTTCATGAGGCTTAAATGGTTTATCACCTCTTCTAGAACCCCTACATCGACCCTCTGACGTTTCATGGAAAAATTACCATGTAACACAATACCAAGCCCTGTCAGCTGAAACCCCCAAGGAATCGTGGGGCATATTATCAAGGGGGTTTATCTCCGCTTTTTTGGCTTTAAAAACCATGAAAGCGGAGATAAAATTATTTCCCTATTATCAAACTGTCGCTAACACCAGTTAGTGACACCTAAAAGGAGATAGCGACCATCTTGGGCCCGGCTTTGCATGTCAGTGATACTTATCACTAATGACATGCAAAGTGGCGTGCCAAGATGTTAGCGACTGGAAACAGTCCCTAACATCGCTACCTTCTATTACCAACTTTTGGAGATATTCGCGCTAAGCGCGAATATCTCCAAAATCTAACACCTGCCCTGAGCAGTTCTTAGCCATGTTATCCAATGGGAGGTGGATAACATGGCTAAGAGCATTAGGTCGATAATACATGAATATCGCTGACTTTTCTGCGATAATAGCAAGGTTTATCTGCGATAAAAATCGCCGATGTGCGGCGATAATTTTTGTCTCTAAACAAGTTATAGACAAAAATTATCGCTAGTTGTTCGTAATATGCCCCCGGGTTTTTGCTTGCAGAAATCGGGAGGCGGGAGACTAGCACTGAAATCATTACTCACACGCCTGAATCAGGAGGATTGGCATGTCTGAATTCTCTACAGCTGGGGCCATAAACTACATCCGCAGGGGTAGGTGATAGCCTGGGACCAGCCTGGCATCTAAAATGGCTGCCGTGCACGACAAAATTGTGGCATTCGAAAAAAGGCAAGATGGCGCAGCCGCTGGAAGAGATATATCAACATATATCAGCCTCCTCAGCCACCCTCAGGAAACATAGGGGATTAGGATATGTCTCCCGCACCCCCTTATACCTAGTACTTTAATTAACGAAGCACAAAATGGCGAATTCCCGTTTCGCTACCATTTTGCGGCCCAGTTCGCGGCCCGTGAAGCGCTTCTACCGTGAAAAATCATTTTTTTTTTATTTTCCCCACGGGACCCTTTAATAACCCCAACAACATTCCTAGGGGGTCAAGAGGGGGATACCTTGCCCCCTTTCATTAAATTCCCCCTTAGTTTTTCACCTTTTCTTCTCTCTCGATCCTACCGAGAGACAAGATGGCGGCCGCTCCGGACTGTCACGCAGCAAAAAAAAAAAAAAAGCTCACGCACAGCCGCTGGAAGAGATGTATCAACATATATCAGCCTCCTCACCCACCCTCAGGAAACATAGGGGATTAGGATACGTCTCCCGCACCCACTTATAACTAGTAATTTAATTTACGAAGCACAAAATGGCGAATTCCCGTTTCGCTACCAGTTCGCGGCCGCGCTTCTACCGTGAAAAATCATTTTTTTTTTATTTTCCCCACGGGACCCTTTAATAACCCCAACAACATTCCTAGGGGGTCAAGAGGGGGATACCTTGCCCCCTTTCATTAAATTCCCCCTTCGTTTTCCACCTCTTCTTCTCTCTCGATCCTACCGAGAGACAAGATGGCGTCCGCTCCGGACTGTTTAGAATGTTGACAGACACCGGAGAGCCAATCAGCTTTCTGCGCGCAAAGTTCCGATAAGCGAAAAGTAAGCGGACCGGATCGCTGCCCAGAGCGCTGTTACAGATATATATCTTGGTTTGAACGTTAATTTCTCAAAAACTACTGGAGCACATATATTGAGACCTAGCAAAGGCACATCGGGCTAACAGTCCCTACAATTTTGCCAAGTTTCGTGCAAATCCATTCAGCCGTTCGAGCTAAAAGTGAGTCCAACCGCCCTATGGAAAACACAATGTTAAAAACGCGTTTTGGGACCCCCCTTTTTTCTCAGCCCCCCCTTGACGAAACCCCCCCAAATTTTCAGGAGCTGCTCAGAAACAAAATGTGCCATTTTCCTGAAAATTTCAGCCGATTCCGTCCACAAACGCCAAAGTTATTAGACATAGAATTTTCAGAAATCCCATAGGGAAAAAATCCTAACTATATATACCTACTGGCGACCGCCAGTAGGTAATATATATATATATGTATATATATATATATATATATATATATATATATATATATATATATATATATATATATATATATATATGTATATATATATTACCTACTGGCGGTCGCCAGTAGGTAGTTATAGTTAGGATAATTTTCAATGTTAAATCTCAACATTCTATTTTGAATAACTTTGGCGCCGGTTGACGAATCTGCCTGAAATTTTCAGGAAAATGGTCTCATGGCGGTCCGGTCCTTCCCTGAAAGTTTGGGGGGGATTCGTCAAGCGGGGGCCGAGATAAAAGGGGGGTCCCAAAACGCGTTTTCCCCATGTTAATTTCCATAGGGCGGTCGATTTCACTTTTAGCTCGAACGGCTGAATGGATTTCCACCAAACTTGGCAAAATTGTAGGGACTGGTAGCCCGATGTGCCTTTGCTATGTCTCAAGATATGTGCTTCAGTGGATTTTGAGAAATTAACGTTCAAAAAAATATATATATCTATAGGCGCTCTCCGGTGCGCGCACCGGTGAGCGCTCCCGGCGCGACACGCGACTTGCGCGCAGAAAGCTGATTGGCTCTCAGTTGTCTGTAAACATTCTAAACAGTCCGGAGCGGCCGCCATCTTGTCTATCGGTAAAATCTAGTCATAAGAGGTGGCAAAAACAAAGGGTGGAATTGACCATAAGGGGGCAGGGTAGACCCCCCCTGACCCCCTAGGTTTGATATGGGGGCCATTAAAGGGCCCCGCGGGGCCTCAAAATTTTTTTTTTTTTTTCGATTTTCGCGGGGGAAGCGCCTGGTGCGCGCACCGGGGAGCGTATCGAGGAGGGTACTATGGAAAAATAATCACTTCAAAAATTGTATGTTTATGAATTGTTTTTTTTTTTATTTTTTTATTTTATGTAAGTACCTACATGTAGGTACTAATGAAGAGACTTAAATTTAATGTTCACCATCTTCTTTGTAGACATCTTGCATGTTGTTATTGTATTTTTTGTGGTATATGGAATTCATAATATAGTCTGTCTGGAAAGGAGAAACAGATCTTTTAAGCACTCCCTGAGAATTTCTAGGGGATCATGAGTAGTCTATCCTGTTCACTTATGAAAATGAGGTGTAAAATATTCATATGAGATAATATAGTGGGAGAAAGGTAGTAACTATGAGTAAACTTACTATGTAACAGAAAAATAGTTGAACAGTATACTATAAGTCTCACTTTATATTTTAAACATTTTTGGTAATACTTCATGAATTACATATAAAAAAGAATATTGTCTGAAACAATTGAAATTATTAAAGATAAATTTATTCCTCTGATTCTTTTTCATAATTTAATAAAATTTCTAACATAATATTGTCCGGAATTTCCTCATAATTATATGTACATGATTCAATTTCTTCCAAACATTCTATAAACTGTTCATCCAAAGAGTCATCCATGAAATCAACTTCTTTTTTTTCATCTTCTGGTTTTTCCACCTTTACTTTGATAGAAGTATCATTTGCCTTATTTTCTCCTTCCATTTTCTTTCTGAAAATTGCATATAAATTAACTATATTAGTAGAGCTAGTATACCAGAGAAGCCTAACTCAATCCATAACTATTACAGAGAAGTCTATCTCTATCTCTAACTATTAAAGAGGGATAGCATATCACTAACAGAATATTTTTTAAGAAATAAACTTAACGTGTACAATATACTTCCATAATTAGAAGTTACCTTAGAGAAATTAGTTGAAGTTGTCAGTGAAATTTGTTTTCAAGTGTACTTCAGGAAGCAGTAGTCAAAATGGCTGTGTTTCCCTCTCTTCTTTTATATATATTGTTGTACTTAACCAATCAAACGTCAGGAAATAATCGTAGAAAATGAGAGATACTTTTTAATTGGTTGTAAATTCTAACATTACAAGTGTGTTTTTGTCATGTAATTTACCTCAGGATATTTAGACAGGCCTGTAGCCTAAATGTCTCAATGGAATTTCACCAAATTTGGGCAAATGGTAGGGACTGCTATGTAGTAGGGCGTATTCTATATTTGATGAAAGTGTCTCCATTGGGTTTTCCGTAAATTACTTTCCCACCTTTTTTTAACGAGCGCTTAGGGGTGCGCGCTCCTTTACGCGCACTGGCAGCGTTACGGGAGTCCTCCATTTTGTGTTTCGGAACAATCGAGACACAAGATGGAGGGTAAACAATGTTCGGAATGGATAGAAGGGGGAACTGTAGAGACTTCTTGACCCTCTAGGTTTTCTGAGGGGGGCTTAGGAGGCTCATAAACGTAAAAAAAAAAAAAAAAATTCTTTAATTTTTCGCGGGGGTAGCGCCTGGTGCGCGCACCTTTAAGCGTACCCGAAAGCGTACTTTGGTGAAAAATAGTGAAAAAAGTTAGAAAAAAATAAACGCTTTGAATGATCAGAGTTAGGGTAGCTCTGAAAAGAGCTTTTGGGTTCTGTGGTTGATTTAGGTACCTACAAGTAGGTTCCAATACACATTCTTAAATTCAGGAGGAATATTCTATTCCCCTCATCTGAGAAGTGCACTCCATCTCCTCTGTAGATGTCTTGCATGTTGTAACGCAAGTTATTATTGTATAATGAACCCATTCCATAGTCTCTCATGTAAGCAGAAACAGATTTATTTACATGTTTCCGTGCTTTCTCAAATTGTGGACCAAATTGGTTGGACCAGTTCCATTTCTGTCTTTGGCATATATTGGAATATACCAAGGCAGTGTGGGGAAAAAGTATCATCAATTGATGAAAGGTGTCCTTTAATAGCATTTCCAGACCTACCCCAGTTAATGTGCCTAGATCGTTTCCACCACAGTGCACAATTATAAGGTCAGGTTCTGGCAGATGCAAAAAGGTTTTCACCAATGGTATCAATTGGTGACATTTTAATCCTCTGTGGCCAATCCACTTGATTTCCACATTTGATAAATCAAGGTTATGAAAATTTCTGCTAGCTGCATACCTTTGAGCCCAGTGGATGTAGCTATGTCCAATAACCCAAACAGAGTACATGATGTGAGAAGGTTCTGGTCCAGTCAGATGAAGTGTGGGAATGAAATGGCAGTTGGAACAGTAGGAGTTCACAAAAAAATAATTGTGGAGTTTCTGTGCTCTTGAATCACAAGCAATGATTGGTGGATTCAGATAGTTGAAAACTGAAAGTTAGGGTGTATGGTTATGTTGTGTGAAAGAAGCAATTTGAATGGTTTAAAAAAAGTCACCAAAAGCAAAAATACCCTGTATAGGCTGCTGTATTGACAGGTCAAACATCCTTGCTGAGTTAATTTGCAACATTGTAAGATAAACTTTTGAACCTTACAGTTCAGTTAGGAGGGAGTTGCTATGGTAACAGATAGAAAGGTTTGAGAGGGGGATGGGTGTTGGTTTGAAAATAGTGAGGGAAGAGTTTTCATTGGTTGAATTAAGGCATATGTGTACAAAGATAGAGATTTTCTATGCCAGTCTTGGTTTCAGTGTATTGAGAGCACACCTTTTCCTCTGCTAAAGAAAAATTGGTGTGTGTGTCTGACACTGTTTTCAATCTCCAAAAGCATTTCTAAAGGTAAGTAATGATTCATTTAATTTAGATAGAGATTTATTTTCTCTATGGAGAATATTTGGAAGCAGATAGTTATGTTTTAGAAGTGAAATTGTATGTTAGTATATAAGTCCTGCGCAGTGTTTTTTACATGTTATTTAAAAATCGATTTTGGGTGCAAATGAATGGTATTTTTATTTGGCCTTTTTTATGATTGCCATGTGCAGTTGATGCATCACTTTAAACATGGGTAATAAGTGATGCACTGGTGGCGCCAGGCTTTTATAAATGAGGCCCTGACTTTGTTTGATGATATTGAGTGGTTGTAGTTAGGTTCTGTGCAGTGTTTCTTACATGTTATTGAAAAATCGATTTTTGGGTGCAATTGATTGGTATATGTATTTGGCCCTTATTTATGAATGCCATGTGCAGCTGATGCATGACTTTAAACATGGGTAATAAGTGACGCACTGGTGGCGCAAGGCTTTCATAAATAAGGCCCTGACTTTGTTTGATGATATTGAGTGGTTGTACTTAGGTTCTGTGCAGTGTTCCTTACATGTTATTCAAAAATCGATTTTTGGGTGCAATTGATTGGTATATGTATTTGGCCCTTATTTATGAATGCCATGTGCAGCTGATGCATGACTTTAAACATGGGTAATAAGTGACGCACTGGTGGCGCAAGGCTTTCATAAATAAGGCCCTGACTTTGTTTGATGATATTGATTGGTTGTACTTAGGTTCTGCGCCGTGTTTCTTACATGTTATTGAAAAATCGATTTTTGGGTGCAATTGATTGGTATATGTATTTTGCCCTAATTTATGATTGCCATGTGCAACTGATGCATGACTTTAAACATGGGTAATAAGTGACGCACTGGTGGCGCAAGGCTTTCATAAATAAGGCCTGACTTTGTTTGATGATATTGAGTGGTTGTACTTAGGTTCTGTGCAGTGTTCCTTACATGTTATTCAAAAATCGATTTTTGGGTGCAATTGATTGGTATATGTATTTGGCCCTTATTTATGATTGCCATGTGCAACTGATGCATGATTTTAAACATGGGTAATAAGTGACGCACTGGTGGCGCAAGGCTTTCATAAATAAGGCCCTGACTTTGTTTGATGATATTGATTGGTTGTACTTAGGTTCTGCGCCGTGTTTCTTACATGTTATTGAAAAATCGATTTTTGGGTGCAATTGATTGGTATATGTATTTTGCCCTAATTTATGATTGCCATGTGCAACTGATGCATGACTTTAAACATGGGTAATAAGTGACGCACTGGTGGCGCAAGGCTTTCATAAATAAGGCCCTGACTTTGTTTGATGATATTGAGTGGTTGTACTTAGGTTCAGCGCCGTGTTTCTTACATGTTATTGAAAAATCGATTTTTGGGTGCAATTGATTGGTATATGTATTTGGCCCTTATTTATGATTGCCATGTGCAACTGATGCATGATTTTAAACATGGGTAATAAGTGACCCACTGGTGGCGCAAGGCTTTCATAAATAAGGCCCTGACTTTGTTTGATGATATTGAGTGGTTGTACTTAGGTTCTGCGCCGTGTTTCTTACATGTTATTGAAAAATCGATTTTTGGGTGCAATTGATTGGTATATGTATTTGGCCCTTATTTATGATTGCCATGTGCAACTGATGCATGACTTTAAACATGGGTAATAAGTGACGCACTGGTGGCGCAAGGCTTTCATAAATAAGGCTCTGACTTTGTTTGATGATATTGATTGGTTGTACATAGGTTCTGCACAGTGTTTCTTACATGTTATTCAAAAATCGATTTTTGGGTGCAATTGATTGGTATATGTATTTGGCCCTTATTTATGATTGCCATGTGCAGCTGATGCATGACTTTAAACATGGGTAATAAGTGACGCACTGGTGGCGCAAGGCTTTCATAAATAAGGCCCTGACTTTGTTTGATGATATTGAGTGGTTGTACTTAGGTTTTGCGCAGTGTTTCTTACATGTTATTGAAAAATCGATTTTTGGGTGCAATTGATTGGTATATGTATTTGGCCCTTATTTATGATTGCCATGTGCAGCTGATGCATGACTTTAAACATGGGTAATAAGTGACGCACTGGTGGCGCAAGGCTTTCATAAATAAGGCCCTGACTTTGTTTGATGATATTGATTGGTTGTACATAGGTTCTGCGCAGTGTTTCTTACATGTTATTCAAAAATCGATTTTTGGGTGCAATTGATTGGTATATGTAGTTTGCCCTAATTTATGATTGCCATGTGCAGCTGATGCATGACTTTAAACATGGGTAATACGTGACGCACTGGTGGCGCAAGGCTTTCATAAATAAGGCCCTGACTTTGTTTGATGATATTGATTGGTTGTACATAGGTTCTGCGCAGTGTTTCTTACATGTTATTCAAAAATCGATTTTTGGGTGCAATTGATTGGTATATGTATTTTGCCCTTATTTATGATTGCCATGTGCAACTGATGCATGACTTTAAACATGGGTAATAAGTGACGCACTGGTGGCGCAAGGCTTTCATAAATAAGGCCCTGACTTTGTTTGATGATATTGAGTGGTTGTACTTAGGTTCTGCGCCGTGTTTCTTACATGTTATTGAAAAATCGATTTTTGGGTGCAATTGATTGGTATATGTATTTGGCCCTTATTTATGATTGCCATGTGCAGCTGATGCATGACTTTAAACATGGGTAATAAGTGACGCACTGGTGGCGCAAGGCTTTCATAAATAAGGCCCTGACTTTGTTTGATGATATTGAGTGGTTGTACTTAGGTTCAGCGCCGTGTTTCTTACATGTTATTGAAAAATCGATTTTTGGGTGCAATTGATTGGTATATGTATTTGGCCCTTATTTATGATTGCCATGTGCAACTGATGCATGATTTTAAACATGGGTAATAAGTGACCCACTGGTGGCGCAAGGCTTTCATAAATAAGGCCCTGACTTTGTTTGATGATATTGAGTGGTTGTACTTAGGTTCTGCGCCGTGTTTCTTACATGTTATTGAAAAATCGATTTTTGGGTGCAATTGATTGGTATATGTATTTGGCCCTTATTTATGATTGCCATGTGCAGCTGATGCATGACTTTAAACATGGGTAATAAGTGACGCACTGGTGGCGCAAGGCTTTCATAAATAAGGCCCTGACTTTGTTTGATGATATTGATTGGTTGTACATAGGTTCTGCGCCGTGTTTCTTACATGTTATTGAAAAATCGATTTTGGGGTGCAATTGATTGGTATATGTATTTGGCCCTTATTTATGATTGCCATGTGCAACTGATGCATGACTTTAAACATGGGTAATAAGTGACACACTGGTGGCGCAAGGCTTTCATAAATAAGGCCCTGACTTTGTTTGATGATATTGATTGGTTGTACATAGGTTCTGCACAGTGTTTCTTACATGTTATTCAAAAATCGATTTTTGGGTGCAATTGATTGGTATATGTATTTGGCCCTTATTTATGATTGCCATGTGCAGCTGATGCATGACTTTAAACATGGGTAATAAGTGACGCACTGGTGGCGCAAGGCTTTCATAAATAAGGCCCTGACTTTGTTTGATGATATTGATTGGTTGTACATAGGTTCTGCGCAGTGTTTCTTACATGTTATTCAAAAATCGATTTTTGGGTGCAATTGATTGGTATATGTATTTGGCCCTTATTTATGATTGCCATGTGCAGCTGATGCATGACTTTAAACATGGGTAATACGTGACGCACTGGTGGCGCAAGGCTTTCATAAATAAGGCCCTGACTTTGTTTGATGATATTGAGTGGTTGTACTTAGGTTTTGCGCAGTGTTTCTTACATGTTATTGAAAAATCGATTTTTGGGTGCAATTGATTGGTATATGTATTTGGCCCTTATTTATGATTGCCATGTGCAGCTGATGCATGACTTTAAACATGGGTAATAAGTGACGCACTGGTGGCGCAAGGCTTTCATAAATAAGGCCCTGACTTTGTTTGATGATATTGATTGGTTGTACATAGGTTCTGCGCAGTGTTTCTTACATGTTATTCAAAAATCGATTTTTGGGTGCAATTGATTGGTATATGTATTTTGCCCTAATTTATGATTGCCATGTGCAGCTGATGCATGACTTTAAACATGGGTAATACGTGACGCACTGGTGGCGCAAGGCTTTCATAAATAAGGCCCTGACTTTGTTTGATGATATTGATTGGTTGTACATAGGTTCTGCGCAGTGTTTCTTACATGTTATTCAAAAATCGATTTTTGGGTGCAATTGATTGGTATATGTATTTTGCCCTTATTTATGATTGCCATGTGCAACTGATGCATGACTTTAAACATGGGTAATAAGTGACGCACTGGTGGCGCAAGGCTTTCATAAATAAGGCCCTGACTTTGTTTGATGATATTGAGTGGTTGTACTTAGGTTCTGCGCCGTGTTTCTTACATGTTATTGAAAAATCGATTTTTGGGTGCAATTGATTGGTATATGTATTTGGCCCTTATTTATGATTGCCATGTGCAGCTGATGCATGACTTTAAACATGGGTAATAAGTGACGCACTGGTGGCGCAAGGCTTTCATAAATAAGGCCCTGACTTTGTTTGATGATATTGAGTGGTTGTACTTAGGTTCAGCGCCGTGTTTCTTACATGTTATTGAAAAATCGATTTTTGGGTGCAATTGATTGGTATATGTATTTGGCCCTTATTTATGATTGCCATGTGCAACTGATGCATGATTTTAAACATGGGTAATAAGTGACCCACTGGTGGCGCAAGGCTTTCATAAATAAGGCCCTGACTTTGTTTGATGATATTGAGTGGTTGTACTTAGGTTCTGCGCCGTGTTTCTTACATGTTATTGAAAAATCGATTTTTGGGTGCAATTGATTGGTATATGTATTTGGCCCTTATTTATGATTGCCATGTGCAGCTGATGCATGACTTTAAACATGGGTAATAAGTGACGCACTGGTGGCGCAAGGCTTTCATAAATAAGGCCCTGACTTTGTTTGATGATATTGATTGGTTGTACATAGGTTCTGCGCCGTGTTTCTTACATGTTATTGAAAAATCGATTTTGGGGTGCAATTGATTGGTATATGTATTTGGCCCTTATTTATGATTGCCATGTGCAACTGATGCATGACTTTAAACATGGGTAATAAGTGACACACTGGTGGCGCAAGGCTTTCATAAATAAGGCCCTGACTTTGTTTGATGATATTGATTGGTTGTACATAGGTTCTGCACAGTGTTTCTTACATGTTATTCAAAAATCGATTTTTGGGTGCAATTGATTGGTATATGTATTTGGCCCTTATTTATAATTGCCATGTGCAGCTGATGCATGACTTTAAACATGGGTAATACGTGACGCACTGGTGGCACAAGGCTTTCATAAATAAGGCCCTGACTTTGTTTGATGATATTGATTGGTTGTACATAGGTTCTGCGCAGTGTTTCTTACATGTTATTCAAAAATCGATTTTTGGGTGCAATTGATTGGTATATGTATTTTGCCCTTATTTATGATTGCCATGTGCAACTGATGCATGACTTTAAACATGGGTAATAAGTGACGCACTGGTGGCGCAAGGCTTTCATAAATAAGGCCCTGACTTTGTTTGATGATATTGAGTGGTTGTACTTAGGTTCTGCGCCGTGTTTCTTACATGTTATTGAAAAATCGATTTTTGGGTGCAATTGATTGGTATATGTATTTTGCCCTAATTTATGATTGCCATGTGCAACTGATGCATGACTTTAAACATGGGTAATAAGTGACGCACTGGTGGCGCAAGGCTTTCATAAATAAGGCCCTGACTTTGTTTGATGATATTGAGTGGTTGTACTTAGGTTCAGCGCCGTGTTTCTTACATGTTATTGAAAAATCGATTTTTGGGTGCAATTGATTGGTATATGTATTTGGCCCTTATTTATGATTGCCATGTGCAACTGATGCATGATTTTAAACATGGGTAATAAGTGACCCACTGGTGGCGCAAGGCTTTCATAAATAAGGCCCTGACTTTGTTTGATGATATTGAGTGGTTGTACTTAGGTTCTGCGCCGTGTTTCTTACATGTTATTGAAAAATCGATTTTTGGGTGCAATTGATTGGTATATGTATTTGGCCCTTATTTATGATTGCCATGTGCAGCTGATGCATGACTTTAAACATGGGTAATAAGTGACGCACTGGTGGCGCAAGGCTTTCATAAATAAGGCCCTGACTTTGTTTGATGATATTGATTGGTTGTACATAGGTTCTGCGCCGTGTTTCTTACATGTTATTGAAAAATCGATTTTGGGGTGCAATTGATTGGTATATGTATTTGGCCCTTATTTATGATTGCCATGTGCAACTGATGCATGACTTTAAACATGGGTAATAAGTGACACACTGGTGGCGCAAGGCTTTCATAAATAAGGCCCTGACTTTGTTTGATGATATTGATTGGTTGTACATAGGTTCTGCACAGTGTTTCTTACATGTTATTCAAAAATCGATTTTTGGGTGCAATTGATTGGTATATGTATTTGGCCCTTATTTATGATTGCCATGTGCAGCCGATGCAAAACTTTAAACATGGGTAATAAGTGACGCACTGGTGGCGCAAGGCCTTTATAAATCAGACCCTGACTTTGTTTGATGATATTGAGTGGTTGTACTTAGGTTTTGCGCAGTGTTTCTTACATGTTATTGAAAAATCGATTTTTGGGTGCAATTGATTGGTATTTGCATTTGGCCCTTATTTATGAATGCCATGTGCAGCTGATGCTTGACTTTAAACATGGGTAATAAGTGACGCACTGGTGGCGCAAGGCCTTTAAAAATAAAGCCATGAGTTGCTATTGTATAAACTTAAATATGTTGCAATTTATTGTTTATATTGTTTGCTTTTTAACATTACTTTGTTGTTTGCTAATAGTGGTCTTTCATGTGTTTTTTTAACAGAACAACAGATTCAAATCAACTTCTGAAAAGGAAGCAAAAATGCCTTCAAGGCAAAGAAATATCAAAAATACCATACGGAAAAGGAGAACATCAACAACAGAGTTTATGGAATCCTCTTCAACAACTACTTCAAAAAACACCAGAAAAGCTTCTGGTAAGCCAATTAAGTCTTTTCTTCGCAACATATGTCGTAGGAAAAAAAATGAAATTGCTAATGTGAATATACAGAAAAAGTCAACAAATCTAAAAAGGAAAGAGAAGCCCACAAAAAATGTTTCCATTGGACCAGGAGAGAAGAGAATGGTTAGCAATAGAAGGGTAAATGTTTTTAGGGACATTCGTAGGCGAATGTTTCGCAATAGGGTAGTTTTAAATTTGCTAAAAAATGAAAAGAAAAGTAAACTAAAAGCTGCTTTTTACAAGAAAAAGAAAAGTGTAGAAAAGATTGTTGATCAGGCTTTTGAAGTTAAGAAAAAATTATTTATTTTAATAATCAATAGAATTAGGATACTTAATAAGGCAATGGATGTTTTCAAATCGAACAGTAGATGGAAAAGAATTATTAATCGGAGTAATTTTTGTGAAGTATTTTCTGGTGAATGGATGCATAGTTCAAGTTCTGAGCCTTTTTTTAATGAGGAGAGTTACTTTCAGGAAAATGATTTGGTGCATGCAGTTGACACCAGTGGTCGTGCATATGAGGTGAAAGATAGTTGTGTGATGGAAAAAGAGAAACTTGTATCTAGAGATGCAGAAGAGGTGTTAGCTGATGAAGTTTTAGGGAGACGTACTAAGGGTCCAGTGTACACATGGAAATGCAGTAGTATTTGTAGTGTGCGACAGGAATCAATTGATTTGCTTCGAAATTTCTTACGTACATATAGTAAAAAAAGTCTCAAACAAAAAATGAAGATCCTGCAAGAGTTAGATCCTTGCAGAGTGAGAGAAAGCACAGGTTTGCAAGGGCATTCACTAGCATGTCTTTCTAGAAAAGTTTGTCGGAGTGTTTTTCATCATTTTAGGATGTTAGCAGTGCATCATAATAACGTAAGGAAATTAGTGAGGAAGATGTATTATGCAAAAAGTCCTGCACTTAAGCTTAAACAGTTAAATAGTGCTCTTTTGCATGGATCTGAAGTGGATGTGAAGACTATTTGTGAAGAAATTGAGTTTTGTTATTTTGGGAACAAAGAGGACAGTGTAGAAATAGATATAGTAATGGATGGTAATGCAGAAGATAATGGACAAATTTCAAGTATTGAAAAGTTTGATGAGGAAATTATCAAGTTTAAGGTGAAATCAAGTGAGAGGCCTAATGTAACTTGTGTGTGTTGTCGACGGACTCATTATAAAATTCAGACTAGGTTAGTTGATTTATATGCAAAAAGTGAATTGGAAAATAATAGTGAATGGGAGGATTTTGTAAGTTATTTGTTGGTGGAGAATTCTTTTGATTTGAGTTTGGATCAGCGTATTTGCACTTATTGTTTGAAAAAATTAAATGAAAATAGAATGCCTGCAAGAGCAGTTTATAATAATCTTCAGTTGATAGATATTCCTTCTGAATTGATGGATCTAAATACTTATGAATCTATTTTGATTCAATGTGTCCATCCTTTTCAGGCTATTGTACGCATGGAGCCTAAGACAGGGAAATTGCCTCCATCAGATTTACTGAGAGGATTAAAGGGAAGAGTTGTTTATTTGCCTCTAGATGTAAAGAAAAATATTAATACAATTGGTGTAGAAAGAGTAGAAGAAGATCCTTTAGTTATTCTAGTTAATGGGGTTCCAACAAAGAGTAAGAAAATTTGGCAAGATTTAGTGGATGTTAAAAAAGTCAAGAAGGCAACGTTGTATTTAGTTAAAAACAATGAGTACTACAAACATGTAAGTGTTGGAGTAGAGGAAACAGCTACAGAAGAAGATAGTGATTCTTCAGTTGGTCAAATTGAAAAAGTTGATGTGTCTAGAACTGAAGAAATATATGAACATTATACTGTTCATCCTTTGCATTCCAAAGAAGTAATGGGAAATGCAATTGACTTGTTTCAAATGAAGGCAGCAAAAGGAAGTCCCATTAGTGTATGGGAAGAAAGTTTGGAAGCTCGTTGTTTTCCACAATTATTTCCAACAGGTTGTGGTGGACGATATGATGATCGACCAGTTCAAATTCCTGCAGCTGAATACCGGACTCTAAGATTATATGCAGAAGATCCAAGGTTTCGTCAATGCATTCCATATTTATTTCATCTACTGTTTGAAAGTGATTTGTCTGGGCTTTCTTATGCAGTTAATCATATATTAAAAAGTGGACCTCATTTGCAAAATGTATGTGCAAGGGACTTTATGGAGAAAGTTAATCTGCAAGACAGTATTTTGGAATCTCAGCTAATCAATCTCATGGCATGTCAACGTGGAACCAACGAGTATTGGTTTCGTCGTCATGGAGAATTGAAATGTATGCTAAGAAACTTAGGAACTCCTACATGGTTCCTCACTCTTAGCTGTGCTGAGTATGCATGGGACGATTTACTTCAATTTCTACGAGAGGCAAATGAAAACATACCAAATATAGAATTGAAAACACCAGGAGAACTGTGTTCTTTAGATCCAGTGAATGTTTGCAGATATTTTAATCATAGATTTGAAGCTATGATGTCTTTTATTACCAACAAAAAAAATCCTCCCCTTGGAGAGGTTTTGGATTTCTTTTGGAGGAAGGAATATCAAGCGAGAGGTGCTCCTCATATACATATGTTGTTGTGGATTAAAGATGCACCCAAATTTGGATCAGATTCAGATGAAACAGTGATGAGTTTCATTGAAGAGTATTCAACATGTGCTGTTCCAAAATCTACTGAAGAAAACAATTTAAGGCAACAAGTTTTACGTTTTCAATCTCATCGTTGTGGAAAGTACTGTCGTCGAAAATTTAAAAACAAGGAAAAGTACTACACGAAATGTCGTTTTGCATTTCCTCGACCAGTGATTTCTAAGGGAAGAGTAAATAATTTGATGTCATCTCTACGACATACTGTGACGAGAAAATCTCCCAAAAACACATATAATTTGAAAAGAAATGAAGAATCTAAGTACATCAACGATTACAACCCAGTGATTTTGTCCATGTGGAATGCTAACATGGATATTCAGTTCGTTGCTGACAACTCTATTGCTGTGGCTCGATATGTGACATCTTACATCACCAAAAAAGAAAAGACAGAACTGAAGGAAATGTGGGAGGACATTTCACATGAAAAGAGTCTAAGCAAGAAATTATACAGTTTCAGTCTGAAGATGTTGTCGCATCGAGAAATTGGAGCATATGAATGT
This sequence comes from Lissotriton vulgaris, assembly GCF_964263255.1. Lineage (NCBI taxonomy): Eukaryota > Metazoa > Chordata > Amphibia > Caudata > Salamandridae > Lissotriton > Lissotriton vulgaris. Next base: position 1,037,662,696 of record NC_141694.1, read on the forward strand.
TCTGATCGGTTATCATCAGCAAGTCTCTATGCCAAATCAAGAACAATCATTTGGGTGAGTCTTGGTCTTGCTGCAACACGAAACCGAGTTTTGAAATCTGTACAAGAAATTGAATATTTGGCGGAAAAAGAACCAAACAGTACAGATATTTTGAAGACAAATATGTTGGATACATACTATCCAAATAGAAGTACTCACCTTGAGAACACATGTTTGTATGAAGTTCTTCAAAACTACAGTTATAAGAGGAACATCACAGAAGATATCAATAATGGAAAATATGCACTCATTGGCTATGAAGGATGTCTAGTGAAGCAGAAAAAAGGCCATTTGATTAATCATCGAAAATTGAGTTGTGAAGTTCCAGACAAAAGAGAATTTTACTATTTAGCTCTTTTGCAACTCTTTAAGCCATGGCGTACAGAAGAGGAACTACTTGGAGATTTTCTCTGTTATGAAGACTCTTTTAATGCAACTAAGGATACCATAGAATGTCCTATTTTTCTAAATTATCTGCAAATGTTGAATGAAGAAATGGAGCAAGAAACCACAATTGCTGAAGAGATAGCTAGAAACAGTTCTCAAGATAGTCAGAGTTCTACTTCATTGAGCCAGGATCCACTAGGAGGACCAATTATCCAAAATGAAGCTGCCACTGCCATGGATGAGGTGGAAAGAGCTATGGAACAAGCTCAAGAGGATGGAGTTAACTTAGAAGATTTGGTAACGCAACTAAACATTGAGCAGAAAAAGATATATGATGAAGTCACAGAGCAGATTGAACATGGATTCAGACATGAGAAAAAAGAGTGCTCATGTATATTATTTGACCCTGTCCGACTGTATGTAAGTGGAGAAGCGGGGACAGGAAAAAGTTTTCTAATTAAAGCTGTTGCAAGTTATCTGCAGAAAAGGACTGATTCACCACTGTCTTGTGTTGTAACTGCTCCAACTGGTCTGGCAGCACATAACATTAAAGGGATTACTCTACATCGTTTATTGATGCTGCCAGTTGAACATGATAATAAATTGCATTACAACAAGCTATCTGGAGATGCGTGTTCTGAAGTTTCAAGAGTCTTGAAGAAAATGAAACTTCTTATCATAGATGAAGTAAGCATGGTCTCAAATCTAATGCTTGCTTTTGTGCATTTGAGAATGCAAGAAATTCTTAAAACAGACTATGATGTGTTATTTGGAGGAAAACACATTATTGTTTTTGGAGATCTATTGCAGTTGACTCCAGTAAAAGGACAACCAGTGTTTAAAATGCTCACGCATGAAGATACCAGGAAGTCCCTTGGAAGCATTGGAAATGTTAATATATGGCTAAATTTTAAATATGCTGAACTGCTTCAAAATATGCGACAGGCCAAGGATGAAGATTATAAAAATATTCTACAAGATGTAAGAATTGGAAAAATGACTGAGAAAGGGAAAAAAGCTTTGCATAGTCGATTAATTTCAAATTTGTATGCAAATGAAAACATTCTTCCAGAGAATATTTTTAAAAAAATGACTGAGAAGAAATCTGGGATATGTTTGATGCCAACTCTGCAAGAATGTTCCATCTTCAATCAAAAAATGTTAGACTTAGAAAATGAAGAGATTGTGAAACTGGAAGCAATAGATAAAATAGAGCATATGGGTGCAACAATTGTTTTGTCAGAAAATTTGAAAACTAAATTGCATTCATTGGAGAAAAGTATTTCAAAAACAGCTGGTTTTGAAAAGACTCTGAATGTGTGTTTAAATTGTCGTATCATTTTGAGAAGGAATTTAAATGTTGAAAGCGGTCTGGTAAATGGAGCAATGGGTTATGTTGTTGATTTTGTGAATTACAGAAATAGAGATGGAATTGAATTTTTAAAAATAAAATTTGATGGCATTGAAGAAGTACAACAAATAAGTCGTTGTTCTGCTAGATTTTTACTTGTAAAAGACTTATATGTTCGCCGAAAACAGTTTCCTGTTTGTTTAGCGTATGCGGTGACAATTCATAAATCTCAAGGTTTAAGTGTAGATAGTGCATTGGTGAACATTGGAAGATCTGTGTTTAAAGAGGGTATGGCATATGTGGCATTATCTCGAGTCAGAACTTTATCAGGATTGTACTTGATTGCGTGTGATGAGACAAAGATTTCTGCCGATCTAGATTGTGTTAAAGAATACAATAGGTTAAGAAGAGAGTATGCTCCACATTTGCCTCAATATCCTCTGTTTGAAAAACGTGTGGTAGGCCGAAAAAGAAGAAATGAGGATAATTGTAGTGAGGTAGTTGCAAAAAGACAAAAAGTAGAGAAAACTATAATTGAAAACAGGAAGAAAAAGAATTGTGGAGAAAATATTGTTGGATTTCAGTTTGAAAATAGTTCTGGTGTCAACTGCTATGCTAATGTAGTGGTTAATGTTGTTTTTTTTCTTAAAAGTTTACAAGAACAGATTGTTGAAAATCGGGATCAAAGATTGTGTGGTTTATTGAATTCTGTGTTTCAGAAATGTAGCAGTGGTACACCACAAATAGAAAGTGTAACGGAAATTCGAAATATTTTAGATTTGTGTTCTGGTCAAGATAAATTTTCACAAAACATTCAGCAGGATTGTCAGGAATTTTTAATGTATATGTTTGGTGTTTTGGAAGATGAAGGAGTAGATGTAGATAATCTTTTCAGTCTTTCTTATCAATGGCAGCATGACTGCCACAATTGTAGTTTATCAAGTACTACTAGAATAGACACTGAAAGATTTATATATTTGACTTTACCAGACTGTAAATCAGTGTCTTTTAAAAATCTAGTTAAAGCAGCAGATCATAATATGGTGTGTACCCAATGTAACTGTACAATGCTGTCCTCATTATTTATACAAAGGTATGGGCAGTATATCATTTTAGTTTTCCAACGATGTAGACCTGATGGAACTAAATTGACAACTTCTATCAAAAATTTTGTGGCTTCTCAGTTATCAATTTCTGGAAGGACCTTTACAACTGAAGCTATTATTTATCATGATGGATCTTCGACCACCTCAGGACATTATACATGCTACTTAAAATCTGAAAATGGATGGAGTTACTGCAACGATTCTCATTTAAGTTATAAACAACGTTTGCCTTATGACTCTACAAATTCTTATCTAGTGTTTTTAAAACCAAAGTTTTAGTAAAGGGAATTGGCCTTTGAAGACGGGAATAGTTAATAAAAGTTAGTTAGTTAGTTAGTTAATCTAATATTTTAAATTATTTATCTCATGTAGATACTTTAAGTGGATCTCAAAGTAAAAAATACTGATATATCTGACACAAATTGGCCGTGAGGATTGTGTAAGGTATGATGTTTTTAGATCTTTTTTCATAGGAAGTCGATGAAATGGAACTTATAAGGAACAGCAGACTTTTTTTCCACCAAAAGGACCTTCACTATCTTCTATTTGGCCTCATGGAAAAGTAAGTGAATCAAAGATTAGTGTACATATATGAGATGTATGTTTGAATGGGTTTTTTTAAACACAATCTTTTAGATTGTGTTTTTTTTTCCCGCTGTTATATGATGAAGACTTTGAACTCACTAATTTAAGTGGAATTCAATATATTCTGAGAACAGCAAAAATAAATAATGTAACATATTGTAGAAGTTATTGTGTAGTTTGCATTCTGTAATTTATATTGTGTTCACATTGTTATACACTCATTTTCTTTTTCACCCTTATTTACCTCTCTTTACTAATTTACACTCTTTTTTCATCGCTGTTTCTTTACTGCACTTCATTCACAACTTCTTAATTTGATAGGAACTATCTGCATTTCCTCTGTTCCTTCCACCACTTTTTATCTTTTTCATATTCTCTTAGTACCTCTGCTTTAGTTTCCTAACACTCTTTCTCTTTCTCCATTTTTTTTTCTTTCACACTCATTGTACTGTAGTTCAGTTAGTTCTTCCTTTTGTCTTTCTGTGTACTTACTCTCTCACTCCTGTTTTATCCATCGTTCTATAATAACTTCATTTCTTTCATCCCTTCACTCTGTGACTTCACTTCACTCACTCTCAATCATCTTCTATTCCTCTATTTTATTTATAGTTTATCAATCTGACTTCTCTCCTTTTCAATCATTTTTCTTTTAGTTTCTTATCTTTACTCATTTTGTTTTGATATTTTACATTCTTTTACTATCTTTTTTACCTTTAGGAATTTGTTCTCCAACTATTTCTTTTTCCTTTTTTTTTCTTTCTACATTACTTTCTTTCTGTTTTTGTATCCTTCACTATTGCTTCATTTCTAAGTAAACTTTTGTAGATTTTTAAACCTCATGAACTGTTTCTTCTATTTTATTATACATTTTTATGTATTTATAACATGTTTTTTCCTTTATCTTTCACAGATACAAATTTGCATAGATTATATGGTAAGTGTGTTTGTAAAATGTTTTTTGTTATCACCTTTTGTTTTATTTTCACTATTTTTCTGTCACCCTACCGCACACCTATTTCCTTACTTTGCTTCCCTCACTTATTCTTTTGTTCCATGTTTACTTCCGACCACATTCAATTTTTTTCAGTACTTCTGCCTATGCACACTCCTTCACTTACCTTTTTTACTGGTTCACTTAGTCCCTTTGTGACAGTCCTTCTTTTACTCTCTCTCTTCTTTGTCTCTATTACTCCCCATGTGTTACCCTTATTCACTTACATGTACCCTCTTTCACCCCTCTTTACTTATATTCACTGATATTTACTTTCCCTCAATCACTGCTATTCTTTTCCTCTGATTCCGTCACTACCTGACATTCCCATACTTAACTGTCCTTCTTTTTACTTTCAACATCCATTTACAATCTCCCTTAACCTCTGCTTTAGTCTTCTTCCTATTTCTTCTTTCTTTTGCTCCCTTATTCATTTTTCTTTTCTCAGTTACTTCCTTTTACACTTTTTATCTGTCTTACTATCTATTACACAGTCCCTCCTTCATTTTTTTTTCTTTTTTTTGTTAGTGCGCTGACGGTACGCGCACCGGTGCGCGCACCGAAAGCGAAATATAAAAAAAAAATATTTTAAATTAAAAATATTATCTCAATATACATTATAGTGTTCATTTTTACAAAAACATACTTTAGCAATTCACTAAAAAACACATAGGTATGAGTATGAATAAAAAGTTAGGAATTAGCATTAAAAAAACCTATGAAATTCACTGAAAAAACCATAGGTTTTACACACGTTATAGTTAGGAATTAGCATTTAAAAAACCTATTAAATTCACTGAAAAAACCATAGGTTTCACACCAGTTATAGTTAGGAATTAGCATTTAAAAAACCTATGAAATTCACTGAAAAAAACATAGGTTTCACACCAATTATAGTTAGGAATTAGCATTTAAAAAACCTATTAAATTCACTGAAAAAACCATAGGTTTCACACCAGTTATAGTTAGCTGGAAATTTTACTGATATAAAACCATTGAAATTCCCACGTTATAGTTAGTCGGACTCACTATAACTTGCGCGTGCAATGCACTGCTGATGACATCACATATTACATCACTCATGACATGGTCAGTGACATCACTCATGACATCACTGATGACACCATCCAGTGAATATGTGTCTTTCTGAAAAATAAATATTAGTGAGTTATGTTTAAATATTTAAATACATATATTAGTGTTTCACTTTGTGTATAAGTGGCTACATGTGTTGATAAGTAGCTACATGCGTATGTATATGGGTTATTTGATATTTTTAGTAGTATCAGTATGAGTGTCTATATGGTTTGGTGGAGGTATTACTTAGCACATAGATGCATGAGTGACTGACTCTTTGTTTGTATGTGTTTTGAAGACAGCATATGTACAGGACTGTATGGGTGGATGAGTGTCTATATGTGTTTGTTAGTGAGTGAATGACTGTCTCACTAGTGTCTTTATCAGTAACTACATATGTTTTAATCTAGTATATATGAATATTGATGTATATAAGTGAGTATATGTGAGAGTAAGAGATTGTAAGATTTCCTGTTTAAATAAGTATGTGTTTCTATAAGTGATTGTTTAAGAGAATAAATTTGTGTAATTTTCAGTAGAAGTAAGGTGGAAGTGTGTGTATAACTCTATATTCAAATAAATGGTTGTTCAATAGTTTATTTGCACGTGTGAATATGTGTGTGAGTAACTTTTGGATGAATGTCGGTGTGTAACAGGATGTATAGGTGTATCTCTTCATATGATGAGTGAGTATATGTATGAGTGACTATATAGAACTGTTGGTGAATGAGTGGATGTGTATATAGATAGTGAAAGTACAGAATTGCTTGTTGTAACTGATATAGGTATGTCCATTTTTTAAAAATTTCAGTTTCTATTTTTGAATATGTGTCTCAAGGGTTACTTTACACTGAGAGGAGGTCTGTGACTGTGTCACAAGGATGGTCTCATCAGTGATGTCATGAGTGATGTCACTGACCATGTCATGAGTGATGTAATATGTGATGTCATCAGCAGTGCATTGCACGCGCAAGTTATAGTGAGTCCGACTAACTATAACGTGGGAATTTCAATGGTTTTATATCAGTAAAATTTCCAGCTAACTATAACTGGTGTGAAACCTATGGTTTTTTCAGTGAATTTAATAGGTTTTTTAAATGCTAATTCCTAACTATAACTGGTGTGAAACCTATGGTTTTTTCAGTGAATTTCATAGGTTTTTTAAATGCTAATTCCTAACTATAACTGGTGTGAAACCTATGGTTTTTTCAGTGAATTTAATAGGTTTTTTAAATGCTAATTCCTAACTATAACGTGTGTAAAACCTATGGTTTTTTCAGTGAATATATATATATATATATATATATATATATATATATATATATATATATATATATATATATATATATATATATATATATATATATATATATATATATATATACCTACTGGCGGTCGCCAGTAGGTATATATAGTTAGGATTTTTTCTCTATGGGATTTTCGAAAATTCTATGTCTAATAACTTTGGCGTTTGGGGACGGAATTGGCTGAAATTTTCAGGAAAATGGAACATTTTGTTTCTGAGCAGCCCCTGACAATTTGGGAGGGGTTCATCAAGTGGGGGCCGAGAAAAAAGGGGGGTCCCAAAACGCGTTTTTCCCATGTTAATTTCCATAGGGCGGTTGGCCTCACTTTTAGCTCGAACGGCTGAATGGATTTGCACGAAACTTGGCAAAATTGTAGGGACTGTTAGCCCGATGTGCCTTTGCTAGGTCTCAATATATGTGCTCCAGTGGATTTTGAGTAATTTAGGTTCAAAAAAAGATATATATCTGGGCGGAGCCTAACCACACATCTGATCTGATTGGCTGTCAGCACTTCATCCAAGAAGTGTTGGCAGCCATCTTGGGACTAATATACATGATAGCACCTCATTAAAAAGCATTGTAGTTTATAGAGGGTTTTAGGACTTTAGTTACATTATAAATCATTTGTTGATGGTACCATACTCGTTTTAGGAATTGTGGTGGGTTCTAAGGTGATTTTACCATGTGAAAAAACCTTCTGCTGTGATATCATGAATATTGTTTGAAAGAAAACTAATATCTCATGATTTTCCCACAGTGGTTTGGAAGGGGATCTATAAGCTAAACTGAAAGCATATTTTCTGTAAATTCACATTATCTTTCTCAGTCATGTGAAAATGAAGTCTGACATTCTCAGTAAAACATGTACATCCAACAAGGACAGAGACTGTCAGTTGATTCCTTTGTGTTCTACTGCAGCCTCCTAGAGTGTTCTAAAGAACAACTAGAGCGCTAACAGTCCTACTTATTACAAAGGTATGGCACACCTGAAGCCATCTTGATTGGAATAAAGTGGTAACTCTTAAAACATTTAATTTAAAAAGAAACAACATGAGGGGGTATATTTTACCATAGAAAGTATGATTAGTGCTGCAGAATGAAAAATTAGGGCACATTTTGAGTGACTTCTCAAATCCTTTTCTATTTCATTAAAACATTCTGACATGCAGTCTCCCAAAATGGCCACCAGAGACAAAAGAGCCCAAATGTAGCCCAAATATCACCCAGATGTAGCCCAAGTATAGCCCAATGACAGAATGTCCCAGAGTGTTCTAAAGAACAACTAGAGCGCTAACAGTCCTACTTATTACAAAGGTATAGCACACCTGGAGCCATCGTGATGGGAATAAAGTGGTAACTCTTAAGACATTTAATTTAAAAAGGAACAAAATGAGGGGGTATATTATGCAATAGAAGGTATTATTAGTGCTGCAGAAAGAAAAAGTAGGGCACATTTTGAGTGACTTTTCAAATTCTCTTCTATTTCATTAAAAAATTCTGACATGCAGTCTCCCAAAATGGCCACCAGAGACAAAAGAGCCCAAATGTAGCCCAAATATCACCTAGATGTAGCCCAAGTATAGCCCAATGACAGAATGTCCCAGAGTGTTCTAAAGAACAACTAGAGTGCTAACAGTCCTACTTATTACAAAGGTATGGCACACCTGAAGCCATCTTGATTGGAATAAAGTGGTAACTCTTAAAACATTTAATTTAAAAAGGAACAAAATGAGGGGGTATATTTTGCCATATGAATTATGATTAGTGCTGCAGAAAGAAAAATTAGGGCACATTTTGAGTGACTTCTCAAACCCTCTTCAATTTCATTAAAAAATTCTGACATAGTCTCCCAAGATGGCCACCAGAGACAAAAGAGCCTAAATGTAGCCCAAATATCACCCAGATGTACCCCAAGTATAGCCCAATGACAGAATGTCCCAGAGTGTTCTAAAGAACAACTAGAGCGCTAACAGTCTTACTTATGACAAAAGTATGGCACACCAGAAGCCATCTTGATTGGAATGAAGTGGTAAGTCTGAAAACACTCAATTTAAAAAGGAACAACATGAGGGGGTTAATTTTGCCATAGAAAGTATGATTAGTGCTTCAGAAAGAAAAATTAGGGATCATTTTGAGTGACTTCTCAAATCCTCTTCTATTTCATTAAAAAAATTCTGACATGCAGACTGAAACATGCACTTTGAACACCAGCAGCAGACGTCCCTGGTGAGCAGTAGCATTACTACAGTGATCTAATGTGCAACTAGAGTGCTAACATTCAGAATTTATGGCAAATGTGTGACACATCTGAATGCCTTCTTGATGGAACCAAAGTAAACAAGCATTGAAAATGCAATAGATCTCGCCCTCGTTTAAGTTAAAGCCATTCTGTTTGTAATGAGGTGGCTTTTTAGCTTTGCTTTTATTAGTGTTTTTTCAACTTTCATGTAAATAACGCACCGTTTTCACCAAATCGACTTTGCCCAAGCACACCCTTCCCTTCGGCCAACAAATCCCAAAAATTCGGCACACCTGCCGATCCACTCTCCCTACAGCTCACCCAAGCCCCGTCCCTCTAGCGCAACTGGAACACCCCAAATTCACCTTCTCCATGCGCACCAAAAACTCCCATTGAATAACATGGCAATTCGCTACTCCGCACAAAAATTGCTCTTTAAAGCACTTCCACTGCTCCGATCCGCTTCAAACTTGGCTGGACACTAGTTCCAGCGATTCCCTAACATCTCACCAAAAATCAGCCCAATCCATCCACTGGAACGGGAACGAATTTCAACCCGAATACGCGCCCCCCGCAAACACAAAAAAAAGCCATAAAACGGCCAAATCTCGACCAAAAACCGCCAAAATCCCTCAAAACCTTGCCAACACCAATACGCACGAAACTGAACCGGCCCCTCAGCCCTAGGCTCCGGGAACCCTACTTAATTGACCCAAAAGCCCTAAAAAAGCAACATAATACACACGAAAACGCCCTAACAACCCTAAAATGCATATAAGTATATGTATGCATGCATTTATGTTTGTATTTATATAGATATACCGATGATATATGTTTATATATGTATGTATATATATATATATTCACTGAAAAAACCATAGGCTATAGACCATATATAGTTAGGAATTAGCATTTACAAAACCTTGAAAATTCACTGAAAAAACCATAGGTTATAGACCATATATAGTTAGGAATTCGCATTTACAAAACCTTATTTTACTCACACAAAACCATTGAAATTCCATATATAGTTAGTTGCACTAACTATATATCGCGCACCCGCAATCCACTGCTGATGATGTCACATATTACATCATTCATGACATGGTCAGTGACATCACTGATGACATCACTGATGACATCTCAAATGACATCACTGATGACATCACTGATGACAACATCCAGTGACTGTATGTTTCTGTAAAGTTAAAATATGTCTTACATATTGAAGAATGAGTGGATGGATAAGTGTCTGGATGAAGGATTTAGTAGGTGCATGACTGACTGTATGAGTGAGTGATTAAATGTGTCTCACTGAGTGCATGGGTTAGTGACTAAACTGTCTTAATTTGTGCATCATTATGTCTGTTATTCTGGAAACTGTTGCATGTGTTGATAAGTAGCTATATGAGTAACTATATGGGTTATTGATTGGTTGCCCAAGTATTTGTAAGGGAGACTGAGTGTGTGTGTGGGTGGCTGGGAGGTGTATGACTCTGTGCATAGATGTGTGAGCAGTTGATTCACTAGATGTATGGTTTCAAAAGTGCATGTGGAAACAGCTGTATGGGCGGTTGACTGTGTGCATGAGTGTATTGGTGAGTGAATGGATATCTCAGTGCTACATGTCAAAGTAAGTACATATGTAAAACACAGTACATGTGAGAGTTGACATATATAAATAACTGTGCATAAGAGCCAGTGAATGTGTGAGTGGCTGTATGGATCATTGTGAACTTGTATCAGGGAATGTATAAGAGAGTAAATATGTGTTAGTATATGTTTGAATAAGTAAAGTTTGTATAACTGTATAGTTGAGGAAATGGAGGTGTGATTGATTCTTTGCATGACTGACTAGGTGTGTGAGTAACTCCATGGATGAGTGACAGTCTGTGAGTGTCTGTTTACACTGATTGTATCTAAGGTTATATTAGAGTCTGAAGAGGTTCATCGTATTATCACATGAATGATATCATCAGTGATGTGATCAGTAATGTCAAATGAGATGTCATCAGTGATGTCATTTGAGATGTCATCAGTGTTGTCATTTGAGATGTCATCAGTGATGTCATCAGTGATGTCACTGACCATGTCATGAATGATGTAATATGTGACATCATCAGCAGTGGATTGCGGGTGCGCGATATATAGTTAGTGCAACTAACTATATATGGAATTTCAATGGTTTTGTGTGAGTAAAATAAGGTTTTGTAAATGCGAATTCCTAACTATATATGGTCTATAACCTATGGTTTTTTCAGTGAATATATATATATATATATATATATATATATTCAATGAAAAAACCATAGGTTATAGGCCATATATAGTTAGGAATTAGCATTTACAAAACCTTATTTTACTCGCATAAAACCATTGAAATTCCATATATAGTTAGCTAACTATAAGCGCTAACTATATATCGCGCACCCGCAATCCACTGCTGATGATGTCACATATTACATCATTCATGACATGGTCAGTGACATCACTGATGACATCACTGATCACAACATCCAGTGATTGTATGTGTTTGTAAAGTTTAAATATGTTTCACATATTGAAGAATGAGTGGATGTATAAGTGTCTGGATGAAGAATTTAGTAGGTGCATGACTGACTGTATGAGTGAGTGATTAAATGTGTCTCACTGAGTACATGGGTTAGTGACTAAACTGTCTTAATTCGTGCATCAGTATGTTTGATGTTGTGTAAGCTGCTGCATGTGTTGATCAGTAGCTATAAGAGTGGCCATATGGGTTATTGATTGGTTGCCCAAATATTTGAATGGGAGGCTGAGTGTGTGTGTGGGTGGCTGGGAGGTGCGTGACTCTGTGCATAGATGTGTAAGCAGTTGATTCACTAGGAGTATGAGTTCAAGAGTGCATGTGGAAACAGCTATATGGGCGGTTGACTGTGCATGGGTGTGTTGGTGAGTGAATGGATTTCTCATTGCTACATGTGCAAGTAAGTACGTATGTAAAACACAATACATGTGAGAGTTGAGATATATAAATAACTGAACATAAGAGCCAGTGAATGTGTGAGTGGCTGTATCGATCACTGTGAGCTTGTATCAGGGATTATATAAGAGAGTAAATATGTGTTATTATATGTTTGAATAAGTAAGATGTGTATAACTGTATAGTTGAGGAAATGGAGGTGTGATTGATTCTTTGCATGACTGACTAGGTGTGTGAGTAACTCCATGGATGAGTGACAGTCTGTGAGTGTCTGTTTATACTGAGTGTATGTAAGGTTATATTAGAGTCTGAAGAGGTTCATTGTATTATCACATGAGTGATGTGATCAGTGATGACAAATGAGATGTCATCAGTGATGTCATTTGAGTTGTCATCAGTAATGTCATCAGTGATGTCATTTGAGATGTCATCATTGATATCATTTGAGTTGTCATCAGTGATGTCATTTGAGATGTCATCAGTGATGTCATCAGTGATGTCACTGACCATGTCATGAATGATGTAATATGTGACATCATCAGCAGTGGATTGCGGGTGCGCGATATATAGTTAGCGCTTATAGTTAGTTAACTATATATGGAATTTCAATGGTTTTATGCGAGTAAAATAAGGTTTTGTAAATGCTAATTCCTAACTATATATGGCCTATAACCTATGGTTTTTTCATTGAATTTTCAAGGTTTTGTAAATGCAAATTCCTAACTATATATCCACTATAACCTATGGTTTTTTCTGTGAATTTCATTGGTTTTTTAATAGCAAATATGAAAAGCTTTAAAATGTCAAGTACGTGATAGATAAAAACATTTTCGTATTTATGCACGCTGATGTGCTTTGAACGCTGCCCCCCCCCTCCCCTCTTTTGCCTTAGTAGTACTCTCTCTTTGCAGATACTGAAGGGTAGTTAACGCAGGCCTTTACCCCCGTTGTAATCCGTCGTGCCTCCTTGTCTCTCCATTTGATTGATTGTTGTCCAAGCATTTACTGTTTTAGAATTGGTTCTCTTTGGATCATTCTCTATTTACAAACAAGCACAAAGTCGCAATACTCTGTTTAGTCTTTGCAGATAGTGAAAAATCGTGTAAAAAAATAAAAGTAATCGAGCAAAATCAGTAGGCCACTAATTGGATCTCTTTTTGACCTCGCTAAAATAGAAATATTAGGAACAACCCTTCTTGAGAAATACGAAAATAGTGAGATGAACTGAGCTCCACACCATGAGGGCTGCAAGACAGCTCGGCTCCATCACCCATCCCGCACAAAATAATGACAAACCCTATGCAAATATTAAAAATATAGACAACACACCAGCAAAGAAACAGGGTAAAACATTTTATTAAAAAACTATTTACATAACGTTGGTTTATAAGATGATGTCAGTAGTGGACCGATGTGTGAATAGATCGAAAACAGCACAAGGCTCCAAGATCCGGATAGCAAGCTCCTGGATGTTGGGTGCCATAGTTTAGAGTTCTGAATTTCAGCCTTTTTCAATGCCTGTGCTTTGTTGAAGCAAAATGGCGGCTTGACACAAAGCTGACTCAAGCGTTGTTACTGATGCTATGCAGACCAAAACTGGTTTTCAGTTTGTACATTTTTCTAGATTTTTCAATCCAAGTTTGGTTGACTTTGTAGAACGATGGCTTCAGATTTTCAACATACGGTGTGGTGGCGCTGACTGGGAGGGGGCGCTTCGCTCCTGCCCCCTCCCCAAGTAAGATTTTCATACGTGAAAGTACGTTAATGGTTTTGGTCCCTGAGATGCATCGATGTCACTACCATTCTCAAATAGCATAAGTTCTGGATGTTGGGTGCCATAGTTAAGAGTTCTGAGCAGCGCTTGTAACACTGTCTGAAGCTTATTTCCACCTACTGCAGCTTCACTATTCTCAAAGTAAGTGAGTGTCGTTTGTGGACCTGACTGCATTAGAAAACAATGTGATATGTTACCTTCCTAAACAGCTTGACGGAGGCCCATGAGGGGCGGTGTGATGGCCATGGACTCGGAGAAGACGCTTGGCTCCGACACCCTCCCCAAGTCTTATAGCACTGGTGTAGCCTGAGATCGCCCCCGACATAGGCGGCCGGCTCCCGGGGTCCGGCGGAACTTTTTGCCTTTTGATGACTCTTCAATTCTGGACCTTGTCCCACAATCCGTTTGACCTGAAGACAAGCTGTAGTGGGGCGCCCCTTTATCGTTTTAGTTGCCATTCCGCCCGCTTTTGCTACACTGTGCCTCTTCCGCCATTCAGCTGTTTTCCGCCCGCTCTTGCGACTACAGCGTCTCGCTCACCATGTAGTTGAGATGCGCCCGCTCTTGCGGTGCAGCGATAGGCGGCTGCCACAGGACTCTCAAAATGGCGGCCGGCTCTTCGGTTTTGGGCCTGGTCCACTAAAATGGCCCTGGGACACCTTGGAACTCGGACGCTTGTCTGCTAGGGCTTGGGTCCCATTCTCGAAAAGCGTCCCCTCAGCCGTGAAGATTCTACAAAAGTATTGGGGGCCTCCGACTCCCGCAGGCTTCTGGTGGGGAGCGGCTGCCATGATTGCTCGTGGAATGGCCACGACGGAGCTACGAGATGGTAGTGGTCTCATGCTGACGCCAGCTTTAGTCTGAAACATCCAGAAACACTGTAGACTACCAATTCGATCAGTTCCGGTAGCGCCCCAACATGACCCGGAAGAGAAGAACTTGCCCTCCCCTCTTTGACTGATGGTTCTTGTTGCCTGTCCCCTCTGTTGTCATTTAACAGAACTTTTTGGACTGCTGAAAGGGGTTGTGTTCTGAACGCTGGTTGGTGGAGACATTTAGACTATATTCTTGACCTACGTTGTCGCGTAATGCGTTTTATGACACGCCGCGTTAGCGCACCCGGAAGTGATCCGAGGCGCGGCGCGCAGCGCGTAACGTAAGCATAACAGGTCATGTGACTTGTTAATAAAACTTTTCATTGGTTCATTTTACTTTTGTTAATTTAATGATGAAAAGCTTGGTCATATGACCTAAAAATTACGCTTTTTATTGTTTTCGAACATTATTTTTTTTTCAAACATATGTTATAATATTCCAGGCTAATGTACTTTCCCGGAAAATTTACAACTGTCTTGCAAGTAAAATATATTCCTTTTTCGAGAAAAAGGGCGTTTCTTCGTTCCATGACGGAGCCGTTGAGTAAAAGAGACTCGGCCTGCTGTCTTAGTCGCCGATACGCCTGATTATCAGATTCTTATCGATCACTTTATGTTGCAGAAATGAAAAACACAACTGCCCTTGACCATTTATCTTTACTGCGTTCCTACATATTATACCTTTTATCCGTCATGTAATTGGACTGCTTTATTTCACTTGCCTTTTACTGATTCGAAAACAGTCACTAAAAGTAAAAACTTTACAAATGAAAATACTACTACCATGTTTTGTTTTAAAAACCTTTATTGTGAAAATGTCAGTATACAAATACGGGCCTATAACCACGTGGGCCGGCCACGGAGCAAACTGAAATCGTATATGATGAGGAGACATTTACACTGTAGAAGAACGTAACGAGCGGGCCATTAGGTGACAAGAACAAAGGTGTCTAACAGTTGCGGAATCGGTGGACGTACATTTTGTAATTAAAATACGACAGGGCCACTTACAATAACATTTTCTAGATATACATTTGCGGGCAAAGAGTTACGAGTCCCATTTATACCGGCGCCATTTTGGGCGAGGCCGGGCAGGTCCAAGATATAGTCAAAATGTCTCCACCAACCATCGGCCAGACCAGAACCCCTTTCGGCCCTTTATGCTACAAGATGGTGTCTTCCATTCAGAAAATATTGGTGGCAGCATTTTGAAAGGAAACAGAAACAGCCGTTCTCCTAGTGAGTTTCACATTGTTACATTTAGGAAGAATGTTGAAGAGTAGTATGTGGAAAATCTGAAGCCATTTTTCTACAAACTCTCAATCAGACTTGGATGGAAAAAAAAAACCTGAAGAATGTACAAACTGAAAACCAATTTTTGTCTGTATAGCACCAACAGTAACGCTTGAGTCAGCTTTGTGTCAAGCCGCCATTTTCATTCAATCAATAGCGTCCCCCTGCACACATTCAGGGACCTGGTTGTGTCTTCAGATGAAACGCATTGTAGGAAAAGAAGCAGAAAGGAAAAGGAAAAAAGTTCCGCCGGACCTAGTGAAGCTGCAGCAGGTGCAAATAAGCTTCAGACAGTCTTACAAGCACTGCTCAGAACTCTCAACTGAGGCACTCAACATCCAGGACTTGCCATTCGGATCTTGGCGCCTTGTATTTTTGTTTTATTTTTGATGGAGGGGAAACAACAAAAAACAGACATTGAAAAAGGCTCAACAGTGCAGGGCGCCTTGTGCTGGTTCCGACCTATTCACACATCGGTCCGCTACTGACATCACCTCATAAACCAACGGGGCACCCCACGCCGACTTTCGGCGCAGCATTGTAGGATGGCCACACCAGTGCGGCAATTTGCTGGACACCACCTCGGTGCCATCCAGATCTCGGCGCGTTCATTCAATCAATAGCGTCCCCCTGCACACATTCAGGGACCTGGTCGTGTCTTCAGAAGAAACGCATTGTAGGAAAAGAAGCAGAAAGGAAAAGGCAAAAAGTTCCGCCGGACCTAGTGAAGCTGCAGCAGGTGCAAATAAGCTTCAGACAGTCCTACAAGCACTGCTCAGAAATCTCAACTGAGGCACTCAACATCCAGGACTTGCCATTCGGATCTTGGCGCCTTGTGCTGGTTCCGACCTATTCACACATCAGTCCACTACTGACATCACCTCATAAGCCAACGGGGCACCCCACGCCGACTTCCGGCGCAGCATTGTAGGATGGCCACACCAGTGCAGCCACTTGCTGGACACCACCTCGGTGCCATCCGGATCTCAGCGCGTTCGAGTCACTGTGCCGGAAGAGTGACCGGAACTCAGCTGAACACGCCGTCTTTCGGCGCAGCATTGTAGGATGGCCACACCAGTACGGCAATTTGCTGGACACCACCTCGGCGCCATCCGGATCTCGGCGCGTTCGAGTCACTGTACCGCAACAGTGACCGCAATTCAGCTGGACACGCCGTCTTTCGGCGCAGCATTGTAGGATGGCCACACCAGTGCGGCAATTTGCTGGACACCACCTCGGTGCCATCCGGATCTCGGCGCGTTGTGCTGCCTTCGGCCTATTCGCACATCGGTCCGCTACTGACGCCGCCTCACGTGCCAACGGATTTTCTACGCTTTTTGTAGCCCTATGTCGCATAACAGGTCATGTGACTTGTTTATAAAACTTTTCATTGGTTCATTTTACTTTTGGTTTCCTAAAGATGGAAGGCTTGGTCATATGACCTAAAAATAACACTTTTCATTGGTTTAGAACATTTTTTTTCCCAAACGATGAAAGCCCCACCTTGTTTCTGGATCATTCAGACTGAAGCTGGCGTCAGCATGAGAGCACCACCATCTCGTGGCTCCGTCGTGGTCATTCCGCGAGCAATCATGGCAGCCGCTCCCCACCGGAAGTCTGCGGGAGTCGGGGGCCCCCAAGACTTTTATACAATCTTCACGGCTGAGGGGACGCTTTTCGAGAATGGAGCCCAAGCCCTAGCAGGCAAGCGTCCGAGTTCCAAAGTGTCCCAGGGCCATTTCAGTGGACCAGGCCCAAAACCGAGGAGCCGTCCGCCATTTTAAGAGCCATGTGGCAGCCGCCTATCGCTGCACTGCAAGAGTGGGAGCAACTCAACAACATGGTGAGCGAGACGCTGTGGCCGCAAGAGCGAGCGCAACTCAGCTAGATGGCCGCCACCTGGGGAGGCCCGTTCACGCCGGCTCCCCCACGCCCCCCCCCGGGCCGCCGCACGCCAATTTTCGAGCAGCATTGTAGGATACCAAAACCAGTGCGGCAGTTTACTGGACATCACCTGGGTGCCTGTCGTACATGTTGTGTCAGCCATGTGACACTGGACACAGACCGCTACTGACGAGGCCTCCCCCCGCACCACCCGGGACGCCCCACGCTGTTTTTCTGTGCTGCATTGTAGGATCCCTAAACCAGTGCGGCACCCAGGCGACATCACCTGGGTGCCGTCCAGAACTCTGCACGTTGTGCTGCCTTGGGACTATTCGCACAACAGACCGCTACTGACGAGGCCTCCTCCCGCCCCACCCGGGACGCCCCACGCCAATTTTCGGAGCAGCATTGTAGGATCCCTAAACCAGTGCGGCACCCAGGCGACATCACCTGGGTGCCGTCCAGAACTCTGCACGTTGTGCTGCCTTGGGACTATTCACACAAAAGACCGCTTCTAACCATTGTTGCTTTTTGTGTGGAGAAATGTTTAAATGTTTTTAGTTTTTGTTCCGTTTGTTAAAGTTAGTAGTTAATAAAGTTTTATAACCTTACTTTGTTGGAGTGTTATCTATTTTTTTTAAAACGGGTGAATGGGGCCTTGATTCGGGTTATTGTCATGTGTGGGCTTTGGAAGTGTGCTGCTGCAGGATCGGACATTTCAAACTCAAATGCACGTTCTTTTTCTTACCTTTCCGAAGCATGGAGCGCAATAGCAGGCAGAGAAAGGGTGATGCACGTGTTGAACACTACCTGACCTGGCAAGTTGCTGGCAGTGCCCCCCCGCCCGCTCCTGAAAGAGGGCACACACACACCGCCGCCCCGAGTACTTCACAAATCTTTAAAAGACCATGCGCTTGTTCATGAGGCTTAAATGGTTTATCACCTCTTCTAGAACCCCTACATCGACCCTCTGACGTTTCATGGAAAAATTACCATGTAACACAATACCAAGCCCTGTCAGCTGAAACCCCCAAGGAATCGTGGGGCATATTATCAAGGGGGTTTATCTCCGCTTTTTTGGCTTTAAAAACCATGAAAGCGGAGATAAAATTATTTCCCTATTATCAAGCTGTCGCTAACACCAGTTAGTGACAGCTAAAAGGAGATAGCGACCATCTTGGGCCCCGCTTTGCATGTCAGTGATACTTATCACTAATGACATGCAAAGTGGCGTGCCAAGATGTTAGCGACTGGAAACAGTCCCTAACATCGCTATCTCCTATTACCAACTTTTGGAGATATTCGCGCTAAGCGCGAATATCTCCAAAATCTAACACCTGCCCTGAGCAGTTCTTAGCCATGTTATCCAATGGGAGGTGGATAACATGGCTAAGAGCATTAGGTCGATAATACATGAATATCGCTGACTTTTCTGCGATAATAGCAAGGTTTATCTGCGATAAAAATCGCCGATGTGCGGCGATAATTTTTGTCTCTAAACAAGTTATAGACAAAAATTATCGCTAGTTGTTCGTAATATGCCCCCGGGTTTTTGCTTGCAGAAATCGGGAGGCGGGAGACTAGCACTGAAATCAGTACTCACACGCCTGAATCAGGAGGATTGGCATGTCTGAATTCTCTACAGCTGGGGCCATAAACTACATCCGCAGGGTTAGGTGATAGCCTGGAACCAGCCTGGCATCTAAAATGGCTGCCGTGCACGACAAAATTGTGGCATTCGAAAAAAGGCAAGATGGCGCAGCCGCTGGAAGAGATATATCAACATATATCAGCCTCCTCAGCCACCCTCAGGAAACATAGGGGATTAGGATATGTCTCCCGCACCCCCTTATACCTAGTACTTTAATTAACGAAGCACAAAATGGCGAATTCCCGTTTCGCTACCAGTTTGCGGCCCAGTTCGCGGCCCGTGAAGCGCTTCTACCGTGAAAAATCATTTTTTTTTTATTTTCCCCACGGGACCCTTTAATAACCCCAACAACATTCCTAGGGGGTCAAGAGGGGGATACCTTGCCCCCTTTCATTAAATTCCCCCTTAGTTTTTCACCTTTTCTTCTCTCTCGATCCTACCGAGAGACAAGATGGCGGCCGCTCCGGACTGTCACGCAGCAAAAAAAAAAAAAAAGCTCACGCACAGCCGCTGGAAGAGATGTATCAACATATATCAGCCTCCTCACCCACCCTCAGGAAACATAGGGGATTAGGATACGTCTCCCGCACCCACTTATAACTAGTAATTTATTTTACGAAGCACAAAATGGCGAATTCCCGTTTCGCTACCAGTTCGCGGCCGCGCTTCTACCGTGAAAAATCATTTTTTTTTTATTTTCCCCACGGGACCCTTTAATAACCCCAACAACATTCCTAGGGGGTCAAGAGGGGGATACCTTGCCCCCTTTCATTAAATTCCCCCTTCGTTTTCCACCTCTTCTTCTCTCTCGATCCTACCGAGAGACAAGATGGCGTCCGCTCCGGACTGTTTAGAATGTTGACAGACACCGGAGAGCCAATCAGCTTTCTGCGCGCAAAGTTCTGATAAGCGAAAAGTAAGCGGACCGGATCGCTGCCCAGAGCGCTGTTACAGATATATATCTTGGTTTGAACGTTAATTTCTCAAAAACTACTGGAGCACATATATTGAGACCTAGCAAAGGCACATCGGGCTAACAGTCCCTACAATTTTGCCAAGTTTCGTGCAAATCCATTCAGCCGTTCGAGCTAAAAGTGAGTCCAACCGCCCTATGGAAAACTCAATGCAAAAAACGCGTTTTGGGACCCCCCTTTTTTCTCAGCCCCCCCTTGACGAAACCCCACCAAATTTTCAGGGGCTGCTCAGAAACAAAATGTGCCATTTTCCTGAAAATTTCAGCCGATTCCGTCCACAAACGCCAAAGTTATTAGACATAGAATTTTCAAAAGTCCCATAGGGAAAAAATTCTAACTATATATACCTACTGGCGATAGCCAGTAGGTAATATATATATATATATATCTCTATATCTATATATTACCTACTGGCAGTTGCCAGTAGGTAGGTATAGTTAGGATTATTTTCAATGCAAAATCTCAACATTCTATTGTGAATAACTTTGGTGCCGGTTGAGGAATCTGCCTGAACATTTCCTCAAATTTGCCTCGTGGCGCCCCGGTCCTTCCCTGAAAGTTTGGGGGGAATTTGTCAAGCGGGGGACGAGATAAAAGGGGGTCCCAAAACGTGTTTTCTCCATGTTAATTTCCATAGGCCTCACTTTTAGCCCGAACGGCTGAATGGATTTCCACCAAACTTGGCAAAATTGTAGGGACTGGTAGCCCGATGTGCCTTTGCTATGTCTCAAGATATGTGCTCCAGTGGATTTTGAGTAATTTCATGTTCAAAAAAATATATATATCTATAGGCGTGCCCTGGTACGCACACCGGGGAGCGCACTGGGCGCGCTACGCGACTTGCGTGCGAAAATCTGATTGACTCTCGGGTGTCTGTAAACATTCGAATCAGTCCGGAGCGGCCGCCATCTTGTGTCTCGGTAGGATCGAGACACAAGAGGTTCAAAAACAAAGAGGGAAATGACCATAAGGGGGCAGAGTAGACCCCCTCTGACCCCCTAGGTTTGATGTGGGGGCTATAAAAGGGCCCCGTGGGGCAAAAAAAAAATAAAAAAAAATTCGATTGGCACGGGGGGAGCGCCTGGTACGCGCACCTGGGAGCGGACCGGGGAGCGTAGCATGGGGAAAACCCAGTTTATTCACTGCGTCATCTCTACGACCCTTTCTTGCGTCAATACGCCCCTTTTGCATACATTACACCTGACGTAGGTATAATGTGGCGCAGGGGTTTACAAAGTGAAGCATCTACCTAGATGCGTCACTTTCTAAATATAGCTCAATAAGGTGCATGTTTTATGCTGCTGATGCGTCACAAAACGTGACGTACCGGTGGCGTAAAAGTGACGCATGGCCTTATAAATGAGGCCTTCAGTCTTCTACTCATGCGTCATATTAAATATATGACGTATCATGTCGCAAGTACTTACAGATACGTCAGTATTTCAGACGTATCTGAAAGCGCAAAAGTGATGCATTGCTGGAGTGTGTCACAAAAATGATGCAACTCCAGCAATGTATCCTTTCACATGGGGCCAGGCCCCATGTGAAAGGGCCTGCACGCCTGCTGTGAAACAGGCATAAGATTTGGACGCAACAGCGTTCATAAAAGTGACGCAGTGATATCTCATAGATTTCACGGAGTCACCTCTACGACCCTTTCTTGCATCAATACGTCCCTTTTGCATACATTACACCTGACGTAGGTATAATGTGGCGCAGGGGCTTTCAAAGTGACGCATCTACCTAGATGCGTCACTTTGTAAATATGACTGAATAAGGTGCATTTTTTACAGCACTGGTGCGTCACAAAAAGTGACGCACCGGTGGCGTTAAAGTGACGCATGGCCTCATAAATGAGGCCTTCAGTCTTCTAGTTATGCGTCATATTAAATATATGACGTATCATGTCGGAAGTACTTACAGATACGTCAGTATTTCAGACGTATCTGTAAGCGCAAAAGTGATGCATTGCTGGAGTGTGTCAGAAAAATGATGCAACTCCAGCAATGCATCCTTTCACATGGGGCCAGGCCCCATGTGAAAGGGCCTGCATCAGTCTTACGCCTGCTGTGATACAGGCGCAAGATTTGGACGCAACAGCGTCATAAAAGTGACGCAGTGATATCTCATAGATTTCACTGCGTCACCTCTACGACCCTTTCTTGCGTCAATACGTCCCTTTTGCATACATTACACCTGTCGTAGGTATAATGTGGCGCAGGGGTTTACAAAGTGACGCATCTACCTAGATGCGTCACTTTGTAAATATGACTGAATAAGGTGCATTTTTTACAGCACTGGTGCGTCACAAAAAGTGACGCATCGGTGGCGTTAAAGTGACGCATGATCTCATAAATTAGGCCTTCAGTCTTCTAGTCATGCGTCATATTAAATATATGACGTATTATGTCGGAAGTACTTACAGATACGTCAGTATTTCAGACGTATCTGTAAGCGCAAAAGTGAGGCATTGCTGGAGTGTGTCACAAAAATGATGCAACTCCAGCAATGCATCCTTTCACATGGGGCCAGGCCCCATGTGAAAGGGCCTGCATCAGTCTTACGCCTGCTGTGATACAGGCGCAAGATTTGGACGCAACAGCGTCATAAAAGTGACGCAGTGATATCTCATAGATTTCACTGCATCACCTCTACGACCTTTTTTTTGCGTCAATACGCCCCTTTTGCATACATTACACCTGACGTAGGTATAATGTGGCGCAGGGGCTTTCAAAGTGATGCATCTACCTAAATGTGTCACTTTGTAAATGAATAAGGTGCATTTTTTACAGCACTGGTGCGTCACAAAAAGTGACGCATCGGTGGCGTTAAAGTGACGCATGATCTCATAAATTAGGCCTTCAGTCTTCTAGTCATGCGTCATATTAAATATATGACGTATTATGTCGGAAGTACTTACAGATACGTCAGTATTTCAGACGTATCTGTAAGCGCAAAAGTGATGCATTGCTGGAGTGTGTCACAAAAATGATGCAACTCCAGCAATGCATCTTTTCTTACCCTTCCACACCCCCGTTCCTTTTCAACATTTTTTTTGAATATCCACATTCCCCATGTTCACTCTCCTTCTCCTTACTTTCCTTCCCAACACTCACCTTCTTTCAGTCCCCCTACTTCACTTCCTTTCTCCTCTCATACCATTCTGTTCTTTCTTACTCATTTTCCTTTCCATTATCAATGCACTCCACTTCACTTACTCTTTTTCCTTTTTTTTAAGAATATAGCTCTTTGATGAGAATTGGAGGTAGTTCTGAAAAGAACTTTTTTTTTCTACTTTTTTCTTTTTTTAGAACAAAAGCAAAAACAGGGAATGGAAACTGCTCAACAGGAGCAAAAAAAACAAAAAAAATTAGGGCTGGGAATGGCAGCGATGGTTCTCCAATGCTCGAACCATGAGCAGAACACTTTGCTCCCCAAAGGTAAGTAGCTGATCGCAGTATCTGCATTTCAGGACGCCTTTGTTGAATGCAGGCTGAATGTTTGGAACCAGCTCTTGCGATCGCCCCCTCACTGAAGTAGTTGCTCCTCCGGTGGATGTAGAGGCCCCATCACTGGGAACCTCTTGTGCCAGAGCACTGACACTTTCCCGGGCAAAATTCTGGGGGTGCTTCCTCTCCACATGGCGAAGCATTGTGGAGTTCCCAAAAGAATATTTCTTAGTTGGGTCACCCCGTGACAGGACTGTATGGCAGATCCTGCACTCCACTTTTGGAGCATTGACCTTCTTCTGGTCATCTGGTATGGAAAAAAAATTCCAGATGGAATGCTCTTTGACCTTCGGCTGAGGAGGCTCTTCATCAATGAATTCAGGCTCATCTTCACTGCTGGATGGTCTGGCAGCCATGATTATCCAAGAAAGATCCAAGAGCAAAAAGGCAGGTCTTTCAGTCACAAAAGTGAAAGAAGAAGTGAAGGAAATGGGTGGGGATTTCATTCTTTGTAAAAAAAACTGTTAGCAACCAATGAAAAGTGTTATTTTAAGGTCACATGACTTGACGCGCTGACGCTGCGCGCACCGGAGCGCTTCCGGGGGCGCATACGCGGCGCGAACGTAGGCGCTTCCAGGGGCGCATATGCGGCGCGAACGTAGGCGCTTCCGGGGGCGCTTACGCGGCGCGCCGAAGTGACGTTTTGATAGTTTCACGGAAATGCAAAATTATTTTCATTTCCTTATTAAAAAAAACTGCTTTTATATGCATGGTACTAAATGTCTTGCGTTATTATTTACTTTTCATTCATATTTTTTTACACGAACGCAAGTAGCGCTCTGGGTGCGCTTTCCGGAGAGCTTACCGGTGCGCGCACCCAGAGCGCCCCAGGAAAAAATTATAAAAAAAATATATATATATTATTATAAAAAATAAAAAATAATAATTAATACTTACACAAAACAGCAAATTTATAAAAAAATCGTAGGTTACAAACTCGATATAGAAAGGAATTAGCATTTAAAAAACCTATGAAATTCACTGAAAAAACCATAGGTTTCACACCAGTTATAGTGAGGAATTAGCATTTAAAAAACCTATTAAATTCACTGAAAAAAATATAGGTTTCACACCAGTTATAGTTAAATGGAAATTTTACTGACAAAAAACCATTGAAATTCCCACGTTATAGTTAGTTGGACTCACTATAACTTGCGCGCCTGCAATGCACTGCTGATGAGTTCACATATTACATCACTCATGACATGGTCAGTGACATCACTCATGACATCACTGATGACACCATCCTTGTGACAGAGTGACAGACCTCCTTTCAGTGTAATGTAACCCTTGAAACACATATTCAAAAATAGAAACTTCATTTTTTCAAAAACATGGAGATACCCATACCAGTTACAACAACCAATTCAGTAATGCTGCCATCTATATAGACATCCATTCATTCACCAACAGTTCTATATGGTCACTCATACATATACTCACTCATCATATGTAGTGATACACCTATACATCCTGTTACACACCGACAGTCATCCAAAAGTTACTCACACACATACTCACACATGCAAATAAACTATTAAACATCCATGTATTTGCATATACAGCTATACACACACTACCACCTTACTTCTAAGGAAACGTACACATACTTACTCTTAAACAATCACTTATAGAAACACATACTTATTTAAACAGGAACGCTTACAATCTCTCACTCTCACATTTACTCACTTATATACATCAATACTCACATATACTAGATTAAAACATATGTAGTTACTGATAAAGACACTAGTGAGACAGTCATTCACTCACTAACACACACATATACACACTCATCCACCCATACAGTCCTGCACATAAGCTGTCTTCAAAACACATACAAACAGTGAGTCAGTCATTGATGCATCTATGTGCTAAGTAATACCCCCACCAAACCATACAGACACTCATACTGATACTAAAAAAACATCTAATAACCCATATACACACACATGTAGCTACTCACCAACCTATGCAGCCACTTTTACACAAAGTGAAACACTGATACACACATTTAAATATTTAAACATTACTCGCTAATATATGTATTCACTAAGATACACTTAATAAGCCAGTTAATCAATCAATTTTTTTTTAAAACATCCATTTAGAAACTTATTTAAACATTTATTCTTCCATCCACCTTTACAAATACATATATAAAACATATTTATTTTTCAGAAAGACACACATTCACTGGATGGCATCATCAGTGATGTCATGAGTGATGTCACTGACCATGTCATGAGTGATGTAATATGTGACATCATCAGCAGTGCATTACTGGCGCGCAAGTTATAGTGAGTCCAACTAACTATAACGTGGGAATTTCAATGGTTTTATGTCAGTAAAATTTCCAGGTAACTATAACTGGTGTGAAACCTATGTTTTTTTCAGTGAATTTAATAGGTTTTTTAAATGCTAATTCCTAACTATAACTGGTGTGAAACCTATGGTTTTTTCAGTGAATATATATATATATATATATATATATTCACTGAAAAAACCATAGGTTATAGACCATATATAGTTAGGAATTCGCATTTACAAAACCTTATTTTACTCACACAAAACCATTGAAATTCCATATATAGTTAGTTGCACTAACTATATATCGCGCACCCGCAATCCACTGCTGATGATGTCACATATTACATCATTCATGACATGGTCAGTGACATTACTGATGACATCACTGATGACATCTCAAATGACATCACTGATGACATCTCAAATGACATCACTGATGACATCACTGATGACATCTCATTTGACATTACTGATCACATCACTGATGATATCATTCATGTGATAATACGATGAACCTCTTCAGACTCTAATATAACCTTAGATACAATCAGTGTAAACAGACACTCACAGACTGTCACTCATCCATGGAGTTACTCACACACCTAGTCAGTCATGCAAAGAATCAATCACACCTCCATTTCCTCAACTATACAGTTATACAAACTTTACTTATTCAAACATATACTAACACATATTTACTCTCTTATACAATCCCTGATACAAGTTCACAATGATCCATACAGCCACTCACACATTCACTGGCTCTTATGCACAGTTATTTATATATGTCAACTCTCACATGTACTGTGTTTTACATATGTACTTACTTTGACATGTAGCACTGAGATATCCATTCACTCACCAATACACTCATGCACACAGTCAACCGCCCATACAGCTGTTTCCACATGCACTTTTGAAACCATACATCTAGTGAATCAACTGCTCACACATCTATGCACAGAGTCATACACCTCCCAGCCACCCACACACACACTCAGTCTCCCATACAAATACTTGGGCAACCAATCAATAACCCATATAGTTACTCATATAGCTACTTATCAACACATGCAACAGTTTACAGAACAACAGACATAATGATGCACAAATTAAGACAGTTTAGTCACTAACCCATGCACTCAGTGAGACACATTTAATCACTCACTCATACAGTCAGTCATGCACCTACTAAATCCTTCATCCAGACACTTATACATCCACTCATTCTTCAATATGTAAGACATATTTTAACTTTACAGAAACATACAGTCACTGGATGTTGTCATCAGTGATGTCATCAGTGATGTCATTTGAGATGTCATCAGTGATGTCATCAGTGATGTCACTGACCATGTCATGAATGATGTAATATGTGACATCATCAGCAGTGGATTGCGGGTGCGCGATATATAGTTAGTGCAACTAACTATATATGGAATTTCAATGGTTTTGTGTGAGTAAAATAAGGTTTTGTAAATGCGAATTCCTAACTATATATGGTCTATAACCTATGGTTTTTTCAGTGAATTTTCAAGGTTTTGTAAATGCTAATTCCTAACTATATATGGTCTATAACCTATGGTTTTTTCAGTGAATTTTCAAGGTTTTGTAAATGCTAATTCCTAACTATATATGGTCTATAACCTATGGTTTTTTCAGTGAATATATATATATACATACATATATAAACATATATCATCTGTATATCTATATAAATACAAACATAAATGCATGCATACATATACTTATATGCATACAGATGCATGTTATTTACATGAAAGTTGAAAAAACACTAATAAAAGCAAAGCTAAAAAGCCACCTCATTACAAACAGAATGGCTTTAACTTAAACGAGGGCGAGATCTATTGCATTTTCAATGCTTGTTTACTTTGGTTCCATCAAGAAGGCATTCAGATGTGTCACACATTTGCCATAAATTCTGAATGTTAGCACTCTAGTTGCACATTAGATCACTGTAGTAAAGCTACTGCTCACCAGGGACGTCTGCTGCTGGTATTCAAAGTGCATGTTTCAGTCTGCATGTCAGAATTTTTTTAATGAAATAGAAGAGGATTTGAGAAGTCACTCAAAATGATCCCTAATTTTTCTTTCTCAAGCACTAATCATACTTTCTATGGCAAAATTAACCCCCTCATGTTGGTCCTTTTTAAATTGAGTGTTTTCAGACTTACCACTTCATTCCAATCAAGATGGCTTCTGGTGTGCCATACTTTTGTCATAAGTAAGACTGTTAGCGCTCTAGTTGTTCTTTAGAACACTCTGGGACATTCTGTCATTGGGCTATACTTGGGGAACATCTGGGTGATATTTGGGCTACATTTAGGCTCTTTTGTCTCTGGTGGCCATCTTGGGAGACTGTATGTCAGAATTTTTTAATGAAATTGAAGAGGGTTTGAGAAGTCTCTCAAAATGTGCCCTAATTTTTCTTTCTGCAGCACTAATCATAATTCATATGGCAAAATATACCCCCTCATTTTGTTCCTTTTTAAATTAAATGTTTTAAGAGTTACCACTTTATTCCAATCAAGATGGCTTCAGGTGTGCCATACCTTTGTAATAAGTAGGACTGTTAGCGCTCTAGTTGTTCTTTAGAACACTCTGGGACATTCTGTCATTGGGCTATACTTGGGCTACATCTGGGTGATATTTGGGCTACATTTGGGCTCTTTTGTCTCTGGTGGCCATTTTGGGAGACTGCATGTCAGAATTTTGTAATGAAATAGAAGAGGATTTGAAAAGTCACTCAAAATGTGCCCTAATTTTTCATTCTGCAGCACTAATCATACTTTCTATGGCAAAATATACCCCCTCATGTTGTTTCTTTTTAAATTAAATGTTTTAAGAGTTACCACTTTATTCCAATCAAGATGGCTTCAGGTGTGCCATACCTTTGTAATAAGTAGGACTGTTAGCGCTCTAGTTGTTCTTTAGAACACTCTGGGACATTCTGTCATTGGGCTATACTTGGGCTACATCTGGGTGATATTTGGGCTACATTTGGACTCTTTTGTCTCTGGTGGCCATTTTGGGAGACTGCATGTCAGAATGTTTTAATGAAATAGAAAAGGATTTGAGAAGTCACTCAAAATGTGCCCTAATTTTTCATTCTGCAGCACTAATCATACTTTCTATGGCAAAATATACCCCCTCATGTTGTTTCTTTTTAAATTAAATGTTTTAAGAGTTACCACTTTATTCCAATCAAGATGGCTTCGGGTGTGCCATACCTTTGTAATAAGTAGGACTGTTAGCGCTCTAGTTGTTCTTTAGAACACTCTGGGACATTCTGTCATTGGGCTATACTTGGGCTACATCTGGGTGATATTTGGGCTACATTTGGACTCTTTTGTCTCTGGTGGCCATTTTGGGAGACTGCATGTCAGAATGTTTTAATGAAATAGAAAAGGATTTGAGAAGTCACTCAAAATGTGCCCTAATTTTTCATTCTGCAGCACTAATCATACTTTCTATGGCAAAATATACCCCCTCATGTTGTTTCTTTTTAAATTAAATGTTTTAAGAGTTACCACTTTATTCCAATCAAGATGGCTTCAGGTGTGCCATACCTTTGTAATAAGTAGGACTGTTAGCGCTCTAGTTGTTCTTTAGAACACTCTAGGAGGCTGCAGTAGAACACAAAGGAATCAACTGACAGTCTCTGTCCTTGTTGGATGTACATGTTTTACTGAGAATGTCAGACTTCATTTTCACATGACTGAGAAAGATAATGTGAATTTACAGAAAATATGCTTTCAGTTTAGCTTATAGATCCCCTTCCAAACCACTGTGGGAAAATCATGAGATATTAGTTTTCTTTCAAACAATATTCATGATATCACAGCAGAAGGTTTTTTCACATGGTAAAATCACCTTAGAACCCACCACAATTCCCAAAACGAGTATGGTACCATCAACAAATGATTTATAATGTAACTAAAGTCCTAAAACCCTCTATTAACTACAATGCTTTTTAATGAGGTGCTATCATGTATATTGGTCCCAAGATGGCTGCCAACACTTCTTGGATGAAGTGCTGACAGCCAATCAGATCAGATGTGTGGTTAGGCTCCGCCCAGATATATATCTTTTTTTGAACCTAAATTACTCAAAATCCACTGGAGCACATATATTGAGACCTAGCAAAGGCACATCGGGCTAACAGTCCCTACAATTTTGCCAAGTTTCGTGCAAATCCATTCAGCCGTTCGAGCTAAAAGTGAGGCGAACCGCCCTATAGAAATTAACATGGGAAAAATGCGTTTTGGGACCCCCTTTTTTCTCGGCCCCCCCTTGATGAAACCCCCCCAAATTGTCAGGGGCTGCGCAGAAACAAAACGTTCCATTTTCCTGAAAATTTCAGCCAGTTCCGTCCACAAACGCCAAAGTTATTAGACATAGAATTTTCAAAAATCCCATAGAGAAAAAATCCTAACTATATATACCTACTGGCGACCGCCAGTAGGTAATATATATATATATATATATATATATATATATATATTCAATGAAAAAACCATAGGTTATAGACCATATATAGTTAGGAATTCGCATTTACAAAACCTTATTTTACTCGCATAAAACCATTGAAATTCCATATATAGTTAGTTGCGCTAACTATATATCGCGCACCCGCAATCCACTGCTGATGATGTCACATATTACATCATTCATGACATGGTCAGTGACATCACTGATGACATCACTGATGACATCTCAAATGACATCACTGATGACATCACTGATGACATCTCATTTGACATTACTGATCACATCACTGATGATATCATTCATGTGATAATACGATGAACCTCTTCAGACTCTAATATAACCTTAGATACAATCAGTGTAAACAGACACTCACAGACTGTCACTCATCCATGGAGTTACTCACACACCTAGTCAGTCATGCAAAGAATCAATCACACCTCCATTTCCTCAACTATACAGTTATACAAACTTTACTTATTCAAACATATACTAACACATATTTACTCTCTTATACAATCCCTGATACAAGTTCACAATGATCCATACAGCCACTCACACATTCACTGGCTCTTATGCACAGTTATTTATATATGTCAACTCTCACATGTACTGTGTTTTACATATGTACTTACTTTGACATGTAGCACTGAGATATCCATTCACTCACCAATACACTCATGCACACAGTCAACCGCCCATACAGCTGTTACCACATGCACTTTTGAAACCATACCTCTAGTGAATCAACTGCTCACACATCTATGCACAGAGTCATACACCTCCCAGCCACCCACACACACACTCAGTCTCCCATACAAATACTAAGGTAACCAATCAATAACCCATATAGTTACTCATATAGCTACTTATCAACACATGCAACAGTTTACAGAACAACAGACATAATGATGCACAAATTAAGACAGTTTAGTCACTAACCCATGCACTCAGTGAGACACATTTAATCACTCACTCATACAGTCAGTCATGCACCTACTAAATCCTTCATCCAGACACTTATACATCCACTCATTCTTCAATATGTAAGACATATTTTAACTTCACAGAAACATACAGTCACTGGATGTTGTCATCAGTGATGTCATTTGAGATGTCATCAGTGATGTCATCAGTGATGTCACTGACCATGTCATGAATGATGTAATATGTGACATCATCAGCAGTGGATTGCGGGTGCGCGATATATAGTTAGCGCAACTAACTATATATGGAATTTCAATGGTTTTATGCGAGTAAAATAAGGTTTTGTAAATGCGAATTCCTAACTATATATGGTCTATAACCTATGGTTTTTTCATTGAATTTCAATGGTTTTTTAAATGCAAATTTCTAACTATATATGGTCTATAACCTATGGTTTTTTCAGTGAATTTCATTGGTTTTTTAAAAGCTAACATCTGTAGCTGTAAAATGTATTATTCTTTAAATCCCAAAATATATTTAGATGTTTATTGATAATTTTTTTTTTAATATTTTTTTTCTTCGCTTCTAGTTCGCGAACCGGGAAGCTTTCCGTTAGCTCATCTTGATGCCGCGATCTAGTCCGCGAACCGGTCAACGTTACGTTAGCGGAACAGTGACGCGCCGCGGAAGCGCGACGTATCACGTTATCGCGTAATGCGTCTAATGACGCGCCGCGTTAGCGCTCCCGGAAGTGCTCCGGACCGCGAACCGGAAGCGATCTGGGACGCGGCGCGCGCCGCGTAACGTAAGCGGAACAGGTCATGTGACTTGTTTATCAAACTTCTCATTGGTTCATTTCACTTTTGGTTTCCAAATGATGTATGACTAGGTCATGTGACCTAAAAATAACACTTTTCATTGGCTCAGAACTTTTGTTTTCCCCAAATCAAGTAAACCCCTCCTTATTTCCTCACTCTGACTTTCATCTTGGTGAGAGAAAGACCATTTATCTGAAGATCCACAATGGCTTCCATTGTTGCTGCAGCTGGTGCACCCCCACCACCACCTCCACCTCCCCATAAGAAGAGAGGACCACCCAGTCAAATTATGACTAACAGAGAGGAGGAAGATGAGGAAGAAGAAGAAGAGGAGAGAGAGGGACAACAATTTGTTGATGAGTTGCCCCGGGTTTCTAAACGAAAAACCAGTTTCATCTGGCAGTTTTTCACCATCCCTCCTGGAACCAAGAAAGTGAATGCAAAATATGCCACCTGCCTCATCTGTGACCACAGATTGTCGAGAGGCACAGAAAAGAAGTACAGTATGGGGAACTATACAATGCACCGTCACATGAGCAGGTGGCATCCCTTGAACTACAGCCGGGCTGAGTTGAGGGATCTTGAAGACAATCCGACGGCAACTCCTGTGGCAAGATCTACATCCACATTGTCTTTGACGGGAAGAGAGGCACAAGAGACTGTGCCAAACATCCAACGTAACTTCCAGCACATGAAGGTGTCTTGTATTTACTGTGGTGCTATGCTGTCATATGGCAACATGAGTGTCAACCTCATGAACATTGCATATGAAAATCATAAGTGCCCTAATGCACCCAAAAAGTAATTTTCTTTTTTTTTGCTCCAGTTGAGCCGTTTTGAAAGCCTGTTTTTTGTTGTCTCCCCTCCTTAAAAAACACAAAAAAAACATAAAACAGTTCTAAAAATACAAAAAAATCAAAAAATGTTCAAAAAATTACAAAAAAAACATAAAACAACAAAAACAAAAAAAAACAGTTCTTTTCAGAACTACCTCCCCTTTCAAACAAAATTGCTAGAATGTTTATCACTCTGGCAAGCTCTATTTCTTTTGGTTCGCTTCAAGTTCGCTGACCGGTTCGCGAACTTTAAGCGAACTAAAAAAAATATTTTTTTAAAAAAAAAGAAGAGTTAGTATAAGGGAAGTAAACAGAGAATAATGTAAAAAGAAAGACAGCTAGAGAGAGTAAATGAGAGATACTGTCAATGACATCATCAGCAGTGCATTGCGGGTAAAAAGAGTGGAAAACATTTACCTTATAATTCTTGTTACCTTTTTTAAATATTTTTTCATACTTTCAATCTGTAAAACAAAGAACAAACATTTCAAAAAATATTAAAACATGTATTTAAAAATTAGAAAAGACAAGGGAAAAGGTTCAAAAACAAACAGTTTTTCAACAACTTTGACATTTACAGAAGTCTCTGCTTCTCTACGTTCCCTACACAATCCTAAAGATATATATTCGAAAGAAACTGTATCTTGATATTGCTGAACTGAGGCCTATTTTGAAACATGATGTTTTTCTTGCACTGCTAATGTCTCACAATAGTGATGCAATAGCAGCGCAAAAAAGATGTAAAGTCATAATAAAATTGTGTCTAACATTGTAAATGATTGTTTTAGGATGCAAATAAGATGTGTGCTTTCAAGAGCTTTCTTTGAGGTGAGGCCTCTTTTTTTTATAAAAAAAAAACACTACCCAGAAGTACAGCACTCTAAGCATTAAAATTGATATTTACAGAACTCACCTTACCCATATGTACCACACATTTCTAAATGTATATCATAAGGACAAAAAGCATAACATTAATTATACATGTTAAATGGTTTATTTTTGCTGTTCTCAGAATGTATCAAATTTCACTTAAATCAGTGACTTGAAGGTATTCATCATGTAACAGCGGGGAAAAAAAAACACAATCAAAATGACTGTGTTTAAAAAACCCATACAACCTAAGAAATCTGATTTCAAAACTTCTTAAAATTAACTTACTTTCAATGACGTCGAAGGATCTCCTATAAACAGCATCCACTCTGTTGTGCTTTAAATATTTTCAGCCCGCCACTTTCTGAAAGAAAACCTCCATCGATACGTGAAATATGTTACATAGAAAAAAAACTTCTCTCATTATATCACATGTTTCCACTAGGCCAAATCATGTTGCCGCGATTCGCAAATCTTGTAATTCTTCCAATCAAATCCCGACATTTTCTATTTTCGCAACTTTCAAAAATAAAATATTTGAGATTATTTTCACAATCCTGGACTACTAATATCTTACTCTTCTTTGTCAGTCATGTTCTCCTTTTCCTATGACACTGATACTGCTTACTATGAAGCAGACTTACTTGCATTAGGTTTATATAGTTGAATTTTTAATCGAGACAGCATTGCAGACTTACATTCCCTCTACTTAAAATTTTGGTTTTAAAAACACCAGGTAAGAATTTTTAAGGTCAAACGGCAATTTTTTTTTGAACGTTACAACAGAATCATTACAGAATGACCAGCCGTTTCCAGACTTTAAGTAAGCTGTATAATGTCCTGATGTTGTTGATGGACCATCGTGATAGATAATTGCTACAGTAACAAAAGTCCTCCCTGATATTGACAGCTGAGAAGCCACAAAATTTTTTATTAAAGTTGACAATTTTGTTCCATCAGGCCTACATCGTTGCATCATTAAAATGACATACTGGCCATATCTACGTATAAATAATGTTGACATCATATCACATTTACATTGGCTACACTCCATGTTGTGATCCGCTGCATTTACTAGCTTATTAAAGGAGACTGATTTACTGTCTGGCAAAGTTAAATATATAAATCTTTCTGAGTCTACACTAGTAGTACTTGATACCATACAGTTCTCGCAGTCATGCTGCCATTGATAAGAAAGCCCAAACAGGTGATCTACATCTACACCCTCAACTTGCAATATATCAAGCATATACATTAAAAACTCCTGACAATCTTGCTGATTATTTTCAGAGAAGTCTGTTTGACCTGAACATTCATCTAACAGATAACGAACTTCAGACACACTTTCTACTTTTGTTCGATCACTGCTACATTTCTCGAAAACAGAATTCAACAAACAGCATAAAATTTGTTCAGAATTCAACAGAATCTGTTCTTTTAAACTCTCTAGTGAAAAGAGAACATTAACCACTACATTTGCATAGCAGTTGACACCAGAACTGTTTTCAAATTGAAAACCGACAACATCTTCAACAGAATCCACTTTCTTTCTGCTAACAATTTTCGGTTCATTGACTTTTAGTCTTTTTGCAACAACCTCCCTACTATTACTGCTATTTCTACGTTTGCGGCCTACCACACGTTTCTCAAACAAAGGATATTGAGGCAAATGTGGCGCATACTCTCTTCTTAACCTATTGTATTCCTTAACACAATCTAGATCCGCACAAATGTTTGTGACATCACAGTCAATCAAGTACAATCCCGATAAAGTTCTAACTCGTGACAATGCCACATATGCCATACCCTCCTTGAACACAGAACTGCCAATATTCACCAATGCACAGTCTACACTTAAACCTTGCGATTTATGGATTGTCACCGCATATGCCAAGCAAACAGGAAACTGTTTACGGCGAACATATAAATCTTTAACAAGCAAAAACCTAGCAGAACAACGACCAATTTGCTGTACTTCCTCAATGCCATCAAATTTAATTTTTAAAAATTCTATTCCATCTCTATTTCTGTATTTCTCAAAATCAACAACATTACCCATTGATCCATTTACCAGACCTCTTTCTACATGTAAATTCCTTCTCAAAATAATTCGGCAATTTAAACACACATTCAAAGTCTTTTCAAAACCCGCTGTTTTAGATATAGTCTTCTCTAATGAATCCAATTTTGATTTCAAATTGTCTGACAAAATAATTGTTGATCCCATATGCTCTAATTTGTCGATAGCTTCAAGTTTCACAATCTCTTGCTTTTCTAAATTCAACATTTTGTTGTTGAAGATGGCACATTCTGCAAGAGTTGGCATGAGACATATCCCGGATTTCTTCTCAGTAATTTTCTGAAAAATATTCTCAGGCACAATATCTTGTTTGGGATACAAATTTGACAGTAACCGTGCATTTAAAGCTTCTTTCCCATGCTCGGTCACTTTTCCAATTCTAATATCTTGTAGAATATTCTTGTAATCTTCATCCTTTGCCTGACGCATATTTTGATGCAGTTCTGCATAATTGAAGTTTAACCATATATTGACGTTGCCAATGCTCCCTAGGCACTTCCTGGTATCTTCATGCGTGAGTATTTTGAACACAGGTTGACCTTTTACTGGTGTCAGCTGTAGAAGATCTCCGAAAACAATAATGTGTTTCCCACCAAATAAGACATCATATTCAGTTTTAAGTACTTCTTGCATTCTCAAATGCACAAAGGCAAGCATGACATTAGAAACCATGCTTACTTCGTCAATGATAAGTAGTTTCATTTTCCTCAAAACTCTTGAAACTTCACAGCAAGCATCTCCAGATAACTTGTTGTATTGTAATTTGTTGTCATGCTCCACCGGCAGCATCAATAGACGATGCAAAGTAATACCTTTAATATTATGTGCTGCCAGTCCAGTAGGAGCGGTGACAACACAAGACAGCGATGACTCAGTCCTTTCCTGCAAATAACAAGAGATTGCTTTAATGAGGAAACTTTTTCCAGTTCCCGC
The DNA here is from genome assembly GCF_964263255.1 of Lissotriton vulgaris. NCBI lineage: Eukaryota > Metazoa > Chordata > Amphibia > Caudata > Salamandridae > Lissotriton > Lissotriton vulgaris. The sequence goes on from NC_141694.1 coordinate 1,037,699,986, forward strand.
TTCTCCACTCACGTACAGTCGGACAGGCTTCAACGACGTACACGAGCACTCTTTCTTCTCATGACTTAATCCGTGCTCAATTTCCTTGGTAACTTCATCATATATTTTCCTCTGCTCAACGTTGAGTTGTTTTTCCAAGTCTTGTAAGTTAACTGAATCCTCCTGAGCATGTGCCATGGCTCTTTCTACTTCATTCATAGCAGTGGCAGCTTCATTTTCGATAATAGGTCCTCCAAGTGGATCTTGACTCAATGAAACAGAACTCTGACTGTCCTGAGAACTGTCTCTGGCAATCTCGGCTGCAATCGTTGCTTCCTGCTCAATTTCCAAAGTTAGCATTTCTTGATATTTAGAAAAAGCAGGACATTCTATGGACTCCTTGGCTGCATTGAAAGAGTCTTCGTAACAGAGGAAATCTCCAAGCAGTTCCTCTTCTGCACGCCAAGGCTTGAAAAGTTGCAAAAGTGCTAAATAGAAAAACTCCTTTTTTTCTGGAGATTCGCCACTTAATTTTCGATGGTTTACTAATTGGCATTTTCTTTGCTTGACCAGGCATCCCTCACTTCCAATTACAGCATACACTCCTTTCTCAATATCTTCTTTGATGTTCCTCTTGAATATATAATTTTGGAGAACCTCATATAGACAAATATTCTCAAGGTGACTGCTTCGATTTGGATAATATGTATCCAACATGTTGGTCTTCAAAATGTCGGTACTGTTTGGTTCCTTTTCTGCCAAATACTCAATTTCCCGAACAGGTTTTAGAACTCGATTTCGCGTTGCAGCAAGACCAAGACTCGCCCAAACGAGACTCCTGGATTTGGCATAGAGACTTGCTGAAGACAATCGATCAGAACATTCGTAAGCTCCGATTTCTCGATGCGACAACATCTTCAGACTGAAACTGTACAACTTCTTGCTGAGGCTCTTTTCATGGGAAATGTCCTCCCACATATCCTTCAGTTCGGTCTTTTCTTTTTTGGTGATGTAAGATGTCACATACCGAGCCACAGCCATACAGTTGTCAGCCACAAACTGTATATCCATGTTGGCATTCCACATGGACAAAATCACTGGGTTGTAGTCATTGATGTACTTGGACTCTTCGTTCCTTTTCAAATTGTATGTATTCTTGGGTGATTTCCTCGTCACATTATGTCGCAGCGAAGACATCAAACTGTTCACTCTTCCTTTAGAAATCACCGGTCGTGGAAAGTTGAAACGACATTTGGTGTAGAACTTGTCCTTGTTTCTGAATTTACGACGACAGTACTTTCCACAACGATGGCTTTGGAAACGTAGAACTTGTTCTCTTAGACTTTTCTTCTCCGTTGCGTTTGGAACAGCACACGTAGAATACTGTTCGATGAAATTCATCACTAAGTCATCCGGATCTGTTCCAAATTTAGGTGCATCCTTGATCCACAGCAACATATGTATATGAGGGGCACCTCTTGCTTGGTACTCCTTTCTCCAGAAGAAATCCAACACCTCTCCAAGAGGTGGATTCTTTTTATTTGTGATGAAAGACATCATAGCTTCAAATCTATGATTGAAGTACCTGCATACATTCACAGGATCCAAAGAACACAGTTCTCCAGGTGTCTTGAATTCAATGTTTTCAATATTTCCATTTGCCTCTCGTAGAAATTCAAGTAAGTCATCCCAGCCATACTCGGCACAGCTCAGAGTGAGGAACCATGTCGGAGTTCCTAAGTTCCTCAGCATACATTTTAAGTCACCATGACGACGGTACCAGTACTCATTAGTACCACGCTGACACGCCATGAGATTAATTAAGTGAGAATCCAAAATACTGTCTTGGACATTGACTTTATGCATAAAGTCACTTGCCGAGATGTTTCGCATCTGTATACCACTTTTTAAGATGTGGTTCACTGCATATGACAGTCCAGACAGATCGCTTTCAAACAGGAGATGAAACAAATAGGGAATGCATTGCCGAAACCTAGGATCTTCTGCATACAATCGTAAAGTCCGGTATTCAGACGCAGGAATTTCATGAGGTCGCTCATCATATCTTCCTCCTTGACCTGTGGGAAATAGCTGTGGGAAACACCGAGCTTCCAAACTTTCCTCCCAAACACTAATGGGACTCCCTTTGGCTTGTTTCATTTGAAACAACTCAATAGCATTCCCCATCACTTCCTTGGAATGCAAAGGATGAACACTATAATGTTCATATATTTCTTCACTTTTAGAGGCCTCTACTTTCTCAATTTGGCCAGCACACAAATCGCTATCCTCTTCATCACTTACTTCCTCTTCTGCAACATATACATTCTTATAGTACTTATTATTTTTCTTCAAATACACTGTTGCCTTTTTGACTTTCCTAACATCCACTAAATCTTGCCATATTTTCTTATTCTTTGTCGGAACCCCATTAACCAAGATAACCAGAGGTTCCTCTTCCACTTTTTCTATTCCAATTGTGTTAATGTTTTTGTTCAAATCTAGAGGCAAATAAACAACTCTTCCCTTTAATCCTCTCTGTAAATCTGCTGGAGGCAATTTCCCTGTCTTTGGCTCCATTCTTACAATAGCCTGAAAGGGATGGATACTTTGAATCAAAATAGATTCATAAGTATTTAAATCCTTCAATTCAGAAGGAATCTCAACCAATTCCAGATTATTATGAACTGCCCTAGCAGGCATCTGGTTTTGGTTTAATTTATTACAACAATAAGTACACACACGTTGATCCGATCCCAAATCAAAATAATTTTCTACCATCAAGTATGTGGCTAAATCCTTCCATTCACTATTATTTTCCCTTTCACTTTTTGCATATAAATCCACTACCTTAGTCTGATTCTTATAATAAGTGCGTCGACAACATACACAAGTGAAATTAGGCCTCTCACTTGATTTCATCTGAAACGTGGCAATTTCCTTCTGAAAATTATCTGTACTGGAAACCTGTACATTATCTTCCACATTACCCTCTACTTCAGGGTCAATTTGAACATTCTCATCTTTACTACCAAAGTAACAAAACTCAATTTCTTCACAAAGATTCTTCACATCTATTTCAGAACCATGCAAAAGAGCAGCACATAACTGTTTAAGCATAATTGCTGGACTCTTAGCATAATACAACATTCTCACTAATTTTCTCACTTTATTATGATGCACTGCTAGCATCCTGAAATGATGAAAAACACTCTGGCATACTCTCCTGGAAAGACAAGCCAGTGAATGACCACGCAAACCTGTCATTTGTCTCACTCTGCAAGGATCTAAATCTTGCAACAACTTCATTTTCTGCTTCAAACTTTTCTTATTAAATGTCCGTATAAAATCACATAGCAAATTGATGGAAACCTGTCGCACACTGCAAATAGAACTACACTTCCAAATGTACACAGGACCCTTAGGACGTCTTCCTAAAACCTCATCACTTAGCGCCTCTTCTGTCTCTGTTGTCACAAGTAGTTCTTTTTCAACTGGACAACCATCCTTCACTTCATAAGCTCGACCACTGATGTCAACTGCATGCACCAAATCATTATCCTGAAAATAAGTCTCCTCATTAAAAAATGCCTCAGAACTTGAACTATGCATCCATTCTCCAGAAAAAACTTCACAAAAGTTAGTACGATTTACTACTCTCTTCCATCTACTTTTTGTTTTGAAATCAGAAATTACCTTGCTTAGTTTCCTAATTCTATTGATTACCAAAATAAACAACTTTCGCTTGATTTCAAAAGCATGATCAATAATTTTCTCTACATTTTTCTTCTTCCTATAAAATGCCGCTTTCTGTTGGCCTTTCTTTTTAATATTTTTCAATAAATTAACTAATATCCTATTACGGAACATTCGTTGTCGAATGTCCCTAAACTGTTGTTTCCTTCTACTATCATGCACAGAGTTATCTCTTCCTCTACCAGTAACATTTGTGATGGGTCTCTCCTTTCCATTTAAATTACTTCTCTTTTTGTTAAGAGACACATTTTTTTGAGCAAAATTTTTTTTACTACAAATATTTCTTAAGAATGATTTCGTGCTCTTACCCGGACCTTTCTTGGTGTTTTGACAAGTATTTGGGGAAGAGGACTGCTGCAATAAAACATCATCCTGCTGTCTTTGACGTTTTCTAGCCTTTCGTATTCGACTTCTGGAAGGCATTTTCCAAACTATGAAAGAATCTGCAGTTGAATCTGTGAAAAAATATAATATAAAATGTTATTAACCACTATTACCAAACAGTAAATAAATAACAGTCATCTAAAACTTAATGCTGTACTAATTATTTAACATAGCAAATATTTTCCACCAGCACTGCATCACAAAAATGACACTCAATGGTACAAAACAGGCATACAACACTCATAAATCACTCCCTAATATTTTAAATCATTAATTCAGGATGACGATAAGATGTAGCCTATCTAAAGGTTTGTTTAGGCCCAGATCTTTGGACTGGGGTGAATGTGTGTCATTGATCCACATTCAGTCCATCACCTGTTTTGTTTATTTGAGGTGAGGCCAACACATGGTTGCAGATAAGATTTTCACTGAAAAAAAACCAAGGTAAAAAAACATGTGAAGGCCTACCAATGAAGTAAATCATTAAATGAAAACCAATACATTTCTGGAAATATGCACTACTAGTGCTTCATAAGATGTTTTGGATCATATTTATAAGTTATTTGAGTATCTAGTATGCTATTTTACATTCTTCATGGTGCAAATTTATTGTAAATACGCTCCCACCTGCGGTTGGCAAATTTAGATTTTGATTATGGGAGTTAGATAGGCATGTTAATAATTTCCCAAAAATGGTATATAACCCCAAACAACCTTTGAAGCAAATGCTCTTAGCCATGTTATCCACCTCCCATTGGATAACATGGCTAAGAAATGCTTGCAAATGTGATAAAAAAAGGCCTGCAATGCATGAATAACGCAGAAAAATCAGCGATATTCATGCATTTTCCAACAAATGCTCTTAGCCATGTTATCCACTTCCTATTAAATAACATGGCTAAGAACTGCTCAGGGCACCATGAGGAACGCTTTCCATTTAAAAAGGGAAAAATAACATCAAAGACACTAAAATGCCTTCTAAATATGAACCCAAACAACCTATGAAGCAATGTGAAAAAAAACTGCCGCAATGCATGAATATAGCAGAAAAATCAGCGATATTCATGCATTTTCCAGCAAATGCTCTTAGCCATGTTATCCACTTCCAATTAAATAACATGGCTAAGAACTGCTCAGGGCCCCATGAGGAACGCTTTCCATTTAAAAAGGGAAAAATAACATCAAAGACACTAAAATACCTTCTAAATATGAACCCAAACAACCTATGAAGCAATGTGAAAAAAACGGCCACAATGCATGAATATAGCAGAAAAATCAGCGATATTCATGCATTTTCCAGCAAATGCTCTTAGCCATGTGATCCACTTCCTATTAAATAACATGGCTAAGAACTGCTCAGGGCCCCATGAGGAACGCTTTCCATTTAAAAAGGGAAAAATAACATCAAAGACACTAAAATGCCTTCTAAATATGAACCCAAACAACCTATGAAGCAATGTGAAAAAAAACGGCCACAATGCATGAATATAGCAGAAAAATCAGCGATATTCATGCATTTCCCAGCAAATGCTCTTAGCCATGTTATCCACTTCCTATTAAATAACATGGCTAAGAACTGCTCAGGGCCCCATGAGGAACGCTTTCCATTTAAAAAGGGAAAAATAACTTCAAAGACACTAAAATGCCTTCTAAATATGACCCCAAACAACCTATGAAGCTCTAACAGTACATATCCTGAAATTTAATTCATTTCAAAATTCGTTTTTAAACACAGCATATAAATCAATTGTATACCTGCATTCATGAAGAAATGACTAAAAATGTCCTTGAGACACATGAAAGTGTTTTCTGGAATGCCCTAGCACCATTTTTGGGACACTATTAACATGGCTAGGTAACTCCCATAATCAAAATCTAAATTTGCCAAGCACAAGTGGGAGCGTATTTACAAGACACTTGTCCCATGAGGAACACTTTACATTTTAAAAGGCGAACACAACATCTTAGACACTCAAATACCTTATAAATATGGCCCAAAACAACCTATGAAGCTCTAGCAGTACATATCTAGAAATGTAATTGATTTCTTAAATCGTTTTTAAAAGCAACATATCTGTTTCAGCTTACATAACAGACCATGAAATGGCCTCCATGTATTACAATATCTTGTGTAACTGCATGCCAGAATGTTACACCAAATATGCAATTATAATTTCTCTTTGAAACTAATTCTATTAGTATATCACTAGAGACAAAACCACATTTTAAAAACACAGCTTTCTTCATCATTTTCTCCTTAAATCATACTATTCTCTATCTAAATTAAATAAATCTTTTCTCACCTTAGCAAATATTTTTTGAGTTTTGAAAACAGTCTCAGAAATACACCAAATTGTCTTCAGCAGAAGAAAAAGGATGCACTCCAAAGGCTGCAGCTATTGAAAGCACAGAAATACAGATATTCTTTTCACATATCTCTCATATTAGCCAATCATACCTCTTCCCTCACTTTTTTCAAATCAAAACCCTTCCCCCCTCTGCCCTGTCTGCCTTGTTTCCATAGCAACCACCTCCTGGAAGACCTCTCATGTTTGCAAATTCACACAACAATGTTTCAATTGAACTCTGAACTCTCAGTGCACCTGCGTATCCAGTGCAATCTTTCATTAAATGTTTCTTCCTTGACCATTCAAATTACATCTTTCAAAGAACACATCCATGCACCCTAACTTTCTGTTTTCAGAAATGGAAATGCACCAATCACTGCTAATGAATCATTAGCATTGTAAATCCACAGTTTTTTTTCTTTAGAAACTCCTACTGTTTCAACTGCCCTTTCATTACCACACTTCATCTGACTGCAGAACAACCTTCTTCCACCATGTTTAACGTCTGGATTGTTGGACATAGTTACATCCACTGGGCTCAAAGGTATGCTGAGAGCAGAAATTTACACAACCTCAATTTACAAGATGTGGAAATTAAGTGGTTGGGCCAAAGAGGATTAAAATGTCACCAATTGATACCATTGGTGAAAACCTTTATGCATTTGCCAAAACCTGACCTGTTAATAGTGCACTGTGGAGGTAATGATTTGGGCACTTTGACAGGGGTAGGTCTGGAAATGCTTTTAAAGGACACCTTGGAGCAATTAATGGCACTTTTTCCTCAAACTGCCTTGGTATATTCCAATATATGCCAAAGACAGAAATGGAGGTGGTCCAACCAATTTTGTCCACAAATTGAGAAAGCGAGGAAGCATGTAAACAAATCTGTTTCAGCTTACATGAGAGACCATGGAATGGGCTCTCTGTACAACAATAACTTGCGTTACTACATGCAAGATATCTACAGAGGAGATGGAGTTCACTTCTCAGATGAGGGCAACAGAATTTTCATTCTGAATTTAAGACTCTGCATTGGTACCTACTTATAAGTACCTAAATGTACCATAAACCCAAAAGCTCTTCTCAGAGCTACCCTACATCTGATCACTCACAATTATTATTTTTCTCTAACTTTTTTCACTAATTTTCCACAAAATTCGCTCCCCGGAGCGCTACCCGGTTCGCTAACCGAAAGCTAACCTCGCGGAATTTTTTTTAAAAAAAATTTTTTTCCGCACATATAAGCCTCCTCAGCCACGCTCAGAAAACCTAGGGGGTCAAGATAAGTCTACCATGACCCCTTCTACCCATTCTAAACATTATTTGCCCTCCATCTTGTATCTTAATGCGAACGAAACACAAAATGGTGGACTCCCGTGACGCTTAAGGTTCGCTAACCGGGCAGCTTCCCGGAAAGCGGTCCTAAAAAAAGGCGGGAAAGTAATTTACAGAATAACGACTAGAAACACTCTCACCAAATATAGATTAGCTCATACTACATAACAATCCCTTCCATTCTCACAAATTTCATTGAAATTCCATTTAGCCATTTAGCCTGTAGACCTCTCCAAGTACCGTGAGGTAAATTACTTCACAAAACACATCTGAATTGTTGGAATTGACAACCAATGAAAATGTTACTTTCATTTTCTACTTTTATTACCTGACATTTGATTGGTTATATACCTGTATATATATAAAGGGAGAGAAGGAAACACAGCCATTTTGACTACTACTTCTTGTTGTACCTCCTATTTCAAAAGCTTCAAAAAACTTCAACTTCTTTGTGAAGGTAAGTTATAATTTAATATATTGTGCACTATGACTTAATATAGTAGACTTTTTCTGCTACATATACACTATCCCTCTGTAGTAGTAGTGTCTTGGTTAAATCACATACACTTTTTTTTAGTCCTATTTCCACTCTCATACTATACACTGCCAAAAGATAAATTCACTGATAAAAACTGCCTATCTAAAATTAATCCCAACAGTGCCCTATCTCTACTAATATATATTTTTTTAATCCAAATTTCAGGCAAAATGGAAGGCGAGCAGCAAGTTTCATTTTCGATTGAACTGAAGGAGAGCAGCCAAGACAAACTTGATGACTTTATGGATGACAGTAGAGACCACGAACTTCTACAATGTGTTGAAGCAGTAGACAACTTGCTTCAAAATGAAAAACAATTACACCCTATAATAAATTATGACATTTCTGACAATGAAATGTTAGAAAATTTAATAAAGTATGAAACACAATCATAATAAAAAAAATAAATAAATAAAGAAAACAAAAAAAAACAAGAAAAACAACAAACAATTAACATACAGTATTAGAAAAGTCTTTCATTCTTTTATCCATAAAGTTCGCTGCCCAGAAAGCTATCCGGTTCGCGAACTTGGCGCTTACCACGCAAAAAAAAATTTTTTTTTTTGGACCCTCCTAGGCCCTTTTAAAACCTCCACATAAAACCTAGGGGGTCAACGAGGATCTACTATGCCCCCTTATGGTAATTTCCCCCTTTGTTTTGGCCTCCTCTTGTCTCTCGATCCTACCGAGAGACAAGATGGCGGCCGCTCCGGACTGTTTAGAATGTTGACAGACACCGGAGGGCCAATCAGCTTCTCATCGCAAAGTTCCGTTACGCGAAAGGTTCGCTAACCGGATAGCTGCCCGGAGCGCTGTTACAGATATATATCTTGATTTAAACGTTAATTTCTCAAAATCCACTGAAGCACATATATTGAGACCTAGCAAAGGCACATCGGGCTAACAGTCCCTACAATTTTGCCAAGTTTCGTGAAAATCCATTCAGCCGTTCGGGCTAAAAGTGAGTCCAACCGCCCTATGGAAATTAACATGGGAAAAAGGCGTTTTGGGACCCCCCTTTTTTCTCGGCCCCCCCTCCACAAAACCCCCCCAAATTTTCAAGGTCTGCTCAGAAACAAAATGTGCCATTTTCCTGAAAATTTCAGCCAATTCCGTCCACGAACGCAAAAGTTATTAGGCATAGAATTTTCAGAAATCCCATAGGGAAAAAATCCTAACTATATATACCTACTGGCGACCGCCAGTAGGTAATATATATATATATATATATATATATATATATATATATATATATATATTGATAAGCCCACCCCAAGGGCTTATTTAATTTGTGGGGGCCTCCAAGGTCCCCCCAAGCTTCGGGGACCGCTAGCCCTGGGGCTTTTGTCAAATATTGACAGGGGCACACAGCCCCCCAGCAGCCCTGGGGACCGCCACTCACGGGGCTTCTATTTTAACAAATTAAACCTGTGTTGGGGGCTCGAGCCCCCCCCCACATTCCCCGGCAACCGCCACTTCCCCAGGGCACTAAAAATGTAAAATGGGGATCCGTCATGGACCCCCAAGCCCCGGAAACCACAACCTACCGGGGCTATTTTCACAAAGGCATGACCCCCTTCCAGGAGCCCTTGATGGCCCTGGGGACTGCCACCTTCCAGGGCTAGCTCCTGAAGTGTCTCGGAATGCCCACCCCAGCGCACTACTTTCTGCTATGGCGCAGTAGGAGCCATGCGGCTCCCTCCCTGTCATTCCAAACTTCTTTTGGATTTTGGAAGCAAGAGCAGAGAAACCTTCCAAAATCCATAGCAGATTTCCTGTGTGGAAAAGCAATGCTGGGTCCCACAGGAAGTGGGGGGGCGGCGGGACTGTGGGGGGTCCCCGGGGCCAATAGAGGCCTCAGGAGGGGGGGCAAGTAGCCCCCGCCATAAAAAATTAAACAAATGTGGCCATACTCGGGGGGATGGGGTCCGCAGGCCCGGAATTGGCCAAGGGAGGGGGGCCCACACGGCCCCCATCCCATTCAGATTTTAAAATTCTTTTAAAAAGAGGTCAGGCCCTGGGGGATGGGGTCCCCAGGGCCAAAACAAAGGAAAAAGAAGGGGACCAAACAGCCCCTTCTAATAAGAAATAAAAAACAAGACCGACATTGTGCCGGTGGCCCCACCCCCACCCAGCAACTTTTGGCAAACGTGCCCTGCAGAGAGGTGGTCCGAAGCCACACCCCTTTTTACACCTCTCTGCTACTCAGCTCTGTGGCGCTTAGTGGAGGTACCTGGTGGGCTAGTTGGACACCAGGGACCCTCAGGACTCAAGGGGATTTAATCCCCCAATTTATAATGCACCAGGGGGCACATTTGCACAGTGATCCAGGAAGGGGGCATTGCCTGATTTGACAAGTGTGAAAACGCGCCCTGTGGCGCATTTTAGGTTGGAGGGTTAAGTCCCCTTCAATCCTAAGGGTCCTTGGGGGCCAACTAGCCCACCAGGTACCTCGAGTACGTGCCGGGGTGCTGCGTTGCAGAGTGGTGGTCCAAGGCCACGCCCCCTTTTTATACCACTCTGCAATGCAGGTCTGTGGCATTTGCTGGGGGTAGCTGGTGGGCTAGTTGACCCTCAGGAACCCCCAGTATTGAAGGAGACTCACCCAACTTAAAACACGCCACAGGGTGCGTTTGCACACATCTCACATCAGACCCTGCCCCTCTCCCTGCACCACAGTGCAAATACACCCTATGGTGCATTTTAAGTTAGGGGAATAATTCCCCTTTAATCCTGCAGGTCCCTGGGGGCCAACTAGTCCACCAGGTACCTCTTGTAAATGCCACTGGGATGTGTTGCATAGAGGTTCTCTGAGGCCACGCCCCTTTTTATACCACTCTGTTAACGCGGATTCTGGTGCACTGCTGGTGGGGCAATGAGGTCCTCTTTTGTACTGAGGACATCAAGTCACAAGTGGACTTCATCCTCTGAGCAGTAGTGCACCAGAAGCCACGTTTGCAGGGTGGTGTAAAACGGGGCATGGCCTCAGATTTCCTTTCTGAAACGCAGGTCTGTGGCGCTTACTGGATGTACCTGGTGGGCTACTTGGCCAGCAGGGACCTTCAGGATTCAAGGGGACTTAATAGGGATGTCATAGTTAGAAATTAGCATTTAAAAAAACTTTGAAATTTACTGAAAAAAACATAGGTTTCAGGTACGTTATAGTTAGAAATTAGCATTTAAAAAACCTTAGAAATTCACTGAAAAACCATAGGTTTCAGGGACTTTATAGTTAGCTGGACATTTCACACTTACAAAACAATAGAAATTCGGACGTTATAGTTAGTTGAACTAACTATAACTCGGGCAGCCGCAATGCACTGCTTATGACGTCACATATTACATCATTCATGACAAGGACATTGACATCACTGATGACGTCACTGATGACATCTCAAATGACATCACTGATGACATCATCCAGTGACTGTGTGTTTCTGTAAAGTTTAAATATGTTTATATATATTCCAAGGTGTATTGAAGAATGAGTAGGTGTATAAGTGTCTGGATGGAGGATTTAGTAGGTGCATGACTGACTGTAAAACTTGCTGTGCCCTGCAGCAAAAGGAGGAAACAAAAAAGTTGATATAAGAAAGTAACCCCCAGAAAAGATTTGCATCATATATATTGGAAAACTATAAATGTATTACCCTAACAAATATAAACTAGAAGAAAATCCCACAACACCTGACCCACCCCTCTCCCTAACCCCAACCAATGTCCAGTAATAAATAAATGTCAGTCTAAGTTGAAGAAAAAGTAAACCCCAAGGTTCCCCAACTAGTCCCAACATCCTACGCACCCAAAAAAAGATTATAAAATGGGCAAGAGTCAAAGACTGGGCAGTGATGTCTAGCGGTAGGGGTGGCAGCTAGTTAGCTCCAGTAAGACCTTCTCCGGCTTGGCCTCCAGGCACGCCACCATGAGGAGCACGTGGCGCTGAAAGTTCCTGAAGGAACAACAGGGGCGGGCAGCAGTAGATGATTATGTTGATGGGCGGCGGGCGGCTGCCAGAACACGGCGCAGTACCACCGGAGGCACGGGGGCTGGCTGGGCCCAAGGACTTTGGAGGAAGAAGCTGCAGCTGCCGCATCCTCCTCTGCCAGGGCACCCAGCCAGCGATATTCATCTCGGAAGGCCTCCAGCTTACTTTGCCGAGCCCTGGCCGCCAACTCCTGCCTAGTGGGTTGTAAAGGAGTAGCTATATCAAGAAAGAAAAAAAGACAATTATAACCAATACTCTTAGCAAAACAGTAACACAAAATTAAATTACACACATAAAATTGATAGTAGCACAGCAGTAGCACTAGCAGTTATGGTATCCTCTCCTCCTCACTTTACTTCCTCTGCCCCTAAGTTTGGATGTGATGATTATACTTTCAGGCACTATGGAATAGAGTAGAAATATTATTTTTCTCTCTCTTGTTTAGCACAATAATCTTGTAGGCATGCCAGCTCAGCAAGCTTGTGCCCTGGACAGACATACTTGTGTCACAGACTCATGTTACTTCACTACTGTTTGTATGTGGGGCAGCTGTACTACACAAGTATATATTTCCATTATGGCCATACTCTGTTAAATCTCAATGGCAAATATCGCGACAATTTCACCTTCACCCTGACTACTGCAATAAGGCACATGATGATGGTTAATGATGACATGCTTATGAATGATGATCTACGGCGGCACAACATCATGTCACTCTTGTGATGATGATGATGATATACTTAGTGATTTGTAAGTACTAATTACCATGCAGCCGACATGAGTAGGTACTGGAGCGGAAGTGGGCCTCGGAGTGGGAGGGAGGCGATTAATGTTGGGTGGGTAGAGTAGATAATAATAATTCACAATGTATATGTTATGCTTGCAAACTACTGTGAGCCAAGGGGTATTCCATTCTCAAATAAAAGTACAACCGCAAACCTTTGAATCAAAAACCCTGCAAAAAAACTGTCCTTGGTCTTCCCAGGGCTTTTTTCATTTATCAATTAATTGTTCTTCTAGCATTATCATAATTTTATTCTTAATCTTCACCCTTGGCTTTGGTACTCTGCCACGGTTTAATTTTCTTTTACATTCTTTTCATCCAGTCGACTATGTTTTTACCTACTATCTGTGAAACCATCCAGGCATCCATCCATTCAAACATGGCTATCATAAACCGGCTTTCACTGACAATATACATTTATCATAGATATAACCAACCACCATTCATGCCGTGCGTCCTTGCTTGCCTTAGAGTTTGACCCCCCCCCCTACCCCCCAGGGGATTTCTTTCACCCATACAGTTTCACCCACCCAGACAGGCATCCTTTCCACTTTTTCTTTCACCTTTCATCCATCCTTCAAATACAGATGCATCCTATCATCTTCATCTGCCACCTATATGTATCCCGGGGACCATTCCTTCACCCACACATCCTTCTCTGCCAGTCATACATGTCATCTGACTATTTGTCTTCGTCATAAAACTGTCTTTGCTGAGTTGAATATAGAATAGAATAGGCCATTAGTTATTCAACCCCTGCTGCTAATGCTAATGTTAAGTAAAGGGTTTCTTCTTCAACTGTTCAATGTTCACAACAAGTTAGTCTCAGCAGAAGTACAGTGTACCAGTCTGGTACTGAGTGTATACCCTTGCAGCAAGTGTATTCATCACTCTCAATAAGTAAGGATTATGACTTACCACCGCCCACCACTGCTGCTGACTCACCCACTGTTGCTGCCACATCTGGTCCCTTTGGAGTGACATGGCCCCTTGTCGCTGGCCCCTGCACTGATGGTCAGCATGCCTGGAAAATTCATGTAACAGTTTTTTAGATGCCATATACGCCTCCTCTATTTATTTATTTCATGAGCAAGATTGAAAATACATAATTGATAATGTCATACACACCACACACATCACTACTATATACAATTCGGATACTTGAGTAAAGTAGACAATATGTTGTATCAAAAAACAAAATAATATCCGGTTGGGCATTTTATTGGTGGACATTTTTGGAAAGTCTCTCAAGAAGAGGCCTACCCAAAGGACTGGACTCAGTGACTAGAGCTATTGGTGCATCTCATTTTTTGAAAAAAAGACAGAGTGGCTAGCTGGGCGGACATGAAGTCCCTCTTAGTTGCAAAATAATGGCCGTCCTCCTACTCCTCATACTTGCTTCCAGACATGGTGCACAGCAACAGTTGTTCAGAGTTCACCATCAAATGCTGCTACCAAAACAAGTACTAGGCCTGGATTACAAAAAGTTAAATACATCAATTTGGTGTGTCCTGTTCATGTCCAACGTGAGTGACCTCCATTACTAATTGAACATGATGAGACAGTAAAAGAAACTAAAGCCTTCTCATCTCATGAACCTCCGGATAATACCTTACTTGGGCATGCAATCTGTACAGCAGATTAGTGCTACTAGTGCTAGTAGTAGTAAGGAGTCCTTACTAGTACTAGTAGTAGCCTAGGACCAATGGGTTATCTGAGTCTTACAGTACCGCTACTAGGCAATCCACATATAACTAAAGGGAGAGGGAAAGCTGAGTGAAACCCAGAAGAAAGCAAGCTACAGACAGACTACTATAGAGCCAGAGCAGAGGTTAGTTAGATGCAGTTTGATTAGATTTAAAAAAAACAGACATTAGAAACAATGTTAGCAGTAGTACTACTAATTAGTAGTAGGTAATGGAGCTTAAACAAACATTTAGAAACAGATAGATTGAAGAAGATTTTGGAAAAATTAAAATTAGGAAATGGAAATATTAGAGTGGGAAATGTTAGGGAAATATTACTACATAACAACACCAGGAGGACTTACTGGGGCCAGCAGCAGAGCAATCTGCAACTGTGGCTGCTTTCTGTGGCTCTTGTGAGGCCCCTCTTGCTTCCGCACCCGCCGCACTGCCAGCTGACCCAGTCTTCTTCTTGTCCCTGGATGCTGATCATGTAAGACATAATTAAAGAGACACAAAATGATTGGTTTTACATAAATAAATATAACTGCTCTAAAAATATTTTTTACAGGAAACAGCCATTGAAATAACATTGCTGTATCCTAAACCATTCAGATCAACGTATTTGACAAGTAGTAGTCTACAAGTATGTATCACAGTTGAGTATCATCCGATCATCATTATTCCACAGTTCAATTCCGATTCCTGAATCCTAAACATACCTAGCCCGCCTATTCAAGACTTTTAAATGAATTGCAAACAGATTATATTTGCTTCTAAGTTCCGATCTCATTCCCAATCATCTCTCAGTCTCAATCATTCAACCCCCTTTGACGGGCCAATAATTACTAAGTTTGCCTTCATTCTTCTTAATGCATAGATGGACGCATGCATATTGCATATACCAAATTGGTTGGTTGCTATTCACTCACTATAGGAACTACAAAAAGTTCTACTAGGACTGAAGTCATGTGAGAGGACGAATCACTCAGGCCACTAAATTACAAAATAATACTAACTAACTAACTACAACCACTATCTTAGTGACAGGAGACAGGACAGCCTGACAGGACAAAGGAAAGGACTGGAGTCTTTCCTATCTTGATTACCTACCTAACTTAAGTTGTCTAACCTCTCTTACATAACCAGCCCATGTGAGCGCAAAGTTGCAAACAAGTACGATTAGTTAGTAGTGCCGAGCACCTATCTCGAAGCAACAATCACATAATATAAGATTTTTAAACATAAGTTACCTGCATGTAAGCAGCATCAGCATGTTAGCTATTTGCAAAAAAATGATATTTGCAATAACACAGAACAGAAGCTAAGAACACAATAGTAATATAAAAAGCTACTCACCAAGCCGCGGGACCTCATCACCTAGCAAGTCCAGCAGGTTCTGCTCCGGGTCCAGGATATCGGACCACTGGTGCGTTAATTGGTTATGGGTGCGCCAGACCCCAGAGCAGTGAAACACTGCTGGTGACACTCCCGGAGCCCGTACCCAAACCCAGGCCTGCCGCCTGTTGCCAGGGTAAGGGAAGGTGGCGCTGGATAAAAAAATACAATGCGGCCACCTCCTGCCTCTGTGAATAAGGCCAGTGGCGGCACCCCTTGTGGGTGCCGCCTTCCGCAAGGAAAGCGGTCGCGGCTCGCACTTCTCATCCCCTTGCTCTTTGCCATGGTTCTGGGTAGGTGGGGCAGAAAAGAAAAGGTAGGAAGTAATAAAGTAAGGAAAAATGAAGTAAAAAAAACAAGTAATAGAAAAAGAGTGAAAACGCACATAAAAAGTAGGAAAGATGCAAAATATAGAATTAGGGTTAGAGAGGGATAGATAATAAATAAAAAAAGATTTTAAATAAAGTTTCTAGAAACAAAGGAATGAAAAAATATACGGAAAATAGAAAACAGGCCCAGAACCATAGCAAAAAGTGAAAAATAATTAGACATGAGGGCTGTCTTGGTTGGAAAACTAAATGGTGCCATCCTCCTCCTCCACTTCCTCATACTTTCTTCTAGTGATGGTGCCAGGTTATACGTTGTTCACAATAAACTACTGCTAATAAAATAATACTAGGCCTAGACGAGATAAATTAAAATACACCACTTGGGAGTGGCCAATATGACCATCATTTTATTTATTGATTGAGCTTTAGAAAGTAAAAGCAATTCTTCTCTCATCTCAACAAACATGCACAGAATACCTTACTTGGGCATGCAATTTGCAGAGTAGCAGTACTAGCACTAGTAGCAGTAAGGACCAATGGATCTTAAAGTACTACCACTAGGCAGTCAACAAAATGTATGATGGGAGAGGGAAATCAGACTGAAAATCCAGAAGAAAGCAAGGTACCGACAGACTAATACAGAGTTGAGGTTCCGTGACGGTTCCGTGCAGTGAACCGCAAATGATCCATTTAGTATATCCTGGTGTTTCCGCTACGCTACAAGCAAGAGCACTCCTTCTATTGATATATTTCCGATCTACCCACGGCATCCATCTTAGATCATGGCCGCCATTTTGTGTTTCCTTGCCCTCACATATGCAATAGCCTCTGATCACTCCACTTTGATTAAGGACACGTAGCCTTAGCCGGAGATTCACCTCTTACATGACACGTACACCTTAAACCAGATCACGCTGTGGCTGCATGACTCGACAAAGGCTGCCTCCTCTGCCTGAGGCCAGTCCTGCCAAACTGGTCCTCGTGTCCATTGTACCTGATCATGATTAGGCGGCCGAAGCCGGTAGCCTTGCCCATTTACAACCCACAAACATCCCTTATCCCGCTTTCCTATCTTCCACACCTGGCTCTGTTTCTTTCTTTCTGAACCTTTATTAGGGGGAGGTAACGAACTTTACGATGAGGCGGTCCGGGTCCTGAATGCAATATTGACAGGGAATTGTGACAAACTAGTGGGAACCCCTCTCTTCGCAATGTTTGGCCTCAGATATTATCGACGGTTCCTGTGTAACGCCAAATATTTATTGTTTTAGACACAAAGGTTTTGGGAATGTATTACATGTAAAGAATTTGCCCCTAGCATAAAAAACAGTATATAAGGAGCAACCCACTTTGTACAAATTGAACAGGCTCCTGGTTACTGCCCGTGTGTAGTATCTATGACTTCTGTGTCCCTGCAGTAATAAACCTTTGGTCTTTGACGCCACCATCGAGAAGCCCGTGTTTCTGTTCATTTGTGCACCAAGGCAGGTTGGAACTCCGGGGTCTTTGGGTGTTGTACCCTGACACCTCTGGACGGAACCAAAAAGTCCAGAACTCCAATTGGCGCCCAACGTGGGGCGACGTCATTCGGTACCGGTCCAAAAGCCTGAAGAGTTCGAGAAGCTTCGTGTGAAGATTCCTGAGGGAGGCGCCCCACTTCATCGATCCCGGCATATCGCAAAAGTGGCCCGAAGTTCTCTTCCACGAGGGTTTCCCGTTCAGGACGGCTGCAGTGGGCCGTTGCCTTGACCGTCGCCCTGTCTTGGACCCGAAGAGGTGCAGTCCTTAGTACGGCGAAACGTGACGGGTTTCTCCTTGGTGACGTCTTCAGTGACTCAGTTAAGTATTTAGTGATAGCTAGCTGGTTACTTTTGTGAGGATTGTTAAAAATCCTTGATCGGTTCTTGGTTTGGTTTGGTTTTGTCAGATTATCACTGGTTGTTCTAGTTACGATAATCTATTTGGTTTAGTTTGGGTATCGATACATCAGTTCGTTTTGGTAGGCCTAAGTTCTTGGTTCGAGTGCACATATTTGTTCCGTGTTTGTTTGTTTTGTGTTCCGGACTGAAAATGGTAAGTCGGAAAATGTTGTCTTGTTTTAGTTGCAACAGTGACTCACGATTGGAGGACTCTTGTCTGGTTCCTCCGATTGGGACTCCCCTATATGATTTATATTGCAAGTATGGCGTGGGTCCTATATCTTATAATGAGATATGGGTCCGTTATTGTAAGAAGGATGGTGTCCTTAGTTGGCCACTGCATGGTAGTTTTGAACCAGAGATTCTCGACAACTTGGAAGCGAAATTGTTTAAGAAGAAAGCCCGGCCGGCAATGTTTGATTCTTTCCGTTATTGGCGAAAAGAATCCAAACAGAGAGAAATGAGAAGGTTGAAGAAAGAACAGAAAGAACAAGAAGAGTTAACTCTAGAACAAGCGACTAAACAGTTGCAGGCTAACGAGTGTGAGAAGGCTATAGATGTAGCCATTAGAGAGCATAATCTAGCGATTGACAAGTGCTATCCTGCCTTGCCATCGAAAATGGCTAAGATATTGGAGGATTCCGAAAACGATCCTCTGTTATCTTATCTGTTACGGTCACCTCCACCGTATGCACAAGGTGCTGCGGCTCCACTCGTCCCGAATGTTCAATTGCCGGTTGCTGGACAACCTGGTGCTCCTGCTCCTGTTCCTCAGAATCAAGTTCCTGTACCTCCTGTGATGAATGTAAATGTTCCTACAGCTCCTCCTCTTCCTACACTGCCAGCCTCTATACCTACTTCTGTACCCACTGTTCCTCAAACTATTTTTCTCGATACTCCTACTGTTCCGTTATCTATTCCTACCTCTACTGCGTTCTCTACGTCTGCGAGTGTACTAACTCCACTTTCTGTTCGTCGAAGAATCACTGATTCTGTTACTAATATGCTGTCTCCTATATATAAAACTTTGATTAAGACTCCTACTCCTGACTCTGTGCAGAGACGGAGTCAGCTTCCAAGTACCGAGGAACGGGGAGTTTTAGATTCCACGGCTCTCAGATGGATTTCGAAGAGTAGAAGATATAGTACGAGAGATGTGCTAGACACATTTATGCAGTGGGGGGAACCAACGCAACGGTACGTCTTTGATGAGATGTGCTCGTTGTTACGTGAAGAGATAGAAGAAGACGATGTTGAATCAGATTTGGAAGATTTAATTAGGGTTCAAAAAGAGTTTGCTGCTGGAATGATAGTGGGTGAGAATATAAAGGAAGCGATGGAACTCATTTTAAGTTTTAGGAATGATCCATCTCTTCGTTCACCGAGAGATTTAGAAAAAGGTAAAATGAAGCTAAGTCACCAATATCCTATGAGGGAGGTTCCTCCAATTTGGCGCGAAGCAATACAACGTGATGATAATGCAGGTATTGCAGCTGCTCCAGCACAGTTCCAACGAGTGTGGATACACATTCCATGGAAGCGAGCAGAAGTGTTAGCGGTGAAACAGGCCTTGCCAGATCCACGTAAGAATCCAGCCGGATATTACAAGGAATTGACACAGACAGTTGAGGCTTGTATAATGAACCTAGCCGACATCGATATGTTGTTTGGTAACGTAGTTCCGCAACCAGTGTGGGCTAAAATTCGTAGAGAGGATCATCAAGCTGCTTTAGGTGGTGATTGGGCAGCTATCACTGCAGCAGATGGTCAGCAAATAGGTGGTGCGAAACCCGAACCTTTAATTGCTAATCTGCCAGGTAGAATAATTGATCTAATGAAGACTCTGATGCCAGCATTACGTGTAAATTGGGACAAGTTGTCAGCATGCAGGCAGAAGAAAGACGAAAGTGTCTCCGACTTCTTCACGAGGTTTGAAGAGACTTTTGTGGATCATAGTGGTCAGGACATGAGTACAGAAGGAGGACAGAGATTGTTTGTCGATAAATTTGTGCATAATTTGTTACCTGAATTATGCAATAAATTAAAAGACTCAGAAAGTGCGTGGGCTGTATCTACGACAGCGCAAATACTTGCAACTGCACAGTACTACGAAAATAGAGATAAAGAGGAAAAGGAAAAATCAGAGAAGAAAACGAAAGATTTAAAAACTAAAGTTCTTTTGCAGCAGGCGTATCCACCTCGCGCGAATCAAACTAGTATGCAGCAAAACTCATACCAAAGGACAGATTATGGTTCATCAAGACCTCAATATCAGTGGAATCAGTGTGCGTACTGTAAGAAAGAGGGTCACTATAAAAATGAATGTCCGATCTTAGCGCAAAATAATGCAGCAGCAGCTCAGAGAGGTCGTGGTGGTTTTGTGCAGAATTCTAGAGGTCGAGGGCGAGGTGCTATGCCTCCACAAACGAATGATCGTCCCTCCAATCACTTTGATCAACGAAATGGACAATCTACTCAGCAAAATAGATCTCAACAATATCTTGTCGAGGACTATAATGAAGTAGATGAGGGTTATCAACAAAATGGGTACTAGGACAGCCATGGACAGAGAGAGGGAGTAGTATCAGTTCCAGTGGATCAGAGTGGGCCTTATGTCGCAGTAGCAACATCAGGTGTAGTCGAACCGTTTCTGTTGGATACTGGTGCCGCAAAAAGTTCTATCATTCATGCGAAACTCCCTGGCGCACCTTTGTCTGGCTCAACAAATGTTTCCGTAGGTTTTTCAGGCGCCCCTGTTTACAACCCGATATCTGGTCCTTTGTCTATTTCTGTTGGACCGTGTCAATTGAAAGCACCCCTGATTTTGACGACAGGTTGTAATGAAAACCTGCTTGGTTTAGATTTGTTAAAAAGACTATATGCGACATGGTACTGTTCTCCGGAAGGAGTACAGCTTACATTGGGTAAAAATATCACCTCTCCGATGTATTTGTCAATGGACGCACTCCAGCCGGAGCTACGTTCACTCCCTGATTCTCTTTGGGCGACTGGTCCTAATGATGTAGGTCTCCTAGAAATTCCACCGTATGTAGTAACTTTGAAAGCGAATGTGAAATTTCCAAGAATTCCCCAATATAAAATATCGAGTGAAGGTGAGCGTGCACTTTTATTGATTGTGCAAGATTTGATTAAGAAGGGTGTGGTTGAGGAAACTAGAGGAAATGTCTGTAATAGTCCTGTATTACCGATTCTGAAGCGAACTGATCCTACAAAACCTCCAGTTTATAGGTTTGTCATAGACCTTAGAGAAGTTAATAAGATTGTAATCCCGCAGTTTCCTGTAGTGCCAGACATTACTGCCTTGTTAACATTGATTCCTGCCACAGCCACATGGTTCTCAGTTATTGACCTAAAGAATGCCTTTTTCAGCATTCCGATAGCCGAAGAAAGTAGGGATATTTTCGGCTTCTGTCTAGGAGGTCGCAGTTTCAGATTTAAACGCGCTCCACAAGGCTATTGTGAAAGTCCATCAATTTACAGTCAAGCTTTAAAAAGCCAGTTAGATTCTTTTGTCCTTCCTCCAGGTTCTGCCCTAGTACAGTACGTAGACGATCTTTTAGTGGCTGCCGATGACAAGGAAACTTGCAAAGCAGCTACAATTTCCCTATTGCATCATTTGTCTAATTTGAATCACAAGGTCTCTCCTTCGAAAATGCAATACTGCTGCCAAGAAGTGACCTACCTAGGTCACCTCTTATCAAAGGAGGGAAGGAAGTTGACCCCAGAGAGAATAAAAGCAATTACGCAGATGAGTGTTCCACGCACACAGAGAGAAGTACGTGCCTTCCTAGGTATTACCTCTTACTGTAGGCAGTGGATTCCAAATTTTTCTCTGTTAGCGAAACCATTGGTAGCCTTGACTGGGAAAAATGTTCCGAGTCCGGTGCCATGGTCTGATGAATGTCAAGAGAGTTTTACTGAATTACGAAAAGCATTGTGCTCAGCTCCTGTATTGGGTACACCTGATTACAGTAAGCCATTCACGCTCTACGTTCACGAGAGAGAAGGTTGCGCGTTGAGTGTTCTGACACAGAAGTTTGGTGATAAACAACGCCCTTGTGCGTATTTTTCATCAACATTAGATCCGGTAGCCAGAGCGTTACCTAGTTGTTTGAGAGCTACAGCGGCAGCTGCAGCTTCCATTCGACAATCTGCTGGTTTGGTGATGAACAATATGCTAGTGGTCATGGTTCCTCATGCAGTGGATACACTCATGAACCGAACGAAGACACAACACCTTACTAGTGCGAGATTATCTGGTTACGAGCTGACATTACTAGCGAGTCATATTCAGATCAAGAGATGCAATGTATTGAATCCAGCAACATTGTTGCCGACTGATCAAGAGTCGAGTGATTCCGAGCCACATGACTGCTATTTCAAAACGGAGGAAGAGACAAAAGGACGCATCGATTTGAAGGATACTCCGCTATCCGACCCAGATGGTACGCTGTATGTGGACGGGTCATGTTTTAAATTGGAGAATGGTGATGTGACTGCTGCCTACGCGGTAACGACTTTGAAGACGATTGTGGAGACTGCAAGAGTAAGTCAGAATTCTGCCCAAGCTGCAGAATTAATAGCTCTAACAAGAGCGTGTGTTTTAGCGGAGGGAAAGAGAGTGAATGTGTTTACAGATAGTCAGTACGCATTTGGCGTGGCCCATAGTTTTGGCCGGTTGTGGAGAGAAAGAGGTTTCATTACGTCCCATGGGACTAAGATCCAGCATGGTCAGCTAGTTAACGACTTGTTGGAATCTCTAACCTTACCGACTGAAGTTGCGATTGTGAAGTGCAGTGCTCATAAAGCAATCACGGATGATGTTGGTCGTGGGAATGCCTTTGCTGATGAAATTGCTAAACAGACAGCTAGAGACACGATGAGTAGAATGTATGTTGCTACGTCTGCAAGATGGATTGCTGAGTCTGGAATGTGTGAGGACACTATGGAAAGTGTGAAAGAGATTCAGAAAGAAGCGACTGAGGAAGAGAAACGTGTATGGAGAGAAAGTACGGGCAAGTTGGACTCGAATGGATGTTGGATTGATTTGACAGAACAGCAGCGTTGGATGTTGCCCGATGCGTATGTGCTTGCAGTAGTGACAATGGCGCATGGAGTAGCGCATATAAGTTCTAAAGGGATATGTAAGATGTTGGCTCCAGTCTGGAAGAATGATGGAATCAGTAAGTGTGCAGAAAGAGTGGTGAAAAATTGTATGGTGTGCTTGATGCATAATCCTGGCAAGGGAACTCCAACTCCAGCTGGTCATTTCGCTCCTCCTTCCTGTCCCTTTGAAGTGATTCAGTTAGACTTCATTCACATGGAACGCTGCAACAATTTAAAGTACGTCCTGGTGGTAGTTTGTGCTTTTTCCAGGTGGATAGAAGCATACCCACTAAAGGACAACACTGCCCTATCGACTGCCAAAATTCTTCTCAAGGAATTTTTCCCTAGGTATGGAATGCCACGGATTGTATGGTCAGACAACGGAAGTGAGTTTATAGGGAAAGTTATGCAGAGTGTGTGTGCCGGTTTAGGATTGAAACAGAAATTTCACAGTGCAAACCATCCCCAGTCTGCTGGTTTAGTCGAGGGTTACAATGGCACCCTCAAGCTAAAAATAGCCAAAATACAAGCATCCACAGGTTTAGCCTGGCCAGACGCACTTCCTTTGGCCCTGTTATCAACGAGAGCAACAGTACATTCTAGAATAGGGCTTAGTCCATACGAGATTGTGTTTGGCCGCCCGGCAAATATCTGGGGTGTGCCAAGGCCTAAACAATTTTGCTCCATTGAATATCCTATGTTGATAGACTACCTTTACGACTTGACTGCTAAATTGAGTCTTATTCATCAACAGGTTTTCGATGCCTTGCCAAAACCTCCGGAGAGTCCAGGGCACCAGCTGAAACCGGGTGACTTCATTGTAATCAAGAACTTCGCGAGGACGAAGAACCTTCAACCAAGATTTGTGGGGCCTTTTCAGATCTTACTGGCAACGAGGACAGCAGTTCGTGTCGCTGGCCGCAAACACTGGATTCACGCTTCTCATGTAAAGCGTGTTCCGTTGCCGCTCCCTTACGACGACTGGGTGAAAAAGGGAATTGGTGCCTCCGAATCTGAAATCACACCGAAGTTCATCTCTTTCAGCGATGCCGAATTGATTACTGACACTTTGAAACCTGACTCTCCTCCTGAAAAAACTCCTTTGAACATTGAACATTTGTCCCCAGCATCAGAAGAAACTTTGCCACCTGCGAACTTAAACTCTGCAACAGCTGCTAGTGATACACTATTTTCCGATCAGACAGTACCAGCGAAGCAGAGATACAACCTAAGAAGCCATAAAATGGACAAATAAAGCAGGCAACTGCATATTGTGATTTTGATATATATATATTGAACTTTTGCCTTCAGCCAGGAAGTTTGCTATTGTTTATTGTTTTTAAAATTGCCTTGCCGTCTGGGTAGCCGTAGGGTCGTGGCTGTGTGCCTAGTTTGAATTTGCAGGGGTCTGACACAAGGTCGATCTTTCTGTTGGTTCTGGGAACTCCCAGGGCTGATAGAGGCATTTTCATCTACGTACACATCATCAGTGGTCGCGAGCGGATTGTAGAAGATGGAGCTTCCTGCGCTGCAACGAGAAAATGTGATTTATGTTCGCAGAAACAGACTTAATAGAATTCTTCATAGCAAATGTTTTCTGATGCAATGTGCCATTACATTTTTGATTGTTTTAGCAACATTGGTGGGTGGAATCGTCTTTAGCATAAATTTGATTTTTGTGCCAGTTTCTACAGTACCTCCCCTTGATCCTGCTATTTCTACTGTTTCTTCTATACACTCTTTTCACTCGTTTCCAGAACATGAGCAAGCCCGACGCTCAGAATTTACCAACAACACTTTTGTGCAGCTCTTGCACCAACACCAACTGGTAGTTAACACGACAGACTGTTGGGTGTGTGGCTTGATACCTCACACCATGGATAAAGGTATTCCCTATCTGGTTTTGCCTTACAGCTATAATGGATCATTTCAGGCCTTCCAAACCATCTTTGCTTATGCCCTTGAAACCTATCCTCCACGTCCACCGCGTTCCACTAAATATAACTCTGCCAATAAAGCTTTAGTCCAGGGAATTATTGACATGGTCAAGGACGTCAATAATACTCCATCTTACCCTAGAGACGAATTGCGAGTATATTTAAGTTGGAATACTTCAGAGTATCGCCTTAGTTTAGGAGAAAGCAAGCGTAAAAGCTCAACTCCAATCTGGGTCGTACCTCACCGAGGTCAGGTCTGTTTGCAAGGTAATGGGAGAAATCCAAGAGCTCAGCTAGGGAGGAGTGAGTGCGTAGAGACTTATGTGTTTCCGGCTAACTCTTCCCCTGCCTTTCTCACTGCTAGGGGTACCTATTTCATTTGTCGAGACAGAGCTTATACATGGTTGCCTGCCGACTTCTCAGGATCATGTTATATTGCTCGACTATTGCCTCCGACATACACTGCTTCACCTGATTACCACAGAACAAGAGTAGCGAGAGGTGTCTTCAGCAAGGAAGATACCGCTGGTCAGGAAGCTGGAGACTTCTTCAAAGGCTTCCTTCCGTTCTGGGGGCCTATGGCCAATAGTAGAAACATACGTCAGCTAACACGGGTAGTTGAATCTACTATTACCGAAACTGCTGGTGCCCTTAGCAATCTAACAGCTGAGCTTCAGGCGGATAGGCTCATGACGTTGCAGAACCGTATGGTTCTAGACGTTATACTTGCAGATCGAGGTGGGGTATGTAAAATGATCCAATCGAGCTGCTGTGTCTTTATTCCTAACAATGCTCCAACAGTCTATGAGGCGATCTCTAAGTTGCACAAGATTTCAGACTCCATACATGTAGACAAGGGAAACTGGTCCTTCATGGAGTGGTTTTGGACTCTAATCTCAGCGTGGGGATGGAAGGTTCTAATGGTCATTGGTGTCATCCTAGTATTCCTATTCTCATGTTGTCTGATTATCCAGTGTGGTCCTGCTCTGTGTAGTCTTTGTGCTTCGACTTGTCTCAGAAAACCACCTGCGTTTGGAGAAAAGACACGAGAAAGGATGATGATACAACAGCATGTCACTGACCTGATGAGCATAGAACTAGATTAATTGCCTATGTAAGGGCAAAAGGAGGGTCTGAGGTTCCGTGACGGTTCCGTGCAGTGAACCGCAAATGATCCATTTAGTATATCCTGGTGTTTCCGCTACGCTACAAGCAAGAGCACTCCTTCTATTGATATATTTCCGATCTACCCACGGCATCCATCTTAGATCATGGCCGCCATTTTGTGTTTCCTTGCCCTCACATATGCAATAGCCTCTGATCACTCCACTTTGATTAAGGACACGTAGCCTTAGCCGGAGATTCACCTCTTACATGACACGTACACCTTAAACCAGATCACGCTGTGGCTGCATGACTCGACAAAGGCTGCCTCCTCTGCCTGAGGCCAGTCCTGCCAGACTGGTCCTCGTGTCCATTGTACCTGATCATGATTAGGCGGCCGAAGCCGGTAGCCTTGCCCATTTACAACCCACAAACATCCCTTATCCCGCTTTCCTATCTTCCACACCTGGCTCTGTTTCTTTCTTTCTGAACCTTTATTAGGGGGAAGTAACGAACTTTACGATGAGGCGGTCCGGGTCCTGAATGCAATATTGACAGGGAATTGTGACAAACTAGTGGGAACCCCTCTCTTCGCAATGTTTGGCCTCAGATATTATCGACGGTTCCTGTGTAACGCCAAATATTTATTGTTTTAGACACAAAGGTTTTGGGAATGTATTACATGTAAAGAATTTGCCCCTAGCATAAAAAACAGTATATAAGGAGCAACCCACTTTGTACAAATTGAACAGGCTCCTGGTTACTGCCCGTGTGTAGTATCTATGACTTCTGTGTCCCTGCAGTAATAAACCTTTGGTCTTTGACGCCACCATCGAGAAGCCCGTGTTTCTGTTCATTTGTGCACCAAGGCAGGTTGGAACTCCGGGGTCTTTGGGTGTTGTACCCTGACACCTCTGGACGGAACCAAAAAGTCCAGAACTCCAGAGTCAGAGGCAGTTTGATTTTATGTAAAATAAAACAGACACTAGAAATATAAATTACAAAACTCTTTAGGTAATGCAGGCTTCTAAATAAGGTGCAGTAGAAGTTAGGGAAATATATATTAATATTAACAACAAGAGGACTTACTGGGGCCAGCAGAGCCATTTGCAGAGGAGCGTTCCAGCTGGGAGGCATCTCCAACTCCTGCACCCAATTCGGCTGACCCCGTCTTCTTCTTGCCCCTGGATGCTGATCATGTAAGACATAATTAAAGAGAAAAAAATTGATTTGTGTCAAATAAATATTAAAAATTCGCTCCAAAAAGAATTTTGGACAGGAAACCGCAATTGTATTACCATTGACCTATCTAATCAGATCAACTAGTAGTAGACTAGTATTGCGTTTTTCCACAGTTCCATTACGATTCCTGAATCCTGGTCCTAAACCTACCTAGCCTACCTATTGCAAAGACTTTGGACTGAATTGCAAAAAAATTAGATTTGTTTCTCTAAGATCTGATCTCATTCACAATCATCTCAACCCCGTTTGACAGGCCAAATCACTAAGTCTGCATTTAGTCTTCTTAAATGCATAGATGGACACATGCATATTGCATACACCACATTGTTTGCTTGCTTTCTATATTCACTCAATATACAAACTACAAAAGGTTCTACAAAGGACTAATGAGTCAGCACATGCGAGAGGAGGACACGTCACGCAGGCCGCTATATTACCAACTAATACTAAGTAACTAACTAACTAACTACCACTATCTTAGTGACAGGACAAAGGAAAGGAGTCTATCTCTACTAGTCTGTATACCTAACTTACGTTTTCTAACCTCTCTTACATAATCAGCCCAAGCGAGCACAAAGTTGCAAAAAAAGTAAGATTGGTAGCACCGAGCACCTGTCTAGAAGAATAACAATCACATAATATAAGATTTTTAAATGTAACTTACCTGCATGAAAGCAGTAGCAGCATTCTTGCTATTTGGGAAAAAAATACTATTTGCTATAACACAGAACACAGAATAGAAATAAAAAATTAGCTACTCACCAAGCCCCATGGCCTCAACACCTAGCAGGTCCAGTAGGTCCTACTCTTGATCCAAGATGTCGGACCACCGGAGGGTGAGTTGGTTATGGGTGCGCCAGATCTCAGAGCAGCGAAAAACTGCCCAGTGTACCCTCACCCACTGGCGGTGATGCTCCTGGATCCTGTCACCAGACCCAGGCCTGCTGCCGTCTGCCAGGGTTAAAGGGAGGTGGTGCTAAACCAGTGCAGCCGCTTCCACCTCAGAAAATAAGGCCCGGTGCTGCCCCCCTTCCAAGCGACGCCTTCCGCAAGGAAGGTGTTTCCTGGTCACACTCTGCTGCATCTTCTTGCTCTTAGCCATGGTTCTAGGGTGCAGGGCAGAAAAAAAATGTAGAAGTAAAAAATAAATTCAGTAGAAGAAGTAGGGAAGTAAAAAAGAGAGAGAGCAAGTAATAGAAAAACAGTACAAAAATGCAGTACAAGTAGAACAAATGCAAAATAAACACTTAGGAAGAGAGAGGGATAGATAATAAATAAAGATCAGAAAAAAGTTTTAAGAACAAAGGATTGAAAATATATATGGGGAATTCAAAACAGGCCCCAGAACAATAACAAAAGTAGAAAAACAAGATGGCCGCACCCATTAGCGACCGTGTGGTAAAGTTTGTGAGATTTTTCCCTCAAGCACGCAATCTGCATTGCCGAACGTCAGAAATGTCTTGCGATGAGTCGCAAATGGGCTGAGCAAGCAACACCGCCCACCCACGGAAATCTGCCTAGTAGTGCCGAGTTTTTTTTACTGCTTAGTGGAGTTCCGCGTAGCACCGCTACTCGAACTCCACCCAGGCTTATTCCTTTTTCACTACTAGGATAGGCCTCATCCACTCAGTGTTGGCATACAGTGGCAATGATCATAATCCAGAATTCCTGACATGTAACATTTATGGAGAGTGCTATCTGCCATCCACCTCATAGTATAACAGGTGTCCCATGTATCACAGGAGACTGGAAAGTGTCATGTAATGCAAACAGTGTAGCAGACAGCAAAAATAGTATTTACTCTTTCCATTGCAAAGGATAAACCCTTACCTCCTGGTCAGCACCCTGTCCCAGTCATCACTGATGATAGCTATGATGATGACAACCTATCCACCATCGACCACTACACCCTCAAGAGCTCCTGGACTCGATTGGAACACAATCATTGGTCCTGTGTGTGGTCAGCAGTGTTGTGGCATCTCCACGTAGCCATCAAACAACCAACAGGCACTAGCTACCACCACAACCCTGGACTCTGAGGGCCCACAGATCACCTTCCAATGGACTGCTATAGGAGTCCAGTGGGAGTTGGCAGATCAGGTGTGGACAGGGATGAAGACTGTATCAGCCACACTAGAGGGTGTCCATGGGTACCTCAGTTCCAATAGGGACAACTCAGCTGCCATCAGAGGCGCCTACTCTCTGATCCATGGCCTCGAACAGTCCCTAGATGAGCAGAGACGTTTTAAGGCATGGGCAAAGTGAGCTCTGGCCCAGGGCCCCAGCCTTTCAGGGGGCCCCCTAATAGAGCCCATTTGGTTCTGCTGAGTCTTACCGTGATTACCTTCTGTAATTGTTAAATAGATTGCTATGAATGTCATTTTCATGCAACAACCATGAAAAGTTTTTTGTTTTAAAAAAAAATCTAAACAGGACCTCACATAATGAGAAATGCGAGGAGGTTACAGTGATTATTTGCAGTAATATTAGTGAGCTGCTGCTGAGTTACAATACTGGAAACACACATCACTATCCCAAGCTATTAGATGTTAATTCATTTAGAATTTAGACGAGTGTGCCTGTGCACTGTCCGTGACCTGGCCAAAGAAGCTAAGAAAGAGATGTTATGTTATGCTATGTTATTTTATAAAGCACTTACAACAGGCACGGATACCAAAGAGTGTCCCTGCGTGAAAGCCAACTGCAGAAAACAAAGAGCACCGAGCTAGAAAGATCTGTGAGTTAGTTAAAAAGCAAGGTCTTTAACTGCTTTTTAAACAGCCTGAGATCCTGAGTGTTTTGCTACTCATAAGGAAGGGCATTCCAAGCTTTAGCTGCCTTAAAAGAAAGAGAGCTACCCCCGTTTGTGTAAGGAGAAATCTGGGGATAAATGCAAAATGTAATACGGCTGATGGCAATTGTCTTCGGGGAACGTAGAAATCAAAGAGTCTCCTGAGACATAGAGGCCCGGATTTATATAGGGCACCGCAGGCAAGAGTGAGGGCCTTGAACTGGACACGTTGCGCCACAGGGAGCCAATGCAGATCCCTTAGATGCTGCTTTGTGCTTGATCTGCCAGGGATATCAAGCAGCACTCTTGCTGACTCGTTTTGCATGGTTTGCAGCTTTTTCAGCTGGTATCCAGGAAGGCCAATATATAATGCATTAGCGTAATTAATACCCGACAAAATGAGCAGGAACTTTCTAAGTGATTTCAGTGTGCCAAAGCACACTCCGGCCAATGCGTTTATCTGCATAGAGAACCGGAGGTCCTCGCTAAACAAGACCCCCAGATTCTTACCCGGACTGCCAACTGAGTTAGGCCTGGGAAAATCTGCAGGCCAAAGATCTTCCCTGAAATGGGGAGGAAAGACCCATATAGAAGAACCTCAGACTTGTCCTCATTGCACTTGAGCTGAGCCCCAGCAGGCCAGGTAAAAACGGCTGAAAGACAATTTTGTGCTAAATCCGGGTACAAATCTTTTTCCTTCCACTTAAAGAGGAACTGAGTGTCATTGGCGTAAACTATGATCTTAGCTTCCCGTTCCTCCAACAGATAGAATAAAGGCATAGCATATACATTGAAGAGAAGGAGACTCAGACTGGAGCCCTGTGGAACTCCCGTGGTCACCTTTCTTGGGGCCGTGGAACACGGGGGCAGCCATACCTGCAGTGGTCTGTCCTCTAAAAATGATTTAAGCCAATCCCAAGTTAAACCTGAGATTTCAATGTTTGAGACGGGCCAAGAATTGGCGATGAGGCACCATATCAAAGGTGGCAGAGAAATCCAGTGAAATCAAGGCCGCTCTGCCGCCTGCATCCAAACATTCTCTTATAGCCTTCGACATCTCAACAAAGGCAGTCTCTGTGCTGTATGTTGCCCTAAATCCCAGCAGGGCTGGGTGGAGGGCACCAGATGACTCAACAAAGTTGGAAAGTTGTTTATAAACTGCCTTCTCACACACTTTTGCCACTGCTGGGAGGAGTGAGATGGGTTGGTTGCTAGCTAGCGTAGCAGGATCTAAAGAGGGCTTTTTTAACAGCGGAAGCCATTTAGCTGAAATTGGATCATAAAACAAATGTTGTTCTGAACACGGGTCCCCAAAATACGGTTGGCCCAGGGCCCCCAAATGTCACTGTAGATGAGATTGCTGATGTTGTAAGGCAGAGGCATCAACAACTGTCCTGCCAAAGTTGCACTAGTGATGTGGCCAAAGGGCTGGGGGCAATCCAAAATATCTTGGAAACCATGGAGCGGAAGCAGGGTACTCACATGGCTGGCATGACCGCCTACCACTTCAACATTGCTGCTGTGTTGAAAAACCTGCAGATCCTTCTCACTGCAGGGGTGCCGCATGCTTTGGCACAGATGTATGCTGCAGTAGGAATGTATCTGTGCCTCCCTCACCTGCCACAACTACAAAAACCTCACAGTAGACACTACAAACATCAGAGGATCAAGATGCGTATGATACCTCTTTTCAAAGAAAACATATGCCGTAGCATTCATCTGTGTCAAATATCCAATTTCTACTTAGCCCCGTTCTCACCAACATGCCTGGGAACATTTCCTATCACTGTCCTCAAATTGATTTAGACCTGTTCACCTTGGAAAATTGTGTACTGCCAATGCAGCCAATCCTCCCCAATGCTACTGCGAACACCCTGCTGACTGATATTTTCCTAATCCTCAACATGTCAAATTACATGTTCCCCTCAAGGGCTCTGTCTGAACATCTACTCGCTCTACAGATTCTTTGGGGTTGTCATCCTGTGAACTGTCCCTGCGTGCCCAAATAGAATTTGCACATGTAAATAAATGAACCAATAATCATTAGTTGTCTGCTGTCTATCACTATGAGTCAGGACACATGTGAAAATTGGATAATCTGTGTGACAACTACAAACAAATGGGAAAAGGGATATCATTGTATCTGCAGACTCTGGTACAATGCTAGGCATTGAGAGTTCAAATAATGTTTAAAGCACATGATGTGTGATTTGCAATGAGTGCATACTCAGGGTGGCAACAATAATGTGCAACTGGTGTTATGCAGTCAATATGAAGGGTAATAACATTCCACCCACAAGTCATATTTTTTATCCATGGTAGCTAGCGGAATACACCTTATTGTGTTGTCAAGTACATGTGGCAAGTATATCAGCCGACATACCAAATGTATATGCTGAACTCATAGGGCACAACATCCCTCAAAGACATGTTGCATTTGAAACACACAATATTCTTGTATTTGGCAAGATATTTAGCACTCTCTGATCATGCATTGAGAAAAGGCGCATATCGTGGCCAACATTGTTTGAATGTCAGATCTTGTGAAGTCATGGGCAGAATAACAGATCAGGAAACCAATCACACATGGTGTCCAACACTCCAAGCTATGATTACTGAAAATATCCTGCATTAGCTGAGCTCAATAGATCACTGAGACACAGGAAACAATACTTACAACTTAATTAAGGTTGACAGTCTTGGAATGGTATGCTAAAACTATAACTGAGGTAGTCAAGCATTTATTCCCAATAGTAAGGTGCAGCTCGCAGTCTGTTTTTTGTGATACTGCCTTGCCTTTCAAGGATTGAAG
This sequence comes from Lissotriton vulgaris, assembly GCF_964263255.1. Taxonomy (NCBI): domain Eukaryota; kingdom Metazoa; phylum Chordata; class Amphibia; order Caudata; family Salamandridae; genus Lissotriton; species Lissotriton vulgaris. The sequence continues at coordinate 1,037,733,442 of NC_141694.1, forward strand.
TCTGCTGCCTTTGCTGCCTTTGCTGGTGATCGTATCTGGAGCTTGGACAGATAGACAGCTTGGGACCAGGACTGCGAAGCCCACCAGGCAGTGCGATATCCATACTGCGCACACCTGCCGCCTCTTCCCGTGTCTCCTTCCCTCTGCTGCTTGTCCTGCCTGCCTTTAAAACACGACTCGTGCCCCCCGCTCCGCGGGAGCCGCTCGCAGTCGGTTTTTTGTGATTCTGCCTTGCCTGTCAAGGATTGAAGTCTGCTGCCTTTGCTGCCTTTGCTGGTGATCGTATCTGGAGCTTGGACAGATAGACAGCTTGGGACCGGGACTGCGAGGCCCACCAGGCAGTGCGATACCCATACTGCGCACACCTGCCGCCTCTTCCCGTGTCTCCTCCCCTCTGCTGCTTGTCCTGCCTGCCTTTAAAACACGACTTGCGGCCCCCGCTCCGTGGGAGCCGCTCGCAGTCGGTTTTTTGTGATACTGCCTTGCCTTTCATGGATTGAAGTCTGCTGCCTTTGCTGCCTTTGCTGGTGATCGTATCTGGAGCTTGGACAGATACACAGCTTGGGACCGGGACTGCGAGGCCCACCAGGCAGTGCGATATCCATACTGCGCACACCTTTCGCCTCTTCCCGTGTCTCCTCCCCTCTGCTGCTTGTCTTGCCTGCCTTTAAAACACGACTCGCGGCCCCCGCTCCGCGGGAGCTGCTCGCAGTCGGTTTTTTGTGATTCTGCCTTGCCTTTCAAGGATTGAAGTCTGCTGCCTTTGCTAGTGATCGTATCTGGAGCCTGTACACATATAGACAGCTTGGGACCGGGACTGCGAGGCCCACCAGGCAGTGCGATATCCATACTGCGCACACCTGCCGCCTCTTCCCGTGTCTCCTCCCCTTCAGCTTGTCTCCAGTATTTTTGGCGGTCCTACAGCGCGTCAGCGGGACGCGTGCGCGGGATGCAGCTCGGGACGAAGCCCGGACAATGGGCGGACAGTCTGAGACAGTCCGAGACTGACCGCGACTGGACTGGGCCAGGATTCTTATCCGTTGCTTTTGTTGCCTCCCCGCGGCACTGTGACCGTAAGACTTTTTTGTTGTTGAAACCCCTGCGTATTGCTGGTGTTGTGTTACATTGCTAATTGTTATTCTTGGCGCTATTTGAGTTTCTTGTACAACTGTGGCACCAACTTATTGTGTGTAATATGTCTAAACAGAAGTCTTCTTCTGCTACTAATACAATAGATAACTACCTAGTACAGGTAGTTAGTAAAATTAACAATTCTAGAAGGATATCATTGGGCTTGAGCTTGACTCCCTTAATCCCCACAGAGAACTCCCTACTAGAACCGAACCAGGTTAAAGTTCCGATACAGGTACATCATAGTGATTCCTTTGATAATGTATTTACTCAGGAAGATAACCCCGACCAACCTACTTCCAATGCTATTAATTTGGTAAATGATACCTTAGATCAATCCAACATGACCCAAGAAAAATCACTCCCATCCTCCCCTGCGTCTGTCCCAGTAACTAGAGCAGTAAGAGCATGTAGAAAGGGCCAGAACAAACGTGGTGGGTTGCGCTCTAGTAGGAAAAGGATTGCCTCCCCTCCTAAAACTATGCCCATAAAAGATACAACTGGGGAGCTTGTTGAGAAGGTGTCATTGGAGGATGAGCAAATTAAAACACTTGTGAGTATGATAGATTCTAAGATTAAAAATATTGTTAAACCGTTGATAGCCAAAATCGATCACTTAACAGCAGAGATATCTAGGCTTGGGGGTATCATAAACCAGACAGTGGAAAAGGTGGGCAACACACCAACCTTAGCCCCAAGTAGAGCCGATCCCATAGTAAATGCACCAGGTGCTGGGATAGAGAGCAGGGAAAAAACGGCCCCAATTCCCCAAATGCCCCCTCACTGTGTACCCAATAAAAATCAGGGAATTAACATCGAAACTCAGCCATCCAAATCCACGAGCACAGGTATTGAGAAAGGCCCTGTCCAACTTATAGTAGAGGCTTCCGCCCTAGTTTTGGTCCTGGCCAATGTACCTCCTTTAAAGCAGGGCCAAGTAGAACCTACTGCTTCTTTGATTAGCAAAGCTTTTCACTGGCTATCCAATAACATGGTGATATCCCCTTGGGGTAAACAGCAATTAGCAGAGGAAATCACTATGGCAAGAAGGGTGGATTGCATAGGGAATGGTGTCAAAAAATTCAAAGGTGACTGTGTAGTCCTGCATTTTCTAAACCCAGAAGTACTCCCTGAGGTTTTGAGGAATCTTTTCCCACCACAACGTAGGAGCACAGACATTGTTCCATTAACTTTGGATTTTTTCTATCATAGCAGTAAAATAGGGAACCCGAGTATCTTAAAGACAAAATGGAACCTGGTATCACACAAGTGGGGTAGGGTCCCCCAACCTAGTGAATGGGAAATCAATAGGGAAAATCGATTTGGGGTGTTATCAAACTTGAACGAATGTGATTGACTTAAACTGGCTGATAGAGCAGTGCCAAACGAGCCAGCGGAATCAATTCATAAAGATACCCCCACAGAGAAGGAGCAATGTTTGACATATGCTATTTCCTCGTTTACGGGGAAAAGGGTAGAGGAAGCACTTACTCTAAGTAGTAGAAATATGAACATTCAACTGGAACGACAGTTAGACCCTTTTATAGTGGAACTAGCTCCCGACTTAATTGCACCTATCCTCGAACCCCCATGCCATAATAATACCAATTTAGATTTAGAAATGGGGTGGGGGGGATGATCTACAAGGTTCTTCCCTTCCACAGGTTCCACCTGAGGTAGTGGTAGATAGTATAGAAGAGACAGGGCTGACATTTCTTTCCTGGAACATTGCTGGAATCACCAACAAGTTGACATCTCCTGAATGGTGCACATTTATAGATCAATATGACATCTTACTGTTCCAGGAAACATGGTCTGTGACCCCAATACTCAATCAAGGGTACCTTCATTTTTATATCCCAGCTACAAAAAACCCTAAGGGACGACCAGTAGGGGGACTAATAATCTGGGTTCGCCAAAATTTATGCTGCAGTATTCACCAAAGGAGCTCCCCACTAGCAGATATATTGCCAATTACTCTTACCTGGGCCAATGGTCATGGGATGGTCATATTTAATATCTATGCCAGGGGAATAGCGGGTGGTAAAGCATCAGAAGTAATAATCGCTTTGGATCATGAGCTTGAAGTTCTCCCAACATACTTGCCTTTCATTGTAGGGGGCGATGTTAATACCACTTTCGAACCGCTTGGTCAAGAAGACCAAACCATAACAGAAGAAGAGGATAGCAAGTGGGGCATCCCACAGTTAGAACTCCCTGTAGTTAATAGATGGACAGCGGCGGCCATCCAACTGAAGGCCCTATGTCTGGCAAGAGGACTTAGAGCAGCAAACGGAAGAACTCAATCAGATCGACTGGGGAATAAAACATTTAATAATGGCAGGTTCTCCAGTCGAATAGATTATATCCTAGTGGATGCCATACCAGCAGATGTGTTCTTAAGCGATTGCCCATCCTGGTGCCAGTATTTTGTGTGGCTAGCAAACTCTGTGGCTAGAGGTGCACCTATACCTACCTCTTGGAAGGGTGCAGAAATTATTCCAGTATTTAAAAAGGGAAACAAATCATTACCCAGCAATTATAGACCTATTAGTCTTATAGACTCTGCCCAAAAAATAATAGGTCGCCTAATACAAATTACAAACCTGGATCGATGAAAGCAATATTTTATCCCCATATCAAGCCGGGTTTTGTCCCTGCACAAGCTCAGTTGGCCAGGTCTTTTTTTTCATAGCTCTGTACTGGAGGAATGTGTTGCTCACCAATGGAACCCTCTACGCTGTATTCGTAGACCTAAAATCAGCTTTTGATCTAGTTCCTCGTTCCAAACTTTGGGGGGTACTTGCTGAAGCTGGGATGTTCCCGGAACTATTGACGCTACTCGTCCGCCTACATGAGAACAATTATGCGAGAATCAGGTGGGGTGCTCAGGGCGAGGTGACTGGCACATTCCCTGTCGAGCGTGGGGTTCGGCAGGGGTGTGTCTTGGCACCGACATTGTTCTCCATTTACATCAACTGGATTGTAAACCATCTAAGCCGTTCCCCTACCGATGCACCGATTTTGGCTGGAGCTCGCGTACCTGTTCTCATGTTTGCGGACGACACGCTCATAGTTTCCCGTACACCAAGTGGGCTCCAGAAGGCAGTTAACGCATGCGGAGAGTTTTGTAAAGCACATGGACTTGAGATAAATACATCTAAGACCAAGTTCATGTGCTTAAACCAGCGGAGTACCTTTAGGGGTTCAATACATTTTGATGGTATCCCATTGGAACAGGTTGAAGCCTTCACATACTTCGGGATAAACCCCCAAAGTAACCTGAGTTGGAAAAAACATATTGATATGGCAGTGCTAAAGTTTCATCAATTGGCAGGTATAGTGGCTCACAAACATAAAATCTCACTGACCAAGCCCATTACCCCTGCCCTCGAAATTTACAACATGAAGGTAGTCAGTGCCTCCCTATATGGCTCGGAACTTCGGGGTTTCTCCAAACTGAAACAATTAACATTGGCGGAAAATAGCTTTCTCCGTCGTCTGATTGGGGTCCCCCAAAGTACTCCCACCGTAGCATTGGCCTATGATCTGAGCAGGAAAAATATCAAGGATTTGGCACGGCTACGCCCGCTATTATACTGGAGACGCCTAATGACCACGCCTGAACTTGAGCACTTTTCAAATGCCCTAAAGGATATCATATGGGCAGATCGCTTTCATTCGATTCTGTGGTTAAAAGAAATAAGAGGATTGCTCAGCAAGCTGGAATTAGACCATTTATGGAATTCTCCTAATGTTGAAAGTTTCCCACCAAAGGCTGCGCTAAAGAATATGTACTGGGAAATGGTATGGTCGTCTAACCATTGCACAGGTCTTAACACAAATTTAACAGAACGTTATTTAAAAATCAAATCTGTACCATCTTGCGAACCTTATTGGGACATTATCGAAAGACCATTTGACAGAAAACTGTATTTTCAATTTAGAATTGGAACGCTTATTATAAAGGCGTTTACTTGCAAATGGTCGGCAAATCAGGACAATAAATGTCCCCATTGCAAAGACTTGATAGAGAATACAGCCCATATACTGTTTGTCTGCCCCCTATATGTTAATCCACGACGCAAATGGATATAACCAGTGTGCCTAAATTTAGGAACACGTAGGTGCACAGAGGCAATAAGAATATTGGAATCAGACTGTACACCTTACCTGGCGATTGCTGTCGCAAAATTCCTAAGTTGGTCATGGATTATACGCACCCGCACTTTACAGCAGCTAGGCGCTGTCTAAAGATTTCCTTGATATGATTGATTGTCATGATTTTATGTAGCTAATTTCGTAAACAACAGCATTATGTTTAATAAGTTTCTTAACTGATGTTGATTTTAACTTTGTCTTAGTATTTATTGTATTGTGTAAGTAGGAATGTAGAATTGCTTTTATGACTGTTGTCGAATAAAGCTTTGAAAATTGAAAAATTGTAATAAGTAAACAAGAGAAGACAAGTTGAGTTAAGAGCTATAATCATATAAAAAAGTATTTATGAGTCCCTGGTTAGGGTTAAGAAGCTGGCATTTAAACATTATATTTGACACCTCATGATTAGCAGCCTCCAGAATAAGGAAATGCCCAAAATTTGGAAGTTTGTTAAGAAGGGATGTGGTAATGGGACACCTCTGGGAAGATGCATGGTACCAGAAACAGATTTGGTAATCTTCTTAGGTGATATTTACAGGCCCAGGAAGGAAATTGTGAGGAGGAGTCGTTAGAGTCGTTCTCCGTCCAATCTTTGGTCAAGTTAATGACCGCTTTAAATCTGACTAAAGCAGCCAGACCAGATAATCTCGCTGCAATTGTGATCAAGACAAACCCTCTGAAGTGGGATACCTTTTTCTTCAACGGTTTTTAAAGTCATAAAAAAGTTGAGTATATTCCTACTTAGTGGCCGATTACGAGTCATCCAGAAGAGCATCCTAGAACCTTTCGGAGTTGCACCTTTCAACCAGGTCCTACTGGGATTCGCTTTTCCCAAACAACGCATTACAATGCCCAAAACCCATTCTTACAGACCAACTCGGTTATTTCAAATCCGTCTTCATTTTCCCAACAAGAAGCCTCTGGAAATGCAGAATGGAGTTGCTCGGAGGCACTTCTGAGTCTGAATCCAACAGAACATGTATGATGCATACTTCCTATGTACCTAATCGGTCGGCACAACCAACACATCAGAGCATCTGGAAGGGGAGTATTTCAGCTCCGAATCGCACCACATGATTCCTGCGACAGAGACTGCACAGCCGTGTATCCTCTCATGCATGTGATCCCCCTACTCTACATCTACCAATAGTACTTCAACCCCAACCGACGCATTCATAGCAGACAGCTTCCCTGGGAAAGACAATACAAGAGAAAACAGGGGCGCAACTACAGCCAAAAGTAGGGGGGAAACAATTTCCAGCAATGTAGTGTCAAATTAGTGGTTGGGGCAAATCCCCCAAGCAATGTTGAGACAATTTTGAGTTTGCTGGGCAAATCCCTCCAGCAATGTTGAGACAATTTGGGGTTTGGTGGGCAAATACTCCCAGCAGTGTTAAGCCAATTTAGGTGTTTTGTGGCAAATACCTTCAGTAGTATTGAGACAGTTTGAGGTTTAGGGGGCAAATACCCACAACAATGTTGAGGCAATTTGGGGTTAGGGGGGGAAATCCACCCAGCAATGTTGAGCCAATTTGGGTGTTGGGGGAGCAAATTCCCCCAGCAATATTGAGCCAATTTGAGGTTTAGGGGGTAAATCACCCCATCAATGTGGTGCCAATTTGGGGATTGGGGGCAAATCCCCCCAGTAATGTTGAACCAATTTGGGGTTGGCGGCAAATACCCCAAGTAATGTAGTTTTAAATTGGGGTTTGGTGGGCAGATCCCCAACGCAATGTTGAGCCAATTTGGGTTTGGGGGAGCACATACACCCAGCAATGTTGAGCCAATTTGGGGGTTGGTGGCTAATACTGCCAGCAATATAGTGTCAAATTGTGGGTTGGGGGCTTATACTCCCAGCAATGTGTCCTTCACTAATGTAACTGGTGCTCATGCAAAGTGCCTCAATACGTCTGTGTGGAGTATAAGCTGTACAAAACAGCAAAATAACAAAGCTTAGGTTACCTTGCAGGCAATTCATTCTCACACTGTGGCAGCAAATGTAAGTGTCATCTATAAGGAATGGGAAGAGTGGAGATGCATGTGCTCTAGGGTCTGTTGAAAAACCAACAAAGCCAAGTCAACTAGTAAATGCTCACTTAAAAACCTGAGAAGTACTCAGGTGCTGCTGCACAAAGACAACAGACCAGCCACCCACAACAGCTCAAGAACTGTCTGTGTGCGTTAGGAAGCTGTCTCAGCCTAGGCTGACACACACAAATGGGGGGGGGGGGGGGGAGTTGAAGAACATATAGCCCTGTGGGTGTTGAGCTCTACCAGAAAGTGTTCTGTATAGGCTTGGATTGGGAATGCGGGCAATCAATCATTGGCTGATGTGCCGTGCACCAGGGTCACCCGTGGGCTGGTTGTTTTGGGGCCTAAGAAAATCACCCCAAGAGACTGACACACAGTCCCCACCAGGCCACTGCAATGTGGTGCCAGTATCTTGTCTGCTCCACAGCTGTGCTGCAAATTGAGGCCGGGGGTCAGCCTTTGGACATACTCATCTTGGCGCCCTGCCTCGCATGCCCTGATAGAAGTGTCATATCCCTCACCCGCCCATCACTTTCAGGTCATGACACGAGCATGGAGGTTGATTTGCATGTAGGGGCCTTGCAGGGAAGAAAGTCTCATTTGAACAGTCTAACCTACCCCCACCCCCTTGAACAGCAGCCGTATGCTTTTTGAAACCTCCCTTTCCAGGGAAATGCACAGAGGCTAAAAGGAAAGTGATGGTCACGGAATGTGTGCCAATTACTTTCAGAGTGCCCAAGCATCATTGTGATGCCAATCCAACCATGGTTACATAGCATGTTGTGTATGTCCAAGGAGAGAATGTCCTCATCAGGTCGGTACAGTCAGACCACTAAATTATAGAAGGAACACACATTTGACGCTGGGACAGTAATGGCCATAACCATATATATGTATCTATCACAAAGTCTATGCATGAGTCCCCCACAACACACAATGAACCATTGCAGGGCAACAGAACTCCAATGTACTCACAAAAGTATGATATTGTGATGATTCACGGAGGATTGAGTGGGTTGGAAAGTCGAACAAAACATTGCCCGGTGATTGCTTAGTATTGTCCTTTGCTTCCCAAACCTTGGTCCGATCTATCCTAGATAGGGTGGGTAACTGGCCGGTTAGAAACAAGGGGATTAGTGTTGTTCCTCTGGGTTTTTTTATCATCCCCCCAGTTTTATTCAGTGCCCTAGAGAAGAGGGACTGCATATGGGTCCCCTACACTATGCTTATGCGGTGCCTGTACAGAATTATTTTGAAGCTCTCAACAAAATAGAAGACATAGCTTGACTGAGCACTCCAATTTTACCCCCATGATTTAGGTGGTGGGCTTGTTGAGGGTCAAGCTGGGGGTTCTGTAGAGCAGTTTAATAGGCCAGTTAGCACTAATTTAATAGAAACCTTATCCTCTCCACTGACTACATTAAAGCCACTGGAGACAGACAATAGCAGAGTGTTTCTGGCATTTCAGTCTGAACCTGGTCAGTCTTGTATTAGCCCGCGGGTACCGCCTTGCATTGAGCACTCTTCCCCCACTGAGTTGTGATTAATAAGTTCTGTGCCCACCTCCATCACCTCATCCTGGAATATTACATCCTGGAAGATCGCTGGGCTGCGCGCCAAAATTCAAAATCCTGTTTGGTGTGAGTTTATTCAGAACGTTGATATTTTGTGTTTGCGGGACACATGGTGCATAGAACCAATCCACATCAATGGTTTTAAGACATTTAATACCCAGGCAGTAAGGGGTCTAAGGGGGTAGACCAAATGGGGGACTTTGTATCTTCGTCTCAAACAGGCTGGTGGTGGATAACACAGTTTTTCATTCGGGGGGATTGTTATTAGCATATAATTAAACTATCTTTTACTGCAACCCACTGATTTTGGTAAATTTTTATAATAATGTTCCAGCGGGGGATCTTAGTACTGTGGTCAAGAACTTGAGTGGGGCTTTGAATGCCGTTTGTAAGATGGGCTCTAAGGATAGTTCAATCATTTTGATGGGGGATTTCAACTGTGCGATGTGTTATCTTCTTTATATTAGATTGTGTGGTCTTGTTAACGATGAAGGGGAGAAAACCACCCATTTCTGTCATTCAACGGTGGGGGAGCTTTTTAATGAGCTTTTGCATCTTTTTGACTTGGGTTCTGCAAATGATCTTTTAACCACCCCTGAACTCATGCCTTGTACTTTTAATGGTGGAGGACTCACCTCCACCATTGATTTTATGTTGGTATCTCGGATTTTGGCAACTAGGGTGCTCTCTTTTAAGGTAGAGGAGATTTCTTTGAGTGACCATTTTCTGCTCTGCTTAATGATTAATCAGTCTACGCCTAAATGCAACAGGAACAAAATAACTAACTCAGTTATAGGTAGCCTAGAACTGAATAAAATTAATGGTTACTCTTTACGGTGGTCGAAAGTGGACCCTGATCAGTTGATGAAGCAGTTAATCTTAAATTGTAAACCTGCTCTTGATATCTGCTTGAACAAGCTTTCCCCCAGTGATTGCATTGTACACTCCTTCCTCGAATTATCAAATGAGGTGAGGAATCTACTCTGTGTTCAATGCCGTAATAAATCTAATGAGTGGTTTAATCAAAATGTACCCAAGCCCATTCAAATTTAAAAGTTGAATTACATAGGCAGCCTAGATCATCACGCAGGGTTAGATTGGCAAGATTGTAATATGAAAGGGGCCATTGCTGAGAGAAAATGCAGTTTGAGAGGTGAAGCCTGGGAAACACTGCAATCTGCGGCCCGCCAGAAAGATAGCGTGGCATTCTGGAGAGCAGTTATAGCCCCTTTTCTCTCTTCAGGTGAGAGTCCATCAGTTGAGATTGCCATCTCAGAAAATTAATGGGTTACGTTTTTTTCTAACCAAGGCAATTTTGACTTGCTACCGACCGTTACCTTATTAAACTGTCAGGTTAAGAAGGACTAGCAAGTCATGCTGGAAGAAGTAATTAGAGCCCTCTCTCAGAGCGAGGGTGGTAAGGCCCCTGGTGCCAATGGAGTGCCAGTGGACTTGTTCAGATCTAATGTTAATTTTTGGGGCCCTATAGTAACTCAAGTAATCATTGCCACTGCCGGGACGATACTACCAAAGACATGGGTGGAATCGATTATAATCCCTCTTTTTAAGAAGGGGGATTGTCATAGCCCTGGGTGTTATAGACCAATCTCCTTGTTGGACTCAATGATAAAAGTGGTGTGATGTGATCTTCTGGAACGCTTCCAAGACTGAGCTGAAGATAATAAAGTCCTGTCAGACCTACAATATAGCTTCCGAGAAGGGTTAGGCACCATAGAGCAGAATTTAAATCTGGCGATTTTAATTGGAAAATATACAAGAGTGAAAAAGGGAAGATTATACCTAGCATTTGTTGACCTCACTACAGCCTTCTACTCATTGAGGCATGGAAGACTGTGGGAGATCCTCGCAGGCATGGGTGTGGATCTTAATATTGTCGCTTTTTTGCAGCGCTTGTATAATGGTGCCTCTGCCAGAGTGCGTTATGGTGTGGATGGGGAGTGCACGGAAGCTTTTCCCATTCGGAGGGGGGTCAGGCAGGGCTGCGTCCTGGTCCCCTTCCTTTTTAACTTATATATAAAAGGACTGGGAGATGAGTTGCTCAGATCAGGCTAAGATTTCCCACAAGCCTTATGCGGAAGACGCAGTCTCAATGGCGCGAACACAAAATGGCCTACAACGGGTCTTAGACAGCTTTAATGTATTTATGAAGGATTTAGGATTAGGAATTAACATCTCTAAGACCTTTGTCATGAGTTGCGGCCAAGGGGGTCAGAGGGGTAGGGTTAGGGATATGTTATTGGGTGGTAGGAAGATAGCACCAACCAAATCCTTTACATAGCTCGGCCTCCCATTTAATCATAATGACACGTGGTCTCAAACGATATCTACAAAAAAACGTGTGTTTATTAGAACAACCAGAGCCCTTGCCACCTTTGCAAAGAAGCTGGGTAGGAAGCCGCCAGGGGAGCTCCTGCAAATTTATAAGGCAAAATGCATCTCAGTAGTGATGTATAGGGAAGGGGTTGGGGCTTTGCTAAGACGCACCCTCTGCAACTTGTGCAAAATTATTTTCTGCGCTAAATCTTGTCTGTTCCGCAAAGCATGCCTTCCTTTGTTTGCCATGAGGAGTTGGGTCTTCCTTACATATCAGACCTTATTAAACTTGAACCAATGCTCCGGTGGCATAGGATATGGTCCAAGGAACAGACTCAGTTAAACAGAGAGATTATGTTTGACAGTCTGAGAGTGGAAGGGGCTTTGTAGATCCTCTGGGTCAAGTTTGTACGTAGCTTCATGAAGGATTTAGGACACTTGGAATATTTTACAAACCCAAATTCCATGTTGTCGATTTCTACAAAGGCCTTAAAATCTGAGGGTCTCTAACTGTTGGGTGCATTAAGAATAGCAGGCACAACTTCTTAATGCTGGCGCAACATCAATTAACACTCAACTGCCCGGGGATGAAGTCGTATTTATCCTTTGTATCCAGCAGTTTTAATAGGATGCTTTTAACAAGATTTAGATTGGGCATCATTCACATACTAGTAACTATAACTAAAATGAATGATTGGTCAAGAACTCTGAATCTATGTCCTTGTGACTCTCAATCTGTGCAGTCCACAATTAATTTAATGTTTTTTTGTAACTTTTATGTGTCAGTAAGGAAAGTATGGATACTGCCTCTTTTAAAATTCCAAGGTCTTAGACAATGTCGCCCAGCCCTCCTTCGACTCCAGTTTGTGTAGAACTAACATATTGCCTGGAGGATAGCTATGTACCTGAAGAACGTGCTCTGGCATAGGAAAAGTATGATATTTGTTGATTTTCAATGGTTGGGATTTATCCATAGTTCTTGGTGGTTTCAACTAAATATCATTTTATAGTTTTTCTGAAGTTGTAATGTTTGTCATATGTTTGTATCCTTGTGTAATCTGCTCAGTCCACAATGGAATTTTAATGTTTGTTTTATGTGCTTTTATGATTGTTATATGAACAGTCGAATAAAGCTTTCAAAGAAGGAAAGAAAGACATAGCATTGTTGCATATTTTTAGTCCGATATTTGTTCCTCTGCTACACATGTTTAAGAAGATTCTGAGTTTCTCAATTGACAATTGTCTTATTTTACAGATATTACTGCGCTGTCACTTATATACAGAAGCTGGGTTATGTCTTTGGAACACTTGATCCCTATATATGTCTCCCTTGGTACTGGTGTACCTTCCTTCACTTTTTACAAATGTGCATCTCTGTCAACTGCAAAAACGAAAGTATGCTGCTAAAAATAGCTTTCTTCATAAAAAAAACTTATTTTCTAGTATGCTTCCATTCGCCCTCAAAGTGGCCCACAGTTTGACTACGTTTTACTCTGATTTTAGAGAACTTGCTTCTACAGTAAAGGCACTAACCTATCTAACGTTTTCATTCTATATAGAATATGAATGTACAACTTACTATTTATTATTCATTGGAGTTCAATAGAATGTTTCTCATATTTTCTTTTATTTCTTCTGTAGAACTGAGCAAGGAAATTGGTGAGGTGAAGAGAATGCACAAAAGCACAGCAGAGCAACAAGGACAGTTACTGTAGTAGAATGCAATGGAAAGTGATTTGATAAAGTAATGGAAAAATTAGACGATGGAAAGATAGGAGAAGCAAAATTATACATTTGGTACGGAATAGTATGAGAGGGTGTAAGGTGCAATATAGAGGAAACACCAAAAAAGACGCAACCACACTGAACAATGTGTGCCTCACTATAATTTTATGACCTTTTCATGTGTTACTTCTTAACCGTGGAAGAGACACTAAGATAATCAGAAGCATTCCATATAATAAGGTATACTGAAAGTCAATAATATATAGTGTCACAAGACAAATGTTTATCACTGCATTTATTTAATGTCTTCTTGAATAGCCCTTACGCCTTGGCATTTTACAGCAAATTGACTTCATTACTCTGGCACACTATAATGCAATACTTAATTTTTTCTCATGAAAATCAATTTTTCCTATTATTGTTATCCACCACTACTGACAGCTTATCCAAATATATGAGTTATTGATATAGAGCAGAATGTGACAAAATTCTCAAACTGAGGGGCTCATTAGGATGGCGGAGGGAAGTGCCTCCGCAGCCCCGGAGCATGCAGAACATGCCTATTCTGCGTCCGCCTGTCGCAGACACTCCGTCCGCCAGATCAGAATAGGAAATATGGGCCAAAATCCGTCCGCGGCGGTAGATCACGCTCCGCCGCCCAACTACACCCAACCACGCGGCGGACGTAACCAATCCAGAGACTCCGCCGTACGGACTGACGTCTAGGACCGTCCTCCAAATCAAGATGGCGGAAAATACACATAAAAGCGCTGCAGAAAAACAACCTGCCTGAACACTGCGGATGCCCCACAGCGACCATACCCACCACGAGCCGCTCGCCGACATAGACCCAGCACTAGACGCTTACCCGATACTCTTCGCGATCCACCACGTCCTACTCTTGGCCCACAATCGAGGACGACGCAGGTAGGCAACAAACCATTCGCTGTCTGGAGAGGAGTACCTGCAAGGGCCATGACGTAGGGAGGGGGGAGTGACATGTATCTGAAACCACTGATTCGTGTGGAGGGGAGCACCTGCAAGGGTTGTGACGTAGGGAGGGGGGAGTGACATGTATCTGAACCCACTGCCTTGAAGTAAATACAAATACACACCAGCATCACACACGCAGGAATGACTCCGACAACCCACGACATATGATTGACAAGTTTATTTACACATAATCGGGGTAACATCACAGTCTAGGCTTGAGCATGGGCATAGTGGACACCAGAGCAGGTACATCAGAGGCAGTACATGAGAGGGCATACAGCAGTATCAGAACAGCAACAGGGCATTGTGGACACCAGAGCAGGTCCATCAGAGGCAGTACATGAGAGGGGCTAAGTGCACCAACAGTCCATGGCAAGGCACAGGTCCATCAGAGGCAGTACATGAGAGGGCGAACAGCAGTATCAGAACAGCAACAGGGCATTGTGGACACCATAGGCAGGTACATCAGAGGCAGCACATGAGAGGGCAGAATGCAGTATCAGAACAGCAACAGGGCATTGTGGACACCAGAGCAGGTACATCAGAGGCAGGTCATGAGAGGGCATTCAGCAGTATCAGAACAGCAACAGGGCATTGTGGACACCAGAGCAGGTACATCAGAGGCAGCACATGAGAGGGCATACAGCAGTATCAGAACAGCAACAGGGCATTGTGGACACCAGAGCAGGTCCAGCAGAGGCAGTACATGAGAGGGGCTAAGTGCACCAACGGTCCATGGCAAGGCACAGGTCCATCAGAGGCAGTACATGAGAGGGCATACAGCAGTATCAGAACAGCAACAGGGCATTGTGGACACCAGAGCAGGTCCAGCAGAGGCAGTACATGAGAGGGGCTAAGTGCACCAACGGTCCATGGCAAGGCACAGGTCCATCAGAGGCATTACATGAGAGGGCGAACAGCAGTATCAGAACAGCAACAGGGCATTGTGGACACTAGAGCAGGTACATCAGAGGCAGCACATGAGAGGGCAGAATGCAGTATCAGAACAGCAACAGGGCATTGTGGACACCAGAGCAGGTACATCAGAGGCAGTACATGAGAGGGGCTAAGTGCACCAACAGTCCATGGCAAGGCACAGGTCCATCAGAGGCAGTACATGAGAGGGCATACAGCAGTATCAGAACAGCAACAGGGCATTGTGGACACCAGAGCAGGTCCATCAGAGGCAGTACATGAGAGGGGCTAAGTGCACCAACAGTCCATGGCAAGGCACTGGTCCATCAGAGGCAGTACATGAGAGGGGCTAAGTGCACCAACAGTCCATGGCAAGGCACAGGTCCATCAGAGGCAGTACATGAGAGGGCGAACAGCAGTATCAGAACAGCAACAGGGCATTGTGGACACCAGAGCAGGTACATCAGAGGCAGCACATGAGAGGGCACAATGCAGTGTCTGAGGCACCACAAGTACGAATCACAATTAACCCGTCCCAAGGACCTCAGCAGTGGAATACTGTTTACAAAGGACAATGTACACACCATGTCCAATGACATGTGAGTGAAGTCAACAGCACCTTACATCACACTATCAGGTGGATTGCGTGAAGTATCCGCATCGGACAGACAGCCAGCACCAGAAACCGGAGTGTGACACACAGCCACAGATGTAGTGACTGACACGTGAGCCACAGACCCAGACACACTGCCAGCACCTGATACAGGAGTGTGAGACACAGCCACAGCCCGAGTGACTGACACATGGGCCACAGACCCAGATACACTGCCAGCACCACAAACAGGAGTGTGAGACACAGCCACAGCCCGAGTGACTGACACATGGGCCACAGACCCAGACACACTGCCAGCACCAGTAACAGGAGAGGGCACAACTGATACAGTGCCACTACATGATGCATGACAGCAAACAACAGACACAGTGCCACTATCTGACACATGCGAGTCAACTGCAGCTGCGCCACTGGGACCACTGAAATGATGAGCCACAGGGCTGTATGGGCCAGGAGGCAGGGTGGCTCTGGGAGCGGGGGATAGTTGCAATTGGCCGACATCGGGGTGGGCATGTGTCAATGCTGTGTGTTTATGTTTCTTGGGGACATGTGACTGCACCCTGGACAGGACAGGACTGGCAAGTGGCCCGGACTGAAAAGAAATATCACCCACCATGGGAGGTGCATCTGCTGGCGGGGGAATGCTCTCTGGGGACGTGCTGGAGCCTGCTTGTCGTTTGCTGTGTGGCTGCCTTCTGGCCTCTGCAACATGTGTCATGGGGGATGCTACTACAGGGTCCACCTGCATCTGCTCCTGACGGGCCCTGATGGGAGTGGAGGTAAGGGGTGACTCCACTGCGGAGACATCTGTATTCCGTTCCCTCAACAACAGCAGACTCAGTGCATCAAGGGGTGATGTATGCCTGTCCTTGACAGCGCCACTGTCCATGGGAGATGCCTTGTCCCTTGGATGTTCCATTTCCGTAGGTGGAATGTTGTCTGTGGACCTTCCCTGTTCCCTGGATGGTGCCCTCTTCCAGGCAGCAGACTTGTCGTCTGTGGTGTACCTATCCCCAGAACACACCTTCTCCCTGTGTGTGTCCCTGCCCCTGGGAGTGTCCGTGCTCTTCTTAGGTGCGTTTGTCTTGTGACTGTCCTTGTCCCTGCCCTTGTTAGTGGGTCCTTCCTTCCTAGTCTCCCTGCCCTTGGGAGTGGGTCCTTCCTTCCTAGTCTCCTTGCCCTTGGGAGTGGGTCCTTCCTTCCTAGTCTCCCTGCCCTTGGGAGTGGGTCCTTCCTTCCTAGTCTCCCTGCCCTTGGTAGTGGCTCCTTCCTTCCTAGTCTCCGTGCCCTTGGGAGTGGGTCCTTCCTTCCTAGTCACCCTGCCCATGGGAGTGGGTCCTTCCTTCCTAGTCTCCCTGCCCATGGGAGTGCCTCCTTCTTTCCCAGTCTCACTGCCCTTGGGAGTGCCTCCTTCCTTCCTAGTCTCCGTGCCCTTGGTAGTGGCTCCTTCCTTCCTAGTCTCCGTGTTCTTGGCAGTGGCTCCTTCCTTCCTAGTCTCCCTGGCCTTGGGAGTGTCTCCTTCCTTTCTAGTCTCCGTGCCCTTGGGAGTGCCTCCTTCCTTCCTAGTCTCCCTGTCCTTGGGAGTGGCTCCTTCCTTCCTAGTGTCCCTGTCCCTGGGAGTGTCCCTGCTCTCATGAGGTGCCTTCGTCTTCTGATTGTCCTTGTCCAAGGTAGTGTCCATGGAACTGGGAGTGAGGCTTGCCTTGGGAGTACCTTTTGTGTGGGATGCCTGTGCAGCATGTGTAGCCATTACACCCAACCCCTCTTGTGGATCCCGTGTGTGTACTCCAGTGTATCTGACGTTGTCTTTGTGAACAGATTTTGCTGGCCTAGGGGATGGTGTCTGAGCCCTCCGTGCCTTGACGTGCTGGCTGACGCTGCTTCTAGTGCAATAACCTGTATTAGAGTCCTGGTCAGAATATTCACTCCCCCTGAGACATCCAGTGTTGTAGATGGTGGAACAGAAGTAGCACCCAGTCCATGTGACTCTACAATGGCAGACGACACACTGTTAGCCAATGACTGCACTGTCCTGTGTAGACCAGCCAGATCGCCATGCATCCCTTCCATGAAAGCCACCACCTGCCCCAACTTCCTATCGTGGTCTTGGAAAGCATTTATCATATTGGTCTGCCCCACACACAGCTGTCGCAGCAGATCAACAGCCTCTGCACAAAGAGCATTTTGGCTCACCGAGGCTGGGGCAGCGGTGCCGACACCGAACGCCACCCTGCTCTCCCTACTCCTGCGTGCACAAACAGTACATGGTGCAGTTGGCGCCAGGGTGTGCCCTGTGTGCTTTGTCCCGACCGAAGGTGTTGATTTCCCACTCCCAGTCTGTGACAACAGTGCTGACTCACCAACACTGTCGGAAGGTGATGACGATGTTGTCTCCACATGTGAGTCCTCCGGGACGGTCCTGTCCCCCTCTCCGGCGCTGGCCTCTTCTGTGTCAGTCTGCGTGTGCGCGACGTCTGATCCGGATGCATTGCCTTCAATCATCTCCTCCGTCTGTGGCTGAGTGCCCTCTGCCAATGCTGAAATGCACAGGAAATGGGTGTAAGTCATGGGCACACTCACGTACAGTACTGCTATGGAATCCCTAATGCCATTGATGACAATGTACATCGATCCCCCAACCTGCACATGGGCCACCCCTACCAGTCATCCTCACAGGAAGTAAGTGGTGTTGGCCGTGCAACATGTAGAGCATGCGGACAGGGCATGAGCACGTACATCTGCACACCAGTCTTGCCATGGGGTGACGGAGCACTACAGCATGTGCATCAACACTCAACTGCTTAGCGAGTGGCGTGTCAACATGCCAGACCTGGACGTGATATTTCACTGCGCCAATGTCACCAACATGCCATTGCAACGAGACACACGATACACGGAAGTCACTAATGTGTCTGGGCAACAATACATGCATTGCACTCACAAGCAACATACACTGACAGTATGCTTACCGTCACGTTGCTGTTCATCCACACGCAACCGCTCGGACAGGTCAGGATGCGTCACAGCAATGATACGGTGTGTGAGAGGGGTCATTGAGCGTCGGGCCAGACGTGCCGTTCTTGAAATCATCCCTAGTGTCACTTCCGCTACATTCTTGCTCAGCCTGGAAATGTCGTCCCAGCGTTTGTGGCAGTGTGTATGTTGTCTATTGGACACCCCCACTGCCCGTACATCACGTGCAATGCTCCTCCACACGTCCTTGCGAAGGTGAGGCTTGACCTACCATGATGGGAGACAAAAGGGTGGAAGTCAGTGGACAGTTGGCCAGTCACACAGATAGGGGCAACACGTATCTCTCTGCAGCCATGCACATTTCGGCTCATGTGTTGGTCCCACATCACACCGCCAAGATTCCAGAGCACAGGTGTCATGGACCACTTCATGCACACCAACATGTCCCCCACTGCACTTACCACTGTCCGGGTGCGCCGTTCAGGCGTCCGAAGTTGCGGAGCACACCGTCCACGAGGACATCCAGCTCCGCGGCGGTAAAGGGACGAGACCGGATCTCTTTGACTCTCAACATGGCAAGTTCACGGAGTATGGCACTAGAGCGGCACTCGGTGGTCAGCTCCGCAGCAGCAGGTGGAGGTGATGGTCACAGGCAGCAGTCGGTGGTCAGCTCCGCAGCAGCAGGTGGAGGTGATGGTCACAGGCAGCAGTCGGTGTTCAGCTCCGCAGTAGCAGGTGGAGGTGATGGTCGCAGGCAGCAGTCGGTGGTCATCGTAGAATGTGTGCTTTTGCACATCACACATATATAGGGCCCTGTGGCCATGTCAGTGGCATACGGCGGCAGCCATTGGTCAGCCCTGGATGCGTGTTTGGAAACGGGCCAATGACTGGCCCTGGTGTTGCGTTGCACAGCATACGCTACATTCGATTGGGCATACGCGGGCCTTGTTCACACTTCCCATTGGCTGCACGTGCACAGACCGTCACGGTCACACACCGGCACCCGCATGTGGGAGCTTCCGGGACAGATGCTTCATTTGCAACAATGTTCAATCACTGGCGCCAACATGGCGGGGCACGTATTCGGCGGGGGAGGTGCAGGCCAACACATCCATTAGCTGATGTCAATGGACATGGCAGGTCATGACTCCCCTTACAGTGACATTGCATCATCCAGCCTACACCGGCCGGCCCAGCCCTGCCCAGGACCACCGTGCCGGCCATATCAACCACCGCTGTTTCAGGCCCCGTCCACTACCGCCGTGCCAGGCCCGGCCCAGGACCGCCGTGCCGGCCATGTCAACCACCGCCGTTTCAGGCCCCGTCCACTACCGCCATGCCAGGCCCGGCCCAGGAACGCCGTGCCGGCCATGTCAACAACCGCTGTTTCAGGCCCCGTCCACTACCGCCGTGCCAGGCCCCGTCCACCACCGCCGTGCCAGGCCCTGTCCACCACCGCAGTGCCAGGCCCCGTCCACCACCGCCGGGCCAGGCCCCGTCCACCAACGCCGTGCCAGGGCACGGCGGTAGTTGACATGGCCGGCACGCCGGTCCTGGGCCGGGCCTGGCACGGCGGTGGTGGACGGGGCCTGGCACGGCGGTAGTTGACATGGCCGGCACGCCGGTCCTGGGCCGGGCCTGGCACAGCGGTGGTGGATGGGGCCTGGCACGGCGGTAGTTGACATGGCCGGCACGCCGGTCCTGGGCCGGGCCTGGCACGGCGGTAGTGGACGGGGCCTGAAACGGCGGTAGTTGACATGGCCGGCACGGCGGTCCTGGGCAGGGCTGGGCGCCCGGTGTAGGCTGGATGATGCAATGTCACTGTAAGGGGGGTCATGACCTGCCATGTCCATTGACATCAGCTAATGGATATGTTGGCCTTCACCTCCCCCGCCGAATACGTGCCCCGCCATGTTGGCAACAGTGATTGAACATTGTTGCAAGTGAAGCACATGCAGCCAATGGGAAGGTGGAACGTGGGCCGCGTATGCCCAGTCGTAAACAGCGGAAGCAGTGCACCGCCATGGCGGGACCAATGATTGTATCTTTGCTGACAATGCACTTTGTTCTATTGTCTGTAGCTGCCTGATGACGGTTGTTTGCGTGATTGCGTGACTCCACATGTCATGCTCTATCCCATGTGTGTCCATACCATGGCCATCGGTGTGCCACAAATGTGCATCACATGTGCATGTCAACATCGGGTATTTCCCTACACAAGTTTGTAGTACCTCACATCTACACAGTAGATCCCGGATGTATCGGCACATTCTGATTCAGTTGTCAGTGAGTGGTATATGTGAGATAATGACTATGGTGGGGGTACACTTGTGTTCAGTGCATGTGTGTTGCCTATTGTGTCACCATGCATGTGATGTACGTATGCCCACCATTATTGGTGTTGTTGCCATTGGTGCATGATGAAATGGTGTGTGTGTGTGTATCTTTTCATTTGTGTGCATGCACTTGAATGTGTGTATGTGATGTTGCGCCTACACATTTGGGTCATGTCACATGTCTTGTTGGCAGTAATGTTGACCTGAGACAAAGTAGCATTGCACATGTTGAGACACATCATGTTGCTAGTGGCTGCACATTGTAGCTACGTCAATCCATGTTGTAGTGACAATCAGAGATGTCACACATATGACAATTATACACTGCATATTACGTGTTGGTAGAGTTCGTTGACATGTGAGTGAGTTGCACAGACATGCGTTGTATGTGAATTGACTTCCATTCCATCTACTCCCACACAGGAGGGCTCCAAATGTCCATCGCCCATACACTGTGCTGGAGGATATGGTTGACGAGGATGTGATCAGGAAATTCAGGCTGGATCGACGTCGATTGATGGAGCTTGTGAACCAATTGTCTCCTCACCTGCAGCCGCGAAGAACCTATCCAGGTTCCATTACACCCACGGCAAAGGTGATGGCGGCACTCCACTTTTTTGCTATAGGCACATTTCAGTACACAGTTGGACATGCCGGGGGGATGTCACAGTCCATGTTCAGCATGGTACTTCGGGATGTACTGAGAGCCATGATGCTGTACAAGCATGACTACATTCATTTCCCACAGGCGGCAGAGTTGGCAGCGGTCAAAGCAGACTTCTATGCACTGGGTCGGATACCACGCGTTGTGGGTTCCATTGATGGCACGCATATCGCAATCATTCCACCACGGGCACGTGAACAGGTGTTTAGGAATCGGAAGCACTTCCATTCCCTCAACGTGCAGGTGGTGTGCCAGGCCGACAACATAATATCACATGTGTGTGCAAGATTTCCAGGCTCTGCACATGACGCCCACATCATGCGGAGCAGCATTGTCCCCCAACTGATGGCAAATCTGCGTCCGGCACAAGCGTGGCTTGTTGGTGAGTATGCTGTGGTGACAGGAGTGATATCTGTGTGGCATGGTGTTCCCACCATTTCAGGTTGTGATGTTTCTGTCTCTCTCTCTCTTCCACCAACATAGGCGACTCGGCTTACCCAAACAGGCCTTGGCTGCTGAGTCCCATACGCAATCCAACTACAGCGGGAGAAATGCGATACAATGATGCGCATGGAAGGACACGTCGAGTGGTAGAACGTACATTTGGCCTGCTTAAGTCTAGGTTTCGGTGCCTGGATAAGACTGGAGGGGCCCTGCCTTACTCACCAGGCAAAGTATGCAGGATCGTGATTGCCTGCTGGATGCTCCACAGCCTGGCTGTGCACAATAACATTGAACTGCTCTTGGACCCTGATGAACAGCAAGTTCCTCGCCCTCCCGACCCACCCATGTCGACTGATGAGGATAGTGGTGAGGAGGAAGGTGTGGACCAGAGGCGCCAGCTCATTGATCGCTACTTCCCTTGAATGTGAGTGTGCTCCTCTTGTGCTGCTTGTGTATGCCCTGTGTATGTTTGCTGGTGTTGTGTCATTGTGGTGTGCATCATCTATGTGTTCTGCAATGTGATGTATGCATGTGTGTGTGTGTTTATTTATTTGTACATGCAAGTCTCCATGATGTGTGTACTCTCATCCAATCATGTTGTGATCAGTGTGGTTTGTGGAATGTTGCACTGCAGTGTGTTGTGATGAGTGTGAATCTGTTTCCTGACGTGTCTTTGCGGTTTCTATATTTCCCTAGGTCACTCCCGCTGTGGCATGATTCTGTACGAGTTGGATCCCTGAACCTGGTAACGTCTGTTTCTGATGCAATCATGTGAATAAACATGGAGGCAACACATCATTGAGTGAGTAAGTGGTATTTATTTACAGATTGTGCATAGGTGTTGGTGCATATTTACAAATGAGTGAAGGGGTGGGGGAGTGAGAGTTAAAGGTTATGGCAGATGAAATGTCCGTGCTGACACCACATAGGGTGGTGTCTGCCTAGTGCAGCAGGCCTGTGCCAATGATTGGCTAGGTGGGACCGGATAGTTGGCAGGGTGAATGGCAGGCTCAGGTAGTGTGACAGTCATTGTCGGCTCCTCTTGGAGCATGTGGAAGGAGCATCCACACTGCTCTCGCCCACTTCCAGCCTCGGACGGCCCCTCCGTCTTTGAGTCGGGACGGAGTCAGCTGGGGGTGCAGGCTGATCTGGTACCACATCCGTCGGCAAGGGCGCAGGTGGCGGTGGCTCTGGCGGTGGTGTTGGTGCCCGTGGAGTTGTTTGAGGGAGTGTGGGGAGGGTGGTGTTGGCGGCTATCCATCCCATCCACATGGTATTGTTCAGGGACAATATGTCCACTAGTTGGCCAAGCCGCCTCTCAATGGCCCCCAACATTGCAGTGTTCTCAACAGAGTCCTGGTGGGCATGGTCTGCCTGTGCCTGGCCACGTTCATAGGTTTCCTGGACCCTGGCTAGTGCTTCCAATGACTGTGCCACGGCATTGGGTGGGTGTCCTTCCTCAGGACGTATGCTCCTGCCTGCCGGATGTGGCCTTGCCTCTCTGCTTTGCCTCACACTCTCCCTGCGTGGCTGGGATGGCGCAGGCCCGGCGTCGTGCGGTGGGTTGGCCAGGGTGGCAGGGGCAGGAGTGGTGGTACTGGTGGTGGTGGAGGTGGAGGTGGTGGTGGTGCTGTTGGTGGCTGTGCAGGTCACAGTGGCCGGTGTTGTGGGAATAGCAGAGGCCGTAGTAGTCGGTGCTGGTATGACCTGGGAGCCAGATGGCCCTGGCTGCCTGCTTGTGCCCGCACCATCCTCTGCACCGGAGCTGGCTGGGCAATCGTCCCCAGAGACTCCTGAGTGAGGCAAATCTGGAGGCTGGGTGGTGGTTCCACCTGTCAGATTACGATCACCTGCAAAACAAAAATGTGAAGATGAGTCATATGTTGTCATTTTGTTGACTATTCTGTCAGCACTCGCACTCAGCCCACCCACCACCACCGCCATCCCTATGGACATGGGGGCCTGGTGGGAGTTGGACTAGTGACCTCTCACACACCCCACGCACAACCACTGCCATCCCTATTGACATGGGGGCCTGGTGGGAGTTGGACTAGTGACCTCTCACACACCCCACCCACCACCACCGCCATCCCTATGGACATGGGGGCCTGGTGGGAGTTGGACTAGTGACCTCTCACACACCCCACCCACCACCACCGCCATCCCTATGGACATGGGGGGCTGGTGGGAGTTGACTAGTGACCTCTAACACAACCCACCCACCACCACCGCCATCCCTATGGACATGGGGGCCTGGTGGGAGTTGGACTAGTGACCTCTCACACACCCCACCCACCACCACCGCCATCCCTATGGACATGGGGGCCTGGTGGGATTTGGACTAGTGACCTCTCACACACCCCACCCACCACCACCACCATCCCTATGGACATAGGGCCTGGTGGGAGTTGGAGTGCCGTCCCCTCACACACCCCACCCACCACCACCGCCATCCCTATGGACATGGGGGCCTGGTGGGAGTTGGACTAGTGACCTCTCACACACCCCACCCACCACCACCGCCATCCCTATTGACATGGGGGCCTGGTGGGAGTAGGACTAGTGACCTCTCACACACCCCACCCACCTCCACCGCCATCCCTATGGACATGGGGGCCTGCTGGGAGTTGTAGTGCCGTCCCCTCACACACCCCAACCACCACCACCGCCATCCCTATGGACATGGGGGCCTGGTGGGAGTTGTAGTGCCGTCCCCTCACACACCCCACCCACCACCACCGCCATCCCTATGGACATGGGGGCCTGGTGGGAGTTGAAGTGCCATCCCCTCACACACCCCACCCACCACCACCGCCATCCCTATGGACATGGGGGCCTGGTGGGAGTTGTAGTGCCGTCCCCTCACACACCCCACCCACCACCACTGCCATCCCTATGGACATGGGGGCCTGGTGGGAGTTGTAGTACCATCCCCTCACACACCCCACCCACCACCACCGCCATCCCTATGGACATGGGGGCCTGGTGGGATTTGGACTAGTGACCTCTCACACACCCCACCCACCACCACCACCATCCCTATGGACATGGGGGCCTGGTGGGAGTTGTAGTGCTGTCCCCTCACACACCCCACCTACCACCACCGCCATCCCTACGGACATGGGGGCCTGGTGGGAGTTGTAGTGCCATCCCCTCACACACCCCACCCACCACCACCGCCATCCCTATGGACATAGGGGCCTGGTGGGAGTTGTAGTGCCGTCCCCTCACACACCCCACCCACCACCACCGCCATCCCTATGGACATGGGGGCCTGGTGGGAGTTGTAGTGCCATCCCCTCACACACCCCACCCACCACCACCGCCATCCCTATGGACATGGGGGCCTGGTGGGAGTTGTAGTGCTGTCCTCTCACACACCCCACCCACCACCACCGCCATCCCTATGGACATGGGGGCCTGGTGGGAGTTGGACTAGTGACCTCTCACACACCCCACCCACCACCACCGCCATCCCTATGGACATGGGGGCCTGGTGGGAGTTGTAGTGCCGTCCCCTCACACACCCCACCCACCACCACCGCCATCCCTATGGACATGGGGGCCTGGTGGGAGTTGTAGTGCCGTCCCCTCACACACCCCACCCACCACCATCGCCATCCCTATGGACATGGGGGCCTGGTGGGAGTTGTAGTGCCGTCCCCTCACACCCCCCACCCACCACCACCGCCATCCCTATGGACATCGGGGCCTGGTGGGAGTTGTAGTGCCGTCCCCACCCACCACCACCGACATCCCTATGGACATGGGGGCCTGGTGGGAGTTGTAGTGCCTTCCCCTCACACACCCCACCCACCACCACCACCATCCCTATGGACATGGGGGCCTGGTGGGAGTTGTAGAGCTCCGGGGGGGTTCCACCGCCTGTGTGATTTGCCCGGAGATAGTTCTTTGCACTGATGGATTTGACTCGGGTCTTGAGGTCATGCCACCGCCTCGGAATCTCCTGCTTCGTCCTTGGGACGGTCCCAGACGCATTCACCCTGGTGACTATCCGGTCCCACATGTTGTTTTTCCTGGCTATGCTGGTCCGCTGCACTAGGGCCCGAATAAATGGGGTTCTACACATATTATTTCATCTACCATAACCTTTAATTCGGTGTCAGTGAATTTGGGGTTCTTTTTTGGTGCCATGGTGTGTGGTGCTTAGGGTGTGGGTTTGAGTGAATTGGGAGGTGCAGGTGTGTGGTGTGTAGGAATGGTGTGGTGGGTCTTTGTGTAGTGGGTGTGTTTGGGTGAGGGTTATGTGTAAGATATCGGTGTTTGCTGTAAGTTCTGTGGTGTCTCCTGCTAGCAGCTATGCTGTGATGCAGAGGATTTCTGGAGTGGGTGGGAGTTATTTTATAGTCTGTGTCTTGGTCCTGTCTGAATGGTTATTGGCAGTCAGGTGCTAGGTGGGTGTGTTGCCAGGTGTGCATTATGTGGTACTTGGGGGTGGGTCATTGTGTCTTGTGATTGGTTTTGATGTTTAAGGTGGGTGGTCGTTCATTTTCCTGTGTTTGGTATTAACTTCCGTCGCACTGTATGGCATTGGTTTGACGGTAGGGATGTTGTTCGTATTGGCCTTCCGCTGTGGAGCACGGTTTCTCGTTGCATTGGTACCGCAGCGGACGTGGATCGCGGCGGCTATCCTAATTGCGGACACGGACACTACGCAGGTATAGCGGGAGAAGTGGATGTTCTCGCGGTCATGTGCGTACGCGGCGGTCGGTGTTCTTTCGGTTCCGTCCACCTGCGGCGGTCTCAGGTGTACTTCGACCACCGCGGACGGGGTTTGGTGTGCTCCGTCCGCCGCGATCGGTGTTTCATTCATATATTATCCTAATCGCTATTGCGGTTTATCCGCGGACAGGTCCGGAGTATCTTGCCACCTTCCTCGGCGGACGGAACACGTTTACGTCCGCGATCCTAATCGACCCCTGAGTGTCACTCAAAAAGGAACAAGATAAATTATAACAGGAAAAGGAAATGACCCTTCAGGATTGTTGGAAACCCATCGCACACCAAAGTGATCATTGTCATCATTTGGGTTTCCAACCAACCGCCCATCAGTCCTCTTGGTCATAAAAGAGTACTGGGTGAGTTGCATCCTCTATTGGATCTCTCAGAGGAAAAGAGAACGTAGAAGAAGGTTAGAAATTGTATCTGGCCCCCATGGGCATTCTAAATGAAAAAAGTGCAGTGGAAAAGTAAAGTGCGTGATTAAAATAGGATTTGCAAGAGAAAGAGAATGTTATCTTTTCAAAAACATCAATTGCATTACTAAGTAAAAACCAGTGCAGAAAAAAACACAGTTCAAACAATTCACTGCTCCTAAACAGTCAACATGTTTCAGCCAATTCGACATATGTCCACGGCTTTCTTCAAGACCTCACCAGAAGTTTCTTTGCTACTGCATTACTCAAAAACGTGGAAATAATTTAAATATACATCCAGATAGGGCTTACTACCACTCTTGTTGTCTCGTGCTGATCCTCTGTATCTACAAGATCTATAGGACATCTGTAACAAACAAACAAAAGGTACCAATCTCAGTGATAACACATTCAAACAACTTAATCTTATAATTCACATCTCTAGGTCAGCTTTAAGCATAAAAAATGTTGTAGCTCATATGAAAACTCCAATGCTCACCCGTAGAGTACGAGGACTAGACCTCATCTCACCCAACACCAGCTCCAGTCAATGAAGCCCCGCTCTAGCAAGCATCAACCAAGAACCCAAAATAAAGGGGATAAAAGGTATCATTTAGAATATGTTTACCCAATCTCCATATAACATTATCACATGAATCAATTATTCTACTCATTCATTTCTAAAATCTTTATTTTGGCTATTTGCCATAAAAGAGTACAACAATAAAGCAATATACATGGATGATAGTGCAATTCATTAAAACAGACACAGTAGATGGTAAAATTTGTTCGTACTAGAGTGGTACATGATTTCAGTATAACAGATCTTATCAATAGATGAACGTTATCATTCATTAACAGTCATACGCCTGCGCTTGGACCACATAGCTAGCAAGAACTGAGAAACTGCAAATACAATGTGCCTAGTCGTATCGGTTTTTAAAACTCTAAAAGCATATATACACTGTACAAAACCCAAGTGTTTGCATAGAGGTACTAGCCAGTACTTCCTGTATTTACTGTAAGCTGGACAGAAGAAGAGAACGTGAATTTCATTTTCTATGTCACAGCTACACCCAGGACTATTCTTATCTGTGGAGGCTGACCATTTGCTAGTAAAGGCTTTTAAGGGTAGAGTACTGTATCTCCATTGTAGATAACATTTCCTAGATACAATAGGATAGATATTATCCATGAAATCCTCAAAAGAATAAGAAACTTTGAATGTTAAAAAAGAATTAATTAAGGTGCCAACATGGGGGTCAGACAAAACAGAGGTGAGCGACTTACGCGAGACCTCTTGGCAGCTCCTTTCCGGATCATACCACAAGGCAGGCAATCCCAGTCTTACAAATTCCTGCTTTAAGAACATGAGCCAGGGGATTTTTGCTGCACTATGACAATATAATATTTCCTTAAGTTCTAGCCTATAGTTTAGCTACTCTGGCGCTGTCCAGAGCCTACGCCAGAACCGGAGGGGTTTGAGTGCTAATTCATCTTCAATAGGTCTCAACCCCAAGTCAAACCTTAGAGGAAGAAGCGGGGTACTTTGTGGGAGTGCCAACAACTGTCTAATAAATTAGTTTTCTGTTTTGGCAATTTCAGGCCTACAAGAATGTCCCCACAACTCCCCACCATACAAGATTGCACCCCTCGCCTGGGTTTTATAGATCTCCAGAGGGGGACTCACAGGTTTAAATGTAGATGAATTGGAAAAGCTTAAGTATTCCCCCCGCAAGCTGGGCCAGTTTCATTTGTGACTTTATTTGTTGGGGGCCCCATGACAGGTTTTCATTAATGGTTACCCCCAGATATTCAAAGGTTGTCACCCTTTCTAATCTGACTGGGCCTAAACTAGGATTCGAGCGGGTAGTTGCTGGTGGATTCAAGATCATGAATTTTGTTTTTTCAGCGTTTTTCTCCAAACCACGGCTTCTGCAAAAATCCTCAGAGCCGTCCAATATGCGCTGTATCCCCATAGGAGACTTAGAAAGGAGCAGGGTGTTGTCTGCGAACATGATCGCTGGCACCCTGGTACCTGCCAGCCTTGGAGCATCATTGTAAAGAACACCATCTAGACGTGTAATTACGCTGTTGACATAGAGGCAAAAGAGGGTAGGTGCCAATACATACCCCTGCCTTATCCCCCTGCCAACAGAGAACCTGGATGACAGCGCACCATTCCTCCCACATCTAACCTGTGTGAAGTTCCCCTCATGTAACCTCATCAAAAGGTTTAGGAGTTGAGGCGGTACACCCAATTCTTGGAGCACAGTCCACAGATTCCCCCGGGGCACTAAGTCAAAAGCAGAGCGGAGGTCCACAAACACCATATAGAGGCTGCCACCCTCTATCTTCACCGTTTTCCAGAACAGTAATATTAGGCAAAAGATTTGGTCCATGGTGGAGGTGCTCCTCCTAAACCCCGCTTGATACGGGCTGAGGATTGCACGCTCCTCCATCCAGTCCTGTAGACGATTTTTTTTGCGGAACATCAATTAGGCTGATGGGCCTGTAGTTGACCGGGAGCAGAGGAGAGCCCTTCTTAAATATTGGGACAATCTCTGCTCCCAGCCAAGTACAGGGAACCGCCATGCCCCTCGGGACTGCATTGAAAGTTATTTGAAGGTATGGGCCCCAAATCCTAGGTTGATGTCTGAAGAGGTCTCCCGGAAGTTTATCAAGCCCCGGGGCTTTTCCCACTGCAAGTTTGCCTATTGCATTACATACTTCCTCTGTGGTAAATTCTAAGTCATCGTACTGGTCGGTTAAAACTGGGGGTACCAGAATACTTTCCGCACCTTGTTCTACAGAATATAGGGCCTTAAAGTGGTCTTCCCAAACTTTTGTGTCTATATTTGGTTCAACAGCCAGTTTTGGTTCTCCACAACCTGTATTGACTATTGACCAAACTCTCTGTGCATCCCTTAAATTTAGGGCGCTAGTTAGGCTAGTCCACTTTTCTAGATCCCACTCTTGCTTTGTGTATTTCATTACTTCTTTATACTGTAGTCTTCTGGCATGAATTTGGGGTTTGTTGCTGCCAAGCTTTAGAGACTGGACCAGCTCGGACTTAGCCGTTCTACATGCAGCATTATACTAGGAGGATGCAGGAGCCATTTTTCTCCGTTTGGGCACCTGGGGATTAAGGACCTCAGCTAAATTAGAAACTAAGTCCGTATGGAGAGCCTACATTTTTTCATTAAAATCAGAAGGCGGAGGTTGGATATTTAAAACATCGACCTCCACAAATAGGGGGAGAATTAAATTATATATATTACATAGTTCACCTCACCCGGCACCAGCTCCAGGCAATGAGGCCCCGCTCTAGTAAGCATCAACCAAGAACCCAAAATAAAGGGGATAAAAGGTATCATTTAGAATATGTTTACTCAATCTCCATATAACATTATCACATGGATCACTTATTCTACTATTTACTGGCATGTCTGAGAGTGTGTATCATTCAAAGTATACACATGGAAAATTAAAATTAAAAACCAATATCATTTCATGGTGTGTCCAGGAAAAGGCATCTAAATATGTTGCAGTCATTCATATTCTCACACATCACTGTCTTTTTGCCGTCATCTTTGGTGAACTTTCTTTGGAAACAGCACACCTTTGTAGGTTGCTACTGAATCACTTATATAAAGTGTCCACTCCATTACAATTTTTTAATTTTTTCAATTTTTCTTTGAAAGTTTTGAACGATATTATCAATCGTCATCACTGTTTATGTGTTACCGGGTTCGGCGCAGATGGAATAGAGCCCACGTGTTGTTCATCTCTATTGCACAAAAGTACTGAAACATATTGCATTTGTGCTAATCTTTAGGGCCAAACTTCATCCAAACCTGGAAACGTGTGTCTTCTGTTTAATATAGCAACATACAGTTGTTGCCCCTTGCCAATCTTTTACTCGTCTCCCTCTTTGAGCAAATGTTGGGGACGCGCTTCATCAAGACTCGCTCGTTCTGATTTACTGCACTTGTCAAAACCACTTGTCAGCCCCTATCTTAACGTTTTACGAGCAGACCTCAAAAAGCTGAGCATTATGGGCCATATGTATCAAGCAAAATTGTGATCACAAACACTGAAATTCGCAGAATTTCGGCATTTGCGATCGCAATTTTGCTTAGTGATATGTATGAGGCAAATCTGCATGCAAAATTAGGAATTGCAAAAATCGCGATTCCTTATTTTGTGATTGCATTTAAGGAATCGCAAATTTTGACATTCCTTAAATGCAATGTAAGAAGCCTTCAAAAAGTGCAATTTGGACTTAAGGAATCGCAAATTAACACCAACTTCAAGTTGGTTGTAATTTGCGATTTCTTTGAAAAATGCACTTTTTTGCATTTTTCAAAGTGCCACATAGGGCATGTATGTGCGCCACATGTGCACCCATGCTTATTTCAGAGGTGCAACTTATGATAGCGCCATTCCAGTCGGGAATGGCGACCCCCGACGCACACTGGATGGAAAAAATTCCTTTGAACTTGTAGTTTTCTTTCAAAACAAAGTTTTATTTGTAACGTTGGATGTTGCAATCCTTAGTCCTTCACATATTTCGTAAATCAAAGTTATAATTAGCCCAATGCATTTCGGGCAATGCTACCCTTCTTCAGGGGCATTGATGTTCTACAAAAAGATGAAACACAACTGTAATATATTCGTAATACATTGCATATCAAGAATCATAATGGTACTAATAGTGTGTTATTACACCTATACACAGGCATGTTTGAATAACTCACATCAGAAAACAGTAACTTCATGAAACATGAAAACACATTTCTCATGAGTGTACGCAAGATGTTACTGGTCTTTCGGTAGTGTGTACCCACACTACTTATCAACAGTACAGAAAAACAAAAGTGTATAAAAGAAATAACTCAATCCCATGTCTTCAGAGTTAAAGTGAAACAGTGTCTTAAAATGTGAATGAAACGGGAAAAATCAAATTTTCGCGCGGTTAGCGCCCGGTGTGCGAACCGGGTAGACCTCCGGAAAGCGTAAATCGTGAAAATTAGTGAAAAAAGTTACATTTTAAATTTATTTAGAGTGATCATAGTTAGGGTAGCTCTGAAAAGAGCTTTTGGGTTCTGTGGAAGATTTAGGTACTTATAAGTAGGTACCAATACACAGTCTTAAATTCTGGATAAAAACTCTGTTCCCCTCATCTGAGAAGTGCACACCATCTCCTCTGTAGATATCTTGCATGTAGTAACGCAAGTTATTGTTGTAGATGGAGCCCATTCCATGGTCTCTCATGTAAGCTGAAATAGACTTATTTACATGCTTCCTCGCTTTCTCAATTTGTGGACAAAATTGATTCGACCACCTCCATTTCTGTCTTTGGAATATATTTGAATACACCAAGGCAGTTTGAGGAAAAAGTGGCATCAATTGCTCAAAGGTGTCCTTTAAAAGCATTTCCAGGCCTACCCCGGTCAAAGTGCCTAGGTCATTTCCACCACAGTGCACAATTATGAGGTCAGGGTGTGGCAGATGCAAAAAGGTTTTCACCAATGATATCAATTGATGAGATCTCAAGCCTCTCTGGCCAATCCACTTGATGTCCACATTTTGTAAATTGAGGTTGTGTAAATTTCTGTTATCAGCATACCTGTGAGCCCAGTGGATGTAACTATGTCCAATAATCCAGACAGAAAACATGGTGAGAGGAGGTTCTGCTGCAGTCAGATGAAGTGTGGGAATGAAATGGCAGTTGAAACAGTAGGAGTTTGTAAAGAAAAAAAACAGTGGAGTTTCAGTGCTAATGATTCAGTAGCAGTGATTGGTGGATTTCGATTGCTGAAAACAGAAAGTTAGGGTACATGGATGTGTTCTTTGAAAGATGTAATTCGAATGGTTAAGAAAAAATCATTTAAGAAACATTGCACTGGATAAGCAGGTGTACTGAGAGTTCAGAGTTCAGTTGAAACATTGTTGTGTGAACTTGTAAACATGAGAGGTCTGTCAGGAGGTAGTTGCTATGGAAAAAAGGCAGAAAGGGCAGAGGGGGGAAGGGTGTTGATTTGAAAAAAGTGAGGGAAGAGTTTTGATTGGGTGACATGAGGGATATGTGTGAAGAATTACAGCATTTCTGTGCCATTGTTGGTTGCAGTCTCTGGAGTGCATACCCTTTGCTCTGCTAAAAAAAAATGCTGTGTGTCTGAGACTGTTTTCAAACTCAAAAAGCATTTGCTAAGGTGAGAAAAGATTCATTTAATTTAGATAGAAACTAGTATGCTTTAAGGAAAAAATTAGGAAGCAAGTTGTGTATTTAAAATGTTGCTTTGTGTCAAGTTTTTTCATTATGTTTTACAAAAAGATTTTGCTTCTATGTGAAATTGTAATTGGAGATAATGTGAAGTATTAGTACTGACAGGGTGTGCTTGTACATAGGAGCTGTGCTGTGTTTTCAAATTATGACTTGAAAATCGTTTTTAAGGAAAAGAAATGCTTTTTACATATATGAGAAGGAAAAAATGGTGTCTGCTTCTTTAAACAAATATTTCACTTCCCCCATGAATCTGGGAGAATATTTTGCTTACTTGATGTGTTTAAAAATCGTTTCTTGAAGTCACTTAGGATTCACGATATGTACTGCTAGAGTTTCATAGCCAGCATGGGGCATATTTACAAAGTCTTTGAGCCACTTCCACGTCATTTTCCCCATGTTAAAAGTGACGCAAAAGTGGTGCAAGGGCCTTGTAAATACGCCCCCATGTGTGCTAGGCCATTTTAAGTCACTTCCTCCATGAATCTGGGAGAAAAATTTGCTTACTTGATGTGTTTAAAAATCGTTTCTTGAAGTCACTTAGGTTTCACGATATGTACTGCTAGAGTTTCATAGCCAGCATGGGGCATATTTACAAGGCCTTTGAGTCACTTTCACGTCATTTTCCCCATGTAAAAAGTGACGCAAAAATGGTGGAAGGGCCTTGTAAATACGCCCCCATGTGTGCTAGGCCATTTTAAGTCACTTCCCCCATGAATCTGGGAGAATAATTAGCTTACTTGATGTGTTTAAAAATCGTTTCTTGAAGTCACTTAGGTTTCAGGATATGTACTGCTAGAGTTTCATAGCCAGCATGGGGCATATTTACAAGGTCTTTGAGCCACTTTCACATCATTTTCCCCATGTTAAAAGTGACGCAAAAGTGGTGCAAGGGCCTTGTAAATACGCCCCCATGTGTGCTAGGCCATTTTAAGTCACTTCCCCCATGAATCTGGGCGAATAATTTGCTTACTTGATGTGTTTAAAAATCATTTCTTGAAGTCACTTAGGTTTCACGATATGTACTGCTAGAGTTTCATAGCCAGCATGGGGCATATTTACAAGGCCTTTCAGCCACTTTCACGTCATTTTCCCCATGTTAAAAGTGACGCAAAAGTGGTGCAAGGGCCTTGTAAATATGCCCCCATGTGTGCTAGGCCATTTAAAGTCACTTCCCCCATGAATCTGGGAGAATAATTTGCTTACTTGATGTGTTTAAAAATCGTTTCTTGAAGTCACTTAGGTTTCAGGATATATACTGCTAGAGTTTCATAGCCAGCATGGGGCATATTTACAAGGCCTTTGAGCCACTTTCACGTCATTTTCCCCATGTTAAAAGTGACGCAAAAGTGGTGCAAGGGCCTTGTAAATACGCCCCCATGTGTGCTAGGCCATTTTAAGTCACTTCCCCCATGAATCTGGGAGAATAATTTGCTTACTTGATGTGTTTAAAAATCGTTTCTTGAAGTCACTTAGGTTTCAGGATATGTACTGCTAGAGTTTCATAGCCAGCATGGGGCATATTTACAAGGCCTTTGAGCCACTTTCACGTCATTTTCCCCCATGTTAAAAGTGACGCAAAACTGGTAGAAGGGCCTTGTAAATACGCCCCCATGTGTGCTAGGCCATTTAAGTCACTTCCCCCATGAATCTGGGAGAATAATTTGCTTACTTGATATGTTTAAAAATCGTTTCTTGAAGTCACTTAGGTTTCAGGATATGTACTGCTAGAGTTTCATAGCCAGCATGAGGCATATTTACAAAGCCATTGAGCCACTTTCACGTCATTTTCCCCATGTTAAAAGTGACGCAAAAGTGGTGCAAGGGCCTTGTAAATACGCCCCCATGTGTGCTAGGCCATTTTAAGTCACTTCCCCCATGAATCTGGGAGAATAATTTACTTACTTGATGTGTTTAAAAATCGTTTCTTGAAGTCACTTAGGTTTCACGATATGTACTGCTAGAGTTTTATAGCCAGCATGGGGCATATTTACAAGGCCTTTGAGCCACTTTCACGTCATTTTCCCCATGTTAAAAGTGACGCAAAAGTGGTGGAAGGGCCTTGTAAATACGCCCCCATGTGTGCTAGGCCATTTTAAGTCACTTCCCCCATGAATCTGGGAGAATAATTTGCTTACTTGATGTGTTTAAAAATCGTTTCTTGAAGTCACTTAGGTTTCAGGATATGTACTGCAAGGCCTTTGAGCCATTTTAAGACAAAAAACGATTTTTTAAACACATCAAGTAAGCAAATTATTCTCCCAGATTCATCGGGAAGTGACTTAAAATGGCCTAGCACACATATAAATAATTGATTGCACCACTTTTGCGTCACTTTTAACATGGGGAAAATGACGTGAAAGTGGCTCAAAGGCCTTGTAAATATGCCCCATACTGGCTATGATTGTGAAACGTGCAATTATAGAGCAATTGTTTATTTGTGAAATGGTGATGTTTTAGTAGTGAAGTGGAATGCTTGTATATAGGACCTCTGATATGTTTTTAAAATGTAAATTTGTAAATAAGTTTTGAGTAAAAAAATATCTTCCCAATTTCTGCTGAGGAAAAAATTGTGACTGCATGTTTAAATTTAAAAAAAACTGTTCAAAATCATGTTTTCTGTATTACATAAGATTAGGAAGCAGATTGCGCAGTTGTGCTTTAGGCCTGTCTAGGGAAACAGAGGAGGTGAGGTTTGTGTCAAAGAGTGCAGTGGACAGGACTCACCTCCTCTGTACTACTACACAGTAATTACCTTTTCTGCACCCTTGAATAAACATAAATTATATATGCAACTTCGAACAGGCTCAACCTCTTCTAAACCTTAAGATAGGCCTTACTTTATCTGCAACCAGATACCATCAGTTTAAACTGTATACATTTAGGACTGTGTAGGGGTCTTGGAGGAGCTGAGGCTTCTGTAAGTGTCAGAGGAGGTGAGTTATGTCCATTGCACTGTTGCATACAGTCCTCACCTTCTGCGTACTCTTGGATATGCTTGACTTTATCTGCACAATGAGATTCCTAATCTGAGGAAACACAGGTGATGTGATTGTGAAATGAGCAAAAATATTTGCACATTTTTCAATTATATCACCTGTGTTTCCTTAGATTAGGAATCACATTGTTCAGATGAGGTTTAGGCCTGTCGAGGGACACAGAGGAGGTGAGGCCTGCGTCCAAGAGTCCAGTGGACATGACTCACTTCCTCTGTAGGTCTGCAAATGTATTATCTCCTCTTTACTCTTCAACAAGCCTAAATCTCATCTGCAATCCTGAATAGGCCTCACCTTATCTGCATCCTGTACCAATCAAGAAGAAGAGTTTGATGAAGATGCAGATTTATCTGAGCTGTATGACATATCATGGAATTCGGACCCCACAGAACCCATTGAAATTTAAGTACTATTAAAATGGACTTAAAGTTACT
The DNA here is from genome assembly GCF_964263255.1 of Lissotriton vulgaris. NCBI lineage: Eukaryota > Metazoa > Chordata > Amphibia > Caudata > Salamandridae > Lissotriton > Lissotriton vulgaris. The sequence continues at coordinate 1,037,770,211 of NC_141694.1, forward strand.
GGAAACAAAGAGTAACAATATTGAACGCTGAATTAAATTTTTTTTAAACTTTTCAAAATCACACTGTGTGAAGTGTCTTTAATATAACAGTGAAATAGGGTATCAAAATTAGTTGAAATTAACATATAAGAGAGCACAGGTCATATGTAGAAGCATTCCATTCCATTGCTACTATTTGTGGGTTTTAAATTTGTCTATGCTGCTAAATTGCCGTAGGTCGAATTGACAACTAGTGTGTTAATTGTTTGCCTACTGTTATTGGTTTACTGTTTGGTAATAGTGGTTAATAAAAAAAATTTTTAAAATGTACCACAGATTCAACTCAAGATCTTTTGAAAAATTCAAAAATGCCCTCAAGGCAGAGGAGAAGAAAAGAAGCAAAGCGACTTACACCCCACCTTGGTAAACCTTTGCAGCAGTCCTCTACAATAAAAACTTGTCAAGTCACCAAAAAAACTGCGGGTAAGACAACAAAATCTTTTTTAAGAAACATTTGCAGACGAAAAAGTATCACTGCAGAACATGTTTTAGTCCAGAAGAAGAGAGCCAATTTAAACGGGAAGGAAAGGCTCCTCAAAAATGTTACTGCTAGAGCAGGAGATAACTCTGTGCATGGCAGTAGAAGGCAAAATCAGTTTAAGGACATTTGTAGACGAATGTTCCGCAACAGGATAATTGTCAATTTGTTAAAAAATGTTAAGAAAGGTCAACAGAAAGTGGCTTTTTATAAGAAAAAGAAAAATGTAGAGAAAATTATTGATCAGGCTTTCGAAATTAAGCGAAAGTTATTTATTTTGATAATCAATAGAATTAGGAAACTAAACAAGGCAATTTATGATTTCAAATCAAATAGTAGATGGAAGAGAATAGTTAATCGTACTAATTTTTGTGAAGTTTTTTCAGGAGAATGGATGCATAGTTCAAGTTGTGAGGCATTTTTTAATGAGGAGAGTTACTTCCAGGATAATTTTTTGGTGCATGCAGTTGACACCAGTGGTCGAGCATATGAGGTGAAAGATGGTTGTCCGGTTGAAAAAGAAAAACTTGTGTCAACAGAGGCAGAAGAGGTGTTAGGTGATGAAGTTTTAGGGAGACGTCCTAAGGGTCCAGTGTACACCTGGAAGTGTAGTAGTATTTGCAGTGTGTGACAGGATTCCATCAATTTGCTTTGTGATTTTGTAAGGACATTTAATAAGAAAAGTTTAAAACAGAAAATGAAGTTGTTGCAAGAATTAGATCCTTGCAGAGTGAGAGAAGTGACAGGTTTGCATGGTCATTCACTGGCTTGTCTTTCCAGGAGAGTATGCCAGAGTGTTTTTCATCATTTCAGGATGCTAGCAGTGCATCATAATAAAGTGAGGAAATTAGTGAGAATGTTGTATTATGCTAAGAGTCCAGCAATTATGCTTAAACAATTAAGCAGTGCTCTTTTGCATGGTTCTGAAGTAGATGTGAAGAATATTTGTGAAGAAATTGAGTTTTGTTACTTTGCTAGTAAAGAGAATAATGTTGAAATTGACCCAGTAGAAGAAGGTAATGTGGAAGAGAGTGTACAGATTTCCAGTACAGATAAGTTTCACAAGGAAATTTCCACGTTTACGGTGAAATCAAGTGAGAGGCCTAATTTCACTTGTGTGTGTTGTCGACTGACTTATTATAAGAATCAGACTAAGTTAGTGGATTTATATGCAAAAAGTGAAATGGAAAACAATAGTGAATGGAAGGATTTTGCAACATACTTGATGGTAGAAAATTGTTTTGATTTGGGATCGGATCAACGTATGTGTACTTATTGTTTTAACAAATTAAATCAAAACCGGATGCCTGCTACAGCGGTTCATAATAATCTGGAATTGGTTGACATTCCTTCTGAACTGAAGGATTTAAATACTTATGAATCTATTTTGATTCAAAGTGTCCATCCTTTTCAGGCTATTGTTCGAATGGAGCCTAAGACAGGGAAATTGCCTCCTTCAGATTTACAGAGAGGATTAAAGGGAAGAGTTGTTTTTTTGCCTCTAGATTTGAAGAAAAATATTGATACAATTGGTGTAGACAAAGTGGAAGAGGAACCTCTGGTTATCCTAGTTAATGGGGTTCCGACAAAGAGTAAGAAAATCTGGCAAGATTTAGTGGATGTTAGGAAAGTCAAAAAGGCAACATTGTATTTGATGAAAACAATGAGTACTACAAGATTGTATGTGTTGCAGAAGAGGAACTAAGTGAAGAAGAGGGCAGCGATTTGTGTGCTGGACAAATAGAGAAAGTAGATGCCTCTAAAAATGAAGAAATATATGAACATTATAGTGTTCATCCTTTGAATTCCAAAGAAGTCATGGGGAATGCTATTGAGTTGTTTCAAATGAAACAAGCCAAAGGGAGTCCCATTAGTGTTTGGGAGGAAAGTTTGGAAGCTCGGTGTTTCCCACAGTTATTTCCAACAGGTCGAGGAGGAAGATATGATGAGCGACCTGATCAAATTCCTGCTTCTGAATACCGGACTTTACGATTGTATGCAGAAGATCCTAGGTTTCGTCAATGCATTCCCTATTTGTTTCATCTACTGTATGAAAGTGATCTGTCTGGACTGTCTTATGCAGTGAACCACATCCTGAAAAGTGGTGTACAGATGCAAAATATCTCGGCAAGGGACTTTATGGATAAAGTCAATGTGCAAGACAGTATTTTGGATTCTCACCTGATTAATCTCATGGCATGTCAGCGTGGTACTAATGAGTATTGGTACCGTCGTCATGGTGACTTAAAATGTATGCTGAGGAACTTAGGAACTCCCACATGGTTCCTCACTCTCAGCTGTGCCGAGTATGGCTGGGAAGACTTACTTGAATTTCTACGAGAGGCAAATGGAAGCATTGAAAATATTGAATTCAAGACACCCGGAGAACTGTGCTCTTTGGATCCAGTCAATGTATGCAGGTACTTCAATCATAGATTTGAAGCTATGATGTCTTTCATCACGAACAAGAAAAATCCACCTCTTGGAGAGGTGTTAGATTTCTTCTGGAGAAAGGAGTATCAAGCAAGAGGTGCTCCTCATATACATATGCTGCTATGGATCAAAGATGCACCCAAATTTGGAACAGATCCGGATGACTTAGTGATGAGTTTCATAGAACAGTATTCTACATGTGCTGTTCCAAAGAGAAAGGAAGACAACACTTTAAGAGAACAAGTTTTACGCTTTCAAAACCATCGTTGTGGAAAGTACTGTCGTCGTAAATTCAGAAACAAGGACAGGTTCTACACAAAATGTCTTTTTGGGTTTCCACGATCAGTGACATCTAAAGGAAGAGTGAACAATTTGATGTCTTCGCTGCGCCATAATGTGACGAGGAAATCACCCAAAAATACATACAATTTAAAAATAAACGAAGAGTCCAAGTACATCAACGACTACAACCCAGTGATTTTGTCCATGTGGAATGCTAACATGGATATACAGTTTGTGGCTGACAACTGTATGGCTGTGGCTCGGTATGTGACGTCTTATATCACAAAAAAAGAAAAGACAGAACTGAAGGATATGTGGGATGACATTTCACTGGAAAAGAGCCTCAGTAAGAAGTTGTACAGTTTCAGTCTAAAGATGTTGTCGCATCGAGAAATCGGAGCTTACGAATGTTGTGATCGGTTATCTTCAGCAAGTCTCTATGCCAAATCTAGGAGTATAATTTGGGTGAGTCTTGGTCTTGCTGCAACACGTAATCGAGTTCTGAAACCTGTACGGGAAATTGAGTATTTGGCGGAGAAGGAGCCAAACAGTACAGATATTTTGAAGACCAACATGTTGGATACATATTATCCAAATAGAAGCAGTCACCTCGAGAATGTTTGTCTGTATGAGGTTCTACAAAATTACATATTCAAGAGGAACATCAAAGAAGATATTGATAAAGGAGTGTATGCTGTAATTGGAAGTGAGGGATGTCTGGTCAAGCAAAGAAAATGCCAATTGGTAAATCATCGAAAATTGAGTTGCGAATCTCCTGAAAGAAAAGAGTTTTTCTATTTAGCTCTTTTGCAACTTTTGAAGCCTTGGCGTGCAGAAGAGGAACTTCTTGGAGATTTCCTCTGTTACGAAGACTCTTTCAATGCAGCCAAGAAGTCAATAGAATGTCCTGTTTTTCCAAAATATCTAGAAATGTTGAATGCGGAAATCAAGCAGGAAGCAACAATTGCAGCCGAGATTGCTAGAGACAGTTCTCAGGACAGTCAGAGTTCCACTTTATTGAGTCAGGATCCACTATGAGGACCAGTTATCGAAAATGAAGCTGCCACTGCCATGATTGAAGTGGAAAGAGCCATGGCACATGCTCAGGAGGATGCGGTTAACTTAGAAGATTTGGAAAGACAACTCAACGTTGAGCAGAGGAAAATATATGACGAAGTTACCAACCAAATTGATCATGGATTAAGTTATGAGAAGAAAGAGTGCTCATGTTTGCCGTTGAAGCCTGTCCGACTGTACGTGAGTGGAGAAGCAGGAACTGGAAAAAGTTTCCTCATTAAAGCAATTTCATGTTATCTGCAGAAAAGGACTGAGTCATCGCTATCTTGTGTTGTCACCGCTCCAACTGGACTGGCAGCACATAACATTAAAGGTATTACTTTGCATTGTCTACTGATGCTGCCAGTGGAGCATGATAACAAATTACAATACCACAAGTTATCTGGAGATGCTTGTTGTGAAGTTTCAAGAGTCCTAAAGAAGATGAAACTTCTTATCATTGACGAAGTAAGTATGGTTTCCAATGTCATGCTTGCCTTTGTGCATTTGAGAATGCAAGAAGTTCTTAAAACAGAGTATGATGTGTTATTTGGTGGCAAACACATCATTGTTTTCGGTGATCTTCTGCAGCTGACACCAGTGAAAGGACAACCAGTGTTTAAACTGCTTACGCATGAAGATACCAGGAAGTGCCTATGGAGCATTGGCAACGCTAATATATGGTTAAACTTCAATTATGCTGAACTGCGTGAAAATATGCGTCAGGCGAAGGATGAAGATTATAAGAATATTCTACAAGATGTTAGAATCGGAAAAGTGACCGAGCATGGGAAGGAAGCTTTACATGCACGATTACTGTCAAATTTGTATCCAGATGAAGACGTTCTGCCAGAGAATATTTTTCAGAAAATTACTGAGAAGAAATCTGGGATATGTTTGATGCCAACTCTGCAAGAATGTTCCATCTTCAACAACAAAATGTTGAATTTAGAAAACCAAGACATAGTGAAACTGGGAGCTATTGACAGAATAGAGCATATGGGAGCAACAATTATTTTGTCTGAAAATTTGAAATCTAAATTGGATTCATTAGAGAAGACTATATCTAAAACTGATGGTTTTGAAAAGACTCCGAATGTGTGCTTAAATTGCCGTATCATTTTGAGAAGGAATTTAAATGTTGAAAGAGGTCTGGTAAATGGATCAATGGGTAATGTTGTTGATTTTGAGAAATACAGAAATAGAGATGGAATTGAATTTATAAAAATTAAATTTGATGGCATTGAGGATGTACAGCAAATTGGTTGTTGCTCTGCTAGGTTTTTGCTTGTTAAAGAATTATATGTTCGCCGTAAGCAGTTTCCTGTTTGCTTGGCATATGCGGTGACAATCCATAAATCGCAAGGTTTAAGTGTAGACAGTGCTTTGGTGAATATTGGCAGTTCTGTGTCCAAGGAGGGTATGGCTTATGTGGCATTATCACGAGTCAGAACTTTATCTGGATTGTACTTGATTGAGTGTGATGTCACAAACATTTGCGCAGATCTAGATTGTGTTAAGGAATACAATAGGTTAAGAAGAGAGTATGCGCCACATTTGCCTCAATATCCTTTGTTTGAAAAACGTGTGGTAGGCCAGAAACGAAGAAATGTGACCAATAGTAGGGAGGTTGTAGCAAAAAGACGAAAAGTCGATGAACACGAAATTGTAAGCAGAAAGAAAATGGATGCTGTTCAAGATGTTGTTGGTTTTCAATTTGAAAATAGTTCTGGTGTCAACTGCTATGCTAATGTAGTGGGTAATGTTGTCTTTTCTCTAGAAACTTTAAAAGAACAGATTGTGGTCAATTCGGATCAAAGATTTTGCTGTTTGTTGAATTCTGTGTTAGAGAAATGTCGCAGTGATAGAACAAAAATAGAAAGTGTGTCTGAAATTCGAAATCTCTTAGACAAATGTTCAGGTCAAACGCAATTCTCTCAAAATATTCAGCAGAATTGTCAGGAGTTTTTAATGTATATGCTTGATGTATTGCAAGATGAAGGTGTAGATGTAGATTATCTGTTTGGCCTTTCTTATCAATGGCAGCATGACTGCGAGAACTGTAGGCTATCAAGTACTACTAGAGTAGACTCAGAAAGATTTATATATTTAACTTTGCCTGACAGTAAATCAGTATCCTTTAATAAGCTAGTAAAAGCAGCCGATCAAAACATGGAGTGTAGCCAATGTAAGTCTGCAATGCTGTCCACATTATTTATACGGAGTTATGGCCAGTATGTCATTTTAATGTTCCAACGATGTAGGCCTGATGGAACTAAATTGACAACTTTAATTAAAAATGTTGTGGCTTCGCAGTTGTCAATATCAGGAAGGACTTTTGTAACTGCAGCAATTATATATCATGACGGTCCTTCAACAACTTCAGGACATTACACAGGTTATTTAAAATCTGGAAATGGCTGGTCATTCTGCAATGATTCTGTTTTAACTTTCAAAAAATGTTTACCTTTTGACTTAAAAAAATCTTACCTAGTGTTTTTACAACCAAAATTTTAGGGAAGGTAAGTGGCCTACGAAGATTGGAGCAGTTGATATATTTTAGTCTGCTGTTTTAAATTGCTTTGTGAATAAGAGTGATCATAATAATTAAAAATGTAAAGTAGTCATAGAGGTACATCACTGGCCTATAATGATTCAAAGAGTTGATATGATTTACTCTGTTGTTTTAAATTTCTTTGTTAGTAACTGTGATCAAGAGAATGAAAAAATTGGAAAAGTCATAGAGGTAGTGTAAGTGTGCCTCATAGTAAGTGGTATCAATGTTATAGGAAATGTGAAACATGAGTAAGCTAGAAGGGGAGATATTACTAGTACAGGATTGTGAAAGTGATTGTCGACGTTTTCTTTTTGAAAGTCGGGGAAAAATGAAAATCTCGGGATTTGCTTGGAGGAATTTCAAGAGTTTCAAATGGCTCTTACACTATTTGGCCTTGTGGATAAGTGTAGTACAGAGCGAAAAGTGATTTATGATTTCTAAGTTATTCCTGAAAAAGATGAAGCTTTTCTTACAGAAAGTGGCGGGCAGAGATTACTTAAAGGACAACAGAGTATTTTCCAAAGCAAAAGGTGTTCATACCATATCATTCAACGTCATGGAAAAGTAAGTGTACTTTCAATGAGTTCAGAAAAACTGTTTCTTTCAATAAGCTAATTCAAGCAGCCGATCAAAACATAGAGTAGAGGTAATGTAAGTCTGCAATGCTGTCCACATTATTTGTACAAACTTATGGGTGTAATGTCATTTTAAAATTCCAACGATATAGACCTGATGGAAGTAAGTTGTCAACTTTAATTAAAAATGTTGTGGCTACACAGTCGTCGATTTCAGGAAGAACATTTGTAACTGCAGCTATTATATGACATGACGGTCCTTTGACAACATCAGGACATTACACAGCTTATTTAAAATGTTAAAAAGGCTGGTCTTTCGGCAATGATTCCCATTTGACTATGAAACAATGTTTGCCTTTTGACTTAAAAAATTCTTACTTAGTGTTTTTAGAAGTGAAATTTTAGGGTAGGTAACTGGCCTATAATGATTCTAGGAGTTGATATAATTTAGTCTGCTGTTTTAAATTGCTTTGTGATTAACAATGACCAAGAGAATTAAATAATTGTAGTAGTCATAGAGGTAGTGTAAGTGTGCCTCATAGTAAGCAGTATCAGTGTTATAGGAAATGTGGAACATGAGTGAGCCAGAAAGGGAGATATTACTAGTACAGGATTGTGAATCTGTTTTTGGACGTTTTCTTTCTGAAAGTCGGGGAAAAAGAAAATGACGGGATTTGCTTTGAGGAATTCCAAGAGTTTTAAATGGCTCTTACACTATTTGGCCTTGAGGAGAAGTGCGGTAGAGAGCGAAAAGTCATTTATTGTTTCTAACATATTACTCAAAAAGAAGGAGCTTTTCTTTCAGAAAGTGGCGGGCACGGATTTTTTAGAGCACAACAGAGTATAAGCTGTTCATAGCATATCATTCGACGTCATGGAAAGTAAGTGTACTTTTGATGAGTTCTGATTTCTGATTTGTTATATTATATGGGTTTTTTAAACACAATCATTTTGATTGTGTTTTTTTTCCCCGCTGTTATATGATGAATACCTTCAACTCACTGTTTTTAGTGAAATTTGATATATTCTGAGAAGAGCAAAAATAAACCATTTAACATGTATAATTAATTCTATACTTTGTATTGTGATTTTTAATTTGTACTCGTCTTGTCTCATGCTCACTCATCTTTTACTACCTTCTATCAATCCTCTTTACATACTCACATTGCCTTTTGTTTTATTCTCTTTCACCCTTGTTCTCTAACTCCACTTATCTTTCAACCTTTGTTTCCCTATTCCAACTCTGCTTTTTTCTTTTCTCTCATGCACCATTTTCCAGCTTGTAGACCCTCTGCTTCACTTCTCTTTTCCATCTTTCCTCCCTTTGTTTTCGAAATTAAATATTTTTGGGTTCTCCTTTTTTGTTGCAATCAGTTAGTATAACTCACCTTCACTCATTTATCTTTCTTTGTTGCCTCACTCAGTCTGTATCTGACACTCTTTCCTTCACTTCCTCTGTCCCCTCTCTCCCTCACTCTCTTTTCCTTATTCACCCTTTCCTTATTTAGTTTACCTCACTCACATTTTTTTAGTATCTTACACATCTTCAGTTAATTTTTCTCTTCTATCCTTCTTTTCTGTCACTGAATCTATCCTCCTTTTTATTCTCTTAGTAATTTACTCTATTTCTATTTCTTTTTGTTTCTGTCTGTCTTTCACCATTACTTTATTTTCCTTTCTGAATGTTTATCTCTAACTTTATTTTTTTGTAAAATTGTATGATTTTCAACCTTTTGCCTTGTCTTTTCTATTTTTTTAATTTATGTTTTAATATTTTTCAAATTTTTGTTCTTTCTTTCACAGATTGAAAGTAAGAAAATAACAAGTGATCAAGTTAACGACAACTATAAGGTAAGTATTTAGTACTCTTTCCCTTACATCTCTATCACATTCAACTTCTATTAGTTCCACTGCTTTATTTCCTTAACCCTCAGTTTCCTTCCTTTGCTTTTTCCCTCATTCCTTTTCTATTACTTACTTACTCCACTCCTTCCACTCCTTTTGTCAGTCCCTCTGTTCTCACAGTTCCTCACTCCTTTTCACTCAGTCCGTCTCTCTTACTCTCACTGTCTCTGTCTCTTCACTCTTTTACTAGTTGTTCATTATGCTTTCTCCCTGTAGTTCAAGCACACTATGTTATTTATATTTCTTTGCTGCTTCAATTATTCCTTTTATGTCACTTCTTCTTTTCTTCTTTCTGTTTTTTCTCTCTGTCATTCCACATGTTTTAACCTTATTCACTATCATACACCGCGTTTTATTCCTATTTACTTTCGCTCACTGTTTTTTTAACACCATCCCTCAGGGTTGTTGTTTTAGTCCGGTTCTATCCCTACCTCTCATTCCACATCCTTTACTATCTTTCTTTTTAATTTGAACATTCACTCACATTCTCCAAGTAACTCTTGTTTATTATTCTTCTACTCTCTTTTTTTCTTTCACTTCCTTATCTATTTTCTTTTTCTCAATTATACCCTCTTACATCTTTTCTTTGTATAATTATCTATTATACAGTATCTCTGTGTTACTCCCTCTAGCTGTCTTTCTTTTAACATTATTCTCTCTGTCTCCTTCCCTTATACTCACTCTTTATTTTTTTTTATTTTTTATTTTTGGTTCGCTTCCGGTTCGCGCACCGGCGTGCGAACCGGGAAGCGAATAAAAAAAAAGAGATTGCCAGAGTGCTAAACATTTTAGCAATTTTTTATAAATGGGAGGTAGTTCTGAAAAGAACTTTTTTTAATTATTTTTGTTGTTTTATATGTTTTTTATTATTTTTCTGAACTTTTTTTTATTTTTTTTACTTTTTGAACAATTTTATATTTTTTTGGTTTTTTTGGGGGGCGAACAACGAAAAACAGGCATTAGAAAGGGCTCAACAGGAGCAAAAAAAAAAAATTATTTCTTGGGGCGTTTCGAGCACTTGTGGTTTTCAAATGCTCTATTAATTAAAATGATACTCCTCTCCCCATAACAAATTAGTGCACCACAATAAATGCACACTAGCTTCAGGTGCGCAAAATTGTTTTGAATACTTGGGACCGTCTCCCTCGCTTCTGGTCCCGATAAAGTTTCCTGTGACGATGTACTGGCCACAGGAGTTGGTGGGTTATCCTGGAGGTGACGCACCTCAGCAACGCTATAATTGATTGGATGCCACCTCTGCATGTGGCGGTGCATAGTATAGTTTCCAAAACTATACTTTTTGTCTGTGCCTTGGGACAGAACTGCATCGAAAATGAGGCATGTCACCAGCCGGGCATTGACCTTTTTTTGCCCTCGAGGGTAAGAAAAGAATTGCCATATAAAATGGTCTAAGCAGTGGGATTGCCGGGGCTCTTCACGCAAGAACTGCCTCGGCTCTACCTCCTCTTCCTCTTCTTCTTCCTCTTCCTCTGGGTTTGGAAGGAACTGTGCAGGTGCTCCTCTCTTCTTAGGTGGTTGTGGTGGTGGTGGGGGTCCACCAGCTGCAGCTACTACAGATGCCATGACTGAACAAGCAGAAACAGGTCTTCCTCTCACAAAGATGAAAGTCAGAGTGAGGAAAAAAGGTGGGGGCTTTCATCATTTGGGAAAAAAAATTTCTAAACCAATGAAAAGTGTTATTTTCAGGTCACATGATCTGTTACGCTTACGTTACGAGTCCCGATCCGCGCCCGGAGCGCTTCCGGGGTGCTGCGCTTCGCGCCTCGGGTCGCGCTCCGGAGCACTTCCGAGTGCGCTAACGCGGAGCGTCATAAGACGCATTACGCGGCGATACGTCGCGTTTACGCGACGCGTCACGATGTTGTTTTCGAACGCGGCAGTTGCGCTAACGGAACGTTTCCCGGTGTGCGGATCGGGTCGCGGCACCAAATTGAGCTAACGGGAAGCTACCCGGTGCGTGGACCGGTAGCGAAAAAAAAAAAATTCTATACATAAAAAAATTATATTAAATACATATAAAAACCTACCTATACAAAACCTTATTTTACTCACACAAAACCATTGAAATTCGCATATATAGTTAGTTGCACTAACTATATATCGCGCACCCGCAATCCACTGCTGATGATGTCACATATTACATCATTCATGACATGGTCAGTGACATCACTGATGACATCACTGATGACATCTCAAATGACATCACTGATGACATCACTGATGACAACATCCAGTGACTGTATGTTTCTGTAAAGTTAAAATATGTCTTACATATTGAAGAATGAGTGGATGTATAAGTGTCTGGATGAGGGATTTAGTAGGTGCATGACTGACTGTATGAGTGAGTGATTAAATGTGTCTCACTGAGTGCATGGGTTAGTGACTAAACTGTCTTAATTTGTGCATCATTATGTCTGTTGTTCTGTAAACTGCTGCATTTGTTGATCAGTAGCTATATGAGTAACTATATGGGTTATTGATTGGTTGCCCAAGTATTTGTATGGGAGACTGAGTGTGTGTGTGGGTGGCTGGGAGGTGTATGACTCTGTGCATAGATGTGTGAGCAGTTGATTCACTAGATGTATGGGTTCAAAAGTGCATGTGGAAACAGCTGTATGGGCGGTTGACTGTGTGCATGAGTGTATTGGTGAGTGAATGGATATCTCAGTGCTACATGTCAAAGTAAGTACATATGTAAAACACAGTACATGTGAGAGTTGACATATATAAATAACTGTGCATAAGAGCCAGTGAATGTGTGAGTGGCTGTATGGATCATTGTGAACTTGTACCAGGGATTGTATAAGAGAGTAAATATGTGTTAGTATATGTTTGAATAAGTAAGGTGTGTATAACTGTATAGTTGAGGAAATGGAGGTGTGATTAATTCTTTGCATGACTGAATAGGTGTGTGAGTAACTCCATGGATGAGTGACAGTCTGTGAGTGTCTGTTTACACTGAGTGTATCTAAGGTTATATTAGAGTCTGAAGAGGTTCATCGTATTATCACATGAATGATGTCATCAGTGATGTGATCAGTAATGTCAAATGAGATGTCATCAGTGATGTCATTTGAGATGTCATCAGTGATGTCATCAGTGATGTCATTTAAGATGTCATCAGTGATGTCATCAGTGATGTCATTTGAGATGTCATCAGTGATGTCATCAGTGCTGTCATTTGAGATGGCATCAGTGATGTCATCAGTGATGTCACTGACCATGTCATGAATGATGTAATATGTGACATCATCAGCAGTGGATTGCGGGTGCGCGATATATAGTTAGTGCAACTAACTATATATGCGAATTTCAATGGTTTTGTGTGAGTAAAATAAGGTTTTGTAAATGCTAATTCCTAACTATATATGGTCTATAACCTTTGGTTTTTTCAGTGAATTTTCAAGGTTTTGTAAATGCTAATTCCTAACTATATATGGTCTATAACCTATGGTTTTTTCAGTGAATATTCACTGAAAATTGAATATGTTTTATATATGTACATCTCAAGGTCGATGGATGAATAAATGGGTGTATAAGTGTCTAAATGGATGATTTTTTTAAAGAAAAATTGTTTGTATAACTGACTGATTAAGTGTATCTTAGTGAATACATGGGTCAGTGAGTAATGTTTAAATATATAAATAGCTGTATCAGTCTCTCACTTTGTGTATAAGTGGCTGCATGGGTTGGTGAGTAGCTACATGAGTATCTATATGGGTTATTACTTAGTTTTTCAAGTATCAGTATGAGTGTCTGTATGGTTGAGTGGGGGTTATTACTTAGTGCATACATGCATGAATGAGTGAGTCATTATTTGTATGTTTTGAAGACAGTATGTGTGCAGGACTGTATGGGTGGATGAGTGTGTGTATAGGTGTGTTAGTGACTGAATGACTGTCTCAATAGTGTTTTTATAAGGAACTAAATATATTTTAAACTAGTATATATGAGTATTGGTGTATATACGTGAGTATATATGAGAGTTAGATATTGGAAGAGTTCCTGTATGAATAAGTATGTGTTTATATAAGTGAGTGTTCAAAATAATAAGTATGTGTACGTTTTTTTAGAAGTAAGTGTGGTGGTGTGTGTATGGCTGAATATGCAAGTAAATGAATATTTGATTCATTGTTAGCATGAGTGACTATATCTATGAATGACTGGCAGTGTGTAACAGGCTGTATAGGTGTATGAGTACATATGATGAGTGAGTACATGTATGAGTTACTATATAGGACTGTTTGTGAATGAGTGGATGTGTATGTAGATCTTAGAATTACTGAATAGGTTGTTGTAACTGGTATCGGTATGTCCATTGTTTTGAAATTTTTAGTTTCTATTTTTGTATGTGTGCATCAAAGGTTATATTAGGGTGAAAGGAGATCTGCCACTCTATTACAAGGATGATGTCATCAGTGATGCCATCAGTGATGTCATTTGAGATGACATCAGTGATGTCATGGGTGATGTCACTGACCATGTCATGAGTGATGTAATATGTGACGTCATCAGCAGTGCATTGCGGGTGCAAGAGTTATAGTTAGCTGAACTAACTATAACAGGGGAATTTCAATGGTTTTGTATGAGTGAAATGTCCAGCTAACTATAACGCCCCTGAAAGCTATGTTTTTTCAGTGAATTTCTAAGGTTTTTTAAATGGTAATTCCTAACTGTAACATGCCTGAAACCTTTGGTTTTTCAGTGAATTTCAATGGTTTTTTAAATGATCATTTCTAACTTTGCCTACAGAGATAGGACATGTGAAGAAAGAAGAGAAAACGCACAGAGAGAAAAAAAGAAATGCAGAAAGAAGCAACAGAAGTCCTCAAAGATGAAGAAAAGTGCAGGAAGAAGGAAAACGTGCAGAAAGAACAAACTGAACAGCAGAAAGAAGCCTTGTTGCAAAATCATCCTGTACCCTCAACTTTTTCAGACGGATACTGGTGGTAACGGAGGCTGACTAACCAGTTCTAGAGCCAGTGCTATGGTAAAAAACACTTAGAATACAGTGAAAACACCTACATACACTAGGGAACACTATTCATTGGGGTCCCCCTGTGATTAGCATGACCTCCTCTGTAATCCCCTAGTATATAATAGGGCAGGGGGATTGAAACTACCTCTTAAAATGCGCCACAGGGCGTGTTTGCACATGTCATCTCAGGCCCCGTCCCCTCCCTTGTCCACAGCCCAAACACGCTCTGTGACTGTTTTAAGTTGGGAGATTAAGTCCCCTTGAATCCAGAGGATCCCTAGGGTCTACCTAGCCTACTAGGTACCTCCCGTAAGAGCCACAGAGCTGCATTGCATAGAGATGTAAAAAGGGGCACGGCCTAGTCCATCTCTCTGCAAAGCAGCGAAGTGGCGCTTACCGGAAGCACCTGGTGGGCTAGTTGGCCCCCAGGGGCCCTCAGGTTTGAAGGGGAATTATTTCCCCAACTTAAAACGCTCCACAGGGAGTGTTTGCACCTGTCACCTCAGGCCCGTCCCCTCCCTTCCCCACTGTGTAAACACGCCCTGTGCCTGTTTTACTTTGGGAGATTAGGTCCCCTTGAATTCTGAAGGTCCCTAGGGTCCAATTAGCCCACTTGGTACCTCCAGTAAGTGCCACATAGCTGTGTTGCAGAAAGGTGTAAAAAGTGGCATGGCCTGGACCACCTCTCTGCAACGCAGCACAGTCGCTCTTACTGGCAGCACCTGGTGTGCTAATTAGCCCCCAGGGGATTTCAGGATTCAAGGGGAATTATTTCCCAAAATTAAAACGTGCCACAGGGTGTGTTTGCACACATCCCCTCGGGCCCCGTCCCTTTCCTTCTCCACTGTGTAAACACACCCTGTGGCCGTTTTAATTTGGAAGAATAGGTCCCCTTGACTCCTGAAGGTCCCTAGGGTCCAACATTTTAAGTTGGGGAAATAATTCCCCTTGAATCCTGAGGGCCCCTGGAGTCCAACTAGCCCACTAGGTACCTCCAGTGAGCACCACATAGCTGCATTGCATAGAGGTGTAAAAATTGGCATGGCCTGTACCACCTCTCTGCAATGCAGCGCAGTGGCTTTTACTGGAAGCACCTAGTGTGCTAGTTAGCCCCCAGGGGCCTCAGAATTCAAGGGGAATTATTTCCCCAACTTAAAATGTGCGACAGGGCGTGTTTGCACACGTCACCTCAGTCCCCGTCCCCTCCCTTCCCCACTGTGCAAACACACCCTGTGGCCGTTCTAAGTTGAGAGATTAAGTCCCCTTGAATCCTGGGGGTCCCTAGGGGCAAAATACCCACTAGGTACCTCCAGTAAGCGCCATTGCAGAGAGGTGTAAAAAGGGGCACTGCCTTCACCACCTCTCTGCAACACAGTGCAGTGGCACTTACTGGAAGCACCTGGTGGGCTAGTTGGCCCCCAGGGTCCCTCAGGATTCAAGGGGAATCATTTCCCCAACTTAAAATGCACCACAGGGTGTGTTTGCACACGTCACCTCATGCCCCGTCCCCTCCCTTCACCACTGTGTAAACGTGCCCTGTGGCCGTTTTAAGTCCTAAGGGTCCCTAGGCTCAAACTAGCACACTAGGTACCTCCAGTAAGCACCACAGAGCTATGTTGCAGAGAGCTGTAAAAAGGGGCGTGGCCTCTGAACACCTGTCTGCAGCGTAGCTCCCTGGCGCATGTTGGAGATATCTGTTGGGCAGTTGGCCCTCTGGGACCCTCAGTATTGTAAGAGAATTAATTCCCCAACTTACAAATCGCCACGGGCGCGTTTGCACAATGGTGAAGGAAGGGGGCGTGGCCTGAGGTGACATGTCTGCAAACACGCCCTGTGGCTCGTTTTAAGTTGTAGAATTAATTCCTCCTCAATCCTGAGGGTCCCTGGGGGCCAACTAGCCCACCAGGTACCTCCAGTGTGCGCCAGAGAGCTACCAGTGATGTCATCAGTGATGTCATTTGAGATGTCATCAGTGATATCACTGACCATGTCATGAATTATATAATATGTGACATCATCAGCAGTGGATTGCGGGTGCGCGAGATATACAACTAACTATATCGGAGGAATGGTTGCCCAAGTATTTGTATGGGAGACTGAGTGTGTGTGTGGGTAGCAGGCATATATAAATGACTATACATAACAGCCACTGATTGTGCGAGTGGCTGTATGGATCATTGTGTACTTGTATTAGTAATTGTATCACAAAGTAAGTATGTGTTAGTATATCTTTGAATAAGTAAGGTGCTGTGTGTATAACTGTATAGTTGGGAAATGAAAGTGTGATTGATTATTTGCATGACTGACTAGATGTGTGAGTAACTCCATGGATGAGTGGCAGAGTGTGAGTGTCTGTATAGGTGTTTGAGTGCAGATGATAGTGTTGTATTGATGAGTGACTGTTTGTATGAGTGATTCTATGGGTGAATGAGTGAATGTGTGTGTAGACCTAGGAATCAGTGAGTGCAAATGTAGCAACTGGTATTGGTCTGTAAATGGTTTCAAGAATGGTAATCTGTATTTAACACTGGGTGTATCAAAGGTTATATTAGAGTGTGAAGAGGTGCATCGTATTATCACATGAATGATATCATCAGTGATGTGATTAGTGATGTCAATTGAGATGTCATCAGTGATGTCATCAGTGATGTCATTTGAGATGTCATCAGTGCTGTCATTTGAGATGGCATCAGTGATGTCATCAGTGATGTCACTGACCATGTCATGAATGATGTAATATGTGACATCATCAGCAGTGGGTTGCGGGTGCGCGAAATATAGTTAGTACAACTAACTATATAGGAGCAATTTCAATGGTTTTTTAAATGCTAATTCCTAACTATATATGTCCTGAAACCTATGGTTTTATCAGTGAATTTGCAAGGTTTTTTAAATGCTAATTCCTAACTATATATGACCTGAAACCTATGGTTTTTTCAGTGAATTTGCATGGTTTTTTAAATGCTAATACCTAACTACATATGACCTGAAACCTATGGTTTTTTTGTGAATTTAGAAGGTTTTTTAAATGCAAATACCTAACTATGTAAGGCTTGAAACCTATGGTTTATTCAGTGAATATATATATTTAATATAATATATATATAATTTTTATTTTCAAGTTTTTTTTAAATATTATTACAGGGTCCGCGCACCGTGAACGCTCTGAGCTCTTACCCCGACATATTTTTTTAAGTTTCTAAAACATAATATCTACGTTTTTAACGTAGATTTTAAAGGTAGACAAAATCTGCATTAATGTAAAAAAAAATTTTTTTTAACTTTTAACAACAGTATATTACTTTTTAAAGTAGTAACAAATCTCGCGAGGGTACGTCGCACGTGCACGCAACGTAAGAGCACCATCCGCGCACCGTAAAAGCTTCGAGCTCTTACTCCCGAAAGTTTTATAAACTTTAAATCGTTATATCTACGTATTCATTGCACAATATAAGGGTACACATTATCTGGGATAATAAAGAACATGTTAGTTTAAAATTATAAAGACCATATATAACTTTAGGCAATTATAAATCTCACGAGGGTGCGTAATACGTAAACGCATCTGAAGATGACGTCAGCGCTCCGTAAATAGAGTGTAAACGCAACGCAAGCTTACGTAAGCGCTCCGTAAACGCAACGTAAGTGCTCCGTAAGCTTACGTCCAACCATGTGACCTCAAAACAAAATATTTAATTGGTTTATAACACTCCCTACTCCAATTGTTAAAGACCCCTCCCATGTTCATCATTCTTCTTTGGTTTTCAGAGAAGCAACACCTTTTATCTACAGCTCCTAGCTACAGAAAAATACTTCCAAATGGCTGAACTTCCAGACTCTGACCATTCTTCTAATGGAGACTTTGTTGAAGAGGACCCTCACCCAAGTAAGAAGAAGGAGTCCGTAGTCTGGAAATTTTTCAGCTTTCCAGGACATCAAAAGAAGGTAAATGCACCACTGGTCACCTGCAAGATTTGTTACACAGTGTTATCAAGAGGAAATCCAAATAGGAAATATTCATTTGGAACCCACAGCATGGAACGCTATGTAAAAAATATACACCCCAACAATTGGAGTAGAGCTGTGGTGCAAAGATCTCAGGAGAAGGACTCTTCTCCTAGTACATCTACAGCAACAACCAGAGTACCACCAATGCCATCTTCAATGGTGGCGAACATTCAGCCAGAACTGAAAAATTTAATGATGCAATGCATACATTGCAGTAAATTAGTAGCCTTCGGACAACAGTCCATTGAAGTAATTTTACAGAAGAACAGGAACCACAGATGCAGCAAATAATTTTTTTCTTTCAATTTCATAGTTTGTTCCTGTTGAACAATTATTTTGTGTAAAAAGTTCATTTTTCTACGTTTTTCAAGCAAAACAAACAAAAAAAAACAGTTCTTTTTAGAACTACCTCTACTGGTTAAAGAAAGAACTAAATTTAGTATTTTGTATGTAAAAGTTTGTCATAGTGAATGTCAAAGTGCAAAACTATAAGGATGTGGTACAGCATAAACCTATAAGGTGTTTACCTATAGTATATTGTACTACTTCCAAAGCACTGAAATGTAACATATGTATATAAATATGTTACAACTCAATAGGCCAAATGTACGTAATCTCGATTTACCTACTCATAAATACCAAATCATACCACTTCAATATTTAAGAGTAGATAATTTGGATGTAGGTAATTTCTCTTTTGAAATTACAAAATCTGTATAATTCAGTCATTTTACCGAATCGGTATTTACCGATTTTGTAATTTCCATTAATTCCTATAAGTCTTGAAGCCAATAGGAATCAATGGCAATTACCGAATCAGTAAATACCGAATCAATAAAATTACCGAATTGACAAGGGAGACAGGTTGTCACTTTGACAGCCTGTTGCACCCCTGATTCTGACTTGTGTGCCATGTCACACACATACATGGTCTTACGACATGTATGTGTGCCACATGGCACAAATGTACATGCACAGATATGCATGTACACAGGAATTTATTATTTACCTCTGAAAGTTTTATAAACATTAAATCATTATATCTACTTATTCATTGCACAATACAAAGGAACATATTAACTGGGATAATAAAGAACATGTTTATTTTAAACTTTAAAACAACAAATATAACTTTATTTAAACAATTATAAATCTCACGAGGGTGCTAAATCATTATATCTACATAATCATTATACAATAAAAAGGAACATATTAACTAAGATAATAAAGAACATGTTTATTTTAAACTTTTAAACAACATATATCAATCAATCAATCAATCATGGCATTTATAGCGCGCACTACTCACCCGGAAGGGTCTCAAGGCGCGTGGGGAGGGGGGTCTGCTACTGCTCGAACAGCCAGGTCTTGAGCTGTTTCCTGAAGGCGAGGTGGTCCTGGGTCAGTCGCAGGTGGGCGGGCAGGGAGTTCCATGTCTTAGCCGCTAGGTAGGAGAAGGATCTTCCTCCAGCGGTGGCTCTCTGGATGCGAGGCACGACGGCGAGGGCGAGGTTCGCCGATCGCAGCTGGCGGGTGGGCATGTAGAAGGTCAGGCGGTCGTTGAGGTACCTAGGGCCCAGGTCGTGGAGGGATTTGTGTGCGTGGGTGAGGAGTCTGAACGTGATCCTCTTGTTGACAGGGAGCCAGTGTAGGTCTCTCAGGTGGCTTGAAATGTGGCTGCGTCGGGGGACGTCCAGGATGAGTCGGGCGGAGGCATTCTGGATGCGCTGGAGTCTCTTCTGAAGCTTGGCTGTTATTCCGGCGTAGAGGGTGTTTCCATAGTCCAGTCTGCTGGTGATGAGGGCCTGGGTGACCGTCTTCCTTGTCTCGGTGGGAATCCATTGGAAGATCTTGTGGAGCATGCGGAGTGTGTGGAAGCAGGATGAGGAGACGGCGTTGACTTGCCTGGTCATCGATAGGGAGGAGTCCAGGATGATGCCCAAGTTGCGTGCGTGGTCTGTTGGCTTGGGTGCGGTGCCTAGGGCTGGGGGCCACCAGGAGTCGTCCCATGCGGAGGGGGATGTTCCCAGGATGAGGACTTCTGTCTTGTCCGTGTTCAGCTTTAGGCGGCTGCTGTTCATCCATTCGGCGACGTCTTTCATCCCTTCGTGAAGGTTCGCTTTGGCGGTGTCGGGGTCTTTGGTGAGGGAGAGGATCAGCTGGGTGTCATCGGCGTAGGAAATGATGTTCAGGTTGTGGTTGCGGGCGATGGCAGCTAGTGGTTTCATGTAGATGTTGAAGAGAGTGGGGCTGAGCGAAGATCCTTGCGGGACGCCGCAGATGACTTCGGTGGCCTCTGAGCGGAACGGCGGGAGGCGTACTCTTTGTGTTCTTCCGGAGAGGAATGAGGTGATCCAGTCCAGGGCCTTCCCCTGGATGCCGGTGTCGTTGAGTCGTTGGGCTAGGTTGCGGTGGCAAACAGTATCAAATGCAGCGGAGAGGTCTAGGAGGATGAGTGCCGCTGTTATATATAACTTTATGTAAACAATTATAAATGTCACTAGGGTGTGTACCACGTAAGCACATCATAAGATGACGTAAGCGCTCTATAACTAAAATGTAAACGCAACATAAGCTTACGTGAGCACTCCGTAAACGCTCCGTAAACACTCCGTAAACTTACATCCAACCATGTGACCTTGTAACAAAAGATTTTATTGGTTTATAATACTTCCTACTCTAATTCTTGAAAGACCCCTCCCATGTTCATCATTCTTCTTTGGCTTTTTAGAGAAGCAACACCTTTTTTCTAGTCTGGAAGTTTTTCAGCTTTCCAGAACATCAGAAGAAAGTAAATGCACCACTGGTCACCTGCAAGATCTGTGACACAGTGTTATCTAGAGGAAATCCTAATAAGAAATATTGATTCGGAACCCTCAGCATGGAACGCCATGTAAAAAATATACACCCCAACAATTGGAGTAGAGCTGTGGTGCAAAGATGTCAGGAGCAGGACTCTTCACCTAGTACATCTGCAGCAAGAACCAGAGTACCACCAATGCCATCTTCAATGGTGACGAACATTCAGCCAGAACTGAAAAATGTAATGATGCAATGCATACATTGCAATAAATTAGTAGTCTTCGGACAACAGTCCATTGTAATTTTGCAGAAGAACAGGAACTGCAGATGAAACAATTGTTTTGTGTCAAAAGTTCATTCTTCTACTTCATCTTCAGAAGAGTTTGCTCCTGAAACCCCTAGAACACAGAGAGAGTCCATAGTACAGAAATTTAAAAAAAAACACAGAAAGAGAGAAAAAGGTAAATGCGCCTTTTGTCACATGTAAAATCTGTCACACAGTACTTTCAAGAGGGAATCCACAGAAACAGTACAGCTTTGGAACTTATAGCATGGAATGCCATGTCCAGAATATACACCCAAACAATTGGCGTAAAGCTGTAATAAAAAGATCATCAGAGGAGCAGGGCTCTACTCCCAGCACTTCTTCTGAAGCAACAGCACCACCAATGCAAGCATCAATGGTTGCAAATATCCCACCTGAACTTAAGAATTTGATGATGTAATGCATTTGTTGCCAGAAACTAATAACCTTTGCACAAGAGTTCATTCAAGTTATCCTACAAAAACACAGGAAGCACAGGTGCATTACCAGGAGCATTTTTTCTTTTCTCTGAAGATTGTCTTCAGGATGAATCTTCTAATTGAGTCCTCTTGATTGATAAAACTTGCTTATAAAGTCTTTGTTTGCGGTTCTTGGTAGGCATAATCTATTATGACACTGTAGATATTTACAATCTGTTGAAAAGAAAAATATGACATATTACAGACCACTACCAACATAGCACATAGCAATTACATTAACAAAACAATATAAACACTAGTTCACATCTCTCTTTGTGTGTCTCATATCACTCTCTGCCTGCACCATCTCCGTCTTTACATGCCTCATCTCACTCTCTCCTTCCACAATCTCTTTGTTTGTATGTGTGTGTCATCTCAATCTCTGCCTACACCATCTGTCTGTTTGTGTGTGTGTGTCTCATCTCACTTTCTGTGTCTAAAACGATTTTCCATACTAAATGTGTTTTGTTGACATGTCTGGCTTTAAGTTTTTTGACAAGGAACACACTGAGTGTGTATGTGAATTAAGGAATTATATTTTCATCTTTTTCCATAATGTTAGCTGTGTGTGCTAACAATTTGTATCTTTTAGCTTACAGGGTAGACTTCTTTTTAAAGTGTTTATCATGCTTAAAATCAATGCTGGTACATAGATAGTGCTAATAGTTTAATATGGCTTGTAAATATGCTCCTTTTTTAGAAGTGCCTTGTGCAATCTTTAACATGGGTGGAAGCAGTGAATGTATGGAGAGGGATAGCAATAGCAGATAGAAAACCATATGAAATGGTGTGAGAGATGCGTAAAGGATTTTACTAATGGCATCAATTGAGATACAATATACAAAAAGAGGGGTATATTTACAAGCCTCTTGTGCAATGTTTAACATGGATGCAAGCAGAAAATGCATGCAGAGTAATAAAACTGGCACATGCCAATTAAACTATTACACTATCTCTATACCAGCATTAATGTTAAACATTGCGCAAGGGGCTTGTAAATATGCCAATAAAACCATTACACTATATCTATACCAGCATTAATGTCAAACATTGCGCAAGGGGCTTGTAAATATGCCAATGAAACCATTACACTATCTCTATACCAGCATTAATGTCAAACATTGTGCAAGAGGCTTGAAAATATGCCAATTAAACCATTACACTATCTCTATACCTGCATTAATGTTAAACATTGCGCAAGGGGCTTGTAAATATTCCAATGAAACCATTACACTATCTCTATACCAGCATTTATGTCAAACATTGAGCAAGGGGCTTGTAAATATGCCAATTAAACCATTACAGTATCTCTATACCAGCATTAATGTCAAACATTGCGCAAGGGCCTTGTAAATATGCCAATGAAACCATTACACTATCTCTATACCAGCATTAATGTCAAACATTGAGCAAGGGCCTTGTAAATATGCCAATGAAACCATTACACTATCTCTATACCAGCATTAATGTCAAAAATTGCACAAGGGCCTTGTAAATATGCCAATGAAACCCTTACACTATTTCTATACCAGCATTAATGTCAAACATTGCGCAAGGGGCTTGTAAATATGCCGATGAAACCATTACACTATCTGTATTCCAGCATTAATGTCAAACATTGCGCAAGGGGCTTGTAAATATGCCAATGAAACCATTACACTATCTGTATACCAGCATTAATGTCAAACATTGCGCAAGGGGCTCGTAAATATGCCAATGAAACCATTACACTATCTCTATACCAGCATTAATGTCAAACATTGCGCAAGGGGCTCGTAAATATGCCAACGAAACCATTACACTATCTCAGCATTAATGTCAAACATTGCACAAGGGGTTCGAAAATATGCCAATGAAACCATTACACTATCTGTATTCCAGCATTAATGTCAAACATTGCGCAAGGGGCTTGTAAATATGCCAATGAAACCATTACACTATCTGTATACCAGCATTAAAGTCAAACATTGCGCAAGGGGCTTGTAAATATGCCAATGAAACCATTACACTATCTGTATACCAGCATTAATGTCAAACATTGCGCAAGGGGCTTGTAAATATGCCAATGAAACCATTACACTATCTGTATACCAGCATTAATGTCAAACATTGCGTAAGGGGCTTGTAAATAGGCCAATGAAACCATTACACTATTTCTATACCAGCATTAATGTCAAACATTGCGCAAGGGGCTTGTAAATATGCCAATGAAACCATTACACTATCTCTATACCAGCATTAATGTCAAACATTGTGCAAGGGGCTTGTAAATATGCCAATTAAACCATTACACTATCTGTATACCAGCATTAATGTCAAACATTGCGCAAGGGGCTTGTAAATATGCCTCTCTTTTTTGTACATTCTATCTCAATTTATGCCATTAGAAAAACCCTTTAAGGATCTCTCACGACATTTCATATTCTTGTCTGTGTGGCAATTGTATTACTCTGCATGCATTTTCTGCTTGCATCCATGTCAAACATTGCTCAAGGGGCTTGTAAATATGCCCCTCTTTATCTTATATTCCATCTCAATTGATGCCATTAGTGAAATCCTTTATGCATCTCCCACACCATTTCATAAGGTTTTCTATCTGCTATTCCTATCCCTCTCCATACATTCACTGCTTCCACCCATGTTAAACGTTGCGCAAGGCGCTTGTAAAAAAGCAGCATATTTACAAGTCCAATGAAACCATTACACTACCTCTATACCAGCATTGAATCCAAGCATGAAAAACAATTTAAAAAGAAGTCTACCCTATAAACTAAAATATACAAACTGTAAGCACACACAGCTAACATTATGGAAAAAGATGAAAATATAATTCCTTAATTCACATACACGCACAGTGTGACCCTTATGAAAAAAATTATAGCCACTCATTTCAGCAAAAAATCATTTAACATGGTAAATCGATTTAGACACAGAACACAGACCATTTCAATATGCACTACATTACATTGCTGAAACCTAACTCATTTCAAAATTTCATTTCTAATATGCACCATTCAGTTAACATTATGGAAAAAGGTGTAAATATAATTCCTTAATTCACACAGACACTCACTGTGATCATTGTCAAAAATCTTTAAGCCACACATTTTTTCAAAACAAATTAGCATGGTAAATCATTTTACACACAGAGCACAACCCATTTAAATGAGCACTACACTACAATGCAGAAACCTGACTCATTTTCAAAATACAACAGTAATGAAGCCCAATATGCTTGTTATGCTTCCCAATACTGCAAACAGCACTCTCTCTATATTAATCACCTTTAAAATCGCTTTTGAAAATGTATAACAGTGTGAAACACACACCAAATTTTCTTAAGCACAATCCCTGAACTGCAGCTCAGACACTGGAAAGAGAAATGGCAGTTTCCCACTCATTCTTCTCACTTATTTCTGCTCATAACCAATGAAATGTCTTCCCATACTATTTCAAAACTAAACTAACATTTCAATTGGTTCTACATTTCCACACTTTCAAACTCACATAATATTCACCCATCCCCCTACTGCTCATTCAACCTGTTACCATAGTAACTCCCACCTAAGGAAGAAAAGAGTTTAAAAGTTCATCATACTATGTTGCAAACGAATCCATCAAGGTTGTTAGAGCTTTCAATATAACAGCTAATCATGTGCAATGTTCCTTTCAATGACCTTTTCTGAACCATTAGAATTGCTTCTTTCAAAAAACAAAACTATGCACCCTAATATGCTCTTTTGCATTTTCAGAAAGCACCAATCATTTCTTAAGCTTCAAGTGCAGTGAATGTCCTCCTCTTTTTTTTCTAAACTGCAAGCTTTCCAACTGCCATTTCATTTACAGCCCTCATCTGAGTACAACCAGATCTGCCTTGAACATGTTTTCAGTATGGTTTGTAGGACACAGCTTTGTATTCTGGTCGAAAAGGTATGCAACAAACAGAGGAATTTTAAACCTTGATTTACCAAATGTGGATATTTTATGGATTGGCCAGAGAGGATTGAGATGTCACCAATTGATACCATTGGTGAAATCCTTCATGCATCTCCCACATCCTGACCTCATAATTGTGCACTGTGGTGGAAATGACTTATGCACTTTGACTGGGGGTGGTCTGGAAATGCTATTGAAGGGCATCTATGGACAACTGATGTCACTTTTTCCTCAAACTGCCTTTGTCTATTCCAATATATGCCAAAGGCAAAAATGGAATTGGTCCAATCAATTTTGTCCGCAGATTGAGAAAGCAAGGAAACATGTAAATAAATCTGTTACTGCATACATTAGAGACTATGGAATGGGTTGTAAATACTAAGGGTGGGCGTAAAATCCGTTTCGCGGGCGAATTTGCGGATTTTCCGCGATTTCGCGATCCGCGAATCTCGTGAAATCGCCGTAAAATCCGCGAATCAGCGGGGACGAATTTTCAGCCAAGCAAGGGTTACAGCAGCAGGTTCAAAAGTTGAACCTAATTTCTTTGTAACCTTTTACAAAAGGGTTACAAACAAATTAACTTCAACTTGGACACCTGCTGCTAATTGCTTCCTGGCGCCTCGTTGCCTACTTGCAACTATTCTCTGACCCTGCTCTGACCCTTGAAGCAGGGTCAGAGAATAGTTACAAGTAGGCAACGAGGCACCTGTCCAAGGAATTAAACCTCATCAGGAAGCACTTACAGATATAAAAAACAGGAAGAAGGGAGAGGATGGCAAATACACCCATTTTGAGTTGTCAGGAGGGGTTAAACTAAAAGAGACCTTTACAGCACAATTTTCATATGCATTTTGCTAAAAATAAAAAGCTGTATGTTCTGTAGGGGCAACTCAGGAATCTGGTCCTTCAGAGATCCGGCCTCTCTTTCTTTATCTCGTTCTCTCTCTCCCTATCTCTTTCCCTCTCTTTCTCTCTCTTTCTATCTATCTATCTATCTATCTATCTATGTATCTATCTATCTATCTATCTATCTCTCTCTCCCTCTCCCATAAACGACTGCATGGGTAACTTCGCTATGCAAGCGGCTCGCAAGGACGCAAAAAGCCCCGCAAACACGCAAAAAACCCTGCGAACACGCAAAAAAACCCGCGAACACGCAAAAAACAAAAATCCGCAAATTCGCACAAATTCGCGAATTTTGCGGATCGCGAATTCGCAAATTCACGGATCGCGAATTCGCAAAATTCGCCCATGCTTAGTAAATACCACAATAAACTTGCGTTACAACATGCAAGGCATCTATAGGACAGATGGTGTACATTTCACTGATGAAGGGAACAAAGTCTTTCTCTGTAACATCAGACTCTGCATTGGTACTTACTTGTAGGTACCAAAAAAAACACAATGAACACAACGGCTCTTTTTAGAGCCAACTAACATGTAAACACTCAAATATGATTTTTAACTTAATTTTTTGTATTAAATTTTACCGAGGTCCGCGCACCGAGCACTCACTGACCACTCCCCGTGCACGGACCTATCGTGTTTTCTGATATTTTAAAAAAAATAACATTATTTTTAACCTTAGGAGTCCTTGAAGAACCCCCTGAGAAGACCTAAGGGGTCAGGGACACTCTACCCTACCCCCTTCCCATGTTTTTAAGTTATAGTTTTCACTCTCTTCTGAAACCACAAAATGGCGTCGAAAGAGTTCGCGCACTGTGCATTCACCGAGCACTCACGGTGCATGGACCTATTGGAATTTTTTTTTTTTTAAATAAAACTAAATGGAAATGGACATCGTCTCCTCTGTAGATACCTTGAAGGTTGTAATGCAAGTTATTATGGTATATTGAATCCATACTGTAGTCTTTCGGGAAAGCAGAAACAGATTTGTTCACATGATTCCTTCCTTTCTCAATGTGTGGTCAGAATTGGCATAGGAGGTCATGAGTTCCTACTCTGGTGAAAGACACTTGCTATTCTATATACTTACTTATGTTGTAAACTAGTGAATCAGAGACAGTCAGTAAAAGAAAGGATGCAGGACATGAAGAACACAAAGTTGTATCACTTTGCTACTACCTCATAAATTACATTTAAATAAGTATAAAAATTAAAACAAATGTTTCATTAATAAATTAAAATTTATTTATCAGAATTTTCAAAATCTAAAAGAACTTGGAGCATTTCGTCATCAGAAATTTCATCCATCAAAGTGTCTTTAAATGATTCGTCCAACTCAACAATATCTACACACTCCATTAATTCCATGTACAGTGTTTCATCCAAAAAATCTGCCATGGTATCTCCTTCATGTTCTTCATGATTTGTTTCATCTACAGGATCAATAAACGTTGCTGTGATTTCGATGTCAAATGACTCTTCACTTTCAACCATTATTGATATTAGTGTACTATTAAAAGAAAGAGAAAGACAGTGAGATGTTGCTGGGTAAGAGTGATATAGGGCAGAGAAAAACTATTAAATTCTATAAGAAGAGTTACTACTGTGTAAAGCACACACCAGAAATTGAACACCAAAAATTCTACACAAAAGTACCTCAGACACTATAGTCACAAAATGGCCGTATTTCCCTTGACAGTGTATAGTATCAAGCAAGAATTAGAAATATAAAGCACTGCATCTGATGTTGCCCTACTCAATCCATAAGAATAACAGAAAAACATTAAATAACTAACAGAAAACATTTCTCCTATTAACTTGAAGTGAACAACAGAGTTCTCCTTACAAATTAACAACTCACCTTCTAGAAAACTGTTGTACAGTAAAATCTGTCTCAATCTCACACCTCAGAAGTATACCTCAACCACTAAAATCTCAAAATGGCTGTGTTTCCCTCTAATTTT
Source organism: Lissotriton vulgaris (assembly GCF_964263255.1). Taxonomy (NCBI): domain Eukaryota; kingdom Metazoa; phylum Chordata; class Amphibia; order Caudata; family Salamandridae; genus Lissotriton; species Lissotriton vulgaris. The sequence goes on from NC_141694.1 coordinate 1,037,798,934, forward strand.
TCATACATATTCAAATACCCAGCCAATCACATTTCATCACACACAAAATCAAAACCAAATTAACATTTTATTTGGTTCAAATTATCAACACATTCAAACTCACATAATCTTCAACCTACCCCCAATGCTCTCTACCAATTACCATATCAATTCTCCACAAAACACCTAACTAAACCCAAAGGTGAAAGAGTCATCACTCAATGTTGCACTCAACCAACAGCTAAACACTGAAACTTGTTATTTTAATGTATTTCTTTTTTGTCTTTTTGAGCCGCGGTCTGCGCACGGTGCGCGGACCCCGCGATTTTTTAAAAATTATTTTTTATTTTTTGCAACCTTTGGGGTCCTTTACAGACCCCATGACAAAACCTAGGGGGCTCAGGAATCTCTACCCTGCATCCTTGTCAACTATTACACTTCTGTTTACAACCATTATCATCTGCCACAAAAACAAGATGGCGGACAACACTTCTTCATTTCGACTGACTGGAATGTTGACAGACGTCCAACAGCCAATCAGAATTCCGCGCGCGCACGCTAAGGTCCGCGCACGTGCAAGAACAGTGCAAGGACGGAGCATGCCACTGCGCGCACCGTGTGCCGTCCATAGATATATTATATGAAAAAAGTTGATTTTCTCAACAATTACTGGAGGGATTTTCACCATCTATACAAAAGGCACTTCTGCATACCAGGCTCTACCATTTTGCCAAGTCTGCAGTAATTCCATTCAGCCGTTCGGGCTGTAGCTGTGTCTAAAGGTCCTACGGAAAATTGCATTGAACTCAATTTCACATTCAATTTTCTCATAAACTACTGGAGGGATTTACACCAAACATACAAAAGGCACTGCTCTATACCAGTCCCTACCATTTTGCCAAATTTGGTGTAATTCCGTTCAGCTGTTCGAGCTGTAGCCTTGTCAGAATGTCCCTATAGAAATTAACATGGGGAAAACACGTTTTGGGACCCCCCTTTTTCTTGGCCCCCGTTTGACGAATCACCCCAAAACTTTCAGGGAAGGAGCGGAGCGCAACAAGGCAAATTTAAGGAAAATTACAGGCAGATCCCTCAATCGGCGCCAAAGTTATTCCCAATAGAATGTTTGGCATTTCCTACGGTAAATAGGTCCTAACTATATATACCTACTGGCTATCGCCAGTAGGATATATATATATGAACTTATTGGTCCTTTGCACACGCCGTTCTGCTTATCTACCTCTTGCCTGTGAACAACAGTACATGGTAGTACTCGAAACGCGTTGGGCTTTATTGCTGAGGGGGACCTGGTTTCTCTGCTGCTCTGTGTTCCTCCATTGAAGGCGTTTATACTTTCACTGTGAGGCGTTTCCTAATTGGGCAACCTTTCGTGTGGACATTAAAGCGGCCTGGCCTAGGTCGCGGAAATGCCCTGCCGTGCGGTGCACGGAACCGATGCTTAGAATCTTCCAGGCACAGAGGAGTGAAACAGCCGTGTGGATGAACGAATATTTAACAGAATGGCGAGATGCTGAGCCCCCACTCACCCCACTGGGGGAATACCACGAGTTATTTTTAAGCAAAATCGGCACCCATCGGGTCTTGAACAACCAAAGGACTACAACATCCATAATGCCTGAGTGCACAACGCCCACCAGGGCGGGACTGTGTTTTTGAACTTATTGGTCCTTTGCACACGCCGTTCTGCTTATCTACCTCTTGCCTGTGAACAAGAGTACATGGTAGTACTCGAAACGCGTTGGGCTTTATTGCTGAGGGGGACCTGGTTTCTCTGCTTGTCTGTGTTCCTCCATTAAAGGCGTTTATACTTTTACTGTGAGGCGTTTCCTAATTGGGCAACCTTTCGTGTGGACATTAAAGCGGCCTTGCCTAGGTCGCGGAAACGCCGTGCGGTGCACGGAACCGGTGCTTGGAATCCTCCAGGCACAGAGGAGTGAAACAGCCGTGTGGATGAACGAATATTTAACAAAATGGCGAGATGCTGAGCCCCCACTCACCCCACTGGGGGAATACCACGAGCTATTTTTAAGCAAAATCGGCACCCATCGGGTCTTGAACAACCAAAGGACTACAACATCCATAATGCCTGAGTGCACAACGCCCACCAGGGCGGGACTGTGTTTTTGAACTTATTGGTCCTTTGCACACGCCGTTCTGCTTATCTACCTCTTGCCTGTGAACAAGAGTACATGGTAGTACTCGAAACGCGTTGGGCTTTATTGCTGAGGGGGACCTGGTTTCTCTGCTTGTCTGTGTTCCTCCATTAAAGGCGTTTATACTTTTACTGTGAGGCGTTTCCTAATTGGGCAACCTTTCGTGTGGACATTAAAGCGGCTTGGCCTAGGTCGCGGAAACGCCCTGCCGTGCGGTGCACGGAACCGGTGCTTGGAATCCTACAGGCACAGAGGAGTGAAACAGCCGTGTGGATGAACGAATATTTAACAGAATGGCGAGATGCTGAGCCCCCACTCACCCCACTGGGGGAATACCACGAGTTATTTTTAAGCAAAATCGGCACCCATCGGGTCTTGAACAACCAAAGGACTACAACATCCATAATGCCTGAGTGCACAACGCCCACCCGGGCGGGACTGTGTTTTTGAACTTATTGGTCCTTTGCACACGCCGTTCTGCTTATCTACCTCTTGCCTGTGAACAAGAGTACATGGTAGTACTCGAAACGCGTTGGGCTTTATTGCTGAGGGCGACCTGGTTTCTCTGCTGCTCTGTGTTCCTCCATTAAAGGCGTTTATACTTTCACTGTGAGGCGTTTCCTAATTGGGTAACCTTTCGTGTGGATATATATATATATATATATATTACCTACTGGCGATAGCCAGTAGGTATATATAGTTAGGATTTTTTTCCTATGGGACTTTTGAAAATTCTATGTCTAATAACTTTGGCGTTTGTGGACGGAATTGGCTGAAATTTTCAGGAAAATGGCACATTTTGTTTCTGAGCAGCCCCTGAAAATTTGGGGGGGGTTCTTCAAGGGGGGGCCGAGAAAAAAGGGGGGTCCCAAAACACGTTTTTCCCATTCATTTTTCCATAGGGCGGTTGGACTCACTTTTAGCCCGAACGGCTGAATGGATTTGCACGAAACTTGGCAAAATTGTAGGGACTGTTAGCCCGATGTGCCTTTGCTAGGTCTCAATATATGTGCTTCAGTGGATTTTGAGAAATTAACGTTTAAATCAAGATATATATCTGTAACAGCGCTCCGGGCAGCGATCCGGTTAGCGAACCTTTCGCGTATCGGAACTTTGCGATGCGAAGCTGATTGGCCCTCCGGTGTCTGTCAACATTCTAAACAGTCCGGAGCGGCCGCCATCTTGTCTCTCGGTAGGATCGAGAGACAAGAGGAGGCCAAAACAAAGGGGGAAATTACCATAAGGGGGCATAGTAGATCCTCGTTGACCCCCTAGGTTTTATGTGGAGGTTTTAAAAGGGCCCAGGAGGGTCAAAAAATTTTTTTTTTTTTTTTTGCGTGGTAAGCGCAAAGTTCGCGAACCGGAAAGCGTTCTGGGCAGCGTACTATAAGGATAAAAGAATGATAGACTTTGCTAGTACTGTATGTTAATTATTTGTTGTTTTTGTTGTTTTTTTTTGTTTTCTTTATTTTAAATTTTTATTTTTTATTTTGATTGTGTGTCATAATTCATTAAACTTTTAACATTAAATAAACATATAAAAATAAATAATGTGTGAAACAATTTTTGAATTAAGAAATTAAAATTTATTTTTCATTTTGTTTTTCAAAATTTAAAAGAAAATCTAAAAAATCGTGATCATTTTTTTCTTCATTTTTTAGTAGAAAATCTACTGCATCTATGCATTGGACAAGTTCATTATTTATTGTGTCGTCGTAGAAATCCATGTCATCTTGTGTCTCAATTTTTTCTTCTGTTTCAGTTTTCATGTTGTTTTGTTGTTCTTCCATTTTCAATTCTGAAAAATGAATTTTTAAAAAATATATCAGTACAGAAAGGGCATTGTTGGGTTTCAGTACAGATTGGCAGTTTGGTTATTTATATAGTGTTTTTTTCACAAAGAAAGGTGTTGCCTGCAATTAAGGTCTATTGCAGGGGGCCCCCTCCTTGGGCCTCCCATGGATGGTGTCAGGAGGTATAGGGGAGGGAGAAGGAGACGCTCCCTCAATTGCAAGGAGACCATTCACAGGCACTGAGGGGGCCCATTGTCCAGCATTTTTGCGCCCCCACAGTTTTAACTTTTAGACCACAATCAATTCTCACACCTATGAAGGTGTGAGATATGTGTGTGGATTTAAAGTTAAAACTGTGGGGGCGTCAAAATGCTGGACAATGGGGCCCCCTCAGTGCTTGTGAATGGTCTCCTTGCAAGATGCCACTTATGTAAATTGGAGGGGGCTTTGCGCACGTTCCTTTTTAGACTATGGTCTTGCAAATTCTTGGAATGGCTCTGCCATAACTAAAACAGAGTAGTCTATTTTTTTCTATAAGTATTACAGAGTGATAGAATATAATTCTCAGAAAATGTTTTTCTAATTAGGATTCAGTACAGAACATACTTAAGTTTTATAAATAATATCTTACCTTTTAAATATAAGTTGAAGTTATCAGTTGATTTTTTGTTGTGCACTTCACGAAGTAGCAGTCAAAATGGCTGTGTTTCCTTCTCTTCCTTTATATATATTCAGGTATATAACCAATCAAATGTCAGGTAACAAAAGTAGAAAATGAAAGTAACATTTTCATTGGTTGTCAATTCCAACACTTCAGATGTGTTTTGTGAAGTAATTTACCTCACGGTACTTAGAGAGGTCTACAGGCTAAATGGCTAAATGAAATTTCAATCAAATTTGTGAAAATGAAAGGGATTTTTATGTAGTATGAGCTAATCTATATTTGGTGAGAGTGTCTCTAGTCGTTTTTCTGTAAATTACTTTCCCACCTTTTTTTAGGACCGCTTCCCGGAAAGCGGCTCGGTTAGCGAACCTTAAGCGTCACGGGAGTCCACCATTTTGTGTTTCGGTCGCATTAAGATACAAGATGGAGGGCAAATAATGTTTAGAATGGGTAGAAGGGGTCATGGTAGACTTATCTTGACCCCCTAGGTTTTCTGAGCGTGGCTGAGGAGGCTTATATGTGCGGAAAAAAAAACTTTTTTTAAAAAAATTCCGCGAGGTTAGCTTTCGGTTAGCGAACCGGGTAGCGCTCCGGGGAGCGAATTTTGTGGAAAATTAGTGAAAAAAGTTAGAGGAAAATATTAATTGTGAGTGATCAGATGTAGGGTAGCTATGAGAAGAGCTTTTGGGTTTATGGTACATTTAGGTACTTATAAGTAGGTACCAATGCACAGTCTTAAATTCAGAATGAAAATTCTGTTGCCCTCATCTGAGAAGTGAACTCCATCTCCTCTGTAGATATCTTGCATGTAGTAACGCAAGTTATTGTTGTACAGAGAGCCCATTCCATGGTCTCTCATGTAAGCTGAAACAGATTTGTTTACATGCTTCCTCGCTTTCTCAATTTGTGGACAAAATTGGTTGGACCACCTCCATTTCTGTCTTTGGCATATATTGGAATATACCAAGGCAGTTTGAGGAAAAAGTGCCATTAATTGCTCAAAGGTGTCCTTTAAAAGCATTTCCAGACCTACCCCTGTCAAAGTGCCCAAATCATTACCTCCACAGTGCACTATTAACAGGTCAGGTTTTGGCAAATGCATAAAGGTTTTCACCAATGGTATCAATTGGTGACATTTTAATCCTCTTTGGCCCAACCACTTAATTTCCACATCTTGTAAATTGAGGTTAGGTAAATTTCTGCTCTCAGCATACCTTTGAGCCCAGTGGATGTAACTATGTCCAACAATCCAGACGTTAAACATGGTGGGTGAAGGTTGTTCTGCAGTCAAATGAAGTGTGGTAATGAAAGGGCAGTTGAAACAGTAGGAGTTTCTAAAGAAAAAAAACTGTGGATTTACAATGCTAATGATTCATTAGCAGTGATTGGTGCATTTCCATTTCTGAAAACAGAAAGTTAGGGTGCATGGATGTGTTCTTTGAAAGATGTAATTTGAATGGTCAAGGAAGAAACATTTAATGAAAGATTGCACTGGATACGCAGGTGCACTGAGAGTTCAGAGTTCAATTGAAACATTGTTGTGTGAATTTGCAAACATGAGAGGTCTTCCAGGAGGTGGTTGCTATGGAAACAAGGCAGACAGGGCAGAGGGGGGAAGGGTTTTGATTTGAAAAAAGTGAGGGAAGAGGTATGATTGGCTAATATGAGAGATATGTGAAAAGAATATCTGTATTTCTGTGCTTTCAATAGCTGCAGCCTTTGGAGTGCATCCTTTTTCTTCTGCTGAAGACAATTTGGTGTATTTCTCAGACTGTTTTCAAAACTCAAAAAATATTTGCTAAGGTGAGAAAAGATTTATTTAATTTAGATAGAGAATAGTATGATTTAAGGAGAAAATGATGAAGAAAGCTGTGTTTTTAAAATGTGGTTTTGTCTCTAGTGATATACTAATAGAATTAGTTTCATAGAGAAATTGTAATTGCATATTTGGTGTAACATTCTGGCATGCAGTAACACAAGTTATTGTGGTACATGGAGCCCATTTTATGGTCTGTTATGTAAGCTGAAACAGAGATGTTGCTTTTAAAAACGATTTAAGAAATCAATTTCATTTCTGGATATGTACTGCTAGAGCTTCATAGGTTGTTTTGAGCCATATTTATAAGGTATTTGAGTGTCTAAGATGTTTTGTTTTCCTTTTAAAATGTAAAGTGTTCCTCATGGGGCAAGTGTCTTGTAAATACGCTCCCACTTGTGCTTGGCAAATTTAGATTTTGATTATGGGAGTTACCTAGCCATGTTAATAGTGTCCCAAAAATGGTGCTAGTGAATTGCAGAAAACACTTTCATGTGTCTCAAGGACATTTTTAGTCATTTCTTCATGAATGCAGGTATACAATTGATTTATATGCTGTGTTTAAAAACGAATTTTGAAATCAATTACATTTCAGGATATGTTCTGTTAGAGCTTCATAGGTTGTTTGGGGTCATATTTAGAAGGCATTTTAGTGTCTTTGATGTTATTTTTCCCTTTTTAAATGGAAAGCGTTCCTCATGGGGCCCTGAGCAGTTCTTAGCCATGTTATTTAATAGGAAGTGGATAACATGGCTAAGAGCATTTGCTGGAAAGTGCATGAATATTGCTGACTTTTCTGCGATGTTATTTTTCCCTTTTTAAATGGAAAGTGTTCCTCTTGGGGCAAGTGTCTTGTAAATACGCTCCCACTTGCGCTTGGCAAATTTAGATTTTGATTATGGGAGTTACGTAGCCATGTTAATAGTGTCCCAAAAATGGTGCTAGGGCATTCCAGAAAACACTTTCATGTGTCTCAAGGACATTTTTAGTCATTTCTCCATGAATGCAGGTATACAATTGATTTATATGCTGTGTTTAAAAACGAATTTTGAAATCAATTACATTTCAGGATATGTACTGTTAGAGCTTCTTAGGTTGTTTGGGGTCATATTTAGAAGGCATTTTAGTGTCTTTGATGTTATTTTTCCCTTTTTAAATGGAAAGCGTTCCTCATGGGGCCCTGAGCAGTTCTTAGCCATGTTATTTAATAGGAAGTGGATAACATGGCTAAGAGCATGTGCTGGAAATTGCATGAATATCGCTGACTTTTCTGCGATATTCATGCATTGCAGCCGTTTTTTTTCACATTTGCAAGCACTTCTTAGCCATGTTATCCAATGGGAGGTGGATAACATGGCTAAGAGCATTTGCTTCAAAGGTTGTTTGGGGTTATACACCATTTTTGGGAAATTAGTAACATGCCTATCTAACTCCCATAATCAAAATCTAAATTTGCCAACCGCAGGTGGGAGCATATTTACAATAAATTTGCACCAGGAAGAACGTAAAATAGCATACTAGATACTCAAATGCCTTATAAATATGACCCAAAACATCTTATGAAGCACTAGTAGTGCATATTTCCAGAAATGTATTGGTTTTCATTTAATGATTTACTTCATTGGTAGGCCTTCACATGTTTTTTTATTTTGATATTTTTCAGTGAAAATCTTATCTGCAACCATGTGTTGGCCTCACCTCAAATAAACAAAACAGGTGATGGACTGAATGTGGATCAATGACACACATTTACCCCAGTCTAAAGATCAGGGCCTAAACAAATCTTTAGATAGGCTACATCTTATCGTCATCCTGAATTAATGATTTAAAATATTAGGGAGTGATTTATGAGTGTTGTATGCCTTTTTTGTACCATTGAGTGTCATTTTTGTGATGCAGTGCTGGTGGAAAACATTTGCTATGTTAAATAATTAGTACGGCATTAAGTTTTAGATGACTGTTATTTATTTACTGTTTGGTAATAGTGGTTAATAACATTTTATATTATATTTTTCCACAGATTCAACTGCAGATTCTTTCATAGTTTGGAAAATGCCTTCCAAAAGTCGAATACGAAAGGCTAGAAAACGTCAAAGACAGCAGGATGATGTTTTATTGCAGCAGTCCTCTTCCCCAAATACTTGTCAAAACACCAAGAAAGGTCCGGGTAAGAGCACGAAATCATTCTTAAGAAATATTTGTAGTAAAAAAAGTTTTGCTCAAAAAAATGTTTCAGTCCACAAAAAGAAAAGCAATTTAAATGGAAAGGAGAGACCCATCACAAATGTTACTGGTAGAGGAAGAGATAACTCTGTGCATGATAGTAGAAGGAAACAACAGTTTAGGGACATTCGAAATCGAATGTTCCGTAATAGGATATTAGTTAATTTATTGAAAAGTATTAAAAAGAAAGGCCATCAGAAAGCGGCATTTTATAAGAAGAAGAAAAATGTAGAGAAAATTATTGATCATGCTTTTGAAATTAAGCGAAAGTTGTTTATTTTGGTAATCAATAGAATTAGGAAACTAAGCAAGGTAATTTCTGATTTCAAAACAAAAAGTAGATGGAAGAGAGTAGTAAATCGTACTAACTTTTGTGAAGTTTTTTCCGGAGAATGGATGCATAGTTCAAGTTCTGAGGCATTTTTTAATGAGGAGACTTATTTTCAGGATAATGATTTGGTGCATGCAGTTGACATCAGTGGTCGAGCTTATGAAGTGAAGGATGGTTGTCCAGTTGAAAAAGAACAACTTGTGACAACAGAGACAGAAGAGGCGCTAAGTGATGAGGTTTTAGGAAGACGTCCTAAGGGTCCTGTGTACATTTGGAAGTGTAGTTCTATTTGCAGTGTGCGACAGGTTTCCATCAATTTGCTTTGTGATTTTATACGGACATTTAATAAGAAAAGTTTGAAGCAGAAAATGAAGTTGTTGCAAGATTTAGATCCTTGCAGAGTGAGAGAAATGACAGGTTTGCGTGGTCATTCACTGGCTTGTCTTTCCAGGAGAGTATGCCAGAGTGTTTTTCATCATTTCAGGATGCTAGCAGTGCATCATAATAAAGTGAGAAAATTAGTGAGAATGTTGTATTATGCTAAGAGTCCAGCAATTATGCTTAAACAATTATGTGCTGCTCTTTTGCATGGTTCTGAAATAGATGTGAAGAATATTTGTGAAGAAATTGAGTTTTGTTACTTTGGTAGTAAAGATGAGAATGTTCAAATTGACCCTGAAGTAGAGGGTAATGTGGAAGATAATGTACAGGTTTCCAGTACAGATAATTTTCAGAAGGAAATTGCCACGTTTCAGATGAAATCAAGTGAGAGGCCTAATTTTACTTGTGTATGTTGTCGACGCACTTATTATAAGAATCAGACTAAGGTAGTGGATTTATATGCAAAAAGTGGAAGGGATAAAAATAGTGAATGGAAGGATTTTGCCACATACTTGATGGTAGAAAATTATTTTGATTTGGGATCGGATCAACGTGTGTGTACTTATTGTTGTAATACATTAAACCAAAATCAGATGCCTGCTAGGGCAGTTCATAATAATCTGGAATTGGTTGAGATTCCTTCTGAATTGAAGGATTTAAATACTTATGAATCTATTTTGATTCAAAGTATCCATCCCTTTCAGGCTATTGTAAGAATGGAGCCAAAGACAGGGAAGTTGCCTCCAGCAGATTTACAGAGAGGATTAAAGGGAAGAGTTGTTTATTTGCCTCTAGATTTGAAGAAAAACATTAACACAATTGGAATAGAAAAAGTGGAAGAGGAACCTCTGGTTATCTTGGTTAATGGGGTTCCGACAAAGAATAAGAAAATATGGCAAGATTTAGTGGATGTTAGGAAAGTCAAAAAGGCAACAGTGTATTTGAAGAAAAATAATAAGTACTATAAGAATGTATATGTTGCAGAAGAGGAAGTAAGTGATGAAGAGGATAGCGATTTGTGTGCTGGCCAAATTGAGAAAGTAGAGGCCTCTAAAAGTGAAGAAATATATGAACATTAGAGTGTTCATCCTTTGCATTCCAAGGAAGTCATGGGGAATGCTATTGAGTTGTTTCAAATGAAACAAGCCAAAGGGAGTCCCATTAGTGTTTGGGAGGAAAGTTTGGAAGCTCGGTGTTTCCCACAGCTATTTCCCACAGGTCAAGGAGGAAGATATGATGAGCGACCTCATCAAATTCCTGCGTCTGAATACCGGACTTTACGATTGTATGCAGCAGATCCTAGGTTTCGGCAATGCATTCCCTATTTGTTTCATCTCCTGTTTGAAAGCGATCTGTCTGGACTGTCATATGCAGTGAACCACATCTTAAAAAGTGGTATACAGATGCGAAACATCTCGGCAAGTGACTTTATGCATAAAGTCAATGTCCAAGACAGTATTTTGGATTCTCACTTAATTAATCTCATGGCGTGTCAGCGTGGTACTAATGAGTACTGGTACCGTCGTCATGGTGATTTAAAATGTATGCTGAGGAACTTAGGAACTCCAACATGGTTCCTCACTCTGAGCTGTGCCGAGTATGGCTGGGAAGACTTACTTGAATTTCTACGAGAGGCAAATGGAAATATTGAAAACATTGAATTCAAGACACCTGGAGAACTGTGTTCTTTGGATCCAGTGAATGTATGCAGGTACTTCAATCATAGATTTGAAGCTATGATGTCTTTCATCACAAATAAAAAGAATCCACCTCTTGGAGAGGTGTTGGATTTCTTCTGGAGAAAGGAGTACCAAGCAAGAGGTGCCCCTCATATACATATGTTGTTGTGGATCAAGGATGCACCTAAATTTGGAACAGATTCGGATGACTTAGTGATGAATTTCATCGAACAGTATTCTACGTGTGCTGTTCTAAACGCAACGGAGAAGAAAAGTCTAAGAGAACAAGTTCTACGTTTCCAAAGCCATCGTTGTGGAAAGTACTGTCGTCGTAAATTCAGAAACAAGGACAAGTTCTACACCAAATGTCGTTTCAACTTTCCACGACCGGTGATTTCTAAAGGAAGAGTGAACAGTTTGATGTCTTCGCTGCGACATAATGTGACGAGGAAATCACCCAAGAATACATACAATTTGAAAAGGAACGAAGAGTCCAAGTACATCAATGACTACAACCCAGTGATTTTGTCCATGTGGAATGCTAACATGGATATACAGTTTGTGGCTGACAACTGTATGGCTGTGGCTCGGTATGTGACATCTTACATCACCAAAAAAGAAAAGACCGAACTGAAGGATATGTGGGAGGACATTTCTCATGAAAAGAGTCTCAGCAAGAAGTTGTACAGTTTCAGTCTGAAGATGTTGTCGCATCGAGAAATCGGAGCTTACGAATGTTCTGACCGGTTGTCTTCAGCAAGTCTCTATGCCAAATCCAGGAGTCTCGTTTGGGCGAGTCTTGGTCTTGCTGCAACGCGAAATCGAGTTCTAAAACCTGTCCGGGAAATTGAGTATTTGGCAGAAAAGGAACCAAACAGTACCGACATTTTGAAGACCAACATGTTGGATACATATTATCCAAATCGAAGCAGTCACCTTGAGAATGTTTGTCTATATGAGGTTCTCCAAAATTATATATTCAAGAGGAACATCAAAGAAGATATTGAGAAAGGAGTGTATGCTGTAATTGGAAGTGAGGGATGCCTGGTCAAGCAAAGAAAATGCCAATTAGTAAACCATCGAAAATTGAGTGGTGAATCTCCAGAAAAAAAGGAGTTTTTTTATTTAGCACTTTTGCAACTTTTCAAGCCTTGGCGTGCAGAAGAGGAACTGCTTGGAGATTTCCTCTGTTACGAAGACTCTTTCAATGCAGCCAAGGAGTCCATAGAATGTCCTGCTTTTTCTAAATATCAAGAAATGCTAACTTTGGAAATTGAGCAGGAAGCAACGATTGCAGCCGAGATTGCCAGAGACAGTTCTCAGGACAGTCAGAGTTCTGTTTCATTGAGTCAAGATCCACTTGGAGGACCTATTATCGAAAATGAAGCTGCCACTGCTATGAATGAAGTGGAAAGAGCCATGGCACATGCTCAGGAGGATTCAGTTAACTTAGAAGACTTGGAAAAACAACTCAACGTTGAGCAGAGGAAAATATATGATGAAGTTACCACGGAAATTGAGCACGGATTAAGTCATGAGAAGAAAGAGTGCTCATGTACGTCGTTGAAGCCTGTCCGACTGTACGTGAGTGGAGAAGCGGGAACTGGAAAAAGTTTCCTCATTAAAGCAATCTCTTGTTATTTGAAGGAAAGGACTGAGTCATCGCTGTCTTGTGTTGTCACCGCTCCTACTGGACTGGCAGCACATAACATTAAAGGTATTACTTTGCATCGTCTACTGATGCTGCCGGTGGAGCATGACAACAAATTACAATACAACAAGTTATCTGGAGATGCTTGCTGTGAAGTTTCAAGAGTCTTGAGGAAAATGAAACTACTTATCATTGACGAAGTAAGCATGGTTTCCAATGTCATGCTTGCCTTTGTGCATTTGAGAATGCAAGAAGTACTTAAAACTGAATATGATGTGTTATTTGGTGGGAAACACATCATTGTTTTCGGAGATATTCTGCAGCTGACACCAGTAAAAGGTCAACCTGTGTTCAAAATACTCACGCATGAAGATACCAGGAAGTGCCTAGGGAGCATTGGCAACGTCAATATATGGTTAAACTTCAATTATGCAGAACTGCATCAAAATATGCGTCAGGCAAAGGATGAAGATTACAAGAATATTCTACAAGATATTAGAATTGGAAAAGTGACCGAGCATGGGAAAGAAGCTTTAAATGCACGATTACTGTCAAATTTATATCCCAAACAAGAGATTGTGCCTGAGAATATTTTTCAGAAAATTACTGAGAAGAAATCCGGGATATGTCTCATGCCAACTCTTGCAGAATGTGCCATCTTCAACAACAAAATGTTGAATTTAGAAAAGCAAGAGATTGTGAAACTTGAAGCTATCGACAAATTAGAGCATATGGGATCAACAATTATTTTGTCAGACAATTTGAAATCAAAATTGGATTCATTAGAGAAGACTATATCTAAAACAGCGGGTTTTGAAAAGACTTTGAATGTGTGTTTAAATTGCCGAATTATTTTGAGAAGGAATTTACATGTAGAAAGAGGTCTGGTGAATGGATCAATGGGTAATGTTGTTGATTTTGAGAAATACAGAAATAGAGATGGAATAGAATTTTTAAGAATTAAATTTGATGGCATTGAGGAAGTACAGCAAATTGGTCGTTGTTCTGCTAGGTTTTTGCTTGTTAAAGATTTATATGTTCGCCGTAAACAGTTTCCTGTTTGCTTGGCATATGCGGTGACAATCCATAAATCGCAAGGTTTAAGTGTAGACTGTGCATTGGTGAATATTGGCAGTTCTGTGTTCAAGGAGGGTATGGCATATGTGGCATTGTTACGAGTTAGAACTTTATCGGGATTGTACTTGATTGACTGTGATGTCACAAACATTTGTGCGGATCTAGATTGTGTTAAGGAATACAATAGGTTAAGAAGAGAGTATGCGCCACATTTGCCTCAATATCCTTTGTTTGAGAAACGTGTGGTAGGCCGCAAACGTAGAAATAGCAGTAATAGTAGGGAGGTTGTTGCAAAAAGACTAAAAGTCAATGAACCGAAAATTGTTAGCAGAAAGAAAGTGGATTCTGTTGAAGATGTTGTCGGTTTTCAATTTGAAAACAGTTCTGGTGTCAACTGCTATGCAAATGTAGTGGTTAATGTTCTCTTTTCACTAGAGAGTTTAAAAGAACAGATTCTGTTGAATTCTGAACAAATTTTATGCTGTTTGTTGAATTCTGTTTTCGAGAAATGTAGCACTGATCGAACAAAAGTAGAAAGTGTGTCTGAAGTTCGTTATCTGTTAGATGAATGTTCAGGTCAAACAGACTTCTCTGAAAATAATCAGCAAGATTGTCAGGAGTTTTTAATGTATATGCTTGATATATTGCAAGTTGAGGGTGTAGATGTAGATCACCTGTTTGGGCTTTCTTATCAATGGCAGCATGACTGCGAGAATTGTAGGCTATCAAGTACTACTAGTGTAGACTCAGAAAGATTTATATATTTAACTTTGCCAGACAGTAAATCAGTCTCCTTTAATAAGCTAGTAAATGCAGCAGATCACAACATGGAGTGTAGCCAATGTAAATGTGATATGATGTCAACATTATTTATACGTAGATATGGCCAGTATGTCATTTTAATGATCCAACGTTGTAGGCCTGATGGATCAAAATTGTCAACTTTAATAAAAAATGTTGTGGCTTCTCAGCTGTCAATATCAGGGAGGACTTTTGTTACTGTAGCAATTATCTATCACGATGGTCCATCAACAACATCAGGACATTATACAGCTTACTTAAAGTCTGGAAACGGCTGGTCATTCTGTAATGATTCCGTTGTAACGTTAAAAAAAAAATTGCCGTTTGACCTTAAAAATTCTTACCTGGTGTTTTTAAAACCAAAATTTTAAGTAGAGGGAATGTAAGTCTGCAATGCTGTCTAGATTAAAAATCCAACTATATAAACTTGCTGCAAGTAAGTCTGCTTCATAGTAAGCAGTATCAGTGTCATAGGAAAAGGAGAACATGAGTGACAAAGAAGAGTAAGTTATTAGTAGTCCAGGATTGTGAAAATAATCTCAAATATTTTATTTTTGAAAGTTGCGAAAATAGAAAATGTCGGGATTTGATTGGAAGAATAACAAGACTTGCGAATCGCGGCAACATGATTTGGCCTAGTGGAAACATGTGATATAATGAGAGAAGTCTTTTTTTCTATGTAACATATTTTACGTATCGATGGAGGTTTTCTTTCAGAAAGTGGCGGGCTGAAAATATTTGTAGCACAACAGAGTGGATGCTGTTCATAGGAGATCGTTCGACGTCATTGAAAGTAAGTTAATTTTAAGGAGTTTTGAAATCAGATTTCGAAGGTTGTATGGGTTTTTTAAACACAGTCATTTTGATTGTGTTTTTTTTTCCCCGCTGTTACATGATGAATACCTTCAAGTCACTGATTTAAGTGAAATTTGATACATTCTGAGAACAGCAAAAAGAAACCATTTAACATGTATAATTAATGTTATGCTTTTTGTCCTTATGATATACATTTGTGAGGTACATATGGGTAAGCTGAGTTCTGTAAATATCAATTTTAATGCTTTCAGTGCTGTACTTCTGGGTAGTGTTTTTTTTTAAAAAAGAAAAGAGGCCTCACCTCAAAGAAAGCTCTTGAAAGCACACATCTTATTTGCATCCTAAATCAAGCATTTACAATGTTAGACACAATTTTATGATGGCTTTACATCTTTTTTGCGCTGCTATTGCATCACTATTGTGAGACATTAGCAGTGCAAGAAAAACATCATGTTCCAAAATAGGCCTCAGTTCATCAACATCAAGATACAGTTTCTTTAGAATATATATCTTTAGGATTGTGTAGGGGACGTAGAGAAGCAGAGACTTCTGTAAATGTCAAAGTTGTTGAAAAACTGTTTGTTTTTGAACCTTTTCCCTTGTCTTTTCTAATTTTTAAATACATGTTTTAATATTTTTGGAAATGTTTGTTCTTTTTTTTACAGATTGAAAGTATGAAAAAATATTTAAAAAAAGGTAACAAGAATTATAAGGTAAATGTTTTCTACTCTTTTTACCCGCAATGCACTGCTGATGATGTCATTGACAGTATCTCTCATTTAATCTCTATAGCTGTCTTTCTTTTTACATTATTCTCTGTTTACTTCCCTTATACTAACTCTTCTTTTTTTTAAAAAAATATTTTTTTAGTTCGCTTAAAGTTCGCGAACCGGTCAGCGAACTTGAAGCGAACCAAAAGAAATAGAGCTTGCCAGAGTGATAAACATTCTAGCAATTTTGTTTGAAAGGGGAGGTAGTTCTGAAAAGAACTGTTTTTTTTGTTTTTGTTGTTTTATTTTATTTTTTTTTTTTTTGAACATTTTTTGATTTTTTTTGTATTTTTAGAACTGTTTTATGTTTTTTTTGTGTTTTTTATGGAGGGGAGACAACAAAAAACAGGCATTGAAAACGGCTCAACTGGAGCAAAAAAAAAAATTACTTCTTGGGTGCATTAGGGCATTTATGATTTTCGAACGCCATGTTCATCAGGTTGACGCTCATGTTGCCATATGACAGCATAGCACCACAGTATATACAACTTAACTTCATATGCTGGAAGTTGGGTTGAATGTTTGGCACAGTTTCTTGTGCCTCTCTTCCCGTCAATGACATTGTGGAGGTCGATCTGGCCACAGGAGTTGTCGTGGGATTGTCTTGAAGATCCCTTAACTCAGCCCGGCTGTAGTTTAAGGGATGCCACCTGCTCATGTGTCGGTGCATCGTATAGTTGCCCATACTGTATTTCTTATCTGTGCCTCTCGACAATCTGTAATCACAGATGAGGCAGGTGGCATATTTAGCATTCACCTTCTTTGATCCAGGAGGGATGGAGAAAAACTGCCAGATGAAGCTTGTTTTTCGCTTTGAAACCCGGGGCAACTCTTCGACAAATTGTTGTTCCTCTCTGTCCTCTTCTTCTTCTTCCTCCTCTTCCTCCTCTCTGTTAGGGATAAATTGAGTAGGTGGTCCTCTCTTCTTATGAGGAGGTGGAGGTGGTGGTGGGGTTCCACCAGCTGCAGCAAGTACAGAAGCCATTGTTCAATTCTAGCTAAATGGTCTTTCTCTCACCAAGATGAAAGTCAGAGTGAGGAAATAAGGAGGGGTTCACATGATTTGGGGAAAGCAAAAGTTCTGAACCAATGAAAAGTGTTATTTTTAGGTCACATGACCTAGTCATACATCATTTGGAAACCAAAAGTGAAATGAACCAATGAAAAGTTTGATAAACAAGTCACATGACCTGTTCCGCTTACGTTACGCGGCGTGCGCCGCGTCCCAGATCGCTTCCGGTTCGCGGTCCCGAGCACTTGCGGGAGCGCTAACGCGGCGCGTCATTAGACGCATTACGCGATAACGTGATGTCATGAATGATGTAATATGTGACATTATTAGCAGTGGATTGCGGGTCCGCGATATATAGTTAGTGCAACTAACTATATATGGAATTTCAATGGTTTTGTGCAAATAAAATAAGGTTTTTTAAATGCTAATCCCTAACTATATATGGTCTATAACCTATGGTTTTTTCAGTGAATTTTCAAGGTTTTGTAAATGCAAATTCCTAACTATATATGGTCTATAACCTATGGTTTTTTCTGTGAATTTCATTGGTTTTTTAAAAGCTAATATCTATAGCTGTAAAATATATTCTTTATTAAGTGACGTACCACGTAGCCCGTGAGACGCCTCATGATGCATCGCATAACCGTGACGTATCGTCTCTGCAGCGCAAACCAAACCCAAAACGTAAGCGCGCCAAAACACGCTTAAAGATATATATATATTTTTTTAACCTTAATTAGACAAAATCCACACTTGCACATATCACAAACGTTCAAAAAACACAATATGTCCGACTCCCGGTACGCTGCCGGTTAGCTGCCCGGTTAACGTACCAGGAAGCACCTTTACCGCGAAAAATCGCATTTTTTTTCCACCCCCCAGGGAACTTTAATAGCCCCCTCATCAATCCTAGGGGTTCAGGAGGGGTCTGCCTTACCCCTTTCATTCATTTACACCTTTTTTCCACCTCTTGTCTCTCGATCCCACAGAGAGACAAGATGGCGGCCGCTCCAGACTGTTTACAATGATAACAGCCAATCAGCTTCTCCTCAGACTCCCGTTACACTGCCGGTTAGCTGCCCGGTTCGCGTACCAAGACGCGTCTCTACGGCGAAAAAATCGGAATTTTTTTTTTGGGCCCAGCGTGGCTCTATAATATCCCCTCATCAATCCTAGGAGGTCAGAAGGGGTCTACCTTGCCCCTTTCCTTCATTTCCTCCTTTGTTTTGGCCTCCTCTTGTCTCTCGATCCTACCGAGAGACAAGATGGCGGCCGCTCCGGACTGTTTAGAATGTTGACAGACACCGAAGGGCCAATCAGCTTCGCTTCGCAAAGTTCCGATACGCGAAAAGTTCGCTAACCGGATCGCTGCCCGGAGCGCTGTTACAGATATATATCTTGATTTAAACGGTAATTTCTCAAAATCCACTGAAGCACATATATTGAGACCTAGCAAAGGCACATCGGGCTAACAGTCCCTACAATTTTGCCAAGTTTCGTGAAAATCCATTCAGCCGTTCGGGCTAAAAGTGAGTCCAACCGCCCTATGGAAATTAACATTGGAAAAACGCGTTTTGGGACCCCCCTTTTTTCTCGGCCCCCCCTTGACGACCCCCCCCCCAAATTTTCAGGGGCTGCTCAGAAACAAAATGTGCCATTTTCCTGAAAATTTCAGCCGATTCCGTCCACAAACGCTAAAGTTATTAGACATAGAATTTTCAGAAATGCCATAGGGAAAAAATCCTAACTATATATACCTACTGGCGACTGCCAGTAGGTAATATATATATATATGTGGCGCTCAGTCTTTTCTTTCCGATTCAAAAGAAATGCACAGCACTCAAGGAGGTCGAGGTAACCACAAATGATTTATTTGCGGGGGACTTGCACAGACGCGTTTCGGCGTGCTGCCTTCGTCAGTGTGTGTAACACTTCAACATTCGACATGTTAATAAAGTTTTTCATGAACATAGGCATCAACAAAGGACTCAACCCTCCTAGAGTCACGGTGGGTGCCATATTGGAATGTATATATAAGACCATTGGGCACGTGTAAAGCACTTGTTCTGCCCACCAATGGGCTATTGTCCATGGACAGGGGGTAATAATTATATAAAAAAGTTTAAATATTCAACAATTTATAAAGCCGTGGATCGGCTAGTGTCCTCTGTTAATCCATCCCATCATGATTACTCCACTATAACAAGATACACATGTATCGCACCGAGTCAATAAACAGTTCATAAAATTCCATCATTCGAATAATTAATGTATATGGCAGTTCAAATCCATACCTATCATAAATCAATTGATTCAAATTCAAGATTAAAAATTCATATACATATATATAAATGTTCACTGAAAAAAACATAGGTTATAGACCATATATAGTTAGGAATTAGCATTTACAAAACCTTGAAAATTCACTGAAAAAACCATTGGTTATTGACCATATATAGTTAGGAATTAGCATTTTCAAAACCTTAATTTACTCGCACAAAACCATAGAAATTCGCATATATAGTTACTTGCAATAACTATATATCGCGCACCCGCAATCCACTGCTGATGATGTCACATATTACATCATTCATGACATGGTCAGTGACATCACTGATGACATCATCCAGTGACTGTATGTTTCTGTAAAGTTAAAATATGTCTTACATATTGAAGAATGAGTGGATGTATAAGTGTCTGGATGAAGGATTTAGTAAGTGCATGACTGACTGTATGAGAGAGTGATTAAATGTGTCTCACTGAGTGCATTGGTTAGTGACTAAACTGTCTGAATGTGTGCATCAGTATGTCTGTTGTTGTGTAAGATGCTGCATGTGTTAATCAGTACCTATATGAGTAACTATATGGGTTATTGATTGGTTGCCCAAGTATTTTTATGGGAGAACGAGTGTGTGTGTGTGTAGGTGTTTGGGAGGTGTGTGACTGTGCATAGATGTGTGAGCAGTTGATTCACTAGATGTATGGGTTCAAAACTGCATGTGGAAACAGCTGTCTGGGTGGTTGACTGTGTGCATGAGTGTATTGGTGAGTGAATGGATATCTCAGTGCTACATGTCAAAGTAAGTACATATGTAAAACACAGTACATGTGAGAGTTGACATATATAAATAACTGTATAAGAGCTAGTGAATGTGTCAGTGGCTGCATGGATCATTGAAAACTTGTATCAGTGATTGTATAAGAGAGTAAATATGTGTTAGAATATGTTTGAATAAGTAAGGTGTGTATAACTGTATAGTTGATGAAATGGAGGTGTGATTGATTCTTTGCACGACTGACTAGGTGTATGAGTAACTCCATGGATGAGTGACAATCTGTGAATGTCTGTTTACTATGAGTGTATCTAAGGTTATATTAGAGTCTGAAGAGGTTAATCGTATTATCACATGATTGATGTCATCAGTGATGTTGTCTGTGATGTCATTTGAGATATCACTGATGACATTTGAGATGTCAGTGATGTCATCAGTGATGTCATTTGAGATGTCATCAGTGATGTCACTGACCATGTCATGAATGATGTAATATGTGACATCATCAGCAGTGGATTGCGGGTGCGCGATATATAGTTATTGCAAGTAACTATATATGCGAATTTTTATGGTTTTGTGCGAGTAAATTAAGGTTTTGAAAATGCTAATTCCTAACTATATATGGTCTATAACCAATGGTTTTTTCAGTGAATTTTCAAGGTTTTGTAAATGCTAATTCCTAACTATATATGGTCTATAACCTATGGTTTTTTGAGTGAATTTCAATTGTTTTTTAATACCAAATATCAAAAGCTGTCAAATGTCAAGTACGTGATAGGTAAAAACATTTTCGTGTTTATGCACGCTGATGTGCTTTGAACGCTGCCCCCCTCCCCCCCCCCTCTTTTCTCTTAGGAGTACTCTCTCTTTGCAGATAGTGAAGGGTAGTTAACGCAGGCCTTTGCCCCCGTTGTAATCCGTCGTGCCTGCTTCTCTCTCTATTTGATTGATTGTTATCCAAGCATTTACTGTTTTAGAATTGGTTCTCTTTGGTTCATTCTCTATTACAAACAAGCACAGAGTCGCAATACTCTGTTTAGTCTTTGCAGATAGTGAAAAATCGTTTAAAAAAACAAAAGGAATCGAGCAAAATCAGTAGGCCACTAATGGGATCTCTTTTTGACCTCGCTAAAATAGAAACATTAAGAACAACCCCTCATGAGAAATACGAAACTAGTGAGATGAACTGAGCTCCACACCATGATGGCTGCAAGACAGCTCGGCTCCGCCACCCACCCCACCCAAAATAACGACAAACCCTATGCAAATATTATAAATATATACAACACACCAGCAAAGTAACAGGGTAAAACATTTTATTAAATAACTATTTACATAACTATTTTATACTTTTTGTTGCCCGATCCGGCTAGCTCAATCGATCGAGCATGAGACTCATGCACTCTGATCTCCTTGGCCTCAGTCAAGCATTAATAGTAAGATTTTCATACATGAGTGTTCTTTTTGCCTTTTGGTGACTCTTCCATTCTGAACATTTTTCCACAATCCGTTTGACCTGAAACGATTACACAAATAAAACATTTGTGAGTTTTAAATTTCCGGAGAAGTATAACTCACCAATAGCTTTCTCTGTAGATCTTTTTCCATTAACAATCCCAGTTCCATCACCCGCCCAGGATATCACTACTGTTAGTTGTCATTGTTGCTTCTGTTTTAATAAAAAATGTTTTAAGATGTTTACTGTTTTTGTTGCGATGTATATATTTATAAGTTATTAAAGTGTTATAATCCTACTAATTTTTTATCGATTATTGCTCTTTGAGATATTCCCTGTCTACAAACAGAGAAGAATAGGAATATTCTGTCTCCCTTTGCAGATAGTGAAGGATAGGTAATGCAGACTTTTGTCCCCCGTTGTAATCCGTCATGCCTGTTTTTCTCCCCACTGATTGATTGATTGGCTGGACATTTATTGTTCAAGGAATAGTTCTTTCGAGGTATTCTCTGTTTGCAAATAACGTGGAATAGAAATATTCTGTCTAGTCTTTGCAAGTAGTGAAGGGTGGGTAATGCGGACCTTTGTCCCCCGTTGTAATCTGTCATGCCCATCTACTCCCCACTGATTGAGAAACTAGTTCCACCCGGACCATTTATTAGAGGTACATCATCTGGCTCAACCGGAGAGTACCCCTAATAAAGAAGACATATGTAAAATACGAAGTAATCACTGTATCCTGTTAAACAGAGACTTTAGCATGAAACACACTTGAAAAGGAAGGGAAAGAAATGGAACAAAATCAGTAGGCCACTGATGAGTTTTTGACTTCGCTAGAAATAAGAAACATGGAAGTGGTGAAAGAAGCCAAGCTTGACGTTACGGCAGCCACGAGGTAGATAGGCTCCGCCACCCCCCCACTGCTCCAAGCATGTCTGTCCCACCGCCCGCCACGCCCAATAACGGTAACATGAAATAGATACAAATCAGCAGATACCTACCCCCATTCCGGAAACTCCCGAAGTGCAACAGGGCCACGGTTACGCCCATCCGGAAGATGAGGCCTCGACACGTGCAGGGCGGGGCCTGGCTAACCGCCATCAGCCGTGGGGTGGATGGCTAAATGTACTGGTCTCCCGATTCCCTTCTTTTGCCGCCTTGCAGGCCACGGGGGGATGTCTTGCCTCTGCCTCCGACCCCCCCCCCTCTTATCGCCTGGTCCGGACATCACGGATATCAACGCCAGGTGTCGGCGTGGGGTGCGCTGGGAGGGAGAGGCGGCGTGAATGAGCCTCTCCCACCCCCCCAGGTGGGGGCCCCTCAGCTGCACCCCCAACGCTCCACTCACCCGACAAGGGTTCCTCCACTCTTGCGATGCAGCGGCGCTCCACTCACTCGACAAAAGGTCTCGTCCACTATTGCGAGGCAATGATGCTCCGCTCACCCAGCGGGGGTCTCGTCCACTGTTGCGGTGCAACGGCGCTTCTGAGTTCAACTAGAAAATGAGTCCTGCGTCCAGAAACGTTCTCCTCAACTTTGAAGATTCTATAAGAGCCACGGGGGCCCCCGACCCCCGCAGACACCCCCGATGGGGAATGACTGCCATGATCACCCACGGAACGACCACAACGTAGCCGCGGGATGTCGGCGCGCTTGAAATCACCAAAATCCTGCAAGACTACCAACTTGATCAGTTCCGGTGGGACACCAGTATGACCCGGTAGGAGAGATTGTTGCCTCCCACCCCACTTTGACTGATGGTTCATGTCGGCAGTCCCCTCTGCTACCCTTCAACGAAAACTTTTGGACTGCCGAAAGAGGTCCCGGTCCAACCACGAGTTGGTGGAGACATTTTGACTATACTTGGACCTTCCTGACCTCACCCAAAATGGCGCCGGTACAAATGAAACTCTCAACTCCTTGTTGTGCCCCGATTGCTCAGCCTTGATATCATGAGATATGTATGCAGTTTTTAGCACATGAATTGATATGGGATAAGACTGATTATATGTTCGGACAATGAATTGATCCAGGATGGGTATTGATTATACGTTCGAACAATGAATTGATATTAAGTTCTAATGCATCATTGATTACTGTATTTATTGAAAGTTCGAATTGTCGACACTTTTGGTACATGCTCACAATGAATTATCGATATGATTTTGTTGCACTTGTCGCACTTTTTACTTATTATATGTTCGGACAATGAATTGATCCGGGATGGGTATTGATTATACGTTCGAACAATGAATTGACATGGGACGGGTACTGATTACACGTTAGGACAATGAATTGATATTAAGTTCTAATGCATCATTGATTACTGTATTTATTGAAGGTTCGAATTGTCGACACTTTTGGTACTTGCTCACAATGAATTATCGATATGATTTTGTTACACTTGTCACACTTTTTACTATGAAATCAACGACCACTGACTCTGTTATGTTTTCCACAAATAAATACCCCCCCCACCCATTTACAGTTCCAGCCTGCACCGTGGCCGGCCCACAGGGTTGTAGGCCCGTATTTGTGCACCAACATTTTTATTAGAGGTTTTTGAAAAAGCAAACGTAGTTGTAACGCGTAGATTGGTAAGTTTCGAATAAATGGCCACTGTTTCCGATTTAAAAAAAAAAAAAAAAAAAAAGCAGGTGAAATGAAGCAGCTCGATTAGTTAAGGGTTAAAAAGTATAGTACGCAGAAACATTGCAAATATGAATGGTCCAGGTTTGTTGTATGTGTTTTTCATTTTTGTACAGCATAAAGCAATCGATAAAGATCCTGGTATTTAGCCTCTACTTTATATGCTACCTGTATCAGGGAAGTTGTTTTAAATGCCCCTAAGCCACCCCGAAGGAATGTCACCTGGCCCCTATAGTCCGAACGAAAACGACTCCGTACCACTGTAGGTTATCTCTCTTCCTCAAAGGAGAGCACGAGCTCGCCCCCACTTTACACCGACTGCACTTTGTTTTGACCCTCCCCTGCACACGATCCGTAATGCCACACTTGGGCGATCTATGCTATCCACAGGCCTCCGATAATTATCTCTCCCACAATACCGGTCCCTCTGGGCTTAAACGCCGAGATCGTAGGGACTGCATCCCGTGGAGATAGGCCGAGTATGTAGTAAGTAAAAGCCTTTTCAGGTTTATGCGCGCTGATGTGTTTTAAACGCTGCCCCCGCCCCTTCCTTTTCCCTCTTTTCTGCAGGTCACTTCGGAACATCGATTAAAGTACGGAAAAATGGTGCCTTAACGGCTGATGGGATGAGAAAAAGGGTTTGAATATGGTGCCTATACACGACGAGCAAACAATGACTATGTCTCTCTCTGAACCCAGCGCTTGGGAGGGCATCCTGAAGCAGAAACTTGACGGGTTATTACAGGATGACAAAATATGACTTCGCTTGGCACCCCGAATAATACAACCAAGATTGACGTGCACCAATGAATAAATTCCTACGTTTAACTAAATAGGGAAAGTTTAAGGAATATTCCGAGGTGAGGTTTACCCAAGTACCCTCCGTCTGGAGGACTAGGAATGTTGCCAATGTTTAAGATTTACCACCTCCTTCTCGCACCCTCATAGACATGAAACTCAAAGCTGCCCCATTGTTCTCCCGACTGACACCTACCGTTGCCTCAGCCTGGAAACCCATTCGCTAAAAATGATTCGAAGATCCCCCCTCAGTATTAGCCCGACCAGGTTAGTTCCCGACCAATTGGCAAAGGTGTAAGTAGTTGCAACCAAAGCCACCAGCGAAGGCAGCCGACGATAAGAGAGAAGAAAAAGGTAAAAAGAGCTCAGCCCCCAGATGAATTAAGTAGGATGCTAAGGATGCGCAGCATACAGGAAGAGATCTTTTTGGCCAGCAACTGTTCTATGTTTTGTCTTGGATTTTTGTATATAATACATGTACTGTCTCCCCCCGCCCGAGTTTGTGTGTATGTATGTATGTTTTGAAATGACAGGCTCTCCTCATGAGAAATAAAACTCTGTCCTTGTGTTCCTGCCTCCAGCGCCCGTCTCTTTATTTGGTGACCGTTCAAGATGGAAACTAAGTGGCGTCTTGTGCCAGCAGCCTGGGCATCGGTTGTAATCTGGGCTGAATTTTCCTCAGCACGGGGTGTGATTCTCAGGGAAGAGCAGCGCATATGGGAGGAGGTTTATGGCCCATGCATGAGAGAGAGAGCGTGAGTGACCAGTGCATGGGGGAGATGCTTGCGAAGGTGGGGAGCCATGCTGAGGATCGGCGGCGTGCAGAGAGTGGGTCTGGTCAAGGCATCTAAAATGGCTGCCGTACACGACAAAAGTGTGGCATTGTTAAAAAAGCAAGATGGCGCAGACAATGTTTATCAATACGTATTAATTTATAACAATTATTTTTAACAATATATTTACTCGCACTGTCAAAATGGCGGTCAACACTTCCTGATTTCCTTCGAATCGAACGTTAACAGACATCACGATCGGCGGGAAGCGCTTCTACCGCGAAAAATTAAATTTTTTTTATTTGCCCCACGGGACCCTTTAATAACCCCAACATCATTCCTAGGGGGTCAAGAGGGGTCTACCTTGCCCCCTTTCATTAAATTCCCCCTTCGTTTTTCTCCTCCTCTTGTCTCTCGATCCTACCGAGAGACAAGATGGCGGCCACACCGGGCTGTTTAGAATGTTGACAGACACCGGAGAGCCAATCAGCTTCGCTTCGCAAAGCTCTGTTACGCGAAAAGTACGCGATCTGGAGCGCTTTCCGGGACGCTGTCACAGATATATCTGTTTTTTAAACGTTAATTTCTCGAAATCCACTGGAGCACATATATTGAGACCCAGCAAAGGCACATCGGGCTAACAGTCCCTTCAATTTTGCCAAGTTTCGTGCAAATCCATTCAGCCGTTCGAGCTAAA
Source organism: Lissotriton vulgaris (assembly GCF_964263255.1). Classification (NCBI taxonomy): domain Eukaryota; kingdom Metazoa; phylum Chordata; class Amphibia; order Caudata; family Salamandridae; genus Lissotriton; species Lissotriton vulgaris. The sequence goes on from NC_141694.1 coordinate 1,037,825,527, forward strand.
AGTGAGGCCAACCGCCCTATGGAAATTAACATGGGAAAAACGCGTTTTGGGACCCCCCTTTTTTCTCGGCCCCCCCTTGACGAAACCCCCCCAAATTTTCAGGGTCTGCTCAGGAACAAAATGTGCCATTTTCCTGAACATTTCAGCCGATTCCGTCCACAAACGCCAAAGTTATTAGACATAGAATTTTCAAAAGTTCCATTGAGAAAAAATCCTAACTATATATACCTACTGGCGACCGCCAGTAGGTAATATATATATATATATATATATATATATATATATATATATATATATATATATATATATATATATGTATTAATATATATTATCTACTGGTGGTCGCAGTAGGTAGTTATAGTTAGGACCTAGTTACCATAGGAAAATGGCAACATTCTATTCCCAATAACTTTGGGGCCGATTGACGAATCTTCGCGTAATTTTCAAAACTAATTCTTTGTTAATATGTTAAGGGGGGCCGATAAAAAGGAGGGTCCCAAAACGTGCTTTCTCCATGTTAATTTCTATAGTGTTTCTGCCTCTTCACAACATAAATTTGGCGACGAGCGGGAGCAGGCAAAAAGAAGGCACCACTCACCAATATTTCAAACTTGTTTGCGTTGTGCTGAAGACCCGTTTTCTTCGTGTAGCTGTTTCTACTCATGCCAAGGTCGTCGGCTCATAGAACTATGTCATCCGACTTCTGGTAAGATTTATATTTTTAGTTTTTGCGCTTCCTCTGCTTCTTCACTACATTCTGGTTGGTGTACAACACGTGTGTAAGTAGTGTTAGTATGCGTTTATACTAACAAATGCATCATGTTCCTAGGGAGGGCGACCTCTGAGGCACAGCTCATACAATGAACCGGGGTGTGCATTTGCGGGACATTTGTGTTTGCTATTAGAGGGTGGTGCATGGCTTCCACCCTGTGATAGCAAATACTTGTTCGACTCCTTAAAGCGTGAGGAGGAAATCGTTGTATCGCTGTAATAGAGGGGATAAGAATGGTAAAAATGGAGAGAAAAGAAAAAAAAAGGCAGGATCTCACCCGTTCTTTTAAATGAGGCCCCTGGTGGCTAATGTTCCGTGGCCAATCCAATTATTATATTGCAGGGTCTGTGTAGGACTGGGGATTTTAATGTCACATGTAAATTAGGCGCAGAAGGGCACAGAGACGGAGAGGGAGGGAGAGCAAGGGAGAGAAGGAAAGGGAGGGAGAAGGAGGGAGAGCGAGGGAGGGAGGGAAGGGGGGAGAGCGAGGGAGAGCAAGGGAGGGAGGGAAATGGAGCGAGAGTGACGGAGGGAGGGAAAGGGAGCGAGAGTGACGGAGGGAGGGAAAGGGAGGCAGACAGAGGGAGAGCGAGGGAGGGAGGGAAAGGAAGGGAGAGGGAGGGAGGGAGAGCAAGGGAGGGAGGGAAAGGGAGGCAGACAAAGGGAGAGCGAGGGAGGGAGGTGGAGGGAGGGAGACAGGGAGAAGTGAAAGGGAGGGGGAGGAAGAGCGAGGGAGGGAAAGGGGAGGAGAGGGAGGCAGACAGAGGGAGAGTGAGGAAGGGATGGAGGGGAGGGAGAGTGAGGGAGGGAAAGGGAGGGAGAGTGAAGGAGGGTGGGAAAGGGAGAGGGAGAGACAGAGGGAGAGCGAGGGAGGGAGGGAAAGGGAGGCAGACAGAGGGAGAGCGAGGGAGGGAGGGAAAGAAGGGAGAGGGAGGGAGTAAGAGTGAGGGAGGGAGGGAAAGGGAGGCAGACAGAGGGAGAGCGAGGGAGAGAGAGAAAGTGAGGCAGACAGAGGGAGAGCGAGGGAGGGAGGGAAAGGGAGGAAGACAGAGGGAGAGCGAGGGAGGGAGCGGAAGGGAGAGCGAGGGAGGGAAAGGGAGAGAGAGTGGGGGAGGGAGGAAAGGGGAGGCAGACAGAGGGAGAGCGAGGGTGGGAGGGAAAGGGAGGGGGAGTGAGAGCAAGAGAGGGAGGGTAAGGGAGGCAGACAGAGGGAGAGCAAGGGAGGGAGGGAAAGGGAGGGGGAGGAAGAGCAAGGGAGGGAAAGGGAGGGAGAGAGAGGGAGAGCGAGAGAGGTGGGCGAAGAAGGGAGGGAAAGGGATGCAGACAGAGGGAGAGCAAGGGAGGGAGGGTAAGGGAGGGAGAGAGAGGAATGGAGGGCAAGGGAGGGAGGGAGGGAAAGGGAGGGAGAGCGAGGGAGAGCGAGGGAGGGAAAGGGAGACAGACAGAGGGAGAAGGATGAACGGAGGTGGAGGGAGGGAGACAGGGAGGGAGGTAAATGGAGGGGGAGGGTGAGCGAGGGAGGCAAAGGGAGGGAGAGAGAGAAAGGGAGAGGGAGAGCGAGGGAGTGAAAGGGAGGGAGAGGGAGAAGAGAGTGAGGGAGGGCGGGAGGGAAGGAAAGGGAGGGAGAGGAAGGGAGGAAGAGCAAGGGAGGGAGGGAAAGGGAGGCAGACAGAGGGAGAGCGAGGGAGGGAGGGAAAGGGAGGCAGACAGTGGGAGAGCGAGGGAGGGAGGGAAAGGGAGGGAGAGGGAGGGAGGGAGAGTGAGGGAGGGAGGGAAAGGGAGGCAGACAGAGGGAGAGTGAGGGAGGCAGGGAAAGGGAGGAAGACAGAGGGAGAACGATGGGCGGAAGTGGAGGGAGGGACGCAGGGAGGGAGGGAAAGGGAGGGGAAGGGAGAGCGAGGGAGGGAAAGGGGGGAGGGAGAGTGGGGGAGGAGAAAAATGGAGGTAGACAGAGGGAGAACAAGGGAGGAAAAGGAGGGAGGGAAAGAGATGCAGATGGAGGGAGAGCAAGGGAGGTAGGTGGAGGTAGGCACGCAGGGAGGGAAGGAAAGGGAGGGGAAGGGAGAGCGAGGGAGGGAAAGGGAGGGAGAGGGAAAGGGAGAGTGGGGAGGGAGGGAAATGGAGGCAGACAGAGGGAGAGCAAGGGAGGGATGGAAAGGGAGGGATAGTGAGGGAGGGAAAGGGAGGGAGGGAGGGAGAGCAAGGGAGGGTAAGAAAGGGAGAGCGAGTGAGGGAGGGAAAGGGAGGGAGACAGAGGGAGAGCGAGTGAGGGAAGGAAGGAAAAGAGGGTGGGAAAGGGAGGCAAACAGAGGGAGAGCAAGGGAGGGAAGGAAAGGAGGGAGGGAAAGGGAGGCAGACAGAGGGAGAGAGAGGGAGGGTGGGAAAGGGAGGCAGACCGAGGGAGAGCAAGGGTGGGAGGGAAAGGGAGACAGAGAGAGGGAGACAGAGAAAGGGAGACAGAGAAAGGGTGACAGAGAAAGGGAGGGGGAGGGAGACAGAGGGAGGGAGACAGATGGACACACAGGGACGGAGACAGAGGAAGGGAGACAGACAGACCCTGGGACCCTGACAGACAGAGGGAGGGACACAGAGGGAGGCACAGCTCATACAATGAACCGGGGTGTGCATTTGCGGGACATTTGTGTTTGCTATTAGAGGGTGGTGCATGGCTTCCACCCTGTGATAGCAAATACTTGTTCGACTCCTTAAAGCGTGAGGAGGAAATCCTTGTATCGCTGTAATAGAGGGGATAAGAATGGTAAAAATGGAGAGAAAAGAAAAAAAAAGGCAGGATCTCACCCGTTCTTTTAAATGAGGCCCCTGGTGGCTAATGTTCCGTGGCCAATCCAATTATTATATTGCAGGGTCTGTGTAGGACTGGGGATTTTAATGTCACATGTAAATTAGGCGCAGAAGGGCACAGAGACGGAGAGGGAGGGAGAGCAAGGGAGAGAAGGAAAGGGAGGGAGAAGGAGGGAGAGCGAGGGAGGGAGGGAAGGGGGGAGAGCGAGGGAGAGCAAGGGAGGGAGGGAAATGGAGCGAGAGTGACGGAGGGAGGGAAAGGGAGCGAGAGTGACGGAGGGAGGGAAAGGGAGGCAGACAGAGGGAGAGCGAGGGAGGGAGGGAAAGGAAGGGAGAGGGAGGGAGGGAGAGCAAGGGAGGGAGGGAAAGGGAGGCAGACAAAGGGAGAGCGAGGGAGGGAGGTGGAGGGAGGGAGACAGGGAGAAGTGAAAGGGAGGGGGAGGAAGAGCGAGGGAGGGAAAGGGGAGGAGAGGGAGGCAGACAGAGGGAGAGTGAGGAAAGGATGGAGGGGAGGGAGAGTGAGGGAGGGAAAGGGAGGGAGAGTGAAGGAGGGTGGGAAAGGGAGAGGGAGAGACAGAGGGAGAGCGAGGGAGGGAGGGAAAGGGAGGCAGACAGAGGGAGAGCGAGGGAGGGAGGGAAAGAAGGGAGAGGGAGGGAGTAAGAGTGAGGGAGGGAGGGAAAGGGAGGCAGACAGAGGGAGAGCGAGGGAGAGAGAGAAAGTGAGGCAGACAGAGGGAGAGCGAGGGAGGGAGCGGAAGGGAGAGCGAGGGAGGGAAAGGGAGAGAGAGTGGGGGAGGGAGGAAAGGGGAGGCAGACAGAGGGAGAGCGAGGGTGGGAGGGAAAGGGAGGGGGAGTGAGAGCAAGAGAGGGAGGGTAAGGGAGGCAGACAGAGGGAGAGCAAGGGAGGGAGGGAAAGGGAGGGGGAGGAAGAGCAAGGGAGGGAAAGGGAGGGAGAGAGAGGGAGAGCGAGAGAGGTGGGCGAAGAAGGGAGGGAAAGGGATGCAGACAGAGGGAGAGCAAGAGAGGGAGGGTAAGGGAGGGAGAGAGAGGAATGGAGGGCAAGGGAGGGAGGGAGGGAAAGGGAGGGAGAGCGAGGGAGAGCGAGGGAGGGAAAGGGAGACAGACAGAGGGAGAACGATGAACGGAGGTGGAGGGAGGGAGACAGGGAGGGAGGTAAATGGAGGGGGAGGGTGAGCGAGGGAGGCAAAGGGAGGGAGAGAGAGAAAGGGAGAGGGAGAGCGAGGGAGTGAAAGGGAGGGAGAGGGAGGGAGAGTGAGGGAGGGCAGGAGGGAAGGAAAGGGAGGGAGAGGAAGGGAGGAAGAGCAAGGGAGGGAGGGAAAGGGAGGCAGACAGAGGGAGAGCGAGGGAGGGAGGGAAAGGGAGGCAGACAGTGGGAGAGCGAGGGAGGGAGGGAAAGGGAGGGAGAGGGAGGGAGGGAGAGTGAGGGAGGGAGGGAAAGGGAGGCAGACAGAGGGAGAGTGAGGGAGGCAGGGAAAGGGAGGAAGACCGAGGGAGAACGATGGGCGGAGGTGGAGGGAGGGACGCAGGGAGGGAGGGAAAGGGAGGGGAAGGGAGAGCGAGGGAGGGAAAGGGGGGAGGGAGAGTGGGGGAGGAGAAAAATGGAGGTAGACAGAGGGAGAGCAAGGGAGGAAAAGGAGGGAGGGAAAGAGATGCAGATGGAGGGAGAGCGAGGGAGGTAGGTGGAGGTAGGCACGCAGGGAGGGAAGGAAAGGGAGGGGAAGGGAGAGCGAGGGAGGGAAAGGGAGGGAGAGGGAAAGGGAGAGTGGGGAGGGAGGGAAACGGAGGCAGACAGAGGGAGAGCAAGGGAGGGACGGAAAGGGAGGGATAGTGAGGGAGGGAAAGGGAGGGAGGGAGGGAGAGCAAGGGAGGGTGAGAACGGGAGAGCGAGTGAGGGAGGGAAAGGGAGGGAGACAGAGGGAGAGCGAGTGAGGGAAGGAAGGAAAAGAGGGTGGGAAAGGGAGGCAAACAGAGGGAGAGCAAGGGAGGGAAGGAAAGGAGGGAGGGAAAGGGAGGCAGACAGAGGGAGAGAGAGGGAGGGTGGGAAAGGGAGGCAGACCGAGGGAGAGCAAGGGTGGGAGGGAAAGGGAGACAGAGAGAGGGAGACAGAGAAAGGGAGACAGAGAAAGGGTGACAGAGAAAGGGAGGGGGAGGGAGACAGAGGGAGGGAGACAGATGGACACAGAGGGACGGAGACAGAGGAAGGGAGACAGACAGACCCTGGGACCCTGACAGACAGAGGGAGGGACACAGAGGGAGGGAGACAAACAGGGACAGAGACAGACAGATTGAGACAGAGAGAGGGTGACAGACAGAGGGAGGAGGGGGTAGTGGGAGGAGGGAGACAGGGAGAGGAGGGATACAGAGGGAGGAGGGAGACAGAGGAAGGAGGGAGACAGAGGAAGGGAGACAAAGAGAGGCAGACAGAAGGAGACAAAGAGAGGGAGACAGACAGAGGGAGACAAAGAGAGGGAGACAGAGGGAGAGTGAGGGAGGGAGGGAGGGAGGGAGGGAGGGAGGGAGGGAGGGAAAGGAAGGCAGACAGAGGGAGAGCGAGGGAGGTGGAGGGAGGGAGACAGTGAGGGAGGGAAAGGGAGGGAGAGCGAAGGAGGGAAAGGGAGGGAGAGGGAGGGAGAGCGAGGGAGGGAGAGAAAGTGAGGCAGACAGAGGGAGAGCAAGGGAGCGAGGAAGACAAAGGGAGAGCAAGGGAGAGAAAGGGAGGCAGACAGAGGGAGAGCGAGGAAGTGAGGGAAAGGGAGAGACAGAGGGAGAGCGAGGGAGGGAGTTAAAGGGAGGGAGAGTGAGGGAGAGCGCGGGATGAAGGGAAAGGGAGGCAGACAGAGGGAGGGTAAGGGAGGGAGGGAAAGGGAGGTAGAGGGAGGAAGGGAGAGCGAGGGAGGGAGGGAAAGAGAGGCAGACAGAGGGAGAGCGAGGGAAGTAGGTGGAGGGAGGGAGGAAAAGGGGGGGAGGGAGAGCGAGGGAGGGAAAGGGAGGGGGAGGTAGAGGGAGAGTGGGGAAGGAGGAAAACGGAGGTAGACAGAGGGAGAACAAGGGAGTAAAAGGAGGGAGGGAAAGAGAGGCAGACAGAGGGAGAGCGAGGGAGGTAGGTGGAGGGAGGGACGCAGAGAGGGAAGGAAAGGGAGGGGAAGGGAGAGCGAGGGAGGGAAAGGGAGGGGGAGGGAAAGGGAGAGTGGGGAGGGAGGGAAACGGAGGCAGACAGAGGGAGAGCAAGGGAGGGGGGAAAGGGAGGGAGAGTGAGGGATGGAAAGGGAGGGAGGGAGAGCAAGGGAGGGAGGGAAAGGGAGGGAGAGAAAGGGAGAGCGAGTAGGGGAGGGAAAGGGAGGGAGACAGAGGGAGAGCGAGTGAGGGAAGGAAAAGAGGGAGGGAAAGGGAGGCAGACAGAGGGAGAGCAAGGGAGGGAAGGAAAGGGAGACAGAGAGAGGGAGGCAGAGAAAGGGAGACAAAGAAAGGGTGACAGAGAAAGGGAGAGGGAGGGAGACAGATGGAGACACAGGGAGGGAGACAGACGGAGGGAGACAGACAGAGAGAGGGATACAGACGGAGACAGAGGAAGGGAGAGAGACAGATCCTGGGACCCTGACAGACAGAGGGAGGGAGACAAACAGGGAGGGAGACAGACAGATTGAGACAAACAGAGGGTGACAGACAGAGGGAGGAGGGGAGTAGTGGGAGGAGGGAGACAGAGGGAGGAGGGATACAGAGGGAGGAGGGAGACAGAGGAAGGAGGGAGACAGAGGAAGGGAGACAAAGAGAGGCAGACAGAGGGAGACAAAGAGAGAGAGACAGACAGAGGGAGACAAAGAGGGGGAGGGAGACAGACGGAGACAGACAGAGGGAGACAAAGAGAGGGAGAGGGAGGGAGACAGAGAAAGGGAGAGGAAGGGAGACAAATAGAGGGAGAGGGAGAGAGAGGGAGACAGAGAAAGGGAGAGTGAGGGAGACAGAGAAAGGGAGAAGGAGGGAGACAGAGAAAGGGAGAGGGAGGGAGCAGAGGGTGACAGACAGAGGGAGGGAGGAGGGTGACAAACATAGGAAGGAGGGAGGGAGGAGGGTGACAGATTGAGGGAGGGAGGAGGGTGACAGACGGAGAGAGGGAGGAGGGAGGAAGGAGGGTGACAGAGGGAGGAGGGTGACAGACAGAGGGAGGGAGAAGGGTGACAGACAGAGGGAGGGAGGAGAGAGGGGGAGAGTTACAGAGGGAGGGGGAGGGCGACAGAGGGAGGAGGGTGACAGAGGGAGGAGGGTGACTGAGGGAAGAGAGCAACAGAGGGAGGAGGGCGACAGAGGGAGGAGGGCGACAGAGGGAGGAGGGCAACAGAGGGAGGAGGGCAACAGAGTGATGAGGGTGACAGAGTGAGAAGAGCAACAGAGTGAGGAGGGCGACAGAGTGAGTAGGGCAAGAGAGTGAGGAGGGCGACAGAGTGAGGAGGGCGACAGATTGAGGAGGGAGACAGAGAGAGGGAGACAGAGAGTGAGGGAGACAAAGAGAGAGAGAGGGAGACAGAGTGAGAGAGGAAGTGAGACAGTCAGAGTGAGTGAGACAGAGGGAGCCAGAGGGAGAGAGAGGGAGAGAGGGTGAGTGAGAGGGAGTGAGACAGTCTGAGTGAGACAGAGGGAGAGATAGGGAGAGATGGAGGGAGAGAGGGAGGGAGAGAGAGCAGGAGAGAGAGAGAGAGAGAGAGAGAGAGAGAGAAAGAAGGAGATGTGTGTATGCCGGGTCTGGTGGCTCAGTGGACGAATGCGTCCACTGCAGGTACCTGTGTTCAACCTCATGGTCAAACACAAAAGAGAGGGGGCCACAGGGAATTTACAGACTACCGGACTAAATCCCCTTATTCAATTTACCAATCACAAAAGTAGTCCAAAGTCTATAGAGAGTGTTTCTTCATATATGAATACTTGCAAGTCTCAAGTGCTCGAAACATTAGAGTACAAAAGACAAACAGAAAAGATTTGTATAGAAGTCCAGGTATAGATGCAGAAACATAGGCCAACCAATAGGTGACCAACAAGGAAATTGAAAAGAAAAAGAAACCATAGGGAATCATTAGTATCCCATCATTGCACATTGCGTGTCCAGTGTCATCATCTGGGAATCCAAAATAACTAATCTTTGCCTAACCTCCATCTTGGAGGGGGACCGAAGATCACAGTTGTATCCTCTTATAGGAATCTTTACAAGAGAATAGTATAAGAAGAAAACTCTCTTATGTATATAGTGTACTGCAAGGAAAACAACAACGAGAAAAAGTGAGATTAAAACAGGATATACATCGGATACTCAGAACGACAATAACTTCTTACGTCTGAACTCACAGATGTGTTCCTATCTAAAACAGTGAGAGAACAAGTGAATAGCAGTTAAAGTGTAGCACTGCTCTTCTGGTCCGTCGACATGTTTCAGCTTACAGGGTAAAAAAACTCCTTCGCTATCTTCAGGACCTTAGTGTTCCAAAACAGAAAGAAGCTTTGTCACGGCCAACAAGTCATTTGCTAATACATACTGTTTGTTGGTCGCATCTTTTATGCAATCACAATCCAAATGCTGTGTGGACATGATGTATCTAACATATGAAAGACACATCAAGAAAAAACAAGAAAAAAGAAAAAACTGCATCTCTATTCTGGTCTACTTAAAATCTAAATCATTCATTCATTCCGCAATGGTAAACTTACCAGTGCACCACGAGGACTAGACCTCACCTCTCTTGGCACCAACGTTTGTCAAAGAGGCCATGCTCTGTAGACCCATTAATCCAAAATGCAGGGAAAAGGATGTAATTATTATAAAAGCATATTCTCACCCGAAAACATTGCTTCTTAACAATAGAGTCTGCGATTTATCAATATTCTCTCAGGCATCATTGTTCGATCTAATTGTAAAGATAAAAAATGTGTGCATTATTCCTAATACCGATCATGGACAGTTCACGCTCTGGCACTTGAGCTATATATTTCATCTAGACAAAATTATTTATTTAGTTTCCTACAAAGGAAACAATATGTAAGGCATCATATTCACTTGTTTTGTGGATTTTGTCAAGTGTTATAGGGGTAATTGTTTCTAAAAAATATTTCTAAAAAATAAAAATAAAATAAGATGAAATCATGGAGTGAGATACGACATTATTAGCATTTCGCTCTCGCACCCGAGGGAGTCATGGTAACCCCGTCTCTGATGTTAATGTGGGGCATCGTCTCAGTGTTTACATTGTCACAACGAGCCATCTTTTTATCTTAACAACAAACACCATGAATACAAGTATTAGTATTAGTTTATACAAGACGCGATCGGCAATCCTCAAAGGGGATTAAGGTGGAACCACCCATACCTCGGTGTCTATTGTAACTACGTGTTATCCAAAGCCCCAGGGAGACCTCTGTTGATCTTAGAGTAAACCACCAAGTCTAAGTCTTAGCTCAGCATGCACGTTATGCTAACCAAAATTAATAATATAAAGTAAAATTGGGTCAAAAACAAAAACTGAAAAAGGGGGGAGTCGTCCGCACCTGTCCGTCGTTGGATCGAGTCAGGGCAATGCTGGGATGTAGGTGACGGGCTCCGATTCCGTCGCCAAATATATACGAAAAACCCGTTTACCAAAAATCAGTAATTAGTTGTGTTAGGCGTCTAGTGATTATGTCATCAATAGACTACTGGATCACGTCACTAACAGTGGGAGTTGTAGTTCGTTGTCGATCTCGTTCCAGTCATAATTTGTGCTCAATTATCACGCAATGCTCAATTGTATTCGAATGCCATTAAATATCGTACATCATTTACTATCACAAGTCTGTTGTGGCTAAGTGTTATGAATACGCTGTGTTGTCGGTGCTATTTAGTGGACTACAAAATAACGTCACTGGTGATGGGAACTGTAGGATCTTCCCTTTGTCAGCAGGCTTGATTGTTATTGTGTGGTCATTAGATAAGGTCTGTATTGCCAATTGTTTTGACAGTGAATGAGATATTGATCCTTAATCGAGGTCTTGGCTTTGTTCAAACAAATCCTGGAGATGCTTTTCAAGTGAACTGCAAACTGGCTCAATTCTTCCGCAAAATTCATCTTCACTATTTCTTTCGAAATAGAGAAGCAGAAATTTCTATAAGTGCTGATAAAAATTCAGGCCTCAGACAGCATTCAACTTTCAATCCTCCTATAACAACGGTGCCACCGAAAGTATTAACTTTTGAGAAGGGGGTCCAAGAAGAGGTAACAGTTTTATGTCAAAACAGAAAGAGAGCTTTCTGTAATTTACTGAGACAAGAACAATTGGCAATACAGACCTTATCTAACGACCACACAATAACAATCAAGCCCGTTGACAACAGCGGTGCAATAGTGATACAAGAAACCAAAACTTACAGAGAAGAATGTCTTCGCCAATTATCAGACATCAAACTCTATTGATTGTTGAAGGAAGATCCGACAGAACGACTGAAGAAACAGATCTCAGACCTGGTGCCCGAAGGTTTATCAAAAAGTTGGATCACAGATCAAGAAGCTGCATTTTTACAAACCAGTCATCCAACCACACCCTACTTTTATTGCCTCCTGAAGGTACATAAAAGTCAACGACCACCGCCTGGCAGGCCAATAATATCTGGCATCGGTTCTTTACTTGAGCTACTTTCCACGTTTGTGGTAAATTTTAATTACCTATACGGAATTTATGCGGTAAAGTTCAATAAGAATAACTCGGTCAAAAAATAAGAGTCAGAATCCGTGGTATTAGAGGTTTTAAAAGGGGTTTTATTCCTTACAAAGGAATTGGTTTAAACCAGGCAATCATGTTCCATCACCACGAAGGTTCAGGAAGGGATAGACAATATTTTATTGACAGGTTATCATATATATAGTCAATGCATTACAGTAAGACATATGCAGGAGGCGTAACAGTTGAGAGAAACGAGATAAGGACGTATGCACGTAACAGAAGGCGGGCATGAAGGCGTACACGGAGGTGTGTGCTTAGACAACGTCACATGAAACGCATTACAAGTGGGTGGATCCATAAGTGAATCCTGCAGAGTCAGCAGAAAATATGTGGCAGAGATGCGCGCGCAGCAGCATGACGTGTGATTGACGTGGAACTGGAGGGTGAAGGGGACTTGACATTTAGCTCTACATGAGGAGACATAAGTCTGGGGTGTCAGAACAACCTAATCCCAAATCATATCTAATATCTTGTGTTTGAGGAACTGTATTATCTAGAAGGAAAGGTCTCTCGGGCAGAGGCTATTCTATACTGACTGCTAGTGCGTGCATATGCGACTACGTGTCTACATGAGATGTGAGGGGCCATGGGCCTACCATGATAACGGAAGCTATGAATTACTTGCATGGAGACAGTGAGGCCGGGCCCTTTGCTCTGCAGCTGGGAAGGATGTTTTCGTAAACTACTAGACAGGAATGTATTTTCGAGGAGCGGAGCAGATAACTTGAAGGTTGAATTCAGTCTTGGCAGGAAAGGCAGGCCGAGCCAGGCACAGCTCGCCGCGCAGGGAGTAAGTCAAGGGTCAGGAAGCAGCAGGCTGCGGCTTTCAGAGACAGAGGGCAGAAAGAGGCTCGATGGCAGAAATCAGGGCCTAACTCGCCAGAGCTAGAAAACATGAAAGTGCACCACATAAAGACGTTGGCAAGGTACACATAGGAACGGAATATCTGACCCATTCATGGTGGATCTGAAAGAGGACATGTTAACGTTGGACGCAAATGTATTTGCGTCTTCATAGCTGGAAGTGGAGGGAACTTACATGTACTAGAAGCACGTACATGGAGCCGTTGGGGTCTACGATAGGGGACATAACTGACCATTAAATTCATATTACCTCATTCCCTCCTTGTCCCCTACGGACCCTTCATGATATATCAATCCTCATTAACCTATCAATCTGTTCATGTAACATCATTTGCTCTTCTTTCTTCTTATGGCGTTTTGAATGCGGACTTGAATGAGGAATACATGATGTGGCGCACAGGCCGCAAATCGCTGGCCCACATTGTAGACATAGGCAGCAACTGAATACTATGAGAAGGCCAATACCTAAGAAGGATAGGATTTTCCATCCCCAGGCTGTCAACGTGGTCCAGAACCAACCGGACCAAGTCCAGGTGCCTGGATTCTGGTGTATCAGACTTGCAATCTTGTGAAGACGAGTGATGGCTTTATATACTGATGGCGCGTTTTCTGGAATGAAAACACAGCAGCTCGACCCGATGACCTTACAGGCTCCGCCCCTATCGGCTAGGATGACGTCAAGGACGAGACGATTTTGAAGAACAACAATCCGAATGGCAGACTGCTCCTCTGTTAAGTTACTTAGGGCGGAAGTAGCTTCATTCACTACTGCTTCAAGGGTTCTGGTTAAATTTTCGTATCAATTTACTATTGGAGACAGTACCTAAGTAGGGAAAGAAACCTTTATTGAAGTCTGTGTATTGCTCCCATGCCGTTTCAGTGTAGTCGACAATCGGGAGATCTCTCTGTGGTCTATTGTGTACTAGATGGGTGTCCCTATGATAATCAGGAGGGGCTAGGAAAACAGGTGGCAGAAGGAATGCAATGTAACAGGTGCCATCCCAATCTAGAGGTTAGCGTATATATGCGGTATGACCACAAACGAAGTAGGAATGACGTGAAGCTTTAAATGTAGACTTGCCCTTATCACTGAATTCGATCACAGTAGTACATTTACTATGACCCAGGTGTACTGAACCATTCTTTCTGACACATAATTCACCTTTGACTGGTAGTACGGACATAGCGGGCAAGACGGGTTTGGTTTCGGATTCAACATTCAGAATCATGAGATTAAGTGTAAAGTTACCTAATCCATATACTTCGTTTTCTAGATCAGTTCCTGTCCTTTTCGGAAGACCCTCCTTGTCAGGGAAACATACTTTATGCAGAACTGTGTTCAGATTTCCCCACACCCAGTTGCCTTGGTAAACTACAGAATCAGAATCTAAGGAATTAATTAAACTAAACCATGCACCACATGAACCATTATGTGTGAACGGGTACGGAAAAAGAGGCAGAACTCCCTTGTATTTCTGATAGGGAGGGAGTCGGCCACATATCCAACAATTCGTAGCGTTGCTGGTCTGATGGTAATGATGTAACATACTAATAAATGTATTGTTACGCAGCGCAAGTCGGTAAGATAACTCGTGCGGGGGCAGTTCACTGAAAGAGTGCTCGGCAGTGACATTGAAGGGAGAATGCGCACGCTTGAAAATAGGATAGTACATATGTAAAAGTACACTTGCAGCAATAATCAGAAGACTTAGAAAAAACATAATCAATAATGTCACAATGCAGTGGCTGCGAAGAGATTTACAATATTCATGTTTCTTGAGCTGTTTCTGTCTATCTCTCTCTCTATTGGGGTCTAGAGGATACATGTCAGAGAACACGTCTAACCGATTCACCTAGGGGAGGACTTAAACAATTAAACTGTCTGACTTGCTAGACCTCAATTTTTGTTTATACTCCTGCTGTGGAGTTTTCTCTATCAAGGGAAGTTTAGAGTCACTGGAATCTGGACAGTCCTTAGAGGGGGAGGGTGAGTCAGTCTCTGGCAGCAATGCCAGAGTCCTCGACAACGTTCCATCTGGATATAATCCATCTGGAGGACTTCAAAAGGGTGATCGGGAGGATGAAATCCACCTTGTTCTACGGGAATGCTTTTACCTGGATTGAACTGACAACATATCATGCAAGTACGCACTTTCTGTTTGGCTGCTGCTCGTAAATGTTTATTAAACCAGATGTTTTGAATACTGTCTAACATAGCTTTTTCTCCTAAATGTGCTGGACTGTGTACTGTATTAATTATTACTTGGACCATAGAGTCAGGGAGAAACCATATAGATTTTCCCTTCGTCATCCATCCTTGTTCTGTCTGGATCCCTCCTAGTCCAATCCATTTCTTGATTTCGTCTGGTGTAGCATGTGTCTGTATGTCATCTACATCTAGGGCGGGATCCTTAACTGTCATGCAATGTGTCGGTGTCGCGACTATTGTCTTTGTCAGATCAGTTACGTGAATCTGAGTCTGGGCTGTATGCTTTGCGGTTCGGTCTGCCAGGTCATTACCCTGGGAAATGGTATCTGTAACCTTTGTATGTGCTTTGCACTTCATGATGGATATAGCTGTAGGCAGATGTATTGCATCTAACAGAGTTTGAATGAGAGGACCGTGCTGAATTTTGGCACCGTGAGAAGTCAAAAAACCTCTCTCTCGCCAAAGGACACCGAAGTCGTGTACGACTCCGAATGCATAACGGGAATCTGTGTATATGTTAACTCTCTTGTTCTTGGCTTGAATACAGGCTTGTGTCAGAGCGATGAGCTCTGCTGCTTGAGCTGACAGGGTGTCGATACAATGTGTTTCTATGACTTCAGTTTCTGTCGTGACTGCGTAAGCGGCCACTAATTCTCCTGTACTTGTTCTCATGCATGAACCATCCACATAAAGTGTCAGGTCTGGATCCGGCAATGCGGTATCTGTCAAGTCTTGTCTGGGTTTCGTCGTGATGGTAATGACTTCAATACAATCATGTGCCAATGGATCTGTCTCATTTAACGGCAAAAGTGTAGCAGGGTTCAATGTGTTGCAGCGTCTGATTTCTATGTGTGGCTGAAACAATGTCAATTCATAACCTGTCAGTCGTGCTATAGTCAAGTGTTGAGTCTGTGTTCGGTTTAGAAGAACTTCCACGGAGGGTGGAACCTGTACTGTCAATTGATGTCCTAACACTATGGAATCACTTTGTCTGATTGCTAAAGCTGTTGCTGCTACTGATTTCAAGCACGCAGGCAAAGCCTGGGCTACTGGATCCAATGTACTAGAAAAATAGGCACACGGTTTATGTGAACCTGCTTGTTCCTGGGTGAGTACTGACAATGCAGTACCTTCGCGTTCTGTGACGAAAAGTGTAAAAGGCTTACTGTAACATGGTGTTGCTAAAACTGGTGCTTGACATAAGGCTTTCTTTAAGTCGTCAAAAGCTTGTGTATGTTCCTGAGTCCAAGGGAGGGCAGTCGAAGACGCTGCCTCCTGGGTTGTCAACTGTATGAGTGGCTTTGATAGAAATGCGTACTGAGGAATCCATTGTCTGCAGTAAGAAGTGAGGCCTATAAAGGCTCGTACCTCCTTTTGTGTCTTGGGTGGTAACATGTTTGCAATTAACTGAATGTGGTCGGGTGTTAGCTGCCTCCCCCATTTGGACAGCAAGTGCCCAAGGTACACCACTTGCTGAACACAGAATTGCAGCTTCGAAGGGGACACTTTGTGCCCTTTGTCAGCCAGGAAATGCAAAACCGTCAGTGACGCTAGTTCACATTCAGGTTCACTTCGAGCGGTGATCAACAGATCATCGACGTACTGTAACAGGGCAGTGTTGTGTTGCGGCAATCGGTTGTGGTTGCGGTACCGCTACTGTCTGTTGTGAGGCTTGCATGGGCTGGATATTCTGTGGTACTTGTTGTTGGACCTGTTCCTGTCTAGGAGGACGCAGTCTCTCTTTAGTTTTACCAGTAAGTATATTATGTTTCAAGACTGCACAATCATTTATATAGTGACCTGGCTGTTTACAATAATTGCATGTCCCTTTAACAGGAGCTGTTGAAGTATGGGACTGTGTCGTACCTTTTTTCTGACCGTCAGCTGGAACTGACTGAGCAACTAACATTTTCATTTTCGTGTCTTTCATACGTCTTTGTTCATGTTCTTGTTCCTCTCTAATTCTATTCTGGTGGTACTGTAACATTTGTAACATTTGTGCAGGGGTATTAGCTTGCCATGTGCTCTCGACTTTCAGAACACGATTCTTAACCTGGGGCAGAGAATTCTCGACTAATTTCGTTACAAAAAGATGTGGATATGACTCGCTACTTGCTTTTAGGCCACTATTAATACCAAAACATTTCTCAAATCGGGAATAAAAATCGCTAGTGTCTTCATCGGGTTTCTGTTTGCAGGCTGAGATTGCACCCCAGTCTTCCTTTTTCGTTGACAATAATCGTCGCAATACTTGTACTAACAATCCTGGTAATGCTTTAGTTTTGTCCCCGAGCCCTAGGCCTGGGGTTCTAGTATTTTCTTCGTTCTCTAATTCGGCCCAAATAATCTTTGACTCTCCCACCTCCCATTCTTTTTCCTTGAGTTTCTCGTAAATACCGGCAGGCAATAATACTTTTAATATCTTCATGATGTCGGGATAGGTGTAATCACCCATGAGTAACATTTCTTTTATTTCACGGTGAAAACCTGCTGGATCTTTGTCATGGCTGGGCACTAATTTCTTCATTTCTAATAGTTCCATCTTCGTTATGGGCGTGTACACAAACACGCGTCTAAAGGTATTATCATCATTCTTGACTGGATGTACTTCTCGCAAGGGATTCTGTCTGTCTATGTAATACATTTTTCTGTCTATGGGTGGAGCTGGATCAAGCTGTGGACACAGGAAGGCACTATATCTGTGCCGATGTTCTAGAATTATTTTAATCAAGTCGGTACCTAGACCTCTCCATCTATTCATGAGTAATTCTATTAATATATCAGGCAGGGGACCTGGATCAGAATGTTGGCTTTTGTACAATATAAGGAGATGTTGTATCATATAGATACCAGCTAAACGCTGTTCATCAGGGGAAAGATTCAAAAACGTTTGTGCTAATGCGTCATCACTATATTTATCAGAACTGTCAGCCCATTGTACTGCTGACCTGGCTAATTCTTGTTCATCCATATAATTGAGTACATGGTACCCCAATCGTTCTTGAAGTATTTTATCGGTAGCCTGAAATAGATGTTCAGGCGTCTTCGGGTTTGACATGGCAGCTTGAAAAAGTCTCTTACTTTCTGGACGTACCGGACGCATTGAATTATTAAAGGGCCTTCCCTTACCTACATATGCTATCATTTCTCTAGCAGGTAACTGTAATTGTCCTGTTGTAGTTTCTGTTGTTTCCTCCTCCTCTGAGGATTCAGTCTTATCTGCTTCTAGCTCTCTTTCGGGCCGTGGTCTTTCATGTATTTGTTCTACTGCTTTTCGGATCCTTCGGCACATCTTTTCTATACTATTTTGTCTATCATGTTTTCCGTCCGCTATATTCTGACCCCATTTATTAAGTGCTTTCATTTCTTCCTGGTCTACACCAGGCCTGTCTTGGTTTATTATCAAGCAGTTTATAAAAAAACGTAATATCATTTTCTGAGTGTCAACTTTCTGGTATGCTATGGCATCGCCAATACTTTCAGGACCTTCCCCCGTCTGAACAAAGTGATATATTCTGTCTAGATGATCAATCATTCCTGGTAATATCATTAAATAGTTTGCAACTCGCCGTAGACGTACTGATGATAGCATCATTCTGTCATCTTTACCGGGTACTGGATCATATCTACAGTCTGTAAGAGGCTCATTAAGTATGTCGTAACCCGCTGTTTGAGGTGTACGTTGCTGTGCTAAATCCCTATAGGTCAATCGATGTGCTTGTGGCGGGGTCTGAAAACCTCCTGTGGCACCTCCTGAGGTGCCAGGTCCAAAAGGATTTGTTGGGTGAATGGCAGGGAGAATGGGTGTGGGAAGGAGTGGAGGAACAGGCGGAAGATGTGGAACGGGGGGAGGAGTTTGATGTTGCGGAGGTGGCGGTAGATTATCTCGGGGTGGGGTGCCGTCAGCAGGTGGTGTGCGTGGCGGCGGAACATTAACATATTCAGGAGCTATATCGTCTAAATAGGAAGAAAGGAAAATGTCCTTTGTGGCCTTGTGACGTACTTTAGTCGGGAGCAATGGAGGGGGCAGATCTTTTGGCATTTCCGGAGTGGCCTTAGGTAAACCCTCGGCCAGAAGAGGATACATACCATTCATAAGAGCGTTTCGTTGTCTGTCTACTTGTTCTGTTTTAACTCGTATACCTTCCTCAACTAATACGTTTTCTCGGGCTTTTTCAGAATCCTCTCTACTTTTCTCTTCTTTTCGAAGTGCTTTCTCTGTCCGTCTGTGTGATTCTTTCCGCCATAGTTCAATGGCATCTTTCTGTGACTGTCTGGCTTTCTTTTTCCATAATGCTTCTTCTACTCTCATGATGCAATCGGCATCCCATGTCCCAGCAGCGGGCCATCTCTGATTCTCTGCTAGATCTTTGGTGTAGTCCACCCACAAATCGAGATATAATACGGCATCTAGGCCATGCTTATGGTACATAAAGTACCCTGGAGTGTCCCTAGGTGGAATGGGAACAGTTTCCTCTAGTACCCCTTTTCTAGTTATTATCTGTCCTAATTTGGAGAACAGCGGCATGTTTCAGCCGTACTACTTGGTACTTGATACTTACTTGGACTTGAACACAATTAATACAATAAACACGATAATACAGATCGAACAATCACTCATACCACAACATTAAAACACATTTTAAACATTTTGAAAACGAACAATAATAATTAGAATAAAACTAGCTACCTTCATACTCGCTATACTGCTAAACAGTACAGATACACCGCTAAAACAGTGCAGACCGGGTCTGTGTACCCAAACCCGTCTTGACCCGCACAAATTAATGTGCTCGTCTAGATGCGTCCCCAGCAACGGTACTCACCGGGAAGCACGGAACAGAAGGCCTCGGAAACTCGACGCTGGACTGGACCGGACTGGACTCGACTGGACTCGTGACGTAGGTACTTCGGAACTTCGGAAACTTCGGAACTGGTGGGCCTCTGAATACCTCGGACTTTGTTCTCTCAGCTAGGCTCTGGTCGGGATCCTCCGCACTCCTCACCGCCTCGTCTGGGTGTTGATCGCAGCCTCAGTCACCTCCGTTGGCCTGAGGGAGATACAGGAAATCCTGCGGGTACGCGTAGTTGTCCGTCAGCGCTGTGGCAGGGGACCGGGCCTGCAACGCACCTCCGGCGCGTGGGGTGGGGGAGGGGTAATTATGTGGTAAATTTTAATTACCTATACGGAATTTATGCGGTAAAGTTCAATAAGAATAACTCGGTCAAAAAATAAGAGTCAGAATCCGTGGTATTAGAGGTTTTAGAAGGGGTTTTATTCCTTACAAAGGAATTGGTTTAAACCAGGCAATCATGTTCCATCACCACGAAGGTTCAGGAAGGGATAGACAATATTTTATTGACAGGTTATCATATATATAGTCAATGCATTACAGTAAGACATATGCAGGAGGCGTAACAGCTGAGAGAAACGAGATAAGGACGTATGCACGTAACAGAAGGCGTGCATGAAGGCGTACACGGAGGTGTGTGCTTAGACAACGTCACATGAAACGCATTACAAGTGGGTGGATCCATAAGTGAATCCTGCAGAGTCAGCAGAAAATATGTGGCAGAGATGCGCGCGCAGCAGCATGATGTGTGATTGACGTGGAACTGGAGGGTGAAGGGGACTTGACATTTAGCTCTACATGAGGAGACATAAGTCTGGTGTGTCAGAACAACCTAATCCCAAATCATATCTAATATCTTGTGTTTGAGGAACTGTATTATCTAGAAGGAAAGGTCTCTCGGGCAGAGGCTATTCTATACTGACTGCTAGTGCGTGCATATGCGACTACGTGTCTACATGAGATGTGAGGGGCCATGGGCCTACCATGATAACGGAAGCTATGAATTACTTGCATGGAGACAGTGAGGCCGGGCCCTTTGCTCTGCAGCTGGGAAGGATGTTTTCGTAAACTACTAGACAGGAATGTATTTTCGAGGAGCGGAGCAGGTAACTTGAAGGTTGAATTCAGTCTTGGCAGGAAAGGCAGGCCGAGCCAGGCACAGCTCGCCGCGCAGGGAGTAAGTCAAGGGTCAGGAAGCAGCAGGCTGCGGCTTTCAGAGACAGAGGGCAGAAAGAGGCTCGATGGCAGAAATCAGGGCCTAACTCGCCAGAGCTAGAAAACATGAAAGTGCACCACATAAAGACGTTGGCAAGGTACACTTAGGAACGGAATATCTGACCCATTCATGGTGGATCTGAAAGAGGACATGTTAACGTTGGACGCAAATGTATTTGCGTCTTCATAGCTGGAAGTGGAGGGAACTTACATGTACTAGAAGCACGTACATGGAGCTGTTGGGGTCTACGATAGGGGACATAACTGACCATTAAATTCATATTACCTCACGTTTGTGGATCATTTTCTGAGACCTATTGTCAAGACCATGCCAACATTTTTACAGGACACAAAAGATGTACTTCACCTTTTGCCCGACATTGAATTTGATCCAGTACAAGACTATCTGGTGTCATTTGACTTGGAGTCCTTATACACTTCAATACCCGACGAGACTCTTGAGACTATCTCCCAAATTCTTTCAAACACCAGTTTTGAATCAATGACACCTGTATCTTTCATAATGTCGCTAGCAAGAATGGCTATGAAAGAGAATTTTTGTAAACACGAAGATAACATATATCTCCAGATATCGGGGACCCATATGGGCAGCGTTTATGCGCCAAGTTTGGTGAACCTTTATGTCCATACATTTGAATAACTACACGTCTTAACACCTGCGAATCCATTCTTTGAGTCAATACGCGTATGGAAACGTTATATTGATGACGTGTTAGTTATCTGGCGTGGCACCGTTGACTCTATTACAGAACTGGCTAAATGCAAGAAATACATTTTTAAAGTTTACTGTAGAAGCTAATAAAGAAAAGATTGCATTCTTGAATTTAACAATCTACCACACACCAAAGGGCCTACAGACCGAACTGTACCGTAAACCCATGGCACAGAATTATTTGTTGCGCTTTGATAGTCAACATCCCCGGTCTCTCCGTGAGAACCTACCTTATGGTCAGTTTCTCCGCTTTCGGAGAAACTGTTCCAGCAGAGCGAAGTGTGAGGAACATGCGAAGAATCTCACAAACCAACCAAGAGCGAAAAAATATCCTAAGAAGATAATTAAACACGCTTACAAACGAGCTGCTAATAACAACTGGGAAGCACTATTGGAACCCCCAGTAATGAAACCTCCTTTGGGTCACCTGACTTGTGTGAAAACCTACAG
The DNA here is from genome assembly GCF_964263255.1 of Lissotriton vulgaris. Taxonomy (NCBI): domain Eukaryota; kingdom Metazoa; phylum Chordata; class Amphibia; order Caudata; family Salamandridae; genus Lissotriton; species Lissotriton vulgaris. Next base: position 1,037,847,183 of record NC_141694.1, read on the forward strand.
TGCCCTAACAAATGGCCTAAAGTTAAGCATCAGGAAGCACTGGCGCATTCTAAACTGTGATAGTGACAAGATACCGCCAACACAATTCTCCCTAAAAAGAAGTGTTAACATAAAGCACAAATTAGTCCATACCTAACCCCATTGTCAAAAACAACAACTCAAGACAACTCTATGGTTCTTACTGAAGGTACAAGGACACTCTCCATGTGGATCATGTGCCATCTGTCCTCAGACGAAACATTCGAAATCCATAGACATTGGAAGCTCAAAACCATGGGTACAACGTAGCTTCACAAATTGTAACAGCAACAACCTGATCTACTTGATCACATGCCCATGTGGGTATAAATACGTGGGTATGACGACAAGAAAAGTCAAGCTACGTACGCAGGAGCATAAGAGCACTTTTAGATGTAGAAAGAGCACGACAAGACTTACTAGACATTTTGTGGCGAAAGGCCACAAAGCAGAAGATTTTCATTGGACAGTGTTGGAGAAACCAAATGTACCTCCACACATAAGTAACATTTCCAATTTTCTTTTCATTCGAGAACAAAGATGGGTCTACAGACTTTCGAGCGATGTCGCAGGACTGAACGATATGATACCATGGGTCGCACTATCTATCAAGTAATACACACTAAACATCAACCCCTGTTGACATATTCTATGACAGGTGGGAGATTGGTGTAACAGATAAGGAGAAAATAAACCCTACACAGAAGCATTAAACAATTCCTTACGATTTGTGTAAGACAGTTTACAACAGAATTAAACAACTTTTTAACTTGAAGGATTTCAACTTTGCAGGAATCTCCGTGAAGAATATTGGTCTAACGCACGTCTGTTTTCAGACATAAGACAGCATCACGAGGAATTTTAAAACATCAAATAGAGATCGCTGTCGGCATATGCTTATATTTTAGTAGGGTAGAATGACTTGACACGGAATAAAAACGCTACACAGTATTAAGCGACAACACATCCTTCATAATGAGTGTAGAGTAGTTCCTAACTTATTTACCGAAGGAATTTCTGGTTCTGAACACCTCTAGTACGTAGATCGTGCTCCGTGATACGCCATTTTGAATAACTACACTTCCCAGGGTGCATGCTAGATTTTTGCAGTCTAGAATATATGTAAACACGAGAGCACGTGAATATTTATAATTAATAATATGATCACTTCGGAGAAGTTCATCAAGCGGTTTCATGTGTTTATCTACTCTTTAAGATATGTAAAGACCGGGAGATAATAGTAATCCCAAGAAAAACGAGAACAAAATTATGAGGAAGTATCGAGCATAGAGAACTACAGTTCCCATCACCAGTGATGTTATTATGCAGTCCACTAAAAAGCACCGACAACACAGCGTATTCATAAAACTTAGCCACAACAGACTTGTGCTAGTAAATGATGTACGATATTTAAAGACATTCGAGTACAATTGAGCATTGCGTGATAATTGAGCACAAATTATGACTGGAACGAGATCGACAACGAACTACAACTCCCACTATTAGTGACGCAATCCAGTATTCTATTGATGATGCAATCACTAGACGCCTAACACAACTAACTACTGATTTTTGGTCAACAGGTTTTTCGTATATATAGGGCGACAGAATCGGAGCCTGTCGCCTCCACGCCTCCATCCCAGCATTTTCCCGGCTCGAGGCAACGACGGACAGGTGAGGACGACTCCCCCCCTTTTCTGTTTTTGTTTTTGACCCATTTTTACTTAACCCCTTGTGTGCTGATGACGGAACCGCTCCTTCATCAGCTGGGGTGGCGCTGTGCTGATCACGGAGCGGTTCCGTCATGGCCCGCCCGCCGCTCATGTGCAGAGCGAATTCCGCGCCTGCTCTGAGCGTTCTATTGAATGGGCGGGGCCATGACAGAACCGCTCCGTCATAAGTACAGCGCAACCGACTCTGGTGACGAAGCGGTTCTGTCACCAGCATGCGCCCGCCGCTCTTCCGCCCCGCCCCCTTAGCACTGCGGCGGAATAGCCGCCGCAGTGAAGGGGTTAATATTATTATTTTTGGTTAGCATAACGTGCATGCTGAGCTAAGACTTAGACTTGGTGGTTTACCCTTAGAACAACAGAGGTCTCCCTGGGGCTTTGGATAACACGTAGTTGCTGCCCCCGCATGTACAATAGACACTGAGGTATGGGTGGTTCCACCTTAATCCCGTTCGAGGATTGCCGATCGCGTCTTGTATAAACTAATACTAATACTTGTATACATGGTGTTTGTTGTTAAGATAAAAAGAGGGCTCATTGTGACAATGTAAACACTGAGACGATGCCCCACATTAACAACAGAGATGGGGTTACCACGACCCCCTCGAGTGCGAGAGCAAAATGCTAATAATGTTGTTTCTCGATCCATGATTTCATCTTATTTTATTTTCATTTTTTAGCAATATTCTTTAGAAATAACTCCCCCTATAACCCTTGACAAAATCCACAAAACAGGTGAATATGATGCCTTAGATATTGTTTCCTTTGTAAGAAACTAAATAAAATAGTTTTGACTAGATGAAATGTATAGCTCAAGTTCCAGAGTGTGAACTGTCCATGATTGGTATTAGGAATAATGCACACATTTTTAAACTTTACAATTAGATCGAACATAGATGCCTGAGAGAATATTGATAAATCGCAGACTCTATTGTTAAGAAGCAAGGTTTTCGGGTGAGAATATGCTTTTATAATAATTACATCCTTTTCCGTGCATTTTGCATCAATGGGTCTACAGAGCAGGGCCTCTTTGACAAATGTTGGTGCCAACAGAGGTGAGGTCTAGTGCTCGTGGTGCACTGGTAAGTTTACCATTGCGGAATGAATGAATGATTTAGATTTTAAGTTGACCAGAATAGAGATGCAGTTTTTCTTTTTTCTTGTTTTTTCTTGATTTGTCTTTCAGATGTTAGATACATCATGTCCACATACAGAATTTGGATTGTGATTGCATAAAAGATGCGACCAACAAACAGTATGTATAAGTAATGACTTGTTGGCAGTGACAAAGCTTCTTTCTGTTTTGAATCACTAAGGTCCTGAAGAAAGCTATGGAGTTTTTTTACCCTGTAAGCTGAAACATGTCGACCGATGAGAAGAGCAGTGTTGCACTTTAACTGCTCTTTACTTGTTCTCTCAATGTTTTTAGATAGGAACTCATCTGTGAGATCAGACTTGAGAAGTTATTGTCATTCTGAGTCTCCGATGTATATCCTGTTTTAATCTCACTTTTTCTCTTTGTTGTTTTCCTTGCACTGCACTATATACATAAGAGAGTTTTCTTCTTATACTATTCTCTTGTAAAGATTCCTATAAGAGGATACAACTGTGGGGGGCGTGGCTAAGCCGCCTAAGATGGCGGACCGGTCTTTCTAGGGCTCCGGCTGCCGGCCCACTTCAAATGCCATCTACGAGCAACAGCTTCGAGGGCATATTTAGCCGGCGGAACCTTCAGTGACGGCCCGGAGGTGCCCAGGACCTATGTGAGAGACTCAGAACGAGCCCTCGGTGACGCAATGTGTTATCCGGGCGTGTCCGGGCAAGATGGTGGCCGTGGAGTGGGGCAGCGGCGCTAAAGCGTCAAACACTCCGACAATAGAGCGGCTCGGGAACCCTGGCGAAGCACCAGCGAGTCAGCGGCCGGTGACGAGGTGAAACGACAGAGAAGAGGTATGGGTGCCACTGACGTCCAAATCCAACGTCGAAATGCGAGGCAAACGGAACACAGGCAGACCGCGCTTTCAAGGGAGGCCCATCCCTTGCAGAGGGGGCCCTTCAGCCCTGCCTGCCAGAAACGCTGCTAAAAGAGAGGCGCGGGCTGCCCGTCCCGGCGGTGACCCATGTAGCCCCCAGACACACGACAGAGACTCCGGGGGCTGTACTAACAGGCGGCCCTCCCATCACCATCAGTGGGTGCTCGCGGCCCGGGAGATAGACGCGCGACGGGCCCGCGGTGCCCAGCGGTGGTTCTCCGTACGAGGCCAGGCGAGAGGGAGCCTGGCGGATGAAACAACAGTGCTTATGTGCAACACCTCCCCAGGAAAGTGACAGCGGTGGACCCTTGGCAGAGCACCCACGAACGTGCAGCAGGTGAGGAGGCAGATTGGCTGGGGAGGTGAGTGGGCACCACACGCCCATATAGACGGAGAAACCTGCGAGGCCTAGACGGTCTGCGCTACTGGAGGTGACCCATCCCCCTCCGGGAAAGCAGTTCATCCCCTACGACCTTGGCTGCCGGGGACGCTGACTGGACGAGGCGCGTGTCACCCCAGAACCAGCGTGAATCCCGCTCACTACTTTGAAGAGGTGGAGACCGTGGTCCCCCCCCCTGTGAATCCCTGGCACGACCTCCACCTGAGACAAGGCCCCCGTGGCGACGATTGCCGGACAGTTGGGCTGACACTGGGGAGTGCCCAGCAGAAGACTGCAAGACACGGGGGGAGCTAGGGGCTAGTGAGCATCAGCCACCCCTACTGAGACTCTGGGGCTACCCCACCACTGTCGACACTTGCCCGCCAACCACAGCGCCAGGTCATCACCAAATCCCGGCAGCACAAGGCACAGCGTGCCCCCAATGCCGGGGTGCCCCCCATCTGTCACCTGCAGTGTCCACGTGGTCAGAAATCGGGAGAGGAGACAAATATCTGAGGGGATCGCCCGGGCCTAAGCGTCCAAACTATCGGGACACGCAAACTGCTGCTGCCCCAGGGACGCCCTGCGGAGGACCCCTTGCCTCTCACAATGGGCCGCTGAACAGCAGGAACCATGTCAGGCGTGGAGCCACAGAAACTGCAATGTCAAGCGCCGACTCAGACCACACAGCGGTACGAACAGGACAAGACGGACTCCATGTCCTGAAAACTGGACCAAGTGCTCGCAGCAATAGAACACTCCAGAGTGGCGATGGAACATAAATTTGACTCTTTAGCTATGGACCTTAATCTTCCCTGAGATGACCATAGGAAATTGTCGGATAAAGTATCCCAGGGTGAACAGGAGCTGCAGACATTAAACCTGCAAGTGCAACAACACCACCGCGATATCTCTGACCTCCAATCCAGACTCAAAACCTTGGAGTACAAAACGGACCACTTGGAAGGGCAACATCCGCGTCATGAATTTACCGGAGGGGACGGAGGGGGCTGACCCCTTACAATTCATCACGGACTGGATCACAACCTTCACCGTCCACAGACCTGCCCCCCTTCTTCTCAGTGGATCGAGCTCACCGAGTCCAAGCACGCAGGCCGAAACCGGGCCTGCCCCTGAGACCGTTCCTGCTGAAAATCCTCCACTTTAGAGACAGGGAAGCAATTCTCCGAGCGGCCAGAACACACGGGCGAATACAAGTGGAGGACAAGCGAGTCATGCTCTTCCCCGACTACTCCCGGGCCGTGCAACAACAGAGAGCCACCTTCCAGGCGGTGAAGTGGACACTTCGGCAAAAGAATATTCAATATGCCCTCTTATTCCCGGACAAACTCAATATAATCCAAGAAGGCACCATGCACTTCTTTACTGACCCGAAAGAAGCAGTCACCTGGGTGGAGCAGCACACTCCGCGCCACCCGCCACCGACGGGCTCACAGAACAATCCACCTGACCGACGACTACGAGGACAGAGCCGTAGAGTCACCCTGACACAACTCAGTACCCGTTCCACCCTAACGGGGAACGGCTCCCCAAACCTCACCCAGATCATCGTGGAACGCAGGAGAGCACTCAAAGCCGTGGCCGCACTCGGCCCAACTGAAGAAGCATCGGAAACTGAAGAAGCATCGGACATAGACAACGGACCGCATTTGTTTAGCTCTGAGGAAGAAACCAGTGACACTCGGGCCTCCCGTGAGGGGTCCAAAACGCCCCCGAGGGTGACACCCCAGACCTTAGACTTGCTGATGTGAAAATAGACGAATATACAGAGGTCACCTGCCACAGTGGCTCAGCCCACACTGCTCCGCCCATCTGGCCCCGAGCTGCCCAGGAAAATGTAGGAGAGGTCGGGTCTGTCGGCAGGACCCCGGACGCGGCTGGAACGACACCGCACTACTCCGGGCGTACCCGACAGCGCTCGAGACACCAGAGGAACCACTCTCATAGCCACTCAATCTTGATAGTGGAGCCGGCGGCGCTTGAGAGGAAACCTGGCCACCACCCCTCAGCAACGGACTAACGAACTTACATGTCCTACTGTTTGGACGTATTGCCGCGCGTGATAGGTCCCCTTAGTTGTGAATGTTTCTCGAAGTTAAGACTTATTCCCCCTGTACGTTATTATTTTCCTAGTTCAACATGCAGCGAGTGGACATGGAAGCGTGGAATTAGAGCACGGGTCATTGGGTCGGCGGGAGGCGGGGGGACCGGGAGGGGGTTGGTGGGTGGGGACAGGAGCGGGTGGTACACGAGACCCTCATATGACACAGCCGAAATATGACACCCACAACACCACACTCGGATCTTAAAGTTATAACATTAAATGTCAGAGAGATGCACAGAGCCGCAAAACGATATTCCATCTACGCCTACATTAAACGACAACAGGTGCAAGTGGCCCTCCTACAGGAGACCCACCTGACAGACCAAGAGGTAGGCCGACTTCACCGAAAATGGGGGGGAATTATAAGTGTCAGAAAATACTCTGCCTTCGCAAGAGGCGCGTTGGTGTGGATCAGACCTGACTTCAGAGAACAAACCCGATTGGTAGACAGTGGCGGGCGGTATGCCTTTATCAGTGGCCTAATAGAAGGCCAGCCAATACTAATCAGTAGCATCTATGCTCCGAATACAGAGCAGGACTGATATTGGGATGAGCTGACTGGAGTCCTGGCCCGCTATACTTCGATTCCTTGGCTATTAGGAGGGGACTACAACTGTGTACTGGATTTACTCCTAGACAGATCACACCCCCCCCCCCCCACGGAGTTCCCTGGCACACAAACAAACTGAGAGTTTCCATAATTGGTTGGGACGCTGGGCACTGACAGACGCCTGGAGAGCGCGTCACCCGACGACCAGATTATACTCCTTCCACTCCATCCCACACAACCTTAGGGTGCACCTAGACAGATTCCTATGCTCCTCAACAACCCTACCAACAATACAATACACTGACTATCTCAGAAACACAGTGTCAGACCATGACGCACTTATAGTGACCCTGCGCTGATGGCCGCCCCCCCCCCCCCGGTCCCCACGTGGCGGCTCCCCCAGGAGTGCCTCGCCGATCAGGCCTTTTGCCACACACACGGGGACTTTATCAGTGCACACTTTCAGTGCAATGCGGGCTCTGCTTCCACTAGAGGCTTAGAATGGGACACTTACAAGGTTACTGCACGTGGACACTGTATCCAACAGGTAGTGGGGGTGCGGAGAACGCTAGAAAGGACAATAAGCGAGGCGGAGTTTACACTGGCAGGATTATCCCGAGATTCTGACCAAGGCAGAGTCACCCCAGAACAAATAGGAGCGGAGAAACTGACCTACGCAGAAACACTCCGGGACCTACGGAAATATAACTTCCGTATGTGCGCAACCCAAATACACAAGGAGGGTAATAGGGCGGGCGCCCTCCTAGCATGGATGGCCAAACAGGACACAACTTAGCAGCCCATCACGGAGCTGATAGACGAAACGGGCTGGCTCCACTACTCTCAATCCGGTATCCTTAACACATTTCGCACCTACTACATGGGAATATACCGCAACCCTGCGCCACCGCCACATGACGCACTAAAACAATTCCTAGGTATACACAGACTTCCCGCCATATCCCCAGAAAATAAAAGAGTTTTAGGCAGCAAAATCACAGCATCAGAGATTAAATGGCCCATTGGGTCCCTCGCACAAAAGAAATCACCACGGATGGATGGGCTCCCGCTGGAATACTATAGCAAATTCAAAGCCCAGATAGTGCCCCATCTCGCGCTCATGTATGAGGAGGCCTTGGCAACAGGGATCCTACCCACATTGTTCCGGGAATCCTTTATGGTGACGTTTTTAAAACCCCACAGGGACCCCACGCACCCTTCCTCGTACAGACCCATCACACTCCTCAACGCGGATTGTAAAATCCTGGGGAAAATATTAGCCGACCGATACAGTCAACTCATATCCGCCTTAATTCACCCCGACCAGTGTGGATTCGTACCCGGGCACAACACCTCACACAATCTGAGGAGGCTCTTCCATATCCAGGACAGAGTACGCGACAGGTACCCCATGCAGCATGCCTGATATTCGATCTAGAAAAGGCGTTTGACACACTGCTGTGGTCACACCTGTTAGCGGTCCTCCAGACACTGAATTACGGCCAGATCCTGATGGCGTATACGCGGCTCCTGTACAAGGGACTCGCCTCTAGATTGAGAATTGGTAAGCTAATTTCAGAGCCCTTCCTAATTGAGAGAGGCACCAGGCAGGGGTGCCCGCTCTATCCCCTCCTGTTTGCGCTAGCGGTCAAACCACTAGCCGTACGGCTGCGACGGGAGGGTGAAGAGTGGGGGATTCCGATAGCGGAGACAAGGCCCTGTGTATCTCTATACGCAGACGACTTGCTGATCTACGTCTGTGACGTGACAGGGGATCTAACCCCAATATGGGATACTCTGCAAGCCTTCGGCGCTATCTCAGGGCTCAAGGTCAATTGGGAGAAGTCCACTGTCTACCCGCTTGTCCCCCACCTGGCACTGCACACGTGACGCTTGGCACCCAATCGCTCCATTGGAGCAGAGCGGCCCCCCGGTACCTGGGAGTGCGACTGTACCAATCCCCGACGGACAAGTACGAAGGCAACCACTGCAAGGTGCTAGCTGGGTTACGGTCGGCGGTGACCTTCTGGAAAACTCTGCCCCTGGCACCTATTGGCCGGGTAGCTCTAGCGAAAATGATAATGGTGCTCAGACTACTTTATCATTTTACCAATCTTCCGGTGATCTCACCCAGGTCCTTTTTCCGGGAACTGGACACCTTGCTCACAATGCTCATATGGGGCAATGGCCGGCATAGAGTAGCGCTCAGTAAGTTAGTTACCCACTACAGAGTTTGGCCTAGGAGCCTCATCTTTCGAATCATACTTCCTGGCAGCGCAGCCTCAGTGGCTGTCCCACTGGACGGCGAAGCGCTATGTAGTGGAAACTACAACAGACACCGGCAGGATATCTCTCCCGATCATCAGACGCATGCTCCTACTGGGCACCAAACCGTCCCGCACCCACCCGCTCCAGGTATCCATAGCATGAAGTGTGTGATGCGTATTCACCGACTATCCAAGGATAAGCCACTCTATTCCCCACTGTTACCGTTGGTGGGTCTCCCTCGAGGGGAACACCACTTCACCACCAGGAGTTTACAAGGCTGGACCGATCATGATGTAACGGAGGCAGCTCCTAGAGAACATACGACCATTCTGGGATCTGAGAGAAGGGGAGCCACCCATGCACCCAGTGCTCCATACAATGCTTTGTATGGGATCCGGCAGACATCTAGTAACGTGGCACTATAAGGCCGTCAGGGAACTGACAAACGTCTCCCTAGATACCCTACGACAATCTTGGGAGGAAGACGTTGGCAGGTTGTTCCATGACGCAGAATGGAAACGCGCCCTGGAATACACCAAAAAAGTGTCCAGAAACGCGAGATTTAAGAATATACATTTTAACATTCTCCACCGGGCCTACCTGACGCCAGATGCACTCCAACGATACTATGCGGACACACAATTTAACTGCCCGCGTTGCAACCTGTCTGCGGCAAACTTTAAGCACATATTCTGGGATTGCCCCTCCCTACGCCAATACTGGACCACGATACACCGGACCCTCCGTGCGTTAGTCAACCTACTGCAAATTGAATCCTGGGAGGTTTGCGCGCTGGGAACATACAACAGAAAGAAATCGGAGAAACTACAATGGAAGTTCGCCTCCTTCACCCTTTTATTGGCAAAAAGGGCTATTGCCATGCACTGGAGGGCCCCTACGGGCCCCCCGGAAGCAGCCTGGATAGGAGCGGTGAACAAATGGGTAGTTGCCGAGGAGGATATTTTGCGAGACGAGGAATTAAAGGGAATGCGTAAGAACCCCATTTCTCTAGACTGGGTACAGTTGCTCATACAATTTAAGCACAAAATGACCCCAGAAGTCACACCAGATCCTTCTCCCCCACGCACCCAGACCTCTCCACGACATCCCACTCAATTACGCCTGAGTCCCCCAAACACAAAGCGGAACATATCGACTGTAGGCTCCTCTCGTAGTTTGGGCGCGCTGCCCCTGACAGATTGCCCCCCCTCTCACCCCGGGGACCCCCGGTGGGCAGACCCCTCCTCCCCGCTTAGTCATTTAGCTCACGGACCTTAACGCCCTCCATTCACCGCGCCCACTGACCCCGACCAGTACGCCACACACGGTTAACACCACACGCTGCACTAGGAAAGTTTCCCCTACGGTTCCAAGTTTTTAGTTACCTGTCGGTAGTTCCGATACCGGCGCACATTTCCCTTGTTAGTATCTATCACGGGGTTACAGGTTTATAACGACACACACGGGGAAGACAATCACAGACGCCTCCGTCGACACGCAATCTCACAACTACGGAGTCGAGGGCCCTACTACAATACATTCAAATCTCCACTTTACACATCAGCGGACCCATTGATGTAGCAAAGTCAGACGAGGTCACGCCTACATGTCACAGAAGACCACTACATGTACTTCTCTTCATCGCTATGTAACCCTCTAATGTGTGAAATAATTTGTGATCACTTCCTGTCTCACCCCCCGGGGCTTGATATGCAAAACCTCAATAAAAAGATTTAAACAAAAAAAGAGGATACAACTGTGATCTTCGGTCCCCCTCCAAGATGGAGGTTAGGCGAAGCTTAGTTGTTTTGGATTCCCAGATGATGACACTGGACATGCAATGTGTAATGGTGGGATACCAATGATTCCTTAAGGTTTTCTTTTTCTTTTCCAATTCCTTGTTGGTCACCTATTGGTTGGCCTATGTTTCTGCATCTCTACCTGGACTTCTATACAAATCTTTTCTGGTTGTCTTTTGTACTCTAATGTTTCGAGCACTTGAGACTGGAAGTGTTCATATATGAAGGAACATTCTCTATAGACTTCGGACTACTTTTGCGATTGTTCAACCTCATGGTCATAGTTTTTTTGTTGCTCTAGCCCCGCCACCTCCCCGACTGACCCCGCCCCCACCGGTGCGGCCCTCAGATACAAACCACACTGTAAATTTGGCCCCTGAGAGAATGTTTGTGAGTACCCATGCTTTAGGTGATATTAATTCCTTTTTCAAGCACTAATGATGGAATGTATGCTACTTTTTGCCTCATTCAACGTTAATGTGATCGATATTCTATAAGACACTGTGGCAGGTGTACCACGCCTGCTAAGGTGCCCCATGAAAATCTGCCTTATTTTGAGTTATGCACCAGGAAAATGAAGGTTTCCCCACCAAAGTGTATGTATCAGGGACTCTGGAGCATATTATATCGAGAGCAGCCAATGCTCTTGAGTACGAAATTTCTGTTACTGAAAAAAGACTATCGCAAGAGTTGGCTGCAAAAATATACTCTCTGGGTAAAATTACGACCGCTGTCACACCAGAGCGGCTGTCTGCTCGTAGAGGACAAAACCCAAGCACGAACCCAGAGAGGGCAGGAGCTGAGACTTCTAGAAGTAGCTCTTCACTAGACACCACTACTGATAGTATATCAATTTTGGGGAGTAGATCACCAGAACCAAATCTCCATACTATTAGTAACCCATGTATTGAGACTAATTCCAGGGTAGGGAAAAAAAGTAAGGGAAACCCCACACCGCCAATCATAGGCAAGAGAAAGCGTAGCAGAGGGACACAGAAGGGTGGACGTGTGAAAGTACAAAAAATACAAAAATCCTCCACCACCACAACTCAAACAGATACCCCCCTTATACTGCACCATTTATCAGCTAATGGCCCATGCAACCAAGTTACTATGACTACTCCCAACCAATCTCCGGTATGTCCACTCCCAAGAAGTACTATAGAAACCTTAGAACAACTTTTAAAATCTTTAATACTTCCAATCCTGGAGAGGGTTAAACATCTCAGTGAGAGTGTAGGGAGGCTGGAAAATATGGTAATAGCAAACTCAGAAACTTTTGACAGGGCTGTGGGACACGAAATTGGACAAGGGCCTCCACCACCTCCCGATATGGCCATGGTATCTACAAGGGGTCTAAACGATATCTCTCACTCTTTTCCGCTTACCCAAAGTGAGAATCTGCAACCCTCCCCGGTTCCCGTAGGAGCCACTAAACAGCGAGATATAGTTCAACCTAGGGTGGTAGCGGAACAAACTGTTAATGATGGTGGGAAAAGGGCAGTTACTAATGACCCCAAAACTGGATCTACTAGAAGAGGCCAATATCCTCCTCGAAACGAGGCTATATCACAAAAAGCGCCCAGTATACACCTACCTCCAGAGGTTGCACCGTATATGGTAATCATGGCAGGTGTTCCGGGACTCCACCATGATAAACAAGAGTCACACATTGAGCTCAAAAACAAGGTCACCCAATGGCTTAATGGGAATAGGCCACTCCCCCCCTACATGAAAGCAGAAATCTTATCTGTTAGGAGGGTTAACTGGTTGGGTTCTATAAGAAAGGACGTGGAGGGTGATTGTATTATCATAAACTTCAGGGACCCGAGTGTGGTTAGGTTCATCGGTGACTATTATAGAAACCAGGGTGAAAATGGAATTCTCACCCTGGACTTGGTTTATTTTTTTCTCCACTATTGGAGAGGAGAGACATTTGATCAGCTAAATGGGTGGGACATGTTCTCCAGACGACCCCACGGCCCCTATGGTCAGAAGTTTTGTCTCCCCCTGCTTAACCGCTTCGAGGCGTTGAGTAGCCTGGAGCGTGTGGACTGACTGAACCATAGGCGCAGGGAAAACAGTATAGTTACGCATAATGGGATAGCCTGTAAAAATGATGAGGAGTTGGCATCAAGCAGTTGTTTAGACGGGGAGTCACTGGGTGTTGGAAATGTAGAGGTGGAACTGTAATCTCTTCCCCTTTAGTACGACAAGGTAGATCAAGCTTCCAAATCCACCCCCCCCCCCCCCCCAAAGCGAACGCCCATGACACTATTATATCCATTACAAGCTCTTTAAATCTGGGGGTGGCTCTATCTGTCAGGGGACTTAAGTTGGGTAATGACGAGCACAGATCGGGGAACCATTGTATAAGTGTGATCGGGTGTAATAATACGAGTAACATTGACCTCCCGGATGCCCAGCAGGTTGGGCCCCTTCAAGCAATGCCCACTGTTTTTGACACCCAACAAATTACTTTGGTTTCTTGGAATATAGCTGGTTTGAGGAGCAAGATCTCTATAGGAGAATGGGCTGCCTGGGTGGAGAAATTTGATATACTAGTCTTTCAAGAGACATGGGCAGTTGAGCCGGTTTATCTACCAGGCTTTCTTAACTTCTATAAAGCTGCAGCCAAAGGGGTAAAGGGTAGACCTATGGGTGGCCTATGTATATGGGTCAGGCAAACTATTAATGGCAGCTCCATGGAATTATCAAACATAAATCTGAAGCACTCCCTCTCTTGGCTTATGTTAGTTTTTTGGTTGCTATTTATCTGGTTTAGCGTGCATCCACTCGAGTGTGCTCTGCTCCTTTTACACACTTATACTGTCCATACTGAAACAATAGCCCGCTCCGTGCTGGGCATAAACGAGTTGCACAGCTGTATACACTTAGTGTTCCAAATGATTCACTTTCACCATAGTTTTTACATTTGTAATCCATTTTATTTCAAATTTTATCCAAACTTCATTGTCACGCCAGGGATACAAAATTCATGGATACTTCTGCATTTAAAAACTTCATGATTGCCAATCCAGGCTTAAACATGAGCATGTACTGAATTTCGAGTCCTCCAAATTATGTAAGCATTACATCAAACCCAATGCATTTCGCTTTACGCTTCATCAGGGGTATCTACGATAAAAAATTCACATGTTTCCATTACTGTTAATGTTACACTTTCAACATGTATTAACATTGTAGTTTGAATCTCCTCCCCACACCATAATTACAAGACAGTTATTCACTAAGCATATACTTTCTAACTCACACCATGTTCTGTGTTTGTTTTCTAAAACCCTATTAGCATAATAAAACTACCCTTTTAACGTGCATCCTCTAAAATAATCTTTGACTGCAACCTAAGTTGTGAAAAAACGCTATCTCAAACCTCCCCCTAATTAAAACCAATACTTTGCTGTAATCCCAATGCCGCATGAATTCACACAAACTTTGACTCTCTCCCGCTCACATTCCTACCCGACAAGCTCTTTTGTGTGATCTGTTTACACTCGTACCTGATGTCGACCTGCTCCATGACTCGTGCCGTGTTAACCTCCCTTTTGCCCGTCCACCTTCCAACTGCCCTTTTTAAAGCTGCGTGACCCACCCACCTACGAAACCTTAATGCATTATCCACGTGTCAAGCTAACTCCTCCCCTTAAACTGTGCTCACCCGGTCATATCCCGCCCCAAACAAACAACAGTGCCCTCCACATAAATTAACCGTAAATGTTGCCAACATCTTTCTAAGTGAATATCCATATCGCAAACATGATTTTTGAAGTTATTTGACAATGTCTCCTTAAAATGTCCACACATGATTTTAGGTTAATCCTTGACATTAACTCGGTGAATGATCCTCGGCGTGACCTTTATATGATCCTTCGTGCGTATTTAAATTATCTGCGGGGTGCTGCCAGGTTGGAACAGATTTTTTATACGATACATCTATACTACTATTATAAAGAGAGAACTTGCACCTTTAGGCAAGGTAAACTCGGGAACCACAGCGCCAATCTACACACCCGATACACCGTTGAAATCGGCAGGGTGTGTAGATGGTCATAGGCTTTAAAAAATTTAAAAATAAACGTTATATAAAAAGTTACATTTTTACAAAAAGTAGTTCCCCCAAAGTAGCGCCGGCCGCGACTGTGCGTCGTCACGTCAGGAGCAGGGGAGGAGCAGCGTCCCAGGAGCGGCGGACATGGCGCGCAGGGGAGGAGCGGTGAAGTGAGGCCAGCGGCGGAGCGGAGAGGCGGATATGGCGCGGGGAGGAGTGGCGGTGGACAGGTGGTGAGTGGCAGAGCGGAGAAATATGGACCGGCGGTGTGAGCAGCAGAGGCAAGGTAAGAGTCCGGGGCAGCCAGGGTCGGGGCGGGCGGGCGGGGCACGGGCTGCTGGGGAATGTCAGGGCAGGCGGGGGTAGGGGAAGCCAGCATTTCAGGTTTGCATGCTCTCCCGCCCCGGCCCCCGCCCGCCACAACATTGTCCAGGACACAGACAATGTCGTGGTGGGCCCGGGCCTGGGCGGGAGAGCACGCAAACCTGAAATGCAGCCCCCAGCCCCCTTCTACCCCAGGCAACGCTGGGGCGGGCTGCTAGTCAAACATAAATCTGAAGCACTCCCTCTCTTGGCTTATGTTAGTTTTTTGGTTGCTATTTATCTGGTTTAGCGTGCATCCACTCGAGTGTGCTCTGCTCCTTTTGCACACTTATACTGTCCATACTGAAACAATAGCCCGCTCCGTGCTGGGCATAAACGAGTTGCACAGCTGTATACACTTAGTGTTCCAAATGATTCACTTTCACCATAGTTTTTACATTTGTAATCCATTTTATTTCAAAATTTTATCCAAACTTCATTGTCACAAGTTTGGATAAAATTTGGAAATAAAATGGAGCGGGCTATTGTTTCAGTATGGACAGTATAAGTGTGCAAAAGGAGCAGAGCACACTCGAGTGGATGCACGCTAAACCAGATAAATAGCAACCAAAAAACTAACATAAGCCAAGAGAGGGAGTGCTTCAGATTTATGTTTCATGTATCGTATAAAAAATCTGTTCCAACCTGGCAGCACCCCGCAGATAATTTAAATACGCACGAAGGATCATATAAAGGTCACGCCGAGGATCATTCACCGAGTTAATGTCAAGGATTAACCTAAAACCACGTGTGGACATTTTAAGGAGACATTGTCAAATAACTTCAAAAATCATGTTTGCGATATGGATATTCACTTAGAAAGATGTTGGCAACATTTACGGTTAATTTATGTGGAGGGCACTGTTGTTTGTTTGGGGCGGGATATGACCGGGTGAGCACAGTTTAAGGGGAGGAGTTAGCTTGACACGTGGATAATGCATCAAGGTTTCGTAGGTGGGTGGGTCACGCAGCTTTAAAAAGGGCAGTTGGAAGGTGGACGGGCAAAAGGGAGGTTAACACGGCACGAGTCAAGGAGCAGGTCGACATCAGGTACGAGTGTAAACAGATCACACAAAAGAGCTTGTTGGGTAGGAATGTGAGCGGGAGAGAGTCAACGTTTGTGTGAATTCATGCGGCATTGGGATTACAGCAAAGTATTGGTTTTAATTAGGGGGAGGTTTGAGATAGCGTTTTTTCACAACTTAGGTTGCAGTCAAAGATTATTTTAGAGGATGCACGTTAAAAGGGTAGTTTTGTTATGCTAATAGGGTTTTAGAAAACAAACACAGAACATGGTGTGAGTTAGAAAGTATATGCTTAGAGAATAACTGTCTTGTAATTATGGTGTGGGGCGGAGATTCAAACTACAATGTTAATACATGTTGAAAGTGTAACATTAACAGTAATGGAAACATGTGAATTTTTTATCGTAGATACCCCTGATGAAGCGTAAAGCGAAATGCATCGGGTTTGATGTAATGCTTACATAATTTGGAGGACTCGAAATTCAGTACATGCTCATGTTTAAGCCTGGATTGGCAATCATGAAGTATTTAAATGCAGAAGTATCCATGAATTTCGTATCCCTGGCGTGACAATGAAGTTTGGATAAAATTTGGAAATAAAATGGATTACAAATGTAAAAACTATGGTGAAAGTGAATCATTTGGAACACTAAGTGTATACAGCTGTGCAACTCGTTTATGCCCAGCACGGAGCGGGCTATTGTTTCAGTAAAGCTCCATGGAATTAGCCATAGACAACCCCGACCTTTTGGACATATAGCTGCATTTTTACGGCGGCCCTGACATACTTATTATTAGTGTTTATAATAGAGGCCTGCCTAGTGGGCATGGTACCATTACCTTTCAAAACCTTGACAGCTTTTTCGATACAGTTAATCCGGGTTTAAACATAATAATAGCAGGGGACCTAAATTGTTCTTTCGAGCCATTGAACGTCGATGGGGATACTTTTCTGACAGAATTAGACGCCCACTGGAACATCCCCCCCTCGACCTTATACCCATTAAGAAATGGACAGAATCGGCCCTACAATGGTTGGGTCTCTGTCTAGAACGTGGTTTTAGGGCAACAAATGGGCGGTCTATCTCTGACAAACTGGGCAGGGACACTTTTGACAATGGCTTGCGCAAAAATAGAATAGATTATATCCTTATCAAGGCTGAGTGTTGGTCAACCTTAAGGGATATGGTGATTGTGGATCGCCCTGAGAGTGACCATAACCCCCTTGTAGCTACTTTTCAGCTAAGCGGAGATCCGCACCGCAAAGAGAATACGGAGATAGTCATGGCTGATGCCCTTCTAACCAATGACCAACGTAGGGTGCGCTGGGCGACGGTTGCTATCGATCCGGGGGCACTAGATGCAATAAAAATCAAAGTAACTAGGGCCCTTGAAACCTTGCGCTCTTTTCCAACACAGGCAGACATAAACATGAAGATAACACAACTTCATGTAGACCTGTTTTCTGGCCTACAGATGCACTTCACTAAATCTGGTAACCCAAAGGGGAAGGGGGGTCAACCCAAGTCCAAAAAATGGTATAACAAACAGTGTAGGGATAATTATGGCCTACTAGCTGCAGCCATCAAAGCAAAGAACATGGATGCTATCAGATCAGCCAGGCGGAGTTACTCCAAAGCCAAAAACCAGGCCAAGCAAGAGTGTGTCAATAACCACTGGCAGGACCTCCTAGTCGCCAGTAAAAAAAAACCTGACCAAGTTCTGGCACATCGTGAAATGGGGAAATTCTCAAGACTCGCAGGTACCCGCAAACCATGTCCCTATAGACAGATGGGTCGAGCACTTTTAGTCCCAATTTTCAAGGTTAAACCTGAATGAGGCTGTCATTCCCCCTGTCACATAAGATATGACCAGTATGGACGACCTAGTCTTCGAAAGTAGAGAAGTCGAGGAGGCCCTGAGTAAGATCCCGAGTGGAAAGGCCCCGGGTATTGACTGCATTCCGGCAGACCTCTTCAAACATGATCTAGACAACTGGGTATCCCATATCACTTTTTTGGCTAATGCCATATCCAAGGGGGCTGTTATCCCAGAATCATGGAGAGGCGCAGAGATTTTGCCAATATATAAGGAGGGGGACCGTACAAACCCGGGTAACTATCGCCCTATAAGCTTGATAGATACAATCCAAAAAATCATTGCAAGGATGGTTCTGGCTTGAATACAGAGCTGGATGGAGCTTGAGGAAATGTTATCACCCCTCCAGGCTAAGTTTAGATCAAGCACCAGCACCATTGAACAGGTCCTTAGGTTCAAACTTATCTACTGGAAAATTGTCAGCCTTGGCGGTGGTACGCCGCCTTCGTTGACCTTAGGTCAGCATTTGACCTTGTCACTAGGGCCAAATTGTGGGGGGTCCTAGATAGTATGGGGATGCCCCCGGAACTTCTCAATATTGTAAAAAGTCTCCACAAGGCAAATTTCGCCCAAGTGCGATGGGGTAAGCAAGGGCAAGTCACAAGCAGATTTCCAGTGTCAAGGGGTGTTAGGCAAGGGTGCGTCCTTGCGCCAACCCTGTTTCTGTTATACATCAATAGAGTTGTGCAGTTTTATTGAAACTTTTCAACGGACGCCCCCTCCCTGGGTGAGACCAAATATCCACTATTATTGTTTGCGGATGATACACTTTTATTGTCTCAGACGCAGAAGGGCCTGCAGGCCGCCCTAGATAAGTTTGATGAATTTTGTAATGATCACATTCTGCAGGTAAATGTCTCAAAGACCAAGTTCATGGTATTAAACAGGGGTAGACCTGTTGCGGGCCACGTCACAATGAATCACATAAAATTAGATCAGACTAACATAATGACATACTTGGGCATCGTACTAGAGAGTAAAATGAGTTGGAAGCCGCAAATTGATACTCTAACTCTCAAGTTTGCCCAACGAACAGGGTGTCTGATAAAAGAATAGAGAACATCTCAGACCAAAAGGATAGGCTCAGCTATGAAAATACACAACTCCAGGATAGGTTCAGCGATCCTGTACGGTGCGGACCTATGGGGTTTTGCTGACCTTTCCTCTTTGGTTAAGGCTCAAAACAAATTTCTAAGAAATCTAAAAGGTCTCCCCAGTTCTAGCCCCATGAAACCGTTATTAATGGACCTTGGGTGCCATGCCATAGATAACATTGCCCGCTTTAAACCACTAGCTCTATGGAGGAGGTTATGGTGTACCCCAGAATTGGCTATGTATGCAAAGGCAGTGTTGGATGTACGTTCCATTATGGGTTCGGGAAATCTCCCATGGTTCAAACATATCAGACTGCTCTTGGAGGCTATGGGATTGGGAAATTTGTGGTCTCACCCTGTTAACAGCCCTTTTCCACCTAAAAATATGCAGGGACATGTATGAATGTTTTTGCAACTGGAATGCAGTTGCACAATAGTCCTAGTTTACTAACTCCGTAGAGGAGTTAGTAACCTATTCACAAAAGGAAAGGGGTCCCCATGGGGCCCCTTTCACTTTGTGAATGTGGGGGCCAACATTTTTTAAGAGTAGGCAGTGGTCCCATGGACCACTGCCTACTCCTAAAAAAATGAAAAGGCACTTTTCATTTTTCTTTTCTAAAGGCATCCCGTTTTCCTTCAATTAGAATCGGCTGCATTTCAAAATAAAAAACTGCCTTATTTAAAAAGCAGTCACAGACATGATGATCTACTGACCCCAGCAGTCCCTGTGAGTCCCTGTGAGTGCCGGCCATTACCAAAGGGTCGCAAATGCAACCTGACTCATGAATATTAATGAGGCGGTCCCTTGTGACTCACTGAGATTCACAGTATAAAGCAACTGTTGTGCATAGCTGTTTGCGATTTCCTAATTGCAAATTGCATAAATTAGCTATTAGGAAATCACAAACGGAAGTCTATGTACATTTAGCCATTCAAGATTAGAATCACATGACATGGTAATACTTCATTTCATCGCTGACTTCAGTAGCCATAGTCCCTCTGCACATATTATAAATAGAAAGCATTGCTATCAATTGCCCACGTTTTCAGTAATAAAGCATGACATTCCGCATTAGCAGTAATAAAGAATGATATCCTCTTCTGCACTCATTAAGAATACTCAGACATTACAATAAGGTGCTCACATCATCATTAATAAAGCATTGCAGCCTCTCAAGAATATGAGTTACTGTGAGCATTAACAACCCTTTAAATAAAGCAATGCCATACCTTCTTAAATAACACTTGTCAATAAAGCACTGTTGCGCCATTGTGAATCACACTTTGAAATATAGCATGTTCTAATGTATACCATGTCTCTGTGTCTTCCTTAACAACCTTTAGGCCACAGAGCCTGCAATCATAAACTCAGCCGTTCAAGTGTCTACACTCCCAGCTGTAGAGCTCAAGTTCCAGATTCAGGAGTGTTTAAAAACATAGCTTAGGGGGCGTGGTCTGGTGCTGGTGAAGATGGCCGCCTGAGCCCTAATACCCTGAAATTCTGCATGAATCCTGCCGGAGTGAACCCGGAATACCCGCAGCGTTGTCGGAAAATCATCCGACCTGCTCTCTGCAAAAATCTGGACCGAAAAAGGAACTCTGTTCCTCAACTCAGGAGTGCTGTGACCATCGCTGGGAAAGGCCAGCACGAAGATCGGGAGTGAAATACTGAATCGCCCTCTGTGGACCCTACGCAGCTGATTACCCACCGAGGTACAGACCGGGGTTAATCTCTCCCTCCTCCGCCCCCGCCCCCGCCTCCCTCTGCCCCGTCCAGTAGCCTGCCGCCGTCTGCAACGAGGTCCACCCGGGCCTCGACGATCATGGTGGGAGGCGGGAGTTCACAATCTAGGAGTCCCCAGAGGTCGCTCTGCACGCCGCAGAAACTTGGGAGGAAAAAGCAGATCATGGCCCGCGCCTTGCCCCTCACTGTACGCCACCCAGCAGTAACCGGGGAGTGGGACTGGGGCAGCGTACCTCCACTCCGTCTCCCATCCCCCCACGGCTGCACTAACATTGGCGCATCTGAGCCTGGCAGCAATCAAGCGAAGCGCTCCGCCAACACACTTTGGATCTGTGGCGGTTGGGGGCGATGGGCGCTGATCTCCCTTATGCACTGACTCAGGCGGACCTTAAAACACTTACCAGCGAGGAGTGAGATCCACCTTGGAGTGTGCACGCACCACTCATAACAGAGACAGAACAGTTTCACCGAACACACTGGGTTAATGTGTCCGCGCAGGAGGCTGGTATCGTAAAACACTGGATGGTGGCCTAACACATGGTCGGCCAGCGGCGGTGGTAGCCGTCATATGAAAAATCAATGGGGCTGCCCCCAGGGACCTGTGGGGAGTCTCCCATCCCCCCAAATTTGCACTCGTCGTGCCCACTGAAAACAACAATAAGGGGGTGCCACACCTGATAAGGTCGACAATCAAACACCCTCCTGGCAAGGTTGAAGTACCGGCAGCGACTATACGGAGGGTTTTCGGTGGGACTGACTGCACCGGAGAACTGCTTAGGGGTATTCAATAGCAACTTAACTATCCCCCTGGTGTGTGGGCTAGACGGACACAACCCTACCATAAAATCCAAGGGTGGCACAGCAGTGCAGGCAAATAAACTTGACAAATAAGTGGTCAGCCTGGAGACAGCGAACCATCCCTCAGCTCAATAATGGTGGCCATCCAGGTAATGGGGGATACGCTTGAGACCAAAATAGACAAGGTATCCATCGAAATGAACTTTTTAAGGGCCAACATGAATAAAACCGCAGACAGAGTCAAGGTAAATCAGACAAACGTTCTGGAGCTCCAAACCTCAACTAAAAAACTTGAAGAGCGGGTCCAGAAACTCGTACACCAACACCGCCAGATGGTCCTCAAACTTTAGGACCAGGAGGGACGGGTTCGTTGCAACAAGATAAGAGTGGTGGGGGTCCCGGAGGGCTCAGAGAGACCAAGTGTAGACCTCTTCCTTGAGGATTTAATCCTCAACCACCTCACACTTAAACAGCTCTCGTCCCTCTTCACAATCGAGAGGGCGCACAGGGCGTCCATCCCCCGACCAAAGCCTGGGGTGGCTCCCAGAACTATTATCACCAAAATCCTCAACTACAGAGACCGCAATGCAATTCTGCAAGCAGCCCGAACGCAAGGGGACTTACGCTACGAAAATGCAATGGTGCGCTTCTTCCTGGACTTCACACTTACAGTCCAACATGAGAAGCACTACTTCAATGGGATCAAGAGGGCACTATGAGACAGAGGAATCAAATACATGATGTTTTTCCCCCAAAGCTTAAAATCATTGCAGACGGGCACTCATTGTCTTTACGACTCCAGTGGAGGTACAAACTTGGTTGGATAAGGCTGCCACGCAGAGGTCTGAAGCGATCGCGGGGGACAACTGGAGAGACACCCGCGTCCACTCGCCGAGCTCGGAAGATGTCAGATGGGACTTAGACAGATGGAGTCAACGATCCTGGAGATCAAGGTCCAGCACCCCGGGGACACTAGCAGCCAACAGAGACTGAACGGACTTATTTGTGGTGTTGGACTAGTGGATCTGCCTCAGCAAACTGTAATGTATAAAACTTTACTGAGAGGAGGTGGGGTGGGGGGTACGCTATAAGATATTGGACCTGCGGGACTGATGGGTCCTCAAAATGACATCTTCCTTAGATGGGTGAGGGCATGCCCCCGGAAGCCAGAGCTGGTGCTAGTGCATATTCTCCCACAACTGTTGATCTGTTCCTGGGGCGATAGGCACTCTGCTAGTTGGGGATGTGGGTAGTTTTGAACCTACGTAGCAGGGTAGCAGGGGGGGTTGGTGTCAAGGGGGTACTATCTTCAGTTTCATTGTAAACAGTTCTCAGGGATGTTGGGGGGTGGGAGTTAGTTACTGGTCATGCACCAACAAAAAATGTCTATCTTGCCTGTGTTGCATGTTTCAAGGATATGGCAGGAACCTCGTTTGTACAAATGAGTACGCAGTGGGATAAGAGTCTAAAGTTCCTAAGTTGGAATGTCAACGGGTTGGGGGACAAGGTAAAATGAAGCATTGTTCTCTAATACATAAAACAGATATCTCCAGATGTCACTTTACTCCAAGAGACACACCTAATTGGTAACAACTGTAAGGCATTAAATAGATGGGAATACACAATGGTGGCGCATGCCGGCTACACCTCTGGCTCAAGAGTGGTGGGCATCCTACTTAGATGCACCTTTCTGCTTAGCATAAAGCATACCTGGATCGACCCATTGGGGCGCTATGCAGGGGTCTCAGGGAAACATGAGGGGCACACTCTCACGCTAATTGTTGTTTGTATTCCACCAGGTCTCCAAACCCAGTCTTACAAGGAGCTGGGGGCCCTCAGTCTCCCTTCCTGAGGGGCAACTTGTACTGGGTGGGGACTTCAACACAGTTGTATCGGGCTCACTTGACCGACATCCACTGCAAGATATCAGTGCAGGGAGCAACTGGCTCTCAAACTTCCTCGAGTCCTTCGGCCTCATGGACCTTTGGCAGATGCGCCATCCTGGTCTCCAACAATACACTTTCTTCTCAGGATCGCACCACACCTTCTCCAGAATTGACTATATCCTTATGCCTGTGCAACAAAACATGTTTACACAAGAAATTCGACATTTGGCAAGGGGCATTTCTGATCATTTCCCTTTGTGGGTCCATCTAACAATTGGAGAGAAAAGGGTAGGTTGTGTAGCGCTCATTAACCCGTGGTATCTCCACAACCCTGAAATCAAAGCTACGCTTCTCCGAACCCTTGACCAGTACTTCCAGGATAACAAAGCCACTGTCGATTCCCCCACCACCCTCTGGAAGGCGTTTCAAATGGTAATTAGGGGCAACACCCTCTTGGCCATAGCCGGGCTGCACAAAGAAAAAGATAGAGAGATGACTAGTATTGAACATGACCTTCTTCGCCTCGAGGAGGCGGCAAAAGACGGGGAGGATCAAGCCACTCTTTATAATTTACAACTTAAGGCGGCTGAATACAAAGCAGTTGCAACTGACGCGACCAAAACCCTTGCGAGGTACAGGGATGGACGCTTATACAACCAAGGGGACAAAGCAAGCACGCTGATCGCTTGGCTGGACAAGAAAGAGAGGTTGAAAAGGCTGGTGCCAGAGCTCAAGAGTAGTGCTGGTGCTGTCTTGACGGAACCCCACGACATAGTGCTCGAGTTTGCTACTCACTTTACACAAGTGTATCAGAGTAATTCGTAACTACTGGAGGAGGACTCCTCCACACTCCTTGTAGACATCCAACTGCCCATCTTCACGATTTCCGAGAGGGAAGCGTTAAATAGTGCACTGACAAATGATTACCTTGCTGCAGCGATTAGGGATCTCCAGCCTGGGAGAGTCTTGGGCCCAAACAGACTGCCCATTGAGCTTTACAAAGTTAAGCCAGACAAACTAGCCCCAAACCTCAGGAACATTTTTGAAGACTGTAAAGAACTTGGCCTACTCCCACTATACTAACGCATCACCACGCTGGCTGCCATACCTAAGGAAGGAAAGACGAAAGATACGTGCTTCTCCGATAGACCTATTTCCCTACTTAATGTGGAGCCCAAAATCCTAGCTAAACTATTGGCAAACCCACTAAGACAGGTAATAGACAAACTGGTCTACCTCGACCAGTCGGGCTTCATGCCACATTGTAATACAGCGCTCAATTTGCGAAGACTACATGGGGTACTGGGGTGTCAGGCCACCATCCAGAAAGATGCAATAGTTGTCTCGCCAGATGCCACGATGGCGTTCGACACGCTCGAATGGGTCCTCAAGAAGTTGGGCTTCAGCCGCAATTTTATTGGGTGGGTTCAGCTCCTCCATGCAGAACCGTTGGCCCAAGTGGTGGTAAACAATAAAGTCTCGGAGGTGTTCACTCTCGGCAGAGGGAAGCGGCAGGGATGCCCCCTCTCGCCCCTACTCTTCGCCCTGTCCATCGAGCCACTAGTGGCCTGCATATCGCGGGATCATCCATCAGGGGATTTAAGTGGGCTGAGGGATGGATCTCACTTTATGCAAACAACATCCTCCTATATCTTGCCTCCCCCAGAAGTCGCTATGGGTGGTCCTAGATATCTTCACAAATTTCAGAAGAAACTCAGGCTACAGAATTAACAGGAGCAAGTTGCTATTATATGTCTTACACAGAGATCCCCCCTGCCTAAAGACTGCCCGAATTAGACAGCAACAGACGGATTTAAATATTTGGGTATTTTCATCACAACCAATGCTAAACTCTGTCATGAGCACAATCTCCTCCCCCCCTACAGAGGTTCAAATGAGACACCGCTACCTGGAACACGCTGACACTATCTTTAGTGGGGCGAACGGCGCTTTTCAAAATGATGACATTGCTGCATTTCCTCTATGCCCTCCAGGACTTCCCAGACCCAGTCCCATCCAGGTACTTTAAAGACATTGAAAGCACCCAAAGAGATCTACTGTGGGATGGTAAACAGCGCATAGCGATTCACAAACTAACGCTCGTTGGTATGACGAAGGCATAGGACTCCCTGAAATTAAAAAGTATTACTGGGCGGCACATCTTTCAGCCATAAACCATTGCACCTAGCGCGGTGGGGACGACCTGGGATACAGGATGGACAAATGGATACTCCCAGGTGGTGGCTTCACTAGGGCGCACTATTCCATGCCCAAAAAATATTTACTGACAGGACCCATGCAACACTCAGTCCAGCTCTGGCACACAGTTACTCATAGCTTAAGATGGGCCAAAAAACTCATGCTCGCCACTCCACTGTGGGACTCCGAGTGCCTGGGTACACTTGGGCGAATCAAGGGCTTTGACAAGTGGGACCTAGTTGGGCTCTCGCACATCGGGAATCTCTGGGGAACAAGCAAGGTGGTCTCATTCGCCTCACTCCAGCAGACACATGAGCTAGCGGACTCAGAATATTTTAGATATGTACAAGTCATACACTCCATCCAATCTAACATCCCGGTGGGGTCCTCCCATCCAGAGTCCTCTCCTTTCGAGGATAGACTGCTGGATGGGTACTTGCCAGACCAAGCCATCTCCTTCACATACAAAAAGCTTATTCATAACACTCCGGACCCCTTAATATCACTGAGGAAGAAATGGGATGACCTCGAGCTGGATGACGAAGAATGGCAGAAGGCACTGTTCTCTCCTAGGGAGGTCGCTATTTCGTCCATAGATAGTGATCTGAACCAAGTGGAATGTTTATCGTGGCAATATTTGTGAGCCCCCAAATGTCCCCGCCCGAGATGAACCATTGACACCTTGATATGTATGAGTAGTGAGCCTCTTGTCCTGCCACATGTACCAACATATGCTATGTAACTGCTTGACTTGCGAAAATGTGACACTGCTGTAACTAAAGACTAACTGTATGTGATGACCAAACCTTTTTTGTTTAGTAAAAACAGTTTTAAAAAAAACAAAGCTTAGGGAGGTCATCCTTTTGTAGACCCTACAGACTTAGGGTCAGTACTTGTGGACATTCTTCTGGACTTCTTGGAGGAAGCTGCTGCACTCCCACACTCTTTTTATGTTGTTGGTGGTGGTTTAACATCGTGGAGCCACCACAAACTTAGGAATGGCTTCCTTCAGTTACAAGCCCTGCAGGGTATTGTGGAGCACACCCTCCTGAGAAGAGAGTATTTTAAATAGGTGGCCTGGCCGCATTCTTTTCTTGTGTGGCACAGCCTTGCGCTACGCTGCTTTTCCTTTCTACCACAATTCCCAATTTATTTTCATTATTCCTGGGGGTGCCCAGTCCCACCCATGCACCCCAGGGATCTTCCATGTTGGGGGGAGTCCTGGGAGCCCACACCTGGCTGCCGCACCAGCTTTCATGTGGTAGCCTATCTCCCTGCTGCTGGGGGAGACTGAGGCTTTGCTCTCCACTTCCTTCTCCTGAGGGCAGGGTGCTGCTGTTGGTGGTGGCCACCCACTTCCCCAAACACAGGCACAGGGAGCAGAGCAGGCTTACCATGGATGGGGAGAGTGTAGTTGCACTGCCCCATACTCCTTCGCTTGTCAGGGACCCAGAGTTGGGGATCCCAGATCTCTCTTCCACTATTCAGGGGAGCAGAGCACAATGGTCCTCCCCCTGTTGCTCCCTGCATTGGGGCAAACAGTTACGGTTCCGGGAATCTGGGTGAGCTCTTGGGACTGCACCAGTGCTCCCTGTTTCTATTGCAATGGTGAGAGGCCCAGAGTTTGAGTCCCAAGCCCCATGGATAAAGCTCAGGCCAGTGGTTGGGCTCCCCAGGCCATCTGAGCCCTGTGGAGAGGGCCCTACACAGAACCACTCCCAGGATTAAAAGATAGTCCTCATGCCGACCTCCTGACTCACTTTGGGGGGGGGGGGGTGTCCAAGAATCACCAGCGGAGCTCCATGCGCTTCATGTCCTCACTGAGGGCGTCAAAGGGCAGACCGTGTTATTCCTCGCATCTCGGGCCCCGTTGGTCCATTTTGCATGCTTTTGAGCTCACTTTTCTTCTCCTAGCCAGGAACACCTTCCTTATGCCTCCTAGGAATTAAAGGTGGAAAACCTTGCAGGAAACTGATTCCACAGGCTCTCAGTGCCATCCATTCTGCTCTTTCTCCTTTGGCCCTACTCTCCTCCTTTGCGCAGAATCCATTTCTTCCCCCAGCTAGTACTTAGAGGGGTAAAGGGGACTAGTTTTCTTGGTCCTAGGGGGAGAACCACTGGTCCTGTGGTCAACTGTAGTCAGTCTTTAGACCAGATGGCAAACAGGGAGTTCCTCCTTCCAGTTGTCCATGGCTGCTGCCTCGAGTCCCAGTGTCCACCAAAGATCACAACTAAAAAAGAGCTCTTACCCTTGTGCAAGTCTTTTTAAGTGGAGGCAGAAAGTTCTAGAAGCCAAGAAGCCCTGGCCAGTCCTCGATGCCACTTCACCTCTCTGCCCTATTCAAACCCTCCTGCACAGCATGCTGGACCAATTCAAAATGGAATCACCCAGGAGTCACTCTACACATCTCCTCTGTTAGGGTCAGCTCCGCCCTTCACTGACATCACTACCAGGGCCCTACCCAAAAAAACTTCAAAGTGAGGTCCTTCATGTGGTGGCTACAGAGGTCTGAGCAGATAATTAGTGGACGCAGATTATTTGCCCAACTCCTTTCCACCTTAGGAGCTGAGTGAAACACTGCTGGAGACAAATGTAGTAACTGGGCACATCAGGGGGACAAAAGGCCTCGTCTCTAATCCTGAGCTGAGCCAGAGAAATATGACAGTTCTGGATGACCAAGTTATAGAGATATCACCTTGAAACTCTTAATTTGGTTTTGGTATAGAAGTTCCACCCCATTTTTATATTTCACTGGACTCTGTGTTCACATGCAACCATCCAAGTACCCCTTACCCTTGCTGCATTGCAGCAACCTTATCTTAAAAGACAGACAATGGTGGTAAATGCAAGCAGTCCATTTGCCACTTGACTACAGTGTGTGAGACACCTGTAGTGAGACTCACCCAAAAAAGTCTAAAACTGCGTGGTCCAAAAAGTAAGTAATCTGGGTGTACTGAATTGGTGGAACCCAATTGCAACAACTTCCCATCGCATGATGCAAGGGGAGGGGCTGAGGCTCAGTGTGTGCCACAGGACAATGGAGAACTTTTTATCGCCCAATGTGAGAAGTTGGCCTGATATATGATGTCTCCAGCTCTGGGGGCACCTTGTATC
This sequence comes from Lissotriton vulgaris, assembly GCF_964263255.1. Classification (NCBI taxonomy): domain Eukaryota; kingdom Metazoa; phylum Chordata; class Amphibia; order Caudata; family Salamandridae; genus Lissotriton; species Lissotriton vulgaris. Next base: position 1,037,876,256 of record NC_141694.1, read on the forward strand.
AGTCCAAACAATCCCTTATGGTGATGGTTGTAAGTCAACCTTATAGACAAGCTATCCTAAGGGTAGCATGGACTAAGCAGCCTTAAAGGCTTAAATCAAGAGGTTGTTAAGCGAGCTGTTTTACCAATCACAATCCTGTAATATCAAATGAAAGGACACCACACAAGTTATATATTATAAAAATATGTGTATTTATTACTAGAATAATCCTCTGTACTCTTTATGAGTGCAGAGGCACAAGCGTTTAAACAAAAGCACAGTTAAACATATGAAAGTTGCACAATTATGGATGAGGCCCAGGGGCCACGCAAACCATATATTAAGAAAGTGGTATAAGAGATACCAATGGAACAGTGGTTAGGCCTAGGGCCTAGGGAATCGCTGGGAGCAGTCGGGACTAGCAATGCTGAAGTCGGGAAAAGCCCGCGGGATTCAGGTGCAGCGCTTAAAACACACACATGCACCAATGCAAAGTCAATGGTGCGTAAAAGTTACAAAGTTACAGTTTAAGGAGACTTCCGCTCAACCTAGAAGGACGAAACTTTAGACACATACACTAGAGGTGTGTACCAGTGTAGGAACACCAGCGTTGTTGAGTTACCTCACCCACAGGAAGCAGGTGCACAGGTGCGAAGTAGTGTCGGGTTTTGTCATGCAGGTTGCTGGTGCTTGGAGCTGAAGATGCTGCAGGCGTCGAGACGAGAAGTGTCCGGTGTGATCCAAGGGTGGATCAAAGTTAAAGATGATCTGAAAGCAGAGGGAACAGAGTCTGGGTTACTCAGCAGTGACCAGGGTGGAACCAGGAAGGAACCAGGCAATGTTGTGCGCTATTAGGTCATTGACGAGTCGCTTCTCTGCTGCCATGTAGACTCTGGGGCACCGAGGATGTCCAGGAGTGGATCACGAGCTGTCCCACGAAGGCTCTCGCTGTCGGCGGTGTCGGCTTCCGGATTGGAGCAAACAACCCTTGGCTAGCGCAACCCACGCAGGATTCAAAGATGGCTTATCACTCGGACCAGGAGGGTCAGAGCAGGTGCTCCTTTTCAGGGAAGCGAGTGCAAGTCTGGAGCAACCAGACTCACAAGTCAGATTTCAAGGTTCGTTGGCACAGGGGCCACAAGCCGACGGGCAAGTGACCGGGCCAACGCGTTTAGCCAAAAGATGCAGAAGAGCCCCACGCAGCACTCCGTGAGTGTAGAGGGGTGAGCTTCAGTGCAAAAGAGGCTCACGGCTAGGGCTTCTCAAACCCCAATGCACAGCTTCGAGGGTCACTTGTGGGCTGCATGGTCAGCATCTTGTGGTCTTTCCAAGATGGCGGGCCCCACACTTCCGGTCGCCTCCACGGGTCTCAGCTCTGCAGGGACTGTGGATCGGGCTATTACAAGGCAGGCACGCTTGGTCTTGTTGAACTCTGTTTCTCGAGTTCCGGTAGGAACTGCAACAAAGCAAATGTCGAGGTGCTGGATGGTGCCTGTTGCACAGGGTGGTTACTCCTTGACCACAAGGGAGATTCTTCAGTCTTCTATGTCGAGTAGGATGTCAAAGGGTCCAGAGTTTCATTTAATAAGTTTCAGTCAGGATAATCTAAGTGCGTTGGCACTCCTCCCACTCTTATACTAATCTAGTGGGCTGGATCTCCTGCTAGGTCCCTCCTATGGGTGGGACCCAGGAAGGGGGTGGTTACACCCCTTTCCCTTTGTCCAGGGTTACGCTGGGACTGGGGCTGGTGTGCCCCAGAACCGGTTTGACCGGATTATGCAAGGGGAAGCCTTGTGCGCCCCAAACACTGTCTGGTTTCATTCAACCCACCCTGCCCCAATACACTATCTCCTGTCTGGGGAGGTGTAGCACCTCCCCAGACAGGAAACCCTTTGTCCAGGCCTCCTCTGCCGAGTTTCGGTCAGCAGCAGGAGGTCAGACTTGTGTCGGTGGCAGCAGCATCCATTTTGTGATGCTGAGGCTCTTTTAGAAATCAACCGCGTTTCAGTAAAGTAACATGTCTTCTCCCTCTAGAAGGGTGGGATGGTATCCCCGTCGACAGGACTGTCGAGGCGATAGTATTCCAAATCGTATGACACCTTACACGACATGTTTTGATAAAGACAAACCAAAGTTAGCACATGACCGCGATGGATTATAATGCACTTAAGAGTATATGGTATGGCATTATCCCGGAACAGCTTAGGGAGTTGGTCCCGACAGCTGCAGACAGGCTCAGCTCATGCTCGAGCCCCATCTCACGTTAAACCAGGCACTCTCCTCCAGGATTGATAAGGCCTTCCATAGGAGTGACTCATAGGTTTATATGTGTCCAGATATAGGTTTAGATATAGGTATACTATATCTAAGCAAGAGGTGATTACACCAACTTGCCCCAGCTGATTGATCTTTACAAAAGGGGGTGGTGAGGGACAGAGTCTCTGAATTAAGCAGAAAGCTCTCACCCAGTCAAGAGATCAGGGCTAGATCCAACACCGTTTTTTAGCTCACTGCACCATCCCAGTTTCAGAACCTGGCTGTATGCAAATTAGTCTGTTCCTGTCCCAGTGCATGATGGGAACAGGGCAAACCAAACTACAAAAGCCAATTCTTACACTGGGAGCATGATTGATCAGCCAGTTGTGTCAATTTAAGAGCCAGCCAGGGGTGGCAAAAGCTATGCTGCAGCCCCTGGTAGGCCTTGGATGCACCTATGCCCTTGGCACCTATAGTGCACTATATAGGGGCTGACAAGGTGTCCAGTACCAATTTGGTGATGCACCTAGGGTGCATGGAGTCCATTTTAAGGAGAGAGCAGATAGCCTGGGGCCCTGATTAGCAGGGAGCCAGGCCAACTAAGTCGAAAACCAGCTAAACACAAGGCAAAAAATCTGGGGTAACCATAGTCAGGAGACCACCTTCCTACACAACCCCCCCCCCAAACGAAAGGAGATAAGGCTATCCTTGACCAGGTAAGCCTATATTGCCTGAGTGGCCATATAAGGAAGTACCTGCACTAGCATGGTTACCCCCTGTCTCATGGTCCACTAAGCAATCCCTCACCCTTAGGGTATTAGAGGGTCTCCACCATAGGGAATCACTACCTTGGGTGTGTTTTTGCAAAGTAAAAGGCTGGTGTTGATATGGAGTATTGAAGTGAGGCTCCACTAATTTAGGGCTCAGCTTCCTTCAATTATCTTCCACCATGTGCGCCTTTCTTTCTTCAACTGAGTTGCACTGTGCTCTCAGGGTCAACCTCTGGCTACCTAAAGCTGGAGGCTGGGTCCCTTTTGTTGGCTTACTGGAGGGACAGTTCAGGTTTGGGCCCTTTGGGTCCCAGGTTTGGCTGTGCCCAACAGCATCCATCTGTGGGAGGTCCCTAACTACTTTTAAGGGGGATCCCTCAGGAGTTTTTAAAGTTTTCACCTTACTAGGGCTACTAGTTTCGGTGCCCCTAATCTGTTGATGGGGGTGCTTTATTTGACAGGGGGCCCTTTGGGGTTCACTGTCCTTCTTGTCCTCTGCAGACCTGGGCTGACTAAGGCAAGGCAGAGAGGGGCAGGTTACCTGCTCCAGACTGGGTACCACCTGAGAAGGGTCCACTGCCATCAGGGGCTCTTTCAGGCCAGGCCTAACAACCTCTGGGACAGTTCATTCATCAGGGGTAAGATCAGTTCCCTGAGGAGGCTGATACTGTCCTAATGTCTGGTGAGGGGGAGATTTCTCTACCTCCTCCATGCTCTCTGTTTGTGTGGAGTGATCCATCATTTCAGGCTTCACAACACAGGAATCAGTTTGAGTTTGGGCTGTGGCCATCACAGCCCCACCAACCTTTTCAGGAGGAGACTCAGTTTGGGTATGGGCTGTTATCAGGACAGCCCAGCTAATCTTTTCAGGAAGGGAGTTAGCTAAAGATGGGGCTGAGAGTTGCTCAGCCCTACCAACCTGTTCAGGAAGGTCATCTTGGATTGGGGCTGTAGCCATCACAGCCCCGCTAACCTTTCCAGTGACATTTACCATTTTAGAATGGATTTCCTGTTCAATCTCAGCCCAGGCTGAGATTTCCAAATCATTTCCTAGTAGACAGTCTACAGGCAAGTTGGGTGACACTACCACTCTCTTTGGGCCAATGACACCTCCCCAGCTGAGACTTACTACTGCCATGGGATGATTGGTTTCTATGCCATCCATGTTTGTCACCTGGTATTTGGCACCAGGTAAAAGTTGCCTTGAGGGGACTAGACATTCAGCCACCATGGTGATGCTAGCCCCTGTGTCTCTAAAGGCCTCAACTTTCAAACCATTGATGAGGGGCTCCTGTCTGTACTTGCTCAAAGTGTTTGGGCAAGCAGTGAAATTGGCAAACCCCATGCCATTCTCATAGACAAGAGTATCTGTGGTAGGGGACCTGGATAGGCCAGAGTCCACCTGGGCTCCAAAAGTAAACCCACCCAAATTCTTGGGGGTGCTCCCACCACCTGGGGACCACTACTGACAGTGACAGAAGGTGTTGGAGCTGTTTTTGGAGGAATATTTTCTTTATTGCCATTCTTTGGACAACAACTGTCTGATTTCCAATGGCCAGTCTGTTTACAGACATGGCAGTATGGCTTTTTCTGGGTAGATGAAGTGTCTTGGGACCCACGCCATCCTTGGAGTTTTGGGGCCCTGGGGAAGTCTTTTCTTTAGATGTATCCCCACCCTTATCTTGAGGTTTGGTAGACTCCTTCTTCTGGTCATTGCCCTGATTCTTAGGCCTAATCCTGGTTCTGACCCATTTATCTGCCCTCTTTCCCAATTCTTGGGGAGAGGTCAAATCCGAGTCCACCAGGTGCTGGTGTAAAAGCTGGTTCTGACAATCACTTAGGATCTGCTCCCTCATAATCAAAGTATACAATCCTGTAAAGTCATGTACTTTGCTGCCATGTAGCCAACCTTCCAGAGCCTTAGTAGCACAATCTACAAAATCAGTCCAGTCCTGTGTCTGTGTCTTCTGGGTATCTCTGAACTTTAATCTGTATTGTTCAGTGGTTAGGCCAAACCCATCTAATAATAATAATAATAATGATCTTTATTTAGATATAAAACATATCTTTAAAAGAATTTACAGATTCACAGCCTGACCGAATATTAGAATAAAAACTTCAAGGAAATAGCAACACGAGTGTAGATATAAAAGCACGATCCAATAACAATCATTATAAAAACAGGAATTTTGTCTCATGATATGTTTTAAAATCACAAAAATTAAAACAAGGCACCAGCTTGCATTGGGTATCAACAGATTATGTCTAACGTTACTAAGAATAATGCCAGTTATTACTGTTTTAGGGGGAAAAAAAATTGAGCACTTTAGCATGGTCTCCTTAAGTTAAAGATGTAATATGCTCGCTGAATGAATTTTATAAATTTTATGTTTAGCACTGTATTTTCCAGGTTTAAAGCTGCCATGATGGCTTGCCTGCAGGACCGAACCCCCAGCCTATTCCATTCTAATTTTAATCCGGACCTGCGTTCTGTATTAAGGGCTGGGCAGAGGCAACTTACATGCAACATGGTTTCCGCTGTTTTCCCACACCCTCTACAAGAGAGATCTTCCGATGTACGTCGCCATGATGGTAAGTCCTGCAAGAAATGCCAGTCGCCTAGTCTGATGGCAATAAAGCCGCGTTTCAAGTATAATGAGTATGTGCTGGCCAGACAGCAGGCTGGGACCGGGTGTCTGTAGGAATTTATCATGGCCCAGGCATGGCTACGTTTCAGAAAAAGTGCTTTATCAGTGAGACAAGAAGTCATTCTCACACATTTTTTTATAGCTTTTTTAAATGCTATCTGGCCTGGGTTTAGGGCCCACAGGTCGCTTGCTGACATTTGCTTGATGGCGTCTGTAAAAAGACGTCCGTACAAACCCCCCGGGTTAATCTGGCTGATTTCTTCCCAGACTAGGGATTCTAAAGTGCCTGGCTCAGCCCTATTTAACTTGAATGTATGACGCTACAACGCGGTCAGCTACATCGCACGCTGTAACATCGCGTCTATTATATCGCTTCCGCCATTACATCGTGATCTATGACATCGCATCCCCTTGCAACGCGATTGCATTGACTCCCATTAGCCCGAACATCACCCCGCAGTCGATTACGTCGCAGGGCAAAACAACGCGATTTCTTGTATATCCCGCATGAACCCAACTCTACCCCTGCCCCCCTTCCCGTCCCCCTCGCCACCAAATCTTCTAATTTTCTTACTTTCTTAGTATTGTATATTATTATTTGTTAAATTGCAAGTAATGCAACCCTATTTATGTAAAACTTTTATATTACTTTTTTTCCCGAGGAACGGGGAGAGGGGGGGGAGGGTAGGGCTGTATAAAAGGAGTGACCCCCCCTCCCTCCATCCATTTTGCAGTCTCTAGTCCAGTGGCCCAGACGTGAGAGCAACGTTCGTGTGCAGCGACCTCCGCCATTCGAAGTAAGTCACCTTAATTAATTGTGCATATTTACCAGGAATTACAGGCTTCACACCATGCCTTTACGCCATGGCCAGACAACGGTGGTCGAATGTTTGTAGAATATCTCTGCATAACGGCAGCATGAGCATTTTTCATATGTAGGCCCCATAATGTCCTAGATGCCGATGTAGGTAAAGAAATACCAGCACAAAAGTCTCGCCCTCCACCTTTGTAGGTAGGACAGGCCCTGCAAGCGCAGAACAATCCGTTGGCCGAAGTACACAGGTGCGCACACAGTCAAACACAGTATATGCAGGTGCACACGCTGTCAAACGTATGCATACATTCATAGAAAACGCACACAGGGACGCTTGGATACGCACTCTTTCCCATGACGATTACCATCTGTTGACAAAGAAACGCTATCCTTTGAGCCCATTACTCTGCCCAGCTGTGCTGTTATTCTTTGCCTGCTGTGGCTCAATGCAACATGTCAAGTGGTCCACACAAACTCTTTCTCTTTCTTCTCAGTTTTACTGCACCTGCTGTTAGGAATCTGAGGATGACTAGTCACCTGTCTGTGACCAAGAAGAGACACTTTCCATAGCATTCCTTGCCCTTCTGTGGGAAACACCCGTTAAAACGAAAGCATTACATCGCGCTTCCATCGCAACGCGACTAGGACATCGCAGGAGGCTTCACAACGCATGCAATTACAATTACCCCCCCATGATGTTCCCATCCACCCACCCATCATGCATCCATCCACCCATTAATCCACCCATCCTGCATCCATCATCCTGCCTCCACCCATGCATCCATCCTTCCACCCATCATGCATCCATCATCCTGCATCCACCCATGCATTCATCCACCCACCCATCCTGCATCCATCATCCTGCATCCACCCATGCATCCATCCACCCACCCATCATGCATCCATCATCCTGCATCCACCCATGCATTCATCCACCCACCCATCCTGCATCCATCATCCTGCATCCACCCATGCATCCATCCACCCACCCATCACGCACCCATCATCCTGCATCCACCCATGCATTCATCCACCCACCCATCCTGCATTCATCCACCCATCCTGCATCCACCCATGCATCCATCCACCCACCCATCATGCATCCATCATCCTGCATCCACCCATGCATTCATCCACCCACCCATCCTGCATCCATCACCCTGCATCCACCCATGCATCCATCCACCCACCCATCATCCTGCATCCACCCATGCATTCATCCACCCACCCATCATGCATCCATCCACCCATCCTGCATCCACCCATGCATCCATCCACCCACCCACCCATCATGCATCCATCATCCTGCATCCACCCATGCTTCCATCCACCCACCCATCATGCATCCATCATCCTGCATCCACCCATGCATCCATCCACCCACCCATCATGCATCCATCCACCCATTAATCCACCCATCCTGCATCCACGCATGCATCCATCCACCCATTCATCCACCCATTCATCCACCCACCCATCATGCATCCATCCACCCATCCATCCACCCATCCTGCATCCACCCAACGGTGTCATTCTGGGGTATAATCCGAATCAACAGCTGGCAATCATATATGCGACATATAAAAAAGAAGCATTTGTAAGTGTCGTTTTTTGATGTACTTGTAATTTTGTTTGTTATGTGGCTCAGGCGAGTCTCGAATCTTGGTTCCCAGCACCAAAGTCGGCAGCGCTATCCGTGTTGCCACCTCCTCTCTCGCTTTGCAGGTCCGGCATTTTACACGCCTATCACTTATCCCCCTGTTGCCTCTGTATGCAATCTGTTTAATAAAATTAATGCTGTGTATTAACAGTACCGGTTATTGCAAGAGCAGCTCTCCTAGAGGAAATGAGTTTCTGACGCTCAAGCTTTCAGAGGTTCTGATTTGTGAGCGGTAATGGGTCCAGGCTTAGGCCCTACCAGGTTGCTGTTTTTTTTCTGCTGGACTGGCAGGGTGGGGGTCCGTTTTACTGCTGGTGGTGGCCTGTTTTTTAGGCTGGGACAGGAGCAACCATGTTTGCTGTCTGCATTGCTTCTTGCAAAAAGAACAATTGAGGGACAGAATTAAAGCTATTCGGCACACGTGCACATGAAAAATTCATTAACACAGTCATTATTGTAAGCTGTATAATTATTAATAAAGCTGCTTCGTGATGTCCATCAATGGGTGCATGGACGATGGCTGGATGATGGCTGAATGATGGAAGGCGGGGATGAATGATGGGTGGATGGATGGGTGAGAGGGTGGATGGATGAAGGGTGTATGATTGGACGGGTGAAAGGCTGGATGAATGGCGGATTGGTGGGAGGATGGATGAATGAAATGGTGCGTGGATGAATGGATGGAGCATTTGTAAGTGTCGTTTTTTAATGCACTTGTAATTTTTTTGTTTGTTTATGTGGCTCAGGCGAGTCTCGAGCCTTGGTTCCCAGCACCAAAGTCGTCAGCGCTATCCGTGTATTTTTCACGCCTTTTACTTATCCCCCTGCATTTCTATTTATTAATAATTTCCCCCAGGCCATGCACACATATTAGGAATATCACGGGCCTGTCACTAGCGAGGTGGAATGCCCCTGCAACCAAGATCCATGCTTTTTAAGAGCAAGTGTAATGCTATGTCGCTTTTGAATTTTTTATTGATTAAATGAATTTATGTTAAAGTAATAGCCTGCGAATGCCCCTAACCTGCGAATGCCACTGCAACCGAGAGCCGTGTTTATTGTTTATTTATTACATAAGTTCATGTTCAAGTTTAAAATTTATTTTATTAAAGGACTTTCTGTTCACGTTACATAACTTCAAGTTCAAGCGGAATGCTGCTGCCTTCAATTTCAAGCGGAATGCTATGTAATAGCCTGCGACGTGATGGTCCATGCGATGTTATAGCATGCGTCGTAATTGCATGCGTTCTGAAGCCTCCTGCGATGTTCTAGTCGCGTTGCGATGGAAGCGCGATGTAATGATTTCGTTGTAACGGGTGTTTCCCATTTAACTTGTGACACAGGTTAAGGTATGCCCCAGTGGCTGAGGCCTCGTAGTTTATTAGCCCCATCTCCAACCTAATCTGTGCTGCGGAGGCGGTCTTTGGCTGCCGGAGCACCCTTTTATAAATTTTTGTGGTCTGTTGGTTCAGAGTTGTGTTCATTTTGTCACTAAAAATCTCCACGCTATAGGATAAAGTGGGGCCAACCTTTGCTCTCATTACCTCCAAAAGGGAGCTAAAGTTGGACCGGAAAGATCTTTTGCAAGTTTGCCTAGTGACACCATTAGGGTCACGGCTTTAGCTCCGATCTCTCCACGCTGTTTTTTGTAGCTACATTTGGAATCCAGGTGGATGCCTAGGTATTTGTAGGACTGGCCAATTACTAGACTAACGTTGTTGAATGACCAGCCGCCCCCTGTGTGTCGTTTCTTGCCAAATGTAACTACTTGCGTTTTCTTTAGGTTAACCTCGAGTTGGTTGCTGATCGTATAATCAAGCAATTTGTCGAGGAGTCTTTGTAACCCTACCCTGGTTAGACTAAAGAGAGCCAGGTCGTCGGCATATAAAAGATTGCTTAGGGTCATGCCGCCCACCTTCGGAGAGTGACTATTAATGTCGTCTAGGACCGCCGACAGATCAGCTACAAACAAATTAAAAAGGAGGGGGGCCAGCACGCATCCCTGCTTCACTCCTCTAGTTGTCATTATTTTGCGTGAGAGATGTGTGCCTGTCCCCAGCTTCACCCGCACCCACGTCCTAGTATGGAGCTGAATTATTCCCTCTAGTAATTTCTCTAGAATCCCCCACATTTTTAGTTTGGCCCATAGAGCCTCCCTGGGGACTCTATCGAATGCTGCTTTGAAGTTGACAAAGCAGCAATGAACTAATCTTGAGGTTGCAACTGCCCTGTCGACTACGGTTGTTATTGCTAGCAAATTGGTACGGGTTCCTGAGTGTGCCACAAACCCTGTCTAGTTCATTGACAAAAGCTTATTGGCCTTTACCCATAACCTTAGGTCCTCTAATAGAAGACCTGCGTAGTGCTTTGCTTCTATGTCCAGGAGGGCAATGAGTCTATAATTGCTCGGTTGTGCATGGGATCCAGATTTATAAATTGGGTGAATTATGGCTCCCCGCCATGACTCTGGGATTGTGGCTGTTCTTAATGCGTAATTGAAAAGATTGGCCAATGTTCCTGACCAGAGGGTGATGTCTGATTTAAACAAAGTCTGTGGCAGGCCGTTTGGGCCTGGCGCTCCATCCGATCTTGCTTTTGACAATAGTTTTGAGACCTTTTCCTGTGTTGTACTCCACGAAGGACCATGCCCTTGGCTGATCTCAATTACGGTGGTATTTCTGATGGTGCTTTGATAATCAGGAGACTTAAAGTGATCGAGTAGGAAATTCACCCCGTCTGATTCCAGGATGTTAGCCGATCCCGTGCACACTGTTCCTAAGCTGGTGTGGTTAATAAGCACCCAGAATTTCCTTGAGTTTTTTTGCTTACTTCCCACACCAGTTTGCTCCAGAATTCGTTATCATATGCCCATTTATCCTTTTTGGTCGCTCGCATGAGTTATTTTTGTGAGGTTTGATAATTGAATATGCAATCACTGTTTCCCAGGGATTTGGCCAGTGCCCGCAGGGCCTTATTTCTCGCTTTCTTTAGTGACTTCGTCGTCTGAGATAATGTAAATTGGTGCGTCGAAGTTACCCTTTGGGCTTGATGCCTTGCGGGGAACAGTTGAGTCAGGTGGGAGCATAACATGGACCATAGTTCGGTTTGACTGGCCTCTTGCTCCTGGCCCAGTCTTATTATGTCCGAGCTTGCCTGTAGAATATTCGAGCTAATTTCTTCTGTCCACTTTAGGCGCTTTAGGTTTTCTGTGTGGATTCCCTGAAGTGTCGGTGGTGCCATTTTGTGATACTCTGGGTTTATGTTGAAGACTGTGACCTGGGGCCTGTGATCACTTTCGGTTCTCGGGTGTATTCTGAAGTCAGTTATGCAATTTAACAGGGGTGCGGTGCAGATTGTGTAATCCAGGTGCGATTGCTTTGAGCCGTTTGTCCATGTCCACTTTGGTGGAGTGTCCCCGGCTGTTCTGCCATTGATAACAAGGTAACCTGCACTGTAAAATTGGCTCACACATAGATCGCCTAGATTACTTTGAGTTTGTATTAGCGGTTTAGTTTGCATTATGACCTCGGTAATTTGGATTAAAGGGGGCCATCATTATCTGCTGCGTTCTCTTGAAATAGGTAGGTGTTAAAATCCCCAGTAACTTTGCAGTCTGAATTGGGTTGGTCCGTGACTATATCGTTCATAATCTCGGTTAGACGAGTCAGATGGACCTTTTTAGTGCGTGTACTGGGGTTGATATACACATTTAAAAGAAGAGGGGATGATGTTTCCGCCAGGGATCGATCTTGACCCCTAGGATCCAGTCTTCCTTGAGGGCCCATCGTGTGATTCGGGCTTTTAGAGAGTTTGATACATAGGTTGTCAGCCCGCCTTTCGGGTGGCCAAAGCGACTATCCCTGGTTGCTGGATTCCATGTCTCAGTGAACCCAAGAACTGGGCGCCACTGTAAAGCCCAGGTTTCCTGTAGTGCTATAACTGAATGATTTCGCAAGAAAGATTGCATATCTGGGTCCCCAATTTTTTGGTGTAAACCACTTATGTTCCAGGAGCATAATGTGGTAATTTGTCCCGGTGGTGAGTTGAATGCTGCTCCTGACTGTGGTGGCTGCGCTGGACTTTTTGTGCCGATAGACATGATCATGGGATTAGATGGTCATTCGTGCCTTTTAGTTGATAAAATTGCTGGGAGCCAGTCCCATCTTTGGCCAATGTCTTTGGTGGCTACGTCTCTGAGTTGGATGTTACAGACTTCTTCTGGCCCTAAGGCATTTTTTAGAATTGAGTAGGTTTTTTCTTGACCCTTCTGACTTGTTATCCTAGTTTTTTTAGGTGATGTTAGCTGGTTGAGGAGTGTGATTGGGTAACCTGGCAAGGAGTATGGGTAGACTCGGATACCCCATTCCCTTAGAGTTGCTTTGTTGTTCAAAAACGTGGATACCCACTTTGCCTCCTTTAATGTCACCAGAGTAACCTCTGATGGTTGTGTTCCTCTTGGTGGGAGGAACTCGATAGCCTCGATTTCGTCCGATACTAAGCCCATGAATCCAGGGGTCCCCTCTATCAGTTTGAGTATGTTTGCTCTGTTGAGGATGTCATGGCGGCCCTTTGATTTGTATTCTGGGGCTAGTATGATGTAGGAGTATGATGTAACATTGGCAGTGTCAGTTTGATGGTGGCACATTATGTTTTTGTTAGGTCTCGATCCTTCGTTCTGCTTGTTCTCCTGTGCTATCAAGTTGGTCCTGGTCTTTGGCGACCAGCGATGATTTATGAGGTGATCTGGTCTCTGGATGTGGAACGTTTTAGTCAGATTCTGACCCATCATTGTAACATCACCCTGGACTGGGGGTGTGACGTACCCTGTTTTTGGGGACACTTGGGTTTCTTTGGGTCTAAGTATCCCTATTTCGTCTTTTGTCGTATCCTTGTTTATTAGAGCCGGGCCAGGCTCTTTTTTGGCTACTCGCGTTGGAGGATCACTTATTTCCTGGGGGCTCCCCATTATGGGTTGGATGTTAACTACAGGTGAGTCCTCTTTTGGCTTGGGCGATGCGGGGTTTCCTGGCAAGGGTAGTGCGTCTGTCGTACTAGGAGCTTGTTTGCTTGATGCTGTTAAAAAAAGCGGGTAGTATCCTGGGTTGGTAGCAGTTCTTGATGCCTTTGCCTTATTTCTTTGTTTGCGTTGGCGCTTGCGTTCTCTTTTGCTTAGCTGGAGTTCAAACCCTGACTGTTCGTTCTGGGTGGTGAGTGCCAGACACTGAGGGCTAACCGGTGGGCGCTTCAGAGGATTAGCCGAACTGGTGGTACCTCTATATGGCGACCCCGTCTTTCCCTGCTCGGCTTCTGCCTGGTCGGGTTGTGTGTGACCTGGTGTTGGTTGGTCCCTTGTCTGGATTAAGCGGGAGTCTGTGGCTTGGATTGGCTTAATGCCTTCTTTGGCAGCTGGCTGGGAAGTGGCGTAATCCTGGGTCCAATTTGACGACTTTTGGGTTAAGGCTCCCGGTGTGGAGCCTGTGCTGCTGCCCCTCAACTTCCTTACCTCCTTTAAAACACTGGCCAGGAAGTCAGGGAGCGATGATAGAGAATCGATTATTGGGGAGCAGCAGCATACTGACTGAATTAGTTTTGTCGACGCTTGGGCACCCATAATTAGATTGTTCAGTTGGTCTAATTTATTATCTATCCCTGCCGTGAATACGGCTAGCGTGTTTAGGAGATCAACCTGTACGTCCAGTTTGTCCGAATGGTAGTTTAGCACCTTGGCTGCGGAGCATATTCCCCTCCTGTGCTGAAAATGCTTAAATTCCATTGTTCATGACAAGGTCAGCTCGTCATAAGCACAGCTCAACTGTGCCCCATGACGAGCTGAGCTCGTCATGAGCATGGAAAGGGTTAGGGCGTTGACTGTTTGTTGAAATGTCTGCAAAAGTTGGGGCCAAGCGCTGGAGACTGATTGAACATCATGATTGAGGTTTGTGACGGTAGGAGAGTCATTTGCGGGATTTTGAGTATCTTTAGGAAAATAGGACAGATCTGCTAGGAGCTGGTCACTTGGGTCGGTTTTAATAGGAGTCTTTTGAGACGGAGGCATAGTTAGTTCATATGGTACAAATGAGTGCAGAACCGCGGGCAATGGGCTTGGCTCAGTCGATTGAGCAGTGGGTGTACTAATTAGGTAAGGAGTTTGAGCAGTACTATTGCTCAGTGTGGTGCTTTGGGCGTGAATTTGAGCACAAATGGTCTTCTGATGCGGGTCTGGCAAATCTTCTATTGCGGTGAGAAGGTATTCTTCTCCATGGGAGGTTGCCAAAGTACATTGTTTCTGGGTTTTTGCTGTGGAACCAGTCTGTGTTTTCAATGGGCTCATAGGTGAAGTTTGTGACAGGAATCCACCCTGGGTGTCTGACGCCAGATGAGCCAGTTGCTGGCCCAAAGCCTCACCCGAGAATGTATCCTGTTGGCTGTTGAACTTACATGATTCTGGATTGGCACCACCCTGGCTTCCAAGACTTTCACGACTGGGCAATGGTTTGATTGGGGTGGCGCCAAAGGTAAATACCTCCCTGGCTTGAACTGACTTGTTGTATTCACCTTCCCAAGGCTGGGCGTTCGACTGTTGTTGGAGAGGGGAAGTTGATTTCCACTCCCAGAGTGGATTCCTGCTCCTGGTTGCCTCCTGGGGCTGAAGCTGTTGGGAGATTTTAGGTGTAGTTAGGAAATAATTTAACAGATCCGACTGCTTTCCTTCGTGTGATTTAATCTTGGTGGTGGCCTTTTGGGAAGAGTCGCGGCACCCTTCAGGTGGGATACCATCTGCGGGTAGGGTTTCACTGGCTGGATGGGGGACCATCGCCGATATCGGTTGCCTGGTCCTTTTTCATTTTAGGACCGATACCGCCTTCCTTACTTTCCCGGACCTCATCTTTGTTGTGACTTTTTGTTGCTGCTCTGCTCTTCACGCCAGGGGTTTTTGGTATCCTCGGCAAAGTTCGATAGCCTGTAGGCAAGGCTGAAAACACTGATAGTAGAGTTGTATGGGTCTGGTCATCTGCACTCGACTTGTATGGTTAGTTTGATTTTCCCCCTTCTGTAGACACCAGATTTTAGAGAATGTAATGATATACTTATTCAGGACGGGTTGTTGAGTTTATGGCTTATTAGGCTTGTTAGGGTTGTTAGGCTTATTGAGCCTTGGCCACCCTTGCTGCTCCTTGGTAGTTCTTTTAATTGTTCACTGATTATTCTTGGATTATTCTTGGGTTAATGCACATGCAGTATAGCCCCTTGAAGCCTGGATCCTCAGTGTTGGTTTAAATAGTTCAAGGGGTGTGCGGATCCTGTTTGTGCTAGTTTGACTGGGTTATACCCTTCGTGGATCCGCTGGTAGACTTCTTATGTGCTTCCTATGGTGCCTCCTAGGGCCTCCAGGGCCTCTCCTGAGGGGTGAGAAGAGTGTTTAATTCCCACTGCGGGGGAATGGTTGTTTACTATGCCCCCCCTCTGCTACAACTAGCAAGAAGGGCTGTGGGGGTGCCGTTGGTAGATTGCCCGCAAAAGCGCAAAAGGGGCTGAGCGCGAGCGGAGCACTCGGCGGGGGCTACGGGCTGGATTGAACCTACTCAACCTGCCTAATCGACCCCCCCCCGGGCTCTTACTTTGCGGCAGCCTCTAACAGCTGCCGCTCTCGCGCCTTCCTCCTTCCCTCCCCCGCGGAAGCGACCTCACCTCCTTTGGGCTCCCGGTCCCAGTCTGGTGCTGGCGTCTGGTACCGGCGTCTGGGAGGGGAAACGCCGCAATATGAGTAAGATGCTCCCGCTGCACTGGTACCTGTGCCTGTACCTGTATCGGGAAACTCACTCGCTGCCTTCTCTGCGGGAGCAGCTGAATCTGTGTCCCGTCTGATTCAGCTCCGGAAGGTTCTGATTCTGCTTCCAGTCAACGAAACAGCGCTCTCTAGCGACCATAGGATGCACCAAACCCATCTATTAGAGCACTCTTCAGGACATTGTAATTTTTAGCATCCTCAGGTCTAACTGTGAGGAGCTTATCTCACCCTTTCTCAGAAAAGGAGTACCATAAGATAGCTGCCCACTGTTCTTGAGGAACCTGCTGTACCATGCAGGCTCTCTCCAGAGCAGTCATCCATTGTGGATGTCATCCCCTTCCTTGTAGGGGGGCACAATCTTTGTCAGGTTTCTAGTATAGGACCTGTCTTTCTCTCTAGGAAAATTGTTGCTGCCACCAGTGGCATCTAAGCCACTCACTTTTTGTTCCTTTGCCAAAGCAAGTTTAGCTTGGGCCAAGGCTACCTCTTCCCTCTCTATCTGGAGTTGGGCAGGCCTCATTCTGGCCTTATGCTCTCTTCTCTGGGGGGAAGTAATTCCCCTTTGAGATTCTCTTGAGGCACTAGAAATGTGAGAGTCCCTGGAGGGAGATCTCAATCTTCTATTGCCTTGAACAATTCTGCTTTGTACTCTGGGGACGTGCTGGCCCTCTATATTTCCAAGTAAGTCCAAGTTGGCTTGGCTAAGCCTCCCCACATGGACCTGCATATCCCCTTGATCATGATCTGACTCATCACCATCTGACTCTGGGTCCACCACATTCTCTGAGGTGTTCTCCTTCTCTGGGGGATTCACTCCATCTCCTGACCCTAAGGGAGCTATTCTAGCTTCCTCAAGGTCATCCTTCTCCAGGATGGCTATCAGGATGGGAATGGTAGGGTTGTGACCCTTTCTCAGCCCCCTTGCAGTGCACAGGGCAGTCAAGTCCTTGTGGCTGAAGTTGTCATAGCTGGAAGTTGCCTTGGTAAGGTCAACTCTCACAGGTGAAGAGCCTGTAGCTCCCTCTGTGCCAGCCATGACTGCTAGTGTGGTGCAAGTGGTGCACTTACCTATACTAAGTGTTTTCCTACTGTACCTTGCTAGTGAGTTGTAGGCAGGGTGTGCTAAGCCCTTTGATCTACAACTACTAAGTTCAGTAGAACTCAAATATGCTAAGCTTTTGTTTATATGTACCTAAGGTACTTGATGTGATCTTTCAATTTGATAAAAAGATTGCAATGGTAAAACAACAGCAAGCTCAAATCCCACCGCTGCTCACCAATGTGAGAAGTTGGCCTGATATATGATGTCTCCAATTCTGAGGGCACCTTGTATCAGTCCAAACAATCCCTTATGGTGATGGTTGTAAGTCAACCTTATAGACAAGCTATCCTAAGGGTAGCATTGACTAAGCAGCCTTAAAGGCTTAACTCAAGAGGTTGTTAAGCGAGCTATTTTACCAATCACAATCCTGTAATATCAAATGAAAGGACACCACACAAGTTATATATTATAAAAATATATGTATTTATTACTAGAATAATCCTCTGTACTCTTTATGAGTGCAGAGGCACAAGCGTTTAAACAAAAGCACAGCACAGTTAAACATATGAAAGTTGCACAATTATGGATGATGCCCAGGGGCCACGCAAACCATATATTAATAAAGTGGTATAAGAGATACCACTCGAACAGTGGTTAGGCCTAGGGCCTAGGGAATCGCTGGGAGCAGTCGGGACTAGCAATGCTGAAGTCGGGAAAAGCCCGCGGGATTCGGGTGCAGCGCTTAAAGCACACAAATGCACCAATGCAAAGTCAATGGTGCGTAAAAGTTAGAAAGTTACAGTTTAAGAAGACTTCCGCTCAACCTAGAAGGACGAAACTTTAGACACATGCACTAGATGTGTGTACCAGTGTAGCAACACTGGCGTTCTCGAGTTACCTCACCCACAGGAAGCGGGTGCACAGGTGCGAAGTAGTGTCGGGTTTTGTCACGCAGGTTGCTGGTGATTGGAGCTGAAGATGCTGCAGGCATTGAGACGAGAAGTGTCCGGTGTGATCCAAGGGTGGATCGAAGTTAAAGATGATCTGAAAGCAGAGGGGACAAAGTCTGGGTCACTCAGCAGTGACCAGGGTGGAACCAGGAAGGAACCAGGCAATGTCGGGCGCTTTCAGGTCGTTGATGAGTTGCTTCTCTCCGCTGCCATGTGAACTCTGGGGCTCCGAGGATGTCCAGGAGTGGATCACGAGCTGTCCCACGCAGGCTCTCGCTGTTGGCGCTGTCGGCTTCCGAATTGGAGCAAACAACCTTTGGCAAGCGCAACCCATGCAGGATTCGAAGATGGCTTATCACTCGGATCAGGAGGGTCCGAGCAGGTGCTCCTTTTCAGGGGAGCGAGTGCAAGTCTGGAGCAACCAGACTCATGAGTCAGATTTCAAGGTTCGTCGGCACAGGGGCCACAAGCCAATGGGCAAGTGACCGGGCCAAGGCGTTGAGCCAAAAGATGCAGAAGGGCCCCACGCAGCACTCGGTGAGTGTAGAGGGGTGAACTTCGGTGCAAGAGAGGCTCAGGGCTGGGGCTTCTCAAACCCCAATGCACAGCTTCGAGGGTCACTCGTGGACTGCACGGTCAGCGTCTTGTGGTCTTTCCAAGATGGCGGGCCCCATGCTTCCAGTCTCAGCTCTGCAGGGACTGTGGATCGGGCTGTTAGAAGGCAGGCACGCTTGGTCTTGTCGAACTCTGTCGCTCGAGTTCCGGCGGGAACTGCAACAAAGCAAACGTCGAGGTGCTGCATGGTGCCTGTTTGCACAGGGTGGTCACTCCTTGACCACAAGGGAGATTCTTCAGTCTTCTACGTCAAGTAGGATGTCGAAGGGTCCAGAGTTTCATTTCATAAGTTTCAGTCAGGATAATCTGAGTGCGTTGGCACTGCTCCCACTCTTATACTAATCTAGTGGGATGGATCTCCTGCTAGGTCCCTCCTATGGGTGGGACCCAGGAAGGGGGTGGTTACGCCCCTTTCCCTTTGTCAAGGGTCGCTCTGGGACTGGGGCTGGTGTGCCCCAGAACCGGTTTGACCGGATTATGCAAGGGGAAGCCTTGTGCGCCCCAAACACTGTCTGGTTTCATTCAACCCACCCTGCCCCAATACACTATCTCCTGTCTGGGGAGGTGTAGCACCTCCCTGCGACAGGAAACCCTTTGTCCAGGCCTCCTCTGCCGAGTTTCGGTCAGCAGCAGGAGGTCAGACTTGTGTCGGTGGCAGCAGCATCCATTTTGTGATGCTGAGGCTCTTTTAGAAATCAACCGCGTTTCAGTAAATCAACATGTCTTCTCCCTCTAGAATTGTGGGATGGTATCCCCGTCAACAGGACTGTCGAGGGGATAGTATTCCAAATCGTATGACACCTTACACGACATGTTTTGATAAAGCCAAACCAAAGTTAGCACATAACCGCAATGGATTATAATGCACTTAAGAGTATATGGTATGGCATTATCCCGGAACAGCTTAGGGAGTTGGTTCCGACAGCTGCAGACAGGCTCAGCTCATGCTCGAGCCCCATCTCACATTAAACCAGGCACTCTGCCTCCAGGATTGAAAAGGCCTTCCATATGAGTGACTCATAGGTTTATATGTGTCCAGATATAGGTTTAGATATAGGTATACTATATCTAAGCAAGAGGTGATTACACCAACTTGCCCCAGCTGAGTGATCAGCCATTTGTGTCAATTTAAGAACCAGCCAGGGGTGGCAAAAGCTCTGCTGCAGCTCCTGGTAGGCCTTGGATGCACCTATGCCCTTGGCACCTATAGTGCACTATATAGGGGCTGACAAGGTGTCCAGTACCAATTTGGTTATGCACCTAGGGTGCATGGAGTCCATTTTAAGGAGAGAGCAGATAGCCTAGGGCCCTGATTAGCAGGGAGCCAGGCCAACCAAGTCGAAAACCAGCTAAACACAAGGCAAAAAATCTGGGGTAACCATAGTCAGGAGTACACCTTCCTACACCCAATCACTTAGTTGGTGGGCTGCTCATACTCCCACAGTGCTCCATTTTTGCCTACATTGCAGAGACTGGGAGCAGGTCAACCACAGAATGCTCTCTTTGCGGACCAGGAAAAGGAGTGTTCCTATTAGATAATCAGCTCAGAATGTTGTATGAATGCTAAAAAGGTTATGCTTCACCAATTGGTAGTAATTAAGAAATTACTATTATACTTGCGTAGACACATTCTAAAGACATGTGCATGAATAAACTCAATTTGTAAGTGTAGTTCCTGAATTTAGGAGTAAAACAGGAGTAACTGTAGAAAATCAATATTTAGATAAAGCACAGAGATTATATGGAACAAACTCCAAGCAGAAATGGTGAAGCTATGAGCAAGACATACATGAAAAAATATCACAAATAGACACCTTTGATTGACATCAAAGATACACTGGGGTTTAAATGAAAAACAAGATGTGTGTGGCAAAACATGAGGGGCAGGTAAATTCGGATTTAACAATGAGTTGCCCAAATTACATCGTATTAGAATTGAATTCAATGACTTCAGTTCTATCTCCTAGAGGTTACACAAGAGTCTGTCACATGTTAGCTGGTGATCAGTATATCCAATTTAAGCACTCATACTTTTCGGGGCGGAATCCCTATCAGGTTGCCTAATGGGAACTTGTACCTAAATGGGGAGAGCAAGAGAGAAATTAACACACATAGGCCAAGATTTGCGAACACTTTGCACCAGGTTTGCAATACTGTTGTAATCGAACCCCAGCACAAAGTGTTGTGGTGCATTTTAATTCCAATACAAATCAGGATTTGCTTTCAAAAGTTGGCCAAAGTAACTCAACGTAGGTGTATGCCCTACTCTGCATTTCTTTGCGCCAAGGATTTGATACAAATCCCTATCTACCGGAAGCTGAAGGCAGGGATTTGTGTCAAACCATTACATGTCCTCGAGGCAGGCGTAACAGATAAGAAATGTTTTAATTTTTCTATATTTTCCAAACTGTTCATGTTTGTTGCATTGGAAAGCACTCAAACAAAGTTGCAAATGAATTACAGAATATTTTTTGTACTAGGGAGACCTTAGTAGATATGCCACTGTTTTTCACTTTCTCTTTGACAGAATTAGTTTCGATGCTGCTAATCTAATCAAATTTGTGTGGGATAAAGTGAAAGAGTCCAGATTTTGAAACTCGGAACGAAGGAAAACATGCAATATTACAGCACCATTTTGTGGTACAAAACTCGAAAATGCCGCACTCTGGCAGTATTAGCTCACAAAATAACATCGGAATCATAATGCGGTCAGTGTCCCTGGAAAACTTCACTGGCTACGTATGGTACAGTTCACCATTTCTAGTTATTCTTGCTGCTGTCACTAAACACATTGAGAACGGAATTCTAGAAATATAGTGTCAAAATATTATTTTTTTGAAGTAACGTGCCTTCAAAAAATCTACGGGATTTTTGCAAACTCGTATTTCAAAATACTTCCGCCTCTCCAAAAAAACAGCAAGCCTGGGGCATTCAGGAAAGAACACAAGGGAAGCTCGGAAGATTGATAAAAATGGTGCTGGATCGTTTAACTTAAGTCAAGACGTATGAATGGGCTCTATTGAGGGTAACAAGGATGATGAAAAGTAGACAGGACAAGGCAATTTCAGAAATGTGCATTGTTCACATATTTGTTTGAACATGCCCTCTGGGCGACAACATTAACATTCACAGGAACCCGGTAGCAGTTATAAAAACATTGTGACTGGTTCATTAAGTCGCTTATTTTATAGCTGTGGCTGTTTCATATTATGAAAAGATCAGCTGCCTCCTGAGTACTCTGAAATGTGGCAATGTTACGGCCTATCTGTCTTCAGGCGCTTCCTGAGTGCTTCAAACCATAACGTTTTCTAAAATGTTATCTAGTTGTTTACCCCAAAACACGAATTACCCCGGTCTACCTCGCTCTTGCACCACTCAAGGATGGTGCAAGAGCTATGCAAACCTAAAGTAATGTTTTTGAAGCCACGCGTGGCTTTGAATAACTTCAAAAATATGGAGAAATGCAACACAGAGCAAACGCTTTGTTGCATTACTTTGTCAAGGGAGGCGTTCCATGGAAGTTGTGTGGGTGTTCCCACACAACTCCCATGTTTTTTTTTATGCATTCCCAGATTTACCAAACTTGTTAAACTTGGAAGTGCGCCATAACGATATGACTCGCCAGGTGAAGCCTAACGATGAGACATATCTTTTCTGCAGCACACATAGAAAGAGGAAAAAGCCTTTCAGGATTGTTTTTAAGTGCAGGAATGTACACAAAAACAATCCTGCCTACAACACAGGCACTCTTGCACCATGGTGCAAGGGAAGGTACCTGCATTGGCACTAGGCTGCCAGAATGGCACCAGCCAAGGGCAAGGGACAGGAATGCACCATTCTGGATAAATATTGCACATTCCTGCCCTTTTCCTTTGATGCAGGGAGGCCAGCAAGGTGACTTGCTGAGCTTACCTGCACCACAAGGGACATAAATATCACCCTATGAGACCCTATTCACAAACACAAAATTGGTGGTAACCGATGTTTGCAATCAAATGAATCTTTTTATGCTTGCCAGGTAGTCAAAAAGGTAATCCAGGCAAGTTTAAAACAAATACAGATATGGAGATCTCTAGCACCACAAGTGTAGCTGTACATTTCACTCAAGGGGTGGGAGATGTGCATTCCAAAGCATGGTGTGACATGGAATTTCTGGAGTGCTGCAAACCATCTCTCTGGAAAGGGTTGGACATTTACTCCAGCACAGGGCTGGTGTTAATTCATTTCCTTGGTTGTGAGGAGGAATGGATCGACCCCAGATTTGCTGGGAGTAAGGGCTTACTCCACAGGATACAATATTTTCCCATCAGAGAAAAACTTAGGGCTAGATGTAGGTAATTGAAATGTACCGATTCTAAAATATCGAATTTTACCGATTCGGTATTTTATGTAGCTAAAAAATCGGCAAAATTTACTGAATCGGTATTTATCGATTCAGTAATTCCCATTCATTCCTATGGGCCTGGAGGCAGATAGGAATGAATGTGAATTACCGAATCGGTAAATACTGATTCGGTAAAATAGGGAAAGAGTCAAGGGTGGCAGGGTGTCACATTGGCACCCTGTTGCACCCCTGAATAGTGCTTGCGTGCACATGTGGCACATATACATGCCCTAAGGGCATGCATGTCTGCCACATGTCACTGGTGTAAATTATTATTATTATTATTATTATTATAGAGGCTTTTGTAGCGCGCTCTGTTACTAAAAAGTATAGTATCCTGGCGCGAGAGAAAGGGGAGACAGATCACATTACATGCAAAATAGAGAGACATCCTTTAGGCAGTGATGTTGAAGAGGTGGGTTTTTAGGCCTTTCCTGAACGCCATGAGTGAAGGTGATGTTCTCAAATGAAGAGGAAGGGTATTCCAAGCTCTCGCTGCTCTGACAGAGATGGATTGGTCACCGAGCCTGCTATATTTAAACTTTGGCACAGTCATTTGGTGGAGATTGCTTGATCTAAGAGGGCGGTTGGGAACGTAAAGGGAAAATCTTTTCCTCAGATAAGCTGGACCCGTTTGATGGAGTGCTCGGTAAGCTAGCACAAGGATCTTAAATAAGATCCTTTGAGCAACTGGGAGCCAGTGAAGATCTCTAAGAGGTTGACGGACACTAGATCTTCTGGGTACGTTAAAGAGCAGCCGGACCGCGGCATTTTGAATGACTTGGAGGCGGTGAATCAGATAGGCTGGGAGTCCGCAGTAGAGGGCATTCGCATAATCCAATCTGGATAGTATGAGAGCGCGAATGACCGTCTCCTTGGCCTCTCTCGGGAGCAAAGGGAGAAATCTGCGCAGGGTTTTGAGGGTGGAGAAGCAGATTCCAGTGAGTTTTTTCAGGTGGTCCTCAAATCTGAGATTGTTACTAAACCAGACTCCTAGATTTTTTGCAGGTCCACCAATGGATTTGGGGCATGGGAGATCGGTGGGCCAGAGAGAGTCACTAAAGTTATCTGGAAAGGAACCATACAGCAAGATTTCAGATTTACTCTCATTGCATTTAAGCTGGGCACAAGCCAGCCAGCGAAAAACCGATGATAAACAGAATTGGACTCTCGACGTGTCCGAGTTGTTTTTGGGCCATGTAAACAAAAGCTGAGTATCATCGGCATAGGCCATAATTTTGGCTCCTAGCTGTTCCGCAAGATAAATGAGGGGGGTCATATATATATTAAAAAGCAGGGGGCTTAGAGTGGAGCCCTGTGGGACACCAGTAGAAAGTTTTTTGGGAGAGGAGGAGAAAGGCGGCATCCACACTTGCTGGGACCTGTTATCTAAAAAAGATGTTAACCAGCCGAGCGCGGAGCCAGTTATACCTATGGCCGCTAGTCTGGTAAGTAAGAGGGAGTGAGGGACCGTATCGAAGGCGGCAGAGAGGTCCAATAAAATCAGAGCCGCTCTGCCACCTCCGTCCAGACATTCCCGAATGGCCTCAGAAACCTCGACTAGAGCCGTCTCTGTGCTGAAAGCAGCTCTGAAGCCTGATTGCGCAGGGTGAAGAGCTTGAGAGCTTTCAACAAATTTGTCCAGCTGTGTGAATGCAACTTTTTCGCATATCTTTGCCAGGGCCGGCAATAATGATATAGGCCGGAAATTAGCAGGGGCCTTCGGGTCTAGGCCATTTTTTTAAGAAGTGGTAGCAGTTTGGCCTGCTTCCAGCATGCCGGAACGGTGGCGGTGGAAAAAGAGAGGTTGACAATATGTGTCACCTCTTGGCCGACTGTATTAGCCAGGCCCGCAAGGACTCTGGCCGGGCAAGGGTCGGCGGGGGATCCTGATTGTAAAGTAGCAAGAATTTTAACAACCTCTGTTGTATCCACTGGAGTGAAGAGGGCAAACTGATCCATAGAGATGGGCATAATGGGGGAAGGAATAGTCATTGAGGCTGGAAAATTGTTACATACAGTAAGCAAGTCATCTTGGATTTTTGCAATTTTGTCCACAAAGAACACAGAGAGTTCTTCACACCATTTTGCCGAAGAGGCTAAAAGAGGTTGAGCGGCACAAGGGGAGACAAAGCTTTTAACAATAGCAAAGATTTCCCCGCTATTGTTTTTGGCCTTGGTTATGCGCCCGTCGTAATATAAACTTTTTGCCGATTTAATTGCTGCATAATACCTCTTTTGAGCCGTTCTCAGTTCTTTCTTAGCCTCAGGGAGATAGGCTTGTCTCCAACGTCTTTCAAGTTTTTTACAACCTGATTTGAGATCGCGGAGAGTATTAGAGAACCAAGGTTTAGAAGGGGTGGAGCGCACTCTGCAGACACGACCTGTTTTAGTTGAAGAAGCAGCACCGCCTTCAATCCATGAGTTGAAAGAACTAACGGCTAACTCAATTTCAGAGGGAAGTGTGGGGCGAGAGGTATCAAGCTGATCACAGAGCATAGCTATATTAATTTTCTGTGTGTGAGCAGCAGAATGATTGGTCTCAGCGGGGCGGGACAGGGGCCAGGTGAATCTTATCAGCATATGGTCAGACCAGTTTACTATTTCAGGGTCAGACATATTTATGTCAAAGTTGGTACATAGTAGGTCAAGGACGTGACCTCCTGAATGGGTGGGAGCCTTAATCCACTGTTTTAGCTGGGCCATCGCAAAAGCATTGTTTAGCCGAACTGTGTCAGGTAGATCTAGCTGATCCACGTGAATATTAAAGTCCCCCAGAAGGAGATATGTGGGGTATTTCAGGGCACGTGGGACTATCATGTCCTCTAGTGCCTCTAGAAATTTTCCTGCGTGGCCAGGTGGTTGGTACACCAAAGATCCACCTAAGGTGAAATGTGCCCCCAAAGTAAGAGAGAAGTGGAGCACCTCGGCATCAACTGAGGGGCCCATAGGATCAAGAGAAAAAGTCCACTTATCTCTGAAAATGGCTGCTATGCCACCACCTCTGCCTAAGGGGCGATCTTGTCTAATGATTTTAAAGCCACGTGGAATGGCCAGTTCAATCACTGGGTTGCATGTCTCATTAAGCCACGTTTCTGTGACAAAAAGAAGATCAAACTCATTGTCACTTAGTAGTTCAAATATGTCATTGGAGTGTTTGACCAGTGATCTGGCATTGATCAAACCGGCCCGAAGACATGCCGAATCGGTGGGAAACTGGGTAGGAGCAGTTAGAGTAGGCTGAAAGCGAAATTTGCACGCTTGGCAAGTACGCTGAGATGTATCTGCCAGGTCCCAACGATTCGAGCAGGGGCAAGAATTAGCACTAAGTGCTATTAGATACTCACGAGAGTAGGAGACACGCGACCGATCAGTGGATGGAGAAGCAGCAGCAGGGGGGCTGGCGCTGGCCGCGTCCGGGACACGGACGGGCACAGACGGGCCCTCCTTTGGCGCTCCTTCGGCGCGCAGACGGCGCGCCTGCTGCGCGTGGCTGCTGCGCGTCCTGAAGGGCATGGCTAATTATAGACTGAAGCCCCAACCTCCGCTGGACCGCTAACTCCGGTCCGGCAGGGTCCGACCCACACCTAAGATGGCGGCCGACCTAGCCCTCCACAGCAAACGGCACGTGAAGCCGCGGTGGACCGGGGCTTAGGGGGAACACAGTCGGTGACAGGCAAATAGCGGTGAGTAATTAAATGAGCAGACAATATAGCACAGTCAATGTAAAAAAAATTTTAAAGTTCAGATTTTTAAAAGCACATCAGTTTAAATGCATCCAATGGTAATTGCAAGCAGAGGAGAGCCCTCGCAATCTGCTCGCCCTTCTCGAGCGTTGTGCCGAGGTACTGCCACTGCCTCAGCCCAAGCGCATTTACAGAGGTATTCCTTATTTACCACCAACTAATAGTTGGTGGTAAATAAGGAATCCTTAAAGCACAGAAGCACTCTTCAAAGTGCTTCCTACATGTCATTTACCGATTCGGTAAATACCAAATCGGTAAATGATGATTCGGTAAATACGGAATCGGTAAATACCAATTCGGTATTTACCGAATCGGTAAATTGGCCACCTACATCACAAAAGCCTAATACCGGTCGGTAACGGCCGAAATTCAGTAATTTCAGCAATTACCGCCGGAATTAGGCTACCTACATCTGGCCCATAGTTTTTAAAAAGTGAATTTGCATAGGATCCCTTTATTCTGTGTTTTCTGCTATGCTTCTGGCAGAGCTTTCCAGGTGTACACCGGGGACTATTATTGAAAAAAAAAAGTAGGACAAATATTTTTCTCAAATAATTTCCCTACTTTTTATTTTTAAATCGGTCCCTATGCATATAAATAAAAAGTTGCGATGATGATTTTAAGAATTAGCAAAGTTATTTTATGACAACCAGCACAGACAAATGTCCATTGAATATTGTTATTTTTATGACTCTTATGTTTTGGAAGAGATCCTTCATGAACACACATAAGTAATTCTAACATTATGGAAAAGTGGGCTACAGAAATGGAATGTAAACCTCTGTGAAATTCTTGTAACATGGGCGTAATCTCAGATAACTTGTGAAGTTTAGATTACGCAAAATATCAGAATTCTTTATTTTTTCGTCGAAAATTAGATACATTTGCCCATTGGAGGCTGTTTGAGTACAAAATGTTTTGCCTGAGACATATTCTCTTTTTACCCGTCGCCTGCCGGTCTCTCCAAAACGTATGTCTTTGTGGTATGTCTCACTGGCAATTTTCATTCTAGATATTTCTTGAAATGTGTCATTTTGTGTACTTTCCACACAAATATGCAAATTTCAAAGTAAAAAAAACCTAGATTTCTGCAAAACCTTAAACCCTGTTTTGTGATTAGATAAACTGGGCAGAGTAAACCTAAACTTGGCTGTTCTAATGTGCACCAAGGTGTTCTTTTGTGGTTAACAGTGATACATAACACCAGCTAAGTCAATTAAGTGGATATTGCAGAGCCTATAGAGAAGCAGGATTGTGGCTACAGAAAAATAGCACCTGAAAATGTATAGGTAAAAAATAAATACAGGTTAAAGAAGGGGGTAATCATGAAGGCACTGGGATTTGAAGTCTTGGATGTTTTTTTCTCTGGTGCCAAATTGTAGCATTGGCATGTCAATATCTGGAAACACGTGAAGGCCAACTGCGAAGTAAGTGACACTTGAAGAAAACTGATCTGATTTCGCAGGCAAAAATTCCTAGATATTGTGTTACATTAGACATTCCTGCTCATAGATTGACTTAACAATTGTGTCCTTCCTCAAGTGCAGCACAATGTTTGGAATTGGACTTGTAGCAGCAGTAGTCCTTCACAAGTGTGGTATGCAATGTAAAATGTGTAGCTGTGCAGGTATTCGTAAAGAGTTTATTTGGCATTCCCTGCCCTTGAAATGCATACCAATTAACTCTTGTTGAAAGCAGGCATAAGAGCCTTCCATGGCAGGGAAAATACTGGGGCATATTTACAAGCCCCTAACGTCACCGGAGCGTCAATTGTTTTGATGCTCCAGTGGCGCTTTATGCAAGCCCATATTTACAAGACTGCTCTAAGCCACTTTGCATGGCTCAATACAGCCTTGTGAACATAGCCCTCTGCAGCGCAGTTTAATGCAGGAAAGGGCCGTTCAATGGGTGTGGATGTGGGCATTCCAGAAACACCCATGGCATTTTCGCACTTCTTCAGGTTGACAAGGATCGGTAAATCTGTGTCAGCGCCAAAAACTAACGCCTTTCAAATGGAGGTGTTAATGTGTTGCAGCAAGGAGAAATACTTTAATTTCTCCCTGTCTTTTGCTCTTTGCATGTGTGCTGCATTCCGCAGAACATATAAAAGGAGCAAAATGCTGTTAATGATTGTTTTTGTGTGGGAAGGTGTCCCTTCCTTCACATACATGATCATCCCTACAATGCAGGCTTCCTTGCACGATGGTGCAAGGGTGACTGTGTTGGCACTAGGCAGCTTTTTTAGCACCAGCCCAGGGGTGAGTACAGGGCTGCACTTTATTCTTGTTAATGCAGCGCATTCCTGTGTTTTTTTTCAACCTTTATTGCACCTTTAAATTTACACAGCTCTAGGCCTACAACCCATGGGGCTGGACGCCATCACATTCTTACAAACGCCATGCAGCAATGTCCAACTGGGCTTCGAATGTCTTACTGTTTACAGAACACTATTACTGCTTAAAGAAAAGGTACTGTGTATTCACTATTCAGCCAATTAATACAGGTTTTTGATTTTCTATTTTTCAAAAAACAAGAACATAACAAAAGAAACTTGAGGAATCACATTATGGTCATTCATTGTTAGTTATCAGTCGCCTGAGCTGAGTAGGGAAGCACCCCCCCCCAGCGTCACCTCCTTGTGAATTCACCCCAGAACCTCAACACATGTTGTTGTGCGTGCTCATGCCCCCTTGGTCGCTACTTCCTTGATGCCAACCCCTTTCTAATTCCAAGACCAGTCTGTCAAGCCTTGGTTTATCCTGAGTTCCGTGTCCACTCTTCCCCTGGACTCTGTGAGATCCACTATCCCACTTCCTCTTCTTCATCTGACATGTCCTGATCGTCTTCAGGCAGGGGATCACAGATCTCCCCTCTATACACGTTCCATTTGGTCCAGATTTTGTTCCATTTCCCTGGACAGGCTCTGCTAGAATACACCGCTCTTTCTGTCACCATACCCTGTCCATATTGAGGCACTATTGTGTCTTTGTTGGCACTTCTATTGCTCCCCATCTCTGTGCGATGTCGCGTTTAGGTACTATCAAGCCCACTGTGACCCAGGTTTGACCATGTCTGGACACGTCAGTGGCCTCCCACACATTTAGGAGGCACCTCCGTGGATCAGGCAGCAGTGAGATCTCTAGTGTTTGTGACATTCTTCGCATTATTTGTCTCCAAAACTCCTGGATACGGGGGCAGTCCCATATAGTGTGAAAAAACGTGCCCTCCTCTCCACACCCCCGAAGGCAGTAAGGGTGTTGTGCTCTGTACGATATAGCATAGTCCTAGTGTAATATACCCTATGTAAAACTTTTAACTGTACAAGTCTCAGTCGTGCGGAGATGCCCACTTCCCTAGGTGACGCGATCGCCTCATTCCATTCATGGTCATCCATCTCACAAGTGTCTCCCTCCCATTTCTCCTTCAACCGGGTCAATGGGTCCGGTAGGTTGTTCAGTAGTTTTCGATATATAAGGGAAGTCGCACGTTCAACCATATAGTCAGTGAGCAGACGGTCTTCAAGTGGGAATGAGTCTGGCAACTCAGTGTCTGGGGGTATGGCAGCTAGCAACGCATGTTGTATCTGAATGTACCTGTATAATTCCCTTTCTCCCAGGTCGTATAGCTCTCTCAATCTGTCAAAAGGTACTACACTGCCCCTTTCCCAGAGATCCCCAACTGTAGATATCCCTATAGTATCCCAGTGGGAAAAGCCTCTGCTGTTTCTCATGTTGCCCAAGGCTCGAGAGTCCCACAGTGGTGTAAGCCTCGTTATTCTCCCCTTCCAGCCTAATGCCGCTGTCGCCATATGCCACAGTGGCGCGGTTAGTCTGGTGGGCCCCTCTAGTTTACGCATTTTGCTTTGGTCATATAATGGAGCCAGTAGACTATTCGTTCCTAGTTGTGACCTATCTGCCTGAAATGCTGGCTCATTTTGCGGGGTGTGTATCCAGTGATTGATGGGTTTCAGTTGTGCCGCCCAATAGTATAATTTCAGATTAGGCAACGCAATTCTGCCGTCATACCATCCCCTGTGCAGTTTGGCTTGCGCTATACATGGCGGGAGGTTCCCCCACAGGAGATTTGATACCAATGCCTCCACTTTCTGAAAGAATCTAGGAGCCACTGAATATGTGTGTTTTCAAGGACATACAAAAATCGGGGCAAGGACATCATTTTATATAGTGCAGCCCTTCACAGAAGTGTTAAAGGCAGCCCAGCCCAAAACTTAACATCCTGTTTAAGTCGCTCCAAGGGAGGCCCCAGATTTTTATCCATAAACTCCGCTGGGTCCCTAGTTATATGGATTCCTAAATATTTAAATGAGGATCCGGCATTCTTCAGAGGGCAGTCCACACTCAATACTGGAGTTGGACCCTTCAGGACATACATCTCTGATTTGTTCCAATTTAACGTGTACCCTGATATTTTACCGTGGCTGTCAC
The DNA here is from genome assembly GCF_964263255.1 of Lissotriton vulgaris. Taxonomy (NCBI): domain Eukaryota; kingdom Metazoa; phylum Chordata; class Amphibia; order Caudata; family Salamandridae; genus Lissotriton; species Lissotriton vulgaris. The sequence goes on from NC_141694.1 coordinate 1,037,907,354, forward strand.
AGAGGTGTAAAAGCGCTGGCACCCCTCGTTCCGGGTCTGTTAGGTATACCAGCATGTCGTCCGCATAGAGAGAAAGCCGGTCCTCCCAGCCCTCTGCCCAGCGTAATCCCTTCAGAAGTGGCGTGGTCCTCATTAAGGTGGCTAGTGGTTCCAATGAGATTGCAAATAGCAATGGCGAGAACGGGCACCCCTGACGGGTGCCTCTCCCCAGAGGGAACGTGCGCGAGATATGGCCGTTAGCCACCACCTGTGCAACTGGGTCAGTGTATAACAATCTAATCCATGCAATAATCTTGGGGCCAAACCCTAAACGAGACAGAACTTCAAACAAGTAATTCCAATCCACAAGGTCAAAGGCCATCTTGGCATCTAGTGCCAGTATTACTGCCTGTGTTGGAATCGATTCCGCCTGAGCCAGCACCTGTGTAACCTACGCAGATTCAGCGCTGTGTTTCTACGAGGCATAAATCCAGATTGATCCGGATGTATAATAGTGGGCAGATGAGGTAGCAGTCTAGTCGCCAAGAGTTTGGCGAGGATTTTGACTTCCGCATTAAGTAACGAAATGGGGCGATAAGAGGAGCAATCCTCTGGTGGTTTCCCCGGCTTGGGGATGGCCACTATAGTGGCCAGCCTCTGGTCCAGTGGAAGTGTTCCCTTCTCTAAACATTCCCTGTACATTGCTAGTAAATGGTTGCTTAGTATCTCGGGCGTCGATTGGTACCATTCTATAGGTATGCCATTCGGCCCAAGCGCCTTGCCTGGATTCAGTGCATTAATCGCTAGCTGTATCTCCTCCGCCGTTATGTCCGCATCCAGCTCTGTAGTTACCTCTGCAGGAAGCGTCTGGACCTCGATCTGTTCTAGCGCCGTGCTAGCCATTTCGCTCAGGGGTGTATACCCCCTCAAAGTGGGACGCAAGCGCCTCGACTATTTGTTCTGGGCTTGTGTGCACCACACCCTGTCTGTTCCTCACTTGCTGGATGCCCCTGGAGCTACCTCCCCTCTTATCTAGCCAGGCCAGCATCTTACCCGCTTTGTCCCCTACTTCATAAACCCTATTCTGAGTGTCAGCTATATGTCCCTTAACTTGACTCCGTAAATGGTCCGCGTAGAGTTGCTGTTGGATGTTAAGTATGTGAGCAGTCGCCGGTGTGGGTGGATTTTCATGTGCTGCTGATAGTTCCTGTAGTGTTAATTCCAATTTGGTTAGCTCCAAAGCTTTTTCATTTTTGTGACCTGTGATAGAGTTTATGGCCTGCCCCTGAACACCGTCTTATATGCCTCCCATAGTACCTCTGAGGAGCGCACCGAGTCCACATTCTCGGTGAAATACTGTGTCGTCGTTTTTTTAAGAGCCTTGCGAACTTGGGGGATCTTCAGGTATGCAGCGTGTATAGGGAATATTCGCTTGCGTGTCCTCTCCTGAGTGTATATCGTTAGGGTGATCGGGGAGTGGTCTGAGATTCCTCTAGGGTGAATTTCTATGGTATCTTCGTGCTGGATGCCATTGCCGAGGGCCAGGAAGTGGTCAATTCTCGACAGGCTACCGTGCACCATGGAGTGGAAGGTGTATTGCTGGGCCTGGGGGTGGATATGCCGCCAAATGTCAATTAAGCCCATTGCTGTTAAAAACCGTTGGAAGCGGGAAGGTCCACCGGTGGGGTCCACCGCCGGAAACTTATCCAGCTGGGCGTCCACAAAGGCGTTGAAGTCACCCCCCAAAACAACGTCCCCCACGGGAAGGGTCAGCAAAAAATCAGTTAGTTTCGGGAGCTGCACCGAGTGGAGCGCTGGGGGAATGTATACTGAAACCAAATTCATGAGCCTACCCTCCCACTGTCCTTGTAGGGCTGCAATGCACCCCTGGTCATCAGTCTTTGTTTGCAGTGCAATGAACTTTGAGGTTTTCTGTAGTAGGATACCAGTTCCCCTGGACCCAGACGTAAAGTCCGAGTGGACAATCATTTTATATCCTCTCCTATCCATGGCCTTGGAAGCCCCTCCCATTAAGTGTGTCTCTTGTAGTAGTGCTATAGTGGGTTTCTGCCTTTTTAGTGCAGTCAGTACCAGCCCCGTTTAACCTTATCCCCTAGTCCCCTCACATTCCATGTCAGTATTCGTAGGGGCAATCCCTGCGAAGTCGGGTCGATCCCACCCGTGTCAACCGTTTGATTGTCTATCATTTGTGGTTACGATGTCGTTGGTGTGTCGAACCCGCTCTGTGCCCCAAATGTCATTACCACACCTGTACCACAGACTGTACTGAATTCTCATAGAAGAGCTGGACCATCTTTGTACATACCAAACTTCTGTTGCAGCACCCGAATGCCTAACCTTATTCCTCGACCATACATGTGTATTCCAAACAACGTCAAAACAACCTCCCCCCCTCAACCCCCCTCCCTGCCCCCCTGCTTATCGGAATTCCAACTGCCCGCCTCCCCAACTGAGCAGAGTGCTTAACCCATCCCAAAACCAGAGTACTTGCCTGTAGGGGGGAGAGTGTCACCCCCAGCAGGCGGCATCCCTGCTCACTTCCGAGGCTAACCAAGCCAGCGTCCAGTTTCAACTATGAAACTTTAGTTCCATTAACAAGAGACAGCGACCATAGTTGCTCCTGCTATTCCGAGTCATTCGTTTCCGTCTGCTTCCGCGAGGTCCAGAGTTGGGGATCGTCCCATGCCTCCTCTGCCTGACATTTGCGACCCCGTCCGGCTGCCATCGCGATGTCCGTTGTGCGGCCTATGAGTCCTCCGTGTCCTGTCCGTAGTGTGCCAGCCCTCAAGCCAGTTCCTGGCCTCATCGGGGGAGTCGAAGAACCAGACTTTTTTATCAGCTACTACTCGGAGTCGGGCTGGGAACAGCATTGAGTAAGGTAATTCCTTGTCTCTTAATGTTTTTTTCACCTCAAGAAAAGTTCTACGCCTCCGCAAAACCTCCGCCGTGTAGTCTGGGAAAAAGGACACCCTGGAGTTTTGGATCAGGATGGCCGGAGCCACCCTAGCCGCTTGTAAAATGGCGTCCCGGTCTCTGAAGTTAAAAAGTCTTGCTAGTATCGGCCTTGGTGGGCCTCCTGTCTTCCGCTTTCCTCCAGGCACCCTGTGAGCCCTTTCCACTGAAAAGAAATTCGAGAGGCCTTTGGGTTGGAGTTGGTTTTTGATTATATCCTCCACATAAAGGTCCATTGCTCCCTTAGTTTCGGACTCCGGTACACCTAAAATTCGGACGTTGTTCCTTCGTGAACGCCCTTCTTGGTCATCCAGTTTCTCTTTAAGTAGTTTGTTGTCTGTTCGCAGTTTGCCCATTTCGATTTGCAGTTCCGACACATCCTCAATTAAGGATTTGGTCACCACTTCGACCTGTTTCACTCTCTCGTTCATCTTCTGGAGGTCCGCACGTATCAGGTTAACTTCAGTTGCCGTCGCCCCCACTGTCCCCTGTACCCGAGCCAATGCCGCCAGGACGTCTTCCAGTGTGGCTTTCTTTGCCCTTTCTGTGTCCGCCATTTTCCCCACGGTCTTGCGTTGCTCTTGCGGGGGAGTTTGTTTGTCGTAGGCGAATTTGTCGAGTTTGGCTTGTGTGGAGCTTTGTCTGGGGCCTCTGTTCGCCATGTTGTTCAGCCAGCGAATGAATGTTCTGTCCGCTAACAGGGGTGCACTGCTTGGTTGGAGAAGAAATACCACTTGTGCTTCCTGGGTAGTTTCTGTATATTTGTCGCGGCAGCCCCTTCGTAGAACTCACTACCGGCCTCCCCACGTGTGCACTTGCCTGCTAGGTCTTCCACTGTGGACCATGCAGGTTCGGTCAGGGTCCCTTGCAAGCTGTTGGCACTCAGGGTGTTTCCTATGTTCCGTTCACAGTGCTGCGGACCATGCACCCCTTTCTGTCGCCCCTGAGCAGTATTGCAGTGAGGTAGTCTTTCTGGCCACCGGAGGACACCCAGTTTAACCGGCGGCCTGATGGGAGTTTGTGGCTACTGCCCCGTGTGTTGCTCAGTGTTTCGGGGTGGTGCGGGCTCGGGGCGCAAGTATACCGGAGTCAATGATGTAAAAGGGGGGGAGGGGCTCGATTCCACATGGAGCCCCGCGTCCCTCTGATGGCGCTCCCCGGATGTTCGCGGGGACCGCTCACTGCTCCTCACTCCCCTGCTGTCCCCCTCCCGGTCCCGCAGGATCAGGCTTACCCGCCCAGGGGGGTCTTTTGTCCAAGTCACTGGATCGCCGCTTTCGGGACAGGTCCGTTGGCCAAGATGGCGGCCTCGCCTCCGGAGTTGCGGCGTTTGTTGCTGTGTTCTGTGCCCGTTTTTAATTGCGGTGTCCGCTTTATCCACCCTCCACCAGTCCTTCGGTGTATTCAGGGGGCTGTCGTTTCTTGTCCGGCAATTCGGTCGGAAGACCGAGACTTCCGGGTGATGGCGCCCGCCGGGGCTTCACTTCCACCCGGGTGCAGTCCGCCAGCCACTTCGCGGCGTTAATTAGGACAGCAGGCCCCTCCTCGCACCCCGCGGTTCCGCTGATTGTCGGGTCGCCGCTGCTTCCAAACTGCCACGCTGGGTGACACACCGTCGCCAGACCCCGTCCGCCTCGAAAGGGTACAAAATTTAGCGGATGATAGTGTCGGATTTATGGGGGATGCCGCCTTGCCGCGGAGCCTCCCTAAGCTGCTGCCGCCATCGTTGGCTGCTAGCCACGCCCCGCATCCCTCTGTTTATGGAAATGACACAGCTTGGTGCAGTGAAATTGCTTGCTGCACCGTGCCGTGCCATTTTCTTTTTTTTTTTAATTTTTTTTTTTAAATTTTTTGAAAACCTTTATTGCACAAGAGCACACAGCTATTCAGCCTAACATCCCGGAGGCAAGGCAGCATAATAAGCAGAGCATAGTAGTGCAAATCAATTACAACAGGAAATTGAAGGTTTATTTTATGTTTTTATAACAAGAAGAAAAAAAAGACGCCAACTGGCGCCGAAAATGGCAATGGGAGAAAGAGTGCAGCAAGGAGTAGAAAGTCGGGAGGGATAAGAGAACAGCGGCTCAGAAATACAGAAGAGTGGAGGATGGTAGTAAGGGGGGAGGAAAGACAGGATCAATCAGTTGTCATAAACAGTCGGTGTCATAGGTCACAGTGACAAATGTTCATCCAAGGAAGCAGGTTCAGGTGGCAGACACACATCCCCTCGGTAAGAGTTCCAGGCACCCCACACCCCGTTCCACTTGTTGGGTTTACCCCTGGCAACGTAGACAGTCTTCTCCCGGAACATACACCAATCCATGTTGGCTTTCCATTGTACCACAAGGGGTGACGTAGTGGCACCCCACCTCTGAGCAATGTCTCTCTTGGCCACCATATTGCCTAGGGTCACCCACTGGGTCTGGGCCGTGTTGTGATCTGTCGGCTCCCAAATGTTGAGGAGACACCTACGAGCTTCCGCCTCAATCCCCACTCCCGACACTTCACTCATGACCCTATGAATTCTTCTCCAGTAAGACGCTATGGCTGGGCATTCCCACAAGATGTGCAAGAAGGTGGCGAGGGCGCCACAGCCTCGACGACAAAGGCCATCGGGCGAGTAACCCATGTGCATAAGGCGGGGGCCAGTGACGTATACCCTGTGCAGGATTTTAAATTGGACCAGTCGAAGCCGAGAGGAGATGGCAACCTCCTTGGGGGAGGACACTGCACTCTGCCAGTCCTCGTCATCGATTTCCAAGCCATCCGCCACCCACTGGTCGCGTAACCCAAGGAGGAGGTCAGTGCGGACGTTAATTAGTTTTTTGTAAGACAGTGAGATAGCGCTGTCGGGCATATGGCCGTCCAGCACTCTGTCCTCCAGCGGTGAGCTCTCCGGAACATCTTCCCCGGGGACCATAGCGGAAAGCAAGGCGTGTCTCAGCTAGGCATTCCGGAAGAACTCCGAGGCACCCAGCTGGTACTCGGCCTGTAACTGGCGGAAGTTCTTGATAGTCCCTTTGGAAATCATGTCTCCCACTCTAGAGATGCCAATGAGGTCCCATTTGTCGAAGCCCTTGGTGTGCCATAGTCTGCCCAACATGTCGGAGTCATATAGTGGAGTGAAGCTGGTCAGTCTGCCCTGCCATCCCTGCACCTTAGTGATCGTACGCCAAATAGAGACTGCCGTCTTCGTGGGGCCAGACATACGCCGATCAAGAGATCTGGAGTACAGGGCTCGGTAATAGTTACCACCACTCATGAGCCACCTGTCCATAGCGTAGCCGGGACTATTCACCGGGCCATAAAACCCGTGATTGAGGGCTGCAAGCTGGGAAGCCCAATAATACCTACGAACATCCGGCAGTGCAATGCCCCCGTCGTACCACGGGAGCGTGAGCTTCGTGATCGCCACCCGGGGGCGGCCATCCCAGAGCAGGGCCCGCTGGAGACCCTCAATCTCCTTGAAATATCTGGCCGGTACCGGGTCTTGGGTGTTTTGTAAAGCATACAGGAACCTGGGCAAGGACATCATTTTAAACAGGGCCGCTCGGCCAAGCAGGGAGAGCGGGAGCTTACGCCAGCCCTCCACATCGCGTCGGAGACGCTGCAGTGGGGGGAGTAAGTTCTGGTCGTATCGAACCTTCGGGTTCCCAGAGATGTAAATCCCTAGGTACTTGAAGCCCTGTGTGGTCACCTGAATGTTGCAGCCTCTGGGGAGGCGCGGCGTGTCCCCTTTCAAAACGTAGAGGGAGGACTTGGCCCAGTTGATAATCAGGCCGGAGTATCTCCCGAATTGTCTAAGGACGTCACAGGCAACAATGAGAGACTTGTACGGGGACGTCAGATATAGGAGGATGTCATCAGCGTACAGGGAGATACGGTCCTCGAAGTCAGGTGCCCAGGTGATGCCGTGGAGGTCGGGGTGGAAACGCAGCGTGGCCGCCAGAGGCTCGAGAGCCAGAGCGAAAAGGAGGGGCGACAAGGGGCAGCCCTGCCTGGTACCTCTGTGAAGGACAAAGGACGTCGATAGACGACCATTAACGGACACATTAGCCATTGGGCTAGCGTAAAGAAGTTTTACCCAGCTGAGAAAGACCGGGCCAAAGCCAAACTTAGCTAACACTGCCCAGAGATAGTTCCATTCGATGGAGTCAAACGCCATGGTGGCATCGAGGGATGCCAGCACTGCTGGCTCCGCAAGAGTGTGCACCCTGGCCAGGGCGCCGTGGAGTCGTCTCAAATTAAGGGCAGTGTTGCGATGCGGAATAAAGCCCGACTGGTCCGGGTGCACCAAGTCGCTAATGACCCCAACCAGTCGGTTGGCAAGCAATTTGGCGAGGACCTTGGGTTCGGTGTTCAGGAGGGAAATGGGCCGATAAGATCGACACATGTCCCTAGGTTTACCGTCTTTGTGGATGACCACAATAGTGGCCACCCTCTGGTCAAGAGGAAGGATGCCAACGTCTCGCGCCTCCAGGAACATAGTACGGAGGTGCGGGGAGACCACATCAGGTCGTATCTTGTAAAGCTCAGCCGGGATGCCGTTGGGGCCCGGAGCTTTGCCAGATCTCAGGGAGCGGATCGCGAGGGCAATCTCATCAGCTGATATGTCCCTGTCCAGATCGTCGCGATCCGCCTCAGAGAGACAGGGAAGATCCACGGTCGAGAGAAGTTCTGCAGAGTCGTCCTCGGAGCAGTCAGAAGTGGAGGTGTAAACACCCTTAAAGTAGTCGGCAAAGGACTCAGCAATGGCGGCCGGGTCAGTGACAGGGGACCCGTCTGCACCCAGGATCTCAGGAACCACCCTACTGGCCAGCTCCCTTCTGTCCAACCAGGCCAGCAGCTTGCCGGCCTTGTCTCCCACATCGTAGATGCGGCCCTGCTGTTCCCTAGCCAAGGTCTGGGCGGCATTCGTAGCGAGATCTCGGTATTCCAATTGCTTTAGCGAGAGCGCATGGAGGAGGTCTGGGGTGGGGTCGGGGTCCAACTGGGCGTCGAGGTTTAAGATCTCTTCCTCGATACAAAGTAGATCGGAATCTCTATTCCTACGGGCCTCCGCTATCAAGGTAAATGGCTCGCCTCGTAGGACGGTCTTGAATGCCTCCCATAGGGTCGCAGCCGACCCAACCGAGCCCTCGTTCTCGGAGAAGTAAAGGTCTATAGCCTTGGCCAGAAGAGCACGGGTCTTTGGTTTCCGAAAGTACCAGGGATTGACCGTTGCCGGTCGCTCCGACAGGGCGATATCGAAGTCAAAGGAGACCAGGAGCGGCGAGTGGTCAGAGACTCCTCGCGCCAGGAAACGGGCCTCGGACACGGTCGTAGCGTGAGCTGCCAAAGTAAGAACGTAGTCTATACGGGACAGGCTACCATGCGCACTGGACAGGAAGGAGAACTGGCGAAGCGCGGGGTGCATGAGTCTCCAACTATCCACAAGGCCCAATGAGTCTATGAACGAGGGCAACCACAATTGAGAGTGGCGAAGGTCCCTAGGCGGATGTCTGTCCAGGGAGCCAGAGCAGACCGAGTTGAAGTCACCCCCAACTATCAGCAAGCCGTCAGGCAGAGCTAAAATGGCGCCACCAAGGTCCTGGAACGTACTGGTCTGTAGGCCAGGCGGAACATAAACTGAAAGTAGGATGAGAGCCCTCCCCTCCCACCGCCCAGCCACCGCTGCGTAGCGCCCTCTATCATCTATCGTGGTGACGTCAATCTCCAGCGGAAGGGATGTCCGGACAAGAACGCCCGCCCCCCGAGAGCCCGAAGAGAACCCTGAGTGTGCCACCATCTTGTACCCTTTGCGATTGAGCGCCTTACAGGAGTTTCCAATCAAGTGTGTCTCCTGTAGAAAGACCACGTCAGGCATGTGACGCTTAAGCATTTGAAGCACAATCCCCCTTTTGATTCGATCACCCAACCCATTGACATTCCAACTGATCACTTTTAATTTCCTACCCCCCATCATCGTGACTCCCTCCCCAACCCGACCCGAAAAACCCTTGCAGAATCAAAAGTGCAACAATATACACTACCCATTGCCAACAAAAAGAAAACAAAAACACACTAAGAGACACTCGAACTTGTCCCAAAACACCCCCCACCCTGCACCCCTGCATCAGACTAATAAGCCCCCCAACCAGCAGTGTGCCTGTCGCCCCATTAACTAGCCTACAAAAAGCCCCAAGAGGAGTAAGGATTCCCCGCGGACACCTCCCGCCGCCCCCCATGAAACATCAGGAGATCAAATCACTATTACACTGGAAAAAAAAAGTACGACAGTCACATATTGCAGGGCCACCAACCGCCAATGTTCTCGTAGTAGAGCCAGTTCTCACAATTCAGCGCCACCAGCAGCGCCCCCTTCGCTGTCCTCCCGGCCGTCGCTACGCTGTGGCAGGGTGTCTATCCACTCGCTTACGTTTTCCGGAAAGTCAAAAAACAGCGCACGGCCTTCGTGCTCAATCCGAAGCTTGGCCGGGAACATCATCGAATACTTGAGTCCCATGTCCCTCAGTCGCCGTTTCACTCCCACGTAGCTCTGGCGTTGTCTCTGTACCGCCCTGGTAAAGTCAGGATAAAAGTGCACCTCAGAGTTCTGGTACTGCAGCGGTCCATGACTCCTGGACGCCTGTAAGATTGCGTCCCGATCCCTGAAGTTGAGGAACCTGGCAATGATAGGTCTAGGTGCCATGCCCGACTTCGGCGGGCCACCAGGTACCCGATGTGCTCGCTCCACCGAGAAGAATTTGCTCAACCCGGGGGGAGTAAGATGGTTCTGTATCAGGTCCTCAACGAACAGGTCTGCCGATGCCTCTTCTGACCCTTCCGGAACGCCAATGATGCGGACATTCTGTCGCCTGGCACGACCTTCGTAGTCGTCCAGTCGCCTGGAGTATTGGTCAGAAGTGAGCCGTAGAGTCCGGACCTCGGTTTGCAGGTCCGAGACGTCGGTGGTGAGGCTCGAAGTTTTTAGGTCCAACGATTTCACCCGATCGTTGGTTTTACCCAGGTCGGCTCTGATAAGGGTGAGATCCACTGCCAACGTGTCCACTTTGTGGGTCAAAACCTCGTGTTGCTTCTGTAGTTCGGCCCGTATGCCCGAGATGGCCCCCATAATATCACTGAGGGTGGGCTCGGACCCATCTGGCGAGCCCGAAGAGGAGAAGCCTTTAGTGAAGGCCCCCGGTGCAGGCGAGGTGCGCAGCTGGGCATATCTGTCAATTCTGTTCTGCTGCACCTGGGACTTGCCACGGACGCCTTTGTTCGATGTCTTGTCCGGTTCGCCCTTGCCCGCCATGTTGGGTCCGATAAGACTGCGGGCCACTACACCCAGCTCCGAGCCTTAGATCCGCCGAGCCGAGGTTTTAGGACAGATGTGGAGTCCAATCTAGTGATAGGAGACACTGCAGTATCGAAGATTCCGCCAGTGGGGATCACCACCCAGCACTATGCATCCCAATCATGCGAAGTGGCGGAGACCGAGGAGACAATGGCGCTTCCTGGACAAGGGGCATCACACGACGTAGCTCAGCGTAGGAACCTCCGATTTGGAAGCGGGAGGCAGGGCCCGCATCAGTGACCCGCCAGCATTCGGAATCCACCAACGTGGAACAGGATTTCAAGCAGGATTATTGGGGAGGGTCGGAGGGTCTGCGGAGCTCCGAGCTTACGCGGCCATCTTGCTTGCCCGCGAAGCTCCTCCTCCTGCCGTGCCATTTTCATGTAAATATGCCCCACTGTGTTCCCAGTCGAGGAGAAAAGAACATTAATTTTCTCTTTATCGTGCTACCAGCAGAGGACACCGTTCTGGGTTGTTTACTGCCAAAAAGACTAGTCAGTTGCACTGGTATTATTTGTTTGCGAGGTATTTTACCTTGCACATTGGTCACACTCCCCCCTACATGGCTAGCCTGTCATTAAGCCTCCAAACCTCATGCTCTGCAAAGGTTAATTTTTCTGCAATCTTCAAGATTCACAAATTAGCTGCTCACCTTCCTTGCAATACAGTTTACATATCCCTCTTTCCTTTCATGACTGAGCTAGTTGATCAGTATCTTGAGTGGTGACATGTAGAGTGTTTGGGCCCTGCAATGGATGAGAACTATGTAAACTATAGGCACCTGGATAAGATGCACCTCAAAGCTTTCTGGTGAAGTGGGTTGGCATATTGCCTGCCAGAGGCAATGGATCATCGGCCCACGCTTACACACCATTGAAAGTTCTGTAAACTGTGGTCTGGGATACCATGGGCTGTCATGTTAAAAATCGTGAGTGGAGGAGTCGTTCATGTGAGATAACCCACTGTCAGTTACAGGAATTACAGGCAGTTCACCACTCAGGTGAGGGTGGAACATCGGATAGGAAAAGTTAAACTATAAGTAGTTGTGACTGATTAGGCTGGGAAGGAAAGCCATGTGGGCAGGAATTTAAAGCTGGTAAGACGATGGACAGGTAAGACATAGTCAAAGGCAAACCGTGAGGGTGGAGGAGGAGGAACGAAGTAGATTTCATGATTGATTCTTGCCAGCACTAGGAAATAATTTCCTAACCATGACCTCACTCATGTAGCATGCCAAGTAGAATATAATTAGTCAATCAGTTCTACCAAGGGAGGATGGTAGGTATTAAAGGAAACTCAGTCAACAGGAAAAATGCAGCAGGAGAAAACAGGTGAAACAAATTTCCTCTTCTCCATTGCAGAAAATACTCGAGATTGTAATAACAGATGAGTGACAGAAGTGTACAAGGGTAACCACTATGTTTGCATGCTTCATGCACTGTACTGCTGGAAGGGCCTAGTGAATCATGGAGGTAGAGTCTTATAACAATTCCTTAAGAATAACTATGTTTGAGGTTGATATTTAAATAACAATAATGGAAGTCTGTAAATAAAGCAATGTGTCTTCTCATTGTGACCATATCCAAGCCTGACTCACTCACAACTCATGACCTGATAGAGACTACAGACATTAGCTTTATGAAAAAATCTCTCTTTGTAGGAAAGTAGGATCTGCTTTCATGCTTACCCCACCTTCTTTCTTGCTGTCAGTGTCTTTTTGACCTAGTCTGCTGGGACCCTACTAATAAGGAATGCAGCAACTGTGCTTTCTCCCCTAAATTGACATGATAAGTACTTTGTTTCCTCCACAATTTGCTACTGGTGTATGCGTCTATGTCCCTAGCATACGATGCCGAGGAACCTAGGACATAGGTACACCAGGGGTCTCCCAAGGTCTGCAGCATGTCTTGTGCCACCCATGGGAGTCCTCTTAAACTGTGACTACAGACCTGCCATAGCAGCCTGTGTGAGTATTTGCACCCTACATGACAGATATGTTTCTTTATATCTTTATATCTGAGGTCACTGCACGTTAAACCTATAAGTCACCCCTAGGGTAGGTTGTTCAGTCCTGGAGGCCAGGTACTTGGTTATAAGTGTGAGGATGACCCTGCATGAGCAGGACATGCCTATTACCCCAGAGTCGATTCTACAGGCTTTGTAAGTGTGTTCAGCCATTTTAATGCATATAGTGGAAATCAGCCATTAAGAGATGTCTCACTAAATAGTGGCTGCACCGAAATCAGTCATGTTTTGTATCCCCATCTGAGAGGGTGAATGTCGAGGTACTTCCTTTAGATCGCCACAACCGACTATAAATATCTCACACAGACTTTGGGACGAATGGCTTGAAAATTATCATCCCAACTCAGACCAGTATTTTGTATGTATAAAGCTTTTCATGGGGTTTGCCGGTGTGATACAACCGCATATAAAAATTTCACATACCCTATTTGGCCATGGCAATCGAGCAGCACAGGATACTCAATATCAGAAAATCTACGAGGATGCAGGACATTGCAGACATTTGCTAGGTGCCGAACACGACCTCGTAGGCAGGCAATCCTATCCTAGTATTTGCTGTTGTTCTTGTTGACAAAAGAGCTAATGGTAAAGCATCTGGCCATTATAACCCTGTGGTTTTCTATATCTTTGCCAACTTCAGTTTGAGAGTACCATTGTACTTCTCAACCACACCCGCTGACTGTGGATGATTGGCAGCATGGAATTTCTGCTTTACATGGAGACCCTCACAAATCAAATGAATCACTTTCGCATTAAAATGACTTCCATTGTCACTCCAGATAACTCGGGGCAAGCAGAAACGAGGAAAGAATTCCTTCAGCAGTACCTTTGCAGTTGTAATGGCTGTATTATCTTTAGTAAGGCAAGCCTCAACCTATTTATTAAATGCACATAGTACCACCAAAACATATTTAAGATTGCTCCATATCTCTAATTTAATATACTCCATCTGAAGGACCTCAAAATGAAAAATGGGTGGTGCAAAATTACCAGGTGGTGTCGTGGTACACTTCCCTGGATTATGCATCATGCAAACCATACAATATTTTACTAAATGCGCAGCTGTCTTAGAAACATTGTCTTTCTGCCATACTGAGGCTAGCAGCTTACAAATGTCCTTGGCACTATTTTGAGCTGGACCATAAGCCATAGTGACCACAGAAAGAACAAATGCATCTGGCAACATCCATCTTTGTTTTCCAGATTTATCAATCCAACATCGTTCGCCATTCAATTCCGCTGTGCTTTCCTGCCATTTTGCTAACTCTTCCTTTGTGGCTTCACATTGTATCTCTGTTAGATTTGGGGGTCTCTGCTCTCTAGTTGGCAGAGGTAGATACCTTTGACCAAATAGGGACCCTTGCGTCTAGTCAGGGTAAGCGGCTACACTCCTAAAATAACCCCTGCTCACCCCCTTGGTAGCTTGGCACGAGCAGGCAGTCTTATCTCAGAGGCGGTGTGTAAAGCATTTGTGAACACATACAGTAATACAGTGACAACACTACAGATGGACACCACACCGATTGTATTATAAAAATAAGCATTTTTATATAGACTTAACACAAGACCAAACGACAAATATCCACAATACTGTACTCAAGATATGCTTTAAAAATAGGTTGTTCACTTAAAATCAGTCTTTAGCAACGTGGCATCAGGCCCGGAGTCAATCAGACCCCCCAAAAAAGCAATGAAAAACAAAGACAGCTCACGGTGTCGGGGAGGTGCAGCTTCGTTGGCGCTGCATGGTGTTGGTTCCTTACGACCCCAGGGGAGGTATAGACTCGGTTCTTTACTGCAGCGCAGGGGAGATGAGACAACGGTCACTTACTTCTTCAGCGAGGTGACATCACATTAGCGCCAAAACCACGGTTCCTTACGAAGTGGTGCTGTTGATGGATTCTCGTTCACCCATGTTGAGGAATGCTCCGCCATGTCGATGTCAGCTTTGGAGTCGAAGCGGCCCAGTAGCAGGCGTCGAGAGCATGGCACATGTTGGAGCAGCGCTCATGGGTTCGGGCCGGTTATGGCGTCGCTCGCTGGCTTCGATGTGGCACGGAGGCCAGCGGCAGCTCTACGGTGCAAGTCGGAGCAGTGCTCACGGCTTCAGTGCAGAAGATGGCGTCGCTCGCCGGCGACAGTGTTGCAATTTCCTTCTGCAGCAGCTAAAACCGCAGTTCTAGATGCAGGCAAGCAGAAGGGGCGAATTCTTCGATTCCTGAGACTTCAGGCAGGAGGCAAGCTCAAGTTCAAGCCCTTGGAGATCTTCCTCAAGATGATGAAAGCACACTCTGTCTTTTTTTCTCCTTTCTTTGGCAATGAAGCAACCATTTCAGGCCAACTCCAACAACATGCAGCCTACGGGTAGTCTCCTCCATCAGTTATCCGGTTCTTCTCCTCAGCAAAGGTTTGTCTTGACTCCCAGAAGTGATCTAAAGTTCTGGGTCCCCTCTTTTAAACTCCAAAATCCTTTGTCTCTGAAGGCAGAGAGAGCTGTGCCTAGTCCAAACCAGTTTTGTGCAGTCCTAAAGCACTTTTTTTTTACAGGACTCCTTCTCTTCCTTTGACAGTGTAGGCCAGGGACATCAGACGCACCACAGGAGTTGGAGCCAGCATTGTGGAAGGCAGGCACAGCCCTATTCAGGTCCCGGGTGTTCCCCTCTCACCACTCTACATGCAGATAGGTCTATTCAGCCATGTGCTGACTCACCCTGTCTCCTGGAATCCCCCAGCTCCTGTCACTCACAAACCAGACAAGGAATACACAACCTAGGAGAGGCAGGCTTGGACAGTTAGGCAAGAAAATACCTACTTTCTAAAAGTGATATTTTCAAACACAGAATGTTGAAACCAACTTCACTAAAAGATGTATTTTATCATTCTGAGTTCAGGCATACTAAACTCAAATTTCTACCTAGTTCTCTGAGTCAGTTAGGATTATAAGATGGTATAATCGAACTGCCCATTCTGGCCTATGCGGAAGAAAAGCCTTGCAATAGTGAAAAACGAAAATGGCTGTAATTCACTATCAAGACATGCCACACATATCAGGGCATGTCCTATCTTTTACCTACAATTCACCCTGCCCTTGGGCCTACCTTAGGGGGGAAAAATGTATAGAAAAGGGAAGGTTTAGGGACTGGCAAGTGGGTGCTTGCCAAGTCAACATGGCAGTGCCAGACTGCACATAGGCTCTCCAATGGCAGGCCTGAGACACACTTTTCAAGCTGCTCCTGTGGGTGGCACAATCAGTGCTGCAAACCCACCAGTAGCATTTGATTTACAAGCCCTGGGCACACGCAGTGCACTGTACTAGGGTCTGACAAGTAAACCAAATAGGCCAATCATAGAGTCACTAATCCATACATTAATTTACCCTAGAGAGCATATGCACTATAGCACTGATCAACAGTGGTAAAGTGCCCAGAGTCCTAAAACAGCCAACAACTGGGCAGTAAAATTACAGGAGGTAGGCAAAAAGTTCAGGGATGACCATGCAAAAAGGGCCCATTCCAACACAACCCCCTTCTAGCCAAAACGCAGAGGAGACCAATCACCACCTTGATGGGCTTCTCTGCGTTGGGCAATAGAACATGGACCCGGGCCTGCAACAGCAGGGGCATCTTCCAGTTCTACGCCAATCTGAATCCAGTCTGATCCCTCTGTCCATACTCTCAGGACTAACTAGGCCACCCCACTGGTTCTCCCTAGTTGTCCATGGCCAGGACCAGGCCCTAGGCCATCCAGAGACGTCCAGTCCTTGCCAATACACAGAGTGAGGGGCAGTAAACCCTGACACATAATAGCCATTCTCCACCCTTCCCTTCAGTGTAGTTCCCATGTGCCACTGATCTGCCCACCTGGGGTTCCACACTCTCCTCCTATGAGAGGCAACCTCAGGACACAACTTTTCTACCATTTCAGGACCTCTCTCCAGCAACTGGTATACCAACCTGGATTCTAAACCTTCAGGCTGCACTGGGGTCAGAGGCGAGGACTCCTTCCCTCTGCACCCCCTTCCAGAGCACTGCACCCTCCCAACTGGAGTGGTGCCCCTAGAAGCTACATTGATCAGGACACTGATTGCATTTGCCCCTCCCTCCAGGTCAGACAGCATCTCAACCTGACTTCCCAACCCAGGGACCAACCCCCATGTTTGAACACTTGCCTAGCGCAACAGGGCTTAATTGGGAGCATTTATGCCCCCCGAGGGTGACACATAACTCATGTGTCATATGACAGTCTGCCTTGTGCAGATCTCCCTACCCCTGTCCATCTGACAGCATGTGAAGATCTCCCAGGACAGAAGTGGGGTCACCATGGTCCTTCACCGGCGACTAAGCCCTTCTGGCTGGCCCCTGACCCACTGGTTCTCCCACTGGGGACTCTTCCCCCTCTCACCCCTCAATCTGGACTTCTGCATTCTCCACTTAGGAGTGGCACTGCCAGACACCAGCACTGATGGAGGCCTGCTTACAGATACTCCCAGTTCACCAGACACTAGGGGATCCCCCTCAACTGGCGGCCCATCAGGACAGACTAGGCTCCCCACCTGGTGTTCCCTTAATGAACCATCCAGGACCTGAGACTGGGTTTCAGGCACCTTGGGACATGCAGCCCCACCCTTACTCCATCTCCACTGAGACAGGATGTGAGTCCCTAAATCCCTCCAACTATACCGGGGCCGAGCTGGGCTACTCTGAACCTCTTCCACCACACAGGTCCAGAAGATACCGAAACCACTCCTTTTAGGATCACTACCAAATTCTCGTCAGACCCTCTCGCACGCAGCCAGAGGATGGCCTCCTGTGCAAGCTCCCTGGGATCAGAGAACTCACACTCCAACAGGCGTTGGCATAGCTCTGGAAAACATGGACTTATAATATGCTCTCTCACAATTGGATCACACAGCCCCCCACAAGGGTTAACCAAACTATCCTTCACCTCACCATCCAGTGCCTCACACAGGTACTCCACACCACTCTCCTTAGATTGGCAACACAGTATCCGACTGTCTCTGTCACTCAACCCACACTCTTCTGGGCGTTTTTCACATTCACCCACCAGGACTTCAACCATGGAGGAACCCCCCTCCCTGCTCCTGTCATCTAGAGTCAGTGGAGTATCCCTCCTACCACTAGGACCATGAACCCCTAGGCCAGTTCTCCAATCTATCTCAGGGATGCCGTGCACCACCGGAGCTACCTTACGTTCTTGAACCTCCTGGCGTAAATCAACCCCATCCATTTTTTTTTATTTGAACAATTTTTTATTTTCCAAAGTATTATTACAGAGGTAAGGCAATGTCAAAAAACCCTCCAGGTCCCCACCCCTGTGCAACAATACGAATCAATGACATAGAAGTAAGTAACAAAAAAAATGATACAATGGATAGACATGAGAAAAAAGATGAAGAAGTCACATAAATCCAAAGAAGACAGGGAAAAAATATGACAAAATCCTAAGCTATCATGATTTTAGTATGCGTCGATTAGGGAGAGGGGCCTTAAGTTGACAAATAGACTAGTTAGCCCTATAGGCCAGTCTGATCTAGCCAGGTAGTTAGGGGTTCCCAGATGTTTAGTCCCTTCCTTTGCCCTTTACGGCCTTTTTTGGTGTAGATAGCCTTCTCAAGGTGATAGGTCGCAACTAATCTAGCCAACCATTGGGAGAAAGGAGGATGATCTGCATCTACCCATACTGAGGCAATGCAGATCCTCCACACCATCATTGCCACAAATATGAGTGCCCCGCCCTTCTTTCTACTGACCTCCTCTTGGGTCTCAAATAAGATAGTCGTAGGGATCAGTTCTATGGCCTGGGAAATAACCCTCCCAAGGAAGTCCTGTATTTTAACAAGAAGTGGAGTAAGTTTCGGGCAGGTGGCAAACATTTGTACTGCGTCTACACTAAAACTCTGAGAACCTAGGACACAGCGTCCCCTTGCTGTTCCCCATTTGGTGACTCTGCTAGGAGTAATGTATAAAAAGAAAATGGTTTGAAAATGTTGCCCCTGTAATTTGGCCGACAGCAAATCGCTCTGGGCAAGTTTCCGCGCATTGTAAAATGTGCTGTGCGGGACCTCCAACTTTGCTTGCCATTTGTCTGCTATTCTGGGTAGGTCATCAGGAGTTTGACTATTTAGTGCAGAGTAGATAGAGCCAATCCGAGGTGTAACTGGTGCCCTTAAGTTTTTGATAAGTTATATTTTCACCAACCCAGCTGGTCCTCCAGCCATTTAAGACAGAAAATCGCATATGGTGATATGCTTGAAAGCATCTTGGTCTTTCAATCCATATTTGCTTTGAAGCTCAGCAAAGGATTTCATTCCTTCAATGGAGATTAGGTCTCCTAGTTTCAAAATACCGGCTTTATACCAATCTTGCAAAAACAGCAGGTAAATTATAATTCTTGTTGATAGGGGAGAAGTAGTTCAATCTCCCTAGCCTGTAAATCCTACGAATATTACAAAAGACCTTAAAGGAGCTCATCAGTGGCTTGAATCTGACTCGCTTGTAATATCCAAAGCACATTTGTCTGGTGAGACAACCACGGGCCTCCTCTCCTAGTAGTAATTGAAATGGTGAAGGAAGCCCAATAGGAGGAGAGAAGGAATGTTCCTACACTAATTCTACACTATATTGCAAAACTGAATCCCAATAATAAATCACTATGCTGGGGAAAGCCCATCTACCTCTCTCCCTGGGAAGAGACATTTGCTTTAACGCCCATCTGGGTTGTGAGTAAGCCCATATAAATTGTGTAAGAAGTTGCTGGAATTTTTTTAACATGGTTTTGTTAAATTCTAGTGGGATAAATCGAAAAAATAAAGTAATTTTGGAAAAAAAGGGGCAGATTTATGTTAACTGGCGCATCCCGAGGGATGCGCCAGTTAACATGCGCCACAGCTACGCCACCCATGGTGCGCCGCATTTATGATGCGGCGCACCATGGGGCAAAAACGGCACCGATGCGTGACGCATCTGTGCCGGAAATGTGGCGCATTGCTGGAGTTGCGTCACAAGCGCGACGCAGCTCCAGCAATGCTCTGGGGGGGCCTATTCTTTCAATGCTGCCTCAAGCCTTACGCCTGCTTCAAGCAGGCGCAGGGTTTTGACGCAGCATTGCCCTGAAAGTGACTGAGTGAAATCTCATAGATTTCACTCAGCCACTTTCAAGAGGCGTTCCTGCGCAGGAACGCCCCCCCCCCCACCTGCGCAGGAACGCCTCCTCATGGCGCAGTGCTGTACAACGTGACGCATCTCCTAGATGCGTCACGTTGTAAATAGGGCGCGGGGATGCGCCACGTTTCCGCGCCGTTGCGTCACGCAACGGCGGCGTAAACGTGGCGCAACCCCTTCATAAATCTGCCCCTAAGTATTTTTAATTACATTGCATCTACCCACTAAGGTCAAATGTAGATTGTTGATTCGGTTAAGCGCTCCCTTTGTTTCAGTTGCCAAAGGGATTAGATTTTCTGCCACAATTTCATCCACGTTTGCCGTCACAGTCACCCCCAAGTTTTTGGCCTTTGTGGCAACCCGTCTATCTATCTAGTTAATTTCTTTATTAACAACAATTTGGGTTTTATTTTTATTCAATACATACCCCGAAATGTTCCCAAAATCTTGGGCCTCCAATTCCAATGATAAAATAGCACTTTCTGGCTCTGGGGTAGCTATGGCCACCTCAATGATGCTTTGAGTAAGATTCAATCCTGGTTTCACTACAACCACCTCAAGCTCAACCCAAAAAGCACCAAAATCATTCTCTTCTCCCCCAAGAACTCGCTCCCCATTCTAACCTGGATTTATCGCCCTTACAGCTCTCAATTGCTCTCTCACTATATCCAACTCAGTCAAATCCCTCGGCTTTAACATTGACCAGAACCTTACTCTCATCTCCCATATAAAAAATTCTGCCAAATGCGCTCTCTTCACACTCCATCATTTAAAGAAAATGAAACCTTTCACTCCAGCAGATGACTTTGAATTAGTAGTCCAGTCGCTGGTCCTGTCCAAAATTGATTACGGGAACGCCATCCTCGCTGGAACTCCTAAAGCCCACCTCGTCCAAATCAAATCGGTTCTGAACCTTGCCGCTAGGCTCATTAGTGACCTTAAATGGTTTGACCATATCTCCCCGGACCTTAAAACCCTCAAATGGTTGCCCCTTGAAGGACAAGCCTCCTGCAAGGCAGCGTGCATTACGCACAAAGCCCTGCATCAATGCACACCGCAGTACCTCACAGATAAACTTCATAAAGCTGGCTGCTTAGATCACTGAGGAGCTCCAACACCCTCGCTCTTGTCCCTCCTCTACTTAACAAAAAATCCACAAAATGTTGCTCCTTTTCCGGGTATGTACCTAACATCTGGAATTCCCTCCCCAAAGATCTTTGCAGCAACCCCTCTTATGCTAGCTTCAAAAAAGACCTCAAACTTCTCCTGCTGAACAAATACTGGGGCCCTTAAATCTGCGTCTTGGCACTCAACCCACCCCTACCTCCGATTGTTCTCCTGCCCCTCCATCTTCCTTTGCCCACCAACTCCTCCCTCCAGCCTTTTCCTACATGACCTACCTATCCCTCCAAGTATTACCTAATCCTCCTCCCTCAGCCTCCTCGCATTCACTTACCCACCTCTTCTCAATGCTTTCCCTCCGACGCTAGGCTAATTCTCTCTGGACTTGTGGCTACCCTTTGTAACTCATGTGACGTAAATAATTAATTTACTCTCTTAATTTCTATGCAGGTAAGTACTTAATCAATAATAACTCAATCGGAATAAAAAAAGACAGAGTCCGTGGTGTTAGAGTTTCTTAGGGGTTTTATTCCTTAAAAAGGAATGGTCGTGACCAGGATATCATGTTCTGACCACCACAGGGGTGTCAGAAGGGATAGAGCAAACTTTATTGACATTACATAGCTTATATACTTAATTCACATCATAAGTAATGGTGCAAGAGGCGTAACAGCTGAGAGAAGACAAGATAACAGTATACACGTGGTACTAGTACGTAATCAAGAGGCGTGAACTAGGCGTGAACCAGAGGTGTGTGCTAGAAACGTCACTGATAGGTGACGCAAGTGGGTGGCACCAAGGGGTGGTGCTAACAGAATTGTTGCAATGTCAGCAGAAATCGGAAGCTTGGATGCGCGCGCAGCTGCATGACGTGTGATTGGAGGGGTGCAGGGGACTTGACATTTACACTGACGGAAAGAGACAGAAGTCTGGCATGTCAGATCAACTTGTACTTCTATCATATCTGATATCTGATGTTTAGGAACCATACTATCTGGGCAGAAAGGTCTCTAGGGCAGAAGCTATTCTATGCTAACTGTGGATGCGTGTATAAGCGCCTAAGTGTCTGCATGAGAAGCGTGGGGGCATGAGGCCTTCCATGGAAGCATGGTAACAGAGGCTATGAATTACTTGCATTGAGACAGGTCGGCCCTTTGGCTCTGCAGCTGGGGAGGATGTTTACTGGAGCTAGTAGGCAGGAATGCATTTTCGAGGAGCGGAACAGATAACTCGAAGGTTATAGTCAGTCTTGGCAGAAAGCAGGCTGAGCTGAGCGCGAGGGGCCGCGCTGAAAGTAAGTCAGAGTTCACGGGTACAGAGGTAGCCTGGGCAGAGGCTGTCAGAGTCAGGAGCCAAAAAAGAGGTTCGGTGGTAGAAATTCAGGGCCTATTCGGCCAGAGCAGGAAAACATGTAAAGTGTACTACAAAAAGACGGTGGCATAGCATACTTAGGAACGGACTATATAATCCATTCATGGTGGATCTGAAAGAGGACAAGTTAACGTTGGACGCAAATGTATTTGCGTCTTCATAGCTGGCACAGGAGGGAAGTTACATGCACTTTAAGCTGGTACATGGAGTCGGTGGGGTACGCGCTAGGGAACATAACATGACCAAAAATTTATATTTCCTCATTCCCTCCTTGTTCCCTACGGACCCTTCATGATATATCGATCCTCATGAATCGATCAGTTTGTTCTTGTAACATCATTTGTTCTTCTTTCTTTCGTTTACGTTTTGAGAGAAAACTGGAATGTTCAATACATGACGTGGCACACAGTCCACAAATCGCTGGCCCACACTGCAGGCACAGGCAGCAACTGAATACTAGGACTAGGCCAATGCCTAGGAAGGATAGGATCTTCCATCCCCAAGTTGTTAACGTTGTCCAGAACCAACCGGACCAAGTCCAGGTGCCTGGATTCTGATGTATCTGATTTGCAATTTTATGGAGACGGGTGATAGCTTGATATACAGATGGTGCGTTTTGTGGTATTTA
Organism: Lissotriton vulgaris; assembly: GCF_964263255.1. NCBI lineage: Eukaryota > Metazoa > Chordata > Amphibia > Caudata > Salamandridae > Lissotriton > Lissotriton vulgaris. The sequence continues at coordinate 1,037,929,972 of NC_141694.1, forward strand.
AACACAGCAACTTGACCCGATGACCTTACAGGCTCCACCTCTATCTGCCAGGATGACGTCAATAACAAGACGATTCTGAAGGACAACAACCCGCATGGCGGACTGCTCTTCTGTTAAGTTACCTAAGGCGGAGGCAGTTTCATTCACTACTGCTTCAAGTGTTCTAGTTAATCTGCGTATTAGTTTACTATTCTGGACAGGTCCTAGGAAGAAAAAGAATCCTTTATTAAAGTCGGTGTACTGTTCCCATGCCGTTTCTGTGTAGTCGACAAGTGGGATATCTCTTCTGGGTCTATTCTTTACTAGATTGGTGTTTCTATGGTAGTCAGGGGGAGCTAGGAAAACAGGTGGCAGAAGGAATGCAATGTAACAGGTACCATCCCAATCTGGAGGTAGACGTATGTATGCGGTATGACCACAAACAAAATAAGAATGACTAATAGCTTTAAAGGACGATTTTCCATGATCACTGAATTCGACCACAGTAGTGCATTTACTATGACCTAAGTGTACTGAACCTTTCTTCTTGATACATAGTTCACCAGTGACTGGCAATACTGACATAATGGGTAGAACTGGTGCAGCTTCGTATTCAACAGTGAGAATCATGAGGCTAATTGTATAATTACCTAATCCATACACTTCATTTTCTAGATCAGTTCCTATTCTAGTAGGGAGTCCCTCCTTATCTGGGTAACAGACGTCTAGCAGGACCAAGTTCAGATTTCCCCAAACCCAGCCCCCATCGAAAACAGCAATATCAGGATCCAAGGAGTTAATTATTTTAAACCATGCTCCGCAGGAGCCATTGTGAGTGAATGGGTACGGAAAGAGGGGCAGAGCTCCCTTGTAATTCTGGTAGGGAGGGAGTCGGCCACATATCCAGCAATTTGTAGCATTGTTAGTTTGATGAGAATGATGTAGCATACTAATGAACGTATTGTTGCGCAGCGCAAGTCTGTAGGAAAGCTCGTGTGGAGGTAATTCACTAAAAGTGTGTTCAGCAGATACATTATAGGCAGATTGATCACGCTTGAAAATAGGATAATAGATAGGTAAAACGATGCTGACAACAATAATTAAAATACTCAGAATAAACATGATTAATAGTGTCACTATACAGTGACTACGAAGTGATTTACAATATGTAAGTTTCTTTGCTTCTCTCTCTCTCTCTCTATCTCGATCTAGGGGATACATGTCAGAAACTATTTAACCGATTCACCTAGGGGAGGACTTAAACAATTAAACTGTCTGACTTGCTAGATCGGAGTTTCATACGATAATTTTCTTGAGGAGTTTTTTCTCGTTCAGATTCTGTAAAGTCTTTTTGTTCGACACAGTCTTTGGTGGGGGTGGACGAGTCTCGATCAGGTTTCAGTCCAGAGAATTTCTTCACATGACTCGTGTGAACCCACCCCTTTCTCCCTTCTATTTTCACGGCCGTCCTTGTTGTGAGAAGAACGGTCTTCGGGGACTTCCAGCGGGGCTCCAGCGGACTCTTTCTGTCGAAGTTGCGAACTAGCACAGTGTCGCCAGGACGGACGTCGTGCGGCTTTACATCAGTGTTGTCAGGGAAGGCTGCGGCAACCTGTGAACGACATCATTGGAGTGCAGACATCAAGGAGGCAAGGTAATCTGTCAACATATTACAATCAACATCAGTAATCTTTTTCGGAATGGGCGTCCCCCACATATTCGGTGGTCTGCCAAAGACCACCTCGTACGGGGATAGCCCTGATCTCGAATGGGCGACCATTCTCATGTAGAATAGTGCCACTGGCAGGGCGACTATCCAGTCGACCCCTTTCTCCTGACATATCTTGGCAAGGCGGATCTTTAGTGTCTGGTTATGCCTCTCTACAAGGCCTGCGGCTTCGGGATGTCGGACACAATGGAACTTCCACTGGTATCCCAGTAATAAAGAAACTTCTTTCATTAATGCAGATGAGAATGGCTGACCGTTATCTGAGTACACGACACGAGGCAAGCCGTATCGTGGGAAGAATTCACGAACCAGCTGCTTGGCAGTGGTCGGAGCAGTGTAATCTGGGACTGGGTATGCTTCGGTCCAGCGGGACAGAGCACAGACAACTACGAGAACATATTTAAATCCTCGACAACGGTCCATCTGGATATAATCCATCTGGAGGACTTCAAAAGGGTGATCGGGAGGATGAAATCCACCTTGCTCTACAGGGACACTTTTTCCTGGATTGAACTGACAACAGATCATGCAAGTACGCACTTTCTGTTTTGCGGCTGCTCGTAAGTGTTTATTATTCCAAAGATTTTGTAAACTGTCTAACATCGCTTTCTCTCCTAGGTGGGCTGGGCTATGTGCTGTATTTATCATGACTTGAACCATAGAGTCAGGGAGAAACCATGTAGATTTTCCCTTCGTCACCCAACCTTGATCTGTCTGGATCCCTCCTAGTTCAATCCATTTCTTTATTTCTTCTGGAGTAGCATGTGTCTGAATGTCGATAACATCTAGTGTGGGATCCCTGACTGTCATACAGTTTGTCGGATCTGTTGTCTTTATCGTATCAGTTGTCTGAGTGTGAGTCAGTGCTGTATGTTTTGCTGCCTGATCTGCCAGGTCGTTACCCTGGGAAACAGAATCTGTGACTTTAGTATGTGCTTTACACTTCATGACGGATATGGCTGAAGGCAAATGTATTGCTTCTAACAGTGCTTGAATGAGGGGACCGTGTTGAATCTTGGCACCATGGGAGGTCAGAAAACCTCGTTCTTGCCATAGCATGCCGAAGTCGTGTACAACTCCGAACGCATAACGGGAATCAGTGTATATGTTGACATTTCTGTTCTTGGCTAGAATACAGGCTCGGGTCAGAGCAATAAGCTCTGCCGCTTGAGCGGACAGTGTGTCAATACGATGTGTTTCTTTAACTTCAGTTTCAGTGGTCACGGCATACGCGGCCACTAATTCTCCTGTACTTGTTCTCATACATGAACCGTCCACATAAAGTGTCAGGTCTGGATTTGTCAATGGGACGTCTGTTAAATCTCGTCGGGGCTTTGTTACTGCATTAATGATCTCTATGCAATCATGTGGAGCTGGATCTGTCATAACTGTAGGTAACAGTGTTGCTGGGTTCAAGATACTGCAACGTCTGATTTCTATGTGTGGCTGGAATAGCGTTAATTCGTAACCTGTCAGTCGTGCTATAGTCAAGTGTTGAGTCTGGGTTCTGTTTAAAAGAACCTCTACGGAATGTGGAACTTGTACTGTTAACTGATGACCTAAAACAATTGAATCACTCTGTCTGATTGCTAGCGCTGTTGCTGCTACTGACTTTAAGCACGCAGGGAGTGCTTGTGCTACTGAATCCAATGTACTTGAAAAATAAGCGCAAGGCTTATGTGAACCTGCTTGATCTTGAGTGAGGACAGACAATGCTGTACCGTCACGTTCTGTAACAAAAAGTGTAAACGGTTTGTTGTAACATGGTGTCGCTAAAACTGGTGCTTGGCATAATGCTTTTTTTAATTCCTCAAAGGCTTGTGTATGTTCCTGAGTCCAAGGGAGGGCAATCGACGTTGCTGCCTCCTGCGTCGTTAACTGGATGAGTGGTTTAGCTAGAAATGCATATTGAGGAATCCATTGTCTGCAGTACGAGGTGAGGCCTATAAAGGCCCGCACTTCCTTTTGTGTCTGGGGTCGTGGCATATTTACAATTAACTGAATGCGATCGGGAGTGAGCTGTCTCCCCACTTTGGACAGCAAGTGACCCAAGTACACAACTTGCTGAACACAGAATTGTAGCTTCGAAGGAGACACCTTGTGTCCCTTGTCGGCCAGGAAATGTAAAACTGTCAATGATGCTTGTTCACATTCGGGCTCACTTCGTGCGGTGATCAGTAGATCATCGACGTATTGCAGTAAAGCGGTGTTAACTGGCATTTGAATACAATCTAGTTGTCTTTTCAGTGCTTGGCTATAGATGCTGGGGCTTTCTGTGAATCCTTGAGGTGCGCGGGAAAATTTAAAACTTCGTCCATTTAAACTGAATCCGAAGAGATATTGGCTCTCCGGATCAATAGGCACACTGAAGAAAGCGTTCTTGAGATCAATTACAGTAAAGAACGCTGCTTCTGAATCAATAGCAGTCAATAGGGAGGAGATATCGGGGACCACAGGGTACTGTGGTACAATGCATTTGTTTAGTTCTCGAAGATCAATCACCAGCCGATATACTGGCGGTGCATTGGGGTCTGTACGTTTAAGAATTGGAATGATAGGTGAATTACAGATATTGGAGTCGGTCTCTACGACCACTCCCTGGGCAATTAGCTCTTCAATAATTTTCAGTAAAGCCACTACAGCATCGGGTGGTAACTTGTATTGTCTGATTCTGGGTAGAACAACTCCTGTCTTCAGTGTAACACGGTATGGAGTGATATGCATACAACCTACGTCAGCTGGGCCTTTTGCCCATAGGTGATCTGGTACATTTTTCAATCTGACATCAAAATCTCGTAAAACATAATGACCCTTCAAATCCCGTAGAAAGAGTCTAACTCCCTCCGGGGAACAGCATATTATAGCTCCTAGAGCCTTCAGTGTTTTAATCCCTAACAGATTTTCTGGGCATGATTTCGTAAGTAACAAATCTGTAACTCGGGATAATGGGCCCACAGCCAATGGTACGGGTTCCGATACTTCATTTACAATAGGCTGTCCTGAAAAACCAAGGGAAACATTCTGTGAGCCTGAGAGGGGTGCCCCTGGGACTTCATTATGACTGATTGTAGTGCGGCTTGCCCCTGTGTCAATTAAAAACTTTCTGTCTTTTCCCAATACGTGACTGTGCACATAAGGACCTTCTTGATCTACAGGAATTTCAATAAGAGGCAAACCACCTTCCCTCTCTAGGCTGTTTCATGTATATCGGGGGTAATCTGGATATGCAGATTGGGCATACTGGTACATCTGTTGTGAAACTTGCTGAGTCGCGGCAATGGGCTGTGGCTGTGGTACTGCTACTGTCTGTGCTGTATGAGATGGAGCATGCATAGGCTGTGTATTCTGCATTGGCTGTACATTTTGTGAGGTCTGTTGCTGGACCTGATCGTGTCTAGGCGGATGCGGTCTTTCTTTAGTTTTTCCTGTTGATATGTTATGTTTCAGGACTGGGCATTCATGTACATAGTGACCTGGCTGTTTACAATAATTACATGTCCCTTTAACGGGAGCTGTAGTGTGATTTGTCTGGGCCCCACCTTTTCTTTGACCGTCGGCTGGGACCGTCTGAGCTACTAACATTTTCATCTTTGTGTCTTTCATACGTTTCTGTTCCTGATCTTGTTCTTCCCTAATTCTGTTCTGATGATATTGTAACATTTGTAACATCTGGGATGGCGTATTTGCCTGCCAAGTACTTTCAACTTTGTACACTCTATTTTTAACTAATGGTAGGGAATTCTCGACTAATTTTGATACAAAAAGGTGTGGATATGATTCGCTGCTAGGTTGTAGGCCACTATTTATAATGAAACATTTCTCGAATCTGGAATAGAAGTCACTAGTATCTTCATCTTGTTTCTGTTTACAGGACGAGATTGCGTCCCAATCTTCCTTTCTAGTTGTCAATAATCTTGGCAAAACCTGTACTATTAATCCGGGTAATGCTTTAGTCCTATCCCCAAGGCCTAACCCTGGGATCCGTTTGTTTTCTTCGTCTTCTATTTCTGCCCATGCTATCTTTGCCTCCCCCACCTCCCAATCTTTTTCCTTTAATTTCTCGTAAATGCCCGTGGGCAACAGTACTTTTAACATTTTCATAATATCATCATACGTGTAATCCCCCATGAGTAACATGTCTTTGAGTTCTCTGTGAAAACCTGCAGGGTCTTTATCGTGACATGGCATTTCTTCATTTCTAACAGTTCTAACTTAGTCAGTGGTGTGTGAACATACACACGCTTCAGGACTTGATCCGCACCCATAACTGGGTGTACTTCTCGTAAGGGGTTCTGACTTTCAATGCCACTACCACATTGCATGTGGTACATTTTTCTTTCTGGAGGCGGGGGGGAACATATTCAGAGCTTATGAAGGTGTTATATTTATGTCGTTGTTCTAGAATTATTTGTATTAACTTGGTGCTGAAACCTCTCCATCTATCCATGAGTAGGGCTTCTAATGTTTCGTGTAAGGGACCTGGGTCGGAATGGTGGTTTCTGTACCTGATGAGGAGGTGTTGAATCATGTATACACCTGCTATTTTCTGCTCGTCTGGGGAAAGGTTCAAGAATGTCTGTGCTAATGTATCATCATGATATATGTCTGGGTTTTCGGCCCATAACACGGCTGACCGGGCTAGTTCCTGTTCATCCATAGAATTGAGTACATGGTACCCCACTCGGTCTCGAAGCCTTTTATCAGTTTCCTGGAACTGATGTTCAGAAGAATCCGGGTTTGTTAAAGCAGAGAGGAAAACTCTCTTGTTTTCCGGACGGATGCCTTTCCTAAGGTACTTTCCCTTACCTACATATGCTATAGTATCTGTAGTCCTTCCTTGTTCTGTAAGTTCTTCTTCCTCCTCGGAGGAAGCTTTGTCATTCCCTTTCTGGTGTGCCGTTATCACTGCCCTTCTAATTTTCTGGTACATACTGGCTATGCAGGCCCCCCTGTCATGTTTTCCTTCGGCTATATTTTGACCCCACTTTGTTAGTGCATCTAATTCACTTTGATCTGTCTCAGGCCGGTCTCGTTCCCTTATTAGACAATTTATGAAAAATCGTAATATCTGTGCTTGAATGTCAACTTTCTGTTTATCCATGGCATCCTTGACACTGTCAGGGTCTTTCCCTGTCTGAACAAACTCATATATTCTATCTAGCCGTTCCTTCATTCCTACATAGCATAGCAAGATATCAGTGGCAGATCTTAATCGTAGTGATGCCAATATCATTAGATCTTTTTTTCCGGGTACTGGATCATATCTACAAACTGACATGTTTTCCTTTAATGCGTCAAGGCGGGGGGACTGGAACGTGAAAGGACTCTGCGTGTCCCTTAAATTGAATCTGTTCGTTAATGGCGGGGTCCGAGGACCCGCAGTCGCACCTCCTGAGGCGGATGCTTGGGCATTATCTCCCTGCGGAGTCTGGATCTGAACTTGAATTTGTCGTTTAGTAGGATCAGGTAGGACTTGTTTCGGCAGGTCAATCTTGGGTGCGGGAAGTGGCGGAGCTGGCGGAACAGGGGAGGTCTGTCGCGGTACTGGCGGAACATGATCTGGGGGCGTAGTGCCACCCCCATCCCTGTCAGTAGGCAGGGCACGAACAGGCAGATTGGTGTAAGCTGGTGCTACATCCTCTAGATAAGAATTTAAGAATATGTCTTTAGTAGTCTTATGCATTACTTTCGTTGGAACTAATGGTGGCGGTAAGTTTTTCGGTATTTCTGATAGGCCTTCAGATGTGCCCTCGGCCGCGAGATACATTCCGTTTACAAGATTGTTCCGGGCACGGTCTATTTGTTCTGTTTTTACTCGGATCCCTTCAATAACTAATTCATTTTCTTGGGCCTTTTCTGATTCTTTAAGTCTGTCTTCTCTACGGAGTGCTTTCTCAGCACGCTTATCTGATTCCTTACGCCAGAACTCTATGGCGTCTTTCTGAGATTGTCTAGCTTTCTTTTTCCATAATACTTCTTCTACCTTCATGATGCACTCGGCATCCCATGTTCCAGTAACAGGCCATCTGTGTCTTTCGTCTAGGTGCTTGGTGTAATCGGCCCATAAATCTAGATATAATATGGCATCTATGCCATGTTTGTGGTACATAAAGTTACCTGGAGTGTCCCTAGGGGGAATAGGAATTTCTTCCTCCAGTATCCCTTTCCTAGTTCCTATCTGTTTTAACTTGTTGAAAAACGGCATTTTGCTTACTTATTACTGAATGCTCAATCCTTATTCCTTAATACTCTTGACAGCTAGTTTATACGAGAAACACAGAAATACACATTTAAACAGTCACATTCATACCACGACATTAATCACATAAGAACATTTAAGACATAGATGACTACCCCCCTATACTGGATGTACTGCTCAACAGTACAGATACACTGGTGTAATAGTGCAAAAATTCGGAATACTAGATATACTGCTAAACAGTACAGATACACTGCCTAAAAACAGTGCAGACCGGACTTGCGTACCCAAACCCGTCTAGATACGACCCAGCAATGGTACTCACCGGGAAGCACGGAAACAGAAGGCCTCGGAAAACTCGACTGGACTCGACTCGGTACTTCGGAAAACTTCGGAGAACTTCGGAAAACCTCGGAAAACCTGGTGGGCCTCTTGACACCTCGGACCTTGCTTCTTTCGACTAGGCTCTGGTCGGGATCCTCCGCACTCCTCACCGCCTCGTCTGGGCACTGATCGCAGTCTTCGTCACCTCCTTGGGTCAGAGGGAGATGCAGGAAATCCTGCCGGTACGCGTAGGTTCCGTCTAACTGACGGCAGGGGACAGAGCTTGCAATGCGCCAACCGGCGCGTGAGGTGGGGGAGGGGTCCCTATTCGGGCGCCAAAATGACGTAAATAATTAATTTACTCTCTTAATTTCTATGCAGGTAAGTACTTAATCAATAATAACTCAATCGGAATAAAAAAAGACAGAGTCCGTGGTGTTAGAGTTTCTTAGGGGTTTTATTCCTTAAAAAGGAATGGTCGTGACCAGGATATCATGTTCTGACCACCACAGGGGTGTCAGAAGGGATAGAGCAAACTTTATTGACATTACATAGCTTATATACTTAATTCACATCATAAGTAATGGTGCAAGAGGCGTAACAGCTGAGAGAAGACAAGATAACAGTATACACGTGGTACTAGTACGTAATCAAGAGGCGTGAACTAGGCGTGAACCAGAGGTGTGTGCTAGAAACGTCACTGATAGGTGACGCAAGTGGGTGGCACCAAGGGGTGGTGCTAACAGAATTGTTGCAATGTCAGCAGAAATCGGAAGCTTGGATGCGCGCGCAGCTGCATGACGTGTGATTGGAGGGGTGCAGGGGACTTGACATTTACACTGACGGAAAGAGACAGAAGTCTGGCATGTCAGATCAACTTGTACTTCTATCATATCTGATATCTGATGTTTAGGAACCATACTATCTGGGCAGAAAGGTCTCTAGGGCAGAAGCTATTCTATGCTAACTGTGGATGCGTGTATAAGCGCCTAAGTGTCTGCATGAGAAGCGTGGGGGCATGAGGCCTTCCATGGAAGCATGGTAACAGAGGCTATGAATTACTTGCATTGAGACAGGTCGGCCCTTTGGCTCTGCAGCTGGGGAGGATGTTTACTGGAGCTAGTAGGCAGGAATGCATTTTCGAGGAGCGGAACAGATAACTCGAAGGTTATAGTCAGTCTTGGCAGAAAGCAGGCTGAGCTGAGCGCGAGGGGCCGCGCTGAAAGTAAGTCAGAGCCTGGGCAGAGGCTGTCAGAGTCAGGAGCCAAAAAAGAGGTTCGGTGGTAGAAATTCAGGGCCTATTCGGCGAGAGCAGGAAAACATGTAAAGTGTACTACAAAAAGACGGTGGCATAGCATACTTAGGAACGGACTATATAATCCATTCATGGTGGATCTGAAAGAGGACAAGTTAACGTTGGACGCAAATGTATTTGCGTCTTCATAGCTGGCACAGGAGGGAAGTTACATGCACTTTAAGCTGGTACATGGAGTCGGTGGGGTACGCGCTAGGGAACATAACATGACCAAAAATTTATATTTCCTCACATGGACTATGATGGTGTTAAACTAGAGCTGTTTTTTGACCTTTTTGTTGGACTTTGAACACTACCTCATTGTTATCCTATTACATTCAATTTATTTATCTATGTATAGCTGCCTAAAATTACCTTAACATTCCCCCTCCCTTGCCTCACCCCAATCCCATACCCCTTCCCCTCTTTTACTTCCCCTCCTTCTCTCTCTAGCCTAATCTCTCTTGATTATCTTTAACCCTTTGACAATTTGTTTGTTTAAATTGTGTAACATTTAAATTGCTTTCTACCGTTCTGTATTGGGTTCTGGATACTACCTCATTGTAAATTTTGTCTATACTGCAATGAAACAATGGAAAAAAACTTGTGTAACGGCTCTGATAACCCCGGGACCAGCCAGCGCTATATAAAACATGTTAAACAAATAAATGAATAAAAAAGTAATCTATACTAGCAAATGACCGGTGTGGGGAAGAAAAGTAAGTATAGCCTGGCAGAGTAGAGTTTAAGTTAGCCCAGGCATCACTAAGCCCATGAGTTTGAACTAAGTTAACTATTGCTTGATATACTCGGGGCTTCTTCCTGCATAAGTCCATTCATCATCTGCTTTCTAATTACAGGGCAGGTTGATAGTAAGGTCGCCACAGATAATAATTGGAGAAGGTCAATGCCAAGCTCCCATGTAATCCAGTTAATGATCCCTGGGTCGTCTGCGTTGCTCCCATAAATTGAGCATAAGGTAAAAGGGAGATTAGGTGGCAGGTGGCACTCTGCGATTACCCATCTTCCCAATGAGTCAGATTTCACGCAGAGGTATTTTAAAGGTAGTCTTCTTTCAGCCATGACCCCTATGCCTTTTATTTTCGTACCCTGTGTAGTACCCCCTATAGTTTTGAACCCCAGTGAATTCAATAAGGGCTTTTGCGAGCCTTCTATTTGTGTTTCCTGGAGGCTGACAATATCGGCCTCCAACAAACGTAAGCCTTGTGCTACTTTTTGTCTCTTTGTAGCTTCATTCAACCGACATATGTTCACTGAAACAAATCTAAGAGTATTTATCTTAGTCGTTTGAGCATTTTAAGGATTTTAAACCAAAAAATTCTTGTTCCCTTAAATACGCTACACTTTGTGAGCTTATTTACTTTACCAAGTGTTTTAACAAGTGATTGTATGTAGAAAAAAGTGTCCTCAATTCAGCCATTTCATTGCGATTTCCCGGCCTCCCCACCCCAACTCTCAGCCCCTCTCATTGAGCAATCAGGAATAACCTGAGTGATGGCAGTCAGAAGTAAGTCTCCGCCACTAGACTACGCCTTAGAGAGTTTAAGTAAGCCTTCGGCTATGTCTAACCACACCTTATATAAAAACATTTAGATAGGTGTGCCTTGATTCTTGATAGAGCTAATCAACGAAAAGGGAGCACATAATGATAAAGAGAAAGAAAGAAGAGATCCTCGCCCCTCCCTCCTTTAGCCCCTACCAAAAAGCAGGAAGATAATCTCCTAATGGTTAACTTGAGTCCTTCTTAGACTTGATTTCTCACAGGTATTCACCAGCCTCAATCTCGGACAAAAAGATTTTAGAAGCCCCATTAAAAATAACTTTGAGTCTTGCAGGGTTCATTAAATACACTTGAGCTCCAATCTGTTAGGACGGGGAGATTAGCTGACACAAGCGCCATCTTCGTTCTACCGTTAACCCATTGGACCCCTTCTGGGAGTTAGGCCAGGCCTGATCGTATACAAGTTGCCTAAGAAGAAAGTTTCCAAAGTACACCAGGAACGCCCTTGGTTGTCCACCAGATGAGCTGCTGCCGTCACGTTGTCGTCTAAGATTAAAAGGGAAGCGATGGGCCTTTTATACCTCATGGTCCCAGGCCCATCATGGTTGATCAGGAAAGGATTCATGTAGAAGTTTAACTATGTAACGCCTAGGATCTTCTACCCTCCTTTCCTTCTGGGATTCCAAGCAGACGAAGGTTGTTTCTGCATTGTCGATTTTCTTGTTCCTCCATTTTTGTCATTAGATCAAGCAAACAGGTGGTTGTGGAGTCGCTCTCATTTTTAACGGAGGAGACCTCTGTTTCCAAACACTTGGTGCGCTCTTCAACCATGGTGACACGGTCACTTATGTCAGTGCAGATTTTATTCAGTCTTTTCATGCCCCCCTTGTAGTTTATTAGCAGCCCCTTTTGCTGAGCGGTTATCTGCCCGAGCATCTTCTTGGATTCTTTTATAGAGGCTAGGATCGAAGCTAGTGAGGGTTCGGTATTGTCTTCCGATGCGCTCTTTGTGTTTTCCCACAGCGTTGTGTGAGAGTCTTCTTCTCCAAGAGGGTAGGACATCTGTGAGTCTGAATAGTCCCACTTGAGCTGGCTGCGTCTTTCAGCCCTGCTTCTTGCCTTCCTGGGGTGTTGTACTGTTCCTGTGTCCTTAAGAGACTCCTCACTATTGTCTTCGTTTGTGTTAATCCCACCCTCGTCAGAGGACGTCCCAGTGCAATCCGATACCGAATAAAGAATTTCAGTACCCTTCTCCGGTGTCCATGGGACATGAGGGCCAGAGGCGGCTTCTAGACCCTGTATATCATTATCAATACCGGCTTCAGGATTTTAGAAGTATTCTCCAGTTTACTTGTCGTGGGGTCGGGATCACCTCCTATTTTTTGGGCTACAGGAACTAAAGATAGCAAGTTTCCCTAAGCAGTCGGTCCCCCAACATCCCCTTCTACATGAAGACAGGGAGAAGCGGTCGAGTTGTCAACCGTTTCTTGCAGACCACTTGTTGTCCCCATGTCAGCTTGTTGTGCCATTGCAGGGTTTCCCTTGGCTGAGAACATTCCTTGCTGAGTGATCAGCATAACTGGCTCATCAGTTAGTGAGTCCACGGGGGCACTCTCGGGGGGAGATGTGTGAAGTGCAGGGTTAGTCTTAGAGTCTGTGGCAGGAAGTGCCCCCTTAGCCCCAGAAAATAGCTTATCGACTGAAGGCTGGGAACCAACTAAGTCCTTATGTACCCCCCCTCCCCCGTGCCTCCTTACCGTTTTTTGTTAGCCCTGACCTTGCGCTTGATTTTGGGCACGTTCTCTCCTAGCCCAGTGTCTCAGGTATCAGCGTTGGCAGTAGCTGCTCTTGTCTTGCTGGTTTTCCCCGTCTTAGCTCCCCTGGTTGACATGGTCCTAGACCAGCGCCAATGCCGCTGATCTCTCTCAAGGACACTGATCTCAAGGTTTTGGAGGGCTGGAGCGAGTACTAGTGAAGCAGCACACCACACAATCCAGAAAAAAGCAGCGTCCGAAGCCCCCAACGCACTTGTGCAGGCACTGGCAAAGTCTTTTGAATTTACCGCATCCGCGATAAACAATTCAATAACAGCTGACTGAGGGCATAAACCGATCATCTGCAGTCTCCTCACTTTCAGCATCTGCATCGAATCGCAGGGCGCCTAGCCGATGATCAATGTGGCTGGCGTGTGCAGCCGAGCAGCGTACATTTCACTCTGATTCCATCTTGCTTGTGAGAAGTTGGCCTGATATGTGATGTTTCCAATTCTGGAACCACCTTGTATCAGTCCAAAAAATCCCTTATGGTGTCTGGTTGTAAGTCAACCTTATTAGACAAGCTATCCTAGTGGTAGCATAGACTAAGCAGCCTTAAAGGCTAAACTCAAGAGGTTGTGTTAAGCGAGCTGTTTTACCAATCACAATACTGTAATACCAAATGAAAGGACACCACACAAGTTATATATAAAAATATATGTATTTATTTCTAAAATAATCCTCTGTACTCTTTATGAGTGCAGAGGCACAAGGGTTAAAACAAAAGCACAGTTAAACATATGAAAGTTTCACAATTATGGATGAGGCCGGAGGGCCACGCAAACCATATATTAAAAAAGTGGTATAAAAGATACCAATCGAACAGTGGTTAGGCCTAGGGCCTAGGGAATCGCTGGGAGCAGTCAGGACTAGCAATGCTGAAGTCAGGAAAAGCCAGCGGGATTCGGGTGCAGCGCTTAAAGCACACGCACGCACCAATGCAAAGTCTATGGTGCGTAAAAGTTATAAAGTTATAGTTTAAGGAGACTTCCGCTTAACCTAGCAGGATGAAACTTTAGACACATACACTAGAGGTGTGTACCAGCGTGGGAACACCGGCGTTCATGAGTTACCTCACCCACAGGAAGCGGGTGCACAGGTGCGAAGTAGTGTCGGGTTTTGCTACGCTGGTTGATGGTGCTTGGAGCTGAAGATGCTGCAGGCGTCGTGAAGGAGAAGAGTCCGGTGTGATCCAAGGGTGGATCGGAGTTGTAGAGTACCTGAAAGCAGAGGGGAGAGAGTCTGGGTCACTCAGCAGTGACCAGGGTGGAACCAGGACGGAACCAGGCAATGTTGGGCGCAATCAGGTGGTTGTTGAGGAGCTTCTCTCAGCTGTCACGTGGGCTCTAGGGCACCTGGGACGTTCAGGAGCAGATCATAATCTGTCCAGAAAAGACTCTCACTGACGGCGGTGTCGGCTTCAGGATTGGAGCAAACAACACTTGGCAAAAGCAATCCAAGCAGGACTGAAAGATTGATTTTTACTCAGACCGAGAGGGTCAGAGCGGGTGCTCCTTTGCAGAGGAGCAAGTGCAAGTCTGGACCAACCATAATCACAAGTTAGATTTTGTAGTTTGTCGTCACAGGGGCCACAAGCCAACGGGCAAGTGACCGGGCCAACGCATTGAGCCAAAAGATGCAGAAGGGCCCCACGCAGCACTCGGTGAGTGTAGAGGGGTGAGCTTTGGTGCAAGAGTGGCTCAGGGCTAGGGCTTCTCAAACCCCGATGTACAGCTTTGAGGGTCACTCTTGGGCTGCACGGTCAGCATCTCATGGTTTCTCCAAGATGGTGGGCCCAATGCTTCTGGTCGCCTCCATGGGTCTCAGCTCTGCAGGGACTGTGGATCGGGCTGTTTCAAGGCAGTCACGCTTGGTCTTGTCAGTCTCTGTTGCACGAGTTCCGGCGGGAACTGCAACAAAGCAAATGTTGAGGTGCTGGATGGTTCCTGTTTGCACAGGGTGGTCACTCCTTGACCACAAGGGAGATTTGTCAGTCTTCTACGTCGAGTAGGATGTCGAAGGGTCCAGAGTTTTGTTTCTTGTGTTTCATCAGGATAATCTGAGTGCGTTGGCACTGCTCCCATTCTTATACCAATCTAGGGGGCTGGATTACCTGCTAGGTCCCCTCCTATGGGTGGGATCCAGGAAGGGGGTGGTTACACTCCTTTCCCTTTGTCCAGGTCGTGCTGGGACTGGGGCTGGTGTGCCCCAGAACCGGTTTGACCGGATTATGCAAGGGGAAGCCTTGTGCTCCCCAGGCTGTGTCTGGTTTCTTTCAAACCTCCCTGCTACAATCCACTATCTCCTGTCTGGGGTGGTGTGACACCTCCCCGCGACAGGAAATCCTTTGTCCAGGCCTCCTGTGCTCAGTTTCGGTCGGCAGCAGGAGGTCAGACTCGTGTCTGTGGCAGAAGCGTCCATTTTGTGATGCTGAGGCTCTTTTAAAATCAACCGCGTTTCAGTAAAGTAACATGTCTTCTCCCTCTAGAAGGGTGGAATGCTATCCCCGTTGACAGGACTGTCGAGGGGATAGTATTCCAAATCGCATGACACCTTACACAACATGTTTTGATAAAGCCAAACCAAAGTTGTCATATAACCGCGAGGATTATAATGCACTTAATAGTATATGGTATGGCATTATCCCAGAACAGCTTAGGGAGAGGTTCCCGACAGCTGCAGACAGGCTCAGCTCATGCTCGAGCTCCATCTCAAATTAAACCATGCACTCTGCCGCCAGGATTGATAAGGCCTTCCATAGGAGTGACTCACAGGTTTATATGTGTCCAGATATAGGTTTAGATGTAGGTATACCATATCTAAGCAAGGGGTGATTACACCCACTTGCCCCAGCTGAGTGATCAGCCAGTTGTGTCAATTTAAGAACCAGCCAGGGGTGGCAAAAGCTATGCTGCAGCCCCTGGTAGGCCTTGGTGGCTCCTATGCCCTGAGCACCTATAGTGCATGGTACAGGGGCTGACAAGGAGTCCAGTTCCAATTGTGTTATGTACCTATAGTACATGTATGTGAATTTAGAGAGAGAACAGCAGGCTGGGGGTCTGATTAGCAGGCCCACAGCCTCATTAAGTCGAAAACCAGTGAAGCAAAAAGCAAAAATTGGGGTGACCATAGGATAGCAGAACCTACTCTCCTACATTGTTCGATAAATCAATCCCCTCCAAGTCAGGTGCCACATCTCTGGGTATGTGTGCTACCTCCTCAGCACTCCATAATACAATTTTTCTGACACAAGAGGGAGATATCCCTAAGCTCTGGCTTTCAACTCAAACTCCCTGATCATTCTCTCATGCTCAGAATGCATTCTCTTTTCCTCTAAGGCTAACTTCTTCATTTCTAATTCCATCTCAATCTCTATTTTCTTGCTCTCTATGTCTTTCTGACGGTCTATTTTGAGCCTGGCTAGCTCCAACTCGTGCACTCTTTCCCGCTCTCTGTCCTCCAGCTCTCCTGGGGACAGACCCTTGAAAGAAATACTGCTGCCCACCCCGGAAGATACTTCCTCCCCAATTGGGACCACTGGCCCCTCAAGCTGCTTATCTAAATTCTCTGCCTCCACCACTGGCTCCTCAGGATCCTCACTGGCATTCCTAGATTCCAACCAGGCCCTCAGCGCCTTTTGGTATCCCTCTTTCCTGGTGAGGCCTTTCACAGAGATTTTAAATTTCCTGCACAAAGCTTTGATATTAGACACTGTGTAAGTATCAATTCTCTCTTCTTCCAATACGATGTCTACAGATGCTATGGATGCTGACTTGCTCATGGTAGAAAAGATTGGAAGTTCTCAGGAATCAAAAATAGTAAAGAAGTTCAAGGAAAAATTCTACAAAAATGTATGCGGTTGCGCTATGGTCTGCACTCACTAGTAGTGTACACCAATCACTGTACATGAATCACAAATACAAGTCCAAATCCTCACAGTTGACCACCAATGTTAGATTTGGGGGTCTCTAGTCGGCAGAGATAGGTACCTTTGACCAAATTGGGACCCTTGTATCTAATCATGGTAAGGGGCTACACTCCTAAAATAACCCCTGCTCACCCCCTTGGTAGCTTGGCACGAGCAGGCAGGCTTATCTCAGAGGCACTGTGTAAAGCATTTGTGAACACATACAGTAATACAATGACAACACTACAGATGGACACCACACCGGTTGTATTACAAAAAATAAGTATGGACTTAACAAAAGACCAAACGACAAAAATCCACAATACTGTAAGATATGCTTAAAAATAGGTTGTTCACTTAAAATCAGTCTCTAGTAACTTATAGCTCCAACATGAGTTATCTCAATGTCGTGACAGGAAAAATCCCAAAGTATGGCACCGACTGCAAGGTGCGCGAAGTCGGGCCCGGAGTCAAGCAAACCCCCAAACAACAGTACGTTGGAAAGCGATGAAAAACAAAGACAGCTCAGGGTGTCGGGGAGGTGCGGCTTTGTTGGTGCTGTGTGGCGTCTGTTCCTTACGACCCCAGGAGAGGTGTAGACTCAGTTCCTTACTGCAATGGAGGTAAGGTGACAGTTCCTTACTGCGTCAGGGAGGTGATGTCACAATGGCACCGAAACCACGGTTCCTTATGATGTCGTGCTGCTGATGAATTCTCAGTCTGAATTCTCAGTCACCCACGTCGAGGATCGGCACCGCGATGTTGATGTCAGCTTCAGAGTTGATGCGGCCCAACAGCAGGCTTCGGGACCACGGCGGCCGACGGCGGCTCTACGGCACAAGTCGGAACAGTGCTCATGACTTCAGGCAGGTTACGGAGTCACTCGCTGGCGTCGATGTGGCATGCCGGCCGACGGCGGCTCTACGGTGCAAGTCAGAGCAACGCTCACGGCTTTGGTGCAGAAGACGGCGTAGCTCGCTGGCGTCGGTGTTGCAATGTTTTTCTCCTTTCTTTGCCAATGAAGCAACCACTGCAGGCCAACTCCAACAACACAGAGCATAGGGGTAGTCTCCTCCTTCAATTTCCCGGTTCTTCTCCTCAGCAAAGGTTTGTCGTGATTCCCAGATGTGATCTAAAGTTCTGGGGTCTGGGTCCCCTCTTTTATACACCAAAATACTTTGTCTCTGAAGGTAGAGAGCATCTGTGCCTAGTCCAAACACGTTCTGTGTAGTCCTGGAGCACTTTGTTTACAGGACTCCTTCTCTTCCTTTGACAGTGTAGGCCAGAGACATCAGATGCACCACTTGAGGTGGACCCAGCATTGTGGAAGGCAGGCATAGCCCTATTCAGGTCCAAGTTGCTCTCCTCCCACCACTCTATATACAGGTGGGTCTAATCAGCTCTGTGCTGACTCACTCTGTCTCTTGGAATCCCCCGGCCCCTGTCACTCACAAATCAGACAAGGAATACACACCTAGCAGAGGAAGGCTTGGACAGTTAGGCAAGAAAATACCTACTTTCTAAAAGTGGTATTTTCAAACACAGAAAGTTAAAACTAACTTCA
Organism: Lissotriton vulgaris; assembly: GCF_964263255.1. NCBI lineage: Eukaryota > Metazoa > Chordata > Amphibia > Caudata > Salamandridae > Lissotriton > Lissotriton vulgaris. The sequence goes on from NC_141694.1 coordinate 1,037,948,304, forward strand.
CTAAAAGATGTATTTTAACATTCTGAGTTCAGGCATACTAAACTCAAATGTACAACTAGTTCCCTGAGTCAATTAGGATTATAAGATGTTACAATCAAACTGCCCATTCTGGCTTATGGGGAACAGGCAGCCTTGCAATAGTGAAAAAAGAAACTGGCTGTAAGTTACTATCAGGACATGCCGCACCTACAATGCTCCCTGCCCTTATCTTAGGGTTGACTGATATGTATAAAAAGGAAGTTTGAGGGACTGGCAAGTGGGTGCTTGCCAAGTCAACATGGCAGTACCAGACTGCACACAGACTCTGCAATGACAGGCCTGAGACACACTTTACAAGCTGCTCCGGTGGTTAGCACAATCAGTGCTGCTAGCCCACCGGCAGCATTTGATTTACCATCACTGGGCACACGCAGTGCACTGTACTAGGGTCTGACAAGTAAACCAAATAGGCCAATCAAGGAGTCACTAATCCATGCATCAATTTACCATAGAGAGCAAATGCACTTTAGCACTGATCAGCAGTGGAAATATGCAGAGAGTCATAAAACAGCCAACAGCGGGTCAGAAAAATTACAGGAGGAAGGCAAAACGTTCAGGGATGACCATGTAAAAAGGGCCAAGTCCAAAAATCTCCTTTACACTTTCAAGGGCATTCTCAAACATGACAACTTCAGGAACCTACCTAGCTCGACCTGCTATAAACATATGTTTCATCTTTGTTAGGACAGTTTCCTTAGCTTTATGATTTGCAAAAGCATTTACGATCCACATGTCATTATTAACCTTCCTGTGGGAACACATTTAATAATAGCCAATTTCTTGGGGAGTGCTATAGCGGACAAAAGCCTCTATATGTGGTGCCCATGCTGAATCTTAGTACCATGGGAAGTAAGGAACCTCTCTGCCCAGAGTCACCCAAAATTATGCGTGACCCCAAAGGCATACTGGCTGTCAGTATAGATATTGACAACCAGTCCCTCACTCAATTTGCAAGCTCAAATAAGAGTAGCGAGCTCAGCAGCTTGAGCCAACAGATAGGGGACCTCTGATGTCAATACCACTTTACGTAACATGGTGACAGCATAAGCTGCCATTGTGGTACCATCTAGTAATTTAAAACAAGAGCCATCAACATATAGTTCTCCTTGGGGGTCAGATAAGGGAACATCAGTCAGTTCTACCCGTCCCTTCATCTCTTCTTCTGTCCAAAAGACACAGTCATGTTTATCGACTGCATCATTTTCAGAAGGGAGGGGTAGTAGCGTGGCTGGATTAAGAGTGGTACATCTTTTAATTGTAATATGCTTATAAAAGAGGGTCAATTCATAGCCGGTGAGACTTGTACTGGTGAGGTGCTGTGTCTTTGTCTTATTCAAAGGTGTATCCACAGCATGTGGTACCATAACTGTGAGGTCACTACAAGCACAAGCCCAGCTGATTTCCTGATTAAAGTGGCCACAGTTGCAAATGCTTTCAGACTGAGTGGATCAAACACAGCAGAGAAATAAGCACATGGCAGTTGCTTATCCCCAATTGTGTTAGGACAGAAAGTGCACAGCCAGCCATCTCATGGACATAGCGCACAAAAGGCTTGCCGTAGTTAGGAATACCAAGCACTAGAGCTGAAAAAAATGCAGTTTTCAATTGCTCAAAAGACTGCTGATCTTCGTGCGTCCAAGGCAAAGGCTCATCCACTTCTTTTGTTGTTAATCCAAGCAAAGGTTTAATTAGCAGCAAATAATTTTTCACTGACGACAGTAGGAAGTTATACCTATTAAAGAGCGCACATCTTTTATAGGTATAACTTTTTACTGTCGTCTTGAGCTTGTGGAATGGGCATTTTAACAATGGTACTCATATGCTCAGGGGCCAACCTCCTACTCTCCTTCGACAGTAGGTGACCTATATAGGTGACCTCCTGTCGACAATACTGAAATTTGGAAAGGGAAACCTTATGCCCATGATGGGCCAAATGCAACAACAATTTGACTGTACTATCTGTGCTACCCTGCTTGCTCCGTATCAGAAGCAATAAAGAGATCATCAACATACTGTACTAATGCATTACCTGGAGGAAGCAGCAGTGAATCCAGTTGACCCTTCAATGTTTGATTATAAATACTAGGAGTCTCCGTATAGACCTGAGGAGTGCAACAGAATCTAAAACTCCCACCAGCCGGTATGAACACAAACAACTATCTACTGTCCGGATGAAAAGGAATGCTAAATAAAACATTTTTCAAATCAATAACAAAAGAATTTTTCTGTAGAAGGAATCGTCATCAAAAGCGTGGTAATGTCAGGAAACTGCAGAACCACTATTTTATTAACCTCGCGCAGATCAATTACAAAACGATAAACATCATCAGATTCCTCAGAGGAGGCTGAGGGTGCCCTTTTAAGAATCAGAAGAATAAGGCTATTACAGATATTGCTAGACATTTCCTCAACTACTCCCTTTTGTATCAAATCCTGTTTAATCTGAAGAAGAGGCTGTTCACCTGCCTGCGGTATCTTATACTGAAGAATGAAAGGCAAAACAGCATTCTCTTTAACTTGTATAGTATAGAAACTGGTGGTTTGTGTAACATCCCTACATCTGTGTCACTTGTAGCTCATAGAGTGGGTGGGATATCAGCAAATTCAGCTGAAGGGGTGCATCCTGAGACAAGCACTGTTTAGTACTCACATCCAGACACATAGTGATATAAACACCCACAGGAGAGCAATAGATAGTAGCGTGCAACTTCTTCAGCAAATCCAAACCCATCAAATTCTCACCCCAGTTCGAGGTCAACAAAAACGGAGATTCCACAGTAAAAGGACCAATGGTTAATTCAAGGGGGCGGGAAATGGGGCTTACAACCATAGCAGCTGAGAAACCTACCGAAACATTATTCTGGCCAGACAGGGCTGCCCCAGAGACCATATGTCGAGAAACAGAACTTTGTCGCAACTGTGTCCACCAAAAATGCCTTAGTCAAGCCTTGCAAATCTGCTGTGACATAGGGACCACTTTGATCTACAGGTATCTGAACTGGTCCCTCTTCCTGTCCCTGGCTGTCCTGTCTATAGGACATACCTATTACCTCATCCATATCGTAATCATCATGATAATACTGGCCATCATGAGGATCATCAAAGTAATTATTATCAGCACGCCCCTGTGAAACCATAGCATTCTGAGCTCTCTCTGTCCCACAACCTTTCTCACCAGAACAGAGCCCTCTAGGAGCTGCAACTTTTTGTAAACGCACACGGCACTGGCTATGCCAATGACCTTCCTCCTTACAATACGCACACTGATCTGGTCCTAAGGGTATCATTGAAGGCTGTCTGCTTGTACGTAGAAGCTGTCTGAGAGGACCACCTTGTCTCCAACTATTCCCCCTAAATGCTTGCTGCAACAACACCTTCATTTTTAGGTCTCACGTGGCGTGGGGTGCGCACATGCGCACTCGAGCTTTTGAGTTTTAATGACTCTGAGTAGTGAGGGTTAACCCCGCCACTGTTCTCCATTGGCTGGCCTCCTAAATGGAAGCCAGCCATTGGAGAAGAGGTCTCAGTGACATCATTCTCTCGCTCTAAGCCCCGTCTTTTTCGGATTGGGGGCGTGTATTTTAGTTTTGTTCTACCCTCTTCTCTATTGGCTGGAACAGTCAAAAACACGCCCCCAGTCTGAAAAGGACGTGGCATACAGACAGTGTGAGCCATCCTCCCTGCCGTCTCTGCCCTTCCACTGGCTGAGCCCGGCCCAGGGGAGGGGGCGGGGGACGCCCCCTCTTATCCCTATTGTGGCTTTTGCATCTTCAATGACCAGGAAGAGGGTCACGTCGAGGTTTACTTGTGGTCGTATGAGAGAACACACAGAAAGTTATAATATTAAACAAACTGAGCTCTTGCCATGCGTTTCTTCAAAGCTCAGCCTCAGAATTCTAAACGATGCATCAAAAATAAGAGCAGTTTAAACAGCCAGTTTACACAAAGGCTGTAAGATGCAGTCTGGTGCCTTTCGATCTTTCCAGAATCGTTGCTGAGATGAAGACGTCCCAAGAACTTGCCTGGTTATTTGTTTCTGTGGCATGTTGGTGGCCGTGCCTCACTCTACAGGCATGACCCCTTCGGGGAGAATGCCCCAGCAGCCCCCCCAGACATCCCCTGAGGAGGGAGCGAGCAGCCGCAGGAAGGTAAACACCTGGCTGTCTCCCAACACGTGTAAACACGCCACCAGAAAGGCTCCGCAGCTGCAAACCACATACTCCCTCAGAGATCCGTAGGAGCAGGCCGCAGCCAGGGGCTCCTTGACGACACTGAGTGCACCTAGCAAGAGAGCTTCTTAGACATGCACTTTTAGGAAACATGTTTATCCAATTGTGCACATGAACCTACCCAAAATGGTGAGTAATCGCTACCAAGTGTGTGGCTCTGTGTGTGGCTGTGGCTCTGTGTGTGTGTGGCTCTGTGTCTGTGTGTGGCTCTGTGTGTGTGGCTAAAGTGCTTCGTACAATGACAAAGATAAGATGGATGCGTGCAAGCTGCTGGAGGCGGTAAAACAGGTTCCTCGCAAAGCATGGGGTAATTTTACATTCTTGATTGGGCAGCCTGTGGATTCCTACTTCTACATGAATAGTGCCCTCACAACGATAATAAGGAAGGAGATATTCCCTTAAAATAGAAATATGCAACTCAGGCAAGGCGGGTTCTTGTCACGCTCGACCACTGTCCCATGGAGAATGTCGAGCCAAAACAGAGCAGAGTTTCTGAACCTTGAACATGGTGTGGAATAGCTGCCAGACGCAAAATTTACCAAGAGATTTAAGCACGCAGTTTGAGGCAAGCTTGTCACCACACGTTTCATCATGTCGCAAAATGTACAAATCATGTTTAGGTTTTGCTTACCTGACAGCCATTGGCTTGCCCAAATTGTGGATATCCCACCCCTTAAGTTTGCCCCTCCTCTCACACCCCCTCACCCCCTCACACCCCCTCACCTTCACACCCCCTCACCTTCACACCCCCTCACCCACCCTCACACCCCCTCACCCTCACATACCCTCACCCTCACTCAGCCTCACAATCACTCACCTTCACACCCCCCTCTCCCTCACACACCCTCTCACCCTCACACACCCTCACACATCCTCACTCACCCTCACCCCCTGCTCTGTGTGTGTGTGTGTGTGTGGCTCTGTGTGTGTGTGTGTGTGTTGCTCTGTGTCCGTGTGGCTCTTTGTGTGTGTGGCATTGTGTGTGTGTTTGCGGCTTTGTGTGTGTGGCTCTGTGTGTATGCGTGGCTCTGTGTGTGTGTGTGTGTGGCTCTGTGTGTGTGGCTCTGTGTGTGTGGCTCTGTGTGTGTGTGGCTCTGTGTGTGGCTGTGGCTCTGTGTGTGTGTGGCTCTGTGTCTGTGTGTGGCTCTGTGTGTGTGGCTAAAGTGCTTCGTACAATGACAAAGATAAGATGGATGCGTGCGAGCCGCTGCGCGCGGTTAAACAGGTTCCTCGCAAAGCATGGGGTACTTTTAAATTCTTGATCGGGCAGCCTGTGGATTCCTACTTCTACATGAATAGTGCCCTCACAACAATAATAAGGAAGGAGATATTCCTGTGCTTTAAAATAGAAATATGCAACTCAGGCAAGGCTCGATGTGGGCTCTTGCCAAACTCGACCACTGTCCCTTACAGAATGGCGAGCCAAAACAGAGCAGAATTTCTTAACCTTGCACATGGTATGAAATATCTGCCAGCCGCAAAACTCACCAAGAGACTGAAGCACGCAGTTTGAGGCACGCTTGTCACCCGAAAAACCTGCTAAAATGCTGTAGGTTAAGAAGGGGCACTTATGAAATATTTCAAAACTTTCATTCATGGTCCGTTAAACAAGCCTCCGAAACCCTCCCCTCAAGATCCCGGGGTTATCACCCTCCTCAAGACAACACTGATATACTCTGGTATAACAGGGACTTTTTCAGCACAATTTCTGTTAACAATTGGCTTAAAAGCCACAGGTATTGGAGACAGTTAAAAAAAATGGTCATGCAGATTCATCATGTCGCAAAATGTACAAATCATGTTTAAGTTTTGCTTACCTGACAGCCATTGGCTTGCCCAACTTGTGGCTATCCCACCCCTTAAGTTTGCCTCTCCTCACACACCCCCTCACCCTCACCCTCACACCCCTCACACACCCTCACCCTCTCACCCTCACACACCCTCTAACCCTCACACATCCCCTCACCCCCACACCTGGTGCTCTGTGTGTGTGTGTGTTACTGTGTGTGTGTGTGTGGCGCTGTGTGTGTCTGGCGCTCTATTGTGTGTGTGTGTGTCGCTGTGTGTCTGTGTGTGGCGCTCTGTGTGTGTGTGTGTGTGTGGCTGTGTGTGTGTGTTGCTCTGTGTGTGTGTGTGTGTGTGCATTGTGTGTGTGTTTGTGGCATTGTGTGTGTGTGTTCGTGGCTCTGTGTGTGTGTGTGGCTCTGTGTGTGTGGCTCTGTGTTTGTGGCTCTGTGTGTGTGGCTCTGTGTGTGTGTGTTGCAGGGTGTGTGGCTGTCGCTCTGTGTGTGTGTGGCTCTGTGTGTGTGTGTGTGGCTCTGTGTGTGTGTGTGTGTTGCTCTGTGTGTGTGTGGCTCTTTGTGTGTGTGGCATTGTGTGTGTGTTTGTGGCTTTGTGTGTGTGGCTCTGTGTGTATGCGTGGCTCTGTGTGTGTGTGTGGCTCTGTGTGTGTGGCTCTGTGTGTGTGGCTCTGTGTGTGTGGCTAAAGTGCTTCGTACAATGACAAAGATAAGATGGATGCGTTCGAGCCGCTGCGCGCGGTTAAACAGATTCCTCGCAAAGCATGGGGTACTTTTAAATTCTTGATCGGGCAGCCTGTGGATTCCTAATTTTACATGAATAGTGCCCTCACAACAATAATAAGGAAGGAGATATTCCTGTGCTTTAAAATAGAAATATGCAACTCAGGCAAGGCTCGATGTGGGCTCTTGCCAAACTCGACCACGGTCCCTTGCAGAATGGCGAGCCAAAACAGAGCAGAATTTCTTAACCTTGCACATGGTATGAAATATCTGCCAGCCGCAAAACTCACCAAGAGACTGAAGCACGCAGTTTGAGGCACGCTTGTCACCCGAAAAACCTGCTAAAATGCTGTAGGTTAAGAAGGGGCACTTATGAAATATTTCAAAACTTTCATTCATGGTCCGTTAAACAAGCCTCCGAGACCCTCCCCTCAAGATCCCGGGGTTATCACCCTCCTCAAGACAACACTGATATACTCTGGTATAACAGGGACTTTTTCAGCACAATTTCTGTTAACAATTGGCTTAAAAGCCACAGGTATTGGAGACAGTTAAAAAAATGGTCATGCAGATTCATCATGTCGCAAAATGTACAAATCATGTTTAAGTTTTGCTTACCTGACAGCCATTGGCTTGCCCAACTTGTGGCTATCCCACCCCTTAAGTTTGCCTCTCCTCACACACCCCCTCACCCTCACCCTCACACCCCTCACACACCCACACCCTCACACCCTCACACACCCTCAACCTCACACCCCCTCACCTTCACTCACCCTCACCATCACTCACCCTCACACCCCCTCACCCTCACACACCCTCTCACCCTCACACACCCTCACACATCCTCACTCACTCTCACCTCCCTCACCCTCACCCCCTCACCCTCACAACCCCTCACCCACCCCCTCACCCTCACACACCCTCACCCTCACACACCCTCACTCACCCTCAATCAACCTCACACACCCTCTCACCCTCACACACCCTCAAACCCTCACACATCCCCTCACCCCCACACCTGGTGCTCTGTGTGTGTGTGTGTTACTGTGTGTGTGTGGCGCTGTGTGTGTCTGGCGCTCTGTTGTGTGTGTGTGGGTCGCTGTGTGTCTGTGTGTGGCGCTCTGTGTGTGTGTGTGTGTGGCTCTGTGTGTGTGTGTTGCTCTGTGTGTGTGTGTGTGTGTGTGTGTGCATTGTGAGTGTGTTTGTGGCATTGTGTGTGTGTGTTCGTGGCTCTGTGTGTGTGTGTGGCTCTGTGTGTTTGGCTCTGTGTTTGTGGCTCTGTGTGTGTGGCTCTGTGTGTGTGTGTTGCAGGGTGTGTGGCTGTCGCTCTGTGTGTGTGTGTGGCTCTGTGTGTGTGTGGCTCTGTGTGGGTGTGGGGGTGCAAATGCACTAGGTCTCGCATTTGCGAGAGATTACACTATTGGCATTGTAAATGACAATGCCATTTATTTATCTGTTTTCAAAACCAACACATAAATAACAATTTTGTGATTTACAATGCCAATAGCTCTAACTTTTGCAAAGGCGAGACCGTTGCATTGTAAATGCTTGTTAAATCTTTGTGTTTCGTATCAGTCCTATCATTTTCCTCCTGATATCGATGTTCATAATACTGGGCCATGTTCAAAATAACACAGGAAGAAGAGGTGGACCAAGTACTCTCAGACACCTGTAAATGAGTCGTAATTTCAGGAAGAAGATTAGAAACAGATCTGTAAACAAATAACCAAACTCCTTTCTCGATAGGCATATCCTGCCCTCTATAGTCCAAAAACGTATCTTCAAACCGGGTAAAGAAAGCAGACACACTTTCATCCTTCTTCTGCTGACAAGCCATCAATTTGTCCCATCTTACCTTTTTAGGTGGAATAAGTGAATGCATTTATGTGATAATGCGACCTAGCAAAACAAGTATTTTGGCTCGGGGTTTATCACATGATTTCTTTTCCTGATCCCATCTCCTAATCACATCCAATTTAACATCCAATTCTGCAACATGGTCTTGAGTATGAACCTGTCTCCAAACATCAACCGGAACGAGGAGACCAAAAAACATTTCAATATCTGCAAGAGTCATTACAGTAGAAGAGGGAGCCTCTGTCAATTCTTTAGAATAAGCTGTAGGATTCTTCCTAGGATCGGGCAAATGAGGGTTAATGGCTAAAACCTCACTCCTTTTCCATGAAGTTTAAACCCATTGTTCCTGAAAATGGGCTGCTATAGCAGGTCTAGTGACATCACCGCTCTGATCCGTTATCTCAGGTATTTCTGAGTGATATATAGGATGGACCTCCCGCATCGGAAACTGAGTTACAGGAGTAGGGCTCCTCTCGTGTAATCTACCCCTGTAAGCAACTAGAGTTGTAACATTCCTAAATGCCTGGATCCAAATCAGCAGCATACACATGATCTCTAATATCAAATAAAATTAGAGGCGCTTCTGTCCCAATGTATTGTTGCCAAAGAATAATCAACGTAAAAGACAAATGCTTAGGGGAATTTTGCTTTATAAAGGGTTCAAAATCTTGCATCATTTCCAAATATCCTCCACACTATAGATGGCATTACGAGCCCACCGAGCAGCCTGGTCAGCTATTACTTGTTTCTCTTCATCCCCTAACCCAGATCGCACTAACGGGCCTATTCCCTCCTTAAATATGGTCCAATCTCTATCTTTAAATCCCCGAACTGGCGTCTCAACATTTAAAGATATCGGAGGATAAAAAACCATTGAAGGAGAAACTACAGAAGTGACGGGTACAATCGTTGCTGGCGCTTGCACCGGAGGAGAAAGAACAGGGGATACAGGAGTCGAAATAGTAGGTGTGCTGAGAGTCACAGCTAATAGGGAGGAGGGTGGGTAACCTAATAAACCCTTGCGTTCTTGGACAGATAATGTATCACAAAAAGATGCCAGCAAGGGATTTGTTTCACACTATTATATGCAGCAGATAGGATCTCCAATGAATAGAGTTCTAGATCCTGATTGTATTCATCAGTAGCTGTAATATATTATACAGTCCAACTATTTTAGACAGTGCAAGAGTCGAAACTGTGAAGCTACCACACTAGCCAAACAGTAAAAAGAAGAAGATGCAACACAAAATAATTATATATCAAAATTGGTATTATTTTTAGAAAATTTTCAGGGTTAGTTTATCAGTTTACAGAATAAAACATAAATGATTCAGATGTACAAGGAAAACATCAATTGATCCAACAGTACAAAAGAAAAGGTCCCTGCTATTACATATATTACAGTGACTACTGCTAAATTTGCAGTGAGATACTGAACGCAGCGTGTCAATGATAGCAGGAGTGGACGTGAAGGTCGACGTTTCGGTCTTGTCTGAATTATTTAAAAGACCATCATCTGGACAAATTTGTAGGTATGAGCCGATGACCCCTAAAAGATAACATAATGAATCAGTCAATGATGACATACATTCTGTGTTACAACATCATTAACTGGTTAAGCATGTACATCAGTTACTGCCTACAACACAACTCTAGATAAATCAAAATACTCGAAGGAATTCATGTCAGTTATTGTCACTCAATATTAGCACGGTCGGTGTGGCGACTATGCTGTTTAAATAAAGACATTTAATTGAAAACATTTCATTTCGTAGAAAACATTTTGCTACAAAGAGAACACTTCATTCCAACAACAACAACTTTTCAGTTGATAATTGGGCGGACAATTAAATGTCTATGCTATGTACAGTTGAAAGTCATATAAAACATACACTGCTTGGTTGTGGACGAGGTCTGCTGATACTACCACAATCCTATTGTTGTTCCTATCTCAAAGTCAAACTTACTTGTGAAGATTCGAAGTCTGCTGTTATAGACAGTCTCATGAATTTGATTTGTAGCAAGTTATCACTATAGGAGACAAGATAGTGGGAAATGGAACTCTTCCCATGAAGACGCATTGTTTAAAAACAGCTTGTCTGACAAAGTCGTATGTCTTAGAATATTACCTGCACAATTTCACTAGTGCTCGAGGATCAGACCACTTCTCCTCTGGACCGGTCTTGTGTTCACAGAGAATCACAAACAAGACTCTGTAAGAGTAAGTGGCTTAATTCCCTACACTGATATGGACTCAGTCATAAAGAAACATGAGTTAGTCATAACATATACTCGAGACTATCTACGACACTCTGCTGAGTATCACAAGATTACAAGTGTTGACCAAGGCCTCATATTTATTTATTTATTTATTTAACGATTTATAGAGCGCCTGGTGACCCGGAGGCATCCCCGCGCTGTAAGAACTTGAGTTAGCCGAAAGGGAAGGGAAAAAAGCTTATTTGGGAAACAGCAGAGTTTCCAGTCTGGACCGTATATCAAATTTTACAGGTTTATTATCTGTGCTCAGTATCACACAATGTCAAGTCTCGACATTGGCCTCGTGACGGTTAGGGGGTGAATTGTAAACCCGGACTGGGCCATTTGATGGTCGGCACCAATATTCGGTTGTGTATACGTAATTAACCGACCGTGATTACTACTGTATGGGGCGGGATTTCTTGTTAGTTATGCCCGCATGAGTTTGGAATGTGACGTTATCTTAGACCAGAAAGCCACTTTACAAATTGGGATGAGCCGGTCCTGTTTGTACCCACAGATTAAAACTTGCTGAGTAAAGGCATATAAGCATGTTATCCTCACAAGGACGGTTGCCTGGCTTAGGTTACCCGTCACAGAAGTGGCTGCATAACTTGCGCACCGCTAGTTCAAAGTTCTTGGTACTTACTCGTTCGTTGCTTTATTAAAGTCAAAAACTGGACTTGCTTCCGCCGGATTCGGAGAGGCAATCGAATTGTCAGATTGTGAAACTCTTCTTATAAACAAGAGACACTGATCGCTATAGGTTAGTTAGATCACGTGCGCTTAAGGTCGAACTAGAAAGCGTCCAAACGGTACGCCATCTTGGGGGTATATTCAATTGAAGGAAAGTTAAGGATGTCCAAGCACCACGAACGTGTTTATTTAATTAAACCAAAGCGGGCGCCATCTTAGAAGTGTATTCAAGTAACATTAAGTACAACGTTAAAAATGTCAAAGTACAACGGACGAGTTTGTTTAATTGAGCCGGACTTAAATTTCTACTGATTGTACAACATCCTGTGGGTATTTATGAAGCTGGCAAAATAAATTCCGAGTCTATTACAGTTTGTCCACATAAGGATGATACATCTCATAACCGATCAGGCAAAGGGACAAATGCCTCTACTGTCGAATTTTAAAATGTACACAATTACTATTTTCATATCATATCAGTGTAAAGATGTCTACAGGTACACCATGCCATGTGGTCATGCGAGTAATTTCAGTGGCTCGTTCGAACCTACCACAGGTGTATAAACGTGAACATCTGTGAATTGTATTTCATAGATGTTTAATCAAAAATGTATCATCTTGTTAATGTATAGTTCCAAAACAGTATTAGATTGGTTCGCAGTCAACAATTATATTTTACAAAATCTAAATGAAATATAACAAAGATGTGTTGAATTTAGGGACCGATATTTGGGAACTTGTATGTGACATATAGAAATACATGTATAGATCACTCCCATACAATCTGTCGCCTTCTCATGCGTGCACAATCTATTTGGAGCCATATCCTTGGATTGTTTATTTAGCATTGCAGATTCAAGGTGTCGAACATGTACAGTTTATAAATAGCAATGTATTATAGAAACAAATATCTTTGTCCAGAGATATCATGTTAGACAACATTACTAAATAGTTCAGTATTACATATTCATAAAGCAGTTAGAGTCACAGCTTAGATCTCAATGCAATAAATAGTTTACTATAGACACGCTAATGAATGCCATTCGGTAGAAGAATTCATTCCTCTCCTTATGCTGTCGGCTATCTCTATCCACCTATTTTCCTTCATGGTTAAAGCCTTTTCAACGTTTTTTTGTCTGATAGTGGGTTTAAGCACCTCCAGAACCCACCATTTCATCTCCTTTTCTGTGTGTTTGAACTGCACATAATGTTCAACAAGAGGAGCATTCTCCACTTTGCACCTGATCCTGGATTGGTGTTGCGGAATCCTCTGCTTCACCATCTGTGTGGTTTTACCAATATACAATAGGGTGCATGGGCACTGGATGCAATATTCCACATTGTGAGTTCTGCAATTAGAGAATTGTCTCAACTGTATTTTCCTTCCGTTGATCATACAATTTTTCATATTAGCTGTTGACCCACATGCTGCACAATTGTTGCATTTGTAGTGGCCGATAACGGGTGCCAGTTGTCTCATATTGTCCACAACGTTGGACTCCTGTTTGTCATAGGTGTGGACCAGCTTGTCCCTGAGATTACGGCCACGTTTAAAAGCAAAGAGTGTTTTTTCCCTGAGTTCGGGACAACTGGATAGCAATGGCCACTGCTTGATGATTACTTTCTTTAATTGGTTACTAATGGTTCCATAGGTTGAAACACAGACCAAGGGATTCTTCTCCTGTTTTGGATTACTTACAAGGAGTAGCTCACGGTTGTTATACCAAGCCCTTTTAAGGGAAGCTTTAAGCAATTTGTTTGGGTAGCCTCTGTCACTTAGCTTGTTTTTAAGAATTCGCTCTTCTTTAAAGTAATCAGTGCGTTTGGAACAATTCCTCCTCAAACGAAGAAATTGACCGAAAGGCAATCCTTCTTGTAACACCCTCGGATGGTGACTGTTAAATTTAAGGAGAGTATTCCTTGCTGTGGGCTGGTGTAAAGTGTTGTATAGAGTGTATTTTCCTCATCCACTTTCACAGTAATGTCTAAAACATTCATCTCGCAGTTACTGCTCTCAAGGGTGAACCTGAGGTTGTTATTTCTTCCATTGAGCCAAATGTGAAACTGAGAGAGTAGATCGTTGCTACCTCTCCAGATTAAAAAAATGTCATCAATATATCTTAGCCAACATGAAATGTTGGCTAAGTAGGGATTGAGACGATGGTAAATATATTTCTGTTCAAAGTCATTGACATAAAAATTTGCTATGTCTGGGGCGTATACTGCCCCCATGGCAACTCCTTTCAGTGGCTGATAGTAATTATTTTCGAAAAGAAAGAAATTTTCACATAAGGAAATGCGTATGTAGTCTATAATGAAATCTGTAGGTACGTCATGTGGTCTAGTACGTGAATCTAGTAAGTCTCCCATGGTTGAAGGCACCTCATTTTGGGGAATGTTCGTATAGAGACTTTCTATATCCATTGTGACCAAAAATGGTGGTTGTCAAGTTTGGTAATTACAGAGGTGGTATCTCTAATGTATGTCTCTGATTCAACCATAAAGGGTCTAATGAAAAAGTCCGAATATTGTGCCAAGGGTTTAAGAATGGAATTACAACCCGACACTATCGGCCTCCCTGGTGGTACTGTGGCATGTTTGTCCATTTTTGGTAAGAATGTAAATGGCTGGCACAGTTGGTGATTTGTTAATGAGAAAGAGTGCCTCTTTGTCACTGAGCCAGCCACCTGCATGTCCTTTTTGGGTCAGAGCTAGAATCTTAGATTCCAGCCTGGGCGTAGGATTGCTGGGGAGTAGTTTGTAATGGCTATCGACTGAGAGTTGTTTAAGCATCTCCTCCCTATATGCTTCCCTGTCCCATAAAACAATCCCGCCACCCTTATCAGCTGGTTTAATGAGGGTGTCCGTAAGGGACTCGAGATTCTTTAAAGCAAGTTGTTCAGTTTTACTAAGATTATTTCTGATGAACGGAGGATGTTGGAAAAGATTTTCTGTTTCTTTCAGAACAGCGTTCTCAAAAGTTATGCTGTCTTTTGATACCATATTGTTCAGGGGAAAAAATGTCGAGGGTGGGTGTAACCCTGTTGCATTTCGTCCTGGTCTCATTGGTTTTTCATGAAAAAAAAATTTTAGGCGAATGGTTCTGAAAAATTTATAGAGCTCAAGTTTGATTTGGAACTGATTGTTCCTATATGTGGGGACAAATGAAAGTCCCGAGGACAGAGCTGCTACTTCAGATTCAGTGAGGATATGATTGGAGATGTTAAATATGGGGATGGTGATATCCATGTTTACCATTCGTAATACTGATTGCGGGTCTGTCGCTGGCCCGGAGTATATTGATTCCGGAACCATCCTCTCTTTGTACCTCTCGTCTTCCAAGGGCGTCCCGTTCCTCTCCTGTCCTGTGCTAAAAAAGACTGTCTATTTGAGGAAGGTTGCTGCTCAAAATTAGGTCTGTAGTGGCCACTGGTTGTCTTCTCACCATCTGTGTCAGACCCTGTGTCAGAAAAGGTTATTATTTTCTGTTGTTGATTGGGTCCTTGTGGTCCACTCTGATTTTGATAAAAGTCTTTTTGTAAATATGGATATGTCTTGTCTTTATTATATCTGCCTATATCCTTCTGTAGTTTGTCACTTTTCTTGGCGGAATTGAACTCTTCAAATTCCTTGACAGTCTGAGCAATCTTATCCAGCAAGGTTGTAGCACTGGTGATGCTGCTGTCTGTGTTGATTTTGTTCTCAAGTGTTTCTATTTCTTTAATAATTAGTTTGGCCTGTTTAATTGCGGTTTCAATGCTGAGCTCCATCCAGGTGTGAGAGCAGTTATTAACCGCAAAACTAAAACCTATCTTGAAGTCATCATCATCAATGAAGATGATGGGGATTTTCCTGATTTGAAGTACAGTAGGGATTATATTAGCATTGAAGCAGTCCGTAAGAAACTTGGCATGTAGCTCTGTTCTTACACATTTTTTCTTAAGCCTCTCCAGTTGGTTGAGATCTGATTCATATGGTAAATGTGTTGTTACACCCCTGTTGCCTAAAAGAGAGGGACCAGAGGCTACCTTAAGAATATACTCATCCGTATGTGATAAGGTCTCAAGTTCAGACATCAATCAAAAAGAAATTGCAAAGGGAAGTTCAAAAGTTTGATCCCTTTTAACCACCGAGTTAGTGGCCCACAGCAGACAGTGTCTGCGCAACAATCAATAGGGAGGAGGGTGGGTAACCCAGTAAACCCTTGCGGGCTTGGGCAGATAATGTATCACAAAAAGATGCCAGCAAGGGATTTGTTTCACACTATTATATGCAGAAGATGGGATCTCCAATGAATAGAGTTCTAGATCCTGACTGTATTTATAAGTAGCTGTAATATATTATACAGTCCAACTATTTTAGACAGTGCAAGAGTCGAAACTGTGAAGCTACCACACTAGCCAAACAGTAAAAAGAAGAAGATGCAACACGAAATAATTATATATCAAAATTGTTATTATTTTTAGAAAATTGTCAGGGTTAGTTCATCAGTTTACAGAATAAAATATAAAGGATTCAGATGTACAAGGAAAACATCAATTGATCCAACAGTACAAAAGAATACGTCCCAGCTATTACATATAATACAGTGACTACTGCTAAATTTGCAGTGAGATACTGAACGCAGCATGTCAATGATAGCAGGAGTGGACGTGAAGGTCGATGTTTCGGTCTTGTCTGAATTATTTAAAGACCATCATCAGGACAAATTTATAGGTATGAGCCGATAACCCCTAAAAGATAACATAATGAATCAGTCAATGATGACATACATTCTGTGTTGCAACATAATTAACTGGTTAAGCATGTACATCAGTCACTGCCTACATCACAACTCTAGATAAAACAAGATACTCAAAGTAATTCGTGTCAGTTATTTGTCACTCAATATTAGCATGGTCGGTGTGGCGACTATGCTGTTTAAATAAAGACATTTAATTGAAAACATTTCATTTCGTAGAAAACATTTGCTACAAAGAGAACACTTCATTCCAACAACAACAACTTTTCAGTTGATAATTGGGCGGACAATTAAATGTCTATGCTATGTACAGTCGAAAGTCATATAAAACATACAATGCTTGGTTGTGGACGAGATCTGCTGATACTGCCACAATCCTATTGTTGTTCCTATCTCGAAGTCAAACTTACTTGTGGAGAGTCACAGCTGGCAAAGATGGCGATGACAAAGAAGGAGCAGGAGGTGCCATAGCCAAAGCAGTCGAACAACAGCCATAGATGTGGGAATGGCAGAAGCAGACATAGTGGGGTGCTGTGACTGTAGGGAAATGGCAGGATATATCCTCTACGGGGCATAAGGAGGCGGAGGTCAAGTATCTAACAACTCCTCTACAAAAGTATCATCTTCCCTTTTAAACTAATAAGACTTATCAATGTGCAATCAGAATTTCCTATCTTCACATTCAATTCCAGACTCTTGTTTTTCCCTATCATATGCCACAGCTTTTTATGTTAATGTTTGCATTTTTCCCTTCCATGCATCTCATTCCGTTTTCAACCGTGTCTGTTTAGCCTCCTTCTGCCAGGTCCTGAGGGAGTCAAACATGAACTGTAATAATTGCTCCTGTAAAAACCCAATTTTTGATCATCAAAAGTGCCCATCAGGGGCCACTGTAATTCGGCATTGTCCCTCGTATATTTGTGCCATAATGTTCTAAACATAATAGGGCCAAGACCATGCTTCACATACGTATTACAATTAAGGCTGCCTTTAGGAGGCGCCAACTGCTCTTCTTCCAATCGAGCATCTGTAGAAGAACAACGACAACACAAATACAAACTTTTACTGAGACTAGGCATTTTAAAAGGAAAACAAGTTTGTTATCTTTACCTAGCAAAGTAGTTGCAAATACTTTTATCGAAAACAGTCGTCAGACCGTACCAAACTCAAGCCACAATGGTACCATATCCACAAAGAACCAAAACAAACTCACCTGATATGAGTAGCACAAACTGACCAATTCTCCGCTGCCGACTCTTCGGACCAAACAGTCAGAGCTAAGGGTATCACCGTTCAGGATTCCAATCGGGATGACCACTGGGCGAGGCACAATCTGGCGGTACAGAAGGGGCAGCTGCGAGTAACAGAAACTCTTTGTGCAGGGATGCCTGGGCTTTCAGTCCGACCCGATGATGTCCTTGAAAATCCCCACCGTCTGCAGAAAGGGCATGGATCAATCACCTGAAGGAGTTCCTGTTCGGGTGCCAACTAAAGCAAGTGGACCGATTAGGGTCGCCTGGGTCACTAATGACCACCACTCAGACTTCTATACCAAAAGAAGAGTCGGTCAGACAGTAGAGAATACAAACAAATAACTGTTAATTATATGCACTCAGAGTGGAACCCAGTCTGCCCAGTTGCTAGGAGTGCTGCAGAGGGACTGAAATCGACAAGCATGTAGATAGATTGTGTACGTTTCGTGTCTGAGCTAACGCACGCCCATAGTGGAATTTTCTAGGCAGGTACAGCTAGGCAATGGAATACACAGAAAAACCATCTCAGAGATCATCTCTTACACAAATTTGCGAAGTCCAAGGCTGTTCCAGTCGGGCCGTGACCAGACAAGTGGGAGAGAGCCTCTATCAAGTGAGAAAAGTATGCGCTAATAGCAACAGTGTACTCATAAGGGACCAGACCTACATCGCAAAAACGAAACTTGGACTGGGGCATTTCTCGGAATGAAACTAGATCAGTTTCAAACAGCCTAAAATGGCACCTGTAAAGAAAATGGCACAGCAAAAGCTACCTTACGCAGGGCAGTGCAAAAGTGTGAACATTTTCTAGTTTGACAGTGCCTGATGGTGGTGCGTTTCGTCATATTTATTGATGAGCACACCCATTGTTTAATAATTCAATATAGATTACAAATGACTAATACCTGCTGCCCAAGCCATTCTTGAGCTTTGCGTGGCCTGGAATAGTCATACTTGTGGGAGTGTGATGGTTAGTAGTTATGTTTTACTGTCATTGGAAGTCCTGACAGGTACAATGGGTTGCTCAAGCTGCGAGGACTCTGGCACCTATTTACTTATTTTTTTAAAGAATTAAGCACTGGTGCAGAGGGAAGTGTGCCTAGATGAAGGGGAAACATACAGGAATTGGTGTGCAACCTCGAATTCCATAAGTTAAAACACGGATTAGGGCACCCCAAAATTAACCTAGCTCAATGTATCTGTTAGTACTGCCGTGTTTTTCCAGCCATGCTTGTAATGAAGGTAAAAGTATTCAACAACTATTTAACCAGCATCCAAAGATTTATGAGTTGTCCTACTGATCAGGAGAATCAGTTTTTAATTGGTAAATTCCAGCGTCTTGACAAAAAGAAAATTACAAACAAACCTTTGAAGGCTGCAGAGCGTTTTAAAATCAGCATGCATTGCAGCCGCAGCTGGGGTTACTGACACTGTATATTTTGTATAGCAATTAGGATGTTTCTGTTTTGAGATACAAAAAAGTGCAACCATTCTGTACTCATGCATGTCATTTAGGGGTCAGCAGGGGAGGAGCCAAGAACACTGGGGAGGATCCATATTACTTATTTTTAGCCAGTTTTTTCTTTATACAAATAGTGAATAATAGCCTATCATTCACTTTTATTGTAATAAAAAATTGAACACACTTAACTGGAATGAGACATTTGGTGGGAGCTGTAGTAAGTAAACATGTCTTTAAATATATATTGTGTGCATGCTTGTGGATGAGAGTGTGTTTATGTGAGAGAGAGCCTGCTTATGTGTAAGCATTTTGTGTGTGAGTGAAAATGAGTGGAGAGTCAGAAACACGAAGTTCGTGAGATTGTGTGAGACTGATGTCCAGATTTACTATACTTTAATGCAAGGCAAAGCTGTGGCAAAGATGCTGCATTTCCTTGTGTTCAAAGGGAGGGAGAAACACTGCACCATGGGCCAGATGCACGACCAGGTTTTGCTTGCACAAACGGTTTGCAACCAATTTGCACATGCAAAAAGCTAAATGGCCATGTACAAACACTATTTTGTGACTCGCAAAAAATTGCGACTCGCAAAATAGTGTTTTGCGACTCGCTATTAGGAAGGGACGTTCCCTTCCTAATAGGGAGTCTCTAACCATGTATGAATCTTTTGCGGCCGCAATTGCGGTTGGTCCCAGGGACCACTACCTGCCCTTAAAAAATTAAACAAAAACGTTTAACTTTCTTTTTTTAAATGCATCCTATTTCCCTTTAAGGAAACTTGTTTCATATTAAAAAAAACTGCTTCATTGACAAGCAGTCCCAGACATGGTGTTCTGCTGAGCCCAGCAGGCCACCATCCCGGGGAGGGCCAGCTATTCCCATTTTGAATCACAATCAGTGTTTCTGACACTGTCATACATTTCAAATTGCGATTTGCTATTTGTGATTCGCAAATTGAGTGCAAATTGCGAATGGCAATTTGGAATGGTCATACATCTGGCCCTATATCTGGATTGCAATGTATGTGTTCTTGTAAAGCGCACTGCTGCCCTGAAGCGTCGTGGCGCTGTAGACCGCTGGGGAACCTGGGTATCTCTAAGGTGAAACCAGGCATCCCCGGCGAATGTGGGGGGCCGTTGTAGAGATGAGGCAAGCTAATGCCCAGAGTTGCCGAGTGTGATCCCTGGTTAGAGTAGTTACCGAGGCGAGAATTATCGAGTCCGCTGACCCCGGTCCACGACCCTGCCGCGTCGGGAATTGAACCCCGGTCCCGGGCGGTTCTCTGCTTCCGGGTCTGCCGCCTCGAACCAGTGAGCCACACGACTCTATCTCAGTAGATATGGTGCATTTTTTTACTCCCTGTGCACTAGTGAACTTTTGTCTGTTAAGCGCCAATACACACAGCCTTGCGCAGTAGTGTAAAGGCATGTGCAGCCTCTGAAGCATAGCTTTTGAACTGGAAGGGTTCCCTTCTGTGAAAACCCATGGGTGGTTGTATGGGAAGACACATGCACCATCATAGAATGCCCATTTGATGCACAATTAATGCAAAGCAGTGCAGTAGTGTCATCTTGTGAAATTTTAGGATACTGTACATAGCTAATCAAGGTTTGCATTGTATTGTAATTCCCACCCTAAAACATGGTTCCATTTTTGCATGATAGAAGTGGCAAACGTTATTTAACCGGGGCCTGGTTATCAGTATTTATAAGTGGGTATGATAAGGTTAACAGTGAATGCGAGTGAGTGAGTGAGTGAGAATGAATAAGAATGAGTGTGAGGGGGTGTAAGAGTGTTTGGGTTCGATGTTAGGACGTTTTCCTAGAAAATTAAGGTCAAGGAACATCTGATCTCACTTCCTGTGATATCATTAAGGTCAAGTGGTATGTTGTGTCACTTCTGCTACCCTTGGCATTTTTTTTGTAATTCAATGCCGATGCATGTACTCTAAGAGGGGACGAAAGTATACATAACAAAATGGTGAATAATGAAGCATATACTGTAATACCCAAAGCAACAAATCTCCGTAAGGACTTGAGGGGAGCCAGATATAATAAGACCGCCAGTAATCTGTCTTTTGAATTTGACACAATTAAAGGGCCAACGGAGCGCATTATCTACAAGAGGTTGGTTATATAACATTTCACAAGCCAGAACGGCGTTGTGAACAATTTACTGTTGTTAACAAAGCAATACTAGTACAGGGTCAGAAGTTCTGCTGCAGCAGAGAGGAATAAAAAGGGAGAAAGAGCAGAGAGACAGGGAAAAGGAGAGGAAAAAGAGACCAGAGAGAAAGCGAACAGGTAGAGAAAGGAAGAGAAGGACAAGGGAAAATAAGAAGAGCAGAGAGTGAGCAGTGGGGCGAAGAGGGCGAGGAAGAGAAGGTCAGAGAGCAAGACAAAAGTGAGAAGGAGAAAGTGTGGAGTAAGAGAGAGGGCAGAGGGAAAGAATGGAGGTAGTAAGTGAGGCTCAACGAGAACATGACAGCTTCAGAGCACTGCGCTGATTGACTATGGGCCAGAGATATAGAGAACAAATGCAACTCAGTGCTTTAAACATCATTGCTGCACTGCGTTGCTTAAATGGGAGAGAGCAGAAGAGCGTCATAGCTACTAAGCATAGGGTTTGAGCTAGAGGAAATATGTTCCCACTTTTTGTGCTATACAATCGGAACACATGAAAGTGGGAAAAACAAGT
The DNA here is from genome assembly GCF_964263255.1 of Lissotriton vulgaris. NCBI lineage: Eukaryota > Metazoa > Chordata > Amphibia > Caudata > Salamandridae > Lissotriton > Lissotriton vulgaris. The sequence continues at coordinate 1,037,970,057 of NC_141694.1, forward strand.
AAAATAAAACATTCTTCCTCGTTACGCCCACCTCAAGATGGCACAGGATTTTGATACAAATACATTTCGATAATTCTTTGTGAATAGAGACTTGCATGAAAATCCATAGGTTGGATCACACATGCACCACCCATGAAATGCCCCCATGATGCAACATAATGCAAGGCAGCTTTGTGTTACTTTGGGTTACAGTTCAAAGCAAGTTGTGATTCATGTAGGATTGTAAATCCCACCACAACATCATGTGTCAGACTTGCATTTAAAAAGTAACACAAGCTGATGTTAAGGTGGGGTTAGTCCATTTAGAGGCAAGATGCACAAGCAAATGACATCTTTACTATTAGGACCTTTTATTGCCAGAATACTCTATTTCTACCACTCTCATATATGTTTCTTAACCCACTCTCATATATTTTTCTTAACACTCCTTTCAACCCCGGCTGACTGTTATTTGATACTCTTTCCACAGTTTAACTGTACGTAATATTTGTTGCTCACTTGCAATTTCTGGGTAAACTCCCCTCAATTATTTTTGATGGTTTGACAGTGCCTCTAAACAATTGTTCATTTGCAATTACTAAATGGACAACACAAATGTACACTTGGTGGTTAAACAGTGACTCTAGTGGGAGAGCTCATCTAATGCTCAGTGTAGACTGTCTACTATTCCTTGGTAGTGTAACATAGTTGCCAATTACTTCACATTCTGTTGCTCTTAGGTAGACTCATCCCATGACTTCTGATGCACATCAGTGACAGTTTATTTATTATAAAACAGTCCACCTGAGATATCGTGATGGTCCCCCAAGGATCACACGACAAGCTTGCTTGGTTCAGGTAAGTTTTATTTTCTGCATGGGACAATGTGTCTTGCGTCCTGCCTCTGGTCCCCTTCCTGTGTGAATGTCCCTCCCCTGCCCCTTGACCGGATGTAGTTTCTGGTGTCCCCTCCACACACCCTTGTTCCCAGGGTCCTAATGCCCTTTACCTGGGCATGATATCTCCTCCTTGTTACAAACAACATTTCCGCAACGCGGCCTGTGTTCACTCGTCGGCAAGTGGTGATAGATCGAGAGAGAGAGAGAGAGAGAGATCCTATACACCCTCGCATGCCCTCGTCACATTACATCTCTTCAATCAGTCTCTTTGGTCTCTTGCATGTTCTTCTCTGTCTTGCTTCTCTGTCATCCACCTGTGTGTTCTCTTCCTCCTTGATTGCCTCTGGCGCTGGAGCCGCTATTTCTTCTTTTTTTGTCTTTAGCTCCTTGAAATGTGAGCTGTTCCTTGTGATATCGCCCCGCTGACGCTGTTATCATTGATCCTTTCACCTCTTTCACGGTCAGCGGGTCTTTTGAAAATGCACTGTCTGATTTCCTTTGTTGTCGTTGTCGCACGACCATTGTGTCCCCCTCCTTCAGCTTTGTGTTGGTGGCGTGCCTCCTTTGATCTGCGTATGCCTTAATTTTTGCTTTTGCCTCTTCGTCTTTCGCAGCTATGTTGCTTCGCTCCATGCTCGTCGCTGCTTCCATCTGAGGTAGTCTGGTCCTGCTCGAGCGTCCCAGGACGAGCTCCGCTGGGCATCGACCTGTGGAGCTGTGAGGGGTGTTCCTGTAGTCCCTCAGTACCTGACATAGGGCTTGTCCTGTCGATATTTGCATTATTCGGGCTCTTTGTATCACCTTCTTTATGGTCCCCATGAACCGTTCTGCCATCCCATTTTCTTATGGCCACAGAGGCGTTATCTTCCAATGCCTTATTCCTAGGTATTCCATTGAACTTTCGGAATTCTTCTCCGGAGAATGGCGGACCATTGTCAGTTTTTAGTGTTTGGGGCGAGCCCCCTGCAAGCGAACACGTCATCTATGACTGGCAGTGTCGCACTTGCTGATGTTGACGCCACTTGCCTGACTATTGGAAACCGGGAAAACTCATCTATGATCACCACCAGGTATTTTCCTGTATCCAATGGTCCATAGAAATCTGCCGCTAGTTCGGTCCACACTGCTTCTGGTAGTTCAGACATCTTTAGTGGCCCCGGCTTGGGTGGTGGCCCCGTCACTTGGCAGACATGGCAACGCGTGACAGCCTCCTCAACCATGCTGTCGAACCCTGGGAACCACACTTTCTCCCGTAGCATCTTATTCGTTGCGACCATCCCTTAGTGTGACTCGTGCGCCAGTTCTATTGTCCGCTTCCTGCGCCTTCTCGGTATTACTATTCTCGTTCCCCTCATCATGATGCCATTTCCTGTTTCCGAGAGCTCTTCATTTATTTTCTTGTAGGCCAGCAGGTCCTCCTTGATTACTCCTTCATCCAGGGTGCTGTTGTTGTTGATGTATCTCCACCTTTGCTGTTGCGTCGTTTTCTGTATCTCTTGCATGGTGGGGTCTCGCTTTGTCTCATGTTCCAGCTCTGCCATTGTGATTGAAGCTGGCGTGTTGTGCTTCAGTATGAAGTTCAGATATTCCTCCTCCATTGTCGTGGTCTCAATTGCATGCGGCAACGGATGTCTGGACATGTAGTCAGCCGGGTTGTGTTCCTTTCCAGGTTTGTGTATTATTTTGAAGTTATAGTCCATTAGTCCTATTCCCCACCTCTCTATCCGGGGTGGTATCTTGGCGTTGGGATTTCCTTAAATTATCGTTAGTGCTTGGTGGTCTGTTATTATTGTGATGGTTGTCCATATATGAACATGTGGTAAGGTTCACAGGCCTACACAACTGCTAGGCTCTCCTTCTCTGGTTGAGAGTATGCTCGCTCGACATCTGACAGGCTCTTGCTTCCATATGCCACCACATATCTTGGTGAGTCTTTTCCAGGTCTATGTTGCGCCAGTATTGCCCCCAGCCCCACTGGGCTGGCATCTACTGTTAGTTCAGTGCACAATAGCGGATCAAAGTACGCCAGGTGTTCTACTGTGGTCACAGCTCCTCTGATCTCTTCAAAAGCTTTGCTGCATTCCTTTGTCCATGCAAAACTCTGTCCTTGTTTTGTCAGTTCTCGCAGGGGCGCGCTCACTGTGACAAAATCTTTGATATACCTTGCACAGTAACTGGCAAGACCAAGGAATGACCTTACTTCCGCCACATCTCGTGGTTGCCTTACTTTCTCTAACGTGTCCACCTTGCTGCGATTTGGCATCAATTCCTTTTTTGGAAAAGATGTGTCCAAAGAATACCAGTTCCTCTCGCCCCAGATCACACTTGTCTTCGTTTAGTGTGAGCCCTGCCTGCTCTAGTTGAGACCATACTTCTCGCAGCGCCTTGTCATGTTCGTCATCTGACTTGCCAAATACTAAGATGTCGTCGCTGTAGTTCAAGCTATTCTTTACAGGCCTTACCACTTGTCTTATTGTCTCTTGAAATATTTCAGTGGCTGAGGATATTCCAAAACTCAGACGCTTGTAACGGAACAGATCAAGGTGCGTGGAGAAAGTTGTTATGTATCTTGACTGAGGAGCTAGTTCTAGCTGGTGATATCCTTTGCACAAGTCTAGTTTGGAGACTCTCCTGGTACCTGTTAGTCAGCTGTTCATGTCATCGAGATGAGCTCCAGGGTGTCTTTCCCGTTCAATTGCTGTGTTTGGTACCCTCATGTCGACACATATGCGAATTTTGGACGTGTTTTTCTTTGGTACAGCCACTATTGGTGACACCCATGGCATTGGCCCTTCAGCTTGTTCTATTATGTCTTGTTTGAGCAGTGCCTCAATCTCTTCTGTTACTTGCGGTTGCAGGTGTATTGGCACTCGCCGGTGATGTTGCGCGACCGGCTTTATCGCTTCGTCGATGTGCAGCTTTATTTGGCGCCCCTTTAGCTTCCCTAGCCCTTTCAGTAATTTGGGATATTCCTTTAAGATGCTCCTTTTTTCCGACATGTTATACATCATCTCGAGCAGGCCCATCACTTGGGCTGTGACGTTACTCAGCAGGCACGGTGCTGGAATGTCACCTCTCAGTACATGAATCCTTTGTATGTTAAGTGCTCTGTAAATTTTCCCAGATTGGTTACTGGTCTTTTTGACCCCCATGTGAACACCTCAATTTTCGATGGTTTCAGCACTGGTTTCACTTCCATCCTTTTATATTCCGACGCACACATGATGTTGAATGTGGCGCCGCTGTCGAGCACGAACCGTGCTCGGTGTGGTCCTACGTCAATGATCACAGACTCTGTCTTTATGGTGCTCTTGTCTACAAGGCGGATGCTTTCTTCAGTTTTGTCTTCCTCTGTGGGCATGACAGCAGTGTCTGACATGAGGTACAGTCGCTCTACCTTTTCTTCTTCTTCTTCTTCACCTGCCAATTCTACTGACGAGCTTCTGTTCGCTGTCTCAACATGCCTGACGTGTCTGCTTGTCGTCATCCGCGGTCTTCCCGGCCTTCCTTTTTCATTTCTAAATTGCAACCCTTGGCAAACACTGGCAAAGTGATTGCTCCTGTTGCATTATCTGCATGTTTGGCCAAACGCTGGGCACGCGCCTCTATGTGGAAATTCAAGTCCGCATCTGTAGCATAGTGATTCTGATTGTTTCCTTGTTGCTTGGTCTTTTTTTCCTTTCTTCCAGTTGTTGGTGCGACTGTTGTCTGACATGCGGTGTGCTTGTTCGACTCTTCGTCACTTTCCTTGCTCCATTTCGTTTCCTGTAGTTCCGCTCTTGCTTCCGCCCTTGCTAGTGATAGGATGTTTTCTAATGATGTCGGTTCCTTCAGAATCCTTGTGCGGAATTCTGTGTCACAACACCCTTCAATGATGTGCAGGCGAATTGCTTGTTCATTATCGTATTTGTCGAACTCGCAGTGAATCACTAGCTTCCTTAGTCTCGTCGCAAAATCCTCTAATGACTCATCGGTATGTTGGAATGCTATAGTGAGCGTGTATCGCTCAAAGTCAATATTTCTTTGCGGGTCAAATTTGTTTGTTAGGTACCTTATTAGGTCTTTGCAGGTTGATATATCTTTTTCTGGTATGGTCACTAGTCGGTCATCCACTTCATCGCCCACGAGGTTAAGGAACAAACCTAATTGCTTGGCCTCTGTGACGTCAGTGGCTTCCATGTATCTCTCAAATCTCTTGACCCATCGCTCCCATCTTATCCCAACTTGTGGCTCAGAGAGGTTAAATGGGAGAGGTCTACGATATTGGGCACTCTGCTTTGGCTCTCCCATTTCTTATTTCCGTGCTCTTGTGCTTTCTTCTTGCTTTCACTACCTATGCCCCACTATGTATTCCTTGTTTTCTTTGTTATTATCTTCTTGGCATCACTTTGTGCCTTCTTTGTGTCTTTTCTATGGTTCCCTGTTCTTTATTGTTATTTTCTTGATATTTCCTTATTTTCTTCTTTATTGATGCTCTTTACCCTTGTGGTGCTCTTTCTGGCACTTTTTCTCCGTTATTTGGTGCTTTTCTGAGCACTTTTTCTTCCTTTTCGATTTTGCCTGGTTTCAAAATGGCCGCCGGCCTTTTCCGCCTTCCTATTGGTCCTCCCGCCTGATTCCAAAATGGCCTCTGAGGCTCTTGCAAGACTACGGGACCAATCAGACGTTGCCTGGTTTCAAAATGGCCGCTCGTTGTCTTCACGCTCTCATTGGCTCGTATGCCTGTCCTTAAGATGACCGCCAAGATTCTCGCGAGATCTTGCGCTATTTGGCCGTTTAATCTCGCGCTTCTCTCTTTGCGCTCGGCGCTTACCTAGAAATTGCAGGATTCTCTCTTCAGCGGTCGGGGTGGGCTCCCGCGCCATTGTTTCCACGATAGCGCGAAGAATGGTGGCTCTTGGCTTCGCTGCAATTTCCTCTTCTTCACAACGCGATCCAGGGTGGGCTCCTGGTTTTCAGTGCGCGAGGCAGGCGATACACACGTCAGTTCTTCCCTTCGTCGCCAGTTGAGATATTGTGACGGTCATCCAAGGATCACACAACAAGCTTGCTTGGTTCAGGTAAGTTTTATTCTCTGCATGCGACAATGTGTCTTGCGTCCTGCCTCTGGTCTCCTTCCTGTGTGAATGCCCTTTGACCGGATGTGGTATCCTGTGTCCCCTCCCCACACCCTTGTTCCCAGGGTCCTAATGCCCTTTGCCTGGGCATGACATCACCCACAAAAAGGTAGTTAGTTACCTGTGAGTGTGGCCGGCTGTGCCTATTATCTCACTACTGTTCAGCAATTACACTTATGCTAAGTGATACTCAACACCCTCAAACCTCATGCACCTACTCAGCATATAGCTTGTGGGCCAATCCATAAAACATATTCTTTCAATCATACGGTGCAGCCGATCTTCAAACAGCGACATTCCAGGTCAGCTTAAACTTACAAATGATTGTTTTTTAAAACATGGTTGGCAAAAAACTTGCAGAAGTGGTTGAAATCACAACACACTACGTTGTTCCTGATCATCGGTGGTGCTTCCAAATACAAAATGGCGGTACGCACTATTTACATGTGCTGGGTGGCTCACACACGTCAATGTTCCCAAGCGTCCAACAGCAGCTATCTGGGATCCATAGTGACGAAGACTTCATGCAAGGACTTCATGCAAGACTACACGCGTCAACAAGATGACAGTAAGTGTGTGCACGCCACACACGACTCAAGCCAGCAATTTTAAAACTACACCCGAAGCAGTTTAAATGGCAATCTTGAAAGGGGTCCTTAATTCCAAATAAAAAAAATAAGAGACGAAAAATGTCTCACCAGCAAAGTCCCTCTCCGTGCACCAAAAAAAACCATGTTGGCAAGTAATGTCAAACCAACACCATCAGAAACACTCCAAACAGGATAATGTGCCAAACTTTAACAGAGCATAACAGTCTTACCTGCTATTACACAGGCAAGAATGTCAATAAAAGAAACAAACACTCTTACTGCAGACTGATTCACAAAGGTGAAAACTAAATTCACAAAGTAAGACTATTTATTTTACATCCACAACCAAGCAGCCTGATGTAAAATAATCTTTTCAAAGTCAGCCCTTGGTGACAGTTTCATTATGCTGATGTAATCTCGCGTAATTTCTAGTATTTCATGTTACACTTGTTAGGCATATTTCCCGAAATTCTGCATTATGTCTAGTTGCACAATTACATTAAAATTGTATTTGCGGAGCACAGGAACAACACAAACAATCAGAAAGTGAGCTGCTACTTTTCACTGCACTTGTGTTTTTTCACTATTTTTAGGTCTCACATAGGCAGTGCATGCGCTGCCTCTCCGAGGCATTAAGTAATCTAGCTGTTGAGTGAAACTCTGCCTATTGGCAGCTAATATGTGCTGCTGCTCGCCATTTGTTTAATATTGCATTGTTCTTTCTTATCTTGCTTATGGTTGGTTTGGGTTGCGAAACGTCACTTCCTTTGTGCTGCAGTTTTGCAGGAAGCAGCACCGACTAACTACTGATTAGTTACGTTGCTGGGTTGTAATTAGTCTATTTAGGGACTACTTTTTCTTAGCGCGGCTCCCATTTTACGGCCGCCATTTGCTTCTACTTGCTTGCGGAAGTTTTGCCCTCCCTTAGCCCACGTCAAGCTCCTCTGTTCAACTGGCACGCTCGCGGCTCCCATTTCACGCCCGCCATTTATTGATGCTTGTTTTTTTCACGCTCACGGCTCCCATTTCACGCCCGCCGTTTAATTATGCTTTTTTTTGGCGCCTCCCCTGACCCCATGTGCAAAGGTGGCAGGGCTCGTCAACCCCGGGATGTACTCCACTGGCGCTGCTCCGACTAATCTCACTCAGGGGGGAGGGGGATTTCTGCTTCGCCATTTTGCTCGTTTTAAGAGTATTATCATTTCCACTAACTTTTTGAAAGTTGAATAACTACTTATTTAGCGCCGATAACACAGTATTTGCTTTACGTTTCTCTTTTTTAAGAGTAATGTGGGAATGCACCTCAAGTCTGTCTTTTACCCTCACGTGCACTTTTGCACATCGTTTAACCGTTTTGACAAACCGGACCATGAGTCTGTCTTCTATCGCCATGATTGCAGTAACCTTTGAACACTGTTCACTTCCGAGACTTGCACCCGTTTTAATCACACACATTTGGGTTTAAAGCCATTTCCGCTTTAAAATTACACGGAAGGGACAAACATGCGACTTTTCGCTGACACGTGGGTAATTTATTTACTCCACCAAAATGCATGGCACAAGGGTAACTTGAAACTTTACATTATTCGCAGCTCGAGGTCACAATGTTTTTTTGCTTTTGAATAAAGGATCTGACGTAAGTTTGAAGCATGCTTTCACCCAGCTCCCTACCGAAACCTTGGTAGATAAATCACAAACGTTTTCACTAATTGTAGGAAGGTGGACACCTGACTATGGTTACCCCAGATTTTTTGCCTTGTGTTTAGCTGGTTTTCGACTTAGTTGGCCTGGTTCCCTGCTAATCAGGGCCCCAGGCTATCTGCTCTCTCTTTAAAATGGATTCCATGTACCCCAGGTGCATAACTAAATTGGCTTGGGTCACCTTATCAGCCCCTGTACGGAGCACTATAGGTGCCCAGGGCATAGGTGCACCCAAGGCCTACTAGGGGCTGCAGCATATCTTTTGCCACCCCAGGCTGACTATCCAAATTGACACAACTGGCTGATCACTCAGCTGCGGCAAGGTGGTGTAATCACCCCTTGCTTAGATATAGTATACCTATATCTAAACCTATCTGGACACATATATGCCTATAAGTCACTCCTATGGCAGGCCTTATCAATCCTGGAGGCAGAGTGCTTGGTTTTACGTGAGATGGTGCTCGAGCATGAGCTGAGCCTGTCTGCAGCTGTCGGGAACAACTCCCTAAGCTGTTCCGGGATAATGCCATACCATATACTCTTAAGTGCATTATAATCCATTGCGGTTATGTGCTAACTTTGGTTTGGCTTTATCAAAACATGTTCGGTAAGGTGTCATACGATTTGGAATACTATCTCCTCGACAGTCCTGTCGACGGGGACAGCATTCCACCCTTCTGGAGGGAGAAGACATGTTACTTTACTAAAACGCGGTTAATCCTAACCAGAGCCTCAGCATCACAAAATGGATTCTGCTGCCACCGACACAAGTCTGACCTCCTGCTGCTGACCGAAACTTGGCAGAGGAGGCCTGGACAAAGGGTTTCCTGTCGCAGGTAGGTGCTACACCACCCCAGACAGGAGATAGTGCATTGGGGCACAGAGGGCTGAAAGAAAATGGACAGTGCCTGGGGCGCACAAGGCTTCCCCTTGCATATTCTTGTCAAACCGGTGCTGGGCCACACCATCCCCAGTCCCAGTGTGACCCTGGACAAAGGGAAAGGGGTGTAACCACCCCCTTCCTGGGTCCCACCCATAGGAGGGACCTAGCAGGTAATCCAGCCCCCAAGATTGGTATAAGAATTGGAGCAGTGCCAACGCACTCAGATTATCCTAACTGAAACTTATGAAACAAAACTCTGGACCCTTCAACAACCTACTCAACATAGAAGACTGAAGAATCTCCCTTGTGGTCAAGGAGTGACCACCCTGTGCAAACAGGCACCATCCAGCACCTCGACGTTTGCTTTGTTGCAGTTCCCACAGGAACTCGAGCAACAAAGATCAACAAGACCCAGCGAGCCTGCCTTCTAACAGCCTGATCCACAGTCCCTGCAGAGCTGAGACGCGTGGAGGCAACCTTAAGCGTGGGGCCCGCCATCTTGAAAAGACCACGAGGCGCTGACCGTGCAGCTCCTGAGGAACCCTCGAAGCTGTGCATTGGGGTTTGAGAAGCCCCAGCCCTGAGCCTCTCTTGCACTGAAGCTCACCCCTCTACACTCACCGAGTGCTGCGTGGGGCCCTTCTGCATCTTTTGGCTCAACGCGTTGGTCTGGTCGCTTGCCCGTTGGCTAGTGGCCCCAGTACCAACGAACCTTTGAATTTGACTTGTGATTCTGGTTGCTCCAGACTTGCCCTCGCTCTCCTGAAAATGACCAGCCGCTCTGACCCTCCTGGTCGGAGTATTAAGCGATCTTCAAATCCTGCGTGGGTTGCGCTTGCCAACGTTTGTTTGCTCCAATCTAGAAGCTGACACCGCCGACAGCGAGAGCCTTTGTGGGACAGCTCGTGATCCACTCCTGGATATCCTTGGTGCCCCAGAGTCCACGTGGCAGTGGAGACAAACTTCCCGTCATCGACCTGATTGCGCCCAATATTGCCTGGTTCCTTCCTGGTACCACCCTGGTCACTGCTGAGTGACTCAGACTCTGTCCCCTCTGCTTTCAGATCATCTATATCTTCGATCCACCCTTAGATCACACCGGACACTTCTCTTCACGACGCCTGCAGCATCTTCATCTTCAGGCACCATCAACCTGCGTGACGAAACCCGACACTTCTTTGTACCTGTGCACCCGCTTCCTGTGGGTGAGGTAACTCAGCAACGCTGGTGCTCCTGCACTGGTACACATCTCTAGCGTATATGTCTAAAGTTTTGTCCTTCTAGGTTAAGCGGAAGTCTCCTTTACCTGTAACTTTTTAACTTTTAAGCAGCATTGACATTGCATTGGTGCATGTGTGTGCTTTAAGCGCTGCACCCAAATCCCGCGGGCTTTTCCCGACTTCAGCATTGCTAGTCCCGACTGCTCCCAGTGATTCCCCAGGCCCTAGGCCTGACCACTGTTCGATTAGTGATACTTATACCACTATTTTAGTACATGGTTTGAGTGTCCCCCGGGCCTCAGCCATAATTGTGCAACTTGTATATGTTTAACTGTGCTATTGTTTAAACGCTTGTGCTTCTAGACTCATTAAGAGTATAGAGGATTATTCTAGTAATAAATACATATATTTTTATAATATATAACTTATGGTGTGTCCTTTCATTTGATATTACAGGATTGTGATTGGTAAAACAGCTCGCTTAACACGACCTCTTGAGTTAAGCCTTTAAGGCTGCTTGTTCTATGCTACCCTTAGGATAGCTTGTCTATAAGGTTGACTTACAACCAGACACCAAAAGGGATTGTTTGGACTGATACAAGGTGCCCCCGCTACTGCTTGAATAGCCAGGTCTTCAGTTGCTTCCTGAAGGAGAGGTGGTCTTGGGTGAGGCGGAGGTGGATGGGGAAGGAGTTCCAGGTCTTGGCTGCCAGGTAGGAGAAGGATCTTCCTCCCATGTTGGTTCTTCGGATGCGTGGGACGGCGGCGAGGGCGTGGTTGGTCGATCATAGTTGGCGGGTGGGAGTGTAGAAGTCAGATGGTAGTTGAGGTACCTGGGGCCTAGGTCGTGGAGGGCTTTGTGTGCATGGGTGAGGAGGCGGAACGTGATTCTTTTGCTGATGGGGAGCCAGTGCAGGTCTCTCAGGTGTCTGGAGATGTGGCTGTGGCGGGGGATGTCCAGGATGAGTCGTGCGGAGGCGTTCTGGATGCGTTGGAGTCTTTTCTGCAGTTTGGCTGTGGTTCGGTGTAGAGGGTGTTTCCGTAGTCTAGTCGGCTGGTGACAAGTGCCTTGGTGACCGTCTTCCTTGTTTCGGTGGGGATCCATCTGAAGATCTTTCGGAGCATGCGTAGGATGTTGAAGCATGAAGACGAGACGGCGTTGATTTGTCTGGTCATCGACAGGAAGGAGTCCAGGATGAAGCCCAGGTTGCTTGCGTGGTCCGTTGGTTTGGGTGCGCTGCCTAGTGCTGGGGGCCACCAGGAGTCGTCCCAGGCAGATGGTGTAGATCCAAGGATGAGGACTTCCGTCTTGTCTAAGTTCAGTTTCAGGCAGCTGTTCTTCATCCACAAGGACTTGAGTGCCCTGTGCACTTCAAGGGGGCTGAGAAAGGGTCACAACCCTACCATTCCCATCCTGATAGCCATCCTGGAGAAGGATGACCTTGAGAAGGCTAGTACAGCTCCCTTAGGGACAGGAGATGGAGTGAACCCCCTAGAGAATGAGAACACCCCCCCAGACTTAGAAGATATGGAGGTGGACCCTGAATCAGAAGAGGAAGAGTCAGATCAGGATCAGAGGAGTAACCAGGTACATGTGGGGAGGCTTAGCCAAACCAACTTGGACCTACTTGGAAATGGAGAGGGCCAGCACCTCCACAGAGTACAAAGCAGAATTGTTCCAGGCAATAGAAGATTGAGATCTCCCTCCAGGGACTCTCACATTTCTAGTGCCTCAATGGAATCTCAGAGGGGAATGACTTCCTCCCAGAGAAGAGAGCATAAGGCCAGAATGAGGGCTGTCCAACTCCAGATAGAGAGGGAAGAGGTAGCCTTGGCCCAAGCTAGACTTGCTTTGGCAAGGGAACAAAAGTTGAGTGGATGAGATTCCACTGGTGGCAGCATAATTCCTAGAGAAAAAGAAAGGTCCTATGATAGTAGAACCCTGACAAAGATTGTGCCCCCCTACAAGGAAGGGGATGACATCCACAAATGGATGACTGCTCTGGAGAGAGCCTGCATGGTACAGCAGGTTCCTCAAGAACAGTGGGCAGCTATCTTATGGTACTCCTTTTCTGAGAAAGGGAGAGATAAGCTCCTCACAGTTAGACCTGAGGATGCTAAAAATTACACTGTCCTGAAGAGTGCTCTAATAGATGGGTTTGGCCTAACCACTGAACAATACAGGTTAAAGTTCAGAGATACCCAGAAAACACAGACAGAGGACTGGACTGGTTTTGTAGATTGTGCTACTAAGGCTCTGGAAGGTTGGCTACATGGCAGCAAAGTACATGACTTTACAGGATTGTATAATTTGATTATGAGGGAGCAGATCCTAAGTAATTGTCAGAACTAGCTTTTACACCAGTACCTGGTGGACTCAGATCTGACCTCTCCACAAGAATTGGGTAAGAGGCCAGACAAATGGGTCAGAACCAGGATTAGGCCTAAGAATCAGGGCAATGACCAGAAGAAGGAGTCTAGGAAACCTTAAGATAAGGGTGGGGATAAATCTAAAGAGAAGATTTCCACAGGGCCCCAAAACTCCAAGGATGGGGGCGGGTCCCAAGACACTTTATCTACTCAGAAAAAGCCTTATTGTCATGCCTGTAAACAGGTTGGCCATTGGAAAACAGACAGCTGTTGTCCAAAGAATAGTAATAAGGAAAATATACCTCCAAATAAAGCTCCAACCCCTCCTGTCCCTGTTAGCAGTGGTCCCCCAGGTGATGGGAGCACCCCCAAGAATTTGGGTGGGTTTACTTTTGGAGCCCAGGTGGACTCTGGCCTATCCAGGTCCCCTACCACAGATACTCTTGTCTATGAAAATGGCATGGGGTTTGCCAAATTCACTGCTTGCCCAAACACTTTGAGCAAGTACATACAGGAGCCCTTCATCAATGGTTTGAAAGTTGAGGCCTTTAGAGACACAGGGGCTAGCATCACCATGGTGGCTGAATGTATAGTCCCCTCAAGGCAACTTTTACCTGGTGCCACATACCAGGTGACAAACATTGATGGAATAGAAACCAATCATCCCATGGCAGTAGTCAATCTTAGCTGGGGAGGTGTCACTGGCCCAAAGAGAGTGGCAGTGTCAGCAAACTTGACTGTAGATTGCCTACTTGGTATTGATTTGGAAATCTCAGCCTGGGCTGAGGTTGAACAGGAAATCCCTTCTAGAATGGTAAATGTCCATGGAAAGGTTAGTGGGGCTGTGATGGCTACAGCCACAATCCAAGATGTCCTTCCTGAAAAAGTTGGTAGGCGTGAGCAAACCTCAGCCCCATCTTTAGCAGAAGCCCTTCCTGAACAAGTTAGTAGAGCTGTTATGATAACAGCCCATACCCAAACTGAGTCTCCTCCTGAAAAGGTTGGTGGGGCTGTGATGGCCACAACCCAAACTCAAACTGATTCCTGTGTTGTGAAGCCTGAAATGATGGATCACACCACACAAACAGAGAGCCTTGAGGAGGAAGAGAAATCTCCCCCTCACCAGACATTAGGACAGGATCAGCCTCCTCAGGGAACTGATCTTACCCCTGATGAAGGAACTGCCCCAGAGGTTGGTAGGCCTGGTCTTACAGAGCCACTGATGGCAGTGGACCCTTCTCAGGTGGGACCCAGTCTGGAGCAGGTAACCTGACCCTCTCTACCTTGCCTCACTCAGCCCAGGGCTGCAGAGGACAAGAAGGACAGTGAGCCCCAGAGGGCCCCCTGTCAAATAAAACATCTCCATCAACAGATTAGGGGCACCGAAGCTAGCAGCCCCAGCCAGGTGAAAACTTTAAAAACTCCTGAGGGATCCCCCTTAAAAGTAGTTAGGGACCTCCCACAGATGGATTCTGTTGGGCACAGCCAAACCTGGGACCCAAAGGGCCCAAACCTGAACTGTCCCTCCAGTAAGCCAACAAAAGGTACCCAGCCTCCAGCTTTAGGTAGCCAGAGGTTGACCCTGAGAGCACAGTGCAACTCAGTTGAAGAAAGAAAGGCACACATGGTGGAAGATAATTGGAGGAAGCTGAGCCCTAAATTAGTGGAGCCTCACTTCAATACTCCATATCAACACCAGCCTTTTACTTTGCAAAAACACACCCAAGGTAGTGATTCCCTACGGTGGAGACCCTCTAATACCCCAAGGGTGAGGGATTGCTTAGTGGACCATGAGGAAGGGGGTAACCATGCTAGTGCAGGTACTTCCTTATATGGCCACTCAAGCAATATAGGCTTACCTGGTCAAGGATAGCCTTATCTCCTTTTGTTGGGGGGGTGTTGTGTAGGAAGGTGGACACCTGACTATGGTTACCCCAGATGTTTTGCCTTGTGTTTAGCTGGTTTTCGACTTAGTTCGCCTGGTTCCCTGCTAATCAGGGCCCCAGGCTATCTGCTCTCTCTTTAAAATGGATTCCATGTACCCTAGGTGCATAACTAAATTGGCTTGGGTCACCTTATCAGCCCTTTACAGAGCATTATAGGTGCCCAGGGCATAGGTGCATCCAAGGCCTACCAGGGGCTGCAGCATATCTTTTGCCACCCCTGGCTGACTATCCAAATTGACACAACTGGCTGATCACTCAGTTGGGGCAAGGTGGTGTAATCACCCCTTGCTTAGATATAGTATACCTATATCTAAACCTATCTGGACACATATATGCCTATAAGTCACTCCTATGGCAGGCCTTATTAATCCTGGAGGCAGAGTGCTAGGTTTTACGTGAGATGGTGCTCGAGCATGAGCTGAGCCTGTCTGCAGCTGTCGGGAACAACTCCCTAAGCTGTTCCGGGATAATGCCATACCATATTCTCTCAAGTGCATTATAATCCATCGAGGTTATGAGCTAACTTTGGTTTGGCTTTATCAAAACATGTTGTGTAAGGTGTCATACGATTTGGAATTCTATCCCCTCGACAGTTCTGTTGACGGGGATAGCATTCCACCCTTCTAGAGGGAGAAGAGATGTTACTTTACTAAAACGCGGTTAATCCTAACCAGAGCCTCAGCATCACAAAATGGATGCTGCTGCCACTGACACAAGTCTGACCTCCTGCTGCTGACCGAAACTTGGCAGAGGAGGCCTGGACAAAGGGTTTCCTGTCACAGGGAGGTGCTACACCACCCCAGACAGGAGATAGTGTATTGGGGCAGGGAGGGCTGAAAGAAACTAGACAGTGCCTGTGGCGCACAAGGCTTTCCCTTGCATAATCCGGTCAAACCAGTTCTGGGGCACACCAGCGCCAGTCCCAGCGCGACCCTGGACTAAGGGAAAGGGGTATAACCACCCCCTTTCTGGGTCCCACCCATAGGAGGGACCTAGCACGTAATCCAGCCCCCAAGATTGGTATAAGAATGGGAGCAGTGCCAACACACTCAGATTATCCTGACTGAAACTTATGAAACGAAACTCTGGACCCTTCGACATCCTACTCGACATAGAAGACTGAAGAATCTCCCTTGTGGTCAAGGAGTGACCACCCTGTGCAAACAGGCACCATCCAGCACCTCAATGTTTGCTTTGTTGCAGTTCCCGCCGGAATTCGAGCAACAGAGATCAACAGGACCCAGCGTGCCTGCCTTCTACCAGCCCGATCCAGAGTCCCTGCAGAGCTGATACCCAAGGAGGCGATCTGAAGTGTGGGGCCCGCCATCTTGGAAAGATCACGAGGCGCTGACCGTGCAGCTCCCAAGGCACCATTGAAGCTGTGCATTGGGGTTTGAGAAGCCACAGCCCTGAGCCTTTCTTGCACCGAAGCTCACCCCTCTACACTCACCGAGTGCTGTGTGAGGCCCTTCTGCATCTTTTGGCTCAACGTGTTGGTCCGGTCCCTTGCCTGTTGGCTAATGGCCCCATTACCGACGAACCTTTAAATTTTACTTGTGAGTCTGGTTGCTCCAGACTTGCCCTCACTCCCCTGAAAAGGAGCAGCCGCTCTGACCTTCCTGGTCCGAGTGTTAAGCGATCTTTGAATCCTGTGTGGCTTGCGCTTACCAAGGTTTGTTTGCTCCAATCCAGAAGCCGACACTGCCGACAGCGAGAACCTTTGTGGGACAGCTTGTGATCTACTCCTGGACATCCTCGGTGCCCCAGAGTCCACGTGGCAGCGGAGACAAGCTTCTTGTCATCGACCTGATTGCGCCCGACATTGCCTGGTTCCTTCCTTGTTCCACCCTGGTCACTGCTGAGTGACCCAGACTCTGTCCCCTCTGCTTTCAGATAATCTATATCTTTGATCCACCCTTGGATCACACCGGGCGCTTCTCTTCACGACGCCTGCAGCATCTTCATCTTAAGGCACCATCAACCTGCGTGACGAAACCCGACACTACTTTGCACCTGTGCACCAGCTTCCTGTGGCTGAGGTAACTCAGCAACGCCGGTGCTCCTGCACTTGTACACATCTCTAGTGTATATGTCTAAAGTTTTGTCCTTCTAGGTTAAGCGGAAGTCTCCTTTAACAGTAACTTTGTAACTTTTATGCACCATTGACAATGCATTGGTGCATGTGTGTGCTTTAAGCGCTTTACCCGAATCCCGCGGGCTTTTCCCGACTTCAGCATTGCTAGTCCCGACTGCTCCCAGCGATTGCCCAGGCCCTAGGCCTGACCACTGTTCGATTAGTGATACTTATACCACTATTTTAGTATATGGTTTGAGTGGCCCCCGGGCCTCATTCATAATTGTGCAACTTGTATATGTTTAACTGTGCTTTTGTTTAAACGCTTGTGCTTCTAGACTCATAAAGAGTATAGAGGATTATTCTAGTAATAAATACATATATTTTTATAATATATAAATTGTGTGGTGTCCTTTCATTTGATATTACAGGATTGTGATTGGTAAAACAGCTCGCTTAACACAACCTCTTGAGTTAAGCCTTTAAGGCTGCTTGGTCTATGCTACCCTTAGGATAGCTGTTTATAAGGTTGACTTACAACCTGACACCATAAGGGATTGTTTGGACTGATACAAGGTGCCCCCAGAACTGGAGACATCATATATCAGGCCAACTTCTCACACTAATGCACTTGCGTTGAGTTCACACTGGAACGTCACCGGCCACAACTTTTTAATTCTCAAATGAGGCACGAATTCACTCCATGATTAAATGCATGTATTTGTTTATTCACAAAATTCACTGAGGTATTTGCGCAATTGTATCTTTTCGATAACTATCTAGGACTTTTTGCCACACACCTGACTCTGCCCTTGAACCATGCAGCACCTTTTCTCCTACCTTATGCTGCCCCTCCACCCTTGAGCCGTACTGCATCTGTTCTCTTTCCTACAGCTGCAGGAGCGCCACCACCCTTAAGCTGTGCTGCACCTGTTCTGCTTCCTCCTGTTGCAGCTGTCCCTCCATCCTTTCGCTGTGCTGCACTTGTTCTGCTCTCTCCTGCTGCAGAAGTCCCTCCACCCTAGAGCTGTGCTGAACCTGTTCTACTTTCTCCGGCTGGAGGTGCCTCTCCACCCTTGAGCTGTGCTGCACATGTTCTACTCCCTCCTGCTGCAGCTGTCCCTCCATCCGTGAGCTGTGCTGCACCTGTGTTACTCCCTGGTACTGCTGCTGCCCCTCCTTCCCTGAACCCTGTAGCACCTGCTGTGCTCCCTTCTGCTCTCCCTCCACCCTTGAGCCGTGCTGTACCTGTTCTCATGACCAGTGGTCCCGCTGCCCCGTCTTCCCCTCTTGCTCATTGCACCCCTCCGCTTGGAGTTTCTCATCGTCCAGAGAAGCAGGGCGCACTGCCCCCTTATGGAGGGACAGTCAAGCCTCTTTTGCAGCACCATGCATAGCTAGCTGCTTGTAACATAATGCTCTCAATTTTAGCATGCATATAATATTCAGGTAGTTCTTCCATATGTGCTCTTCCGGTTGTCTCCTGCAGTGATTTAATTGCATATATGTCAAATTATCACTCCACTGCAAACAATAAATATAATTAAAAAACAGTGTCATTTACAATGCCAGAAGCCCCAACTTTTAATAATGTTAGACCTATCGCATTGCAAATGCTTGTTTTAGTAAGAAATGTGCCTTTGCAACTAAAATAGACACAAGGACTCAATTGACTCTAAAATATATTGCTAATGCTGGATTTCCATTTCATGCAATTTCATTTAGGTGCATATAATTATAATAAATTCCATGATACTACGAAAAAACAATTTCACACATCCCTATTCGCAATTTCCAAATGCTTAGTAATGGTAAAGGTGATACATTACTATATTACTGAGGGAGACATTTCTTTTTACCTACATCTCTGCCACTACACACATCTCAAACTAACCATACCTTTGCAATCTAAGGGCCTGATTCATAAAGGGTGAACTTACACTTTTGTTTAAGTTTAGAATTGTTTGCTATTCACAAAGGGATTTACAGATATTATCTTTAAGAGTGTGGGGTTTCGGCACATAAAAAGATGGGACGGTCCTATCTTAGTATCTGCAGAGACTCTGCACTGGTAAAGTTACTAATGCTAAATCCCTTTCTGAATAGCAAACAATCGTGCATTTACACAAAATTGTAAGTTTACCTTTGTAAATATGGCCCTAGGAGCACTGCATAAATGTGCAAAACACAAGGAGGGATACTTCAGTTGTTTCCAGTTTTTAGGTGAAGAGCTGCTACTTAATATGGATCACATCTAAAATACAACCAATACTCTAACAGGAAGATTGATCATGGCTTTGTGCATGTGCCAAATTACAAGCAGTGGTGGAAACTGGTGTGAAATCTTGCTAAGGTAATTACTTTCTAGCTCAAATCTTGGTTTGTGCTGGAAAGTCACCATAAACTACCACAAATACCCCTTTGCACTACTTTGCATTACTTTGAGCTAAGGAGGTGTTGTATGGGTGCCACATGGGCGTTCCGAGCAACTATCTAAGGGTTTTCACACAAAGCTCTATCTACTAACAATCATAGACAGGGCCGTGCACCCAAAAATAATGCCTCCTCGGGCCACCTTTTAAAATGAGAAATTGTGTTATTTCTCCTAACTTTTCCAACATTACACCTGTGTGCTGTACTGTAAGTACAGAGAACAGCCAATGAGGGAAATGTTTTAAAGTTACCTTAAGCATAGGAATTTGTACTGGAATGGTGCCCTTCCAATACAAAACTTATGCTAGACATAACACACACTAAATGGCGTGACGGTTTACAAGTGGCATAAGCAAGGCTCAAGTTGCACCAGGGGGATTGAAAAACAGTACCATGTCTTTGAAGATATGATGCTGTCCTGCTCTTCCCTTCTCACACAATGCAGCACCCACAGACCATGCATGAAACCTCAACATCATCCTGGACCCCTCACTTTCAGTGAACCACAGAATCAATGTAATTTTGTCCTCCTGCTTCCACACTCTCTGTCTGCTTCGTAAGATTTTAGAGTGGAACCCCACCAAGTCCAGGAAAATGGTCACCCATGTGCTCGCCATCAGCAGACTCTACTACGGCAATGCACTCTATGCAGGCACCACCCAGAAAATCCAAAGGAAACAGAAGAACACCTCTGCCAAACTCATCCTGAACATCCCACACCACAGCCACTTCATCAGCCACCTGAGAGACCTGCACTGGCTACCTGTCAACAAAAGAACTACCTTCAAGCTCCTCACGTACGCCTACAAAGCCCTCCACAATGCCGGACCTGCTTACCCTTGACCACTGCCTATCCTTCTATACTCCCACCAGACAACTCCGCTCTGCCCAACTGGCCCTGGCCACCCTCCCACAGATCTGTAAGACCACGGCTAGAGGAAGATCTTTTTCTTACCTCACTGTGAAGACCTGGAACTCCCTACTGCAGCACCTCAGGCACTCACCATCGCAGCCGCAATTCAGGAAGGACTTCCTGGCTCTTTGACTGAACCACAGTACCACTCCCCAACTTGAGACCCCCACAGATAAGGAGTGGTGCTTTATAAGAAATCTGACTGATTGATTTATTGAGCACCTCAAATTTGGTTGCTGTGCTGCACTGCTTGCAGTAAATGTAAACCTGCCTCTAAATCTGCCCACCTCAAATATCTGTTTTTCTATTCGAATTTTTAAGGGTATGTCCGAGTGAGGGTCGGAAATGAAAGCTAGGAGGCCGTATAGGATGTGCAATGGTGATAAGAGTTTTATTGTAAGTCACAGGTTAGACAATTGGTTATTGAGTAGTGGTAGATGCGATGTTGAGGTCCTGGTACAATTCGTCAAGATGAGCTTCTGAGTGGTTCGCCGTGAGTGGAGATCTTCTGTATTCCAGGTATGGGACTCCTCCTCGCCAATGGTGATTCCCCAGGATACTCAAGAGAAGACAGGAAAGAAGTGGCGGAAAGTGTCCTGCTCGTCAGCGCTCCACTTGATACCTTTCACCATTCTATGTGTCAATAGTGCTATACAGGGTGGATGACGGTGGGAAACATGAGGGAAGGGAGTGTTTATGAAAAAAACAAGGATTGAGGGTAGAGAAAGAAAAAAATGTAAGGGAGTAAAAAACTAGCATTCCATGGTTTTCCTATTAAGGGTAGTGATGAGCTCGGGTCGAGGGGCTGTGTCACTTTCATGCATAAAATGAACAAAAGGCAAAAAGGCATGAATTCATTTCCCTCGAGATAGTAATTCAATGGTTCCCCTGCCCATTTAATGGCAAGGGCCTCTTTCTCTATAACCGCATACTTGCTTTCTCTAGGAAACAACTTTCTGCTGATGAAGATCACTGGTTTCTCTTGGCTTTGGGAGTCTTTTTGTGACAAAACCGCCTCAAGCCCCTTCTCTGAGGTGTCGGTTTGTAAAATGAACGGCCGCGTATAGTCAGGACTTAAGAGGAATGGCTTGGTGGTGAGTAGGGATTTTAGGTGGGAAAAGGCCTGTAGGACACTGGGAAAGGGATTCTTTAACAGTTTTTATGTTATACTTCTTTTCTTAGGAGATCAGTGAAGGGGGCTAATACAGCAGAGAAGTTTGGGATGAATCTCCTGTAGTATCCTAATATACCCCAAAAAGTTTGAAGATTCGGCATGTTGTGGGGAACAGCAGTTTGGCTATTGCAGCTATCTTCTCTTCTTGTGGTTTGATAAACCCTTCTCTTAGGATACCCCAGGTACTTTACTGACTTAGCGGCCAGATGACTATTGGCAGGGTTTTTAGTGAGATGCCCTTTCTCTAATGCCTGAATAGTTCTCTCTAGGTGAAGTAAGTGGAGATCCCATGTATCGCTATAGATGACAATGTCATCTATTTATGCTGAAGCATATTCCTGATGTGGTTTGAGGACCAAATTCTTAAGGTGCTGAAAAGTGGCCAGGGCCCCATGTAGACCAAATGGCAACATCTTAAAGTGTAACAAACCTCCTGGGGTGGAGAAAGCAGTTTTTTCCTTATCACATTCTCTAAGAGGGACATGCCAGTACCCCGTACATTGGTCGAGGGTAGTGATATATTTACCCTTCCTTAATTTCTCGACAATCTCATCTACACGGGGTGGAGGGTATGCGTCAAAACAAGATATTTTATTGACCTCCCTGAAATCTATGCAAAAACTAATGGAACCATTGGGTTTTGGCATGATGACAATTGTAGAATTCCATTCGCTTTTGGAAGGTTCTATAATGCCCATTTTTAACATTTGTTGAATTTCTGATTTCGTAGCTCCTCTTCTGTCCTCAGTTATTCGATATGGTCTCAACTGGATCGTTTTCTTTGGTTCAGTGTGAATGGCATGACTGATGAGGGAAGTCTTCCCCGGAGTCAGGGAAAATACCCTTTCGAGGGGTTTCAACTTCTTCCTCAGCTCATGTCGTTGAGGAAGGGGAAGGTCAGGGTCTATACTCTGTACAAACAGGGGATCATCATTTCCCTGGCTGACCAGGAAAGCTGGTCGGGGTCCCTCCCATTTCTTTAGGAGATTTATATAGTAAATCATGAATGTTTCTCTTCTCTTTAGGGTCTAACTCTAATCGATATGTCACTGGGGTCATTTGTTTAAGGACCCTAAAGGGGCACTGCCATTGTCCCAATATTTTATGTTCTGACGTGGGTCTCATTACTAGCACTAAATCAACTACATCTAAGTTACTTTCCTGTGCTTTCTTATCATATTGTTTTTTTTGCTGTTCTTGGACCTGTTCCATATGGGTTTTCACTATGTTTCTGATTTTATATAGCCTGGTTTTTAATCCCAGGACATATTCAGGCAGGGGTTTCGCTCCTTCGGGTTTCTCCTCCCATTCTTCCTTCAACATGTCTAGAAGGGTGCAGGGTCGCCTCCCATACAGTAATTCGAATGGGAAATAACCAGTGGTCTTCTGCTGTTTACAGCGGAGAGTGAAAAGGGCCAAGGGAAATATTTTCTCCCATTTCCAGGCTTCTAGCTCTCACAACTTTTTAAGGGTAGTTTTCAATGTGAAGTTATACCTTTTGCATAGACCATCTGTCTGGGGGCGATATGCCGAGGTTCTGATCTGATTTAAATTGAGTTGTTGGCAGTGCTGTTTCATCAGGTTCAAACGAAGGGGGTGCCTTGGTCAGTTATGATTTCTTTAGAAAATCCGACTCTAGAAAAGATATTAATCATTGCCTTTGCTATCTGTGTAGCATTTGGTGGTCTTATTGCTATGGCTTCTGGGAATCGGGTGGCATAACCAACTAGAACCAGGGCATATCTGCACCCGCTACGGGAAGGAAGCAGGGGTCCAATCGTGTCCGTCCCTATCCGTGAGAAAGGTTCCTCGATTATGGGAAGGGGATGTAAGGATATGCGTAGGGGCAAAGCCCTACTGTTTTTTTGGCATATCGTACATTCTCTACAATATCTTCGGACCTGATGATATATCCCGGGCCAATAAAAGTGTTTGAGGATTGCTTTTTTGGTCTTTTCCCCCTCGAAATGGCCACCTATGAGGTGGCAATGGGCAGGAAATATGACTTTTTCCAAATGTGACAGTGGAACCAATAGCTGGGGATTCAATCCTTTCCCTCCCTTCGTATACAATAGACCCTTATTCCTGAAAAATTGGGGACCTGCTTGATCAGGGTCTTCCAGTTCTGATGACCTATTCCATGCTTCATGCAATGTGGGATCATCTATTTGCTCGGCCCTAAAGTCTTGATCATGTTCCCATACCTTGGTGGTGGTGGTTTGAGTCAAAGAGACTAGGACCCACTGACGTTTCTCTGTTCTTCTCTGCTTTCTGCTTTTATATGTTTTCCTGAAGCATTGTTCCTGATCTGGTATTCCTAAAAAGGGGGCGGTCTGCCTCCATTTTGTTTCCTCAGGGATCGTTTCTAACATCAGCTGGTTCATATGGGGATAGTCTGTTCCTAGTACAAATGGCTCCGACAAATGGGGAATGAGCCCCACCTTGAGGGGAACAGGCTCCAGGTCCGGGTCATGTTGGATATAAACCTCAGTGGTATTGTTGGGCTTCTGATCCCCGTGCACACACTGGATCGTCACTGTGCCCGTCTGTGATTTGACCCCCCTGTAATGATCTGGGGTTGGATGACACGTTGTAGGCATCCGGTGTCTATAAGGGCTCCCCAGTTTTCTGCATTCACCCTCACGGTTCTATGATATGTAAGAGACCCAAGAGGGACGGGGTTACACACACAAGACCTGGTGAGCCCCACTTCCATGGGCTCCTCCTTTTTGGGACAGACACTTACAATATGTCCATGTGCCCCACAGTTAAAACACTGAGGGCCTAGGGAAGCTGGTGGCCAAAAGGAAGGTGGTAGTAGTCCAAGTAACACGGTCACAGTCTCTGGCTTCCTTACAGGAGGTAGTCGAGGAGTATGAGAGTTAGGGTTCCCCCCTCCTTGTTTCCACTGTCCCTCATCCCTTCCTTTTTTGATTTCTTGGGTGCGATAATACGCACTTGCTATCTCCACTGCCTTTTCCAGTGTGAGGTTGGTGTGCTGTCTGACCCATCGTTGAATCGGAGGGTGAAGGGAAGTCAGGTACTGTTCAAGGTATACCTTCTCCATGATGTCTTCTTTGTGGACTGTTCGGGTGTTAACCATCTATCCATCATATCATGCACTCATTAATATAGCGCACACGGAGTCTCTTGTGGTCCTTCCTTAATCTGGCGCAACCGAATCCTATAGGTTTCTTGGTCTAGACCGATTTGTTCAAGAATGGTCCTCTTGATGTCATTATATGGGGTAACCCCAAGGGGGTTTGCAGCCTGATAGGCGGCTTGAAGTTCTCCTAAAAAAAAGGGACCCAGGTATTGGCCCCATTTATCTTCCGACCATGCGCCTACTCAAGCCATCCGCTCGAAATTTGCAAAAAAGGAATCTGGGTCCTCCCCACTAACATATTTCTGTAACACCACTGAGGGAAGGGTTGGATGACCCCTCTGTTGTGTTAGCGATTCTGCCAGCTTTTTAATCATGGTTTCCTGAGTCTGGCTCTGTTCTGTAAGGGTTTTGTGGAGTTTTTCCCGGTCCTCCTCGGCTACTGTGAGGAACCTCTCCATGACTTGATCCAGTTTTTCCTGGTTTTCAGGTATTCTCTTTAAAATGGCCTCCATTTCCAGTGATCCCACTTCTCCACCACCGGTTGGAGTGAGGGTTGGAAATGAGAGCTAGGAGGCCGTATAGGATGTGCAATGGTGGTGATAGTTTCATTGTAAGAAACAGATTAGACATTGGTTATTGAGTAGTGGTAGATGCGATGTTGAGGTCCTGCGGTTCGGGAACAATTCGTCAAGATGAGCTTGTGAGTGGTTCACCGTGAGTGGAGATCTTCTGTCTTCCAGGTATGGGACGCCTTTACGCCAATGGTGATTCCCCAGGATACTCAAAAGAAGACAAGAAAGAAGTGACGGTAAGTGTCCTACCCGGCAGCGCTCCACTTGATACCCTTCACCATTCCACGTGCCAATAGTGCCATACAGGGTGGATGACGGTGGGAAACGTGAGGGAAGGGAGTGTAGGGAAAAAAAAGGATGGGGGGTAGAGCAAGGAAAAAATGTAAGGGAGTAAAGAACTAGTGTTCTGTGGTTGTCCTATTAAGGGTAGTGATGAGCTTGGGGTCGAGAGGCTGTGTCGCTTTCGTGCTTAAAATGAACTGAAGGCAAAATGGAAGAAGACATTCAGCCCGTAAACTCTCGTGGTAGAAATGAAATACAGAATTACTTAAGAAGTAACTGTTCTGTCACAGTTTCTCCAAATGAAATATCTGGGTCTTACTGCCCGACTCCCTCCCTCTTTAAATTACTCAAGTATCCCCTGGTTACTGTGTACTCACCACCACGGCTGTAAATCTCCTGAGTTACGGCGGCAAGCTTGTATCTCCCGTGGGAATCCACCAATCTTCTCTCCATGTCTCCAGTTCTTCGGCGGTGTTGGTGAGGGTTCGGTCTTTTTGATTTCCAGTTCCAGCTGGACAGAGTTTG
Organism: Lissotriton vulgaris; assembly: GCF_964263255.1. Classification (NCBI taxonomy): domain Eukaryota; kingdom Metazoa; phylum Chordata; class Amphibia; order Caudata; family Salamandridae; genus Lissotriton; species Lissotriton vulgaris. The sequence goes on from NC_141694.1 coordinate 1,037,995,841, forward strand.
ACGGTGTCCCGGTATCTTCCCGGTGTTCTCCTTGGGCATCCTCGGATCCTTTGTTCTCCTTCGCTTCCGGGTTCGCGCCGTCTCCTCGCGAGAGGACCTTTTTCCACACTTTCCGTGACTGTGATTGGTCTTCATCAGCAAGGCTCTTTACGTCATCCTGCAGAGGCGAGGGCATGAGGAATTCATTAACCCTACTGACGCCGGCCCCGTTCTCCTCTACAGCCATGGATCGAGCCTCCGGTTGTGCAGCACTCAGATCCCATCCTGGTTCTTCCTGACAGGGAAGGATAAGCTCGATATTATCCATTCCAAGCGTAGTAAATTGGGTATTGGTTGAGGAGGGGTGGAAGCTCCACTCAGGCAACAACCACAATCCTTGTCATGGTAAACTATCAAAGTCACCAAATAAACCTGTGCCTAACCCACTGGTAGCTTGTCACAAAGCAGTCTGTCATATGGGCCAAGAGTACATTATTGTCTTCTGTAAGTTAGCATGAGCACACTGCAGATTGTTCGCTGCTTTTCGCACTTTACTACACAAGTTTATTTTGCAAATGTCTCTTTTGCCATTTTCACATGAGAACCTATCTCTATGTTCACATTCTGCATTTTCCTGAGATTTATTCTGAACATTGTGAGCAAGGTCGATCAACATTGACCCTTGTTGTTCTGTTCTGGTTGGCCCCTAGCATCTAGACAACATATATTGATGCAGCTGCTGTTTGGGAACATGTACTTTTAGACTTATTGGAATAAACAATTAGGTAACAAACAATTGGAGAGGCAACTTTCCAGGAAGAAGAGCAAGACAGTACCTATAATGTATGTCTATACACTAAGGTATGGAGTTTGCAGATAACGCCCAAAGATCTTCTAACATATAATCATTCTGCTTCTACACATGGGGAAGGAGTTTAGGCTATACTGTCTTTTCATAATAACTGATCCTTTTATGAATACAGACTAATTGCTGTGCCTACTTATTTGTGTTATGCATTGCCTTGCTCACTGTGGCATGTATACTGCTGATTAGAGTATGTTAGTTACAATAAATATTTTAAACGTGTTCGTGTCTCTGTCAGATCTTATTGTGAACAAGTACAAAAGTGTGAGTGAAAGGGCGTGTCTTGCAACCGCGATTCCTAAGAGAGGCAAGAGTGTTGTGTTCTGATGTGTCTAATCATTTGTTTCTCTGTGAGTGAATAGGGGAGCAAATGAGACACTATAGCTGGTCGATCCTGGACTCATGGGTACTAAGGTGGTGGGCTGACCCTGTCCCTATGCACTAAAGTCCCATAACCATAAGCATAGTTCTGTGTTCGTGCAGAATCCCTGCAATAGTCAGGCCTAACTTAAAGGCAATATGTCAACTATTTACGCAGCACACCAACTGTAATAAACCAAAAACAGAGCAGAAGAAAAATCCCAAGCCAATCTCGAAATGTAATAAATAAAATTATACCAGAACGAAAAATAAATGTATCCATAGAATTGTAGATATTCAATTTTAAAGTAAAAGGTTTTAGTACAATTTAACTCTGGGCGGTGAACTCCGTTCAGTTTGTGGAGTCTGAGGAGTTTACCGCACTCTGAATTCTATGGAGCTTGTGAGTTCCCAAAAACTCTGCTCCGCAAAGAGTCAAGTTGCATAGTGCGAGCGAGGAAAATCCACCTCCCGGCGAGATTTTTCCTTGCTTACACTCGCCAAGGTCTAGTTGGGGAGCGCGAGCGAGGAAAATCAACCTCCAGGTGAGATTTCTCAATGCTGGTGGACGTATTTCTCAATGAAAGTGGTCGACACAGGTCATGGCCACTCGTGTTGAGAAACCTTCCGTTTGCATTGAGAAAGCTGCCACTCAAGCAGAAAATGTACTCGACCAGCAAAAAGGAAGCTGCGTCCTCTTACGCTGTGCATGGTGCTGTTTAGGATCATTTTACAGCGTGGGACGAACACTTGCGCTCAAAATCACAGCAAACGGAATAACCCTAGTGCACTCTGCAGCTTGAGGAGCTCTGCGTAGCGCAGCAGAGTTGTTTTGTCATTTCACGGAGCTCCGCTATGCAGAACTCTGTGAACTCTGACAGGCTTACTAAAAATAGCCCCTAAAAGCACAAGGGGCCCCTTGCGGTCATCTGATCATGCTAGACTGAGGGAAAGTCACAAGTTCAGGCCAACCATTATGAAATGCAGGCTGGATATCGGAACCGGGTTAGCCCAGCTGAAAAGTTACCTTCTAAATCTGGCCAAAAAGTTCAATTCACAGTGAAGGAGGCTGTGAGCAGGAGGCTGAACATCGCTTATGGTTGCCACTGTAGGGTGAAGAGGAAACTGGGTGTTGTGGACGGCGGTCAATTTGCAGCAGAGCTCACACAGAATGTCAGCCAGAAGTGTAAGTGGGACTGGGTACAGCCCCTCCTAAGTCGTCCTGCAGGATGTCCATCCTGTCCACACCTAAGACCCTTTTATGTTACTGTGTGGAAGCAATACACAAACCCCAGCAGCAGCGCAGCCATTCACAGTCATGTGACCCAGGAACTCTGAAAGAAGGCAAAAATGGTTAGAACACCAAAATGCTAACTTTCTATAAGTGCCATTTTCAGAATTGTGACTTAAAATCTGAGTTTATCATTAAGAAGGATTTAAAATTACACATAATTTGAGTGTAATCAGTATATCTTTATCTGTTCCTAATCAAAAATGTGTTTTGATTTTTTTTAAAGTCTGTGCCCCATAGGTGCACACACATCATTTCTCCTCATTGGGAGCTATAGAGGGAGGCTCAAGGGCTCTACAGCCCCTGCAGGCTCCTTGCACAGGAACACCCATATATGCAAAGCTCTTGGGCCGGAGGATGGAGCCCTGGGCCCCCACAGCCCCTGCCAGCTTCCCGGCCAGTACCATACTGGGTGCTGGCAGGAGCTGGCTCCATTACTTTGCTGCCCTCATCCAGGTTGGAGCAGCATTTTTCACTGCTCCCATCTGAGGGGTAGCAAAGTTCTGTTCCCTGCCAGGGAGAGTGAGTATGCCCCACTCTTTCATTCAGGGAACTACAGTGTATTGGGGGATGTGGTCCATAGGACACTGCAATAGTATCAAGCCCGGGGCCCCAACAATGACTCATGGAAGCAGGAAGTGCATGCCCTTATCCCCTTCTTGAAAGTATCAGCCCCATGGATGGGGTCCTTGAGGCCTCCAAAGGCTTGGGGAGGGGGCCCTGGGCTCCATTTCCCTTAAAATGAATTATTGGCACTGGGACATTGGGCCCTAGGCCTCTCCTAATCTTGGGGAGTGAGTCACATGACCCCTCTCCTCTAATATTTGCATGTGCCACCCCCCAGCCCTAGCTTAACCCAGGGTTCTTTTTAAATGTGGAAGATTGTCATTTTTTGGGGGGATCAGTGCAACTTATTACCCACCCTCCACAGATAATCTGCACCGATTTAAAAAATGCAGATTTTCGCCCCGGGGGGACTCTGCAAGACTCTGCCTCCTTATATGTAATTTTTAAACTTATTTTCCAGGCGAGGGGACTCAGTTCCCAGTCTCAAATTGGTTGCTACCACGTTTTGATGTGGTTGCAACCAATAAGATCTTATGCTCAAATCTGTTGTCTCCACAGATCCTCCTTGGTGTGAAACTTTAAGGACCTCATTTGGATATCGGTAAGACCGTCATCAGCAGGTCGTTAGTGGCGGTCCCAATGACATCCAGGCCACCGGTCAGACTTCTGCCTTACAATGCAGACTGTTGGACCGCAACAGTCTGAGGGGACAGGCCACCGCCTCTGATGGGAAAGGAGGTGGTTGGACTCCTATTCCTATCATGAGGGCTGAGCCTTTGTAAGACCCTCCGAAAGGATTAGAATGTCCCTTTTTGACTGCCTTGTTCTTGGGGTCCAACCACTATGGAAATGCAGTCAGAAAGGGACTTTGGGGGTCCCAAGCAGGGCCCCGCCCCCCTTGGGCTGCTGCTAACTGGCCTTGGGGACACATGTAGTGCCCCTCACACATCCATGTACACATTTCTCAGATGGTACAGCAGAGTAAGATCCATCAGAGGCTAACTAGTCATTCTGCACGGTTATATGTCAATACAACCATTACAACGCTAGTTTTACAACACAAGTCGTTACCATGACTTGCGCTGTAGGGTGCTGGACTTAGGAATAGTAAAATTTACTATTCCAACACCAGCTTACGTACAGTAGGAAAGGTGTTGGAATAGTAAATCTACTATTCCTTAGCCTAGAGCGCCCTCCAGCGCAAGTCGTGGTAACTACTTTTGTTGTAAAACCAGCGTTGCATTGGTAGTGCGGTGTAAACACCGTGTCGTAATGGATGTTCCCCATTCTGCACACCTGATTAAGATGGGCAGAATAAAAAGTCAGTTTTCACTGCCCGTCACAACCAGGAAATTCTTAGTGGTAAGGGGCAGTGAAAACTACTAAATGTTCCCCTAACCATGGGAGAGGACTACCATGATGAGGGAGGCAGTGCATTGTTAGGGTTTCAATAAGAAAATCCATTTTAGGATTTTCTTTTCCAAAATAAAACTAAAAACCTGCTTGATATAGGGATCCATCAAGCTGACGTAGCCTTCACCAAACAAAAAAAATGCAATGCTTTATAAATGACTGCAGGCTTTGCAGTCATCTATAAATCTGGTGGGTAGTCTAACGGCGGAACAACAAGCCACCTGCCCAAGTATAGATCAGGCACAAAGTCTTTAAGCATATGAATAGTAAGTGCTATCCATGCTGAGCTGAAAAATGACAACACCTTTTGCCATTCCAGGTACAGGAAATTACCATCTAAGCCAACCTGGAATGAATTAAAGCAACCCTTGGCACGTGTTTCACTCTTCTTAGACGTGATCAGAGAGGTATAGCTTTGTACAGACACAAAGGAGCAACAAGTATAGGTCAAAGTAATGCCCTGTCAATCTTACAGTACTCAATTAATTGTGCTAAAAGGAAGCAGGGAGCCCTGGTAGAATCCCATGTTTTAGGTGGAGAGCTGTTTCTTTGTGGGTAACTCAATACAACACGACCAGCTTTAAATCTGCTCACTTCAAATGTTAGTTTTTCTAACAGAACTCAAAAATGGCTAGAAGAAGTACAGGAAAGCGGTGTGGTCGGTGACTTATTTTTGTGGAAAGTTTTGTGAAGATTCTTCAAAAAGTGCCAAAGTTATTAATGAAACAAAAGATGGTGTTCCTATGTATAGAGTGACCATTTTACACAGGGTAGCATCACCTGGGAACTCACTAAAATTCAGGTGGATGTTTTACATCCAGAGACTAGAGGACCATATCCGGGAGGGTGTCAGAAGTGAATCCAAAGTCATTCTAGATATTGGGTTTTTTAAAATGCTTTGAATGGAGAGTGGGTATCATTTGGGGTGTCAGAAGACAGCCTTGAAGACGAAGGTCTATGTTCAGATAGTTGAAGGACTGGGTTTTCTTAAGACCCAGCGGTGCCAGGGATAACACCTAAAACCTTCGTGGGTAACCTGTTCCGGCGTACAAATGACAGAGACACGGGACACTTCCTTCGGCGTCAAAGATTCGAGGTTTATTACTGCAGGGAACACAGAAGTCACAGGAAGTACAACACGTGTAGGTTCGAGGAGTCTGATTCGACTTGCCTCTGTGGATCGCTCCTTTTATACAGTTCTAATGCATTGAACATCATAGTACACAAAGGTTTACAACTCGGTTCCCATCGTAAAGACCATAAGGGGTTACTTTCATGTATTCAAGGCCCGGAACATAAGTACAGAAACGTTTGGTGATTCCCAGCTGTAAAAACCCATCTTCCCACCATTAGTACATTCCAATCAGCAGTAAACAGATCGAGGAAGGGACAGAAACAGGTGCAGAGGAAGACAGAAACAGTGGGGAGATCGGAAAGGGTGTAAAAGGGGTGGTATCGGGAAACACGAACTGCAGGCATCAAAGGGGACGTGCCTAATGAATGCACAACTAAGACAATAGACCGGCACGGCAAGATGAGCCTCGAGCGGGGCCATCTGCCTTACAGTGCCGTCCCCCTCATCATAAAGACAATTTCAAAGGAAACGTATCTTCCGCAAGAGTTTGGGAATCCCAGGGTCGCGAAGCGGACAGCGTCCGTTCGCTGGCTACTTGAGGGCAAGAGACAAAATGGATGCCGCATCTAAGATGGAACCCGTGGGCTCGGATGTAGAAACCCACGAAACAAACGAATGGTTTAGGCTAGTACAGCGAAAATGCGTACACCCACTAAACTCGTCATTTGCGGTTCATAGATACCAGACTCGACCATATTCGTACGAGTCGAAAACACCACTTACGATCGTCACGGAACCTCATAGTGAGAAAGAAAAAGGAAGAGCCCAAGGAATTTGGAGCTTCTCCATTGCTCCTCTGCAGTTGCAAAATCTGTATTTCTATAATGTGAACATTTTGCAACAATATAGACAGCTTTAATGTGATGATTGTGAAAATATATGACAGCAGGAGGAGGAGGAATTGTTTTGTATGTAATTTTACTGCAAGAAACTCTTACAAATGGGTAAAGGATGAGTTTATGAAACATTTGTTCGACTGTTAGATTTTTTTATCTGCTTACAGCTTTCAATACTATTAGTAAAAGTCTTGTTTAGATGTCAACTATTGACAGCTTGTTTCCAAAACAACGAGTATACTTAGAATTAATTTTGGCCCTGTTCCTGTCCCTGGCCCAGTTATACTATCTGTCTCTTCTAGCTGTTTTTATTCAATTGCTTTCCTCTCTATTATTGTGTTTGTCTCACTGAGGAACACTTTGGTCTCACACTGCTTTGAGTGAATAAGTTGCAATATTTCACTGCTGACTTGAGGGTAGGAGGGTTCTCTTTTTAGATGTAATGTAAAATGACCCTGCCCTTATACCTTCTCCTCCGGCTGTCTGCATCTCCACACACCTTCCATTGTCTTTCTGCAGTTGTCTTCTATGTGTTTTCCTATTAACAAGCAGAGATTGAGCAAACATTTAATTCTGAGACATCTGCGCATGAGTTAATGATCTAGTGTATAGGGTCTTTTCTGTACATGGATTGGTTTGTGTATTTGTTTGTAACCATGGACACTATCTGGAGAGTCTGCTTTTGTTGTCTCAATCAGGCAGTGAAATGGTTATTTACTTGAAGGTGTTTCCTCTCTGACAGCAGCAGCTACAACCCCGCTCTTCCAACACCCACCAAGACACGCCTCCATAAAATCCCATATCTAGTTGAAAAAGTGAAAGAAGGCCAGGAAAAACTAAACAATTATACTGTTGCTTTGTGAGGCATAAGTATTATGATTTACACACTAGCCCTTTTTTAATTCTTCTTTGGAATAGGAAGGATCAGATGTGGGTTTAAGAGGTGGATGAGTTGGGGTAGGGGGATATTGTCTTGTAAATTGTTATGGAGTTTAGGAGGAGGTGAGTCTTTTCATAGGGGATGGGTGGGTTGAGATCCCAAAAGGGTAGTTTACTTTTGTGTTTTTGGGGGTTTGTGGGTTTAATGAGAGGGTGGGTTTGTTGTGGATTGAGTTTTGTCTGGGATATTTCATTAATTGTACATTGTCATATATTCCGGTCTCATTTATTAATTTGGTATTTTGATTTACTGTAAGTTAATTTGGGGTGTGAGTAACTGGTTCAATTCTCTTTAGCATATTTACTCATAATTACAGCGAAATTACTCATAATTATGATTAATGATATGATAATCATAATCCAGCATTTACTATTTTTTTGTGCAAAGTTCACCCTCTCGTCCAAAATGAGCTTGTGGATGCATTTTTTTTTTATTGAAGTCCTTTAGTGATACCATACATCAAAGCACAAAAACAAAATTGCATATATGAAAACATAGTTAGGCCGTAAAAACATACATAAATTATTCACTACCAAATCTTACATAGCAATCAATCAAAATAAGATCCCTATATTTTTTCAAATTTTCTGACCCCTCCAATTCGTTGAACATAAATTTGTTCACATTTTCTTACTCTTTCTATTTTATGAAGCCATTCCTGTACCAAGGGGCAATGCTGTGAACGCCAATTCTGCCATAACAGCGATCTAGCCACTGCCATTGCTATATAAATCAGTTTTACTAGTTGTTCGGAAAGCCTAAGCTCTAGATCAAAACCATACAGTATTAACTTTAGAGGCTTTAGGTTATTACACGAGGGGTACCTGCGTTAATTTTGTTAAATTATGCAGAAAAAGCCTTTGATTTGGTGGTCTGGGAGACACTTTTTATTATTTTACAGCATTTTGGGATCCGAGCGAAAATCACAGACTTGATTCAGAGTCTTTCCACAGGTGCCCAAGCTAACATCATTATTAATGCAGCTTCGGTGGGATCAGTATTAGTTAAGCGTGGTACTAGGCAGGGCTGCCCATTGTCCCCTGTTCTATTTGCATTCTTCATCAAACCTTTATCAACCGCAATTAGGAATTTAGTCAATATTTCTCCCCGTTACTTCAATGGCTAAAATCAAATTATATGCTGACGATATAATGCTGTTAATTAAACCCGATATGCAATCTCAAATACATGCTCTGAAGATTTTTGAAGAATTAGAGGCTTTTGGGGGTACCGGAATAATAAAAAGAAAACTGAAATTTTGGTTTGTGGGGGCATAATATCCAGAACTTCATTCTGATATAAGTAGCTGCATTAATAACAGACCTAAAAGATATCTAGGGTATTTTTTTCTCCGTTAGTTAAAGACCTGTATATGTTAAATTTTGATCCTCTTCTTCAGAAGGTTCGATCAATGCTCGCACAATGGAATCTATTTCCATTAACTATTCTTGGCCGGGTTGCGTTAATAAAAATGTCTGTTCTCCCGTTATTTAACTTTTTATTTTCCACTATTTCTTGTTTTTACCCGGATCTTTTTTTTCCAAAGCAGAATCCTTGTTTTCTGCATTTGTCTGGGCCAAAAAGACACCTCGGATAGCAATAGGTACTTTGTATGAAGATAAGGAGCAAGGCGGCCTTGCCCTACCAAATCTTAAGGATTATTATAATGCATATTTTGCACAATATTCAGCAAGATTTAAAGATCCAATTCATAGTCAGAAGTTATTTATAAATTTCTTTTTTGATTTAATCTGCCTCGAGATTCAGATACCCTCCCCACTTCAGGTACCTAAATCACCTAAATTTGTTCGTTATAAGTCATTAAATTGTTTTTTTAAGAGGCGCTCTGCGATGCTTAAAAGATACTCACTTACTACTTTTAATTTAACCACCCGCTTAAACAGTGTATTTTCATTTATAAGGATTGAAATTTGCCCCGAGATAATAGAAAATTGGCAGAGGGCAGGCTTTACCATGTTAAAGGACTTTATGAGGGATGAATCATGGATAGCCCTGACAGACATGGCATCCCTAATTCAGGGGAATTTTGTATTGATAGGTTAATATAATTTGATTTATAGGATTTTGGGACAAATGGATCCCACACTAACTGGTTCACCTACTCAATTATTTAATGACCTTTTTGTGCACTCACAGGAGAGGAAACCTGGGGAATGGAAACGTTGCTTAATTTTGAGTAGGGAGGGAGACTTAAGTCTTAAAGCAATTAGTAAATGGCAGGGACAGGAAAATCAAGTGTTATCTCCAACTATCTGGAAGAGACTTAATTTTACTGTATTAAGGGGAGCCAATTGGCGTAGAATGCTATTCTTTAGTAAATGGCTTTTGTATCGCACTCCGGCTTCTATAGCTAAAATGTACATTAACAATTCATCCAACTGTTTTAGGTGTTTACATTATGCCCCGGATAATTGGTCCCATATAATGGCATTTTGTTAAAAAATTACGGTTTTTGGGATGGAATATTCGCATTTTTTCAAAATCAGTATAATATTATGATTTCTTCGAATATTAGGTTAATACTGTATGGTTTTGATCTCGTGGATGCATTTTGTGCAAAGAATATGAACTAAATGCTACTATACACAAACAGCAATATCCAGCAGCCGCTTGCTTTCTCTTAGTTTCTCTTAGTTTGTTGTTCCTATACTCCAGCGGTCAGATTTTTGCTGAAGCAGGCATAATTGCGTAATTTCTATAATTGCTAGAGTAATGACTAATTACTGAAATTACTAAAATTACTCTGATTACTCTGGCGTAGTTAAAACTCCACCAATCACACAGTAAACCCCAGGTAGTCATACCTACAAAAAGAGGGCAAACCTGGCTCATTACAAAGAATAAAGAAATTACTGTAAACAGTCAAAATATCGAGTACAAAATATCGAATGGACATAATATCGAGTTTAAAATATAGAATGGACAAAATATTGAGTGAACAGAATATAGACATCAAAAATATCGTTTTTAAGGTAAGTAATGTAATATCGAAAGTTAAAAATGAAGAAAGTTAAAATATCGAAGTATTTAATATAGGTTATTAAAATTATCGATTTTTTAATGTTATCAAATTTTTTATAGTGTTTTTTATGTTATTATATGTGTGAAAAGTGTGTATTTATGTTATAACTAATTTTAATTAATGAATTTTGTTTTTTTAATTTTTGCGTAATTTAATTCTGTAGTGGGTTGTGGGTTTATAGGGGAATAGGGTGGGAAGTAATTTAATTATAATTAATTAAATATGTACATTTATTTATTGGTATTAATTTTTTATTAATTGTTCAATAATTTATATTTGGTAATTAATTATATTTTAATTGGCAATTAATTTCAATTAATTGATTAATTGCTAAATATGTTAATTTTACTAATTTATTTTCTGTAGCGGGTTGTGGGTTTATAGGGGAATTGGGTGGGAAGTAATTTAAATATAATTAATTAAATATTTAAAATTATTTATTGGCATTTATTTAGAATTAATTGTTAATTAAGTTTTTATGGGTAAATAATTAAATTTTAATTGCCAATTAATTTATTTTAATTGATTAATTGCTAATTATGTTAATTTTACTAATTTATTTTCTGTAGCGGGTTGTGAGTTTATAGGGAAATAGGGTGGGAAGTAATTTATTTATAATTAATTAAATATTTAAATTTATTTAATTGTATTTATTTTGAATTAATTGTTAATTAATTTTTAATTGTTAAATAATTAATTGTTAATTCGTAATTAATTTGTATTAATAGGTAAAATATTTAATGTTAATTAGTAATTTTAATAGATTAAATATTATATTATATTAAATTGGTAATTACTTTTAATTAATTTTTTATAGATATTAATTTATATTTTTTTTAATAATATATGAAGTATTTACTTTCCCTAGTGTTGCACTCTCTGGAGTGGGAATAGTAATTTTAACCCTTACGCTATCTAATGCTTTCCCTACTGTTGCACTCTTTGGAGTGGGAATAGTAATTTTTACCCCTACGCTATCCAACACTTTCCCTACTGTTGCACTCTTTGGAGTGGGAATAGTAATTTTTACCCCTACGCTATCCAATGCTTTCCCTACTGTTGCACTCTTTGGAGTGGGAATAGTAATTTTTACCCCTACGCTATCCAACGCTTTCCCTACTGTTGCACCCACTGGAGTGGGAATAGTAATTTTTACCTCTACGCTATCCAAAGCTTTCCCTACTGTTGCACTCACTGGAGTTGGAATAGTAATTTTTACCCCTACGCTATCCAACGCTTTCCCTACTGTTGCACCCACTGGAGTGGGAATAGTAATTTTCACCCCTACGCTATCCAACGCTTTCCCTACTGTTACACTCTTTGGAGTGGGAATATTAATTTTAACCCCTACGCTATCCAACGCTTTCCCTACTGTTGCACTATTTGGAGTGGGAATAGTAATTTGTACCCCTACGCTATCCAACGCTTTCCCTACTGTTGCACTCTTTGGAGTTGGAGTAGTAATTTTTACCCCTACGCTATTGTAACAACCGGATTTTCGGACCAGATAGGATCAGCTCACCAAGACACCACCAACCCAGCCGAAACGCAACCACCTCCCTCCTCATGACCCATCTATCCAGGCACCTGGGTACCTACCTGAGGATGGGGAACTCACAATATACAGGCTCATATCATCAGAAACACCACTAAATCTATAGGGATTACTAGGAATACTCACTGATTACTAAGGACGTCCATGCCCACACCACACTCATACCTTATAGTCTCGCGGCAACTCAGACCCAGACTATTCTACCCTAGGGCAGTTCTGATTACTTACCATTACACACTGACCGCAACCAGTGCTCTCATTAAACAAGCCACAATCTTGTGGGTATAAATACCAGTATCCCCCCTGGTACTCTCTCTATTTCATACATACACAAGCCACAATCCTGTGGGTATACACATCAGTTTCCCCCCTGGTGCTCTCTATAATCTCCAAGCCACAATCTTGTGGGTATACACATCAGTTTCCCCCCTGATGCTCTCTATAATCTCCAAGCCACAATCTTGTGGGTATACACACTGACTACAATCAGTGCTCTCATTAACGCCGCTACACAACGACGATCACTTTCCTATGAAAACCTTCAGCTCTCTCTCTCTATGTTGGGAAGTTTCTCTCACTATTCACTAGAGGTACAATAATATTATGGAATGGCAGAATTACATAGTGTATAACTTATTCTCTTAGCTCAAGGGCTCCTCTCTCCCTAATTATTCAGTGGTCACTTACCTGATCGGGGGTCGCTTCTGTTCGTGCACTGACACCTGACTAGAAGAAAAGGTTACCTGCACTATATAAGAACAAGGCATACGCTGGTTCACTAAGAACTGGGGTATCTTTATTACAATATAGCACTATACTATAACACATAGCCTGAAAAGTAAAATGGGAATAGACACATACACAGATCTGCGGGGTTTCTGTAAAGCTTTATTACTATACCACATCCACATGTAACTAACAGGGACTGTAAATAGACTGCACACCGCTGAAAGGAAAAGGATTAGCAATACAATAGGGGGCTCAAGCCTAGGAAATAAAAGACAAGATTAAGGTGTAAGTGTAAAGCAAACTCGTTTAGAATACCTCACCCTATTAGGAGGAATGTTTCTCTCTCTCTCTGGTGGAATCAGGGCTCTCTCTCTCCCTCCGTCACCACAGCTTCACTCCTCTGGCTCAACTGCTCCAGCTGCAGCTTCAACTTCCTCCATCTGACTAGTAACTGCTTTAATGCATCCTGATAAACTGGCAGCTCCAGCTGACAGTTCCAACTTCGTTCATCTGACTGCTCTCTCCAGCTTCAGCAATTATCTGCCTTCTCTCTCCATTCCAGAAAACCAATTGAACTGAACTGTTCTCTCCAGCTCCAAAAACCATCTTACTTCTCTCTCTCCAAGAACTGACTGACACTCCTCATCTCCTGCACTTCGCTAATATGGAATGCTCTCCCCTCATGGAAATTTCCAACAGAGGGCTACCTCCCACCAAATTCCTGTGCCAGCTCCAGGGCTCTCCGCGCAAAGGCAGTGGCCATCTGCATGTTACGTCTGAGCCCAAGAGACAAACACATTCTTCCGATAAGAAACAGTCTCGGCTGGTTTTCCCCTAGCGAACAACACCTCATAACTAAAACATCACCTTTACCCTGCAAGCATCTCAGTCTGCAGGGACAGAAAGCAAAATGGAGTCTCTCTAGTTCTGGGCCTTGTAGGCCTGAAAAGGATGAAATAACACTTAGCTCTATCAGAGTACATACACAAACTATACCAATATGTAATATGAAGTCAGGACTACAGGATCCACCCTGTACTATAGGTAGGAAGATGAAAGGACACATAATTATGTCAAAGCCAATAGGCAATAGATGGATTAGAGTCAAGAATAAGGGATCTATCATCATATCAAGCAGCTATCCTCTAGTTTATGCATCTAGGTTCTGAAAAAGGCCTAAAAAGGACCAACACAAGGCAAGAATAGAGATTCAGGATGGTAGCAAGCTTAAAGTCACCATCACTCAGAAATAGAGCCAAAAACCCGGTCAGCACATTGCACCCTTGACCTTAAATTGCTAACATCCATAAACAACAACAAACAAATAAACAAACATCAACATAATCTATCAACAAAATCAAAAACCAAAAGACTCCCTAAAATAAATGATAACTTAAGGAAATACCACCTAAAACCTGATGTAGGTAATATAAATCTGACAATCAACTGAAAACAAATCAAAGCACCCTTGATCTGAATGTTGAAATGTAAATAAAATTGATCTGATAACAGCATAAACTAACTAAAGCACCCTTGAACTAAATGTGCCTCAACTTCTAGTGATAATTCATGCAATCTATTGATGTAGGGCCATGTTTGTGGAATGAAAACAACAAAGGGCCTAAATGAGGCCTACCTACTTCGGTCAACTTAAGAACTAAATGTGCTTCAACTTCTAGTGATAATTAATGAAATCTATTGATGTAGGGACATGTTTGTGGAATGAAAACAACAAAGGGCCTAAATGAGGCTTACCTACTTTGGTCAACCTCAGAAAGGATTTAGTAAAATCTAACAAATAAACATGACAAAGGGTCCTCAAAGTCTGGGCAACTATTACTAATAGATGTAGGACATAACCTGACTAAAAGACACACCTCCCAGGACAACTTAAAGTCTAGGGTGACCACCCTTGGAACTAATCCCACTGTTCTAAATAAGAGTTGATGGATCAAAGTGAAAGTGTAATAACAGGAAAACAAGGACAACCCCATTCCTACAAAATAGCTGGTGTAGCACTATGCATATCAAGCAATAAATCAAAGAAAGTTGTCTAAGTGTGTTGTATATATTCTTCTAAAAGATCATAGACTTAAACTTGGGAAATTGAGTAATAGTAGACCATGCCAAAGGCAATAGGTAAAGGTCACAAGTCATCTAACTCAGAAAACAGTTTGCACCTAATCCCTCTGTATCAATCTGTGGAACACATGTGTGCACCATCATTTAAAACGCTGCTTTTTCTGCATAAGCAGAACTGTTTTAGAGAAAACAGGAAAACTATGAAATAGGTGAAAGATAAACAAGTGTAAAATCAATCTGTATCAATAATGAAATAGCGTAGCATACTAAAATCAAAATATATATCATTTGCATCATTGCATTAATGTGGCACTGCATCTTTTAAACCGGAAAATCAAAACCATGAACAGGACTGATAAAATTATTTTTTAAAGTGGGGCCTGTGTATGGTAACTGCAAAAGTGGCATAATGTCCATCTGAAATAGAAACATGGGAAAAATAAAAGACTCAAGAATGCAGGCCAAGGAATTACATTTCAGGTCAATGAATTTTTTTTCAAAAATAGAACTATTGGCTTTATCAAGAAAAACATTTTTCTTTAGGGACTCAAGAATAGTATTTGGGGTTTGAACCTGACTGCTGAGGCAGCCAACTGCAGATTGAAAAGTTCAGCCACTATAAAAAGTTCTCTTCTGTAGTTGGTTTCTTCTTAGGAAAACAGTTCATTCATATAGGCCATGATCCTCCATCTTCATCTGTATCCTGTGCCAAGGAAGCACGCCCTCCAGTCTGGTCCTCCTGGTACGTCCGCTTCTGATCTGGGTCCAGGTTCGGGGTTTTTTGGGGGTGGGGGCACTCACTCCAAAAATAAAAAAACTCATCACTCCAAAATAAGAAAGTCACACTCATACAGGGCCCCCACACGATGATAGCCATCTGAAACGAGAAACACGCATCATCAATCTGGCAAAAACACATTTTCCATTCAAAAAGCACCCCAAGTGCTTTTTATTTTTGTAAGAAACCTCCTAATTCCTGAAAAGAACTCTTCTAAATCCAAGGAATGATTTAAACATTCTACCTATACCATATTCTTTAATTTTGTTTGGGCAAAATCTAATTTTGTCATACACAGCCAGAAGGGCTGGGGCCTAGCTACTCCTCACTCATCTGAGAAACAGCCCCTCCCTCCAGAAAGATGTCAGCGCTCATAGTTTTGAATCAGCTCCAACCATATTAAGCAGGAGCCGGGCTACACTGCGATGTAATATTGTATCACTGCCAAATGCTAATCTCATTGCAGGAGCAAAGCTCCTGCCAATTATTCTGTTCAAGCATCTCATATCTCAAGTCAGAGAAGCTTTCTGTGCCTACTGTATTTATCTAACTCCAAGGGCCAAGCGTCTGCCAATTATTCTGCATTTGCAAACATCCTTTATCTGAAGTCAATGAAGCTTTCTGGGCCGACTGTAAGGAAGAGCAACTTGACCCCCCCTTATATAAACATTTATCTGCGGAAAGAACTGAATCATAGCCAAGAATAACGAACTGGGTTTCTCTGCTCTCATAAGTCACCCTCGGGGCCTCCACCCTTCAAAACTCTGAGTGCTGAGAACTGCTGCCTGGCTCATATCAGCCAAGGTCAAAGCAAATTCTTTCTAACTTAAAACATACGCTGTTTCCAGGCTTCAAAGACTCTTCAATTCGAAACACTGCACCATTACTTCCAACTAATTTAAGCAGATTTAGACGTGGTAAAAAGCATCCTAAAAACAGGAATTAATAAAGACACTTTTCATATAAACTAGACACATGCTAGCATTGTCAAGTAAGAAGCAAAATAATTCTGTCATAATGTACTGCTACTTGCTGAAAAGGAAAAAATATTAGAAAAACTTTCACGCAGCAACATAGGAAATAACATGTGAAACACCATCAATATAAACAAGGGGCATAACCAAGAATTCATAATTTAGTGCACAAGCCTTTCTATTCTAATTATTAAAAGGGCCAGATTTATTTTTTGCAGATAGCCTTTTTTTTCTAACTGAGTGGGTTTACTCACACGCCGGTCTGAAACGTGTGCATTTGAAATTTAAACAAAAGGGCAGCTTGCTTTGTAGGGAAAATAATCACTTATATTTTCTAGATGTGCAAAATACACTACAGAGCATTTTTTTAAAAGCACACGGTTGCATTTCACTGACTAAAGCACATTCTATGATGGGTCTGTTTTATTTTTTTTTCAACAGGTAAACACTAATTCTAAAATGCTGGTTCGTGTATCTGTCTGTACCATCCACAGCTGAAAACCCTTATCGCAATCCGACTGGTTGATTTACAACTTTCCGACCTCCGAGTCAGACACATTAAATCATGTGTTCAAAGGCAAACCCACACAAACTCGTGGACGCATTTCAAACAGAATGTTAAATGAACACTGCTTATTTTTCTTCGTGCAAGATGTTACCTTTCTGTCAGCTAGCTGACAAAGCACATAGGCAAACCCTGCAACTAATTAAAAAGTCAAATCAAACCATCATTAATCCAAACAGTCACTGACTTTTAGCGTCAGCTTTTGTAACCTTGCATGTTAAACAGCATGTTAAAATAAATACTGCCGTCTCAATTCAAGATATTAACCCTTTGGCAGCTCAAACACAATCATTCCCCAATGTCTGCAGATACATGGGAAATTCATGAACTCATCTCTCCACGTTTTCATATAACACGTGCGCACATCTTCAAAACATTTTCTCCAAGCACTTGAAAGAGATCCAGCTCTCTCCTGCCTAACGTAATGATAGCATGCTCTGTACAAGCCATATTCACATGGCGCTATTCACAGGCCATAATTACAAGAAACTCAACAAGTCATAATAATGACATGCTCTTCACAAGGCATATTTACAAGGCACAATTCACAAGGAACTCAGCAAGTCAAAATGAGAACATGCTCCTCGCAAGCCATATTTATAAGGAGCTATTTACAAGGAACTCCACAAGTCATATTACACTGAATACATTTCACATTGCACAGCATAAGCAAATGCAGCAAGCCATTTAATGGGCAATTTACAAGCATTTTTCACACACATATGTACAACTTCATCAACAGCAAGATGTAATTGGCTCCCTCACATACAGTTACCCTTCAAGCCGGACAGTTCAAACACCAAGATGAAAAGCATTTCTTCCATCCTGCATATGTCAAATGCCATGATGTACTGCAATCTCCTTACAGTGCTACTGTTCAAGCCCATAGGACAGGGACTACACCTCACCATGCAATTCACAGACTGTTCCCAGAGGTCAAATTTAAAGGGTTTTAAGTCCAAATACATGCCAAGGGCTCCCTCCCACGCAACTTGTGCGAAGCTGTCGACTACGCCAAATGTAACGACCGGATTTTCGGACCAGATAGGATCAGCTCACCAAGACACCACCAACCCAGCCGAAACGCAACCACCTCCCTCCTCAGGACCCATCTATCCAGGCACCTGGGTACCTACCTGAGGATGGGGAACTCGCAATATACAAGCTCATATCATCAGAAACACCACTAAATCTATAGGGATTACTAGGAATACTCACTGATTACTAAGGACGTCCATGCCCTACACCACACTTATACCTTATAGTCTCGCGGCAACTCAGACCCAGACTATTCTACCCTAGGGCAGTTCTGATTACTTACCATTACAGACTGACCGCAACCAATGCTCTCCTTAAACAAGCCACAATCTTGTGGGTATGAATACCAGTATCCCCCCTGGTACTCTCTCTATTTCATACATTCACAAGCCACAATCCTGTGGGTATACACATCAGTTTCCCCCCTGATGCTCTCTATAATCTCCAAGCCACAATCTTGTGGGTATACACATCAGTTTCCCCCCTGATGCTCTCTATAATCTCCAAGCCACAATCTTGTGGGTATACACACTGACTACAATCAGTGCTCTCATTAACGCCGCTACACAACGACGATCACTTTCCTATGAATACCTTCAGCTCTCTCTCTCTATGTTGGGAAGTTTCTCTCACTATTCACTAGAGGTACAATAATATTATGGAATGGCCGAATTACATAGTGTATAACTTATTCTCTTAGCTCAAGGGCTCCTCTCTCCCTAATTATTCAGTGGTCACTTACCTGATCGGGGGTCGCTTCCGTTCGTGCACTGACACCTGACTAGAAGAAAAGGTTACCTGCACTATATAAGAACAAGGCATACGCTGGTTCACTAAGAACTGGGGTATCTTTATTACAATAACAATAACAATATAGCACTATACTATAACACATAGCCTGAAAAGTAAAATGGGAATAGACACATACACAGATCTGCGGGGTCTCTGTAAAGCTTTATTACTATAGCACATCCACATGTAACTAACAGGGACTGTAAATAGACTGCACAAAGCTGAAAGGAAAAGGATTAGCAATACAATAGGGGGCTCTAGCCTAGGAAATAAAAGACAAGATTAAGGTGTAAGTGTAAAGCAAACTAGTTTAGAATACCTCACCCTATTAGGAGGAATGTTTCTCTCTCTCTCTGGTGGAATCAGGGCTCTCTCTCTCCCTCCGTCACCACAGGTTCACTCCTCTGGCCCAACTGCTCCAGCTGGCAGCTTCAACTTCCTCCATCTGACTGGTAACTGCTTTAATGCATCCTGATAAACTGGCAGCTCCAGCTGAGAGTTTCAACTTCGTTCATCTGGCTGCTCTCTCCAGCTTCAGCAATTATCTGCCTTCTCTCTCCATTCCAGAAAACCAATTGAACTGAACTGTTCTCTTCAGCTCCAAAAACCATCTTACTTCTCTCTCTCCAAGAACCGACTGACACTCCTCCTCTCCTGCACTTCGCTAATATGGAATGCTCTCCCCTCATGGAAATTTCCAACAGAGGGCTGCCTCCCACCGAATTCCTGTGCCAGCTCCAAGGCTCTCCGCGCAAACGCAGTGGCCATCTGCATGTTACGTCTGGGCCCAAGAGACAAACACATTCTTCTGATAAGAACCAATCTCGGCTGGTTTTGCCCTACCGAACAACACCTCATAACTAAAACATCACCTTTACCCTGCAAGCATCTCAGTCTGCAGGGACAGAAAGCAAAATGGAGTCTCTCTAGTTCTGGGCCTGGTTGGCCTGAGAAGGATGAAATAACACTTAGCTCTATCAGAGTACATACACAAACCATACCAATATGTAATATAAAGTCAGGACTACAGGATCCACCCTCTACTATAGGTAGGATGATGAAAGGACACATAATTATGTCAAAGCCAATAGGCAATAGATGGATTAGAGTCAAGAATAAGGGATCTATCATCATATTAAGCAGCTATCCTCTAGTTTATGCTTCTAGGTTCTGAAAAAGGCATAAAAAGGACCAACACAAGGCAAGAATAGAGATTCAGGATGGTAGCAAGCTTAAAGTCACCATCACTCAGAAATAGAGCCAAAAACCCGGTCAGCACATTGCACCCTTGACCTTAAATTGCTAACATCCGTAAACAACAACAAACAAATAAACAAACATCAACATAATCTATCAACAAAATCAAAAACCAAAAGACTCCCTAAAATAAATGATAACTTAGGGAAATACCACCTAAAACTTGATGTAGGGAATATAAATCTGATGGTAGCAAGCTTAAAGTCACCATCACTCAGAAATAGAGCCATAAACCCGGTCAGCACAGCTATTCAACGCTTTCCCTACTGTTGCACTCACTGGAGTGGGAATAGGAATTTTCACCCCTACGCTATCCAACGCTTTCCCTACTGTTGCACCCACTGGAGTGGGATTAGTAATTTTAACCCCTACGCTATCTAACGCTTTCCCTACTGTTGCACTCTTTGGAGTGGGAATAGTAATTTTTACCCCTTCGCTATCCAACGCTTTCCCTACTGTTGCACCCACTGGAGTTGGAATAGTAATTTTTACCCCTTCGCTATCCAACTCTTTCCCTACTGTTGTACTCACTGGAGTGGGAATAGTAATTTTTATTCCTACGCTATCCAACGCTTTCCCTACTGTTGCACTCTCTGGAGTGGGAATAGTAATTCTTACACTTCCGCTATTGTACGGTAATAATATTGGATAATATCTAATTATATGATGTTACTATATATATATATATATATATTCACTGAAAAAACCATAGGTTATAGACCATATATAGTTAGGAATTAGCATTTACAAAACCATATTTTACTCACACAAAACCATTGAAATTTCATATATAGTTAGTTACCCTAACTATATATCGCGCACCCGCAATCCACTGCTGATGATGTCACATATTACATCATTCATGACATGGTCAGTGACATCACTGATGACATCACTGATGACATCTCAAATGACATCACTGATGACATCACTGATGAAATCTCATTTGACATTACTGATCACATCACTGATGACATCATTCATGTGATAATACGATGAACCTCTTCAGACTCTAATATAACCTTAGATACACTCAGTGTAAACAGACACTCACAGACTGTCACTCATCCATGGAGTTATTCACACACCTAGTCAGTCATCCAAAGAATCAATCACACCTCCATTTCCTCAACTATACAGTTATACACACCTTACTTATTCAAACATATACTAACACATATTTACTCTCTTATATAATCCCTAATAAAAGTTCACAATGATCCATACAGCCACTCACACATTCACTGGCTCTAATGCACAGTTATTTATATATGTCAACTCTCACATGTACTGTGTTTTACATATGTACTTACTTTGACATGTAGCACTGAGATATCCATTCACTCACCAATACACTCATGCACACAGTCAACCGCCCATACAGCTGATTCCACATGCACTTTTGAACCCACACATCTAGTGAATCAATTGCTCACACATCTATGCACAGTCATACACCTCCCAGCCACTCACACACACACTCAGTCTCCCATACAAATACTTGGGCAACCAATCAATAACCCATATAGTTACTCATATAGCTACTGATCAACACATGCAGCAGGTTACAGAACAACAGACATAATGATGCACAAATTAAGACAGTTTAGTCACTAACCCATGCACTCAGTGAGGCACATTTAATCACTCACTCATACAGTCAGTCATGCACCTACTAAATCCTTCATCCAGACACTTAAACATCCACTCATTCTTCAATATGTAAGACATATTTTTACTTTACTGCAACATACAGTCACTGGATGATATCATCAGTGATGTCATCAGTGATGTCATTTGAGATGTCATCAGTGATGTCATCAGTGATGTCACTGACCATGTCATGAATGATGTAATATGTGACATCATCAGCAGTGGATTGCGGGTGCGCGATATATAGTTAGGGTAACTAACTATATATGAAATTTCAATGGTTTTGTGTGAGTAAAATATGGTTTTGTAAATGCTAATTCCTAACTATATATGGTCTATAACCTATGGTTTTTTCAGTGAATTTCAATGGTTTTTTAAAAGCTAATATCTGTAGCTGTAAAATGTCTTTTTCTTTATATCCCAAATTATATTTTATATGTTTATGATTAATTTTTAAAAAAATATTTTTTGGGTTCGCTCCTGGTTCGCGAACCGGGAAGCTTTCCGTTAGCTCAATTTGATGCCGCGACCCTGTCCGCTAACCGGTAAATGTTCCGTTTGCGCCAACTACCGCATCAGAAATCAACATCGTGACGCGTCGCGGAAACGCGACATATCACGTTGTCGCGTAATGCGTCTTATGACGCGCCGCGTTAGCGCTCCCGGAAGTGCTCTGGACCGCGAACCGGAAGAGATCCGGGGCGCGGCGCGCACCGCGTAACGTGAGCGGAACAGGTCATGTGACTTGTGTATAAAAGTTTTCATTGGTTCATTTCACTTTTGGTTTCCTAATGATGTAAGACTAGGTCATGTGACCTACAAATAACACTTTTCATTGGTTTAGAACTATTTTTTTTCACAAATGATGAAAGCCCCCACCTTTTTTCTCACTCTGACTTTCAACTTTGAGAAAGGAAGACCTGATCATTTGCTCTGATTAAAAAATGGCTTCAATAGTAGCTTCAGCTGGTGCACCCCCACCACCACCACCACCATCTCCTCATAGGAAGAGAGGACCACCTGCACAGTTTCAAGGAAACCCAGAGGAGGAGGAGGAGGATCCAGAAGAGGGAGAGGAAGATGAGGCACCACGATTTATCAAAGAGTTACCCCGGGTATCTCATCACAAAAATAGCTTTATTTGGCAATTTTTTTCCATTCCACCAGGAGAGAAAAAAGTAAATGCACGATATGCTACGTGCCTTATATGCGAAGAGAAATTATCAAGGGGCACTGATAAAAAGTACAGCTATGGAAACCACACGATGCACTGACATATGCAGAGGTGGCATCCATTAAATTATAGTCGGGCAGAGATGCGTGAACTACAGGAGAACCCCCCAACTTCGGTGGCCAGAAAATCTACTGATATTTCTCTCACAGTTGCAGAGGCAAGTGAAACCGTGCCAAATATTCAAGAGAATTTTGTCCATACGAAGCTTACTTGCTTATATTGTGGGACATTAATTTCATGCGCAAATATGAGTGTGAAATTAATTAATTTAGCATTCGAGAAACACCGATGCTCTAAACGCCCCAAGTTTTAATTTTTTTTTGTGCTCCTGTTGAGCCCTTTTCAATGCCTCTTTTTGTTCTTTCCCTTTGAAAAAAAACAAAAAGTGTTCAAAAAATACAAAAAAAACAAATAATGTTCAAAAAAGAAAAAAATATATAAAACAACAAAAACATTAAAAAAAGTTCTTTTCAGAACTACCTCCCCTTTTTACAAAAATTGCTAGAAAGTGTAACTCTCTGGCAAGCTGTTTTTTTTTAGTTCACTTTCTGGTTCGCTCGCCGGTTCGCGAACCGGTAGCTAACCCCAATTTAAAAAAAAATAAAAATAAAGGAGAAAGTACAAGGGAAGAAAACAGAGAGTAATGTTAAAAGAAAGACAGCTATAGGGACTAAACCAGAAATGGTGTTTAATAGATTTATTTACCTAAGAAAAGAAGGAAGAGGATATAATTGTGGAAAACAAAATACATAAGGAAGTGAAAGAATCAAGCATTGAAAATGCAATAGGTTTCACAATAGAAGAGTTTGTTCTTTTGGTTTTGCAAATGGATGAGTGGCGTTGTGTGGATGAGAGGCATTGCGTGGATAATTGGCGTTGTGTGGATTATTGATGTTGCGTGGATGAGTGGTATTACGTGGATTAGTGGCATTGCGTGGATGAATTGCGTGTGTGAATGGCGTAGTGTGTGTGAGTGACGTTGTGTGCGTGAGTGGCGTTGTGTGTGTGAGTGGCGTTGCGTGTGTGAATGGCGTTGCGTGTGTGAATGGCGTTGCGTGTGTGAGTGACGTTACTGTGAGGGGGGGAGAGGAGAAATGCACACGG
This sequence comes from Lissotriton vulgaris, assembly GCF_964263255.1. Classification (NCBI taxonomy): domain Eukaryota; kingdom Metazoa; phylum Chordata; class Amphibia; order Caudata; family Salamandridae; genus Lissotriton; species Lissotriton vulgaris. Next base: position 1,038,020,031 of record NC_141694.1, read on the forward strand.
CAGACAGGAGAGGGGACGGAGCGGGGACAGTAGAATGAGAAGGTAAAGCAGCCGGGGCGTTTATAGTGAAGCTAAACTTCACTTCAAAGGTGTGTGAGGAGTACGCCTGAGGAAACAGACGGCGATTTGGTAATGTGCACACGCATTTTAGGTCAATACACTTGTGTATTGAACCAAAACCCACGGGCACAGCTCCAAATTTGCACATTTAAATAATCTTTGTTTAAAGCTCTATAGTCTGAAGCCCTATAGTAGGTGAATGTGATTGAAATGTAACGAAAAGAGTAGAAAACATTTACCTTATAATTCTTGTTAACTTTTTCAATTCTTTTTTCATACTTTCAATCTGTGAAAGAGAGAACAAACATTTCAAAAATATTAAAACATGTATTTAAAAATTAGAAAAGACAAGGGAAAAGGTTCAAGAACAAACAGTTTTTCAACAACTTTGACATTTACAGAAGCCTCTGCTTCTCTACGTCCCCTACACAGTCCTAAAGATATATATTTTAAACAAACAGTATCTTGATGCTGATGAAGTGAGGCCTATTTTGGAACATGGTGCATCTTTTGCACTGCTGATGTCTCACAATAGTGATGCAATGGCAGCGCAAAAGAGATGTAAAGCCATCATAAAATTGTCTCTAACATTTTAAATAATTGTTTCAGGATGCAAATAAGATGTGTCCTTCCCAGAGGTTTGTTTGAGGTGAGGCCTATTCAGGTTTAAAAAAAAAAGCAGTACCCAGAAGTGCAGCACTGTAAGCATTAACTTTGACACTTACAGAAGCCTCAGTTTCTCCATATCTACCTCACATTTCTAAATGTATATCATAAGTACAAAAAGTAGAGAATTAATTATACTTGTTAAATGGTTTATTTTTGCTGTTCTCAGAATGTATCAAATTTCACTAAAACAGTGACTTGAAGGTATTCATCATGTAACAGCGGGGGAAAAAAAACACAATCAAAATGATTGTGTTTAAAAAACCCATACAATATAAGAAATCTGAATTCAAAACTCATAAAAATTAACTTACTTTCCATGACGTCGAAGGATGTCCTATGAATACCTTACACTCCTTTGTGCTATTAATATTTTCAGCCCGCCACTTTCTGAAAGAAAACCTCCATCGTTTTGAAAAATATGTTACATACATGTTTCCACATGGCCAAATCATGTTAGAGCGATTTACAACTTTTGGAATTCTTGTAACCAAATCCCGTCATTTTCTATTTTCGCAACTTTCAGAAAGAAAACGTTTAAGATTACTTTCACAATCCTGGACTACTAATATCTTACTCTTCTTGCTCACTCATGTTCTACTTTTCCTATCACACTGATACTGCTTACTATGAAGCAGACTTACTTGCATCAGGTTTATATAGTTGGATTTTTAAAATGACATTATAATCAAAATTTTGGACCAATAATTTAGACAGCATTGCAGACTTACATTCCCTCTACTCTATGAACCTCTTGAAATTCCTCAGAGCACATCCCGAGATTCTTTCCCTAAAATTTTGGTTTTAAAAACACCAGGTAAGAATTTTTAAGGTCATACGGCAATTTTTTTTTGAAAGTATAACAGAATCGTTGCAGAATGACCAGCCATTTCTGGACTTTAAATAAGCTGTGTAATGTCCTGATGTTGTTGAAGGACCGTCATGATAGATTATTGCTACAGTTACAAAAGTCCTTCCTGATATTGACAACTGCGAAGCAACAACATTTTTTATTAAAGTTGTCAATTTTGTTCCATCAGGCCTACATCGTTGGAACATTAAAATGACATACTGGCCATATCTTCGTATAAATAATGTTGACATCATTTCAGATTTATATTGGCTACACTCCATGTTGTGATCAGCTGCTTTTACTAGCTTATTAAAGGACACTGATTTACTGTCTGGCAAAGTTAAATATATAAATCTTTCTGAGTCTACACTAGATGTACTTGATACCCCACAGTTTTCGCAGTCATGCTGCCATTGATAAGAAAGCCCAAACAGGTGATCTACATCTACACCCTCATCTTGCAATACATCAAGCATATACATTAAAAACTCCTGACAATCCTGCTGATTATTTTCAGAGAAGTCTGTTTGACCTGAACATTCGTCTAACAGATAACGAACTTCAGACACACTTTCTACTTTTGTTCGATCAGTGCTACATTTCTCTAACACAGAATTCAACAAACAGCATAAACTTTGTTCCGAATTGAACACAATCTGTTCTTTTAAAGTCTCTAGTGAAAAGAGAACATTAACCACTACATTTGCATAGCAGTTGACACCAGAACTGTTTTCAAATTGAAAACCGACAACATCTTCAACAGAATCCGTTTTCTTTCTGCTTACAATTTTCGATTCATCGACTTTTGGGCTTTTTGCTACAACCTCCCTACTATTACTAATATTTCTTCGTTTCCGGCCTACCACACGTTTCTCAAACAAAGGATATTGAGGCAAATGTGGCGCATACTCTCTTCTTAATCTATTGTATTCTTTAACACAATCTAGATCCGCACAAATGTTTGTGACATCACAGTCAATCAAGTACAATCCCGATAAAGTTCTAACTCGTGACAATGCCACATATGCCATACCCTCCTTGAACACAGAACTGCCAATATTCACCAATGCACTATCTACACTTAAACCTTGCGATTTATGGATTGTCACCGCATATGCCAAGCAAACAGGAAACTGCTTACGGCGAACATATAAGTCTTTAACAAGCAAAAACCTAGCAGAACAACGACCAATTAGCTGTACTTCCTCAATGCCATCAAATTTAATTTTTAAAAATTCAATTCCATCTCTACTTCTGTATTTCTCAAAATCAACAACATTACCCATTGATCCATTTACCAGACCTCTTTCAACATGTAAATTCCTTCTCAAAATGATTCGGCAATTTAAACACACATTCAAAGTCTTTTCAAAACCCGCTGTTTTAGATATTGTCTTCTCTAATGCATCCAATTTTGATTTCAAATTCTCAGACAAAATAATTGTTGATCCCATATGCTCTATTCTGTCAATAGCTTCCAGTTTCACAATCTCTTGCTTTTCTAAATGCAACATTTTGTTGTTGAAGATGGCACATTCTGCAAGAGTTGGCATCAAACATATTCCGGATTTCTTCTCAGTAATTTTCTGAAAAATATTCTCAGGCACAACGTCTTGTTCTGGATATAAATTTGACAGTAATCGTGCATTTAAAGCTTCTTTCCCATGCTCGGTCACTTTTCCAATTCTAATATCTTGTAGAATATTCTTGTAATCTTCATCCTTTGCCTGACGCATATTTTCATGCAGTTCAGCATAATTGAAGTTTAACCATATATTGACGTTGCCAATGCTCCCTAGGCACTTCCTGGTATCTTCATGCATGAGTATTTTGAACACAGGTTGTCCTTTTACTGGTGTCAGCTGCAGAAGATCTCCGAAAACAATGATGTGTTTGCCACCAAATAACACATCATACTCAGTTTTAAGAACTTCTTGCATTCTCAAATGCACAAAGGCAAGCATGACATTGGAAACCATGCTTACTTCATCAATGATAAGAAGTTTCATTTTCCTCAAGACTCTTGAAACTTCACAACAAGCATCTCCAGATAACTTGTGGTATTGTATTTTGTTGTCATGCTCCACTGGCAGCATCAGTAGACGATGCAAAGTAATACCTTTAATGTTATGTGCTGCCAGTCCAGTTGGAGCGGTAACAACACAAGACAGCGATGACATAGTCCTTTCCTGCAAATAACAAGAAATTGCTTTAATGAGGAAACTTTTTCCAGTTCCCGCTTCTCCACTCACGTACAGTCGGACAGGCTTCAACGACGTACATGAGCACTCTTTCTTCTCATGACTTAATCCATGATCAATTTGCTTGGTAACTTCGTCATATATTTTCCTCTGCACAACGTTGAGTTGTTTTTCCAAGTCTTCTAAGTTAACCGCATCCTCCTGAGCATGTGCCATGGCTCTTTCCACTTCATTCATAGCAGTGGCAGCTTCATTTTCGATAATAGGTCCTCCTAGTGGATCCTGACTCAATGAAACAGAACTCTGACTGTCCTGAGAACTGTCTCTGGAAATCTCGGCTGCAATCGTTGCTTCCTGCTCAATTTCCAAAGTCAACATTTCTTGATATTTGGGAAAAACAGGACATTCTATGGTCTCCTTGGCGGCAGTGAAAGAGTCTTCGTAACACAGGAAATCTCCAAGCAGTTCCTCTTCTGCACGCCAAGGCTTGAAAAGTAGCAAAAGTGCAAAATAGAAAAACTCCTTTTTTTCTGGAGATTCGCCACTCAATTTTCGATGGTTTACTAATTGGCATTTTCTTTGCTTGACCAGACATCCCTCACTTCCAATTACAGCATACACTCCTTTCTCAATATCTTCTTTGATGTTCCTCTTGAATATGTAATTTTGTAGAACCTCATACAAACAAACATTCTCAAGGTGACTGCTTCGATTTGGATAATATGTATCCAACATGTTGGTCTTCAAAATGTCGGTACTGTTTGGCTCCTTTTCCGCCAAATACTCAATTTCCCGCACAGGTTTCAGAACTCGATTACGCGTTGCAGCAAGACCAAGACTCGCCCAAACGATACTCCTGGATTTGGCATAAAGACTTGCTGAAGACAACCGGTCAGAACATTCATAAGCTCCAATTTCTCGATGCGACAACATCTTCAGACTGAAACTGTACAACTTCTTACTGAGGCTCTTTTCATGGGAAATGTCCTCCCACATATCCTTCAATTCTGTCTTTTCTTTTTTGGTGATGTAAGATGTGACATACCGAGCAATAGCCATACAGTTGTCAGCCACGAACTGTATATCCATGTTAGCATTCCACATGGACAAAATCACTGGGTTGTAATCGTTGATGTACTTGGACTCTTCGTTCCTTTTCAAATTGTATGTAGTTTTGGGTGATTTCCTCGTCACATTATGTCGCAGAGAAGACATCAAACTGTTCACTCTTCCTTTAGAAATCAACGGTCGTGGAAAGTTGAAACGACATTTGGTGTAGAACTTGTCCTTGTTTCTGAATTTACGACGACAGTACTTTCCACAACGATGGCTTTGGAAACGTAGAACTTGTTCTCTTAGGCTTTTCTTCTCCGTTGCGTTTGGAACAGCACACGTAGAATACTGTTCTATGAAACTCATCACTAAGTCATCCGGATCTGTTCCAAATTTAGGTGCATCCTTGATCCACAGCAGCATATGTATATGAGGAGCACCTCTTGCTTGGTACTCCTTTCTCCAGAAGAAATCCAACACCTCTCCAAGAGGTGGATTCTTCTTATTCATGATGAAAGACATCATAGCTTCAAATCTATGATTGAAGTACCTGCATACATTCACTGGATCCAAAGAACACAGTTCTCTGGGTGTCTTGAATTCAATGTTTTCAATGTTTCCATTTGCCTCTCGTAGAAATTCAAGTAAGTCTTCCCAGCCATACTCGGCACAGCTCAGAGTGAGGAACCATGTCGGAGTTCCTAAGTTCCTCAGCATACATTTTAAATCACCATGATAACGGTACCAGTACTCATTAGTACCACGCTGACACGCCATGAGATTAATTAGGTGAGAATCCAAAATACTGTCTTGGACATTGACTTTATGCATAAAGTCACTTGCTGAGATGTTTCGCATCTGTATACCACTTTTCAAGATGTGGTTCACTGCATATGACAGTCCAGACAGATCGCTTTCAAACAGGAGATGAAACAAATAGGGAATGCATTGACGAAACCTAGGATCTTCTGCATACAAACGTAAAGTCCGGTATTCAGAAGCAGGAATTTGATGGGGTCGCTCATCATATCTTCCTCCTTGACCTGTTGGAAATAGCTGTGGGAAACACCGAGCTTCCAAACTTTCCTCCCAAACACTGATTGGACTCCCTTTGGCTTGTTTCATTTGAAACAACTCAATAGCATTCCCCATGACTTCCTTGGAATGCAAAGGATGAACACTATAATGTTCATATATTTCTTCACTTTTAGAGGCTTCTACTTTCTCAATTTGGCCAGCACACAAATCGCTATCGTCTTCATCACTTACTTCCTCTTCTGCAACATATACATTCTTATAGTACTTATTATTTTTTTTCAAATACAATGTTGCCTTTTTGACTTTCCTAACATCCACTAAATCTTGCCATATTTTCTTATTCTTTGTCGGAACCCCATTAACTAAGATAACCAGAGGTTCCTCTTCCACTTTTTCTACTCCAATTGTGTTAATGTTTTTGTTCAAATCTAGAGGCAAATAAACAACTCTTCCCTTTAATCCTCTCTGTAAATCTGATGGAGGCAACTTCCCTGTCTTTGGCTCCATTCTTACAATAGCCTGAAAGGGATGGATACTTTGAATCAAAATAGATTCATAAGTATTTAAATCCTTCAATTCAGAAGGAATCTCAACTAATTCCAGATTATTATGAACCGCCCTAGCAGGCATCTGGTTTTGGTTTAATTTGTTAAGACAATAAGTACACACACGTTGATCCGATCCCAAATCAAAACAATTTTCTACCATCAAGTATGTTGCGAAATCCTTCCATTCACTATTATTTTCCCTTTCACATTTTGCATATAAATCCACTAACTTAATCTGATTCTTATAATAAGTGCGTCGACAACACACACAAGAGAAATTAGGCCTCTCACTTGATTTCACCTGAAACGTGGCAATTTCCTTCTGAAAATTATCTGTACTGGAAACCTGTACATTATCTTCAACATTACCCTCTACTTCTGGGTCAATTTGAACATTCTCATCTTTACTTCCAAAGTAACAAAACTCAATTTCTTCACAAATATTCTTGACATCTATTTCAGAACCATGCAAAAGAGCAGCACATAATTGTTTAAGCATAATTGCTGGACTCTTAGCATAATACAACATTCTGACTAATTTCCTCACTTTATTATGATGCACTGCTAGCATCCTGAAATGATGAAAAACACTCTGGCATACTCTCCTGGAAAGACAAGCCAGTGAATGACCACGCACACCTGTCACTTCTCTCACTCTGCAAGGATCTAATTCTTGCAACAACTTCATTTTCTGCTTCAAACTTTTCTTATTAAATGTCCGTACAAAATCACAAAGCAAATTGATGGAATCCTGTCGCACACTGCAAATAGAACTACACTTCCAAATGTACACAGGACCTTTAGGACGTCTTTCTAAAACCTCATTACCTAACACCTCTTCTATCTCTGTTGTCACAAGTTTTTCTTTTTCAACTGGACAACCATCCTTCACTTCATAAGCTCGACCACTGGTGTCAACTGCAAGCACCAAATCATTATCCTGAAAATAACTCTCCTCATTAAAAAATGCCTCACAACTTGAACTATGCATCCATTCTCCGGAAAAAACTTCACAAAAATTACTTCGATTAACTACTCTCTTCCATCTACTATTTGATTTGAAATCAGAAATTACCTTGTTTAGTTTCCTAATTCTATTGATTACCAAAATAAATAACTTTCGCTTAATTTCAAAAGCATGATCAATACTTTTCTCTACATTTTTCTTTTTCTTATAAAATGCCACTTTCTGTTGGCCTTTCTTAATATTTTTTAATAAATTAACTATTATCCTGTTGCGGAACATTCGTTTTCGAATGTCCCTAAACTGTTGTTTCCTTCTACTATCATGCACAGAGTTATCTCTTGCTCTAGTAGTAACATTTTTGATTGGTCTTTCCTTTCCGTTTAAATTGCTTCTCTTTTTCTGGACTGAAACATTTTCTGTAGAAATACTTTTTTTACTACAAATATTTCTTATGAATGATTTCGTGGTCTTACCCGGAGCTTTCTTGGTGATTTGACAAGTTTTTTTGGGAGAGGACTGCTGCAGTAATAGCTGAACTTGCTGTCTTTGACGTTTTCTAGCCTTTCTAATTCGATTCTTAGTTGGCATTTTCAAATTTTGAAATGATCTGCAGTTGAATCTGTGATAAAATATAAAAAAAAACGTTATTAACCACTATTACCAAACAGTAAATGAATAACAGTCATCAAAAACTTTACACCCTACTTATTATTTAACATAGCAAATCTTTTGCACCACCACTGCGTCACAAAAGTGACGCACAGTGGTACAAAACAGGCATACACCTATCATAAATCTCTCCCTAACATTTTAAATGATTGATTCAGGATGACGATAAGGTGTGGCCTATCTAGAGGTTTGTTTGGGCCCAGATCTTTGGACTGGGGTGAATGTGTGACATTGATCCACATCGGTCCATCACCTGTTTTTTTTGTTTGAGGTGAGGCCAACACACGGTTGCAGATGAGATTTTCGCTTGTTGAAGAAAACAAAGGAGATAATACATGTGAAGGCCTAACAATGAAGTAAGTCATGTCCACTTCACTCTTGAACAAAGGGCAGACCTCTTTTGAATCCGTGGTCAGACCTAAACTTCATCTGCACAATGTCATTCATAAACTTAGGAAACACTAGTGATGTAATTGAAAAATGTGGAGTTTCTTTTCCTCATTTCAGAATTACATCACCTGTGTTTCCTCATTGACTTTAAATGTCCTTAAGACACATGAAAGCGTTTTTTGATTGCCCTTGCACCATTTTTGGGTCATTTTTAACATGGCTATGTAACTCCCATAATCAAAATCTAAATTTGCCAAGCACAGGTGGGAGCATATTTACAAGAAACTTGCCCCATGGAGAATGCTCTTCAATTTAAATGGGAAAAATAACATCATAGACACTCAAATGCCTTATAAATATGCCCCAAACAACCTATGAAGCTCTAGCAGTACATATCCAGAAATGTAATTGATTTCAAAAAAAGTTTTAAAACACAACATATAAATCAATTGAATACCAACATTCAAGAGGAAATGACTTAAAATGTCCTTAAGACACATGAAAGCGTTTTTTGATTGCCCTTGCACCATTTTTGGGTCATTTTTAACATGGCTATGTAACTCCCATAATCAAAAACTAAATTTGCCAAGCACAGGTGGGAGCATATTTACAAGAAACTTGCCCCATGGAGAAAGCTCTTCAATTAAAATGGGAAAAATAACATCATAGACACTCAAATGCCTTATAAATATGCCCCAAACAACCTATGAAGCTCTAGCAGTACATATCCAGAAATGTAATCGATTTCAAAAAACGTTTTAAAACTCAACATATAAATCAATTGTATACCTACATTCAAGAGGAAATAACTAAAAACGTCCTTAAGACACATAAAAGCGTTTTTTTGATTGCCCTTGCACCATTTTTGGGTCATTTTTAACATGGCTCTGTAACTCCCATAATCAAAATCTAAATTTGCCAAGCACAGATGGGAGCATATTTACAAGAAACTTGCCCCCATGGAGAAAGCTCTTCAATTAAAATGGGAAAAATAACATCAGAGACACTCAAATGCCTTATAAATATGGCCCAAACAACCTATGAACCTCTACCAGTACATATCCAGAAATGTAATTGTTTTCAAAAAATCGTTTTTAAACACAACATATCTGTTTCAGCTTACATGAGAGACCATGGAATGGGCTCCATGTACAACAATAACTTGCGTTACTGCATGCAAGATTTCAACACAGAATATGCATTTACAATTTCTCAAAGAAACAAAATCTATTTGTATATCACTTGAGACAAAGCAACATTTTAAAAACACAGCTTTCTTCATCATTTTCTCCTTAAATTATACTATTCTCTATCTAAATTAAATAAATCTTTTCTCACCTTAGCAAATACTTTTTGAGTTTCAAAACAGTCTCAGAAATACACCAAATTGTCTTCAGCAGAACAAAGAGGATGCACTCCAGATGCTGCAGCTATAGAAAGCACAGAAATGCTGATATTCATTACACATATCTCTCATATTAGCCAATCATAACTCTTCCCTCACTTTTTTTCAAATCAAAACCCTTCCCCCCTCTGCCCTCTCTGCCTTTTTTGCTTAGCAACCACCTCCTGAAAGACCTCTCATGTTTGCAAGTTCACACAACAATGTTTCAATTGAACTCTGAACTCTCAGTGCACCTGCGTATCCAGTGCAATCTTTCATTAAATGTTTTTTCCTTGACCATTCAAATTACATCTTTCAAAGAACACATCCATGCACCCTAACTTTCTGTTTTCAGAAATGGAAATGCACCAATCACTGCTAATGAATCATTAGCACTGGAAATCCACAGTTTTTTTCCTTTACACACTCCTACTGTTTCAACTGCCCTTTCATTACCACACTTCATCTGACTGCAGCACAACCTTCTCTCACCATGTTTTATGTCTGGATTGTTGGACATAGTTACATCTACTGGGCTCAAAGGTATGCTGAGAACAGAAATTTACATAACCTCAATTTACAAGATGTGGAAATTAAGTGGTTGGGCCAAAGAGGATTAAAATGTCACCAATTGATACCATTGGTGAAAACCTTTATGCATTTGCCTAAACCTGACCTGTTAATTGTGCAATGTGGAGGTAATGATTTGGGCACTTTGACTGGGGTATGTCTAGAAATGCTTTTAAAGGACACCTTTGAGCAATTAATGGCACTTTTTCCTCAAACTGCCTTGGTATATTCAAATATATGCCAAAGACAGAAATGGAGGTGGTCCAACCAATTTTGTCCACAAATTGAGAAGTCGAGGAAGCATGTAAACAAATCTGTTTCAGCTTACATGAGAGACCATGGAATGGGCTCCATGTACAACAATAACTTGCGTTACTGCATGCAAGATATCTACAGAGGAGATGGAGTTCACTTCTCAGATGAGGGCAACAGAATTTTCATTTTGAATTTAAGACTGTGCATTGGTACCTACTTATAAGTACCAAAATGTACCATAAACCCAAAAGCTCCTCTCAGAGCTACCCTACATCTGATCACTCACAATGATTATTTTACTCTAACTTTTTTCTCTAAATTTCAACAAACTACGCTCCCCGGAGCGCTACCCGGTACGCGAACCGGAAGCTAACTGCACAAAATTTCTAAAAAAAAAAATTTTTTCCCGCACATATGGGCCTCCTCAGCCACCCTCAGAAAACCTAGGGGGTCAAGATACTTGTACCGTGCCCCTTCTACCCATTCTAAACATTATTTGCCCTCCATCTTGTATCTTAATTCGACCGAAACACAAAATGGTGGACTCCCGTAATGCTGCTGGTTCGCGAACCGGACCGCTTCCCGGGAAGCGGTCCAAAAAAAAAGGTGGGAAAGTAATTTACAGAAAAACGACTAGAGACACTCTCACCAAATATAGATTAGCTCATACTACATAACAATCCCTTTCATTTTCACAAATTTGATTGAAATTCCATTTAGCCATTTAGCCTGTAGACCTCTCTAAATACCGTGAGGTAAATTACTTCACAAAACACATCTGAAGTGTTGCAATTGACAACCAATGAAAATGTTACTTTCATTTTCTACTTTTATTACCTGACATTTGATTGGTTATATACCTGAATATATATAAAGGAAGAGAAGGAAACACAGCCATTTTGACTGCTACTTCTTGTTGTACATTTCAATTGAATTATCACTAAACACTTCAAATTGTTTGTAAAGGTAAGTTGTTATTTTTAAAACTGAAGTATATTGTGCACTATAAGTTAATATGGTAAACTTTTTCTGATAGTTATATACTATCCCTCTGTAGTAGTTATAGATTTAGATAGACTTCTCTGTTATAGTTATGGATGGAGTTAGGCTTCTCTTGTATAATTATGAATTTACTTACGTTAAATCACATACACTTTTTTATATTCCTACTTCCACTCTGATACTATACACTGCCAAAAGATAAATTCACTGATAAAAACTGCCTATCTAAAATTAATCCCAGCAGTGCCCTATCTCTACTAATATATTTTTTTTTTATCCAAATTTCAGGCAAAATGGAAGGCGAACAGAAAGTTGAATTTCAAATTGTCCTGCAAGAGAGCAGCCAAGAAATCATTGATCAAAATGAAATTGAATTTATGAATGAAACTTGGGACCAAGAACTACTGCAATGTGTGGAAGCAGTAAATGACCTCCTTAAAAATGAGGACATTTTACACCCTCAGAGACTACAAACTATGTTCAATGAAAATAATGACATTTCAGACAGTGAAATGTTAGAAAGTTTATTAAATTATGAAACACAATCACAATAATAAAAATTGCTTAAAAAAAAGAAATTAAAAAATAATCAACAAAACCAACAATCAATTAACATACAGTATTTGAAAAGTCTATCATTCTTTTTTCCTTATAGTACGCTGCCCAGAACGCTTTCCGGTTCGCGAACCGGCCGCTCCCCACGCAAAAAAAAAAAATAATTTTTTTTTTGCCCTGCTGGGCCCTTTTAAAACCTCCACATAAAACCTAGGGGGTCAACGAGGATATACTATGCCCTCTTATGGTAATTTCCCCCTTTGTTTTGGCCTCCTCTTGTCTCTCGATCCTACCGAGAGACAAGATGGCGGCCGCTCCGGACTGTTTAGAATGTTGACAGACACCGAAGAGCCAATCAGCTTCGCTTCGCAAAGCTACGTTACGCGAAAAGTACGTGAACCGGAACGCTGCCCGGAGCGCTGTTACAGATATATATCTTTTTTTGAACGTTAATTTCTCAAAATCCGCTGGAGCACATATAATATTGAGACCTAGCAAAGGCACATCGGGCTAACAGTCCCTACAATTTTGCCAAGTTTCGTGCAAATCCATTCAGCCGTTCGAGCTAAAAGTGAGGCCAACCGCCCTATGGAAATGAACATGGGAAAAACGCGTTTTGGGACCCCCTTTTTTCTCGACCCCCCCCAAATTTTCAGGGGCTGCTCAGAAACAAAATGTGCCATTTTCCAGAAAATTTCAACCAATTCCGTCCACAAACGCCAAAGTTATTAGACATAGAATTTTCAAAAATCCCATAGGGAAAAAATCCTAACTATATATACCTACTGGCGACCGCCAGTAGGTAATATGTTTTAACAAATATGATTTGCATTTTTTTATAACTTTCATTAATTATTTAATTATTATAAGTTAATTTAAGTATTTTTAAGTAAATTTTAGTAATTAATTTTTAATATTAATTTAATTTAACATTGTTTTTAATAAAGTCGATATTTTTACAAACTATATTTTTGTAAACGATAATTTTTTACTTGATATGTTTGTACTTACCTGTTTGTAGATACAAACTCGATATTCTGTCTGTCGATATTTTGTCAACGATATTTTTGATAGTCGATATTATGTCCCTCAATATTATGTCAGTGTAAGCATGGGCTGAAAATCCGTTTCGCTCGCGGATTTTGCGGATTTTCGGTAAATTCGCAATCCGCGAGATTCGCGAATCTCCCGCAAAATCCGCAAATCCGCGAGCAGCGGATTTTATGGCTTGCTCGCACTGTTCGCGTGAGTTCGCGGCTTCCCAGTACAACTTCGCGCCCCGCGAATAAGCGCAATATTGCAGAAATACACGCTTAGCAAAACTGAAACTACTTACCAGGTTCAAAAGTTCAGGCTCATCATTAGTAGCCATTTCCTGTAGTGCTTCCTGAGGGGCCCCTCCAGAGTTCAGTTGCCAGTTGCAACTATTATGTGACCCTGCTCTGAACCTCAGAATAGTTACACATATGCCACAAAGGTCCTGAATTACAGCTAAGGGAGACAAGCAGGAGCCAGGCTGGAAGTTCAAATCCATTAATCAGCCCCTAATTCATTATTGTCAGTTGGGGCAGGGCAGGTGTTGTAACTAATTTTGCAACAATGAAAGCACTTAGCAAGTGCAAAAGATCACTAATCAGGAAGCACTAAGGAAGCAGGTGCCAGCTAAAAAAATATTCTGTGACACATTAATCAGCCCCAAATTAATTCAGGTCACTTGAGGCAGGGAAGGTGTGCTTGCTTTGCCACAATAATGTACACTGACTGGACAACCAGAGGGTGCTGTGATGAAACAGAGGGTGGCATGGGTGGGCCAGAGGGTGGCATGAGTAGTCAGAGAGTGGCAGTGGTGACAGAGAGTGGCAGTGATGAAGAAGAGTGTCCCAAACAGGCCTGACACGTAGAAACAACAAGTTCGCGAAACTTGCGACCCGACAGGTAAGTTCGCGTTTTGCGAAATTGTATAAAACCCTCGCGAACTGGCAGAAACCCGCGCGAACACAAAAAAAAAAAATTCGCGAGAATTCGCGGATTTTGCGGATTGCGAGTTCGCAAATCCGCAAAATTCCCGAACGCGAGATTCGCAAAATTCGCCCATGCTTATGTCAGTGATCCAGAAATTACATCAGCTTCTCTCTATCTCTGTTAATAGATGCCCACTTGCCAGGCATTCCTAATGCAAGTCTCCACTCTCTTGGAATCAGTGTTGAAAATCTGTTATATTATCATAGACTTGCATCCTCACCCTTTGTTACTTGTAGCTTGAGGCCCCTTCTATAACTAAAACATGTTTTGTCCCTCCCCCTACTAAGCAACCACAAAGTATTAGTACCCTTAAAATAAAAGATACATTATTCCATTGTCCACCAACCACAAACACCTCCATCCTTCTTCCATGGGCAGGAATGGTGATAAACTCTCCCAATACCTGAGATAAGCTTTTACAAAAATCATAATTGAAAATGTTAAATAAAAAGACCTCTTAAAATGGAGAAATAAACATCTAATGGTCTACCAATATGATGGGACCCTTACCCTAACTGCCAAGAGAGGCTGGCTAAAATTGATAAAATGAAACAAAAACAATGACCATGGCATATAGACTACAACCACCACACTAGCGCCTTAATAGGATATATATATAGAGAAGGTAATATAGGCAAAAACATATGTGGGCTTGTAAATGACTGTCATTTACAATATCCCAGCTTTTAAAAGTGGCTAAAAATGGTTAATAATCAACCATCAAAAACATGGTATAGAAAATTAATTAAGCAACACGAAAGCTGCAAAAAATAATGAAAATAAAATGTAATATGCCCCAAACATATATTTTCTCTGGCATAAATTTAGTTATAGAAAATATAAATCTATCAAGCATCTCTCTCTCTCTCTCTTGCTAACACACACACACCCATACACACACACACACACACATATGATTATTCATAAAATTAAGTGCTAGTTGCTGTATGTACACTGCTCTCATTCTCAATACAACTAACTAACACCTCCTGGATTTCGAGTTAAAAATGTGACTGAATACTGGTCTAAAAAAAATAAAAATCAGCACAAAATATATTTTACTCCAGTTTGGACAGAGCAAATTTCACTCAAAAGTAGGTGCCCAGAAGCAACCACCATTCCAGAAAGTCTTCAACCATTGTTCCCAGGAACCGCAATATATTTTTTTATCTGAACTAAGTCTCATTTGCACAATATGGCAAAAAGCCAAAATCTTGAGCATTATGCATCACAAATGTTTAAAAAATCTGTTATTATGTTTTCTTAACATTAATTGTAACCCTTTGTATGTAATGTGAAACTTGACGTACAATAATGTTCTTCCTTAAATCAATTTAAATTGTCCTAAAAAAAAATATTTACAGTCATGTCTAATTTAAGGAGAACCTAGATTTAACATCTCATTTCTATAAACCATACATTTTAGTATCTGGCCAAAAAATGTCAAAGCAAAAAAATACAAAGTAAGGTCAGAGTTTTAGAGTGCCATTTTCCATATCTGGGATATCCTTCCAATCATATCAAAAGTTGGCTTCAACCAGGGGGTTGGATTTGTGAGAACTCAGGGACTATGTTTGCTTTTGCAGTTGGTACATCTAGATAATTAACCTATCAAACAAATGTTGGCTGTGCAACTCAGTAAACATATTACCACAGTCACCAATGGAGCTGGTGTACTTTGAACCCAAATATCTCCAGATTGAAGAACACAGGTTTTACAGGCATCTTTTGGGATTGTCACAGAGCACTCCCAGATTCACCTGTCATGATTTGGGGTGTGCAAAATTCACATCTCTTGCCATTGTGTAATTACATGAAACTTGGCGCAAAATTATACGAAATTATGCAGAATTACACAAAATGCACATTTGTCATTTAGCACTGTATTTATGCCTGAAATGTGTCCTTGGGTCAATATTAGGGGCAAGGATATTTACCATCCAAAAATAATGCAAAAAACAAAAGCAGTGCAAACAACAGCTCTTAGGGGATGTTGTTGATGGCATATTTTTACCGCGAATGGTGCTTCAGTACAAATGTGACCACAGAGACAGGCTAGAGACCAGAGTTCTGAGAATGGACATGCAGGAGAATTGAAACCACCAAATGTGGCTCCCTTGCTCGCTACGATAAGGGGGATACCCAAAACCAGTCTCAGGATGCTTGTTTCCAGTCCAGGGAGGACCTTGCCTGTAAGTTCGGGCTGGACTGTTCACATTTGGAGCAGGGTCACAACTGATTTGCTCATCCAAACTGGTGTGGAATGGTGACCAAGAGAATGATGGATTCAAATCAGATCTCTTAACTGGGGGTGAGTGGCACTCAGAGTCAGAGTCAGAGTCAAAAACACTTTATTCGATTAAGTTAAAATCATAAAAGTATGCTATACATTCAAAGTTGATCACTGGGATATACAAAAGAATTTTTATATAAACAACGTTAAAACAAGAGACATTATGTACAAATTTCCAATAGTACCAAGATATATTTACAAAGATTTTACAAAGATTTTACATCATATTTACACTGTCTATAGTTTCCTACAAAATTTCACTTCATTTACACAGGTTGTACTAAGGGGTTTGCTGGATGAACTATTTACAGTAATATTTACAAGCCTATAATACAATCATTTCATAGTGCTACCCTGACAGGGCGTACGGTTTTTTACAAAAACTAAATCAGGTAGTCGGTGATTGAAGTCTTTTTCGTCTGGACCTAATAGACGTTGTAAGAAAATTTGCAACCCATACATAATTAAAGGTGTTTCCATTAGCTGTAAGAACAGAAAAGCCGGTTTGACTTGGGTAAACATTTGATCTTTTAGTATAGGCTTAATATATTTCTCTCTAGCATTTCTGAATAATGGACAAAAAAAGAAAAAATGCAAAGAATCCTGGTCTGAGAAGTCGTCACACTTGCAGGGGGCGTTCTCATGGGGCTTACACCATTTACTATATTCACCCAACAAAAGGTGAGCCTGATTGAAGCGAAATTTAGTGAGAAGCCACCGGTGGAAAGGTTTATTTACTATCGCCAAATATGGTTCGATAGCTAAAGATGTAATTGTCAGGAAATGTGAACTCACGGTTGGCTTCGTAATTTCGCATGATTCTCTTTCAGCTTCTCTTTTCTTTGTATATTCCAATTTTACCCAACTAATGTCATCTTTTTTTAGGCCTTCAGGGTTAGTATATAGATCAGGGCGGCCCAGATATCCTGCTATTTTTTTAATGTATGAAAGCCACTCAATCTCTGCCACACGATCCCGCCCCATGCAGTCTTTGATAATCTTGTGATTAAGTGTTAAATTGGGATTAAGCCAAGTTTTAATCCATGCCCTTAATGGTGCCAGGGACAACATATCTTCAATATAACCCATCCCTAGTTCCATATGGATTGAGAAAGCAGGTGTGGATTTTGGTAAGCCCAGAACTTTGAATGTGGGTTGTGTTCTTATAACCCCAAATAGAGGCTCCATATCTGGCTATTGCCAGGGTTTTAGCTTTATATATGGATAGTATAGCCTCAGGTGGTTTACCGCCAAGGCGTTTTGCGAACCCCAGTATAGCAGCAGATGATCGTTTTACTGCAGCGGTCTTGTTCTGGATTTGTGGTGCCCATGTCCCTTTCTCGTCGAACACCACTCCTAAGTATGTAAAGGCTTTAACTTTGGTAAGTGCAGAACCATTACAGGACAGGGTTCTGGTATTACTCTTGCAATTATCCACAGCCATACCATGTGATTTTCCTGCATTAATCACTAAATCCAGATCTTGCATGAAAGCCCCAAATGTATTTAATAGGTGTTGAAGACCCCTAGGGGTCCTTGACATCAGTACCGCGTCGTCGGCATATAAAAGTACCGGTATCACGGAACCACCCATGCGAGGCACATCTGTAGAGGCAGTTTTTAGGGATTCACCCAGTGAGTTAATATAAAGGGAGAAGAGCATAGGTGCCAAAATGCACCCTTGGCGCACTCCCCTTCCCGATTTAAAAGAAGCGGTGCAGTTCCCTTCTTGAGACATGCGGATAGATGCCCTTAAATCACTGTGGGGACGCGCCAAAAAATCCACAAGTGCACGGTCCAGTCCCTTTTCAAGGAGTATTGTCCACAGCTTTGACCTATTGACTAGGTCAAAAGCTGTGGACAAGTCCATGAAGGCCAAATACATCATCCCCCTTGATGCTACAGTATATTTGCTCAGTATAAGGTGTAAATTAAGGCATTGATCTTCTGTACCTCTGGCAGATCTAAAGCCATACTGAGCTTCGCACAAGATGTTTTTATCAGTGGCCCAAGCTGAGATTCTTTCTAGTATTATTTTACCAAGGATTTTAAATGAGGAATCTAGCAGAGATATGGGTCTGTAGCATCTAGGGTCCCCCCTTTGACCCTTCTTAAATATGGGGATGATGACTGACTGTGACCAAGTAGTTGGAGGTCTTATCTTGTCTATACCAACTACATTGAAAACGTTAGTAAGTACAACTGACCACATTGCTGAGTTTGTTTTAAACATATCGGCGGGTACGCCATCTGGACCGGGAGCCTTCTGTGATGACATATCCTCAATTGCACTCTGTACCTCTTTAATGGTAAAACTTGGAAGGGGGTCTTGTGTGTCAATCGGTGTTAGGTCTGATTGTCCTAAGTCGAGGTTGCTGCCATAGATTTTTTGAAAATGGTCCAGCCATTCCTTCTCAGGGATATTTACCTCCAATGGCGCGTTTTCTTTCCCATTGAACAGAGGGGTATTAACAATGGTCCAGAATTTTGCGCTATCCCTCAGGGTTGCTTTCTCATACAGATCCTCCCAGGCCTGTTTCTTAATTTCCCTTTTCCTCATTAGGATATCCAGATTATACTGTTTCCTCAGCCTAGCCACCTCCAATCTATCACGGGGTGCCTTTTTCAATGCTTTATGTAGTTCTCGATGTGATTTGGAGCATGCGTTGTTAAACCACCCCTCTACCTTTTTCTCTCTCTTTGTAGATTTACATTTTAGGTCATCTGCCACCTGGCGACAGATGGCTTCAAAGGACCCAATAATATTCCCTTTGAATTTCAGTGGCTCCCTGCAGACATTAATGTCGCTGCCCACTTTCTCATTAAGGGAGTAAAGGAAATCCTCAGGAATAATTTTACTCCATTTCACCCGTCTCCCTTGATCCTTTGTGATTATATCTACGGCGATGTCTACTTCGGAGTTTTTATTAAATAAAAATAAAATATTATCCTCCATGTTCAACACAACTGGGTTGTGATCACTGTGTGTGGTGTATATAGCATTATAAAAAATAACATTCTGCAACATAGCCGATGAGATAAATATGTAATCAATGATAGTGTTGCAATCCCTAGCTCTGTAGGTTGGGACCCTTTCATTACTATCAAAGAACTCTGGTTCATAAAGTTCATTCTCAAGGAGAAGATCTTCTAAAGCTGTCCCTTTAATAGAATGTTCAAAATGTGGGGGTTGAAACATATCTAAATTCAGAGTATCTTTTAACTGACAGTTTTGTTGACATAAATGTACATTAAAATCTCCCAACAGTATAAAATATATCGGCGTGGTTTGACTCTCTTTAAAATTATACATGAACTCATTCAGGGAATTGAGATTTTCGATATCACCAGTACTTTGGGTGGCATTATAGAAATTAATATAAACACATTTGGATTTATTAATCAATGTGACTTCCAAAACTATAAAGTTTTGGGATAGCGTATTTAATACCTTCGCAGATCCATTCATTTTGACTGATAATAAAAACTGCAACCCTCCTTTGTTACGACCAGAGTTTGAAGGTTGTGCTGCTAAGAAATAGGATGTATACCCATCTAACCAAAAATCACAATCCATATCCCATGTCTCCTGCAGGGCTATCACATCATACTTTTTCAATAGATTCAACCATTTTGTATCATCCCTTTTCGAGCGGAGTCCTGCGATATTCCAGCTCATTAGGTTAGCAGTAATACCCCTTTCGTTTCTAATGTTAGTTGTGGGCAATGGGTCACTGATTCTATCACAAGTAGCTAGTCAATCAATTTCCTCCAAATTAGATAGTGCCGAGAACCTGTTTGTTAGCTCCAGACCATTTCTTATTTCGCCTCCCTGTATTACATGGGTTTTAGGTAACATACCAGTTGTTTGGGTCGCCCAAGAGCTAATAGAGTGGGTTTTAGTTGGTAAAACATTGCGAGTAGCCCTTTCAGGGAGCTTTTTTGGAGGTGCTGGTGGGGGGTAGAAGAAACCTAAGGGGACTGCTCTTATCCTATCCTCTCTGACCTCTGTTGCATCCCAGAATAGACGGGAGGCCTCATGGGGTCTATTGAAGTTAACAATCAGACAATCCCCAGAGAATTTCTTCTTAGAATATCCCACCCAATCCACACGTCTACCTGTCTGGATGTATTCAGAGATATTATTAGGGCCAGTACAGTTAGCATCACACCATGTTTTTATATTGGCCAACTGTGAGTCATTAGACTCAGTTTCCCCCAGTTTTAATACTGGTATATTCACCAAAATCGCAACAAAAGGTGTAGCTTCTGGTGGAAGGTGAACTGGCGGTCTCGGGCGATGTCTTCTGGGCCCTGCTGGATTAAGCCCATCTTGGGTGGGTACCATAGGTACCATGGGCACCGCCAGCGGTGGACAAGATTTAGATGCCAAGGGTAGCTTAGTGATAAGTGTGCTGTCCCCTTGCCCAGGGCCACGACCATTTGACACTCGTGGTGGTGCAGGTGGAATCTGGGGATAGGTTAGTACAGTGTTCCCCTGCTCCATAGGGGATTGGGGTTGTCTCTGAGGGTTAGAAAGAGACTGTGGGGTGGTTTTGGGTAGTGGGCACCGAGGATCTTTCTCGAAGGATGTTATAAATTTATTTATCCTATCACATTTCTTTAGAATATCGGAAACACATTCCCTTAGAGTGTCTATAATGTCTGTGGAGATTTGTATGAGTACCCCTTCAAGCTTGTCAACAAGGACCTTCTCCACCATGTCCTTGATAGAGATTTCCAGGGCACTCAATGAGGTATTTTGTTGCTTACGACGCGGTGCACCATGTGTCTTTTGTTTGTTAGTGCGCTTGTTAATCTGGGGTTCAGGCTCAGGCTCCTGGGTGCAATCATGAGAGGAGTGTTGTGGAACTTGGCTATTGTTCACTTGTCCCTCTTGGCCCTCTTGTGCCAGTGCATTGTCTGTGTCTGGTTGCCTAGTAATGGGTGCTTTTTCAATCAAAATTACCGGGTCCAAAGGGATTGGTTGTCTGGTCAGTGTGGGCAAAGTTTGACTATCCGCCAATATGGGGTCCAAGCCTAGTTCACGTTCTTTATCAGCAATTTCCTGGTTTAGTTTGCCGACAGCTGAGGTCAGGAAAGTCATTATGTTAGATGATGCTGGAGTTTTTCGCGCAATTTTAGCCTTAGTTGTGCCCCCATTGACAGATGTTTGAAGTTTGCGCTTACCCATTGTCCGGCGTGCAGTTCGAAGGGGGGGTGCCCGTCCCGTCCCCTGTGGTCCCCTGACGGCCACAGACGGCCCGCCCTCTGCCCGGGCTCCGTCCGGCGCCGCCCGCGCGCGTCCGCGAGGCGGAGGGGGCTGTCGCCTTTTGTTGCGCCTCCTGGCGCTTGTGCAGGAAGTGGGTGGTGGGTTCAGCAAGGCACGCTGGGAGTTGTGGTCCGCTCCGCTCCGCGGCCGTGCGATGGTGCTGCACAGCGGCGGGGGCGGCCACAACGTCAGGGACCCAGTGGCGCTGAGCAGTGCTGGTGGTGAAGACGACCCCTCCTGGAGCCGGTAAGTGGCAAAAATGACCCCCGCTCCTCTCCGGGTGCTGCCGCCTTTTGTTGCGCCTCCTGGCGCTTGTGCAGGAAGTGGGCGGTGGGTTCAGCAAGGCACGCTGGGAGTTGTGGTCCGCTCCGCTCCGCGGCCGTGCGATGGTGCTGCACAGCGGCGGGGGCGGCCACAACGTCAGGGACCCAGTGGCGCTGAGCAGTGCTGGTGGTGAAGACGACCCCTCCTGGAGCCGGTAAGTGGCAAAAATGACCCCCGCTCCTCTCCGGGTGCTGCCGCCTTTTGTTGCGCCTCCTGGCGCTTGTGCAGAAAGTGGGCGGTGGGTTTAGCAAGGCACGCTGGGAGTTGTGGTCCGCTCCGCTCCGCGGCCGTGCGATGGTGCTGCACAGCGGCAGGGGCGGCCACAACGTCAGGGACCCAGTGGCGCTGAGCAGTGCTGGTGGTGAAGACGACCCCTCCTGGAGCCGGTAAGTGGCAAAAATGACCCCCGCTCCTCTCCGGGTGCTGCCGCCTTTTGTTGCGCCTCCTGGCACTTGTGCAGGAAGTGGGCGGTGGGTTCAGCAAGGCACGCCGGGAGTTGTGGTCCGCTCCGCTCCGCGGCCGTGCGATGGTGCTGCACAGCGGCGGGGGCGGCCACAACGTCAGGGACCCAGTGGCGCTGAGCAGTGCTGGTGGTGAAGACGACCCCTCCTGGAGCCTGTAAGTGGCAAAAATGACCCCCTTTATCATGTTGTGTTTGCTAGGATCGCTCAAAGTGGACAAGGGTATGCCCAGACATTGGTCCCATCCTTGCTGTGCTACGGATTTCAAGCTAGCCTGCCTGATGAGGGCTTATATTCTGAACCGGGTCCCAGGATGCTTGTTTCTGGTTCAGGGAGGACCTGGACTGGCATTTTGGGCTGGATTGTTCCCACGGGGAGCAGGGTCAGAACTGGAATGACATGGGGAGCAAAAGAACAAGTGATGTAACCCTGATCTCTTCACCAGGGGTGAGTGTTTGAAAATGTTCAGCACTTCGTACATCATCTTGTTGAGTTTGCTATGTTTACCCTAAGTGGCCATGGGCATTCCCAGATGAGGGTCCATTGTTATCTTCCCACTGGATTCAAGCTAGCCTGGCTGATGAGGGTTGATGCCTCAAAAAGAGTCCCAGGATGCTTGTTTCCAGTAGAGTGAGGACCTGGCCTAACAGTTCAGGTTGGACTGATCCCTTGGGGAGCATGGTCAAGACTGATTTGCATAAGGCTGGGTGCAAATTGGGGTGGAATGGTTAGCAAAAGAACAATGGATTCAGTTGAAGATCTTTTGACGGAGGGTAAGGGTTTGAAAAGTTTCAGCACTTGATCCATCATCTTGTTGTATTTACCATGTTGTTTTTGGGTTGTTTCCTTCGCGGACACTATGCCTATCTACACCAGTTGTATTATTTTATGTTAAATTAATTTGATACCATGCACAGATCATCCCAGGAAGGGTATCTCAACACTGAGGACAAATTGCAGGCATAAATGAATGCTAAGTTAAAACCACACTGTCTTAAGCGGCTTCCTAAATTTGATATAGTCTGTACACATTGGGATGTTGTTTGGCAAATCTTTACTGTGAGAGGGAGCCGGGTAAGAGAAGGACCTTCCTCCATATCTTGACCGTCGAGTATGAGGGACGGTAAGTAAGGCTTTATCCATGAATCCCAAGTACCTGATGGACAGTAGTGTCTGAGTTCTTCTTTACCCATTAATGACTTATGTGTAGGACAGCAGATTTTAACAATAATTCTCTTCCTGACAGCCAGCCAGTGTATGTTTCTCGAAAGAAGTGTGGAAGCTGAACCAGAAGGGAGATTGCAATGAGATTGGCTGCTGTGTTTTGAACAACTTGTAGTTAATACAATAATGTCTCATTTGCTGACACTAGTAATGAATTACCATCATTTCATCTGCTAATAATGAATTCCTGGACTAACGTTTCCTTAGCTGAGAGAGGAAGGAAAGGAAGAGCTTTTCTCATGCACTAGACAAGTGAGGTAATGTTTTTATAGGGAGACTTGGGGAAATGCAAGGTGGATGGAAGTTTGAGGCTCCCCACAGGTTATAGATCTTTCCATTACAGAAAAGTAAGGAAAATGTGTGTTTTTAGTAAACGTTTGAGGTTTGCAAGGGATTCCTGATTGAAAAACCTGAAGCGAGCCACACAAGTCAGGCCACCCTCAATACCCCTAGGTGTCTAGTTTTCAAAAATGTGTAGGTTTGCTAGGTTTCCCTAGGTGCTGACTGCGCTAAGGTCCAAACTCTACACCTATCCACCTGCAAAAAAGGGTCAGTATTGGGTGGAAAATATGATGTGTCCACATTGTGTTTTGGGCAGTTTCCTGTCACAGGCACTAGGTCTAGCCACACAAGTGAGGTACCATTTTTATTGTGATCCTCAGGGGTATGCTGGGTGGATGGAAGTTTGCGGCTTCCTACAGATTCCAGACCTTTCCTTCATAAAACTATGAGGAAAATGTGTTTTTTAGTGACAGTTTGCGATTTGCAAGAGATTCTGGGTCGATAATCCTGATGAGAGACACACAACTCACCTCACTCTGGCTATCCCTAAGCATCTAGCTTTATCAAATGTACAGTTTTCTCTATGTGCCAACTGACCTAGGGTTCACAATCTAGAGCTACCCACATTAGAAAAAAAGGGCCAGTTTTCAGTGGGAAAATGTGATGCATTCATCCATGGCCCATTTCCTCTTGTAGGCACCAAGCCTACCCACAAAATAGGTACAATTTTTTAATCAGAAGACTTGTGGGAGGACAGACTAGTAGAAAATGTATTATTACTAAATGGGTTTCACTGGTATTTGTGCCTTTCAAATGCAGACCAATGCATAAGAAAGAAGACATTTTGAAAAATACCTTCTAAATCATATGATAATACGAGTACCCACACATTCAGAGATGTACAAATTAACCAGTGCTCCTAAACTCCATATTTTGTGCCCATGTCATAAATACATCTGGTTTCTTGATACCCATTTTCACTACACCTTTTTCAATATATGATTTGGACTATACTTGGTACTCAATGAAAAGACTTTGTATGGTGGAGCTCAGTTGATGGATTTGAGTACCGTGGGATCTTGGAAAACCTACGAACCCTATACATCCCCACAACCAGAAGGGTATAGCAGTCGCAATGGTGTATTGCTTTTCTAAATCAGAAATTTTGAATAAAAGTTAAAGATTAAAATGTTGTCCCAATTGGTCATTATTTTCTACGCCTTTTTAATACTTCTTTATTTCAACAGTTATTTCACTTGGGAAAATCGTGAGGGATGTTCACATATGACCCCTTGTTAAATTCAGAATTTGGTCAACTTCTCAAGAATCTATGGATTTCTTGGATAATACATGAGTTTCATTCTAGTTTCCACCACAAACTGGAAGTAGGTTGATAGCACACAAAATATGAAAAATTAGCTAGCTCTTTGAAAAATGACAAAACTGTGGTACAAAACAAGCCCGGGCGGTAAACTCAACTCTGCCAGCGAAGTGAGCTCCGTTTTGTAACTCTACGCTCAGTTTCGAGCGCAACGTTTTGGGGCAAACTCCACCTTCCACTGCAGAGCGGAGTTTACCTGGCACCGCAGTCAGTAAATGACTAAGGGCCAGATGTATCAAACGGTTTTGCCCATTCTGTGTCTATGGGGAAATATGTTGATACATAAGGCCCTAAATAAGGATCCTACCCGTTTCGCAGCCTTAACTGTGCCAAATGACGTTCCTCTCAAGTGTAAGTGTTGCTTTGCTACCCTACTTTACAAGGTTGGCAGTGGCACGCACTCCGGTAATCAAGAAATGGGGAAGTCAAAGTCAATGCGCTTGCAGGAGGAGCAGAATGATACTTTTTTGTTGCTTTAATGAGGGCTGCTGGAGTGTATCTTTGATTTCGGAATGCGGTTTGTAGTGACTAATGATCCGTGAATTAGGAGTTTCAGGCAGACTACGCCACTATGTACAGCTTTTCCTCCCCCTCCTTAGTGTCTCGAAGGGGCCGAGCCAGATTCGAGGCTCTCTGTAGGGGGTCACACAAGCACCCTCTTGTTTGCTCCACAACCATACATACATAAAAAGGGAAAGAGAAGTATTAATTACACAGAATGGTTCAGCGCCCCGCAGCGCCTTCTGCTTGTATATTTCATTTAATAGAAACTTAGGCAGACAAGTTTGAGTAGGTGCTTTCTGCAGCCTGATTTTGTGTTTTACATTTTTACTGATGGGGGGGGGGCAAGGGTGTTGTGCAGCTGGATGGCACCAGTGAATGAGACTCCCACCCCATTATAATGAAATCACACTGCTTACCTACTCCAGTATATCCTCCCTGGAACATCTGAACTGAACTGAGGTACTAATAACCTTTGGATCAGAGGACAGCTTGGGCGGTATAATGGCTGAAACGCACTAGCTCCACAGCCAATGAGATGGTCAAAAAGAAATTTGGCAGCACATTAGATTGCCAGAAGTACTGCCAAAGCTCCATTCCTTGGTCATTTTCCACATAGATCATCTCAGATTATGCCAAATCATGGGATTGATGTCATTCAATTTAACCTGAAAGTACAGAAATTATGGGCAACTTTCACAGAGCATTAATGGAAAACATGCATTGCTGAATTAAAAATGTATGTGGGGTCAGGGTTCATTACTAATGGCAAACATTGCTGAAGTTGTGGTTCAAGCTCCTTTATCGACATCTTTTCTCTGCCTGGTAATGGAAATATTTTATTTTCCTCTGCTTACATCTGAATCTTTATGCATTTTTATTAATTTAAGATGTGTTCGGCCATTGAGGACAGCTTGATTTTTTAAATTTTTTTAAACATTTTGTATTGACATTTTGAATGAGAACAATTAAATACATTCCAGTAATCTTCTATGGTACATACAAATTGACTCAGTACGGTATACAATAGTTCACCAGCGCATACATCGTAGTAGGAGAGGTTCGTGGGCAATCGGTATTCATGTCATCTCGCACCCAGTCGTTTATTTTGGTCCATTCAGTCACTTGTTTCTGACAATGATTCTACAAGCGGGGGTTCACATATATTTCCAAGATAAGTATTCCATCCTCTCCACACCGTGTCCCTTTTTGGGACAGCCTCTGTGCACCTAAACTAATTTCTCCACTATCATTGCACTGTCCATATCTTTGCACCACTGGCGCAGGGTATGGGTTTGATGGGATCCCCAGTGCTACGCAATATTACGTTTTGCTAATGTCTTGCCATTGTGACCCAGTCCTGTGCAGTGTGGTTGAGATCCGTGGGTTCCCACACATTAAGAAGGCACCTTTGGCATCTTTTCGGTTCTGGGAGAATCGTGACCTTTGTGTCTTGGGAGATTGTGCGCATCACTGAGGTCCAGTAACCCGCAACCTCCGGGCAACACCAGAGGGTGTTGAAGAGTATACCTGGTGCACCTCAATGTCTGAGGCAGAGTGGTGTGTCTGTCTGGTTAATTTTGTGTAGGAGTGTCCTAGTATAATAAGTGCAATGTAGGATTTTCAATTGCATCAACTTGAGTTTGGATGATATCGCAACCTCCAACCGGGACGCAAGTACCTCTTGCCAGTCTGCATCATCCAATTCACCTATCTCCTGTTCCCATTTGGCTTTGAGAGCCGCTGTGGGATCTATATGATTATTTGTAAGTTTCCAATACGTTTGTGAGATGGCCTTTTTGGTGAGGTGGTCTGTGAGGAGTCTATCTTCCAGTGGTGAAGATTCTTTGAGCTGCGTACCCTTTGGAATTAGTGCTGTGAGCGCGTGTCTGATCTGTGTGTATCAGAATATTTCCGTTTGTGCCAGCTCATATGTGGTCTGTAATTGAGCGAATGGGACCATTTCCCCTTTTCTCCACAGATCTCCAATCTTCGATATTCCTATCAGGTCCCACTGCTGAAAGCCCTTTGTGTTATGAAGTGTGACCAGTTTTTTTGTGTCCCATAGTGGCATGGCCTGTGTTGTTACTCCTTCCCAACCCATCGCGCCGCAAACGATATTTGGATAATGTCCGCTGTCGGACCTGTAAGGTTGTTTTTCCTGACCTTGTTGTAAAGTGCCCCCATAAGCCCCGCAGTTCCTAGGAGGTGTCTATCCATGCTATATGCTGGGCTATCCTGGGATATGTGAAGCCATTGATTTATGACAAAGAGCTGAGAAGCGCTATAGTATAACTCGCTATCAGGGAGGGCAATGCCACCGTTATACCAGCATCTTGTGAGTTTATTTAGGGCTGTGCTCTGCGCCTTACCGTCCCATAGCAGACTGGTCACTTCTGCGTTTATCTCCGTAAAATATTTTGGAGTGACGGTGTTAGAACCGGGTTCTCCAGTTGGCAGGGGTATGCACCCTAGTCCAAGTAGGGACCACCACTTCTGACAGGGTAGCTTGGCGCAAAGCAGATAGGCTAAATGCAGGAGGCAATGTGTAAAGCATCTGTGCAACACACTCCAACAGTAACACAGTAACATCACTCACAAAAGGACACTACACCAATTTTATATAAAAATAACAGTATCTTTATCCAAAACTTTGGCAAGATTCAAAATGGTAAAAGTCCATTATAGACAGTTAGAGGTTTTCCAGTAAACAGAAATGTCTTTGTATCTGTGCAACACGAATGGGACCATTTCCCCTTTTCTCCACAGATCTCCAATCTTCGATATTCCTATCAGATCCCACTGCCGAAATCCCTTTGTGTTATGAAGTGTGACCAGTTTTTTGGGGATTTTATGGAAGTCTCTGGGGACATAATTCATGCAATTGCCAGTTCAATATCCAGTACTGGTATTGACAAAGGGAAACCTGTGTAGGCACTATCCTGATTGGCCCTCCCCCGTCAGGAGTTGCTTAGCGCAAGGCTTCCCCTGCTGGTTATGACCCCGTGGGTGTTTTGGAATCACCAGCTCCTGCGCGTGCTAAGAATCCAGGGGAACTCTCAGTCCCAGGTGAAAACCCCTTGCGTAGGAAGTGTCTGTTTGATCCCCTCTGTCGGCAATAGTTCGTAGTATGCCCCCGGCAACTATTGTGCCGGCGCCCAATCCCAGCACAGCGTGAGCGATACGTCAGGGAGGGGAATCCTCACAGAGCTTCCCTCGGCTCCCGGGCGGTGGCAGTGATTCCGGGCAGTTTAGAAACTGCCTCACCTGGTCTCCAGCAGTGGTGTCAGGGGCACTTTCCCAAAATACTCGGTCCGCCCCACGAGTGGGGGTTTCAGAGTCACAGCCCTCTGCTTTTAATCCACAGTCCGTCAGGGACCCAGGCGGCAGCTGTGATCTCTCAGCAACCAGCGCTCCCTTTCAGTGCTTTCAGGTCATGGGCACAAGGCGCCTGCAGGCTTCCGAGCTGGTGAAATTATCAGACATCGTGTGATGTATGAACCACGTGCCAGAAGCGGTGATCTTGGCATGCACAGCGCCTTCCCTGCAGTCCTCTGCACAGGTCTCCCAAAGAGAAGCAGATATCTTGCCCACCGTGTTACAGGGACAGTCCGGGCAGTCTTGGTAGTTCTTGGGGTACCCACAGTAACTAGGGGGGGACCAGTCATAGAGGGAAAATAAGAGTGGAGACACACTGGAGATGGTATTCCTGGGTCCCCTCTGGTAGGGCAAGATCAGCAGGCAGGCAGGCAGGACTGTTGTAAATTGACAGCAATGGGTTAGCATAGTAGAAACCATCCTGTATTTAGAAGTTATCTTATCCGTTTTGTGAAAGCCATTTTGTATTTCTGGCAGCCATCTTGTTTGCCATGTGCTGCCACGTGCTCGCCATGTGCTCTGTCCTCCCTCAGTGTTGACTGCTCTTGTAATCTGCCTAGAAACGAACTATATTTAGCATATTTCACCTTCGCACATGCCCAGAAGGGCCTAGCTAGTAGAATGCACCTGCTTCTCTAGTATAACTGTCAGGCTATTTTTGCTGCTGTATGTAGAAGTAACTCTCCTCCCACTTTGTTGAGCAAGCAGATCTTGTATGCCCATCTTAGTCATTTTTGCATGCTTACATGAGCCAGGCTTGCCCTAGGTCTTAGGATGACTATGTAACCCTAAGCATATATAAGGCCCCAGTTTTCTGCACTCCTCAGACTGCCTCATTCAGTTGCTAAAGCTTCTGCATGGCGTAGTCTCACTCATTTGAGGTTAATAAAGATGTAACGTTTATATTTCAGCTTCTGTGCCAAGTTCTTCTTTTTTGGTTTAAAAGGACCAAGTATCAGTGGGGCCCATAGGAACATTTCTTGATTTCTTGAGGACAACTCAGCTAACTTGGGGCAGCAGTTCCTGGGAGCAGTCAGTCTCAGTAGTATAGCAATCCTCCTAGCGCGGCAGTCTTCACTCCAGCATAGAGTCTTCCTGGTCCAGTAGTGTAACAGGGATGTGTGGCCAGAACCCTTCCTATTATACCCTAAGGTCAGGTGAAAGGGAGGGGTGGCACTTTCTGGAAGAATCTAGGGGGTTGGAAATCTCTGGCAAAACCCATGAGGCTCTGGGGTGTTCCCTTTGTACTTGTCGGTCAACAGGGACAAAAGGCTACAGTTGCAAAAAGTCCTAGACCGTGCCGACTACCAGCATGCAGATGAAGGGTAGGCCTCACTACAGTATCAAGGCCTATGGTTGATACACTAGTGTCACCATGCTTATAAGGTAGAGCACCTACGCCTCAGCACTGTTTAGCAGTGGTAAGGGGCCCAGAGTCCTAAGTCCAACAAAAATGTGGGGTCCAGTGGGAGGCAAAGAGGGCAAAAATAAATGTAGGGGAAGACCACCCTAGAGCTGACAGGTCTAACAGATGGGGAATGGTGTATTTTGTAGAGCATTTAGGAATCTGGGGAGCGCCATCATTTTAAAGAGGATTGCTCTTCCCAGTAGCATTAGCGGGAGTGAGCGCCAGTGTTTGACGTCACACGGAACCTCATCAGGGGCTTTGTGAGGTTTTTAGCAATGAATTGTGTGTTTTATTGTGTGTTGCATATATCCCTAGATATTTAAATCCCCCATAAGATATCTGAATGTCACATCCCATGGATGAAGTGGCAGGGAGCCATGCAGTATGTAGAGAAGCGATTTTGCCCAATTAATGGGGTAACCTGATACCCGTCTGTTGGACTTGGCCTTTTTCCCCCAAACTTTTTCGCTTTTGACCCCCCTATTTAGGATGTCTCCCCCATGGGATTAAACCTGTATAGGCCAAGAGTGGTGTAAGACACCTTGTTGAAAATGTAATTACATGTAATAATGTGAGCACTTGTAAAATCCCCCATTTTAAAAATGTACCTGACTAAAATGTACTGTGTTCTTAAAATGGATGCCATGGCCCTGGGTAGTGCCACCTGACTGCGTTAGGTCAGCGGTCTAGATAATAATACCCAGCTACCCCTAGCTTTTGGAGGGAAAGCCTGGCACCCAGGGTGCTCACCCCCTCCCCTAGAACCAGTTTAGGCTAGATTTGCCAACATTCTAGAAGGTCCTGGCACTGCCTGGGAGGAGGGTATTAATAGGGAGAAGTGTCACCAGAAAGTCAGTCAGCGCTGGGACAAGGAAGAGAGGGGACCTGCTGTGAGGTGCTACCGCCACATGGGGCTGTGAGCTGGGCCCTGCACCCCTATAAACCCCCCCCCCTCTGCTGTCCCCATGGGTCCCTGACAAGGGAGGGCCCCTATCCAGGTCACTGACGCTATTTGACCGGGTACCACGCCAGCGCTGTGTGGAGACGCGCCCAGGAGTTGAGGAGTGTGCTCCTGAGGAAATGCTGTGGGACTGTCTGCCCCTCTGAAGCACCCTGGGGAAGATTGTGCCCCCAAAGGAATGCTGTCGGCTAAGGTGCTGTGAGGCCCTGTGAAAGCGCTGGGCCCTGGGACTGTTGTGGCCCCTTAAGGCTGTAAAGCCCACCTGACAAATGCTAAAACTGCGAAGCGCTGAGGAAATGCTAAATTCCTGCCCCCTCTGTGTGGACTGAGAAAGGAGACTGTGGCAGCTTGTAAATAGCGCCATTTTTGCTGTTTTCTGAAGAGACTGTGGCAGCTTGTAAATAGCGTCATTTCCGCTGTCTCCTGAGGAGACTGTGGCAGCTTGTAAATAGCGCTGGTTGTGGAAGTGCGCTTTTTCCGCTATCAAAAGGAATAATTAAGAGGGAGCCTACCCCTTATTGTTGCCATCGTCACCGCCGCGGCCCGGCGCCGCCAAGGGACCCCCACCGCTGTGGATATCGTCGCGGCGGCCCCCGGTACCAGGAGAGGGCCGCCGAAGTGCAGGAAGGGCCGCGCTAGGCCCTGAGGCCGTCAGGTTCCCCCATCACATGACGGGGGCCCGGCCGCGTCATCGGCCCGCCCCCGCCGCGCACTGAAGGCCGCGCAGGGATTGGCTGACGGCCGGGAAGGCCAGAAGAGGTGGACTCGAAGCCCCGGGTCCCCGTGAGGTAGGAGGGGGACCCGGGTGAATCACTGGAGCGGGGCCCCCGTGGTCGAGAGGGAGCCCCGAAGCAAGAGCGACCGGAGCGGGAGCCCACCCCGCCGGTCTGAGCCCAGAGTGAGGGAGCATTGGAGGAGGCGGGGCCGGGGCACACTGTCGGTGCCAGCCCGCCGGCACGGAAGACGCGATCCAGAGGAGGAAGGAGGAAAGCCAGGCAGGCTTCCCCCTCGCGGGCCAAGTCCCCGCGCTCGTCTCTGGTGCCGACGCCGTTTGGACTCCCCGGGCCCCTGGGAGGGAGAAGGGCCCGGGTAAAGTAAATCGCCAGGCCCCCACACGGCCAGTGAGTGTCCCGGGTCCCCGTAAGGCAGAGGGACCCGGGAGAAGTTGAAGGTTACCGCCGGGAGGGGCGCTCGAGGGAGCGCGAACCCCTCCTTCCCTCCACCCCGACGTGTCAGTACTACAGGGGCCTCGAGGCACATTGTCGGTGCCTGGCCCCTACCGCAGAGGAGAGCCCTCGCCCACATTGAGGCGGAAGAAGAGCCCTGGGGAAGCCGCACAGTGAAGCCACAGCTGCGTGCTGGTTGGGGAGCCGAGAAAGAGAAGCCAGAGCCCTACGGACGCCGGAGAGGCATCAGGAGCCCGGTGAGTGGGGCCTTGGGCAAATTGTGTGGGAGTGGGGTGAAGAGGGCAACAGGGCACAGGGTCGGTGCTCGCCCCCCCCCTCCCCTTAGTTTGGACATTTGAAGTTGGGCCCAGATACCACGGTGGTGGCCCAGACTAACCCTGTGGTGGGACTAAGCAAAACTGTAAGGGCCTGGAGAGAAGGAACTGCCCCCCCCCCCCTTTGAACTGGGACGGAATGGGCATGTCTTCAGATTAGATGCTCTGAGTTAGGCTTAGTGGTCATACGCCCAGGTTCACCTTCTATCCACCCATGAGGTAGTGCCCAAGGAAATGTTCTTCTTGATTAGGGGAATGTGTACCCTGTCATGAGGACGTGGTTGTCCTGGTTTAAAGAAAGGTTGCCCGAAGCCTGGTGCTTGCAAATACTTAAGGTGGGGTGCACTTCTGTGCCTAGTTTGTATTGTAGGCTGATTACCCGGCTAATGTGAGTATGCTAAGGTTATGCCTACACTAAAGTTATTGAGGTCCAGGTATACTGTTCTTTTATACATGCTGGGAGTCTGTATGCTTTGGTGCCCACAGGGCAAGTGAAGGTGCCTTCCCTTACAGGTTGGGCATGGTGTGCCCCCTTGTTGGCCTGACGAGTTATTCCAGGCCCCTGTTCATGGCCCTGGTTAATGAGCCAGCCATGTTGATTCATGATAGGTGCTCCTGTCTAATATTAAATGTGCTGTGATGCTCTATTTTTCCCTTACAGGGGTGGGGTTTGGCGTTATAACGCAGGAAGTGTGTTTATGCATAATGTTGGATTTTGCAATTACAGCCTACCCCCAAGGATGAGAGCCTGAGTTGGCCCCGCCAGATTGGCCCCAGGCCTAGTGTTCAGTTAACCATCCTTTTTCCTTTCAGCATGGACTATGGACTCAACCCTTTTTGTCCCATGTAAATAATTCCCCATGATGTA
The DNA here is from genome assembly GCF_964263255.1 of Lissotriton vulgaris. Taxonomy (NCBI): domain Eukaryota; kingdom Metazoa; phylum Chordata; class Amphibia; order Caudata; family Salamandridae; genus Lissotriton; species Lissotriton vulgaris. The sequence goes on from NC_141694.1 coordinate 1,038,054,118, forward strand.
CTTGGCTCTGGCGCCAGTTGGCGCCTTGTTGTGATTTCCAGTGTATTTTTCCTTTTTACCTTGCAGGTTGGAGATAACACTAAACTTATTCTTTTCCAACCAAAGGTGGAGTCGAGACTCTTTTGTAGTGTGATTGGTGTGTCGTCTGTGGATACTGCGTGAATGCTTCACATGTCCTTGAAGTTTGGCCTGCCCGCTTGGTGCCATGCTACCCCCTTGGAGATTTGGGTAACCCCCCCATTTCTTACACCGTCCATATGATGCACGTATATCTAACAGGCAGTTAACAGAGAATGCCGGAGATGCCAAATATAACAGTATATCGTCCGCATCGTAGAGAGTGAAATGCCGTCTTCCTAGCCCATGGCCCATTTCAAACCGTGTATGGTCGGGTCTTGACGCACCCTGGCCACCAGCGTATCCAGAAACAGTGCAAAGAGCAGTGGCGATAGGGGACAGCCTTGACTCGTTTAGGACCGAATCATAGGTGTCTAAGGACCGCAAATAAGAAGGGCCATTTGACTAGGTCAAACGCCATTCGTGCATCCAGCGATAAAATAATTGCATCCTCTTCTATAGTAGATTTACTTGCCATGACCCCATTCAAGCGCCTCAGATTAAGTGCGATGTTTAATTTGGCATAAATCCAGATTTATCCGGGTGGATCACAGTGGCGAGATGTGGCTGCAGATGCATGGTGAGTGTCTTTGCCAGCATTTTTGCCTTTGTGTTAATTAGAGAAATTTGTTTATATGACATACATTCATGCGGTGGCTTACCAGGCTTGTGAATTGCCACTATGGTGGCCAGGCGCTGATCCCTGGGTAGGATTCCCTGTTCCAAACTGTCGGTGTACATATTAAATAAATGTGGTATGACACGAGGCACCGCTTTCTTGTAAAATTCCACCAGAATTCCATTGGGCCCTAATGCTTTCCCTGTGTTTAATGCGCCAATTGCCAACTCTAGGTCCTCTGGAGTCAGGTCCTTTTCTAGAGTCTCAGCCGCATTGGGGGACAGTGTGGGCATTTTTATGTCTTTGAGGAATTCAACATTTTCTTCCACCATGTTAGTGGCTGTTGGGTTGTAAACTTTTTTATAATGCATCGCTAAGGCTTCCGTTATTTGCTGAGGCTCCGTCATTATACTGCCATCTTCCAGCCGGAGCTGCACCACCCATTTACTAGCTTTTTTTTTATCAAACCATGCTAGGAGTTTTCCCACCTAATTGCCTAGTTCATAAATAGTGTGTTGCGTTTTTGTGTGCTTGGTTTTTGCCTCTTCCCATGCGTAGGCCCTGTACTCTTGGTGTGCTAAGTGTAACCTGTGTATTGTGTCCTCATCAGGATCTAGAACATGAGCCGCTTCTGCCCGGGATATGTCTTGCTCCAAACTCTCAATGTGTTGTTGCTGAGTATGCTCATGACCAATTATCAGGTAGAAAGCTAGCCCTCTCAGTACTGTTTTGTAAGCCTCCCATAAGGTTGCGGGGGACCAGAACGAGTGTTGGTTTTCCGCAAAGTAGTTCACTGTCATTTTAAGGAGGTCATTGCTGATCTTGCAGGTTTTTAAGGTAACTGGGGTGAAGCAGAAACAGCCTGCCCTGTCTCTGTGATGAGCATTGGAGAGTGGTCCGAGATACCCCTAGGCAGGTGCGTGATCTCAGTTACCCCCACTAACCCAGTTGCTAATGTAAAAATGTAATCTAATCTAATCTGGAAAGGCTATTATGCACTACCGAATAGAATGTGTATTGTTTTTCCATTGGGAATCTATTTCTTCATACGTCTATTAGGCCAAGAGCCTCCGTGAAATCTGCTAGTTTGAGGTTTACGCCGCTGGGGTCTGAGGGGGGTTTCTTTCTATGGATGCATCTAAGGTAGTATTAAAATCTCCCCCTAGTATGAGTTCTCCAAGTGGGAGGGCTAATAAAAATGTCCCCATGGCTGGGAAAGTAGCTTTGTGTAGTTTCGGTGGAATGTAAACCGTCACTAGGTTATAAATGTTACCGTCCCATTGACATGTTTTTTCCCCAAATTGTCCTTGATCATCCTTTCGGGATCCAGTAACTATCAAGAGGAAGCATTTATTGACCAAGATCCCCACTCCCCGCAAGCCAGTGCGAAAAGTCAGAGTGTATGACCATTTTAAATCCCCAGGCCGTCCCCATCAAATGTGATTCCTGGAGAAGCGTAACAGCAGGACCCTTAAGTCTCAGATATTGTAGAAATAATCCCTGTTTTATTTTATTTCCTAGGCCATTTACATTCCATGACAGTACCCTAAATGGAAGGTGTGCGGGGCAGGAGGCCCGTGGCTGGGCACCCAGTACATAGTCCACCCTGCATAGGTGCGTCGTGGTCGTCATCTATTGGAATTGAGTGTTGAGTCGTCAGCATGTAGCCCACTGTGTTGTCGCCATGTATGTACCCTAAGTGTGTACCATCCGTCAATTGCAAAACTAAAACTAAACTATAAAATTTCCCTTCAACTGTGCCCTTGCCCCCACCCTGCCTCCCTGCACCGTGGATTTAAAACTACCCGCCACCCCAAATCAGCAGAGTGCTTTATCCCCATAACTGTGTACTTGCATAAAAGGGGAGAGTTACTCTGCGTTTCCTGTCCATTCCCCTTGATTGTTCATAGTCCATTGCGACCCTGCTGTGTCTCTCCATGACTTGGCTCAGTCCCTGAGTGTCATCGGGGGGTATCACATGGGACATGCCTCAGGAGCTCGTTAAATCATAGAGTGTGACTTTGCAGGATCAATCATAGGTCCTGGCCGTGTTTTGTTGCAATCCCTACTATGTTCTCATCTTTTTACTTCCGTATAGTGTTGCTGTCATGTATTATAATCCATAGGTGAGGATCTCGCTGGTTACAGTGTCAATCTGAGTTGTCATCGGCATTCCGTTTAGTGGCGGTCAATGCTTCTGCTTTGGTCAATTCTGCCATGGCAGGTGTGGTGAATTGTTGCTTCCATTTCAGTCCTTGTCTTCCGGGTCTTGTGGCTGGTTGCCATCCTTCCAGCCAGTCGTGAGCCTCCTCCGGTGTAGTGAAGAACCAGCTTTTCTCTTCTGCCTCTACCTATAGTTGTGCATACTTGTGTTCTCTGCTACGCAACTCTTTTTTTATGTCGAGAAAATTGCGGTGTTGCTTTGACACAGCAGCTGTGTAGTCCAGGTAGAGGGTCACGTTGCAGTTGTCAACCTTATGTGGGGGGCAATACGATCCCCTTGGAGAATCGTGTCTCGATCCCAAAAGTTAAATATGCGTGCTAGTATAGGTCAGGGGGGGCCCCTGGTCTGGGTCTTCCCCCCGGCACTCTATGAGCTCTTTCCACTGAAAAGAAACAGGATTGTCCACATGGCTGCAGTTGAGTTTGGACAAGGTCTTCCACAAAGAGATCCAGGGCAGGCCCCTTGACGCTTTACGGAACACCGACTAAGCGAATATTATTCCGTTGCGAGCAGCCTTCCTGATCATCCAGTTTTTCAGCCATTTGCTTGGCTGCCAGTTCCAGTAGGCAGACCTGTTGTTGTAGGGTCGCTGTGCCTGTCGAGAGCGTCGCCGTAGTGGTTTCCACTTCTGTCAGCCTAGTGTTTATTTTGGAGACATCAGCACGCAAAACAATGACATGTCGGATGAAATTGAGCCAATAGAAGTTTGCATCTGTTGCAAGGTAGCCATCACATCCTGTAGAGTTCTCTCTTTTAGCTTAGCATTCTTCGAGTGGGTGGGGATGGTGTATCTGGTTGTTCTTTATGGAAGGTGTATTTGTCCAATGTATTGCTCTGCTCACTGCGCTGTCCGCTGCCCCCCATGATAGCTGGAGCTGTAAGCGTGGCGTCTGGGTGCTGGGGAGGCAGTATTTGCCGCTGCCTGCCAATGGGGTTGAACTCTCCCTTGCAGCCTTTCGGTTTTCCTGCCCCATAGTAGCACCCTATGATGAGCCGGCTTCAGCAGAGGATTCTCACCCGGGGCCGCGCTCTGTGTAGCATCCACGATTACACCTTTCCACAGTCAGACTGGGAAGTGCCACGTGGGTGTGTTGGGTTTTGTTATGTTCCCTGTAAGATGTGCAGTGCTGCGTTTACGTTGCCAGGGATATATATGGCACTCAACCAGTGGTGCGACGAATAGTTAGTGATACCTTGTTTTACCCAGTAAATCCAAGCTTTCTTCAATTGCCCCCATAAATCAGTCTTATAGTAGGGATCCGGAGCCAGCCCCCCGTGTGATATATCAGCTGCAGAATTTCTTTTGTTGAGCCCTTGCACTGGGGGACCGCCTCTATCTGGTGCAGTGGGTTGGCTGTGATAAGTGCAGCGGGCCGGTTGTCTAATGTCTCAGGGTTCACCCCTGGGCTGAGCCTTTAGCGTTGGCAGGGATTTGTGACTCCGGGCCCCACTCTGACTAGGCACTTGCAGCCGCTCCCGGTTCCACAATAACCCGTCGTACCTCTGGGGACGCCGCTCGCGCTCGTGCCAGGCCGATCGTTTACCAAGCTGCACAGTTCTGTCAGCTGCGCCTCTCACCACACTTGGCGTCGCTTGTTGCCTGTCTCCATTTCATGCAATAATCACATCGGAGTAGGCCGCCGTCCCCCCTGTCTTGCTCGGCCCCCACCGTATGTGAGGCTCCAGCTCGTATGCAGTGCGTAGACCGAGGCTCCGCCCCTCAGTCTTCTTCGGTCCCGGTAGCACCTACGGAGCTCAGACCTGCGGTATATCATGCACTGGGCCTACCGGAGTTGCTGCCGATGGTCAGTTCCTATAGGGTAGCCAGATTCATATGAGGATCCTCTGGGGAGGTTCAAACGTTCGCCGGAGCTCTCTCAGACTGCGGCCATTTTCGTTGGTCGCTAGCCACGCCCTCGGACAGCATGACTTTTATTGAAATATATTGTGCTGTATTTGTGTGCAGTCTTGCAGCGCCGGCCTGTTTGATCAGTTGACTGTATTTGTAAGTGTGCAGTACCCTCTAGTGGCAAATTTAATGAACACAAGGTTCTTCTTACTAAACGACGTCGCATTCAACAATCTATGTTTACTCTGCCCATTTACTGAACTCCACAGAATTTGGCAGAGTTTTTCTGTAACTCGGCTGAATTCTGCGGAGTGAAACTTCTCAAGCTCTGCCCACCCCAGTGCAAGATTAGGTTTTTGATTCAGATCTGCATGTTCCTGAAAGTTGGGAAGATAGTGACATTATTACAGAAAACTGTTTGTTGATGTCATTTTTAGGAAACACCAGCCACTTGAATCCAAACACTTTTTTCCAATTTTTCCCAAAGAAACTCAAAACTAAGCTATATTTTATCTATTTTCTCTTTTTCCCTCCAGAGGAATCCACACGCCCTGGGTATCTTTCAAATCCCCAGGATGTTTGAAAATAGGACACAAATTTGACAGGCCTACTTTATGTGGAAAACAAGTTATGGAGGCCTAAGTGTTGGCTTCCCACAAATATCTGAAAAAGGGCTCAGCACTGGGAGAGGAGAAGGCCTAGCAGTGAAGAGGGTAAAAATGTTTATTACCATTCAAAAGTATATTGCTGAAGGATGCCACACATACAAATGTTACATTCTAATTAGAACCCATAGGTCATTTTCATGTGTGAGTGTCTGGAAATTTTCAATTGATTTGGCTTCGGTTTTTAACAAAAGGGATTCCATGGAGCCTACTCTTGTCTCTGTGCTTGCAACAAATAGGCATGACCACTTAAACTTTTTTTCGAAAAAAAAATGTCTTTGAAATGTTGCCCTAACAGTGCTCCAGATGTTATGCAACGTATCCGTGATCTATGTTGTAGAATTCTGTTCTTGACTGGTTGGATGATTTGCCCAATATCTGGTTTGCCACGAGGACACTAGACACGTTTTTGGTTTTACAGTTTTAAAAATTCCATTGTATGTGTGTAATGTAATTGATTATCACCTCTTTCGAATTATTAGTGTAATTAAAGGCTGTAGATTGTCCACATTTGTGGTGTCTAGCAACTGGAGGGAGCTTGAGAATTTTTTCCAGATCCTTTCGTTCTGATTTTCTGGTAGCTCTTACCAGGTCTGTTGTACATTTTTGCCCCTCTTGAACGAGAACAATAGATTCATTCTGACCATCAAATGGAGCCAAAATGTTCCAATTATTTTTAATGATATTCTTTATTTTGTGACCAATGGCGGAAAATGTCAAAACACAGGTCAGGAGGATACGGTTGTTTTTGTTTTTAGGGTACTAAAACGCTTTCTCTACGTGCAAACCATGCTCTTTTGAGATCATTCCTCTCCAATGTCTTAGGGTACCCCTGGATGGTAAGTTTTATACAGAGAATTTTACCATTCACAAGGTAATCTGTTTGTGGCTGCAGTTTCTACATATGTGTAGAAACTGACCATAGGGGAGGTTAACTTTGAGTGACATTGGGATGGTTGCATTTGTAATGTGGGAGTGTATTGCGGTTAGCGGGTACGGTGTACAGATGCCATAAATCCATTTGTCTTCAAAGTATGCCATGAAAAGAATTGTGCGAGGTAAAGAATGTCTTTGGTACAAATTACTAGGGCGATTTTTAACTGTAGCTCCCAGGGTATAGTGTTGTTTTAAGGTACTCAAGTAAATTTGTGTGTGTAAGTGTTTCCTGATTTGCTTTTTCTTTAGTCTTTTCAATGCCTCTATGTTGTCTAATTTGGTGTTTGCATGGTAACATTGTTGTCACTAAACAGAGAAGGGTTCTCTAGTAATGTGGATGTTTGTTCATCTGTATAACTAACTGTGTATGGTTCTGACATGCTAATATTATGTGGTAAAAATGTGCACGTGTAAATGTGTGTCTAAAATCAACAAACAAGCTAGATATCCTGATGAAACTATTTGTAAATTTGCTCGCTATATTTCTTTTAATTGTAGTATTGTTTCAAGCAAAATCAAACATACTCAACTGGGAGGTTTCTCATGAAGCAAAACACAATAAGGATGAGCCCATATACTCCTCTAGGGCCAAGGCTACAATCAAAGGTCATACAAAATGCAATTAACTCTAGCAGGATAAATTCAAAAGCATAAATTAGCTGATGTTAACACTTCAATTGTTCTCAGTAGGACTATTATAATCCTACTAAAACACTTTCAACATTGTTTTATATATACCCTGGATATCATTTTATCTGATCTGTTTATCATAATAGACACCATAAATATTGATACAAAAAATCTTCACATTTATCTTTACTCAAAAATAGAGTATTTGTGCAAATAGAAAGAAAAGAATCAATAGAAAATCATATATCACTTGAATGTTGCACAATCCTTGCCAAAGCAATTTGTTTTTGAATCCATTTTTTCAGACTTTGTACTGTTGGTAGCTAGACCGTCCAAGAGGAGGACCGGCCCAAGGAGGCTACTGATCTAGTGTCTCTGATCATTTGGAGCAATGGTCCTCAATTAAATTGTGCCTCCTAAAGGTCTTATCTGGCGAGCTCTTTGTGATGTGGTCAACGCTTTTCAGCTTGTTTGTTCAAGGCCTCTTCAGAACTGAGAAAGGGTGTGTACATTCACATTAAGGAAATATACTGAAACCATATTGTCAGAATGTCATAGCAACCAAGTTTCAGACCAATAGTAATGAATCCCTTTATTTGTTGTTTGGTACAGCTAAACACAAGTGCCGGACAACCCTGTTATCCACAAATGTGAGGATTTGGGTGTATTATATGATATGGCTGTGCAGCCTTACAATAGAATACACCTCTAAAAACTGTCTTGTATCTAGTCAGGGTCATTTGTGCAACCTTAAGCTCAAACCTGGGTATCTATGGCTTTGAGCAGCGACGCTTGAACAAATGAACTAGTTGAAGTATTAACAGCATCAAACAATGAAATAAGAAAGACATGCAACACGAAAGAAGTACAGCATCAATTTATAAAAATAGATAATATTTTTATAATATATTTAGAGTCCAAGCTGAGCAAAATTCACAGGAGGGATCCTGAGATATTGATTTTTAATCCAAAAGGGAGAAGGTCCAGGAGGCCAATGAGTTATTTTTGGGCAGTTACTGGCCACTAGAGTGTTTCCAGTCCAGTTCCAAACTTTACAGCACAACCAATATAGACAACAACGGAGTGGTCCTGATGTTGTGGATGCAGGAGAAGCAGATGCTCAAGAATGTTCTGGGTGCTATGTGGTTGATGGAGGTGCCACTGAGGTAATTCCTTGGTCCACTGGTCAGGGTGGGCAACATTTACCACAGAGGTCGGGGTCCCTCAAAGCCCACATTGAGATCGTAAGAGGTCAGCTGTGGATGGGCTACCTGTGTCCTTTCATGGAGGACCTAGCAATGACCTTTGATGGGGGCTGGTGTCCATCTTGGACAACCAATCTAGACTCAGATGGCTCTCTAGGATCTGGCTGAATTTGGTACAACTTTTGGCCATCAAGGATCGGTCATTCGGGGTGCCCAGCGGCAGCTAGTAGTAAATCTTCGATAAGGCTACCAACTTGTCGATGTGGGCTACTTTAGCTTTTGCTGAATCTGGTGCAGCTTCCAGGGTATCAGTCCAATGTTACTTTTAGTAACTCCTTTAGTCTGGGACACAACTTTTCCCTGAGTCAGTAGTCACAGGCCATGTCCTCTCTTTGATAGCTCAAGATGCAGAAGGTGCTGTCCAGCAGATGGTGTGTTCTCTCTTTATGCAGTCCAGGGGGCAGCAGGGCAGTCCTTCTACGGTCCTTGTTCCAGTTCTGACTGGATCTGAGGTGCAGGGTGCCGGGGTGCCTTATTTATGCCGAGAAGGTGCCCTGTGGGATGATGCAGTCACTAGCCAATGAACAAACAGGGCACCTTCCTCTTTGTGATAACTTTATGGCTATGTGTGGCATCTAGCAATCTCAGAGTGCACTACTCTGTCCCCTCTCAAGATGTCGGGACCCTTCCTCCGATGTCAGGAGCTTGGTATCTCAACCTAGAGCTGAGGCTAAATGTGGGCTACACACCCATGGGAAGGCCGAATTGAGCCACAGGTCTTCCCTCTTTATGAATGTCTTTAGTCTGTCTACCTGATCAAAGAGCAATCCCTCAGGAGTGTGAATGCCCTGTTGCCCAATATTGGTGGCTGAGACTTTGAAGCTCTGCTTTTGGGCTAACAGCCTGAGTAGTTTCCTGCAAAGGGGAGGTAACACCCTGCACTGTAGCAGACTACTATTGTTCCTAGGTCTAGGAGTCATTCATGCAACTCTTCAGGTGGACAGAATGCTGACTATTGGCCGGAGCCTGTATGAAGCTACTGGACAACTGGGTCGCAGAGTGACAGCTTTCTTAAAGTTGCCTTTCTTTAATAGCGAAATTAAATTTGTCCAGGGCATCTAGTTGGGTTTAATGTCACAATTAATTTGATAACTTACAGTACTCAGCTAGATAGTCCCATTCAACAGTTAGTCGGGCAGTGGGGTCATCCGGTAACCCTGTGTTGGCCAAAGGGGCTACTAGCACTTTAACAGCAAAATGACAATTTAGAAGCGTGAATGTTAAGACATGTAGACAAATACATATCCTACTTAGGAATATACAACTCCCTGCCTTAGGGATGTTTAGGCCTTCATTAGCGGAGAGTGACATATATTGCTAAGGAAGGTAGGGGCTTTGCCATTAGCTTAAATGGCAAAGTCGAACTAGCAGTGTCACGTCTGCCCTTCCAGTCTGCAGTGGCAGGCTGGGAGACATTTTGTATGTGGTCACACAAAGGGTGGCACACGCAGTGTTGCAGCCCTGGGTGGACACTCTGGCTTACATGCCCTGTTTATCATATATTAGAGACTTAAAGTAAGTAATTTCTTGCCAATTGGGGATGTTCAGTTTGACATATACTTTGAAATAGGTTACAATGTATTGGTTTCCCCTTTAAGCCTACTTTGGTTCTCCCTTATTTGCACATGTTACTTATTTTAGGCTGTCTCTGCTTTGCAGAGCCACACATTATACATTTATTTTTATGACATGATATTATTTTTAAAATACACTGCATGAATTATTTGTTATTCAGTGACTCTACTTGGGATTCAGTCTGAACATCTTGTGCAAGGTATAACAACCTGGAGTACTGTTTCCTTGGACCTGGTCCGCAACATCTTCTAACATTTTGGACATAACACGGTATTAAATCTGCAGTTTTCTATTGCAGTAGTTCTTATATACCCTGTGTCTCACCCCCTCATGGGGTGAAGGGAGAATTCCAGTAGAGAGACCTGTATTGGAACAGATACCGCAGACTTGCGTAAACAGAGTGTATATTTCCGATGTGAACTACTTAACTACACACACATAGGTAAGGGGTCCATTGCTAATCCCGGAGATCACCGATATATCCCTGTGCCTACATAATGAGGGTAGGCCTAGATAGATATATTTTCTGCCATGGTTGGTTTGTTCATTTTCTACAGTCTGTTAGTAATGTTGATTACTTTGTATTACACTTAAATGTATATGTTTCATGAACCTTTTTGCACCTGCACCTTTCTGTCTCAGCAAGAGCCAAGCTAGCAGGGCAATCTCAGTTGCCTAGAGTGGCAACCATAAGTTCTGTGATTGTTCATTCAATTATGGGCTAAATTCCTATAAATGGTGAAGAAATTCTTTTTTTGGATCACCAATAAAATCAATCAATGGACTTGAAGCTGTGTTTCCCCTTATGGTACCACAAGACAAGCATAGAATATTGACTATTTGACTATTTCCTTACCACATGGGATGGTTCCTGTAATAGGTGACTGCACCACTTAGGGCACAGTCTATGCTGCAGTCTATATCATCTTGCATGGTACTCTGTCTATGTCAGAGTTGCCGGAGGTGTGAAAACGAATACAGAATTAACTCAGACAAGCTGCTGCTCTGGATTTGTGGATGAAACTAATGGAATACTTCGCCTTAGTCTCCTCAATGATTCTGTCTAACATTTAATGTGAAGCAGCTTCTCTGGCTATACACCAACAGTTTGCGCAGGCTGCACCAGTCAACTAGGAACATGAGCAACTTATTGCTGATGTGTATACTTCTATAGAACTCATTAATTTGGGAAGCAGACCCAATAAACCACAACTTGCAAATCTATGTCTGACAAGGATACTGCCAAGCAGAACCCAGAGTTTTTTTAAACTAACTGGGAAAATCAAAACGTAATGAAAAAGCAAAGTCTTGAGGAGTATTTCTACCTCTAGAGTCCTCTGACAGATGCTATATTTTGCGTGATCGCACACAAATAAAAACACCTGATAGGTATCAGCTTTCTTCTTGTTCCTTTCAGGACTCATCGGAAAAACAATATGAGAGAGGAGGGAATTCTGACCGCAAACAGGAAGAGTACAAGAATCCAAAAAGGCACTTACAATGCTCACCAGATGTGAAGATAAAGAAGAAGGAAAAACCTCCTCAATTTAAGCCCCAATTTTAAAAAAAGAATGCTGAGGCTATTACTGCAAAATATGCTACAAATACGGAGAAATCTCCTCCTGAACAGGATGTGGGTGGTGATTCTCTGTGACAGCACGGCAGAGGTCACTATAGTGCAATGGAATCTTCAGGAGTTTCTGGCAGCAAAAGCCGCTGATGACTTCATTACAGTTGAAGCTCCAGACAGATGCGTAGCCCCTCCATATAGATTATATAATTTGGATATACATAATGAGGGTGACAGAAAGTGTACCATTAAAGTGATATTCTAGAAAAATTTAACTTTATCAAATGACATTCTGTTAGCTGAGGTATATTTGGCCCCCACAGTTTGTCCAAGCATTTCCACAGGGTGAAGATGTAATATTCCCATCTTTTTCAACTCTTGTCCCTGACGAAGTCAAAAAAGCCTATGTAGCAGAATATGCTCTTGCACTAGCCCCACCTTTATATCGTAATTATGTTGGCTGGGATAAGGACTCTCCTTATCATGTTCCAGCAATAATGGTTCAAGGATTTTTGTTTAACAAACGTTCTTCTTGCAGCACAACACATTTAACAATAAATTAAACTAGAAACTGTAAAATAAGGTCCCCACAATGATTACACAAAAAACATTTATCAATTGAAAAATATAAAAAAAAACACAAAACACATATACATTATTCAACTGGTTGCCTAGAAAGTTACACAAAACCTACATAACAGAAAACAGATGACAGTGTAAACAAAAGCAATGGCAGAATGGAAATTAACACAGAAAACTCTGTCAAATGACAGAATACAATACAGTGTAGGCTTCCTCCTAATTAGCCAAAGGAAGGCATCTACAGCATTTCTTCTTCTGTAAGATCATTGGGTCATCATCAGAACAAGAAATATTGGGAGCATCCATCTGAATCTATCTAAAATTAAAGGCAAGGGACTTTACAAGGGTACGAACAGACCCACAAATATGTCCTTTGTTGGGACACTTTTCAACAAATTGAAAGTTCTACTGTGGCTCATCCACTGCAGACCCACCTGTTGATTTCCAACAAACCTTTTAGCTGCATTTATTTGGTCCACCTAATTCAGATGGAACATTTAAATGTATCCTACTTGCAGTTGATTCTTACTAGATGATGCTCTGGATGTAGCCACAGCATTCTTTTGATGCTCGTACTGTTATTAAAGATTTGCTTGTTTCTATAGGACCATATGCATGCACTGCATTTCACTCAGACTAGGTCCCTGCTTTCGACTCTAAGGCTTACAGGGATTGTATGGCTTCCCTGGGTGTAGAGATACATTACTCTTCTGCATATAGGCCCGGGACCATTTCTGTTGTGGAGAGGATGAACTGTGACTTAAAGCTGTCCTCAACGGCTAAAGTATTAGGCACAGAGTGTAGTAGGATACACCACATATATGGGACACAAAGTGCACTTGATAATCTCCCAAAAGGGTCTCTGAGTGGTTGGACCCCAAAAGTGGTCCTTTTTGGCATCAAAATGTACGTTCCAGCCCTTGACGGTCCATACATTGGGGCGGCAGCCACACCTTTTGTTATGGTTGTGCAGTCTTGCTGGACTTCAAAAACTTTGCAATGGCCAATCTAACGAGCAGTTGAAGACGTCTGCCTCTGCAGGAATCAAACAACAACCAGGGCCTTCCGGCTGGATTCCATAAGTTGGGGCTACCACAACGGCAAGGCATCCTCTAGAATAGACGTTGTTGGGAAATCTCGCATCACAGTCCTGATCATGGCCCCGCCCACCGAAGCAGAGACTGAAGTGGGGTGGAGATTTCTGATGGCGCTCGGCCAGGAAACGCGGAGCCGAGCGTAGTGAAAAAACTCGAGCAACGAGCCTTGCGGTGGGATTGCCGCGAATTCTTATCTGAGGGGCAAACTTTAAACTGTGAACCAGCGCTCGAGGGAGATAAAAAACTAAAAACAATTGGACTGCTTAACGAGGAATGCGGATGAGCCTCAAGACAGTGGGCAGCCTCAAGGCAGCGGTAAAGCACAGTGGAAAAGCGGTCCTCGAGGGCCTCTAACATCGGAGTTGAGCTGCGGTGAGGCTGTGAAAAGGCAGTTGCACTGGATGAGGGTAAGAACGCAGGGGAAGAAAACAAAAAGGGAAAGGAACTGTAAAGTCCAGCTGATACTTGACTGCTTTTGCTCAACCGAGATCGGTGGAGGCAGAGCCTGGCAGAGCTTGGCAGAGTCTGAACAAAGTTAAAAACAGCGCGAGCGCAAGAGCCAGTGTTATTGCTATTGGAACAGATGCAGGGTGATAAGCTCTCAATGAGCTAAGCAGACACTTGGAACAGTCTTGTTAAACCTTTGTGTCCGCTGCTTATTTTGCTCATCTGCCACAGCCCTTGCCTGAAACAGTCTGAGGGGACCACAACGCCTGTGCCCACCCTCATGCTCTCCCGCCTTCAGTTGCCATAGTCCCGGGAGCGGGGGGCTTCATTTCCTGGCATTCCCTGTGTGGCGCTTGCACCTCACGCCATGAGGAGCTTCATAAGCGCTCAAGGGCTCCCGAAGCCCAGACCAAGGGCGGACCTGTCTGCGCCCTTCAGAGACCAGAGGAGACTGGACTGGGCCACCCCCTTTTTCAACCAGTGCTTTCTGATTGTTAGCCCTCTTAGGTGAGCTGAGTATTTATTCCCATACTAATTAAATATATATGTTAATGTGATTATGGGGAAGCGTATGGGACAATCGGCATTTAGGCCTGCTGCAACAAGTATTGATACTATGCTGGAAAGAGCGGTCAGCATTGTCAGTAATGAAATCGAACTGACTGAGAGGTGCCTCTCTCTTGGCCAGGGGGTATTACCCCAACCCATGATACCGACAGTAGAAGTTATTAATTCAAATACCAGTGACTTAGACATTTCTATTACTACCCGTGAGGAGCCCAGAGGTGACCCCACACCACAACCCATGTCATTCAATAACGCTTAAATCTACTAACAGACCCCAAATGATCCCCCAAATTTGAATCTAGGGTCTACTCACTGTGATATGTGTAACAAAATTCACTTGTGTTTTGAACCTGGGGGTATTAGTGGGGCAAACAGGAATACTGAGAATGGTGGCATAAATAGAACTATTGATGGAAATGTGACACACATCACGCCACCCCTTAGTATCCCCTCTGTGATTTCAATCAATACTAATGTTGTTGGCAACACATCACGAGAGGGTGCTGTTGATCGCATTGTTTGTCAGACGTTGGAGGCAACAGGGAGGTATTAAATCGACCTCCGGAGGCATGCCCTTATGTTGTGGTTTTAGCAGGCGTGCCCCCTCTAAGGCCTTATCAAACAACATCTTGGGAGCAGTTACAATGTAAGAGCGTGGATTGGATCTCCAAACATAAAAGGTTTAGGCCATCTCTAATGGAGAATATTATTATGGCGCGGAGAGTAGGATGGGTGAGTATGTCCCGAAAATCCATTAAAGGGCATTGCATAGTTATCAACTTTCGTAGTCCATCTGTGGCAAAAGGAATATTAATGCTGTATGAGGAGCATGCTAACTTTACTACTAGTATTTGGGCTTTGCCATTGGGCTATTTTTATAAGCCCACACTAGAGGCACCCCGCTCTACATGTCTTGCATCCCCCGCCCTTTTCCCCTCCTCAACAAATTTACGCCCTTATCAGGTTTGGATTGCCAAGACGGACTGTCTATTCCCCTCGCAAATCGAGAGCCACCAGAGGAAGAAGAGCCAGTACCCTGCCAAATTTGCCCCCAGCCCTGTGAACCCGACATCCCAATTGCATCTAATGAAGACTCCACTCTCAAAGTATTGAGTTGGAACATTGCGGGTCTGGTATCTAAATTAAATTTACTAACCTTGCTGGAGTTAATCCATAGCCAAGACATTGTCATGTTCCAAGAGACCTGGGCAACTAGGGAGTTGCACCTGGAGGGATTTGAATGTTTCAATATTGTATCCCCTACCCCTGATTCAGGTCGGCCAGCTGGAGGCCTATCAGCCTGGGTTAACATCAGGGCAGGGGGCCACACTAGGGTTCTCCATACCAATAAAGATAAATTCCAGGTCACAATCTATACACAGGGGATGTCACTCTATTTGATCAATTTTTATAATGATGATTTTAAAACTGTCCGCAATAAGAACTTTACTGAGTTGTTTACATTTGTTTCTAATTTACAAACACTTAACTGTGGCTCCAAAGCCAAGGGTATTTGTTTAGGTGGTGATTTCAATATAAAAATCCCAAAGGGTATTTATTCAGCTATTCACCCTACCAAAATGAGACATTAATGTCAAAGAGAAGACCAGTTATTGGACCTTCTATGCTCCACTAACTTCTTAGATGTTATGGAGCTTGCAGCTGTGTCCTCTAGGGATGATTACATAGAACCCACCTATAGAGGTAGGGGTTCAGCCTCAACCATTGATTATATCTTTATCAATTGTTTAGAAAACTGTGTGTTAAAGGCGGAGGCAATTCCCCCACTTCAGGGGGACCATAACCCGATTAATTTGACCCTAAGTCTCACGCCTAGACCAAATTATGATAATGTGCAGGGTGCCAGTGATTTGACATCTACTATTTACAACCTTAGATTGGTTTGGCGTGGTATAGATAATAAAGTGGTATTTGAAAGGATGGTGAGATCTTACCCCAATTTGATTAACACCTGTATGACGTTTAGAGAATGTAACCTGGAGGTAGTCGGTGCTTTCTCAGAGCTCTGTACCGGCATCAAATTCCTGTTGTCCAAGCACAATAAGAAAACTAACTTAGACCCAGGTTGGTTTAATGCCGACTGTTCCTCAGCTAATAGAGCCCTTCAAAGGGCGCTTTCTAACAAACCTAGAGACAGTTCTCTGGTTAAATCACTTAGGCTGAGTTATAAGAGAGTTATCGCAATCAGAAAGGAGGAGATTATAAAAGAGTATTGGGATAACCTCGTTCGGGCAAATACTTTAAAAAATGGCAAGGACTTTTGGCAGGCTGTTAAAGGTATGAGGTCTCTGGGAAACTCTATGTCGCCAATTAGTTGTAATATCTCCAGTGAGTCTTGGGAGGCTCATTTTAGTAAGAGTTATGCTGCCCCCGGATCCTCCCTCTGTTATTAAGGAGAATACCCCAATAACCAGAATCCCAATTGATTTACCGGAGGTAGAGGAGGCAATTGAACAGATCCTGGGATCTAAAGCCCCCGGGCCTGACGGTCTGCCTATTGACCTTATCAAAAGCCACCCAGATTTTTGGGCGCCACTACTCTTAAATGTTTTTAACAATCTAACCAATTCCCCTATACCCCACACTTTGTCCTCCAGTATTATAGTGCCGATTTTTAAGAAGGGGGACCGTTCAAACCCGAGTTGCTACAGGCCGATCTCCCTGATCGATAATACCTTGAAAATCTTAGGGAGGGTACTGTATAACAAGATTAGGTCATGGGCCGAGGAATGTCAGATTTTACATCCGTGTCAGTTGGGGTTCAGGAGTAACATCGGCACTGTGGAACAATACCTTAACCTCAACTTGATTATCAGCAAATATAACATAGCTAAAAAAACACCTGTATATCTGGCATTCATGGATCTAACGTCGGCCTTTGACTTTGTTAACAGATCTCGGCTGTGGACAACCCTTTTAAATTATGGATTGGATGAGTCCCTCATTTCTTTTTTAGCTTATATGCACAAATATCTACACGCCCGTAAGGATGGTGCGGTCTCCAAAGCCATTATTGTCCGTAGGGGGGTCAGGCAGGGCAGCGTCCTGACCCCCCTCCTATTTATTTTATACATCAAGGATTTAACTAAGTCTTTGGCAACATCAACCCAGGATGTCCCTCTTATTAATGGTAACAAACTCCCTGCATTGTCATATGCCTATGATGCGGTGCTGATGGGGCACACCCCAAAAGCTCTCCGCATCTTGGTTCATGGCTTCGTAGAGTTTATGGCAGCCCTGGATCTATGCACCAATTTAAAAAAAATCCTTTTTAATGGCGTGTGGGTTTAAGAAGTATTTCAATTCATCTATAGTTTTAAATTCTAACTGTTTACAGAGCACTCGCACTTTCCCATACCTTGGTCTGGTATTTGAATCTAATGGGTGTGGACTGATCATGTGGCCTATTCTAGGAGGAAGTTTACAAACTCTATTAACATTATACTTGGGCTCCCCAAGCCGTGGAATGTAGACGTGGTGGTGTCCCTAACTGTTAAGATCTTCAGACTTCAATTTATACCAGTTGCAACTTATGGCGCTGAAGTCTGAGGGCATTCTAACAGTGCTAGCATCCAGGGTGAAGACAATAGATTCTGCCGTAAAATCTTGGGCCCACCGATCTCATCATCCAAATACGCTAGTCATTGTAAACTCAATCTTCCATACATTGAAGTCTACATTAAGGCTCGCCCAACCCTATTTTGGTTGAGAATTTGGAAAAAATCCCGCGGCTCAACTAACCAGAGAGATAATCTCAGATTGTTTGAAATGTGACAGGGGGTGGATATACCATGGTTGGCTGCTGTTCGCAAAAGTTTAGTTAGTATGAACCTAGAATCTGTATTTTGAAACCCCTCAGACCTTGGCACCATCAGTAGTAAATCCCTCCAAATGACCCTCTATGCATCATATAAAAGTGCTAGATTGGCCATAGAATGTAAAAAAATGCCAGTGGCCAGATACATGCATATTGAGAATGCCATTCCCGCTGTTTCTAGTTATGTGTTAAAACCGATTGGCCGTTGGGAAAGGGGTTTACTTTTCCGGCTGAGGACTGATACTATGAAATTTATGTTATCATTTCCTGTGGGTTTTGCTACTAACCTTGACCTTCTACCCTGTCGATGCAATAGTCAACACAAACAATCAATGCTGCACCTTTTATTTTTCTGTTCATATTATCTAATTCTCACCAAAAGGTTTTTGATCCCATATTTTAAATCTTTACCTGCGATTGATTATAAGGCAGCTTATGGGATGGTCATTGCTCTAAACGATGATGAGCTAACCTTTCGGGTTGGCTCTTTCTTGAAGGCGGCGGTGTGCACCCATAATTCCTTGCGCCCCTGCTGAATTATAGCACCTTACTTGTTGTTTTTAACTTGAACCACTATATGTTTTTTATTGATTGTCTCATTATGAGTCTGTGCACTGTGTTACCAAAGGCCCAATTTTAATTTTAATTTTACTTTTAATGGACGTCTTAATTGATTTTGTGTTTTTGTACTTTTATAGATATGTATTTTTATCCAAATAAATTTTATATTGATTGAATGATTGATTGATAAGTTGGGGATCATGTTCGAGAAAGGATTGCTGTGAAGAAGGAATTTGGCACATCATACCATGCACCAGCGCCAGTCCTTGGCATTCAATGTACATAAACTGTAACACTGCCACCAATTGACAAGGAGTCATTGGTATTCCCTAACTCCTCTCCCTACCATACAGGAAATTTCCTCTTCAGCTTGTAAGCACAATCAAAGCTGTTTCTCCCCTACTGGAGAGGAGGGGCAGAGAATGAACTTCAGGTAAATCCCAATACCGCTACAAATTCCAGCCACACCACTGAAGTGACTACTGTATTTACTACTGCAGCTGTCATTTACACTGATCCGCCCTTTGGGGATTTTAGCAGTTCTTTTATAGTACCTGTGGCCCCTTTTTTTCAATGAACATATTTGTCGTCTAACTAGTTTAACAGTTACTATTTTCTAGACACTTTGCCTACACAAGCCTATGTTTTCGTTTCATGGCTCAAATGCACTTAGGTGATCCCTCCTTGGATATCCATTTAGAAATATTTTTCCATGTTTTTTTTCCTTTGGATTGGGTTTGTGACTGTTTTCATCTTGCTGATTAATGGCCATTATCTTCCAGAATGCTCTGCTTCAGAACTGATCAATGAGGTGTTAACGCCTCACTCATTTTCATATTAGCTAAAAAAAAAGACTTGCCCCTTGTGACCCTTTTAGCCATTCCAGTAACTGAGGGAATTGTTTGGGATAAAGTACCTTAGGTTATATTCGGAACTACAGAAATACTCCAGATTGCTTATGTTTCTAGGGTTTCTATGGGTGATGTTATTGTAACTGGGTTACATTCTAATGATTTGGATGTTCAGACTGTAAATTCAATGCTCTCAGAGCTGAAATACTACACTACTGTTGAATCAGGGGACCTTTGTCTACATTCTGCCGATTATGGTGAAATATTCTGTTACCATCATTGTGGACATCATTATTTACATCAAGATAGTGTTCAACCCATACTTTTTAATAATACACAATGGGAACAGTGTCCTTCTCCCTCACAAGGAAGTTCCAGACATATAGTGATAAATTCACAGATTTTTCTGGGCACGATGCATTAGATCCAAAATGTTTGTATTTGAAACTTGTCCCTACACCAGCAAAGAAACATGTACTTACACAAGCAAAGTTAATAAATACAGATTTGTTTTCCACACAACTAGCTATGAAAGGCTATTACTGTTGGAAGGATACCATTGACATGAAATCAATTTTGGGTACTTAACCTTGGCAAGTTCAGGGTACAGACACCTTGATCTAAGCCAGCTTAATTCCAACACAAATTATTTTTCTCAATGGTATAGTTCAGCAGACTACTTGTCTAGGACTGGCACGAATTAAGGGCATGAATGCACCTCACATTTCTTCCATTGCCATATTTGACATTTGGGAACGTATAAGGTAGTGCACTGAACAATAGCTCAATAGTATTTTAAAGAATGGTACATTTAATCTTACATTTTCAGGTGCCAATGGGTGGTTATTGTGGCCAGTGATCACAAATGACTGTTATGCTAATTTTCTGAATACCACTCTGGCGTTTAAGGCAACCCCACCCATTGTTTGTAATTGATCCAGATAATTTGACTAAAGTGTTTGCCGTTGTTGATAATAGTATTAATACTTCTTTCCTCTCTCATTTACAACCTGCATAATATTGTGTCATCCGTTATTGATATTATGCACCGTCACATGTCTTCATTATACCATGGGCAAAATGCACTTTGATCCAGCATGCAGGTTAGTTGGACACTTCAGGTCCTCAAAAGTGGCTGCATGCCATGGCATTACCTCAATTTTACAAAAGAAACAAGATAATGGACTGACTGAAGACGGCTGGAATGCCAGAAACTGGTCCTAGGAAGCTTGTTTCCGGTCCAGGGAAGGCATGGCTTGGCAGTTCGGGCTGGACTGTTCCCATGAGGCACAGGGTCAGACTGATTTGCATATTGCCATGTCTGAACTGGGGTGGCAGAGTGGGCTAAAGAATGGTGATGGATTAAACCCTGATCTGTTGACTGGGTTTGAGTGTTTGATTGGTTCAGATGCTCCGTCCATCACCACCCCCTTTTGTACCATTACCTCAATTCTACACACCCATTCTTGCCTTTCAATTTTACATGTAAACAGAGACTCATGGTAAAAAAAATGCTACTTACACAATAATACATCTTAAGAAGTTAGAACAGCTCACATTCACAACAGCAGAGACACCTTCTGATGTATGGTTAATACATAGCCTAATACCTTTGCCAATTTCAGCATTTCAGTTCACAGCCTACATGAAACATTTTACAGTGGGTAGATATGAAGCCTAGTATGGAGCTTTATTCATGAATACTGGTCTTTACCTTTTTCTCACTGATGTGAGTGCACTGAGAAAGAGGTATTTCCTTTTGGAAAGGAATGCAACTCTTATGTTGGTCACTCACTTGTCTGTAAATAAGTTACCATTCAGAGAGCCTGCAATCATTTGACAGTGAATTTGGCCTGTTTTCCACCAAAAATACCAACCCCTTCAATTCTCCCCCTGATTATTGTCCTTTCAAATGGAAGCTAGTTAATGTTAAGCACAAAAAGACTTGTGGCATGAAGTCCAGTTTCCCATATATTTAATTGGTCTCCCCGATAATGGCCTGCAACAATACTGTGCTTTTTTCACCTTTGCATATGGTCTCTGATTGTTTGTTGTGGCCTTCAGTTCCAACTGTGAAGTCAGACTTTAACAAGCTAAGCAGTCTCAAAGCCTCATCATTTTTAAAAAAAGGAGCATTAATATCTGCCTGAGAAACTTTTGAACTACAGGTTGCAAAGATGTCCAGTGAAGTACAGCACTTCTGGAGCAAAAATCTCCCATTACACTTTGGCAAGCTTGTGCACTGACTCTTTCATGCTTCCAATACCACCAGTATAGTACACTTTTAAAAAATAATTAGGACTGGCTTAGTCAGTACCCTACAGTGGGCTTTTGGAGTAACACCGGCATTAACCCATTCAGTATTTTCCAGTGTGTTTGGGGGCTTACCCTTGATATTATTCCTCATTTGTGGCATTGTGGTTCTATTTTTGTTACTCTGCAATGGATGTTCTATTTCTAAGCACATTGGTACTGCAACTATCACTGGTCCAACTGTGCTGTGAGTGCATAAAACAGGCTCTTTGGAGTCCCCTTGCTTCTGAACATAGTTATTCTGACCTGCTTAGTTCACCTGCCTACAACCTATGTTTCATTGCCTGTGGTGCCCCTTCGAATGGGCAATGGATGTCTGCTATGCTTTGCAATTGCCTGTTCCAGTGAACATGAACCTGTTGATGAGTCCAATAATGACTGATCTTCGAAGTTGTCCCACAAACTTGTGGCTGCTTCAAGATGCATGGTACAAGCCACTGCCTCTGGGGAAATGGACGCTTCAGCAACAGGAATACAGAACTCTTGCTCTAATAACATGGATGCAGGCCATTATGCTAATTCCTCAGCATCAGCTGATAATGAGGATTATGTCTGATCTTTGGGGCTTTCCATTCTGGATTCATTAAACATTGATCTTGTGGAAGAAATCTTGGGTGCATCTGACTCACCTTAATTTGGTCATGTTTTCAAAATGTTCATGTTATATTTTTTTATTATGTTTATCATTTTTTCGTATGCCATTCTTACTGGCATCATATTACATCTACTTAGCTTGTGCTTGCAACTTGTTTTAGGCTGCCTCTGCTTAGCACAGTCACACATAATACATTTGTTTTTGTGACATATTTTAGATATAAGCTGCACATATCTTGTTTTATTCAGCGACTCTTCTTGGGATTCAGTCTGAACATCTTGTACAAGATCAAACAACATGGTGTGCTGTATTCTTTTGCCCAGTCAGAAACATCTCCTAAAGTTTGAAGACATAAGACGGTAGCACAGCTGCAGTCTTCCAAACAGTAGATCTTATCATATTAGGGAAACCTGAACTTGCTGCTGCCACTTGCCTTTCTCGAGGGGGACCCAGAACCACAAGCCTGAGCCTGCTTTACGGTTGGCATGCCGCCAATGAGTTTTCTTTGCGCCAGGAGGTGTTTTAAGAATGGTCACAGCTCCCACAGCGCGGGAAACCTAAACTTGCTGCTGCTGCCACTTGCCTTAATCGAGGGGGACCCGGAACCACAAGCCCCAGCCTGCTTTGTGGTGCGCACCCCGCTGAGTTTTCTTTGTGCCAGGAGGCGTTTAAAGATCGGTCAAAGCTCCAGTAGCGTGGTAGACCTACACTTGCTGCTGCTTCCACTTGCCTTACTCGAGGGGGACCCAGAACTAGAAGCCCCAGCCTGCTTTGTGGCATGCACGACGCCAAGTTTTCTTTGCGCCAGGAAGTGGCAGGGCAGTTCCACCCCCTTTCATTGGCTATTCAGACCATGCAGGCCATGCTGTTCACGGACATTAGCTACTTAGGTACTGTGTGAAGCATTTGTGACATTTTGGGGCAATACCATGCAAAGCCAAGTCGCTAACAGTCCCATGGGCAGAGACTCCTTGTAGAAACACATGTTTTGTTAACACTTTTTATTTATTTTTATTTATTATCCATAATAGTGTCTAATATGAATTTACTGGATAAAAACAATCCTTATAGGTCCAAACATGGGCAGAAGGAAAAGCATGTGTACATCAGGGGAACTAAATAGGGCAGACCTTCACCTATTGGCACAGCTTTGGGAGACATTTTAACTAGTTGTTCGCCTCACTCTAGAATGGTGGTCCCAGAAAACTTTAACTGTACGTTTGAACCCCTGGACGTTGAGGACTTGTTGGGGACCGAGGAAGCTGACCACAAATGGGCTATCCCCCGACTCAATGTCCCTTCCATCAAAAGATGGACATAGTTACCTCTGCAACTCAATGCTCTTTCCGTTGAATTTGGTTTGAGGGCAACAAACTGAAGAACACTGTCAGATAGCCAAGGGGAAAATACTTACAATAGAGTTAGGTGCCCCTCACACATTGACTGTATCTTACTTGACATAAGGCTTTGGGGAGGTGCGACCGATATGCATGTTGGCATCACTCTCAATAGCGCCCACAACCCACTTGGTGCTAACATGAAAATCCTGTGGGCTTCCCCCCACAATTCTGATTGTTTGCATACCTCAATCTCCACTAGAGAAGTTGCCCCCTCAAATTGCAAAAGGTTCCTAAAATGATGCAAGGTAGCTTTACGAGAATCCAAAATCACTGATTTCCGGCAAGCTCTTGCCTTAAGCACATCAGAGATTTTGGCGGCAGCTGCTGAATCAGGGGGGTCGACAGCTGTCCCCATCATTCACTCTGACATGATGGAACAACTCAGTGCACATTTTCTTGTACCAGGCAGGAGTGACAAACCAAGTATACATTCTAAAGGGTCATACTCATGGTACACTAAAGAGTGTAGGCAGAAAAGGCAGGCCCCAGCCATGGCAATTAGGAAGAAGAATGGTCCCATGATCAAGGAGTCTAGGAAGGAATATAGAGTACCCTTACATCAAGCAAAGATTTAGTGGGATGAATCACATTGGCAGGAGATGAGGTAAGCTAGCTTAGCTAAGGATTCCAACACATTTTGGTCCCCAGTAAACCGGGGTGACAGGAAGGATCTGTGCCTAATTCCCAACCCTATTTCAAGTCATGATCGGCAGGATCATTTCGGGAAGCTTTATTCTGCCTCAGACACTATGCTACTGGAGGAGCCTTGTGACTTCTTGATCTCTGCTAGCACTGAAAATGTTAGAGAGCATTTTGTTCTGGCCGAAATCGAAGCTGGGCTAAGGAAGATTGTTCCTGCCAAAGGAGCTGGTCCAGACAGCATACCAGGTGACTTGTTCCTTGTAGATTCTACAAATTGGGCACGCTATATTCTTCTACTTGTCAACCCTATTGCTAGTGGTTGCCCAGTACCGAAGTCCTGGAAGGCCACAGAGGTGGTCTCAATTTATAAAAAGGGTGCAAGCGAAGACCCCTCTAGCCTCAGACATATTAGTCTGATGGACGCCATGCAGAAGGTCTTTGAGAGAGTCCTCTTACAGAGGATTCAAACTTGGGCAGAGGACAAAGCCATCTTATCCCACTACCAGGCCGTCTTTAGGACCAGTACAGGAACGGTCAACCAGGTGTTTAGGCTACTCCTCATATATTGGAAGGTTGTGGTAATTGTAAAGAGAAGTCTTTATCTCGCCTTTATTGACTGAAACACTGCCTTTGACTTGGTAGCCAGACACAAGCTATGGCAGACATTGGGAAGTATGGGCAATCCCCCATTTATTCTGAACTTGCTGATCAGGCTCCATGAGGGTAATTATGCACTGGTAAGAAGGGGATCACAGGGTCAGCTGACAGCAGATTCCTTTCAACAGGGGAGTCTGACAGGGCTGTGTTATGGCACCCACCTGTTCTCTCTATATGTGAATGGGTGGTTAGCTTCCTCCAAGAAGATTCAGCTGATGCCCCAGCCCTGGCGGGCGACAAGGTACCAACTCTCCTGTTTGCCAATGACACCTTGTTGGTCTCTAACACCCTGACACAGCTGCAAAATTTGCTGACCCGATTCCAATCTTTTTGTGCCTCTCGGCCTGGTCATTAACACCAAAATACTAAAGCTTATGGCATTTAACCCCCACAAATCCTTTAGAAGCAATTTTGTGCTGGGAGGGGCCCACCTGGAAAGAGTCACCACTTTTGATTATCTGGGAATTTTACTTTCCGATAGAATGTCATGGAAGTCCAGTCACACAGCGAAGGGGGATCGAGTCACACAGAAAGGGGGGAACATGGTGGCCAGCTAGGAAGTCGGTCGTGGGTCATGCTCCACTAACCTCTTGGGAAAACTGATACTTTTGTTGGTGCTATGTAGCTGCGGTTGGTTAGCGGCTGCAGTTCTCTTTTTCAGTGTATTGTTTCTTTTTTTTGCTTTTTACCGGTTTCATTGGAACGGCTTGGGCAGCGTGAGTTTTCAGCTTGCCGTCTCGAGGCCGCTTGTTGCTACGGATCCATGGGGGGGGCGATCTCAGCTGTGATTCTGGGGGGGGGTCAGCGTGGTGCTGCTTGTCCCAGGCATTAGGGGTGGCTCCAGAAACTCAATGGGTGCCGGTAGCAGCATCTTTTTCCCCACGGCTGGGGTCGGTGGTTGACTTAGACGAATGCTGATACAGCTTTGGGCAATGCCTGGACTTCCTTTACCCAGCCTAACAAGGACCCAGTCTTTTTCCAGCCTTTTTTGGATTAAGTGAACTGGGAGATACAAATGGTGAGCCATCTCAGCATCTCAGTTTGTGTTTGACTTTTGGGAGGTTTTGGCCCTGGATGCCTCAGAATAAGCTGCAGGGGTTTCAAGGTGTGGTTCGCCCCGGGTAGGGGGCAGCAGGGGGAGGAAAGGATCACCACCAAGGCAAGAGGGGAGTTGTACCATATACATGTTTTCAGGTCTGCTCTCTTAATTTCTCCACCCCCAGTACTGGATGTGTGGTGGACCAGCTTTTCCCCTTCTCAGAGCCCCCAGAGCGCTTGGTGAGTCTCGCCGAGCCCGGTTTCGCTCGTTTGAGTTGACTCACTGTTATTGGATCAGCTTAGGAAGTGCTTATACACGTTATGCATGTTGTTCATTAGTAAGAACATAGTGTACGAGCTGGTCTCAAACGGAGGTGTGTTCTGTTCCCCTGGCTACGTGGAAACTACGTTGCCTGGACATATGTCATCATCCAATTGAGTTAAAGACGGATGAGCTAAGGTGTGACTCAGCCTCCAGGTCCAGATCTAGGTCTATAGAGTTAGTCTTTCTGCAGTGTGGGGGAAAGAAACAGCCATATAAGGGAGACCCCCTTGTGCAACATGAAATGTTTCCTAGTCTTCCCACTAGCTTAATCCTAGACAGCGAGAGTCTATTAGGAAAAAGATACAAATTAAGATCTAGTAAGTTCCCTGGAAAAGAACTCCCTCCGCACCAAGCTATACAGCCCAGTCAACTTTCAGCTGCTGCGCCAAGTGAGCATAGACGCAGGAAACTACCAGATGAGTCAGGGAAGGTGAACTGCATTAAGGAGTGGAAGAAGAAATCTACCCTGCCACTGGTGGGGGTGACCCTATCACTCAGGTCCTACTTTAAATTGAACACACAGAGTAATATGGAAATCGTAAAGCGGGGAGCATCCTTGGCACAGATCCCTTTTCTATCAGATTCTGCCATTACATTGTCAAATAGATTTTCTACCTTAAGGGAGGCAGGCTCTTTAGCTGAGGAAAGTCCTCAGCAGGACGGTGATCATAATAAGGAATACATCCCCAGAGGGGACTCGGGTAATAACTCAAGGCTCGGATCAAATATAGGGGATGTTGACCCAGTTGTCCCTAGAGATCAAGGAACACTATTCCACATCAGAAGTAAATCGAATAAAGATACAGGATATATGTACTAATCTAAAGGAGAACATTGCTGCACTAGCATATCATATGGAGGAGCTAGAGAACAAAGTGGGAGAGCTAAGATTGGATGTGCAGGAGAATACTCTAGAAGTGAGTAGGTTAATGGGAAAGGAGAAAGACCTTTTGGAAAGACTTGAACATAATTCCAGAAGAAATAATATCAAGATTCTTTATCTAGGATAAGGACTGCATTTCCTCAGGTTGCCTCTGCATCTGTCTGAGAATTTGAGATTTAACGGGTCCACAGAGATCCGTTTAAATTAAACCCTGGATGGAAGAAGCCCAGGAAAATCCTGTTGTATATTCAATCATATACTCTCAAGGAACAATTACTTGGGGCAGCTCTGAAGCTTTAAACCATCCAGGTAAAAGGCGCATCCCTCAGAATAAGATCAGATATCTCTCGTATTACAGAGGATAGATGGTGGGAACTGGGCAAGCAGATGGATTCCCTAAAAGATCTAGGTCTGCAAGTGCAGTTAAGGTTCCGCTGCATTTCTGAAGGTGATGCTGGATAATAAGATATATAATTTTAGATCACCTGAAGAACTGGACAGTTTTCTGACACACAAGAAACCAGCAGCTAGCTGAAACGGACGTATATTGCTAGTGGAGGGAGTTCAGTTGTTATCTGTTACTTTTCACTTTTCTTACTTTTTCTTAGAGGTTAGTGGGTCCCGGGTCAGAGGCAATTTATTTGCCAATGAGTGGTCTGGGAGGGTTTCCTGGGGTGGGGAGGGAGGGTAGGCGGGTGTTGCACATGTGCGGGTGGGGAGCATTGGTAAAAAATAAAAAAATAAAAATCCTAATAGGGACCTCATGTGACTTAAAATCCACCTGTAGAGGCAGTTTGGGAAGGAATCAGGAACATGACGGGTGAATTTGGTTTAGGGGGAGGTGAGTGCCTTGAGGTTTTATGTTGGAATGTAAACGGTCTGAGAGTTAAGAGATGGCAACGACTGTTCTTGCAACATCTTAAGGATATTCCGGCCAGGATTCTCATGCTTCAGGATACACATCTGCTGCACTCAGAATGTAAGGCTCTGTTTGGGAAGCAAAGATGGGTTGAGAGGATTGTAGCTTCTGACCAACAATGTTGCTCAAAGGGGCTGATTATAATTCTTAAAACAAACTCAGGAGTGGAGCTTCTTAAGACACAGGCAGATTACAGAGGATAGTGGGCAATAGCAGAGGGGAGGTGTCAAGGTGCCAGATACATTTTAGCTAATTATTATGACCCTAATGAAGATGACACTGCCCCCCTAAATAATCTTTGTTTAGCTTTGGCAGATTTTAAACCCCCCTTGATTTTAGGTGGTGCCTTCAACGTCCTGCTCAATAAAAAGAGAGACAGATCCTCCCCTAGAACACAGATTGTGGTACCATGGGTGAAAGCCTATTTAGCTACAATGCTAAAAAACTTTAATATCTGTGATGTTTGGAGGGAATAAATGGGTGAGGTGAGGGACTATTGTTTTTATAGTAAAGAAGATGGCCATTACTTCAGAATTGATTACATATTTATTGATCTCTCGGAGTTGGAAACAGTAAGGTCAATAGAATATCTACCTATCCACATTTCAGATCATGGGGCTATTGCTTTAAAGGAGTTATTGGCTGAGGAAGATCTTATAGATCAGTGGCTCTCTGAGAAACAATTGCCAAAGTTGAATTTGGTTAGCCAAAAAATACTTACCCAAGATATATATGGAAGTGAAATACTTGCATTTTTAAATAAAGCTAAGAAAGGGAAAGCTGCGGGACCCAATGCATTCCCAATCAAGGTCTATACATTGATATCTGATGAAATTATTCCGATCTGGCTGAAACTGTTTAATGAAATCCTTAAAGGAAGCGCCTCTTTGCCAGATTTATGGAGTGAGGCTGTTATTACCCTTACTTTGAAGCCCGGGAAGGACCCAACTCAATGTTAGTCTTATCGGCCCATATCATTACTAAACTGCGATTATAAAATCTTTGCAGGAACATTAAATGCCAGTCTTAGTAAAGTCAAATTCAAAAGACTTTATTTGGTTATATTTCTCATAAATAACCACAAAAGTTCATAAAAAATTACAGCAAAGAAAACAACAATTGCTACACAGTTAATAATACATATTATACCATGGCTGAAACACTCATAAAATCAGATAATATTGGGAATAAAAAACAATTTTAAGAAAGGCAGATACAGACGCCACAGAAAATATGTCAACTAACTTTTGAATTACTAGAAAGGCAGGCCGACATTGCCTTAAATTTAGATACCTTAAAATCAGCATAATCCACCTTTTCCTTGGTACAGAATAAAATTTGCCGAAGAATAAAATATGAATATCAGATTGGGTGGACAAATCGTCACAGGGACATTTACAGATGTCACTTGTCCAGTTGTTCATAGTAGGAAAACTCAGAAGCCTAAAAAAGATACCAAATCTGAAGCAGAGAATTAGGAACCAATCATGATCCCTCATCTGCAAGGTTAAATAAGGTTGAATAATCTGCGAAGTAAGTATTAAATGGTGAGAGATCACGGATTTTTTGTAAGCTCCATTTTCTCCCTACATTTCCCTAAATAAGTTAAACGTAACTTTTTCAGCTCTTTTCTCGGGATCTGATACATTGATAGAGGGCCGTCAAAATACTCTGAATGATCAATGTTAACAAAAAATGACTTAATATATCTAAGCCATTTCACCCGATGGACACAATCCAGTTTCAAGACGTCTCCCAAAATTAGACGGTTAAGATGGCATTCTTCTGTGGTCCACACCCTATGCCACAGAAGGACCGGTTGTACTTTGATGATATCTTCTAGATAGAGTAAACCTAGTTCAGTGTGACAGTTGAATGTGGACGCACTCTTGGGTATAGTCTAAGAAAGCCATTTTCGGTTAACTGTAGGGTTGTGATGTTAGCATCCCCCCAGATACCCGCACCGTAAGTTGCAACTGCAACACAGCTAGTTTTGAATTTATACAAGAGCTCCTTAATTGGTTTGTTCCCCAGATTTTAGCTGAACAATTTAAGGGCCGTTCAGTTTCGGCAATCTCCCTTTCCAAGGATGACGCAGCCCTGGTGATAAAGGCATCTATGGTGCCAGTAACCCCCATTCACCCCCCCCTGATTGCTGGTTTATTCCCTTTAGGGATTTTAGGTGCCATTATCCTTTGCTGATACCTGTGTTATACCGCGAATCTTTGATATAGCTTGAAAATTAAAATGTTAAAATAAAGTTAAAATTACGATTAATATATAATATATAGTATATAAAGTCTTACTGATGATGAATAAATCAAAGGGGGTGGCCCAGTCCAGTCTCTTCGACAAGCTCGCCCTTGGCCCGGGCTTCACCCGGCTCGTCCCGAGCGCGTCCCGCGATACGCGGTGCTGGTGCAGAATTTGAAGCACCTGTGGTACCTCCTGGCCCGATGTCTTCTGGGCTATGTGGTTTTGCCTCCCTTGTGGCCAGTAGTCCCCCAGACAGCGAGCGTTTCCCGCGGAGATGGAAACGCAAGAGGTGAGCAAGAGTCAGGCTGTGCAGCAATCACGGGGAGCGTGGTTCTCCTCCTAGTCGTGACCCACGTTATGCACAGAACACTCCGTATTACCAATCTGGCAACAAGAGTTTCCCGCAATGAGCTGTGCTGGTGCAGAATTTGAAGCACCTTTGGAGGGCGTGGCAGGAAGGTATCTCCTGGCCCGATGTCTTGTGGTTTTGCCTCCCTTGTGGCCAGTAGTCCCCCAGACAGCAAGCGTTTCTCACAGAGCGGGAGACACGAGAGGTGAGCAAGAGTCAGACTGTGCAGCAACAATGGGGAGCGTGGTTCTCCTCCTAGTCGTGGCCCCCCTTATGCACAGAACACTCCGTATTACCAATCCGTCAGCAAGAGTTTCCCGTCTTAGTAAGATAGTGGGGTCGATAATCCATCAAGACTAAAAGGGTTTTCTCTCGGGCAGACGGATGCTGGACCTGGTTTACTTCCTAATTGGCTCGGTTGATTTGGCAACAACGCAGGGTGTTCCTCTTATAATTATAACTGTCGATGCAGCAATAGCCTTCGATCAAGTCAACTGGCATCACTTAAACAAGACCTTGAAGGCTTTTGGCTTTGGATACACTTTTAGGAAAGTCCTTAAAAAATATATAAAGTCCCCCGGGCCCAGATCTTGGTTAATGGTAATCTTACTGCAGCAGTAATAATTCAGCATGGTATGAGGCAGGGAAACCATTGTCCCCCAATCTTTTTGATTTGCATATCAAGCCTTTGGCCCAAAGTCTAAGGCAGAGTGATAAAATCTCCCCCTTGACAGTTAATGGGTTTACCAGGAAGGTAGCACTGTATGCGGATTACCTGATTTTATTATGATCAAACATCAATCCCACTTCCTTTGAGCTACTGGCTGAAATTAAGGCTTTTGGGAAAATGTCAGGCTATCAAGGTAATAGCGACAATACAGAGGTTATGGAATACACCATCTGAGGGGGTGAGGCTTTCTAAGGAACTAAAATACCTGGGAGTAACAACAACTCAAGGCATAAGTAAGATTCCCAAAATAAATCTAGAGAAAGTTTCCAGGAAGGTTGAGATCTTATTGAAGAGATGGCAAAGTATGCCGCTATCCCACTATGGGCGAGTCAATCTGATTAAAATGTGTGTTCTCCCTAAGTATGCCTACCTTTTTAATAACATTCCCTTGGAATTTGATAAAGGTGAACTTCTTAAAATACAGGGCAAGTTCTACTAATTTATTTGGGCAGCCAAAGGGATCAGACTGTGCTGGAAGAAACTAAGTCGGAAACTGGCACATGGATGTATGGGCCTGCTGGATCTTCAGTTGTACTTCTGGGCACACTAATTAAAGAACTGTAGGATGTTACCTTTAAAGCCAGATAGTTCCATGAGCGGCAGTATGTTTAAAGCTATGCTCCTAGACCTAGATGAGGCAGGCTTTATGTACAAATTTGGCGCTGCTAAATTCTTTTCAAAAGTTAGATTGAAGACTCTATACATGGCGGCTAAGTTATGGTCGGATTGTCGGGTTTGTTTGGGACTGTCCTATTACAGTGAATAGTCTCCAGTGTGGGACTCCCCAGGAACACCAGAATGTCTCATAGACACTTTAGTTCGGCCACTAAAGGAGGCCGGAGTCACACACTGGAAGGACATGGTGGACGGTAACAAATGTTTCCCTTGGGACTTCTGGAGGAGCCTCACCAGTGGAGCTCTCTCCAGATGTAAGTACTATCAACGTTGGTCTTTCCCGGAGGATAACACCATGGGAGAAGAGTTACAAGATTCAACTGTGAAAAAAAAGGAAGTAGGACAGTGGTATCATTACCTTCTTGCCGCAGCGGATAGAAAAATGGAGCGTCCTTACTTTGTCTGGGAGAGGTGCTTGCCGAGTGAAGATCTGTAAAAGTTATGACAAGTATCCTTAGACATTGATTAAATCTGGTGCACTTAGGAAGAATCACTTTTTCACACTCTACAGGATATACTGGTCCCCTCTAAGGCTTTCCAAAATAAAGGGTAATGGAGGAGCAAAGTGTATGAGATGCGGGGTCCCGAAAGCGGATGACGTAAATATATTTGCAGCCTGCCCGCGATTTAAAAATTCTGGAGAAACGTGGGTAAGACCTTGTCTGGTGTCCTGGGTACTGAGGTTGAGGTAAGCCCTTCCCTTATTCTTTTTGGTATTGTATTGAAGCCGGAAGGGATGTTGGGTTTTTCAGGGTTACAAAATAAATTGGTATTTTACTTGGTCCTTTTGGCAAGAAGGGAGGTTTGTAAGTTATGGCGCCAAGCTGTACCCCCAACATGGAGAGCCTGGTGGAATGCAGCAAGATATTTTAGAGACTTGGACCAAAATGTTAATCTACATAGTGTCATATAGATGCTGCTTTTCTATATACTGTGTTAAGTTAGCATGAGTTTATTAAGTGTTCAAACGACATATTTTCCTTTGGCTTCAGTTTGCACACGACACATAATTATTATTATAGCTTTCAACCTAGACGAAAGATGTGATTTATTTGAGAATAATATGTTATTACAATGATATCAGTTGTGCTTGGTACACTGTCTGAACAGTGAGTGCTGAACCCTCTAAGAATAACCTAACACAAGGTTGCTGGGAGCTCTGATCCTCGCACCACTAGACATAACACAAATACAGTTGCTGCCAACATTGGGCTCTAAGCGGGTTTAAGATAGAGTTACTGAGAATGCAAAAACACACTTGATGGTGCTTCGCATGCAGAGAGCTGGTAGCAGATGATGTGATCCTCTCCTCCTGACATTTAGAGGTATGGGCCCGCCCTGCTAAAACCCAAATGAGACCTTCTTAGATATAATATAGTATGCTAAATAGGAAGTGCGAGAAATAGGTGATACAAATTTCTATTGATTTTTGCATTATAATATGCTATCACCGTTTGCTTATTATGGATTAGTGACTATCTTGATAACTCTGATTTTTATAATATGTCTTCTTGTATTATATAAGATACTGCATTTGAGAACCTTGCATTGAATAATAAATATTTCAAAATTGTATGTGTTCTCTTTTACTCCACGTTCTGGTTTGAAATGATTATAGAGCGAAAGAGTGTTCATGTGTTCCACGATACCTGAGGTAACCTAAGTTCATGTTCTGGTTTGTCTAAGTCATTGGGAGTTTGTTATGACCAATGAGACACTGTGGCTAGCTAGGTAAGGGGATTTTGGATACTGAGGTGTGTTTTGGGTCACCCTAATTCACTGAGGTTCCTGATCTCTATGCGCAGTTCTGTAAGAGAACGGAATCCCTGCTACAATAGAGATAGAATAGATCTTGGATTATTTTGGAATTTGTTAGATTGTTTAGATACTGTTTAAATTATTTTATTCTACCCAATGATTGCACCTCAGAGTCAGCTCCCAATGTGTGGTGCGGCTGTGTCTCGCAAGAACAACATCAGCAGAGTCTGGACCCTTTAGATAAGAGCTACAGGGGTGGAACAGATTGAGAGGTTGCTTCATCTTCGGAGGTCATATGAGCATAAAAAAAATGTCATGGAAGCCCCACCTAGCCAAGATGTTGCTGGACCACAAACGTGTGTCCGGAGCTCTAGCGAAAGAACAACACTTGTCACAAAGCAGACCGGTTGCCCCGTCTCCCATCATTTTTGATGATAAAGTAGTCAACACAGCCCTTTATGGTGCTGAGCTATGGGGGTTCGATAACATTGATGACATTAGCAGAGCTGAGCATACATTTCTGAGGGGTTTGGTAATGCTACCCCTTAATGTCCCACTATCACTCTCGATGTTAGACATGGGCAGGAGGCCGATTAGAAATATTGGCAAGTTGCGCCCACTGCTTTTTTGGGCCCACTTAAGATGGACCCCTGAACTTTCCAACTATGCGGAAGCACTAGCCGAAGTTATGAGTCTAGATCTCAGCCATAGAATTAGTTGGATAACAAGTATCAGGAAAATACTAATAGAGTTGGGTCTTGGAGCGCACTGAGATAGGCAAGCCTCACCCAGTAAATTGGAACTCAAACAAATATATTGGGAGTGGGCAGACAGCAAGGAAACAAGCAAACAAAATGTGGGCAGATTATCGGAGGAATTTTATTTCCATAAACTGAGCAGAGGTCTCGAGCCTTACCCGGACATAATTCAGGTACCTAGAGATTGGATGCTGTACACTCATTTTAGATTTGGCACGCTTCCTGATGGTGCATTGACTGCAAAATGGCACCCACCCTATCAGACAACAGAGGATTGTCCATGCTGCAGAGCCCCACTGGAGTGTGTCGCTCACATCATGTTTACTTGCACAGCATACAAAGCAGCAAGGCTAAAATGGCTTAAACAAATCTGGCAACATCTGGGCACACTGAACCATCAGGTTGCTCTGCGTATTTTGAAATCTGACGCAATAACTCTTTTTGCATGTGGTGTGGCCAGGTTTCTTAGCTGTGCCTGGATAGTCAGACAAAAGGCCCTGAGAGGGGGCAACCGACATTACACCCTAAGAGCTGCAGAATCAGTAGCACAACCTTTGATTTAAGCTCTACCTACTACTTAAACATAATTTTAAGCACTTACACTTTATACCACCCTACATGTCATTTGACATCTGACCCAATCATGTACTACTACAGGGCAAGCAAGGAGGGCTTGACACCTCCGACAGGCTTAAAAGTTTGGACTGCTGGGCTTGCATTTTTATTCTTTTTTATTGTCATTCATGTAACTGTATATGGTTTTTACAAACTTTTAAGCTGTTTTTTACTATGTAGAGTTTGACAAACTTCTAACCTTGTTGCTGTAATTTAGTGCACTTTCATGATTTGGTTATGTATGCATTATTTGTAACAATTGTACTCTTGTACCATGTTTTTTTACTGGATGCTTTTATGGTATTTGATATCGAAATAAAGCACTAATAACATAACTAACTAATAACATAACATATTAACAGTGTCTTACCTCTTCAGGTGGCACAGAAAGGAATTCCAGCAAAAAACAGCCCTGGAACAGAGGCAGCAGCCTCATGGAAACAGAGTTTACACCTATAATGTGGACCACCCAACTACACACATCCGGTATGGGGTCTGGTGCTAATCCTATAGATCAAAAATATATCCCTGTGCTCACATAGTGGAGAAGTGTGGCTCACTGGTTAGAGCGGCAGACGCTGAAGCAGAGATCGGGCCCGGGACCAGGGTTCAAGTCCCGATGCGGCAGGGTCTTGGGCTCAATGTCCACGGATTCGATAATTCTCGCCCCCAGCGCCTACTCTAATCATGAGTCCCACGCTGCAACTCTGGGCAATAGCTTGCTTAATCTCCACAACGGCCCCAACAACCCCAACAACACTGGGATGCCGGGCTTCACCTTGGGGGTGCCCAGGAGGAGCATCTCACAGGGAGAGCCAGGAAGGGTTCCACAGCGTTAAACAACGCCGGGACGCCCCGTTGCTGGGGCAGCTGTGTGCTTTACAAGTATACTACACAGTGAGGGTAGGCCTAGATAGATATATTAGTTGCAATGATTGGGTTGTTCATTGTCTACAGCCTGCTAGCAATGTTGATTACGTTACTTGGTTGTATTTGTTTACTTATCGCAGCTCACTTGCTTCAAAATAGACCACAATAGTTTCAATAAGTATATTGTAAATTTGCTTTGTCGCTTTCTGTTGTGGTGCAGCATCCAACTATGAGGTGTGTAGAAAATTGGAGACCTGACAATAGAATGATTAAGACAAGAGTAGATCATCACAGGCAATCATCATTGCACCCTCAAGCCTCTGACTCAAGAAGCACAAAAGTTACTGTAACCTCTGGCAACCTCTGCAAAAGAAAATCAAGTATATGCCAATGTGAATGTGGCATACAGAGCTTGTAACAGATGGACATATACACATACATTGCACTGTATCATTAGCAAGGGCAGCGACAAAGCTCAGAACATGAGTTACAGTCTTTATTACATAAACATTGTATAGGCATCAAAAGTGCAAAACATCAAGGCCAGGGGCCAGTCCAAATTTCAAGTCTGCACATGTGTACATGAAAAACTGCAAAAAAATAGGCAACACTGTCCACTGCCATGGGAATCACCTCAGGATAGGGGCTTTGAATGGGCAGTCCAGGCACTGCTCAGGGAGAAATTGTGTGGGAAGGGGGATTTGGCTTCAACTTTGGGTTGAAGTTGAACTGGGAGGGGGCTGATTGTCTGGACCAGTTTGAGGACTGGACCTGGGAGGGAGAGAACTAGCTGAGGTAGAGGGATCTGTGGATGTGGGAGCTGAGGGCTGCTTGGACTGGGTGAGGTGGTGGCACAGGGAGGTGGCCACATGCTGCGTGGAGGCTCAGTGGCTGATGGTGAATGTTGAGGGCTGGGTAACAATTGTTTGGGGATTCGATATCCCACAATTGTCTTGCCAGGAGTGAGAAGTGAGGTGGGCACAACAGCCTCCCTCTTCCCCAAAGGTGTAGCAGGTGGTGGTGGCTCTCCCCCTGGGGATTTGCTGGAACTGGTGGTACACTGGGGGAAGGGTTGTCTTTTCCCCTGCATCCCCTGTTGTGGAGGTACACTCCTCACTTTGCTCTCTTGTCCATGCTTCACAAGGGTGTAAGTGGGAGTGAAAATTTTGAGTGAAACTGCACTCGGAATGTGTTTGGGCTTAGTTGTAGCAGGCACCAGGTTCACTGCAGATAGGGCAAGTCTTTGTGTGTTTATGAGATGAGGTGTGGGGATGTGAGTACTATTTGAGGGTGAGGAATCTGAGGAATGCAATGTGGATGCATGCTTTTTTGCCTTATGTCCCCGATTGTCCTGTGATGGGCTCTTTGTTTTGCGGTCATGTTTTCTCTTTGTGTGCTGAGGTGATGGTGTATGGTGTCTGGTATGCTTAGAGTGCTGCTGTTGTGTGCTGTGTGTGGATGACCGGGAGCCTGAGGGCTATGGTGTGGTGTGTACTCTGGTCAAGTGGGGGCACTGTCCGGGTGGTTGCCAGAGGGACAGGAGCTGGCCTCGGAGGGTGGTACTGCTGAATGGCTGTCATCACTGTGGAGGACAAAGACTGGACAGTTCTATGTAGGCCACCTATGTCCTAATGAATGCCTTCCATGAACGCAACCACCTGTGACAACTTATTGCAATGATCCTGAAGGTCATTCAGGAGAGCAGTCTGACCCACACATAGCTGCTGCAAAATGTCTATGGCCTCCACACTGAGGGCAGCAGGGAAGACAAGGGCAGCAGTGCCTGGGGTGGAAGGAGACTCTACCCGT
Source organism: Lissotriton vulgaris (assembly GCF_964263255.1). NCBI lineage: Eukaryota > Metazoa > Chordata > Amphibia > Caudata > Salamandridae > Lissotriton > Lissotriton vulgaris. The sequence continues at coordinate 1,038,092,103 of NC_141694.1, forward strand.
CTTGGGCTGCGGGCACGGATAGCACTTAGGGAAGCATCTGGGAGGGTGGACACAGGACAAGGTGTGGCGGAAGATGCAGGTCTTGAACTTCCTGTGCCCGCCAACATTGAGGAGTCACCACTGGGCTGGGAAGATGTAGAGGTTGGTGTTTCAGGCTTGGAGTCCTCCTGGGCACTCCTGTCTCCCTCTGAGGCGCTGGTCCCCTTAGTGTCACTGAACTACTGTGTAGCAGTCGAGCCAGTAGCTTCCCCAATGGAGTTGGGCTCCTGCCCTTCCCTGCCCTCTGTAGATGTTGCAAGAGAGAGAGACATAGATTTAGTATAGTGCCATACTCACAAACATCATATGCAATACAAACTCAAATCCTTTGACTGAAACTCCCATGTTTAACTGCTCCATGTACTTACAGCATATGCCACATTTATTCAATTATCAGTTGATGCATGGAAACATGCTTAGTTGATAGTCATGCTCCATGTTGCATTGACACAGCCAAATAGCTGGGCATGTGCCTACATGTTATCATCACATACAATTCTCTGTAGGCACACCTACGTGCATGTAAGATAGCTACACATCCAAACATTTTGTCTCAGTCACATTTGAAGTATATTTCATGGAACACCACAAACACAGCCAAATTTATCCATTTGCAGGTCATATCACCTCCTGAAATCCACTACGTTGGGCATTGAAGCACAACTACAGTTGTACATTGGTGTCAGCTGTGTAGATGTAAGAATCTATTTGATGTGCACAGCACACATATCTAAATGCACACTAACATGATGCTCACTACTGTTCACTATCAGTTGATGTCTCTGACAATCACACTGCAGCATATGTCAAAAGGACACATCTTTTGTGTGAATGAAGTGCAAATAAGCCCCATATAACAATGGAGTCATATAGACAATGCACAGTAGCATGAGAATAGGAATTTAATGCTAGGCCTTCATGGTGACAGGTCACATACCAGCATCTTCACAAGTGCCTGACAGGCCTTCATTGATCCAAGGCATGATAGTGTCTTTTGTAGACGAAGTTGTCAGTTGCCTCTATTAGGACAGCTAATGTGTGACAATACCTAGGCTCTGGCATATGACATCCCTACATTGTGCTGAATGATGACATTAATGAAACTTCGACGTGCCAAAAAGTCACTCACTGATTAAAAGCATTAACCACAACTTCACCATGCAATGATGCACATGGCCACCCCTCCACAATGCACACATACTGAGGTCTAACACTGAGTATATTTGCTCCTTAATATCTATCAAAATACTGTTCAACACCTCAGTCACATCACAATTTGCCATACCTACTGATCAGATTCAACCATGTTAAGCCCTAGTGCCAAAACAATCTCACAATAGCCAGGTTCAGCTACATTTCATTTAAATCCCAGAGTCTAACCATCCCAGTCATGTGCACAAATGGCAAATGCAATTCAGCCAATGCATCACTGCAATCATCACCATTTACCCCCTCAGCACCTGTGTGCACTTGCTGTCACTGTGGCAGGATATTACATCATGTGATGCCATGTTGCCAATATTAGGCTAATATGTTTTGCAATGATGGATGGCGTCATCTCTAGCATTGTGAAAAAAAGAATCCATGGGACAGGTGTGACCTCTACCAACTCACTGCTCCCTGATTCCACATCTGTACATGTCTCTTTCTGTTGAGCTGTTTTCTCTCTGGAGTTGCTGCCTGCCACGGACCTTGTCGAGCAAAACACCAGCCCGTTGCAAAAGAACATCAACCTCTCACGGCCCCGCTGAGCGGGTGCCTTTCACTCTTAGGACTACGAGGGAGGACCTATCAGTGGCTGGACACTGAGCCCTTGAGTCTACCCGGGACTGCGAGGACCAGCAGCCACAGCGGTGCTGACAAGCCGCAGCTGGTCCTCTTCCCGACACTGCCCCTCACCTGGAGTGGGATTCTTCATCCTTCAGTTTCTGTTGAGCTGTTTTCTCTCTGGAGTTGCTGCCTGCCACGGACCTTGTCGAGCAAAATGCCAGCCCGTTGTAAAAGAACATCAACCTCTCACGGCCCCCGCTGCGCGGGAGCCGTTCGCTCTTAGGACTACGAGGGAGGACCTATCTGTGGCTGGACACAGAACGCGCACGCGGGACCCGCGCAAGACGAAGACCGGGGCGAAGACCGGGGCGAAGCCCGGGCAAAGGGCGGGCCCTCTGAGGCCCTCAGAGGCTGAAGTACGCTGTGCTGTGCCCATCCCTTTCCAAAAATGTTTTCTTCTTAATCACTACTCTTAGTTGGTTTGTGGCTGTAATTGTGCGTATTATAGTGATCCATTATAGTTTCCAGTGATCCCTTGTGCTCCCCTTTGATTTCTGAAATGACGGCCAAAAAATTAAGGTCTGGGAGATTATTAGTGGGAAGGTCGTGCTTCAAAACTAAATCGAATCGCCTCCGAAATAAGGATAACAATGTTATACAACTTAAGGGCACCTGCCAGTTATTCAACCTTTGGGAAAGGTGAAAGAATAGAGCTACAATTGTAGAGACCACGCCCGATGACACGGATGTACCTTGCGGTAAAAGACCACATTACTCTGATGGGATCAAGTACTGAGGGTTTAGTGGATCAGAACAACAAGGAAAAGGGAGCTACCACATTAGTTGCAGTAACGGAAGGTCCGCCCTTTTTAGACAATTGTGTGTCTCCCCCCTTGTTTACTTCAAGGGATAAAAATATACAATCCCTTCTTCCCTTTCAAACCCCGCCAGAAGCCATCACAAAAGTAGTGGGGGCTATAGAACATGTTCCTTTTCCTAATCCCAGCGAATCTCCACCTAACCATTCATTTAGCTCTTCTCTTCCAAGAGGAGTGTGAAATAACAATTTAATTTCTTCTGATTTAGATATGGAGCTTTGCAGGAGATATATCGAGGACGATACTGGTAAGGCTCGTGATCCTATAAAAACACCAGCAGTATCTGTTCCCCCTGGCCTCCATCTTTATAGCAGTACCCCCTCAAATATCTCCCAGTCAAATACTTCGATGAGCCCCAACCCTAACATAACAGGCATAGATGCCATCCACCCGCCTAGGTTAGATAAACCTGTCTCTGACTCCCTCTCCTCTCTTGAACATTTACTTTCTTCCATTTTGTTATTATTAGAAAAATGTGTCGGGGGCTCTGACTGTGTACTGGAAACAGTAATTCAAATACTGAAGGTCTCATTGAGCAACCGACAGGAGAAGGAAATCAGTCCTATTTTAGAGGCAAGTGGGCAAGATCCTGTAGTGCAGAAAGATCTTGTAGTGCAGATGTATCCGAAGATAGAGAATGGGGCTCCTAATATTTCTCAACTATTTTATGATAGGGAAAAACTAGCTCCCCCATCGAGAGCTCCGACCTCCAACTGTATAGTTGATCTTGACCCAGCAATAGAGGTCCTACATGAAACTGTTTCAAAGGTAGACAAGGAACTCTTCCCGATTTTTAATATGCAGCAGGGTGAGGGAGATAAGGAGGTTTTAGAACCAGAAGACAATAGAAAAAAGGGTAAATCAGGGAAAGTTAAAACGAATGGGAGGAAAAAGAGGAAATTAATTAGAAGAATTGAAAAAAATAGGCGGAGAAAAATCATTTTTGGAGAACATTTGGATATGTCCACTAAAAAAGAGCCACATCAGGTTTCCCTGTTGGTATTAAAAGATGAAATTGGGGATGTAAAAGGAGCTGTAGACACTTCAATCTCCTTAGTACAAAGGCCGGTACCCTCACCATCAATTCCCGCCATATGCCTTACTAATCCTCCTTGCTCATTTAATGAGCACAATACTGAAAAAGGGGGTTCATCTAGCTCAGTACCATAGGGGAATGAGATCAAATTTACTGGCCCTGCTTTAACAGTTCTCAATCCTCTGGCCAGACCTTATTCTGACAAGAGGGAAGGAGTAGTGGTCTGTAAGAAGCCTCCTGAAATGCCCAAAGAGGAAAGTATTGACACCCTTACTCTCGATTTCTTCCCTCTATTTGACGCTGACTGCATCCTAAATAGATCACTACTCCTTGAATATTTTTCAGGAATCCGCAAATTTGAAATTAATACAATCTGCAGATATAGATAAAGTATTGATTCTGAAGACAGAGGCTTGAACTCAAACGAGGGTAAATTTTTACTCTAAATTAGTAGCAAACCTAATCCTGCAAGATTTTCAGAGTAGAGGGATCGATGTTATGCCCTTTTGGGGGAATATCCTCTCTGGTAGACCTTTTAAAACCTCGAAATCCCCAGGTTCTCCTTTTTCACTTTTGCAGGCAGCCTCTGGCAATACAGAACGGTCTGGTGGTTTTGATGATTTAAAAATCTGCATATCAAAAGATCTCCGCTTTGTGTCATACACTAACCCTCCTATGCCCCCTCCCCAGGATAATGTTGTGGATGAAAGTCTCTGATGGAACTGGTTACCTGGTGTTCTCTCGAAGAAATTGACTAATAAGTACGCATCTCATTCTCATCTTTAGCGGCAACATATCGATATTATCTTGGAATGCCGCTGGGTTGAAGAATAGTCCAGAAAAAATTCAATTCCTCCTGTCCTTAGAAGCCAGTGTGATCTGTCTCCAAGAGATGTCTTGTTCGGAGAAAATTCAGGTAGGAAGGGACTATTTTGTATTGGAGGGTTGTGCTTCCCCATCCAGGAGAGGCCACGCTAGTGGGGGTATTGCCTGTCTATTGTCCATCCAGATAAAATGGAATTTCTCTCACTATCTGGATCCTTGTAATCTCTTTCAGGCTGTAACGTTGTTTAGTTCTGATTAACGCCTATATTCCCCCCGAAGATTGTTTTAACCCAACTCTAAAAAAGGTCTTTGCCTATATACAGAGTATTAGGGAGAAAACTCCTTCTCCTCACATAATTCTAGTAGGGGACTTGAATTGTAAAATCTCTAATTTGAGTATGAGCCTGTTTCGTGACAAATACAAAGAAGAATCACAACAGAGGCCCCAAGCTCTCTTCCCTGAGAACATTAAAACAAATAAGGGAGGAAAGATACTTCTTGAAGAACTGTCTGATATGGATGGGATCATTGCAAATGGAAGGCTCCCTTCCGATTCCCCTACAAATTTCACCCATAAATCTAATCAGGGTGAATCTATTCTAGATTATGTAATAGTTGAGAATTCTACCTTTGCCCTATTGAAGGATCTCAGGGTTATTGAAACTCTCTTAGCGACCATAAATTACTATCTACCTTTGTGAATATAAATCCCCCCAAATCTGACCAGTGGTCTCTTAACAGCGATCTGGTAAGTTTTGGAGTTAAATCTGGGAGATGCTACTGGAATACAAAGGCTTAACGAGAGTTAGAGAGTGTTCTTGATGTAGCAGTAAATGACCTCGCTAATTGGCATGGCTCTGAAATTTTGCCTTTCTCAGACTTTATGAAGGTGGTGATCTTAGTCGCTAAAAATCCAAATAAGAAAAGATATACTACAATACCCTTCAGTCCCTTGCGACTGCTCAATATAGAAATAAATAAGTTAGTAAGAGAACAATATTTGAGTAAATCGGCTGAAGGAGCGCGTAGAATAGCCCTATTAAAAAGAAGGAGGAGAAGGTTACAGGTCAAATTACGAAAAGAGGGGGAGGACATTATTTGGATAAAACTAAGAGAGGCCGCCTTTAATTGAGAAATGAAACAGTTTTGGTCCCTCATAGGCGAGGGTTGCGGGGCCAGAACAAGTCCGCTTCCTATCCCCATTGAAGAGCAAATATGGGTGGACTATGTCACAGCCCTTTATGCAAGTAATGGAACAATGGTCCCCCGCATAAGTTTTAATGAGGACAGTCAGCCTTTGGTCCCACTCTCGGAAAAGGAAATTGAATTAGCTATTAGGGAAATGCGCTGTTCCGGGGCAATGGGACCGGACGAACTTCCAATTTCTGTTCTAAAGCAAAGTAGTGCAAAATGGAGCAAACTGCTATGCCCGGTGTTCAACATTTGCTTTTTGAGCGGAAAGGTTATTTCATCTTGGAAGGGGAGTATTTTGGTTCCCCTCTTTAAAAAGGGTGACCGGCTGTCTCCCCAAAACTATTGTCAAATTGCTCTCCTGGACGCAATTGGCAAAGTTTTTGCAAGATGCCTTTCGAAATTAATTAATGATTGGGTGGACCAGATCAATATACTTCCCTTTGAGCAGACGGGATTTCGAAAGAACCATGGCACCATGGATAACTTAACAGCTATGCAAATAATATCCGATAAATACATCAGGGTCAGAGGGGGGAGAGTCTATGCAGCCTTTATAGATTTCTCCACCGCTTTTGACAAAGTTGATCGCCCCTTGCTGTGGAAGAAACTATTAGCTTTTGGTATGCCAGCCCGGCTTTTAGACTTAGTTCAGGACCTCCACTCTGATACCTGGTGCAGAGTATTACTGGGAGAGGAGAGAGGCTTATCCCAAGCAATACCCTCGGCCAATGGTCTCAAACAGGGCTGTTTATTGGCCCCACTATTGTTTTCCCTTTATGTTTGTGACCTCCCTCAGACCTTATCTTCAAGTGAAGGAACTGCCCCTCTTCTGGGGGACAAACCAATTACATGTTTGATGTACGCCGATGATATACTACTTCTAGACCTTACTCCAAAAGGACTAAATAATCATCTGCAGGCATTACATGTATTTGCAGAGTCCCATCATTTGAAGATTAATATCTCTAAAAACAAAGTAAAAAAACGAAATCTGGGAATTTTAGTTGGTCTCTAGGTGGTCATAAGCTGGAAATTGTAAAATCCTATGTCTTTTTAGTGAAAATTGTATGTGGTAACTTGAGCGATAAGGCCCACATTGATAACAATACTCTGAAGGCCATGACACAAGGTAAAGGACTAAGTGCACTTTATAAAGCCACAGGCAAAAGACATTTTGTTCATCTGCTAGAGGCTTTCCGGGCAAAAATTCCAGCCTCTCTGCTTTACGGCATTGAACTTATTGATCTGGGGCAATGGGGTTTTTTAGATACTGTCGAGGGCAGACTTTTGCGATATCTAACCACGGTTAACAATGCTTGTACGGTGGCATCTCTTAGGCTTGAATTTGGCATACGAAGTAGTTGGGTTCAGGGCCTGGCGGGAGTAATACGTTGGGTCTCTTGTTTGGCAAAGGGAAAACCGGCCACTTTAAGATACCTCATCAAAAAAGAATTATTGGGCCCCCTAAAAGAATATTCCCTACTTATAAAGAATTTTAGAAGGGCTGTTACACTACTTGAATTGGAAGAATCAACTCTTTTTTTGCTTTCTACACATCAGCTAAAGTCCACCCTAAAACTAGCAACATGGAATTTAAGTTTTAGGAGGGACAGAGATTCCCTTATTTTAAAGAAAGGTGCTACTCATGCTGTTAATTCCTGTTTATTCAAACATATGCAACCTTATGCTTCTTGGAACCTTCCCCATGGCTTACGCCGCTTTTGGTTCCTCTTGAGGCAGGATCTCCTCCCTTTGAATAAATTTCTAGCTAGATGGTATGGTTCCTCCGACAAATGTAACCTGTGTAATAATTCGATCCAGGATACTGCCCCTGTTCTCTTCGTATGCCCTGTCCTAATGGCTCATCGCCGAAAGTGGGTGAGACCAATTTGTTTACAATTAAGCATTTTGTCTGCCAACTCTTTAGTCGATGCTGTTCATAACCCCCCAATTAAATGTTTTGCTACAGAATTTTTAACTTTTTAAAATGTTTTTTAGAACTGTATTAATGGACATGATCCCTTTATTTCAGTTTCTGTGTTAATAGTGTATTTTTAAGGATTTTATGTATCTGTAACTGTTGTTGTTTTTCCATGTCTTGTTTTTATGTGGACCTCAATCGCGTTCCAAATCATATATCAATAAATTGAAATTGAATTGAAATTGCCTATGTCTCTAGCCACTTACACATCATCATATGAGCACACTATTGTGGTAGCCACACATCGCACACGAGTCTGACAAGTGTACTGGGCTACATACTTCACACAATGAATTTCCCTTTGTAGGAAGGTCTCAGTTCAGACAACATTCACAAAATTTGTGAGATGGAAACATGGCTAGATTATTTGCTATAACAACATTCATGGATTTTCCACATGAGAAACAAAATGTTGTACAAATGCAGACCCTCAGCACTCAACACTGAGGCTACTTAGAAGCCATTGCATCACACCAGAGACATCACAGAGGTAAGCACTGGCGGCCCCGTGATTGCCCAAGGGAACAGAAAGGATTGTAACACTGGGTTGTGTGCCACTGTGTGACAGTACAGGAGCATGAAAACACATAACATACAAATACATCAATGGAAAGCAGAGTCCATACACCATTGCACATAGTACACTTGGATCAACCCATATCATTGCAATGTATACATTTATGATGATGGGCACAGTACATGCCCATTTCATACACATGCAGAGTGCCAGCACAGAAACCAATGTGAAAATGGGCCTCATCTGTGCTGCACTAGATGAGTGAACATGTCATAAAAAAGATTGGAAATGATGTGTAGTGGTCTGACTCACTGTGTCTTACACTACACACTTCTTAATGTCCTTGACCATTGCATAGCTACATGTGCCATGGTGGTAACATTTAGGTCCCTGATCTTTCATTCTCACACTCTTCTCACAAGGTGTACTACTGTCTTTTGTACACCCCAGGCCTATAATATCTCCATAAAAAAATAGGATGGTGGACAACTCATATGTTTTTCTAAGTCCTTTTAGCGATGGGTCCTTGTAACATTGTGCAGTTACTGGGCAGGCCAGAGGGCTTTACACGGAGATTAAATGTGTCCATCACAGAAATCACATGCACGTACAATGAGAATGGTGAAATAGTGCATGCATATGCGGGACTCTACAAATCATGGAATCAATGACATTTCCACCTTACATTTAGCAGATGTGTCAGAGGTGATTTACCACCAATGATGATAGATCCATTATGAGTTAAGCAACTGGGCCACACTGGGGGAGAGAGCAGTGCACAGCGGGTCCAACAGACCCCATTCCCCAGGCTCCTCCGCTCCTTTCGTCATCGCCAGCAGTCAGCAGCACCCAAGGTGCTTAAAATCAACCTTGGGGTCCCGCAGCACGGGATGCTCCAGCAACCGGCCACACTGGGGGAGAGAGCCATGCACAGCGGGTCTGTCGGATTCCATTCTCCAGGCTCCTCTGCTCTTTTCGTCATTGCCAGCAGTCAGCAGCAACCGGAGGTGTCCAAAATCAACGCCGGTCTCCTGCATAGCGGGACCCTACAGCAACCGGGCCACGCGGTGGAGACGGCAGTGTACAGTGACTCCGAGGGACTCCATTGCCCAGGCTCCTCCACTCCTTCAGTCATCGCCAGCAGTCAGCAGCGCCCAGAGGTGCTTAAAATCAACGTTGGGCTCCAGGAGTTTGGGACGCACGCACCCCTGGCGAATGGCGGGCCTGTCCGCGCCCGTCAATGACCAGAGTTGGCTGGGCTGGGCCCGACCACTAGGCCATTTTATTATGAATCCCTCAAATTGTACTTTGAATATCTAGACGTTAGACAGAAATCAGCCAAAAAAACAAGGTATTTTTAATGACCCCATTAACCCTGACCTTCTAAGTACTTTATAGTGACCTCATACAGGTACAGGGGGTTTTAGTGAGTTAGTGTCCATAATGGGCAAAAGGAAAACACCAGTTTCACTGGGGGGGCCCTCGGGGGATTGCATGGCTGGCAAAATTGATTCTTTCTTGACTAAAGCTGCACATGCAATTACACAGGAGATCAGTCTGACTGAGCGAAGGTTATCATTAGAGGCTGAGAAATGTCTCCTGACCCACGACATTAGGGAGTAGGGGGACCAAGGAAAATCAGAAGCTGCTGTGGGTCTTTTAGAATGCTCATCAGTCGCAATTGCCTCTGCGCCTCCAAGTCAAATACTCATCCCTGATGAACTTAAAATTTCATCTAATATTTTAATTGATAAAACACTAGAGAGAAACTAAGTGGCCTCAGACTTACCACCACCCAAGAGTAAACAAACTGTTTGTAATAAGGCTTCTAGGAAATCCCCACTGTCACAAACACGGTCACAACCACCCTTACAACCTGGTCTGAACCAAGAGCAGATATTGGACTCTTTATTTACAAAGCGTGAGTCAATGACAAAGACTCTTTTAGCACCAGTAATGCTGAAAATAGAAAAGGTTGAAAAACTAGTCCACAATTTGATTACTAATTTTAATAAGGGTGCTTTGACACTTGTGTCAAAGCCAATGGCGTAGGGGCACAACCCAGGATCTAATGTATAAAGTGACTCATTGGTGTACTAAAAATGTTATAAATGGCCAGAGCATATCATCTGACATTATTATGGCCAGACGATAGGGGTGGTTTAGTTTAAACCAAAAAGATTGGTGTAGGAAACTGCATAGTTGGCAACTTCCAGGACTCAGAGAAAGCCAAGATGGTAATAGGCAGTGCATACCAGAGCAGTTCAAACTCCCTAATTAGAGTAGTTTGCTACAACATTTCTACCCCTCAAGCCAGTGCAGATGCCCTACGCAATGGCAGATATCTCGGAAATCATGCAAGTGTGTTGACAAAACTAATATAGATAATAACTTACCAATGACTGACTAGAGATAGAAGATAAAATACATCAGGATACACCTCCAGTTAATTTAACCCAAAACACACACATATTCTCGGTATTGGATCATGATGAAATATTCACTACAGCCCCAGGACTCTCCCTATCTCAATCCCCACTATGGCCACACATGAAAAGGTCCTCTCCTAGATCATAGCAGGAATAAGGTCTAAAAGAGGTAACTTACTCTGGGAAAACTATCTTTCGATGCATCATATTATTGCCCTTCAGGAAATGTGGGAAGCAAGTGATTGTTTTTATTTAGATGGTTTTACTTTGTTTCATAAATGTGCCATTTCATCAAACATGGGTGGAGCTAGAGGTAGTTTGCTCCTAATGTTTTCATTAAAGCACCCCTGTAGGATAAGTCTGGTTCATTGTAAATCTCACAATGTTTTTGCAGTTGAACTGTCTTTTAAGAATCGTGTCTCCATGTTAGTGATACATTTTTACAATTCCTTTTCTAGAGGCCATGAGTTGGAATATCTGCAAGATCTAAAGGAGTTTTTGGAATGTTAAGAGGAGACTAACAATCTTTCTATGATTTAATAATCCTAGGGGATTTTAATATTCATCAATGTCATTTTAATTGTTTTATAATCCAGGACCAGGGGGTGAGTCTTTCTCTTCATCAAATCATTTTGAGCATACTCCTTCAGGTATTTTGTTTGAAGGCATTCTTTCAAATCAAAATGTATGCAGCCTTCAACAAACAGACAATTTAGCATTAGTACCCACTTATGTAGGGAATGGAAGGCCTACCTCCATTGATTATATTTTAATGTCTGCTCCATTAGTTTTATTTATTGAGGATATTTCTCCTTGTAATTGAAACTGTAGAACCTGCCACTTGTTTGACCAATAAAATTATTAGTACCAAAGATCAGGCCCGCAGGCTAAAGTGGGAAACTATAGTCCCAGATAACTTTCTCAAAAATCTGTACACAGCCTGTGCCCCTGAAATTGAGTCCTGTCTAGATCCCGATACACAAGACAGCTCTATCCTAACACCCTTCGTGAAATTAACAAAACAAATACAATCTGACCTCACAGTTTCTGGCGAGACCAGACGCCCGAAAGTTGCAAGATGGTTTGATGGAGCATGCTCAGCAACCCATATGGAGCTTGTACAGGCCCTAAAAACTATCCCTAGAGATAAAGCAGAAGTTAGGGATAAAAGAAAGGCCTATAAGATAGCAGTCCAGAGTAGGAAGAATGAGCTAAGGGAATAGGCATGAGACAATCTACAACAAGCTAGTGTATTGAAAACTAGTTCCAAATTTTGGTTGGTAGTCCATAGTCCCTTCCTCTCCGAAACTCCCAATTCTAACACTGATTGTTTAATCCCAGAAGACAAATGGGTATCACATTATGGAAACATTTTCAGTGATGTAAATTTGGGGGGAACAAAGGAGATAGTGAAGGTGGACACACTAGTACACCACTCCACTTTAGTGTAGGGGAGGTCTATGGAGCCATTGAAAATACATCTGGCGGAAAGGCCCCAGGCCCCGATGATGTCCCGGCCGATCTCTACAAAGCAAATCCAAATTTATGGGCTAGTATTTTGACAAATGTTTTTAATGCCGCAAGATTATATGGATACCCAGTATCCTGGGGGAAGGCAGTCATCGTCCCGATTTTTAAAAAGTGTGCAAGGAATGTTATAGGCCATTCTCCCTCTTAGATTCCGCAGCCAAAATAATAGGTAAAGTTGTACTTAACCGCCTGTCGACATGGCTAGATGACCAAAAAATGTTATTTCCAACCTGCAATTTGGTTTTAGGACAGGAAAAGGGACCTTGGACCAATGTTTAAATTTACATATAGTGGTAGGGAAATACACCATTGCCAAAAAGGGTATAATACATTTGGCGTTTATGGACTTGACACAAGCTTTCAACTGTGTTAATAGATCAAAGTTGTGGTCAATCCTAAGTGATATGTGTCTTGAATCAGAGCTCGTGATTTTTTTACATGCTATTCATGAGAAGAACACAGCGGCTGTTAGATACAACAGTAATGGGGATTTGACAACCCTATGGGATGTTAAAAGAGGGGTACGTCAAGGTTGTATCCTGGCACCCCTCTTATTTACATTATATATATATAAATAAATTGGGATATTTTTTAACAGCCAGCTGTTAAGACATCTCTAGGTTTGGCGATAAGAAAATCCCTGCACTTGTTTTTACGTGGATGACACAGTCATACTAGCTAGAACGGCAGTGGGCCTCCACTCATTATTAGATGCTTTTATAGTTTTTATGGATTCCTTAGATCTCTCAACAAATTTTAAGAAATTGCACAATATGTCTATTGGCCCTGGTAAGTCCCAAAAATAAATCACATTTACTTGTAAAGGGGCAGAATTAACAAAGGTTCCAACTTTCGTTTACTTGGGGGTACTTTTTAATGACCGTGCCTCATGGCACCCACAAATTATGCACAAAAATAATAAGTTCGCCAGATCAACAGGGGCAACACTAAATCTTGCTATGAGATTAGGGTCAAAACCCATTTTGGCCCTGATGAAGATATATAAGGAAAAATGTATCCCAATGGTAACCTACGGCAGTTATATTTGGGGATATAAGGAAGGAAAGGACATCCAGTATGATGAAGATAAGTTCTTACGTAAGATTTTGCAGTCCCGCATTCCACCCCTGCATACATAATACATGAAGAATTAGGGGTGGGATACATATCAGAACAAATTGTAGTAGCGCCCTTAATGCGCTGGATGAGAGTCTGGGCATGTCCAAAAAATAAATCTAAATCAAATAATAATTACTGACTGTCTACAGCTAGACAGAGCCAAACACATTCCCTGGCTAAAGTACCCAAGGGAACTGACAAATTGGCTAGGTAGCCTTTACTTATTCTTAATCCTCAAACCCCTGGACAAACTCGAAATTAGAAACATCAAAAAACAGTTCATGACTAAGTGCCAAGTACTATCAGCTACATGCATCATTGTAGGAATTTGCGATTCCTAAATTGCGAAAATTAATGAATCGCAGTTTAGGAATTGCAAATTCCTATTCATCAAAAAATCGCAATTTTTTTTGCGATTCCCTTTTTTCCTTATTTGCGATTCCTTAATTGTGAATCGCAAATAAGGAAACGCTTTACATTGATTCCTATGGGCCTGGAGGCCCATAGGAATCAATGGAAAGGCATTCTCATTTTGCGAATTCGCAATTAAGGAATCACAAAATGAGAATGCAATTTCAAGGGTGCAGGGGGGGTCCAAAGGACCCCCCCTGCACCCCTGGAATGTCGTGTAAGTACATTTTCCTCACACACATGTCCCAAGGGTATGTGTGTGTGTAAAATGTAAGTTTAAAAAATACATTTATTTGCATTTTTGAAACTTTTCGCAAATTACCATGAAGGTGTACTTCATGGTAATTTTTCCCTTTAAAATTGCGAATTCGCAAAAAAAAATCATGCATAGCATTTAAGAAATCGAAAAATTTGCGATTTCTTAAATGCTATCGCAATTTGTGAAATCGCAAAAAATTGCGAGTTCTTAAATTTCGATGAATGATGCATCCCAAAAAGTGATTTTGGAATCGCAAACGGTCGAATTTTGCGATTCGCACCGTTTGCGATTCCAAAATCGCTTGATGCATGTGCCTGTAAGGGAAGAAAAGGAGTTGCTAAAACCAACAGTGAGAAGCTATATTACATTATCTATGCACAACCAAGTCCAACCCTACCTACTAATTGTCAGCAATCCCTTTCATCATTTTGTATTAACGAGATTTTGTCTGTTAATGGCTCCTTGGCTCTTATCGGTTCCCCAAGATTTTTCTAAACCTGGTACTTTGAAACCTTGTCCGTGTGACAATTTCTCTGAACAGGATACCCTTAATTTTCTTTTCTTTTGCGATGACTATGTTTCTTTATAATTCATACTGCCACTACTCAGAGATTTTCATTCTGTCCAAGTTAAGCCTGCCCTACTGTACCTTCAAATGTTATCTTTCCCCATGGTCTGTTTTGGGGTTGCAAGTTTTTTAATAGGAGTCATTAGGTGCAGATAAAAACTGTTTTTTTAGCTGTCAGTAAGCTTTTTTATGTTTGTTCTTTTGGCCCTTTTAGTGTCATAAGCGGGTCTATCTTATTTGGTCGAACTTGCCCTATTGCACTTTGAACTTTATGCAATGCATCTGTACTCTATGTATTTGGGGTCTTGGTCCCCTGGTTAATACCAGGGATGTCACAAAAGGAGACTATTGCGTCTGATCAAGCCTGCTTTGTTTTGCATCCTGGAACTTTATATATTGCTTTTGTACTGTATGTATTCTAGGTTTTAATCTTCTGGCTGATATCATGAATGACATAAGCGGGGATTATTGCACTTGATTGTATTTGCTCATTTGTACTTTGGATCTTATGCAACGTTTTAGTTCTGTTCGTATTTTAGGCCTTGGTTTCCTGGTTGATATTAGGAATGCTTTTTTCAAATTCTGACTTTTTAAAATGTGCTAATGAAATGTATTATTGTATAACATATTCCCTTTTATGACATTAATTTGTCGAATAAAGCATTTTTGACTTGATAGATCCAGGCCTTGTACTCCTGTGCAGAATGGACACATCTCCATAGGGTGAATTTTAAAGCAGAGCACACATTATTGTGTACCCTCTGGCCAATCTACATTTGAAATGTCACAAATGAGCCTATTAACATTTAATAACCTATGACATTACATGGCACAGGGAATATGTATTCAGAGTTCGAGTGTCTAAAATCAGCTGTGCAATTGTATAACTGCTAAACCACAGTTGTCATTTCCATCAGTTAATGCAGTCAGGGATCTGTTCAAATAAGGCTATACACCCTATTGACATGAAGTCAGCATGCTAGGCATTGTTTTGTACAAGTAATGCAAGGTTTATGAGTAAAAGTGTAGAACATTCCCTTTTTTCTTGAGGGTCTTCAGATGAATAATATAGAAATACACAAATGTAAGGATTTAGAGTATGTATGTATTGTTTTTCTCTTTTCCTCAGAATTTAGTACAAGAACACAGATTTCCTTAGCTGCTTCAAATAGTGTAATAGGTCCAGTGTTTTTTCACTCCCAGATAGATGTAGTGGTTCTTGGGTGACTTGCTAATATATGGGGTGTCCCAAGACTAGGAAGTATTCAGAGACTATCCTCTCTGTTGATAGAATATTTGTATGCCTTGTCTAAAGACCATTTGCTCTGTCCACCAATAGATATTTGCTGCCTTACAACTATTGCCAGAGAGGCCCGGACATCAGATCCAGCCTGGGGAGTCAGCACCAGTCAGCTTGAAGCCAAGGTGAAAGTAACCAGCACAGGCGTTGCTGGCAACTAGGACCTCAGTGAAGGCGGAAGCACTGGGATGTAAAGTGTGTACCCCTGCCACTGTTTTGGGAGATAGGTGGGGTCACAAATCAGAAAGGAGAAGTTGTGGATTAAGTTTTTGATGCCCAGTTGAGAGTCACAGACCGACCGGAATGGCAAGGAGGCTTTTGCTTGAGGTGACCCCTTTTGAAACGAGGGTTGCTTCAGAGATCCCAGCATCACACCTCTGAGTCCTGGTCCCAAAGTGAATGAACGTTTGCACCTTTGTTTGTTGATCAAGAGTGCCTGGGCATACTGGATAAAATCTTTGGCCCCAACAAAAGAGCAGTGCGCCTGCAGAGCATTACAAGAGTTAGGGAAGGACTTGAGTTCAGGGTACAGGTGCTGTGTCTCTGGTGCTTGTTAGATTGAAGTGAAGAAAACTGGTGCACTGCCTGAGACACTAGACAGGATCGTTGAAAGACTTTTTCTTCTCAAACTGGGTTGTGATTCTTGAGTTGAGAGTTGTGCAGCTCCACCGTGGGACCAACAAGAGCCTGCCTGTGAGGCTCAAACGGACACAGGGAGAAGACTCCCCTCTGGCTGGTTGTACAGTGGCTTTAATTTCCCAAGGACTTCTTTTTGTTAGTAATGTACCCCTTTAGTCATCCCATTTTTGAGAAGCAGCAGCCCTTTGCGGCTCCTCGGCCTAATTCCTATGGCCCTGTGTGGTCCTCCTTGTACACTGCAGCCAGGATTGTTTTTGTAATAATATGCCTGACTGCTTTAATATTTGCATTAGGTATAAAAAAAAAATCTGCGAGAGAGACATTCTTCTGAGCAAGTGACAAATGTTACTTTACATTTTCCTTGACTATATTAAGTGATACTCTAGCCCTTATAAAAGGAACACTGGAAAAGTCTATTGAAAATGTTTTTTACATAGAATTAGACTAGATGGTTTTAGGATTTGCTTTTTGCTTGGGGTTGAAAAATATTGATAATTCTGTTTGTAATAATAGTCATTACTCTCTCCTATGTTACTTATGACCCAATGCTCTGTTCCCTTTGTACTCCTGCTTATACCTTATATATACCCGCTTAATGAAATGTTTAGAACGAGAAATGCCCACCTAGCAATGGATCAGGATATTGATGAATTCATGAGAATAAATGTGCCACATATTTTCTATGTTCCTTCTAGATCATAGGAATGTCTTTAGCTTATGCTAAAAGAACTCTCTGTTAAAGATTGTTGGAATAGCTGTTAGCATGATCTGAAAGCCATTTTGTACTTGGCAGCCATTTTAGTTAGCCATGTGCTCGCCATGTGCTTTCTCCCTCTTCCAGAGCCTTGCACAGGCTCAGAAAGGCCTAGCTAGTAGAGTGCACCTGCTCCTAGTATAGAACTGTCAGGCTATTGTTACTGATGTGTTCAGGATAGTCTCCCGTCCCACTTTGTTGAGCAAGCAAATTTTGTTTACCCATATTAGTCAAAAAACCATGCTTGTAAGTGCCAGGAACCCCCCTCACCCCCTTGGTTTTATGCTGACTATGTAACCTATGCATATATAAGGCCCCTGTTCTCTGTACTCCTAAGACTGGCTCTTACAGTGGACTGAGGGTACCGTATGATGCAGTCTCCCTCATATGAGGTTAATAAATGCATTGTTTTTATGTTACAGCTTCTATGCCAATGTCTTCTTTATTGAGTTAAAGGACCAGGTGTATCAGTGAACCCCTTAGAAGGTTTTTATTTCTTCGGTGTCTCACACATTTACACTATCCAGTCTCAGAACAATATGTCTTTTGGCTTGAAATGAGATGCACCAGTGTCTATGTTGCCATCTTCTCCACATACTCAAGTGTAATACGTTCTAGGTCATGTATGGACCATGCTGGATGCAAATTATTGATGCATGCACGTTGGCTTGCACTCACAGGCACATACTACTGTACAGTGACATCATGTGAGCATTCTGAACACTCTCAAAAGTTTACTCATATACTTATCAGTACCTCTGGAGGACCATGTAGCCGCCCATACAGGGCAAGGACCTCGTCCACCAGGACCGCCTGCTCCTCTGTGGTGAAGGGATGGGCCCCAATGTTCTATGTTCGAGACATGACTGGGTCCAGAGTAGAGGTACAGCAGCAATTGGTGGAGATGAATGCCAGGCAACAATGTCTGAATGCAAGTGATATGTGTGCCTCTCTCAAAGACATTTATAGGCCCCTAGGGTTGTTTCAATGGTACTCCGCTGATGCAACTGGTCTGCCTGGTTTGCTTCTTTCAATTGTATCCAATGCCTATGACCGCAGTGGTGGAGCACGCCTACCGTGAGTTTCAAAATTGTATTGCACTACAGCGATGGCAGTTCCAATTGGCTGCAATGACATTGGCATAGGCGGTGTCACACCGCGGGGACAGGTGGTATCTAATGCAATCTGGTATATTTCAATTGTATCCAATGACTGTGACCACAGTGGCGGAGCACGCCTACCGCACCTATGGACACATTGTGCTATAGCATTGTCACTTGAAAGGTTTCATCACTGATCACCATACATTTACACTATATTGTTATACCTGGTTGTAAAGTGAAATGAGAGTGTGACATTTAACTCAATGATTCCCACACCTCATGTCAGTACACATGAGTACATGCATTGGTATATACTTACTCACCTGTCAAATTTGATATTTGTGTGCACGTATACAGATTTGAGGTGAAATGGAGTCTCATTTTTTTGAACATGCCAATGTTTGAAATGACAACTTATCCCACATTTGTGATTGACTGACAACATAATCTGCCTAGATCACTGTATACAGTGCTGTATTTATCTTGATTGTTGTCCAGCTTACACTCACTTTGCTCATTGTGTAATAATGTTGATCTTAGTGAGACTAAAGCAAGAAGGTTGTGCAGGGACAGCAGCTAAGTACAACTCAGCAGTGTTGCTGTTTGCCACTTGTGTGGTGTTAGCTACATCCAGGACCCGCAACACAAGATGTAGGAGTGTACCATTTACCATTCAAATAGTCTGATTCTGATTTGGAAGAAGTTAGTATGTACATCCTGACCACATGAATGACTACATGATATCAAGGTGTCTGTGCATGTGATGTGTGCATTAAGCTGCTTTTACAGTCCTGTCAATGTTGGTGCTGTGTTAGTCATTATGTAAGATGTTTGCCACTTCTCATCTGTGAATAAAATTCACATGTGTCCTCTTTCAGAATATGTAGGAGACGACCAAATGTGCATGGGCCTTTCCCAGTGCTGGGGAACATGGAGGATGAGGACATCATAAGAAAATTCCATCTGAATCGCCTTACCCTTCAAGAGCTATGAGCTCAGTTGGAGCCCCATTTGAGGCCTCACAGAACATATCCGACAGCTTTGACACCAGCAGTATAGGTGATGGCCGCACTGCATTTTTTTGCCACTAGTTCTTTTCAGTACACGTTGGCCATCACCGTTGGGATGTCTCAACCTATGTTCATAGTAAATAACATCAAAGTGCCAATGCTAATGCACAGCTCTGATCTTTCATGAGGTGTATCGAAAAAGAAACAATATCACCATCAACCACTTTTTCCGTTGGATTTAATCAATACTATTTTTCTCAAAATTTACAGCAATAAATAACCGACACCGAAGTATATTTGATTCAAAAGTTTGGAAAAACAATCATACTCCCTTTACCTACAGACTCTCTCAAAAGACATTCTTTCGCTCATACAGCCTTCTCTTGTGTGGCCTTTCAAAAAACATTCACTTTAACACTTCTCAATACTCTCACTCATGCAATGCACTATCCTTGCATCCCAGCACACTCATACACTGCTCGCGACCTTTCAAATTTGAACCATTACACACAAAACACATGATACAAGGAAAAATTCCATCAACCTAATGGCCAAACAAAAAGAGATTCACTGAATTACACGATTTTTAGTTTTTTCAGAAACGTTTACAATCTTTGTTGGCCATACAAAAGTGTTCAATGCATTTCAAACCCCTTCAGAACTGGGGTTCTCATTCTCATCAGGACTAAAAGCTTATCTTGAACTGACAGATCAGCCAATATCTACTATGTTCACACAAACTCTTAGGCAATTTGACGCTCTTGTAGCAGATGGGAGAAAGTAAGTCCCGGGTCAAAAGTTCAGGAACCGGACTTCTAAATGTACTGTTTGTAAATGATTATTGTCCACTGGTTCTTTTCTTTTTTGTGTTGAAAATAAATGCAGCTCGTTTCACGTTTTTCTTATGAAGCGAGCTACCACCGATGGTTATTTGAGTTTTGGTCCGCCAGGAAACTTCAGTGGTCAATTTATGTTCAGCATGGTGCTGTGTGATGTTCTGTACGCATTGTTGACCTACAAGAACCGCCACATCCACTTTCCAAGGAGATATGAATTGGCAGATGTGAAGGGTGAATTTTATGACCTTGGACACATACCTAATGATGTTGAAGCCATTGACTGCCCACATGTTGGCCTAGTTCCACCACAAGCAATTCAACACATCTACTGTAACAGGAAGCATTACCATTCCATTAATGTGGAAGTGGAATGCCAAGTCGATATGATTATCTCCCATGTGTGTGCGAAATTTCTGAGTTCTGCAAATGACTCCTACATAAGCATGGGCGAATTTTGCATATCTGGTGTTCGCGAATTTGCAAATTTACGAACTCGCAATCCGCAAAATCCGCGAATTCTCGTGAATTTGCGGATTTTTTTTTGTGTTCACAAGGTTTTCTGCCAGTTCGCGAGGGTTTGGTACCAGTTCGCAATTGCGAACTTACTGGTCGGCTCGCAGCGGTCGCGACTATGTTTTTTCTACGTCTGGTTCATCATCACAGGTTCCCAGCACCCTCTGTTTCACCACTGCCACTCTCTGTTTCACCCATGCCACCCTCTGGTACATCAATGCCACCCTCTGGTTCACCATCACTGTAGATTATGGGGGGAAAAGCAAGCACACCTGCCCTGCTTCAACTGACATGAATTAATTTGGGGTTGGTTTATTAATGTGTCACTGTTTGAAAATTCCAGTCTGGCACCTGCTTCCTTATCAGTAATTTGCTTTCTGTTGCAGTGCCTTTTTTTTCCAGGACCTTTGTGGCCTACTTGTAGCTATTCTATGAGCCTGCTGTGAGGGTCAGAGCAGGGTCATACAATTGTTGCAACTAGCAATTGAACTCTGGAGGGGCCCCAGTCAGGAAGCACTACAGGGAATGGTTACTAATGATGAGTTTGAACATTTGCACCTGCTGAGTGCTTTCAGTTTTGCAAAACTCGTTTTTCTGCAATTTCGCAGGCTTCGCGGGGCGCGAACTTGCGCGAGATCGAATTTGGAAGCCGCGAATTCGTGCAAATATGCGATTTGTTTTTTTGCGGCGTGTTAGTTCGCAAGGTTTTGTGCGTTTTAGCGAGCCGCTTGTAGCGCAATGGCGCGAAGTTACCCTCGCGGTCGTTCACGGGCGGGGCCATCTTGTTTGCATGATGTATTTCCGTTTCCGGGAGCAATGTGTAATCTCGCAAAGTGTGCGGCTCGCTAGTACAATTTCCCGTGTGTTTGCGAGGAAAATCTCGTGCGAACTTACCCACGCGGTCATGAACGGGCGCAGCCTCTCCTCTCTGAATCTCTGCCATCCTTTGCTTGTTTGAAGTTTTTTTTAATCTATTTTACCTATTATCTATCCCTCTATTTTTCTAGCTCTATATTTTTGTGTTTTCTGCTACTTTTGGTTAATTTTAAACTACTTTTTAAAACTCTTTTCTTTTCTTCTCTTCCCTATTCTATTTTCTTTATTATTTAGCTTCTTTTCTGCCCAGACCATGGTAAAGGGAGCCGGGAAGCATCCCGAGAAGGGGAAGGGTCCCGCACCCCGTGCCCGGCTCCCGTGCGGGCGTTTGAGGGGGGAGTAGGTCGCACCCCGGGAGATCTTCAGCCCGGAGGAGGTGGCCGCACTAATTTTTTATGTTCAGCGCCGCCTCCCTAGGACCATCATGGCAGGCGGCAAGATCGCTAGCGGGTACGAAATCCAGGAGCGCCAGAAGCGGTGGGAGAAGGTTTGCCGGGCCATGTACCACCACACTCGGGTCCGGCGCACCTACAACCAGGCCACCCACCGCTGGACGGATGTCCTGGACCGGGAACGCGATCTGCTCGACCTGCTCGGCCTTGAGATCCCCGGGCTTGGCGAGTAGTAGTAGCTATTTCTTTACTATGTTTTCTCCTGCTCTGTGTGTTATTATCTTGCAAATTTTTGTTTTTTACCCAGAGCAATAATGCTGCTGATTACATTGTAGGTAAATCATATTTCAAAATCTTCTGTGCATTTCAGGTGCACTGCTCTCCTTCTTAGTAGCGCTGCTACTATGCTTATTTGTTTTCGATTTTGTGCTTATTTCATTGGCCTGTGAAATTATGCATGAGTGTAGTTTAAAGAACGGCCTAATGCTAGACACTAAGGGTTAGATTTTTAATTACCGGCGCATCCCTGCAAAGTAGCAGGGATGCGCCAGTAATTGTGCGCCACGCCACCACCACCCATGGTGCGCCGTATTTACAATGCGGCCCACCATGGGCCCAAAACGTCACCAAAGCGTTACACATTTGTGCCGTAAAGGCGGCACATTGCTGGAGTTGCGCCGCAACGACGGCGCAGCTCCAGCAAAGCTCTGGGGTGCCCTATCACCCCAATGCTGCATCAAGCCGTACGTCTGCTTCAAGCAGGTGCAGGGTTTAAGTCACGCATCATTGTCCTCAAAGTGACTGATTGAAATCTTGTAGATTTCCTTCAGCCACTTTTTACAATGTGTTCCTGCGCCCTCCCTTGCGCCGGAACGCCCCCTGATGGCGCAGGGCTTTACAACGTGATGCATCTCCCATATGCGTCACGTTGGTAATATACGCCGCACCATGGCGCCTCTTTTGTTCTGCTCCTGCATCACAAAAGTCACGTAACAATGGAGCAAAAGAGCCGCAAGGGGCTTCTAAATCAGCCCCTACAGACTCAAGTCCAGTCCTTCCTTTGTACACATGGCGATAAGAAGAAATAGTGGTGGTGGATTGATAGTTTGAGTATTTTAATGACTGGTTAATGTAGTAGGAAACTTTAGTGTTGTCGCTGATCTGCAATCACGATGGACTTTGTCTGTCACTTCGTTTGCTGCGGACTGCTGCCTGCCAGTCCTAGGCAAACCTTTTTAGTACTTCGTTTAGTGAGTTACATAAGAACTTTCCAAGTCGACGGTCCGCAAATCAAGCAATACTAATAACGTAGTAGACGACATGAGATCAGTCAATATATCCCGTGGAATAGTTGTCTATTTGCTATTTCGCCAAAATATTTTGTTATTGTTCTTTTGAAATGTTTGATTTGGTTGACAAATCTCATCCATGTTTTCTGGTCTTTCTTTCTTTCATGTTGTACATCAGCTCCCCCCAGGGGCAAGAGGACACAGGAGGAGGAGGCTGCTGTTCGCCAGGATGCAGGCCAGGATTGGGCAGGCGAGGGGTCCTTTGCTGGCCCCGGTAAGTTTTAATTTTAATATAGAGTACCTATTTTTTCCTAGCGTTCCTCATTCGATTTTTTCTAAATCGTCTTTGATCTTCTTGTAGACTGGATCTAAATTCTTATCCTGCCTCGACTATGACTCCCTGTGGTATTACTAGATTATTCTTATTAGTCTGTCTGTGTAGCTAACTAAGATTGCACATTTGGCAATTCCATTGGACTCCCATTCTAGTCAGCAATAGCTCTATGCACTGAGTGCAGTTCTCTGGGATTGTCCATACTGTCTTTTCAAGTCTTCTAAATGTTTATGCTTTGACAATTGCCAACAATAAAAAGGTGAATGACCACCAAGAAAGAATAAGATACTACTTTACTTTTGGTTTGGATAGGAGGACAATCCATTCTACTACTGTTGCAGGGCCAAATCTGCACAAACAGGACTATGGACACTAAATAATGCATTGCTTAGTTTATCAATCATAATAGGTGCTGTTAGACTTTCCACATACCTCAGTGATAACAGACTTTGTAGTTGAACCCCCAATCTCCTTACTGACTAGATAGTGTGGCAGAGTCATTTAGCTCCCAAAGTCACCGATGATTGATCCCCAATGATGATTAGATTATCCAACGCAGGACAAGAGTATGGAGTCAGAGTCAAGAAGTGTCAGAGGCACGGACTCATGCTTGCAAAAATTCCAAAACCTTTAGCTCAGCCACTCTATTCTGGAGGACCAAAAACCACAGAGTCTATTTAAGTTTAAAAGCTTTATTAAAAGTAAACACATTTATTAAAATCAAGTTTGTCTTAAAACTAAACGTTTAACTGAAAATGGAAAAGTGCTTAGTGCTGACGATTAATTGGACACATTTCTTGTGGTCGAGCCGAGCTCTCACCTGGTTTGAACTTGATCTTGCTCGTGTTCTTAGAAGTCAAGCTTCTGTCTGTTAGGAGAAAAAGTGGTGCGTGTTAAAAATAAAAAGCAAGCATTCATCAGTTGTGCCAAAAAGTGCAGCAAGACAACAGCCTTCCCTGGAAAAAGGGACATTTTTACTTTAGAGTAGACAGCCACAAATTATTACATTGTTTGCTGTTTTTTTAACATTTCTTTATTCCTAGACCAAATATTATATAGTAGTGAGTTGTGTATTCTAACATTCTTAAATGTTCTTTGTAGGTGGAACATCTGGTGGCTGGGCCAGCGCGGAGGTGGTGGTGGTGGATGAGGGGAACACTTCTGGGGAGGATGCGGTACAAGTGCCGGACGACACCAGTGTGCCTGTGAGGGTTCACACAGTGGTGGCGGGCAGAGGTAAGCTATATATTCCTTACTTATTGAGATTGAAGACTGCAGAGTGTGCTATCTGGGGCTCTGGGAGGGGGAGGGGGCGCACCAGCAAGTGCAAGGAGCCTGCGCCCGCTATCTGCACGGGTGTATTATAAATCAA
Source organism: Lissotriton vulgaris (assembly GCF_964263255.1). NCBI lineage: Eukaryota > Metazoa > Chordata > Amphibia > Caudata > Salamandridae > Lissotriton > Lissotriton vulgaris. The sequence continues at coordinate 1,038,117,080 of NC_141694.1, forward strand.
CCAGGTAGTAGCCTCCTCTAAATGTACTTCGACTTAGCTGTGTAGTTGTTGGCGAGAAGAATCCCAATCAGATCTGAGATGAACTTGATGGATGGGATGAACGAAAAGCGAAAGAAGGGTGTAAGTAAGTGTGGAAGGACGAGAAATTTAATGATGACTGGCAAAGAAGAATGATATGTGTTTGCTTGGTCCCCGAGGTGGCTGGGAAGGAAAGAATATGGTATGGTGCATGGCTGGGTGAATGATGAAGCAAGGATGGGTGGAAGGAGAACAGCCTGGGTGGGTGAAACAGAAACTGTATGTGTGCATATACTTTGAATGGATGGATGCCTAGATCATGGTACTATCTGACTCTTAGATAGCATATACTCTTAGATAGCATATGTGTATCTAGAGAGAGTAGACGGTCACTGGATGAACTAAGTGTTACTTTGAAGAGCATGTAACACCGCACCCGCACGTCCGTTCTAGTGTTTGAAAGGCAAGGAAAAGAAGTTGTAATTTTGTCCAAATACTACCATGAATAGTAGCAGTAGTTTGTATTGCAACTGCAAGCACAGCATATATCCGGTTCTTACGGTGGACACTCCCTACCTCTCTTAATAACTTTAGTTTAGTAGTAGTAAGTCATTCATGTGTGGGTGTATCACTGTTGACTCAATAATAAGCAAAGCACCTAAAGTCATCCCATATGTAATCAAATACATCCCATGTGAAGTGATAGATAATCAGATTATTTAGCTTCTTCATTTTCCTTTTCTAGTACTCATTTGCACTGTAGGGTGAAAGCTAAATTAATTAAGCAGTAGCCCTTTTAACAGAGTATTCTCAGTGCCACCCGTAATAGAAAAGTAAGAGCTTCACCACCTGCATGTACTGGACCGGTACAGTAACGCAAGTCTGTCTCACTCATCATGGTGTGCGTCTGTTTTTCTGGGGTGCAAGTTCACTTCGCTGGCATTATGCCGGCTTGCATAAGATAACGTATCAATTTTCCTAAACAAGAGAGAAGAAGAAGAATAAAACTGGTGTACTGTCATAGTCGACTGTAATGGAAGTCCATAGTGCTCTTAGAATTTGTTCCTTAAACTCCCACTAATGTTAGAGCAAGGATGAAGAAGTGGGAGGTTAGATAGATACTGTCCTCAATAGTTATGTACTGTGCTTTCAATTTGCTACTTGTACTGTGACACAACTTTCTGCTCAATCATTTTGTGTTAATCTTAAGGAGCATTGGTTACAGACTATGTCTTTCTTTCTTCATATAGTTGCTCCTTCCAAATCAAACAGACCATCAAGGAAGGAGCTGGCTCGAATGGCCCAGCAATGGAGGCTGGATGCCACTGTCGCCGAATATCGGCGGCTGGTGGCCCTGGAGGAGGAGGACACGCAGTCTACCGGTACAACATCCACTGGGACAGCTGCATCCTCCTCCGTGCCCCCACGGGCTGCCAGCCAGCGCAGTGCTCCAGGTGTACGGAGCTGGGCTACCAAAGCCAACCGCCACCGCCGAGCAGCAAAGACAGCAGCTGCCCCCCACAGGAGTTGCAAGGCACGCCAGCACGGCTTATGCCTCAGAGTGTCCTACCTGGAGCAGGAGGTCTCAACATATAAGACCTTGGTGGAGGGCCTCCGCTCCGACCATGCCGCCCTCCGCAAGGAGTATGATGCCCTGGCCCCAAAAGTGAACAGCAGCCTGCCATAGTGTCCCTTGCCCCTTTTTTAGAGACTTTTGGGGAATGGGAATTGGGAGTTGGGTTGTTTTTGGGACTTTTGAAGGACAATCGTTAGGGTTAGGGAGGGTCTTGCTGGAGATTATTTTGTTAGGGCTACAAAAATATACTTTTTGGAACTTTATCTGAGCATACCTGTTTTTTACTGCTTTTGAGTCTGGTGGGTGGGGGTTTAACAGAAAGTTTGTGTTCCTGAAACTTAAGTCTGTGTCATTTTCTTCCTTTAAGCGTAAATGGCTAAATGTTGTCAACACTAAGTGCCTCTCACACAGTAAGTGAATTCAAGAGTCCTAGGACTTTAGTAGTACTACCGTCAATCTCTCGTCTCTCCTAATACTCCCTTATACTACCTCCCACCAAACGCTTATCTTACCTGTAATTTGTGTGCGAAAGTAGGGCTAGGCCCAGGGCTGGCTCCACGGGAAATGGCGATTAAGGTTGGCAATCCTGGGCGGATGAAATGTCCTCCTCATTGTGGTGGTACTAGTGGTGTGACACAGTAGCAGTTGCATGCCTACGGAAAAAAAGAAAATGAAACCTGGTTTGTCCTTACTGTAGCATTACAACGGTATGATAGAGAATATAGCAGGTGACAGTACACTAGAACAGTGCCACAATGTAGCCTAAGAAATGGTAAAGTATTGAAAGTATTACTAGTACTTGCATTGAATTTCTTTGACATTGGCTACTAGTACAAGAAATAGTACTGAAGCTGAGTAAGTCTAGAATATATCCTCGGTTTCCTTCAGCAGCCTGTTGCTATGACCTTATCCTCCCCAGCAAGTGTGTGGAATTATTGATGTCATTTAGTCACCCATCAATCAAAACCACACAGCCCGGGGGAAGAGGGTTAGGGTTTGGAAAATGGATGGGAATGGGGGTTTCTTTTTGGGTAGGTTTTGTTGAGAGAAGAAAAAAAAGCACAGCATGGACAAACAATAATTGAAGATAAAGAAATCTTTGGGTACAAAGCTAACCATATATCTTTTAAGTGACATAAAGGAAGTGCATGCACTACTGCATGCATTGTTACTGAAAAGTAAGTAGTACTTTCGACAACCGTGAATGACAGAATGCGACGGTACAGGGCTGCAGCGTTTTCACTTGCCTATCTCTGCACTCAGAGAAACACTTCTTACATTAAATTAGGTTTAAAAAATAGCCGAAGTAAAACCTATAGAATGGAAGCAGAGAGAGATCCAAGAAATGCAGTCACACTCATAGAAGAAAACAATGGATACTGTATCTGTATGTTGTTGTAGTTGTCCTGTTGAATTTGGTAAGTAATTTGCATGCAGCAAACAATTCCTCTTATTAGCGGCACTCCTCCATTCCAGCTGACGCTTCGTCCATCAATGTTGGTGACCAGAAGACACCCTGTCCACTGCCTGCCTGGCGGATGCTGAATTGCGGCTTGTTAATGTGAAGCCTGACTCCATCCTTTTTTCCCCATTGCACAGACTGAAACCCGGCCTGTAATTATTGAACGAAAAACAGGAAGTGATATTACAACACCACTGATAAATAAATATAAGGTATGTATGCTGTGTAGTGCAAAAAGTCACACTTTGAGTTTCCTAATAGACAGTACAATATTTTTGAAAGTGCGTACTCTGTCTGAGTCTCCTTTTGAAGTATAAATAAGTATGGGCAAATTAATTTAGCGGATCTTTCCCCTCAAGCTAGGTGTACTGTAAATTGTGTTTTAGAACAAAATTAGACCTTCACAGCAGTGCTCCCACCCAGACCCTTACTAAAGCCAGTCGCAAAAATGTAGAAGACCCCCAATCAGATCTCAAAAAACAAGGCCTAGCAGAAAACTGGTGACAAAACGTACTTTGAAAGTAAAAGTAGGCCCAAATACCCCCTTCCCCACCGTGGATTGTATTCAAACCACTTGCAAGCAAGCAAAAGTATCCATAGACAGCATCGCTCCAAGACTCGAAACCCCCCCCACCCAAACACATGCAATAGAAATACTGCTAACCCTAACGAGCCCTAAGTTAAGAATAGTGGCAAAGGCTTTCTTTAACTATGCCAAATCCCCCCTTTCCCACCATGGATTTTCTTCAAATGACTTCCAACCAAAATTGCACATTCCCACAAGTGCTCTAAGACCCCAGAACTCAGTTGCAAAAATCTAGAACACCCCAAAACACATGCAATCCTGCTGCTAGGGCTAACCCTAACAAACCCTAAGTTACAAAAAGTGCCAAAAGGGTTTTCCTTATGGATTTTGTCCAAACCACTTCTATCCGGTATTAGACCTTCCCAGCAATGCCCCAAGACCCGCCAACCCACCCGCCAAAAAGCACAACACCCCCAAACAGCCAAACAGGAAAATCTCATACTTACAATATATTTCGGCCTTCGGTCCAAACGCGCTGTGCAGCTAGGTCATAACTCCCGGTTTCCACCACGGATTTCCTGAAAAGCAAATGCAATCAAAATTAGACTGTCCCAGCAGTGCTCCCAGACCCCAAAACTCACCCACAAACACCCGGAACCCCCTCAAAGAGCACCTGAAAGGCAAGCAAGTCAGCAAAAACAGAAACAAATTTTCACCTCCGATTTGGTCCAAACCACTTTTATCCGGTATTAGAGCTTCCCAGCAATGGCCCCAGAGCCATCAACCCAGGCAAAAACTAGTAGAAGACCCCCAAACAGCCAAAAAGCAAAAGTACAAAAATGGGGACTTAGTCATTTTTTTGGCAATTTCCAAAATCACTCCGCGAGTGCTCTGCAGCTAGGCCTAACTCCCCTCTGCCACCATGGATTTGCTTCAAATCTCTTGCAATCTAAAGTATCCGTAGCCAGCAGTGCTCCCAGACCCCGAAACCCACCCACAAACCCCAGGAAGCCCAACAAACAGGCCCCCTAAAACGCTACATTGAGAAGAATGTCAGAAATAGCAAAAATAAATTCTGCATGGATTTTGTACAAACCACTTCTATCCGGTATTAGACCTTACCAGCAATTCCCCAAGATCCGCCAACCCTCCCGCAAAAAAGCACAACACCCCCAAACAGCCAAAAAGGAAAATCTCATACTTACAATATTTCTCGGCCTTCGGTCCAAACGCGCTGTGCAGCTAGGTCATAACTCCCGTTTTCCACCACGGATTTCCTGAAAAGCAAATGCAATCAAAATTAGACTGTCCCAGCAGTGCTCCCAGACCCCAAAACTCACCCACAAACACCCGGAACCCCCCCCCAAAGAGCACCTGAAAGGCAAGCAAGTCAGCAAAAACGCAAAAAAAAATTTGCCTCCGATTTGGTCTAAGAAGCTTTTTTCCGGTATTAGAGCTTCCCAGCAATGGCCCCAGAGCCGTCAACCCAGGCGAAAACTAGTAGAAGACCCCCAAACAGCCAAAAAGCAAAAGTACAAAAATGGGGACTTAGTCATTTTTTTGGCAATTTCCAAAATCACTCCGCGCGTGCTCTGCAGCTAGGCCCTAACTCCCTTCTGCCACCATGGATTTGCTTCAAACCTCCTGCAATCTAAAGTATCCATAGCCAGCAGTGATCCCAGACCCCGAAACCCACCCACAAACACCAGGAAGCCCCCCAAACAGGCCCCCGAAAACGCTACATTGAGCAAAATGTCAGAAATAGCAAAAAAGAATTCTGCATGGATTTTGTACAAAATACTTCTATCCGGTATTAGACCTTCCCAGCAATGCCCCAAGACCCGCCAACCCACCCGCAAAAAAGCACAACACCCCCAAACAGCCAAAAAGGAAAATCTCATACTTACAATATTTCTCGGCCTTCGGTCCAAACGCGCTGTGCAGCTAGGTCATAACTCCCGTTTTCCACTACGGATTTCCTGAAAAGCAAATGCAATCAAAATTAGAGTGTCCCAGCAGTGCTCCCAGACCCCAAAACTCACCCACAAACACCAGGAACCCCCCAAAGAGCACCTCAAAGGCAAGCAAGTCAGCAAAAACGCAAAAAAAAATTCACCTCCGATTTGGTCCAAACCACTTGTATCCGGTATTAGAGCTTCCCAACAATAGCCCCAGAGCCGTCAACTCACCCGCAAAGAAGTAGAAAACCCCCACAAGTGCAGAGTCTTTCTTCATTGGGCGTAATCCAGACCTCTGCTTTGAGGGAAATAGGAGTCTGGAGGAGGAGGATGGAGGAGCATGTTCTTGTGAGCTTGTGAACCTGAGGAATGCAGACTGCGGCACCTTCAAATCAATAAGCAAACAAATGAAGACAGTTCTGCTGATGGGCTTGTTTTTATGATTAGGTGATTAAAGTTTGAATTATAATAACTGTGCACAACAAAGAAAGACAGACACACAGGAATAAAAGTGAATAAGGATGAAAAAGAAAGTTATTGATTCACTGTCTCATTTGCAGGGCTCGGTGTCAGTGAATAAGAATAAGGCTTCGTCATCATACTCTGCGAATTCAGGCAGGGTGAGGTCAGTGTCACCTAACAGAGAAGAAATTCCCTCATCTACGTTGCTGTCCACCTCGTCTTCATCCGGCGTGCTTTCTCGTACTTTGTAATCTGGTGGTATGAGGTGCTGATTCATCTTGACCATTGTTAACCTCTCCACATTTTTGGGCGAGAGGCGGCTCCGTTTGGAAGTTACAATGCCACCAGCAGCACTGAAAACACGTTCAGAAGACACGCTTGCGAGTGGGCAAGACAAGTAGTTTACAGCCAGGTTGGAGAGCTGTGCCCACAATTATTTTTTCCCATGCCAATACGCCAATGGGTCAGCATTAACATAGACCTCTGTTGAGTCTTTCAGATAGTCCTGCACCATCGACTCAAGGTCCTCCAAGGTTCCTCCACTTTGCTTACTTTTTGCTGTGACCTTTTGAGAACCAAACCCAAACCGAGTTAGCCAATCCTCTTCTGCATCCAATGTTACTGTTGTGTCTGGTGCAGATGATCCGGTTGCCGGTGTCTTCAACGGCTGAGAGGTCACTTGTGCCACAGCCACAGGTGCAGAAGTGGATTCTTTTGACTTGGGATGGCCTGCTGATGCTGATGTACTGCCTTTTCCTTCAATTTGCTGCCGTTCTCTTTCAAACCTCTTGGCTGAGAAGGCTAGCCAACGTTTGTACTTTGTAACATCTTGATCACCAAAAGGAAAGAATGCTTGGCCTGCCAGCGCCTTTTTGTAAATGTGGATCGAGAATAGTAGCACAAATGTAATGCTGTTCTGAGTGGATCATTTTAAGACATTCATCATCAAGTAGGCGCTCTAATAATTTTTCCGCCAAAAGAAAAGAGTCTTTCTTTTCTTCATCTTTTTCAAACATAGAAGACACCGCCTTCAGTTGGTGCTCCAGCATGCGCAACAATGGGATAGCTTTTCCCAAATTACAGTCCTCCTTGCTGACTGAACGCGTGAAGACCTCAAAAGGACGAAGCATGTCTGTCAGGCTTTTAACTAGGTTCCATTGCGCCGCATCTAGCCTCAGGTCCTTCTGAGCTGTACCCAGTGTTAAGAAATAGTGATCGAGTACCGTATACTGCTCATACAGACGCTCAAGCATGTAGAAGGTTGAGTTCCAACGTGTTGCCACCTCCTGGATGAGTGCTTTCACTGGCATTCGACGTTCATGTAGCAGGCTCCTCAGATGCTTCCGGGCCTTAAAAGAATGGCTGAAATGGTTGCACATTCTTCGGCAGGTGGCCACTAACTCACACGCTGGACTGTCTTCATCACTCAAGAATTTTTTAACAACCAGGTTTATACAGTGCGCCAAACACGGCACTCTGAAATATTGACCCAGCTCCATGGCCAAACTACATTGGCGCCATTATCCGTGGAAACATAACCAATCTGGCGTTTTTTTGGGGACAGCCAGTGAAAGACCTTTGTGTTAAACTCATTCAAAATGTTTTCTGCTGTGTGACGTTTCTCCAAGCCAAACATGGCTAGTGTTGCAGGTTTCTGAGCAGCTTTAAAAACTTGGTCTGGGTCAACACCTGCGTTTAGCTTTGCTTTAACCCCTGAAAAAGAGACCCAGTGTGCAGTGATGCACATGTAATCAGCACCTGCGCAACTGGTCCACATGTCTGTTGTCAGATGTATAGTGTGAACAGCACTCTTCTGCAAAGCTGCCCCAATCACCTCCAGCACATCTTTATGTAGTGCTGGAACCGCAACTCTGGCAAAATAGAACCGGCTAGGAACCTTCCATTTAGGGCAGACCGCTGCCACTAATTCTAGAAAACCAATCCCTTCTACAAAAGAAAAAGGGAGAAGGTCCAGAGCTAGCATTTTAGCCAGTTTAGTGTTATACAGACGCGTCAGTGGGTGGTTGCGTTCATATGGCGCTTCTGTAAACAACATGGTTCTAATCTTTCCCCAGACCAAGCATTTACGGGATGATGATGATGACTTCTTCGACCCAGTTACGCTCGCTGATGAACTTTTTCGCATTGGTGTCTCACTCTCTCCCACACTCTTAGTGTGGCTCACATGGGGTGTGCTGCTGACAGGGGTACTGGGTGGAAGTGAAGTGTTTGACACGTCTTCTTCCTTCTCGTCATCATCAGATGAAACATCAACGTTTTCTTGACTTGCAATTCGGGCTTCCTTGATCTCCTTTAGGTGCGCAAACCATTGGACAGCGTGCTGTCTCCTAAGATGACCTCTCTGGCCTCCAGTACCATAGTTGGTACCAAACTTACCTCGACTAACTGCATGCTTACAAATGCTACAAATGGCAAAGTTTTCCCTTTTTGGGCATACACTTAAGAAGTCCCAAACAGGGGACTTGAATTGTCTGTGGGGGCCGGAGGAGGCGGGGATACTGGTGGTGGTGGTCATGCTGCTATTGCCAGATGAAGTGGAGGATGTGGATTGCCGAACTTTAGTACGTTGTGCACTTTCACCACCACTAATTGAGGTTTAGGTGGATGGAGGTCCCTTCCGGCGAGGAAGAAATATGAAAGCGGTACGTGTTGGTGTACTACTTAACTCCAATGATTGTGGTGTTTCCACTGCCTCCTAGTCGACAACATCATCATCACGCTCAGCAGCTTGTCGGGCTAGGGTCAAAATGTCTGTTTGCTGCATGCCCGCTGGGGCTGCAGTGACCTTTATGATGACTGGGTCGTCGTCGTGAGAGTATTCATCAGCAGCAGTATCCGCCACTTCTTGTTGAGCCTCATCACACTCCATAAGTATGAGACTTTGGACGAGCTTTCTTTTACGCTTAACTACCTTTGTCAGATCATGGTGTGCCTCACTCTCAGACGGCAGTGGTGCTGGTTCCCAATTTTGATCCGTATCATCAAAAGGAGGTGTGCTTGAAGAAGATGTAGACACCACCCTTGATCTCTTCCTTGCTAGGGGTGTGGAAGAAAATGAATGATCATCAGGAGGAGTGGCTTCCTCAAATGATACCTCGCCTTGATTGTCGATTTCCTGATGTGCCCCTACTTTGGGAGGAACAACTATTGTGGGCACTTGTGACCCTCCACGCACCTCTGCTTGCACATCTCCTTGCGCTGCCTCTCCTTCCACTTGTACTTGGGCTTGTACTTGCATATGTGGTTGTTGTTGCGGCTGTGGTTGTTCAACACTCGTCAGATGAGTTACAACAACCTGTGTTGATTGAGGGACATTGCTGCTACTTTCTTGCGATGAGCCAACATCACTGGTCGATGGTGATTGAACAACTAGACTAAGTGCCTCTGCAGCACTCAAGGGCTTGGACTTAAGTTGGCTGCGGTGGTGGTGGTGGCACTGAGCCCAATGGAGCGGGGGTGTTGCTCCCAGCTTGTTCCCCAGCAGATCCCGCTGCTGCTGCAGGCATACTTTTTTTTTTACTCCCAAAAAATGTGGCGGGCGGCACACCAGTCTCCTTGGTAACTTGCTTCTTCTGCTCCTTACTGGCAACTTCTTGTTAGAGGAGCTACGGGGAACTTTTTTTGGGGCCATCTTCTTCAGAGCAGGTCAGAACAGCAGGCCGCAGTTGCATGAGTTGCAAAGTTGTCTGTGGCCAGATGTGACGTCGCGTGACGTTATGCTGCACACACACACCACTGCTGACTTCTTCCTGGCACTGGTGGTTCTCTTGAGTCTTGTGCACCTAAAAGCAATGGAAGACAGAGGAACATCAATTCAGTTATGCACCCCAAAAAATCGAAAATTACAGAAAAATTAGCACAATCCCAAGCCCTCCATGATGTTTAAATTCAAGACACCCCACAGACAGACTAGGCCCATGCACCACTCACTACCCCTGGGCATAAAGGTTGAAAGCTAGGCAAAATGGTTGCAGACCTAAGAACACTGCCTGCATTCAAAATGGCCCCCTGCCTCCCAGCACATGGCCAGGGCCTGCCTGTAGCAGCACTCCAAATGGCCCCCACCCACATGGCCTGTCCCCATGAACACCCCAAAAAATCGAAAAACACAGAAAAATCAGCACAATCCCATGCCATCCATGCCCTCCATGATGTTTAAATTCAAGACACCCCGCAGAAAGACTAGGCCCATGCACCACTCACTACCCCTGGTGAAAAGGCCACAACAACAGCCCAAAAAAACGAAAATCACAGAAAAATCCGCACAATTTCAAGCCATCCATGATGTTTAAATTCAAGACACCCCACAGACAGACTAGGCCCATGCACCACTCACTACCCCTGGGCATAAAGGTTGAAAGCTAGGCAAAATTGTTGCAGACCTAAGAACACTGCCTGCATTCAAAATGGCCCCCTGCCTCCCAGCACATGGCCAGGGCCTGCCTGTAGCAGCACTCAAAATGGCCCCCACCCACATGGCCTGTCCCCATGAACACCCCAAAAAATCGAAAAACACAGAAAAATCAGCACAATCCCATGCCATCCATGCCCTCCATGATGTTTAAATTCAAGACACCCCACAGAAAGACTAGGCCCATGCACCACTCACTACCCCTGGTGAAAAGGCCACAACAACAGCCCAAAAAAATGAAAATCACCGAAAAATCAGCACAATCCCAAGCCATCCATGATGTTTAAATTCAAGACACCCCACAGAAAGACTAGGCCCATGCACCACTCACTACCCCTGGGCATAAAGGTTGAAAGCTAGGCAAAATGGTTGCAGACCTAAGAACACTGCCTGCATTCAAAATGGCCCCCTGCCTCCCAGCACATGGCCAGGGCCTGCCTGTAGCAGCACTCAAAATGGCCCCCACCCACATGGCCTGTCCCCATGAACACCCCAAAAAATCGAAAAACACAGAAAAATCAGCACAATCCCATGCCATCCATGCCCTCGATGATGTTTAAATTCATGGCACCCCACAGAAAGACTAGGCCCATGCACCACTCACTACCCCTGGTGAAAAGGCCACAACAACAGCCCAAAAAAATGAAAATCACTGAAAAATCAGCGCAATCCGCAGCCATCCAGGCCCTCCATGATGTTTAAATTCAAGACACCCCACAGACAGACTAGGCCCATGCACCACTCACTACCCCTGGGCATAAAGGTTGAAAGCTAGGCAAAATTGTTGCAGACCTAAGAACACTGCCTGCATTCAAAATGGCCCCCTGCCTCCCAGCACATGGCCAGGGCCTGCCTGTAGCAGCACTCAAAATGGCCCCCACCCACATGGCCTGTCCCCATGAACACCCCAAAAAATCGAAAAACACAGAAAAATCAGCACAATCCCATGCCATCCATGCCCTCCATGATGTTTAAATTCAAGACACCCCACAGAAAGACTAGGCCCATGCACCACTCACTACCCCTGGTGAAAAGGCCACAACAACAGCCCAAAAAAATGAAAATCACCGAAAAATCAGCACAATCCCAAGCCATCCATGATGTTTAAATTCAAGACACCCCACAGAAAGACTAGGCCCATGCACCACTCACTACCCCTGGGCATAAAGGTTGAAAGCTAGGCAAAATGGTTGCAGACCTAAGAACACTGCCTGCATTCAAAATGGCCCCCTGCCTCCCAGCACATGGCCAGGGCCTGCCTGTAGCAGCACTCAAAATGGCCCCCACCCACATGGCCTGTCCCCATGAACACCCCAAAAAATCGAAAAACACAGAAAAATCAGCACAATCCCATGCCATCCATGCCCTCGATGATGTTTAAATTCATGGCACCCCACAGAAAGACTAGGCCCATGCACCACTCACTACCCCTGGTGAAAAGGCCACAACAACAGCCCAAAAAAATGAAAATCACTGAAAAATCAGCGCAATCCGCAGCCATCCAGGCCCTCCATGATGTTTAAATTCAAGACACCCCACAGACAGACTAGGCCCATGCACCACTCACTACCCCTGGGCATAAAGGTTGAAAGCTAGGCAAAATTGTTGCAGACCTAAGAACACTGCCTGCATTCAAAATGGCCCCCTGCCTCCCAGCACATGGCCAGGGCCTGCCTGTAGCAGCACTCAAAATGGCCCCCACCCACATGGCCTGTCCCCATGAACACCCCAAAAAATCGAAAAACACAGAAAAATCAGCACAATCCCATGCCATCCATGCCCTCTATGATGTTTAAATTCAGGACACCCCACAGAAAGACTAGGCCTATGCACCACTCACTACTCCTGGTGAAAAGGCCACAACAACAGCCCAAAAAACGAAAATCACAGAGAAATCAGCACAATCCCAAGCCATCCAGGCCCTCCATGATGTTTTTATTAAAGAGACCCCACAGAAAGACTCAGTCCACCCACCACTGAGTACCCCTGGGCAAAAGGCCCCAACAACAGCCCAAAAATCGAAAATTCCAAAATTGTAGTTGCAGCAACTGTAATGCCCCAAACAAACTTACTTGTGAAATTTCTAATCCAAAAGTGATCCAAAGAAAGTCAAAAAGTCCTCAAATCCAAATATCCAGCAGCATCCACAAAAAGTAATCCTTCCAGGTGAAGAATCCGAATGAAAGTGACCAGCACATGAAGAAAGCACTGGGTGGAGCCTGCTGGACAGGAACAGGAAGTTGGAGACTGTGGGGCACTTCCTTCCTCCCCCCCCCAAAAAAATAGGCTCCTTGCAAAAAAAAGTGCAGGCAAATGTCAACCTGAGAAGTTATTCTGATAAAAATCATCATTTCCAGAAGGTTTATGCTGATTGCTGGTGGATTTCTTGTGCAGAATTGCACATTTTGTATTTTCTCGAGTGCGAGATTGTTACTGCCCGCCGCATCTACGTGTTCGCAATTGCGAACTCCCGCGATACGTGATCACGGCGTACTCGCGTTGACAAACTCTCGCTGTGCAAGGTGGCAAGCCGCGATGACGTAATCGCGGTCACCAAACTCCCGCGGGATCCCACAGCAAGATCCAAAATGGCGCCGCACTCGCAAAATATCGAGAACAACAACTCGGCAAACGCTGAATGGCGGTAAGTGAATGCCGCGCGCCGCAAAATTGTATCACCAAGAAAAAAAATCCGCTGCGTGCGACTTTGCGGATTTTCGGTAAATTCGCGAGCGTTCGCGGATTGCGAATTTACCGAAAATCCGCAAAATCAACGAGCTGAACGGATTTTACGCCCATGCTTACCTACATACTGGGTAACAGCATCATCCCACAATTGATGGAACATCCTCATCCGGAGCGTACGTGGCTTGTCAGTGAGTACGCTGAGTCAAATAGTGTGCTGTATGTGTGACATGCTGTTCTCATCAACTGTTTGTATTACAAACTTGGTATGTGCATCTCACACCTAGGTGACTCTGCGTATCCCAACTGGCCTTGGTTGCTACTCCCTCTGAGGAATCCAAGGATCCCAGGGGATGTCCTCTACAATGATGCACATGGGAGTACACGTCGTGCAGAGGAGCATGCTTTTGGGCGTCTGAAGGCTACATTACTTGTCATTAGTGTAACATGTAAATTACAACCATGTAATTTTTACAAGGAAAAGTCACAATCTACCAACTTAGGGCACATCAACTTTGGTTTAAGCATGGATTTTGTTTACTTTTCACAGAATCTGTGTTTCAGCTATGCAAAACCCTGACAATTTCTTTATTTGAATGTTTCTTCATATCATGTACTTTTGTGTGTTCGACAGATCAACCATACATGTTTTGGGTTCATATGAGCCTTCATACTCTGAAACCAGGCACTTAAACATTGCAAACTGTGCTATGCATGATTGAGCCCTGAATTTACTTCACATGTGACTTGGTGAGTCAAAGTGTAATTTCTGTGACAGTTACATGCACTGCCTGCATACTGGATGTAACATTTGGATCTACGCAGAGTTGGCTGACATGTGAGGGATGTGGTGGTCATATGGCTCCATGCATTTTGAGTTGGATGACAGGGTGCACGCACTGACTACCCACCTGTTAGGTAACACAGTGGAGGGAAATGGCTGCCACATGGTTCTAGGTGTGGGGAGTCTTCTATCCTGCTCAGGGGTGAGACAAGAGAGCATGAGATGGCTACCTACCTGTAAGGTTGAGGAGAGCAATGAAATGGCTGCCACATGGTTCTGGGTGGGGGAGTGTTCCATCCTGCTCAGCTGTGGTACAAGGGTGCTTGATGGGAGTTGTAGTGCTGGCTGCCTATCCACAACCCCCCCTCCCTGTTGAGATGGCTATATACCTGTAAGTTTGAGGAGAGCAATAAAATGGCTGCCACATGGTTTTAGGTGGGGGGGGGGTGTTCCATCCTGCTCAACTGTAGCACAAGGCTGACTGATAGAAATTGTTGTGCTGGCTGCCTGTACACATACCCCCATGACAATATTGCTATCTACCTTTGAGGTGATTTGGAGGAAGAATTGGTAGATATTTGAGACATGTGTTAGGAAGAATGTATTGTACGTAAGTGTATTTAGGTCTGGGAAGTGTAGCTTTCTAAGTTGTGCAAGACAGTCCATGGCTGTGTGATGGGATACATTTGTTGGTACTTACCAGCCTCCACTCCCCCGGCTATTCCTGTGAAACTCTCCAGATGCAGTATTGCAACCACCTTCTTCTCCAATTCAGTGAATGTTAGTGGTGGAATGGGAGGGCCACCGTCAGTCCTCTGAGCCACCTCATGGTTCCTGTTGGCACAGTATTTCACCCTGGTCTTGAGGTCATTCCACTTCTTCTTGATGTCACGCAGTGTGCGCAGGGTGGTCCCTACTGCATTGACTTTATTGACTATCCTTTCCCACATTTGATTTTTCCTGACTACTGGTGTCTGTTGGACCATGCCTCCAAACAAATGTGGTTCTACTCTGAATATCTCATCTACCATCACTGACAACTCATTGTCTGTGAATCTTGGCATTTTTTTTGTGCCATGGTGTGTGATGTGCAAATGGTTGACCAGTGCAGTTCGGAAGGTGGTGGTGGTGATGTGTGAGGTGCGTGTTAGTGCTGTTAATGGGGGGGGGTTGTGATGGAGTGATATGTGATGATTTGCCTCTCCTTTCTGCTGTGGTTTTAGGCCCTACACTTCTGGAGTTGTGCAAAGGATGCTAGCCAGGGAAGGGGTTGAGTTTACACTCAGCTATGTGGGTGTGTCCAAATGAGGTATTCATGTCAGGTGTGTTCTCTATGTTGACCTGGCATTTGTATTTTGTTATGCCATGGGTGTGTGTCAAATGCTTTGAAGGCAGCGGAAAATAATCAGCCACACGTGGAGGCCTTGTTCTGTTGTTGCATTCGACCGCCATTCTTCTTTCCGTGCGACTGCAGCGTTCTGAACGCAATGATCATTCCGCCAGCCCAGCCATTCATCTTTTCGCACAACCACAGTGGTTGGAAAAGCCTGATCGTTCCGCTTGCCCGGCCATCTTATCATAATTTCACTTGAGGTCCTTCTGCTTGTGAATTGGCGTTTTTGGTGCTTTCCGCAGCATTTCTGTCTGCCGCGGTCAGATTTTCTGGTTTTCCGGACATTGCAGGCTTTTCATGTGGAATTCGGCCGCAGTGGTCATGTTTTTTAATCACTGCGTCGTAATATGACCGTTGGGTTTTGCAGCGGATCAAGCAGGCATTTTCTTCCGCAACCACAGCGGTCGGAGGGCTTTTTCATCTGCCATCGTAATGACCCCCTTAGTGTCACTTCCTTCAAGCACACCACTTTGCCCTCTTTAATTGGATATGGATGTTAAATCTGTTAAACCCCTAGAAAGCTTTGCCCACCCCTATTTTGGCAGAGATTAGTCTCAACCCCTAAACTGTCCCCATATGCCCTAGCTTTTGATGAAGTTTGTTCTTTAGACACATCCAAGAAAATAGGCTGGATCAGGAATATTAGAATTCTACTTAATAATATAGGGGTAAAAGGAAGTAGCCTCAATCTTCCAGAATTGCCCACAAAGAAACAAATAAGAGTAATGTATTGGGACTGGGTAGCACAGAATGAAGCCAGGGGCAGCAATCGGGGTAGACTGAGCAATGGATCACTGACAAAATATCGATGTTAAAAATATTGATGACAAAAATATTGAGGAAAAAATATAGACTGCAAAATTATTGACTCAAAAATATCGAAGTAAAAAAATATAGATATGAAAAATATCACCGTAAAAATATATATAACATAAAATAAAATATATTAAATATTAATATTATTTTTAATAAGATAAATGTAATCTAATATATATTTTAACTAAATATAACAAACATAATTTAAGAAATAGAAACACACAAACATAGTAATTTATACGTATACATATATTTACTTCGAAATACTTTAATTATTATCTTTATTTAATTTTTAAACTTTTAAATTACATAAAATTAAATATATATGTATATCAATAATTTGACATTAAAAAATAACCATTTTATTATTAATTCAAACCTTTTACTATTAAAAAAATTAAAATGTATACTTCACAATACAATAAATACAACAGCAGGGAAGTTGCAAGGGAGTCAAAATGTGTGTTATCCCACTCCAGTGAGTACAACAGTAGGAAAAGTACTTGATAGCGGAGGGGTAAAAACGATTATCCCCTCTCCAGTGAGTGCAACAGTATGGAAAGTATTGGATATGGATGGGTAAAAATTACTATATCCACTCCAGGGAGTGCAACAGTAGGGAAAGTGTTGGATAGGAGAGTGCTAAAAATGTCTATTGCCACTCCGATGAGTGCAACAGTTGGGAAGGAGATGGATAGCGGAGGAGTAAAAATTACTATTTCCACTCCAATGAGTGCAACTGTAGGGAAAGTGCTGGATAGTGGAGGGGTAAAACTTACTATTCCCACTCCAATAAGTGCAATTGTAGGGAAAGTGCTGGATAGCGCAGGGGTAAAAATTACTATTCCCTGTCGAGTGAGTGCAACAATAGGGAAAGTGTTGGATAGAAGAGTGGTAAAAATTACTATTCCCACTCCAAGGAGTGGAACAATAGGGAAAGTGATGTATGGAGCTACCCATGCACTTAGGCTCTACCCATGCACTCCTCCAATCACTCAGGCACTACTACTGCATTCATCCATTCCCTCAAACGATACCCATGCAGTCATCCAATCACTCAGTTCCCACACCAATAAGTACAATAGTAGAGAAAGTGCTGGATGGCAGAGGGGTGAAAGTTACTATTCCCACCTCAGTGAGTGCAACAGTAGGGAAAGTGATGGACAGTGATGGGGTAAAAATTACTATTCCCTATCCAGTGATTGCAACAGTAAGGAAAGTGTTGGATAGCAGAGAAACAAAAATTTACATTAACATTCAAATAATTAAAAAATATTAAATAATCTTAAAAATAAACACTATTTTAAAAATATCAGCTACAATATATTAAACATTAAATATATTAATTATATATAACAAAATGTACAACTATTATCTACAATAAAATACATTTATAAATAATATTTATTTAAAAGAAGCAATTATTAACAAACAAAAAAAATGTAAAACATGAATGTATTTATTTCCTACCCTAATACACCACACCAATAAAAAAAAGTCAACATTTTTATTTAAATTTATTTCCATGATTAACATAATTTTTAGTAATGGTTTAAATTATTATTAATAAAAATGAATAAACATTCAATGAATACGCATTCTTTAACATTATAATATGCACAACACACAGCTAAAATGAATTACACAAATACCATAATGAATTACTAATTAATTTTAATGAATTAACACTTAATTATTAATTAATCAATTAAAAACTAAGTGCCTTATTATGGTGGCGTGAGGATCGTCACCTACGGGCCGGCGGTGGTGATCCTCTCGCCATCATAATGTGATTCACACACTGCGAAATTAGGATGGTGGTGGGAATCATATTGGTTCCGCAGCAGAAGTCCGTCCACCATGGTCCCACAAGGCGGTCCTTTTCCACCCACCTTGCAGAACCCGAAACCAGGGCATTATTGCGGCACCGCCAGAGTGATTATGATGAGCCCTTTTTCCTGTCTTTTCGTGGCAGAAATCCTGCCGCAAAAAGACAGGCAGAGACTGGTTTTGGGGGCCTGTTGCGGGCCCTCTCGGTGGGTACACTGGGGAGGTACCCATGGTAGCCCCCTACATTTCCATGCACAAAGTGACAGGTACCGCGTGGTGTCTGCCACGTTGTGCATGGAAATGCACATCATGGCATTTTCACACTGCAGATGATGCTGCAGCCAGAGGCACCGTCCGCAATGTGAACATGCAAAAATAGTCGTAAAACTTTACTTCTTGATTCCACAGTTAACAGAGGGTGAATATTTGTATTTAAATACAGTAAGGAACCTACATCACAGGTTTAACCTTTAACGGTTTCTTGTTAATTTAATCCCATAAATGTTGGGTTTCCCTCTGAAAAAGTGTACTTTTAGCGACTTGAGAACATGCCCATGTGACAACCTATCTGTCCAATCTGATCTCCATCTCTTTTTCTTCTGTCATTTTTATAGGGAACCGAGAGTCAAATATATCTTACCCCTCCTAAGACGGTACAATCATAATTAATGTTGCTTCCCCCTGCTTTTCTTAAAGAAGCTCCATGACCCTTTTGTATGTTTTTGCGTAGCATCATTCCTTTGGAAAGCAATGTTAATTCTTAGCTCCACTCTCATTTGAGCTTCCGAAAAGATTATGAAAATTATATGAAGTTGGACTAACACGACACAGAATTTCAAGAGCATATCTGATATATATATTTGGTTTTATAAGTCCCAGAGGAGTGGCTCTTTTAATTTAAATCATTCTTTTTAGCTATTTATTAATCAATCTGGTAATTGGAGATCTGTAGCACTTTATCTGACTTTTTATTGTGTGTATTGCACAAAGTATAGGTACTGAATCGTGAATCTTTACACAATTCAATCCTATACCACATTGTGTCGGGCTGTAATCTGTATCTTACTGTAATTTGTATCCTGCTACATTAACTGTCAGTTTTTATTAGTTTTATTGTATTACTGTACTAAGAAGGACGATATTATCTTAACATGTATACTTTTATGATCTCTGTTTTATATGAGATCGAATAAAGTTATTCAATGAAAATTGTTAATCCCCATTCGTAAACAGCTCGTAACCCAAGAGTATGGTGCGGTAGTGTGTATATTAAAATCAGATACAAAACCTTTGTTTCTCTGTGCATTAGCAAAGTTCCTGAGCCATATTTGGGGAATCAGAACGAAGGCCCAGAAGTTCCATCTATTATCCCCTCCAATAGGCCCATAGTATATTTATTTCAGGCACTGCTAGCGGGAGAATATACCTTAACCTTTACAAAGTGTAATCAATCAAGCAACCCCTCTTGATCAGATTGACACGATCACAATGGCAGCAGAAGCACATTCTTAATAATCTAATGCATACCAATTCAATATTACAGGTTATAGAAAAGTTAATAGCTTTTTAGAGGGAACTACTGTAAGTCTTTTTCTCTTTAAGGACAGGTGCACTTTTTAAACGTTAATGTATATGATCTGTTTAGCATTAAGTGTAACCAATAGTTTTTAGTACATGTAAGCTTTATTGAGTTGTATATATGCATTCTGTGCTTTTATGGTCTGGCGACGGAAATAAAGTTTATTGGATTGAATACAGCTGGTTGAATTGAAACTGGCTGGTAATTCTGGCTAGCCTCTGGCAGGAGCCCGTCGATCAGTCGGAACCAGCCCGTAATCCATATGGATGGCGACTTATGCCAACCAGATTACTATGCACAGTTTCCAGCAGGGTTTCAATGCCTGCCTTTCCGACATGGAATTCTTGTTGGAAAGCATGCTTGGGAACCCCTGGCAGGGTCTCTTTTCCCTCGCGACCGCCAGTTGTGGGCTGAGGGGACAGCTATGGTGCCCCCCTGTTAATCAGTGCACCTTGAGGTGCCTGCCATGGGCTGCAGGGTTTAACGCAATCTCTCATTTCTCTATAGGAGCTTATGTTATGGCTGGTTTATGACCGTAATACAAGCTCCCATAGAGAAATGGGAGAATGCGACCGCACCATATGTGCTCGCATCATAATTAGGCTGTGGGGACCACTGTCCGAAGGTCGATCGGTGCTGTTTCAGCCACGGCGTTATTTGTAGGAAACTGCAACCAACATCATAATAGGCCCCTAAATGTACACCAGTTAAAATCTGTTATAAATACATCTACAACTTCACAATCAAATACAATAAAACTAATACTTGGTTAACAAAGACAATTTAAAAGGTCAGAAAGGTTTGTAAGTACGGGATAAAAAAGTATCACAGAGACACATTCACCCAAGATTGGCCCTCCTGAGTTAGTCACAACTCTAATTGAGCCGAACAGCAGACCTTAAGAAGCTAAGAAGCTAAGAACATAAAGTACAGTGTTGCCTGAAAGCATTTGTAGAAAAATAAAAGTGGGTCTGACCTGCATAAAATTTGCCTGTTTAGGTCTCGCCTGAGCTAGCGCGCATGCGTTGCACTGCGAGACTTTCAACTGAAGACCACATGCTCGTGCTTATGCTTTTTTTTTTGCTCACTGCTATTGGCTTTTGCGTGCATCTTTCTAAGATAGACAGCACGCAATTGGCCAAAGGCAGGTGCATGTCCCGCCTTCTCTCTCCCTGGCCTAGGGAGCTCGGGAGCAAGCAGCAGTACGGCCGGGTGCCAGCTGCATACCTCGCATTCCTTTCGCAGCCGCGTGGACGCACTTATTTTACTTACTTTGGGAGCTGTGTTTGTGGGCACCATATTCAAAAAACAAAGGCGTACGGGTGTTGTATTAGCTGTGCACAGCTGGCGCCTCTCGTATTTTATTTAATTTGCAAGCTGTTTGTGGACACGATATTCAGGAAACAAAGGCGTGCCACCGATTTATTTGCCACACACGCCCACCACTGAAAAATTTCCTCAAAGTGCCTTACCCAGTCATCCTCTGTAATATGGGCATTAAATAAACTAGCACTACCAGCAACCAAAAAAAGGACTGTTTATGATATTTCAGACATTTGAACTGCTCTTCAAATTGCTAGCCTCAATGAGGTCTGACCAGGTCTTGTCCTTCAGAACAGCCTTGTGCGTCCTGATAATTCAGCCTTGTACCGGCTGTAGTATTCCTTAACTAGGCTGGGGTGCCTCAGTTTAGTGCCTAGTGCTTCCTTCAATTTCCTGAAGGCACAGTAACAGTCAGAATCAAACCATTGTGGGGCACTTTCATTTTACTGCACCACCAAGGTCTTTAGTAAGTTTTCTATAGTTTCCGAAATAAAGGTAAAGGCCTCTATTATATCTGATGGATCAGCCTGCTGGGCTAAGCAAGTAGATAACTATTTATGGCACTGAGCAAACAAGGACTCATGGACAGAATCTGGGGTTATCTGTGCCCACTTGAGTCTCCTGACACCATCCACAGCTTCCATGCACACCCTGTCTCCTGCCCCCATGAACTGTGCTAACAAGGGCCAGTGGTTCTTAATACACAACGGGTTGTGGTCAGTATAAATACTTAACTGGATGGTAAAGTCCAGGATGTAATAAAAGAAAGGTGTGGAAACAGGGATAAAATCAATAAACGACTCACTCTCCCATTCTATCAGGGGGCAGCTTGCTCATCGCCGGAATTAAATCAAACTCATCCGCGATGGCATTGAGCATGCTACCCTGGTGGGTATGTTCCAGGTGCATGTCCATCAAGCGTGCACAGAAGTAGTGTGGCTCACTGGTTAGAGGCGGCAGACCCGAGAGCAGAGGACGGCCCGGGACCAGGGTTCGATTCCTGGCGCGGCAGGTTTCTGGACCAGGGTCAGCGGACTTGATAATTCTCTCGCCTCGGTGCCCACTCTGATCAGCGATCACACTCGGCAACTCTGGGCATTAGCTTGCCTCATCTTCACTAACGGCCCCACCAGACCGCCGGGGATGCCTGGTCTCACCCTGGAGATACCCATTAAGGGACCATCTCTCAGGGAAGCCAGGAAGGGTTTAGCAGCGGTCGAAGCGCCTTGGGACCCTCCGGGTAAGTAGTGCGCTATATAAATGCCTATACATTTACATTTACATTTACAATCCATTTCTTTCAGGCCCTCAAATACCCACACAAATGGACATTAAAATCTCCTGCAATCATAAAATTAATACAATGTTGATTGGGAGTACTCAATTTTTTTTAAAGGAACCCAACATGGAGATTATACAAACATCTAGTTGAGAGGATATAGCGTTATAAATATTCAGAAGTAACAACTTATATGACACACTGGAAAATAACAAGGCCTGCAAGCTAGGAGTTTCTGAGGACAACACAACAAAACTATCTAGAACTGCTAGAGAGTCATAGACGATCAAGCTCCTTCTTTGGTCTAACCGCCCTCGAAAGGATGACTGGCACAAAGAAGGTTGTATATCCCTCCAGGGGAAAGCAATTCCCAGTGGCTCATGTTTCCTTAAGCTATACCACATCAAACCTTCTTATGAAAAGCATCTATCCAGGGTCAGTTCAACTTGCTCGCCAACCAAGCAATGTTCCAGGAAATAAAATTACATTCCTTACAGACAAACTGACTAGGACCAGAAAGTCTGGAAGAGTTCTGTGTTAGAGGGATTATCAACTCTGATAAGACTGAAACTGGCAATCAGTCACAACTCTCCAACGAACTAAATGGTGCAAAACTATTATAAAAAGGTAACGCAGAAGCATCCACCTGCCAACCCACCTGGATGAGATCAGACAACCTCATAAGGTTCCTATCACCAAACTGTAGTGAATGAATCAGGGGTCTATAAAAATATCTCAGGGCGAGAGTCACAATGGCAAAATTAGGGTCACTAGGGGTCAACTGGGTGGCAGCTGCTAAAATTCTCTCCGCCATATGCGGTCTATTAAAATTTATGATAACAGTCACCCTTTTAGTTCTTCTTGACTCTCCTTACCCAGTAGACTCTAAGCACCATATTAATATATCTTTCCGCTTGAATACCTTTAGGGGTGTTGGAGTTCAGCCAGTGCAAAACTTTGTTTGTAAATTGGCCAAATCTTCCGTCACGCCCGGTAGGAGCGGGGTACATTTTCCAAAACCACTACATATAGTGTTGATTCCGGTGGTCTTTGGAGGGAGTTGCTGGATACCCCATACTGTTTCCCTTCCCTTTGGCATCACAGCTGTTTTGCTCTTAACACCTCCTAGGCTGTCATTGGGTTTAGTTTTTCCTACTTAAGATGCCCCCAGGTTCAATGTCAATGTCGATGAACAAGCAGGGGGCATGAGGGGGCATGAGAGGGCATGAGAGATGAGTATCACTCTCCGACGCTGACTTTTGTGACATCAGTGGCTTATTACTCCTTTTGTCTTGGTCCCAGGCAGAAAAACTCTCCTTGATAGAAGAGCCAGTTGGCACCTGGGTTAAAGCAGGTACTACTGTTTGGACAGCTGTGGCAAAAGTGTGTGAGAAGGCAGTTTATAAACACCTTTGCGAATTTGTTGAGTCATCTGGTGCCCTCCACCCAGCCCAGACGGGATTTAGGGCCACATACAGCACAAAGACTGTCCTTGTTGAGATGTTGAAGGCTATAAGAGAATGTTTGGATGCAGGCGGCAGAGCGGCCTTGATTTTACTGGATTTCTCTGCCACCTTTGATACGGTGCCTCATCGCCAACTCTTGGTCCGTCTCAAACATTGAAATCTCAGGTTTAGCTTGGGATTGGCTTAAATCATTTTTAGCGGACAGAACACTGCAAGTATGGCTGCCTCCGTTTTCCTCGGCCCCAAGAAAGGTGACCACGGGAGTTCCACAGGGCTCCACTCTGAGCCTCCTTCTCTTCAATGTATACATTACGCCTTTAATCTATCTGCTGGAGGAGCTGGAAGCTAAGATTATAATTTACGCCGATGACACTCAGCTTCTCTTTAAGTGGAAGGAAAAAGATTTGTCCCCGGATTTAGCCAAAAATTGTCTTGCAGCCGTTTTTAACTGGCCTGCTAGGGCTTAGCTCAAGTGCAATGAGGAAAAGTCTGAGGTTCTTCTGTGTGGGTCTTCCCCCCCCCCATTTCAGGGAAGATCTTTGGCCTGCAGATTTTCCCAGGCCTAACTCAGTTGCAGTCCGGTTAAGAATCTGGGGGTCTGGTTTAGCGAGGACCTCCGGTTCTCTATGCAGATAAAATCATTGGCCGGAGTGTGCTTTGGCATACTGAGATCCCTTAGGAAGTTCCTGATCATTTTTTTGCGTATTAATAACGCTAATGCATTATATATTGGCCTTCCTGGATACCAGCTGAAAAAGCTGCAAACCATGCAAAACGCGTCAGCAAGAGTGCTGCTTGATATCCCTGGCAGATCAAGCACAAAGTAACATCTAAGGGATTTGCATTGGCTCCCTGTGGTGCATTGTGTCCAGTTCAAGGCCCTCACTCTTGCCCGCGGTGGCATATATAAATCTGGGCCTCCATATCTCAGGAGACTCTTTGATTTCTACGTTCCCCAAAGACAATTGCCATCAGCCGCATTAAATTTAGCAGTTATTCCCAGATTTCTCCTTACACAAAAGGGGGTAGCTCTCTTTCTTTTAAGGCAGCTAAAGCTTGGAATGCCCTTCCTTATGAGTTGCGAAACACTCAGGATCTCAGGCTGTTTAAAAAGCAGTTAAAGACCTTGCTTTTTAACTAGCTCACAGATCCTCCTAGCTCCGTGCTCTTTGTTTTCTGCAGTTGGCTTTCACGCCGGGACACTCTTGAGTATCCGTGCGCGTTGTAAGTGCTTTATAAAATAACATAGCATACCATAACATAAGATAACATAACATCTCTTTCTTAGCTTCTTTGGCCAGGTCACGGACAGTGCACAGGCCTACTTGTCTAAATTGTAAATGAATTTACATCTAATATCTTGGGATAGTGATGTGTGTTTTCAGTATTGTAACACAGCAGCAGCTCACTAATTTTACTGCGAATAAACCCTGTAACCTCCTCCCATTTCTCGAAAATGACATTTATAGCAATCTATTCAACAATTACAGAAGGTAATCAAGGTAAGACTCAGCAGAACCGAGTGGCCTCTATTAGGGACCCCCCTGAAAGGCTAGGGCCCTGTGTCAGAGCCCACTTTGCCCATGCCTTAAAACGTCTCTGATCCCGTGCCATGGGAGATGATGAGCGATTTTCAGCGCGAGGCACGGGGATGCTGATACAGGCCCCTTCCCCTCCTGGGCGACCTGCATGCTGGGCCAGCGAGTCCCCTCCGACACTATCATTTAGCCAACACCAGGTCTGCAAAACACCCATTATGTTAAAAGGTCTAAATATGTTCTGTATGCCATTCTGGTTAAACACATTGTCAAAAAGCCAAACTTGCGTACGTCAGGAAGTTCTTCTTCTGAACTTCTCTAAACTATAAACATGTGCATCCCATCGGGATTTAAGAAATGAGACCCTGTGACTTTGGCAAGAGCAGAAACATTCTTATAATGTAGAATTCATATAATCTAATAAGGGTGTACGCCATGGCTAACATTTGGAGTCAAAAATAGGAAACAGAGCATCCAGTGAAACACATTTTCAAAACCAGGTAGCAAAACGCAGCCTTTGCCTTTGAGCCCGCAACACTAATGGAGAAAGATTGCGTGTCAAAGCAATAGCCTACACCACTTAAGTAAACAAAGTACACCATTAGGAAGGAATATCTGAGAACGAAATGTCTCTCTTTCCTAACGTCTGATTTGACTTCCATTACTGCAGAAAAATACAGAATACTTGCATAAAGCAGCAAAAATCCTACCTGAAGAGGCAAGCGGCATATAAGACAGGAAATCGTCCTACTGTTGTTTGAAAAGATTAGCACAAGGAAATTTGGTCTCAACATAATCATAACCACAGCCTATCAAAAATGTTTTCATAAACGTACGTCAACTACTGAAAGAGACACGTTTGATCGTACGCTAATATTAAGCAATGTCTCTAGTTTATTTTCTATGTTTTGTTCATTTCAGTGAGATAATAATCAAAGTATAGAAGGAAAATTAGATATCATATCTCTAAATTGCAAGATAATAAAGCAGTAATACATTTTAAGATCCGACATAAGTAAAATTATATTTCAGGGCAAAACTCCTCATCTGCTTACCAAAGAGACTGCAAGAAAACTAGAAACTGAATATAACGTCAGCAACTCTATTAAGTCGGTGAAATGCAATCATATACAATGTAGCTGGGATATAACGTCTATATGACCGCCCTCATCCAGAGTCTGTGGGGGTTTTAGTTTGTAAAGCAAGAAGGGGAACATAACATTCTAAAACAATTTCCAAAGCAAAATGAACAACAGGAAGAAAGGTCATTACAGTAAACTTAAAAGGAAAGAAAAAGAAACAGTACCTTGCTACATTTTCCCTCTTTGAATTATCTCAGTAAACAATATTGCCAGAGATGTTTTTTTATTTCTTTTTTATCACTTTGCTTTCAGTGTTTTTTTCCTATCATCTTGCATGTAGCAAATAGTTAGTTTCAATTAGCCAGCCGTTTGTATTGTGTAGTGAAAACTTGAAGTTCTGAACATAATTGGGTTTAAAATAATTTCGTTCAATATAAGTAGCTAAAACAGCACAATAAAAGGGTAAAGTATTTGCCTTTATGAGGAGAACTCTGCTTAGCGTAGCCCTAGTACAGGAGTCACACATGGGAAAAGTCAAACCTATTTACTTTCAGCCAGCACACCTCCGGGACAGAGGACAAGCGCCATTAACACCTTCACAGGGGGTTGGCTTTTTATCTACTATATTCCATCTTCATACATTTCAACTCAAAACGAACCGATGAGACCCATTGGCTGAAAGTAGGTCTGTAATTTATGTTTAAAAAGACACTTTATTATCCCGCAACCTTGACGATAAACAGTGTCTCGCCCGTTTCCCGATAAAACTCACACAGTTAGTTTCACCCTACCTTTTAGAGAAGAACTTTAATGTAGTATGATAAGGACAGGAAAGATATGAGAGAAACAAGAGGGGCCAGTGTAGTTATGTCTATGCTCAGGGCAACATGCATGTTTGCTCCATTATGACTATGTGAAGGTTAATCAACAGCACTTGGGGATGTATATTTTATTCTTGCCTTCACAAATTCCTTTCCTGTTATGATTATACTTATGCCACTCATATTTAAAATAGGTATTATGCCTCGAAAACTATATATCTAGACACAATTCAAAACTGATGGCTTTTTACATTACCGATTTATAGAAAATATTTCCCGAATAAAAACATATGTGAACCCTGGTTACAGCAATTTAAGTAAGCCTATATACTGAGGAGATTTAAAAACATTTATCTAGGGTTAAATAATAGCCCTCTCTTTTTACAAAAAAAAGAGTAAAGTAAGGAATTAATGTACAACAAATGTTTGTTGCATATGAATTAGCATTGCAACAGAACATGTGAGGGCAAGGCAGTGTTTCATTTAACCTATGAGAAAAAATGGAGCGAGCAAAAACAGACATTTCACAGATTAGGAACCTTAAAAAATAAAAACAAATATCCATGAAGAAATTAGCATTTGACTCTGATAGAAAAGGTAGGAGAACTAAAACTTAATTTGTTGTGGTTTTATTTAGCACGAAATTTACCAAGGGCTTCAGAAACTTTACATGAGCACCAATTTACGTTACCCAATTTTTGGGCATAGGGAGATCAAGTGATTTGCCCAGAATCACAGACGATTAAGTTGATGCCTTTACTCAACCCTGAGACCCTATTTCTAAAGTCAACAGCTCTGATTGTTAGTTCACATCTCCCCAAATATGACACTTTATGGACAATTGAGCTATATCTCCAAAATAGAGTTCTCTCAAGGACTCACTCAGTATGCCAAATGTTATTAATGAAGTCTGTTTGTTGAAGCGAACACAACAAGATGATGGAAAGAGTGCTTAAACATTTCAACCATTCACCCCCAGTCACAGATCTGGGTTTAATCCATCGTTCTTTTGCTCACTATGTCATCCCAGTTTGGATCCAGCTATTTGTAAACCAGTCTTGATCATGGGAACATTCCAGCCCGAACGGTCAGGCCAGGTCCTCCCTGGACCAAAAAAAGCATATTGGGACCTGTTTTGCTGTGTTACCCTCTCATCAGCCAATAGCAGCCAACTCATAGGTATGTAGCTCCTTTTTCCATCCCCTTTTCCAATCTTCGGATATCCTAAGATTGGCATCCTTGTCCTTGAAATTCCGTATTATGTAGTTATGAGTGACAAGGAGGGTGTGGTCTGGCCCACCCATTATGAATAATAGCATCACACTTCTTCCATGGAGTAGTTAGTAAATTAGGAAAATTACACATAGATTCCTGCTTAGCTTATGCTTCTAGTTGTTGGAGTCCCATTTCCAGTCTTGAGTGGTCCAGTCTATAGGGAAAACCATGCAAAGGTTGCGGCATTCCATGGGTTAGCCTCATGTCCCACATGTACTCTCCACCAAGGCTACTGCGGAAGTGTGTGGAGAGGGAGATGTTTGCAGGGATCTCGTGGGAATGTCAGCATTTTTGTCTCTAGGTCGGCTTAGCACCCCAGAAGAAAACAGAGAAACTATATATTAATTGTTAATACATTTACTACCTTTTTACCAATTTTCAGCAAACTGCAAAAAGCAGCAAGTATCCTGGCTTTCATCCAGCTAAATTTGGTCCAGATTGGTGAAGGGGAGTTTGGTGGAAGTCATAAAAGGAAGGAGATGGGGTAACAAAATAAAATACTTTTTTTAATTAACTTGTGGTACGCTATGAATAATTTAACAAGCCTCTAGATTCACTTCAGTCATTTCCATGAAATACAGAAACAATACTTGTTCTGTTGCAAAATGTTCTATTGTTTCATTTCCTCATATCTTCTTATATAAAGACCGCATCATTGCTTTAAGCTAATTCTGAACTTTTTCTCAGCACATCCTGCATATAAATGTCAAGAAAGTAGTAAAACGCAAATAGCGTGAAATCCAGACTATCTCAGGAGCCAAGTTTTAGCTGCCATGCAATACTTCCAAATGTGCCGAAGTTCCATGACATGTCTTCAAATTCCAATTGGCTTATGTTTACCGTTATATCCTGTACTTCATTTGAAAAAAAAAAGTATTAGCCAAGGCCAAGGTTTTTTGTGTGATGGATCTCGATAAATTCTTTTGGGGCTGGAAGGGACAAATCAGAACTTGTTTCTTCATTTTTATTGAAAATACAAGTCCCATAGAAAAACTCTAGCACTATAAAGTAAAATGCATTGCAAAACAATATTTTCATGACTCTTTTTAAAGGTAAATATCTAATTACGAGTGTTGTAATCCTGCTGGTTTCTTTAGTTGTTCAACTTCGTTCAATATACATAGTTGTAGAACTGGCTGGAAGATCTTTATTCTGCTTATTGCATAATGCTACCGCACTTACTTTTAATTTATAAGAGTATTAAAACGAGGACGTCTTAGTAGACAGACTCTGCCCACTCTACCACTACAGCAGCCCTTTCTGAAGGTTGCAAGGTGTGGAGCACTGGCGGTAGAAAAATTGATCTCCTCACCCACAGAGCAAGATGTCTAATGAGACAGAACTTTTCCCGCACTACCTCTATCAGAATTCCCTAC
This sequence comes from Lissotriton vulgaris, assembly GCF_964263255.1. Classification (NCBI taxonomy): domain Eukaryota; kingdom Metazoa; phylum Chordata; class Amphibia; order Caudata; family Salamandridae; genus Lissotriton; species Lissotriton vulgaris. The sequence continues at coordinate 1,038,146,761 of NC_141694.1, forward strand.
TGGAGTTTGCAGGAGGTGGAGCACCAGCACTACAAAAGGCATCTCCGTACCGCCAGCATGGAGACCCGAGAGCCATGCCTCGGCGAAGAGTGGGATTATATTCGCTCGAGGAATAGCATCATTCTGGATCAGTCCTTTTATGTTTTGCTGGGCCATATATATTTACACTTGGCCTTATCTACTAGTTTGATACAATAATACTAATGAGATAAGGTGCACCAAAGATATACAGAGTGCATCTATTGTGTGTTTTTAAATATATGTGTGTGTGTGTATACCAAAGTTTTTCGTTTTCAGAAACATCTGAACTACTGATATTCACTTTTTATAGGTTTAGATTGTAAGGTGGCTCTCTAAAATGCATTTAAAGCAGTGCATTTGCCAGGGATTGGTGAGAATGAGTGACAAGTGTTTAATGCATTCTTTATGGATTGTGACCAGCTGTGGTTTTTGCTTGAAAATTATTTGCTATAGTTACTGTGCCACATAAAAGAGTACAGTACTATATAGCTTGATTCATTATTGAAGATTTCATTTGTTGGATTATATGTAAATTGTAGAACTAATATGTTTGAAAGAGAAATGTTAAGTTTGCATGGGCCTTAAGCTTACAGTCAAGACAGTTAGTACTAACATGAAAGTTGTTTTTTTGCATGTTTTTCTCTTTTGCAAGTGTGAACCAAAGGCATTGGTTAGTTAGTGAAAAGCACATGCATTTCAGAGATAGCAAGGCGAGGAAGAGCTGGCAAGGTCAAATGATTTTAAAGAAGAAACAAGGGAGTGTTGCTAGTAGGTGCAATTGAACAACGGGAAGAAACAAGGATACTTTGGTAGTGGAGACTGGAATATGGGAGTACTGTTTAAGGCGTAAGTTCTTTCCTGGGAACTGGAAAAGATATGTATGAGGTCATGTTTTCTTGAATGTTCTTTGTGCATTTTGATTAGTGAACCCACCTTGGGTTAAGTCAGAGTCTCTTTAACTTGGAGAGGCACAGACCTCTCTTGACATTTCTGAATGAGTGGCTTTATGATATACATGATTCTTTACTTACACAAAATCCTTAGTCTGACAGGAAAAAGGTACGTTCAAGAGTATTCTATGATTGCCACTTCTTTTAATTAAAAGGGCCCCTCACGACCCAGCATGCTAAGGAAAGATGCGTTTCGGTTTTGATAGCTTTTATCAATCTGACCGACGCCATGTTGTACATTGCCTATATGGGGCCTAATGCATGGAAATGGAAAACATATTAGGCAAGCTGCTGTACCAATCATAGAAAAGTTCACAATAACAAAACTGCGAAGTGCAACCAAGATATTGAACTGATTATGCAAATGTGTCCACATTAAAAATATATGGCGTAGCATTTAAAATATATTGCAACCATTTCATTTTTGAATTTACATGGTGTCAATTCCCTCCCGTATCTTATGTATAAATACACTGTGATGTTAAAAGTTATCAGTCATAATAGGGCTGGATGTATTGAGAGTCATTTAGACGTGCAAAGGTGCCAAGATGAACCTAAACATTCTGCTAGCCAGATGGCTGCTGCAGGGAACTGATTCATTACTCATGTCAGTTCATCGACATGTGAGGTGCAAACAAAATCACGGTGTGTAGCAACTCAATTTCAAAGCACAAAAAACATTATCCAGGCCTTGTGCGGCAGTGTGTGAAGCTCAAAATAAACAGTGCACGCAGCCTAGACTTCGCCATAAGTAATTACTGGACTACTCCAGGACTCCCACTCCCATAATGCAGTAGTACAGCATTTTCATTTCACTGTCCTGGAAAAAGGCAACTGATGAATGTCATTGAGTAATATTAAGTAAGGAATTTCACTGCTAAATACACATTGTGTCACACACACTTTATGTTGCTGTAAAAATATTAAAAATGACAGAAAAAAGCTCGAAGATGTCCAGCATGAGGCAGATCAATGGCAGCTCAACAAAGTCACTTACACTAAACTTCTGTCCACAACAGCCCCATGTAAATCATGATGCGGGGTCGTGGGGATCCCAATTCAAAAATTCATAAGCAGCACAATCCTCACCACTTTGAGACAATGTCCCAGGGGTGCCCATTTACCAGTGTAGCCTCTGCCTGCTGAGGGAAACTGTAGGTGTGTTAGCATACTCCGTCTCCGCGCTGAAAACCAGATGGTTTCCCTGAACCGAGTCTCTGTCCGCCACTTCGCCCACGTTTCAAATTGCTCATCCCTTGGCTGGTCACTGGGGACAGTCGGAAAGCACTCCCATACTTCACCTACGTTTTGCTGTCACTCCGGCCAAAACAACTGGTGGTACGCAGGGAACAATAACCACCTTTGTTCAATTGAATTACACACAATCCTTACTCTGACAGGAAAAAGGTAAGTACACAGGGGTCGTATGAGTATGGCTTCTTTTAATTAAAAGGGCCCTACTTATAGAAATTCTACAGAGATGCTGACACCTTTCTTGCTACTTTGATTTAATAAGGTTTCCCCTGTCCTTAGGTTAGTGTAGCATTTAGTAGAAGCTGTAAATCTTTTCAATGTATGAGGAGAAGGATTAAAACCATTCATCTAATGATCAAGTACTTTTCCTTATTTTCTGTATCTGTACTACTGAGATCCTTATATACTCTTTTATGATCAATATTGTAAGACCCTTTGGTCTTCCTTAGATAATTTTATACTTCTAAAGCTTGTTTTTGAGATTGATTTATATATTAGTCTGGCTTTGAGTTTGTAATAAGCCCTTTAACTTCAAGTTACTGACTCTGACTTTTATTGTGTGGTCCTAATGATCACACTTTAATATTGTAATTGGTGTTAACTCCTTTTCCTTTCGGGCTACTGTAAAGGTCTACTGAGCAAAGTCAAATAGGAAGAAATGGTTCAGAGCATTCGCAGATGTTAGCATATCAAGAATGTTTAATACCTGACGTAGAGGGGTTAGAAAACTGTTATTTTTGTTTAGTCTAGATCCAATCACAGTTCCAAATGCCCATGTTCAGAATTGGAAAATAGGTGTCAGTGATTCTCCAATGGTTCGAAAGCACGTTGTAACAGCGGTGGAGTAAGTATCAATAGAGTTGTGTGTAAGTTGTGTGCAAACGGCTTGTCTTCGCTTGTGGTGTTTGTGACAATTGCGTGCTGTCTCACGGAAATTGTGGGATATGATGTTGTTTTAGAGAATTATGTGGGTGTAGCACTCTTTGTGAAGAAGTTCTTATTGGGTCCAGTGTAGCCTAAGATCTCAAATGATATTAACAAGTGTAGAAGACAGTGCATTGAAATTGTATGCTGAGGTTTTGTGGGGGTTATCATGAGAAGGCAACAGCCCAATTGAGATAGGGACGTTTTATTTTTGTGCGAAAGTGAGGTATGAATAGTGTGGTGAACCTTTTGGGCAAAGGTAAGCTGCACTGATCAGAGGGATTCCCTGCAATATGAAGTTTCATTTGAATCCCTGTTTGTGTTACTTTTGTATGATTGATTTCTCTTTAGAAAAGCAGACAATAATTATTTGTTGCTATTACATTGTATTTAGTTACACGCCTATTGCTGAAAAGAGTGTGTGTGAGGAAAATTGTAAAGGAGGGTAAGCTGCTGCTAGAAGTGAGATTGTCGTCACAGCGTGCCAAGCTGCGGTAGGTCAGTTGGTGAGAAGCCATGCTGTTATTGGATGTCTACGTCAAGAGGTGTGCGCTGTTATTGGCTGATGATTTAGAACAAGATTTTGAAGTTAAATATTGATTTTTGTTTTGAAAAGAACAAAGTTTCATCGAAATGAAATGTTTTAAAGTTATACAGGATTTGTTTAGAATATATGTTCAGATACCTCTTAGAGTGGAGGAAGAAGCCCCGCCTAACGCCATTACTGATTAATAAATGGCAATAAATGTAGGGTTATCCACATGTATTTGGCTTTAAAAATGTCACAAGATCACTGTGAAAGAAGCTGCACTGGCATTTTCATGTTATGGTACATTTAGTCTGAGAATTATTGAAAATCTGAGGAGAAATTTTATTAGATTAAACAACAACCTAGACCCACACTATTTGAAGAGTTGTATGCTTGGGCGAGTGCGGCTCATGCCAGAGAAAATGTGAGATATTAGGTAAGAGTGAAAAAGGCAGTGTGTACTTATGCAAGCTGGGTTGCAGAGCAGAAAAGGTAGAGAATGGACTTGATAAAGGGGGTGAAATTATACTCATTATTGCAAAACACACAAATGGAGTGAGGGACTGAAAGGAGAACGAAAGATAACACAAGAGAACATAAAGAGAAAGTTTAAAACAGTGACAGTGATACTATTGATAGTCCTTTAGATGTATTAATGTCTGAGCATCCTCATCTGTAGAATGAGATTCAAATGGAGGGAGGTATGAGCAAGGTAGTGGGTAGGAATATTGGAATGCCTATTGCACCTGTAGGTACAAGTCCTGGTATGATAGAGAGTTCTCCTGTGCAGAAGGACCAGAATGTGATAGTGACTATTACAGTGAATTAGAACATGATGGGGGAAATGCAGGGACTCGAGTTCCTGGGTCCACCACCTGGTTGCACAGTCCCGGATTTGCTTACAGTTCCTGTTAGCATTGGACCAGTGGTTTCTATAGAGAAACCTTGTTCCGGGGGGAATGGGATACAAACCTCAGCTGTTCCCACTCAATAACAAGCTTCAGAAATTACACTTATGAATCAGAGAGCATGGGAAATTGTTCCTTCATGTCTAATCAATGCAAGTTCTACTTGAGGTGCAAGTGCATACGCATCTGTGCATCTTATTGGGTTTGGACCTTTAAGATAATTCCTGGGGTTACCATATCTGGGGTCACTTACCTGGGAACTGCACTGAAATATTCATGGCAGTACACCTAAAGTAAAGGGAGTGTCTAATGCTCCGAAGGCACACCTTGATCTTAATGTCCAGGAATTGGAAGACTTTTTGAAAGCCCTAAATGCTACATCAAATGAGAATGGGAGTGTGTGGAAGAGAGTCAGGGAACTCTTCAGTCCACTTTGAAAGTTTACTTGGCGGATGTAGAAATTGAAACTGGATTTGGATGAAATGATAAGTGGTTGTCTTGCATTGGATTAAATAGACACTTAGTAGCAGAGTGAACAGTTGTTCATGAGTAAGGATGTTACTTAGAGACCAATACAAACTCATGATTAATTATCTGAATTGGCCCGGAAAAATTAGATAGATTTGAATAGGACAAAGGCCACTGACTCGCTAAAAGTGATGAGGAAATAGAACATATGAGAATATCATAGATGAAGATGCAAATGCAGTAATTAATCCATTGCATTAAATGGCCAAAAAGAAGGACTACAAAACACAAGTAACTCAGGTTATGGCCCGAGGGGGGAACAAGAGGCAGTGGGGCTCTAGAAGTAGGTCAGCCTCCAGTCAAAATCATGTGTCACAATAAGGACCACTTCTAGAAAGTAACCGAGTTCATGTGGATTGTCTAGCAGTACTAGGGACATCTCACAAAAAGTGATGGACGGGCATCACACACCACCAGGTGTCATTCTTCATCATCTGCCAGTCCTCGCCCTCCAGAAACCCCATTTGGTGGAGGACGGGCATACACCTGACGACAGGGATGCCCTTACTAAAGTGAGTGGGGGCCCAAGGGAATAGTGAGTTAAAAGGCCATCAATATACCTTTATTTAGTGAGGGAACCATGCGGGGTTTAAAAACAGAGGTGCAGTGAGTAAGGAAAACAATCATCCAGTCACCGCTATGTGGGTATTAGTAGGTAGGTCAACATGTTTCAGCCAAGATGTCCCTAGAGTACATGGCTTTCGTCAGGACCAGGTAGGGGGCTCCAATCTTACCATACTATATAGGTATTGCCACTCTATGGATAAGGCCTATAGTCTCTATCCATTCAGGGGGTCCATTGACCCTTTAGAAGGGAGCATCTAGCCCCATGGGAGGCGAGGGTTTGGGGTATCCCGTGAGCACACTCGTGCGTGTTGGGAAATACCCCGTGGAATCACCTACGGTCTACGTCTCTCAGAAGTAGACCGTGGGTGATTGTTTTCCTTACTATATAAGCTGGTGGAGTTGCTAATCAACAAATGAAGAGTACCATTACTGAGGATGTACTTGTAAAGATAGAGAGTTTTGATGACAATCATCAATTTGTTGTTTGTGATTGAAGTCTTTTGAGTTAGTTAGGAGCGATTTGTTCTGCAAACTGAATTGGACCATATATTGTATACCAAAAGGAAAAGAACTTCACACTCATTATGAGGACTTTTCCTTTAAGGTGGCAATTCAGAAGTACATTTTTGGAATGTATCCAATTATGACAGAAGACTTGCCTTAAGATCTCAGTAATACAGTGAGACCAAAAGTTTGTGATTTTCCAGTAAAGGATATTGGACTCAATAAAGGAGATGAGCCTATCCGTATACAGATAAAGTCAAATGCAGAATATCTCAGAACACAGCATTAAAGTTTGTCACCTGAAATTATAGCTGGAATAACTCCGGTGTTCAAGACAATGATTCAACCAGGTATACTGAAAGAAATTATGAGGAGTCAATGTATCTCACCCATTATGGGCTTGCAGAAGTCTAAGGGTAAGTGCTGCATAGTTCAAGATTTCCCTTGTTGTCCTATGGTACCAAATCCTGCTATGATTTTGTTTCAAATTCCATATGAAGCTAGGTTGTTTACCATCAATGATTTGTGCCCAGCATTCTTCTCCGTTCCTTTGCATGAGGACAGCCAGTTCTTCTTTGCATTTAGGCTCGGGAACAGTGTTTTGGCACGGTGCCGATTCCTACAAGGATACCCGGAAAGCCCTTCAATTTTTAATCAGATACTTAAGAAGAAAATGGTGACCCTTGTTATACACTGTAATTTTGTCCTGTTCCAGTATGTTGGCAACGTACTGGTTTTGTCAAATACGCGGGAAGCATGCAAAAATGAAATAATTGCATTGCTAAACCACTTGGCTGAGAATGGACATAAGGTATCCCCTAACACACAGCTTTCCAAACTTTTCATGTTGGTGACACACCTTTTTGTGAAAAAATGTTCAGGGACATGGTAACGTGAGCGAGCGAGCCTAAACCACCTAAGGGGGGTCGGGACCCACACCCCACACACACACCCACACACACAACCCCAGACACCCACAACCCCACACACACACCGCACACCTCTCCCCCCACACAAACACACACCCTCCACACATACACAAACAACCCACACACACAACCCCCCCACACACACAACCCCACACAACCCCACACACACACACAACCCCACACACACACAACCCAACACACACACAACCCCTCCACACACACACAACCCCCTGCAAACACACAACTCCACACACACACACAACCCCCCACACACACACAACCTAGCACACACAACCTCACGCACACAACCCCACACACACAACCCCCCACACACACAACCCCCCACAGACACAAGCCCCCCACACACAACCCCCAACACACAACCCCCACAGACAACCCCCCACACTCCCTCACACACACACAACCCCGCACACACAACCCCACACACACAACCCCAAACACACAACCCCACACACACAACCCCACACACACACACCCCCACACACACACAACCCCCACACACACAACCCCCCACACACACACAACCCCCCACATATAAACAACTCCACACACCCCCCACACACCCCCATACACAACCCTACACATACCCATACACACAACCCCCCACGCACACATACAACCCCCACGCACACAACCCCCACACACACAACCCCCACACACACCCTTCCCACTCCCCCCCCACACACACACCCCACATACACACCCCCCACACACACAACTCCCCACACACACACAACCCTAAAACCAACCCCACACATATCCACACACACACAACCCCACACACACACACAACCACCCACACACATACAACCCCCACACAACCCCCAACCCCCACACACAAACCCCCCCCACACACAACCCCCCACACACACAACCCCACACACATACAACCCCCCACACACACCGAACCCCACACACAACCACCTCCACACACACAACCCCCCACACACAACCCCCAACACCCCCCCCCACTTACACAGAACTCCCCCACACAAGCACAACCCCACACACAACTCCACACACACACACACAACCCTGCACACACAACCCTACACACAACCGCCCACACATACAACCCCCCACACACAACCCCCACACACAAAACCCCCCACATATACACAACCCCACACACCCCCACACACAACCCCACACATACCCATACACACAACACACAAACACACATACAACCCCCACACAAACAACCCCCCACACACGCCCCCCCACAAACACGCACACACACCCACCCCACACACACCCCACACACACACAACTCCCCACACACACAACCCCAAAACCAACCCCACACATACCCCCACACACACAACCCCCCACACACACAACCCCCCACACAACCCCCAACCCGCCACACAAACACAACCCCCACACACACAACCCCCCACACACAACCCCACACATATACAACCCCCCACACACACCCAACCCCACACACAACCACCCCCACACACACAACCCCCCACACACACAACCCCACACACACCCCACCCCTCACTCCCCCCACACACACACCCCTCACACACACCCCACACACACACACACACCCCACACACCACCGCACACACAACCCACCCCCAACACAACCCCACACACACACACACACACAACCCTCCCACCCACACAACCCCCCCACACACACAAAAAAAATGCAAGTGTCTGTCTGTAACACAACTGGTGCTCATGTAAAGCGCTCTGATACCTTTGGCTCTAGTTTACTCAACAACAAAAAGTTTGGCAAAAGCTGCGTGGTAAAGCGTGAAGGATGTTTTCTACCATTATTTATCAATGTAATTGCTTTCTTAGAATTACTCCACTTGGCTACACTGATGGTCGAATGGTCCCCAAACTACATTCACTTAAGAATCGCCTGTTTGAGTACTTTGAGGCCCTGTAACATTTTGTGTTTGGCCCTCTTTTTCTTCTTTGACTACCTAAAATGCCTCCCATGAAGAAAGCGTTAAGCTTCCTCTACCTGGCTTCAATTTTACTATTTTCACAAATACCGCCGTCAGTGCAAGATCGTTAATATGGGCACACTTGTGAATATGTACTTCACTCTGAGGTTCCGTGACAATTGTAAGTGGTGTTTTTAACTCGCACGAATATGGTCGAGTCTGGTATCTATGAACCGCAAATGACGAGTTTAGTAAGTGTGCGCAGTTTCGCTGTGCTAACTTAAACCGTTCGTTTGTTATGTGGGTTTTTCATCTGTACCCACGGGTTCCATCTTAGATACGGCATCCATTTTGTCTCTTGCCCTCAAGTAGCCAGCGAACGGACGTTGTCCGCTTCGCGACCCTGGGACTCCCAAGATATTTGCGGAAGACACATGTTCTTTGTAAGTGTGTTTATGACGAGGGGGATGCTACTGTAAGGCAGATGGCGCCGCTCGAGGCTCATCTTGCCGCACGGACTTATTGTCTCAGCCGTGCATCTCATTAGGCACGTCCCTTTGATGCCTGTATCTCGTGTTTCCCGATACCTCCCCTTTTACACCCTTTCCGATCTCCCCACTGTCTCCGTCTTCCTCTACACCTGTCCTTGTTCCTATTTCGATCTATTTTACTGCTGATTGGAATTTGCTAATGGTGGGAAGATGGGTTTTTACAGTTGGGAACCGCCAAATGTTTCCGCACTTATGTTCCGGACCTCATGTGTTTCAAAGTGACCAAAGCGACCCCTCTGGGGGATAATGGTGAGAACCGGGTTGTAAACTTTTGTGTGCCATGTTGTCCTATGGGTAAAAACTGTATAAAAGGAGCGATCCACAGAACCAATTTGAAGCAGTCTCCCCAAGTTGCACGTGGTGTACTTGTCGTGACATCTGTGTTCCCTGCAGCAAATAAACCTTGAATCTTTGACGCCGAAGGAAGTGTCCCGTGTCTCTGTGATTCGTACGCCGGAGCAGGTTACCCACGAAGGTTTCAGGTGTTGTGCCCTGGCACCGCTGGGTCTTAAAGAACCCAGTCCTTCAGTTGGCGCCCTACGTGGGGCTGCATCAGTGGTACCGGTCCAAGCCCGACGATCGTGAGGAACTTCGTGTGAAATCTCCGAGGGAAGGTGCACTCCGCTTCATCGATCCTGTTGTCGAAACAAGTGGCCCGAAGACTTTTCCCGCGAAGATTCCCGCCTCCGGACGGCTGCGACGGACTGCTGCCCTGACTGTAGACCTGTTTTGGCGCCTGGCGTAGACCTTGGTAGAGCGAGACGATTGACGGGCCTTCCTGGTGACGCCATCGATCTTTGAGTTAAGTATTTGTGGGTCGCTCCCAGAGTTCTTGGTTGTTGACACTTTAGCGAGTGTCTTTGTTGTTAACGCTGTGTGAGTGTTTTTGTCGGTGACACTTTGCTAGCGTACTTTGTTGTGTTGTTTGATGACTGCAGCCGCCAAAAACCGAGGGTTTTGTTCTTTGCTGGGACGTGGTAAATCCCGTAACCCTTGAAGTTTGTGAAACTCGGCTAGTGTGCAAGATGCCTGGTCGCAGTACTTTGTTTAGTTGTTTCAGACCTTGTGGTACGGATTCCCGACTGGAGGACTCGTGTCCGATACCTCCGGTTGGAACTCCCACTTATGAGCTCTATAGTAAGCATGGGCTAGGCCCAATTACCTTTAACGATTACTGGATTAAATACACAAAGAAGGACGGCGACCTTCGTTGGCCACCTCATGGTAGCTTCGAGGCCCCGATCTTAGATAATCTAGAGATTAAATTGTTCGAAAGAAAGTCAAGGCCGGCCATGTTTGATGCCTTTCGGTTGTGGCGCAAAGAAGCCCGACAGAAAGAAATCAGACAGACTAAACGTAATCAGCGAGATAATGTTGCTACCATAGTGAAGAAAGCAGAGCAATTTCAGCGTGATAAGGAGGTTAAGGATAAGGAAGTGTTTGATAGACTACAGCGTATGACTGTAGATAAATGTTATCACGCTTTGCCTACGGAGTCGGAAAAGAAGGAAGAGCCAGTTGAGGATCCTTTAATGTCTTATCTCATGAAGTCGCCGCCTCCGTATGTACAGGGTACCGCAGTTCCTGTGGTCCCTGCCGTTCCTATTCTTCCGCCTATTCTTCCTCCGCCTGTTCCTCAACCTGCGCCTGCTCTTCCGACTGTTCCTGCTCCTTTGCCTGTTGCTATCCCTACTGCTCCTCCGCTTCCACATACTCCTGCTCCCGCTACTGCTCCTGCTACTGCTCCTGTTTTGTTAACCCCTGCTGTTGCTACTGTTTCTACTCCTTCTCTTGTTAGTCCTGTATCGTATGCTTCTCCCTCTACTCGTTCTCGTACTACTCCTCTTGCGGCTAGCTTCTTTCATTCGCTCGGACCTGTTCATGGGTCCGCTGGTTCTGATGGTCCTCAGAGACGTAGTCAGCTTCCTGGAAACAGAGAACGCGTTGCGCTATATAATATGGCGATGGGTTGGATGGTAAATCCTCTTAGAAGTCCACCCCGTGTTGTCCTTGATACATTTTGTCAATTCAATATACCAACCCAGAGATATGTGTTTAATGAAATGTGTAAGTTCCTTTATGATCAGATAGCGGCCGATGCGCCTGACGAGGTGCTGACCGCTTTGTCTGATCTTCAGCTTCAGTTCGCAAATGGACTGATAGTGGATACTAACGTTCGACGTGCTGTTGAACGATTGCTATCTTTTCGTCCCGCTCCAATCCCTCATGCATTGTTTGTTGAGGATATTGAAAAACAACCAGACGAGTCTGGCCAATATCCCATGCGTGAAGTTCCACCCGTGTTGATGCCAGGTGATGCTGCTCACGTTCCACCTATCCTGCCGTATTTTCAGAGAGTATGGATACATCTCCCATGGAAAAGATCAGAAGTGTTGCAGGTGAAGCAATCTTTGCCTGACCCTCGCAAAAATCCTGCAGGGTATTACAAAGAATTATCGCAGCTCGTAGATGCTACGGTAATGAATCTTGCCGATATCGATATGTTGTTTGGCAATGTCGTACCACAACCGGTATGGGCTAAGATTCGTCAGGAAAATCACGCAAACGAACTAGGTGGTGATTGGGCGGCCATTGTAGCGGCGGATGGGTTGCAAGTTGGTGGTGCTAAGCCTGAACAGTTGATTGCTGCTCTCCCTCAAAGAATAATATCATTAATGAAAACTCTTATGCCAGCTATGAGAGTAAACTGGGACAAATTGTCAGCTTGTAAGCAGAAGAAAGATGAGAGTGTTTCCGACTTCTTTACGAGGTTCGAGGAAGCATTCATTGATCATAGTGGACAGGATATGGGCACCGAGGGTGGTCAAAGATTGTTTGTGGATAAATTTGTTTCGAATTTATTGCCCGATTTGAGCAATAAGTTAAAGAATTCGGAAAGTGCATGGGCCGTTTCTACTTCGGCTCAGATATTGGCTACGGCGCAATATTATGAGAATAGGGAGAAGGAGGAGAATGACCGTGCTGACAAAAAGACGAAGGAACTGAAAACTAAAGTGTTGCTTCAGCAAGCGTATCCTCCACGTTCGAATCAGAATAATCCACAACAGAATAGATCGCAGCCGCAATCGAACAGATCCCAAACTCGTAATGACTCCTCCTCCCAAAGATCATCGTTGGGGTATAATCAATGCGCTTATTGTAGACAGGAGGGACACATTAAATTTAATTGCCCTGTTTTGAATGAACGTAATAATGGTAACTCATCTAGAGGAGGTCGTGGTGGTTCGCAGCAGGCATCACGTGGTAGAGGTCGTGGTGCTCAGAACGATCGCTCAGATAACTCATCCAATTCTAATAATTGTTTCGATCAACGTGGTTCGTCGCAAGGGCGATCTGCGCAGTACAATGTAGACGATTATTACGTCGATCAGGGAACTGACGACAGTAATTACTAGGACAGCCAAAGACAAGGAGAGGGAGTGGTATCAGTTCCGGTTGATCAGAGAGGGCCTTACGTCGCAGTTGCTACATCGGGCGTCGTTGAGCCTTTTCTGTTGGACACTGGTGCAGCGAAAAGTTCTATCATGCATTCGAAACTCCCTGGCGCACCTTTGTCTGGCTTAACAAATGTTTCCGTTGGATTCTCTGGCGCCCCCGTTAGCAATCCAGTTTCACGCCCTTTGCCCCTTAAAATTGGGCCACGTGAGCTAGAAGCTCCGTTGATTTTGACTACGGGTTGTGGTGAAAATCTTTTGGGCCTGGATTTGCTTAAACGTTTGTATGCGACTTTGTATTGTTCTCCTGCGGGTGTAAAGCTTACGTTAGGAGAGAGGGTTGTCTCTCCTATGTACTTGTCTCTCGATAAGCTTCCACCGGAATTGAGTTCTCTTCCTGCGTCTTTGTGGGCAACGGGTCCAAATGACGTGGGCCTACTTGATATCTCCCCTTATGTTGTACAGTTGAAATCTAATGTGCGACTGCCACGTATTCCCCAATATCGTATCTCCCTTGATGGTGAACGAGCACTGTTAGCGATCATCTATGATTTGATCGAGAAAGATGTTATTGAAGAGACTCGGGGAAACGTGTGCAACAGTCCTGTGCTGCCCATTCTTAAACGTACTGATCCTTCAAAACCGCCTGTTTATCGTTTTGTTATCGATTTACGGGAGGTGAATAAAATTGTGGTTCCTCAATTTCCCGTTGTGCCTGACATCACGGCGCTACTGACTCTGATTCCAGCCTCAGCATCATGGTTTTCGGTGATTGATTTGAAAAATGCGTTTTTCAGCATCCCGATTGCCGAGGAGAGCAGGGACCTTTTCGGTTTCTCTCTCGGTGGACGTAGCTTCCGGTTCAAACGCGCTCCTCAGGGCTACTGTGAAAGTCCATCTATTTACAGCCAAGCCTTGAAGGGTCAACTGGATGCGTTTAGGTTGCCGGTCGGTGCAGCCTTGATCCAATACGTCGACGACTTATTGGTGGCTGCTGATACTCAGGACATTTGCAAAATTGCTACAGTGTCGTTGCTGCAACATCTCTGTGAGTTGAATCATAAGGTGTCCCCTTCTAAACTCCAATATTGTTGTCAAGAAGTAACCTATTTAGGTCACTTATTGTCAAAGGAGGGAAGGAGGTTGACCCCAGAGAGAATTGCAGCAATTGCGCGAATGGCTGTGCCAAAAACCCAAAGAGATGTGCGTGCCTTTCTAGGTATCACGTCGTACTGCAGGCAATGGATTCCTAATTTTTCATTGCTAGCGAAACCATTGGTGGCTCTTACGTGCAAGGATGTTTCAACTCCTTTACCATGGACGGAAGAATGTCAGAAAAGTTTTTCTGAACTGCGTGATTCATTGTGTTCGGCTCCTGTGTTAGGTACCCCTGACTACAGTAAGCCGTTTACGTTATATGTTCACGAGAGGGAAGGTTGTGCTTTGAGTGTCTTAACGCAACCTTTTGGTGGTAAGCAACGTCCATGTGCATATTTTTCCTCGACCTTGGACCCAGTAGCTAGAGCATTGCCGAGTTGTTTACGAGCAACAGCGGCAGCTGCGGTCTCCATCCGACAATCAGCAGGATTGGTCATGGATAATATGCTTACGGTGATGGTTCCGCATGCAGTCGATACTCTTTTGAATCGAACGAAGACTCAGCACTTGACGAGTGCGAGGTTGTCTGGGTACGAGTTGACGCTGTTGGCAAGCCACATTCAAATAAAACGTTGTAATGTTCTGAACCCGGCAACTTTGTTACCAATTAGCACAGAGTCAGATGAAGTAGCAGAACATGATTGCTACTTGAGGACAGAAGAGGAAACAAAAGGTCGAGTGGACCTTAAAAACACCCCATTGGAAGATCCGGATGGTACATTGTATGTGGATGGGTCATGTTTTAAGTTGCCGAATGGTGATGTGACTACTGCTTATGCTGTCGTAACGTTGAATACTGTTGTTGAGACTGCAAGATTAAATCAGAATTCTGCCCAAGCTGCAGAATTGATTGCTCTCACTAGAGCATGTGTGTTAGCGAAAGGGAAACGTGTGAATGTGTTTACCGACAGCCAATACGCATTTGGCGTCGCTCACAGTTTTGGACGATTGTGGAGAGAGAGAGGTTTTTTGACGTCGCACGGTACGAAGATTCAGCATGGCCAGCTTGTGAATGATCTTTTGGATGCATTGACGTTGCCTACGCAAGTTGCGATTGTCAAATGTAGTGCGCATCGTAAGGTGACGGATGATGTTGGTCGTGGTAATGCGTTTGCGGATGAGACTGCTAAGGAGACTGCCCGGAACCTTAGCACTCGAATGTATGTGACGAGTTCGGTTAGGTGGCCTACAGAATCGAGTATGTGTGAAGACACTATCGAAAGTGTGAAAGCAATTCAGAATGAGGCCACCGAGACTGAAAAGACGAAGTGGAAAGAAAGCACGGGAAAGTTGGATGCGAATGGTTGTTGGATTGATTTGTCGGATCAGAAAAGATGGTTGTTACCTGATGCGTATGTGCTGGCCGTTGTGACAATGGCGCATGGGTTAGCACATATTAGCGCGAAAGGTATTTGTAAGTTGCTGGCTCCTGTATGGAAGAATGATGGTATCACGAAATGTGCTGAACGCCTGGTGAAGAATTGTATGGTGTGTATGATGTACAATCCTGGCAAAGGAACCCCAACTCCTCCTGGCAGTTTTGCTCCCCCTTCATGTCCCTTTGAGGTGATTCAATTGGACTTCATCCATATGGAGCGATGCAATAACCTGAAATACGTTTTAGTTGTGGTTTGCGCATTCTCCCGATGGATCGAGGCCTATCCTCTCAAAGACAATACTGCTTTGTCTACTGCAAAAATCCTACTCAAGGAATATTTTCCTCGGTATGGAATGCCTAGAGTCGTGTGGTCAGATAACGGAAGTGAGTTTGTTGGAAGTGTGATGAAGAGTGTGTGTAAGGGCCTTGGAATTAATCAGAAATTCCACAGCGCCAATCATCCCCAGTCAGCTGGATTGGTTGAAGGGTACAACGGCACCCTTAAACTAAAGTTAGCGAAGATTCAGGCTACGACTGGTCTTTCGTGGCCTGACGCTTTACCTTTAGCATTACTGTCAACTAGGGCGACTGTACACTCCCGAGTAGGGCTTAGTCCCTATGAAATAGTGTTCGGCCGTCCTGCGAATGTGTGTGGGGTTCCTAGGCCAGGAATGTTCTCTGATCTTGAGTACCCAATGTTGATCGATTATCTACATGACTTGACTGCTAAACTGAGGTTAATTCACCAACAGGTTTACGACGCATTGCCGACGCAGACGGAGGGTCCAGGCCACCAGCTCCAGCCCGGAGACTGGGTGGTGACGAAATATTTTTCACGCAAGAATAACCTGGACCCGAGGTTTACCGGACCCTATCAAGTGCTCCTGGCCACGAGGACTGCCGTTCGTCTTGAGGGACGTAAGAATTGGGTGCATGCCACCCACACCAAAAGGGTCCCCATCCCTTTGCCGGCAGACCCGTGGATAAGGAGAGGCATTGCATCCACTGAAACAGAAACATTGCCGGCGTTTGTACCTTTTAGCGACGCACAGCCTGTTGGAGAATCCTCAGCGCAGCAGAAAGACACTGTTGAACAATTAGCATCAAAAGACTCAAGACCAGAACACTCAACTGATCAGCAGGACGCTGTCTCTTCAACGGATCCTTTGTTTGACGAGCAGACACGTCCTGGGAAAACCCGATACTTTTTGCGATTTCGCACTAAGGACTAATAAAGAGATCCTGCTTTGCTGTATTGACAACTGCATTATCCCGTTTTCCGTGATCAGTTTTGAACCTTCGTATTACTGTAATTATTCCTGTATATATATATATATATTGAGCTTCATTCCTTGTACTTTTTGCTTCCACAGCTGAGAGACTTTGTTTTTGCATACATACATATTGTGCATTAAAGGCCGTAGGGCCGCGCGCGTACTTCCTTCTGGATAGTAGGTCTTGACGCTAGGTTAAAGGCCGTCGGTTCCTGGGAACTCCTAGGGATTGACTATTGCTACACAGAACGAAGTGCGTCAAGAAACGTTGCGGACGGTCGCAGGGAATGGCATTCTCGAAGCTGAATGATTTGGAGGGAGCTCAGGTTCACAGATTCAAGCTGCAGCAACTCAGTCGTACCAAATGTTTTATATTCCAACTGTTTGTATTGTTTTTGACTGCTTCTGCATTATTGGCGGTGGGGTGTATTACACGATGTCTTACTTCTTACCTTCTGCTACACCTACTCCTACTCCTGACCCTAAACTTACCTCTACTGTTTCTCCCCATTCCTTTCATATGTTACCGGAACACGAACAGGCTAGACGTGTAGAATTCCGCAACAATTCCTTTATTCAGCTCCTTCATCAGCATCAGTTAGTGGTTAACACTACTAATTGTAGGGTGTGTGGGTTGATGCCACATACTACGGATAAGGGAATTCCATATCTGGTGTTACCGTATAGTTCCCAAGGGTCAGCTCGAGCATTTCAAACAATGTTTCGAAGCGCACTGGGTTTCCACCCCATTCGAGAACCACGTTCCCCCTACTCTGGTCCTACCTCGTATCAAAAACCTTTGTCGATAGCCATAGAGGATTTAGATAGCGATATCTATGATTCCTCGCTTATTCCCGAAGAAGAGATACAAGCCTATAGGGTCCTAAGTAGAGGTGAATATAGTGCGTTCACTAGCGAAAAGCAGCTTAAAAGCTCGCCTCCGATATGGGTCGTACCCCACACTGGTAATTTTTGTCTCATGGGTCGTGGCCGAAGATCGCAAGCCCGACTTGGAGCAAGTGCTTGCACTGAAAATTACATTCTGCCGATGTTCTCGTCCCCTGTGTTTCTGGCTGCCAAGGGTACATACTTTATCTGCTATGATCGTGCATATGCATGGTTGCCCGCTGACTTCATGGGCTCATGTTTCATTGCAAATTTGTTGCCTCCGACGTTCACTGTAGATGCCGATTATCATAAGACTAGAGTTGTGCGAGGCGTAATTAGCGAAGAGGATACTGCCGGTCAAGAGGCAGGAGACTTTTTCAAGGGTTTCCTCCCGTTTTGGGGACCTATGGTTAATAGTAGGAACCTGAGACAGTTGACTCGAGTGGTAGAATCGACAGCTAATATTACTGCTAGTGCCCTTGGTAATATCACCACAGAACTTCAGGCGGATAGACTTATGACGTTACAAAACCGTATGGTTTTAGATGTCATCTTAGCAGATCGAGGTGGAGTATGTAAGGTGATCCATTCGAGCTGCTGCATTTTCATTCCAGATAACGCTCCTACTGTCTATCAAGCCATCTCGAGGTTGCATAAGATCTCCGAATCCATACACGTGGATGTAGGGGATTGGACGCTACTTGGGTGGTTTTGGGGCCTGATGTCGACTTGGGGTTGGAAGATTCTGATGATCATCGGAGTCGTTGTAGTGTTCCTGTTCACGTGTTGCCTTTGTGTGCAGTGTGGTCCTGCCTTATGTGGCCTCTGTGCTACAACGTGTATAAGACAACCACCTGTTACCAAGGGGACTCGGTTGGACAGAGCTATGCTACAGCAACATCTCGATGGTCTGATGAATATCGAATATGATTCCGACTAGTGCTTGCCTACATGAGGGCAAAAGGAGCGTCTGAGGTTCCGTGACAATTGTTAGTGGTGTTTTTAACTCGCACGAATATGGTCGAGTCTGGTATCTATGAACCGCAAATGACGAGTTTAGTAAGTGTGCGCAGTTTCGCTGTGCTAACTTAAACCGTTCGTTTGTTATGTGGGTTTTTCATCTGTACCCACGGGTTCCATCTTAGATACGGCATCCATTTTGTCTCTTGCCCTCAAGTAGCCAGCGAACGGACGTTGTCCGCTTCGCGACCCTGGGACTCCCAAGATATTTGCGGAAGACACATGTTCTTTGTAAGTGTGTTTATGACGAGGGGGATGCTACTGTAAGGCAGATGGCGCCGCTCGAGGCTCATCTTGCCGCACGGACTTATTGTCTCAGCCGTGCATCTCATTAGGCACGTCCCTTTGATGCCTGTATCTCGTGTTTCCCGATACCTCCCCTTTTACACCCTTTCCGATCTCCCCACTGTCTCCGTCTTCCTCTACACCTGTCCTTGTTCCTATTTCGATCTATTTTACTGCTGATTGGAATTTGCTAATGGTGGGAAGATGGGTTTTTACAGTTGGGAACCGCCAAATGTTTCCGCACTTATGTTCCGGACCTCATGTGTTTCAAAGTGACCAAAGCGACCCCTCTGGGGGATAATGGTGAGAACCGGGTTGTAAACTTTTGTGTGCCATGTTGTCCTATGGGTAAAAACTGTATAAAAGGAGCGATCCACAGAACCAATTTGAAGCAGTCTCCCCAAGTTGCACGTGGTGTACTTGTCGTGACATCTGTGTTCCCTGCAGCAAATAAACCTTGAATCTTTGACGCCGAAGGAAGTGTCCCGTGTCTCTGTGATTCGTACGCCGGAGCAGGTTACCCACGAAGGTTTCAGGTGTTGTGCCCTGGCACCGCTGGGTCTTAAAGAACCCAGTCCTTCAGTTTCACCAAAAACAAAAGGTTCACAGTATGAAAGTGGAAATGGTGTATCTCTGAAATGTACTCACGAACAGCAAAATGTAATGAAGGACATGGACCGTGTCAATTATATATGAACTAGATGGCCCAGGCAACGATAAAGAAACAAATATTTCCTCTACCTTATCACAGCGCTTCATTTGGTGGGATACAGGGGTGAATTCTTACTATCCTTGTTATCTCGGTTAGTTCAATCTGTGCTGTCCGTGGCCCGTTAAGCATAACTGTGTGTTTGTATCTGTAAAGCATCAACGGGAAAACATTCTAGAAATAACTATATTTATTAACCCTGGGCGAAGGAATTCGCTATGCCCACGGAGTGGGCGTAGTGTTGCCTACCTCGCCCTTTGCAAAGTAGGCATAGCAGGCAACACTACGCCCACCCCGTGGGCATAGCGAAGTTGCCTGCCACCCGCCTCCCTCCCCTCCATACCTAATTTTTGAAAATATTGAAATAAAAGTAAATAAAAAGGCACGTACCTTGTGCGCTGCATCCCGGGGCTCCCTCTGCTCGTTCGCGCCGCCGTCGCCGCCGTTGCTGCCGTCGTCGCCGCCGTCTTGGATACCAATGCACATGCGCGGCAGCCTACACATGCAAATTTTTCATAAGAAATGCGCATTCGCAGGCGGCCGCGCATGCGCATTGGTGTCCAAAATGGCGGCGACGGGGGCCGAACGAGCAGAGGGAGCCCCGGGACGCAGCGCACAAGGTAAGTGCCTTTTTATTTACTTTTATTTCAATATTTTCAAAAATTAGGTATGGAGGGCAGGGGGGCAGGGGGCGCGTAGTGAGGCTTCGCGAAGTGCGTAGGTGGGCGTAGTTTCTCGCCCCCTTTGTGTAGCTTTGCGTAGCCCCACTACGCATACTACCCCCAGGGTTAATATTTATGGAAAGTCACAAGATCCTTTCTGGACGGGAGTCACATTTCCTGTTTTACATGACGCATGTAGAACAGGAAAAGAGACCCCAGTCCAGACACCGACCTTCATGCAGGTGATCGCGCTTTCACTAAAAAACGAACTTATGGATTTGGACTCGCCTGACTCCGAGTCTCACAGTGACACTGTCACTTGAGAGGATTGCAGTAGGCCCCACGCTCAGTGCCATGAGCAGAGCCGTAGCACTCCTGGGGGAGGGGGATGGGAGGGGGGGAGTACTTCGGCATCATTGCGCGACACACCTACGCATGGGCCGCGACACAGTAACGTGTCGCACCACACAGTTTGGAAAGCTGTGCCCTAAAAAGTTGCAGTACTGTTAGAAAGAAGTCTGAACAAGTTGTTTCTGGTATGTACAAACAACCATAGAATCAGTTACAATAAAAACAAGCATTTGTGATGCAATAAGCCTCACATTAGGGTAATTTTGATTCATGACATTAAAACTGGTATTTGTTAGAATAAAAAATATTCCAGCAGTACCATAACTAACAGAATATCCATAAAGGTTGCAGTACCACAGGCTGTTACTAGGTTTCCCGGTGGAGTTGTAAAGGGACCTATATTAGCAAAGTAAGGTACTGTACCTCACTGCAATTATAAAAAGAAAAATATTGCAGCTGAGCCTATCTGTCCATTTGGTTTTTTGGAAGTATGCTCAGTTGCGATCTTTCTTTTCATAATTGCATTTAAGGTACTGTATCTTATTTGGACAATGGAGGTCTGTTTTCAACTCCACAGGGACTCCTAGTAACAGCTTGCTGTATTGCACCATTTCCTTGCATTGTGGATTTCTTTAATTACTTATGCTAATTATGCTACTGCTGGCATATGTTTTGACAAATAAATAATCTAACAAACATTCTAATTTGGTAAAAATAGACACTAATTTGCCCTTTAATTCTGGGTGTGTGCCTTCAAGACTGCCCCATGCCTTTGTTAAAATATGCACAATTGAAATGACCCAGAGCACATCTTTGAGAATGCTAAGAAACAAAACTGCCTGGTCTCGGATTTATATGCTGTTTTTATTTTTCAGCAAGTCTGAAGCTTCAAATTAATTGGAAGACTTCTATGTGTTATCAAATGATTACCTCTTTTAGCAACATTTTATAGTGGTACGAGGTTTAAACACAACCTTAACAAAGAATTTTTACACATTTGGTGAAAAAAAATTATACACATATTATACAACATATTACATGCAAAATAAATTAAGTGCTCATTTCTTTAACAATGTAAGAACCTCAAATTGGTAAGGTACACCAGAAACAGTTGTAACAGTCCTGTTTGCCTATTTCTTTAGCTAATTGGGACTGAGTTCACCATGGGCTTTTTATTTAATTTGAATTGTGTCCAACAGCCTGGGACTGATGTTTTGTGCCTTTAGTGAAAGAAAGGGTGTCATGTGCTTATCTAGGTTCCTGATCGATACTGTGACCTTATGCCCCTATTCGGCTATAAATCCATTTATTCCCTATATTGGCATAACCGTTCAAGTGCGATTTTCTGTAAAGTCATCTCTGGCCTCACACGAGCAGAGCCACAGAGCCACATTCCAGCATGACTCTCTGCTACTTCCTTTGCGACCAATTAGTGCAATGACAGAGCAGCAGTCACTATCTGATATTCCTAGATAACACTCCGAGTTCTTCAACAAGATAAAAACTTAGCAAACCTGGAAATCCCCGCTTGCTATGTTTTGATTAGTAATGGAACTCTAATGAGCAACTGATAACTATCACTTCCTAGTGACATCTTTAATTGACGTCTTATGTCCAGCAAACTTGCGTCAAACCCGGCACCTGTCAGGTATAAATATTACCAACGTTGCCTTAAGCAATGAGCGAACATGTTGCTGATGCCAGCTGCCTGCATGACCCCGTGTTGGTAAAAACTAGCACTCTGTCGCTGCAGCCTGCTATCCTGTGGTGGTGAAGCTACTGATTACCATTATCGCCGCTACAGCGCGACCTATGGTGCAGTACGCTTGAGGAGCCGTGCAGCCGTCCTCTGCGAAGACATCCAGCCCAGCTGCCCGCGGACGCTGTCACCCCTCCTTCCTCGACGCGCTGAGAGAAGCCGCTGCCTTTCTCGTGCAGAGAAATCCAGTCCCGGCGCTTCCAGTTTACCCTCGCAGGTGACTGGGATATCGAGAGAGACCCCTGAAGGAGATACCAATCCTCCATCATTCTATTCAGAGGTATGGTGTTGACTAAACCCTTAGACGAGAATTCTTGAAACAAACCTTGGCAAAACCAACTTAACTTAAGCTACTTACTTACTCCCCTTCTCACGTGTTAGGCTTAGGTCAGGCACACTGGGGTAGGCTTAGTTAGAAGCACCAGTTGAGTATGTTAGCCTAATGTATATATGACTGTATATATGTTTTATTACTTTTAAACCATTGTATGGCTAAGAAACCATATCAATGCTTTTACAGTTCTATTTCGCTATTCTTATCTTACTGTACGTACTTTTTATAATAACAGTTATTGCAATTGTGGCAATACATTTCTCTTGTATGAGAAGAAAGACTGTTCAATAAATGTTAACCCTTTATTGATACACGCCCGTCTCTCTATTCTCTACATACTGTGAAAGTAAACTGCACTAGACTGACTGAGTGAAATCTATGTCTATTGTTTCACACGACCCTAGAGATCGACTCTTGATCTGAGGAGCAAAGTTGTCATGTTGCACGGTTGTTGGAAAGCTGAATCCCTTCTTGTCTGTGCCAAGGAAGCTGATCACTTCCTATGCAGAGAAGAAAGTTTCCAGTGACCTCTGAGCTAGTTGGTAACACAACCCAATTAAGTTTAGCATAGTCAGTGGAGGCCTGGAATATAAGCAGTTCCACGTCGATACTACTGTTTATGTTATTCCAATGCGCAGGGCCTAGTGGGAAACTAGGAACTACACTACATGGCGCCCTAACGTTTGGTAAGGCGATAAACTAACGTAAGACTTGTAGAGTAACTCAGTCGTGCATATTTCACACCCCTTTCTCCCGTAAATACTCCAATAGACGTCTGGAGTGGGTGAAAGGTTAAAATCCGCCCGACCTTAGTAGGAAGAGATTCCTATGTAAAGCTCTGGTTTATTCAACGTTGAAGGATACAGTGTTCCAAAATATTGTGCATCTAATCTTTGTCTCCTTGGAGACCTACTCTGCAAAAACTGCATTTATACAATGTCAGTAGAAAACAACGGCACCACTGGGGCCGCAGTAGATGCGACTCAGCAAGGTCCCGAATACACAGACCCGGGTGCTATTATCATCCCGGTCCAGTTAAGAAGATCTATAACTTTAAAACTTATAGAAAACGGACTGCCACCTCAAGGTGGTACAGTAATTTTCGTGATAGAGGCTCACGAGTATCGGCAGACAGAGGTATTCTATTCATGGATAAACTTTCCAGCGGTAAACGCTATAACACAAGAGTTTCACTATTACAAAATAGAGGAACCTCCGGGAGAGTACGCTCCTTTCGAGGAGGTTGAAATCCCACTTAAATTTCAAGAGCACCTGCTCTGGTTTAATGGCGCCCTAATTTTTGAAAAGGTATATACCCAGGCAGACTTTAGCTACAGAAACCTGGCTTAAACATAACACATCACAATAAAAACATATGATAAACACACAAGAAAATAATAGAATTCAGAAAAATCAACAGACTGTTATGATATCAAAAATACATTTTAATTATGATTTGCTTTTTTCTAAAAAAATCACACTGATAGAAGATATATAGTTACACAAATGATACATTAATTAGGAATGACATTTCTGCATCAATATATTATTAAAATACAAAAACTGTAAAAAAAGAATTTTTTTATATCTAAAATTATTTTTCCAAAAGATGTCAGACTTGGGCTGTGTCAACGCGTTTCGACAAAACATTTGTCTTCATCAGGACTTTAGAATGTGCAGCCAATTTTTTCTAAACAAAATAAAAACAGGTTTTAGATACAATCATGGTCAACATTTTGTGCGTTACATTTAGCGGTTTATGTAGAAGCTATCAAAAAGTGACCAGACAGGTAATAGCATTTTATCACATTTTATAACAGTCTGTTGATGATATCCTATCCTTGATAAAAACATTGTATACATTTCGATAAAAAAGCGACTTTGATTAAAAGTTCATTTCTAGGCCAGGCTTTTATATTTCATAGGGATGATAGTACAGAATCGTAGAGGTACCAGAATGCATTCGTATTGGGAAGCCCTAATATACCAAACTATACAGGTAGGTAGGTATTCGTTTTAGGAGACTTTCTTACCTAGGGAAAGAGAAAGAGTTATTGTAGTGACCTTCCACTGTAGAAGACTGAAACTGGAGGGCAGTGTTTTTTCTACAAAGTGATGCAGCGGTAGACAATGCCTATTTGGAAAAAAGGATCAAGCTGTGCTGATGTACTTAATTTTTACTCGTAATCTTTAAACAAGAGATGGTATGTTAACTCTGTCTTCTATTATTTATTAATGGCAGAATTACCTGAGAGAGCAATGGACAATGCGTATTTTTTAGCTCCTATGACTCAGGGTCGATCTTATTAGTCTTCAACAAAAGGACGTTACACTTGATTATTTACAAAGGAGGTGTTCCTAAATAAAAAAACAGAAAAGGAATCAATATACCTGACTATTAAATTTCTATTCTTCCCAGTCCTTACAGGTATTACTTAGAGTTAATGGTTATTCCAGACAGAAACTTTACCTCTTTTAGAGAACACTATCGTCCCAATCCAAAAGGGGGCGTAATGGAGAACTCTGGTTTGTCAAAATTGTTCTAGCCGCTTTATGTATCTAGCGATGGTACATGGTCAGAGTGAAAGTTAAAAACAACCTGAAAATAGAACAAGGAACAGAGAAACAGTGTTTGTCTCTTAATCCCACTTCGACATATAGATAAATTTCGACCGAATCCTTTAGTGTGTGTTTACCTTTTAGATTCTGTCTAGAGTGGCGACGGAAGGTCGAGCCGTTTGTATATCTCTTTACTTCCTGCAGGTTAATATATCGCCGTTCTTCCACACGAGAAACAATCGAGTAGATGGGCACTAACCGGGGATGGTGCAGCCTCGATATAAATTCTAGAAAGGATATGATTAAATTAACAAGTAGAATGGAGTAGAATATTTAGTTTACTTAGTTTTCACATAAACACCTTAACGGTACGTCTTTTTAGAAAGGAGAACCGACTTAACAGTTCTAGCGAGTCAGTCAAAAGACGACTTCTAACGAGTCATTCAAAACACGGCTTCAAAATAAAAGCCGACTTCAAAGTGAAAGCCGACACAATGATCACATAACTAGGCTCGGTCCACTAGGTAGGCCAGGAGCCACGTGGCCGGTTCTAGCCAGCTACACACCACATCCTGACATTGTAAAAATGTCTAGAGAAGAGCTGTTAGTACAGCTAAACACATTAATAAAAATACATAGGCAATTAGTCTAATATGTAATGCGGACTGCAACAGTCCAGCCAGCTGTTAATACACCACAGCTGACCCCTCATCAGGGGAACACAAATAAAATTACACCACAGAACATACAGTCATGTCTTGGTAAAACACCCGTAAAACGGGAACAAATTCCTTTCTGGTTAGCCCAGAAAATCACTCAAATAGAGGCAGTATTTCCTGATACTACCCCTATTGAGAAACACAGAATCTTGACCATCTGCCTTCCTATGGGAATCGCAACACACGTGGAGGACTGCGACACTTGGGGTACAGTCTTTGCTTCCATTTACACAAAAACACACGGTGTTCCGTCTATGGCGGTAATACCAGACGTGCTAAAACAGATTCAAAATGAATTCGGTCCAGAGCCCGCTTTAAATCTAGGTATGAAATTACTGAAAGACTTCAAGCAGGTCACGGCTATATTATTAGCCAATGTAAAGGGAGAAGCAGCATCTGTGGCGATTCGCCAGAAGTTGAGGGAAACAGATATAAAAGATCCTGTTGAGCTTGCAAAAATCATAGAAAAATGCTATGAAGAATTAGGTAGAGACAGCTTGGGTGGAAAACCAGTTAAGCCCCAACTGCTCGAAAATCCTGAAAAATTATTTATTAAAAATAATTCAAACACTCCTAAAAAGAGCTGGGATGGAAATAAACAATCCACTCCCAAGGAAAAAGTTTTCCAGTCCAGAGGAAGGTCTCCTCGACGGAGGGAGAGAACTCCGACTCGAGAACGCCAGTCTCCCCAACGGGAGCCCTCTGAGAAAAGATATAACCTTAGAAATAGGGATAATCTGAAAAAACCTGATAGATATCAAAGTATTGATACACGTCCCTCTCGATCTCTTCCACAGAATTCGGAAAGAAGAGGACGGTCAGACCCAGGAGAGCACACCAAGTCCAAAGACAAGGAACCTGCTCAAAATAAGAAATCTCAATTTCAGAAAAAGAAGGTAGCCAGTATTAGAGTAATCAACCATGCCGAGAATACTGAGGACACAGTTGAAAAACGGGGAGTGGGCATTGACAATGTTGGACAGTGCAGCAGAGATCAGTATAGCGCGCAAGATCTTGATGAGTCATCTGGAGACAGTGGACACGAATGAATACATTCAGGTTGAAACTGCCGACACCAGACTTAGCGAGCCCCATAAAATATACGAAATAACATTGCGTATAGAGGGTGATAAGACTAGGAAAATTAAGGGTCTATTTTGGGATAAGCTCTCAAAAGGCTATGATATTCTGTTAGCTGAAAAAGATTGGCCCCCAGAGTTTGTCAGGGAGTGCCCTCGTGGCGAAGAAGTGATTATGCCTGCCTTCTCGAATCACATACCGATTCATAAAAAATATACATATGCAAGGAAATGGGCTGTAGCCCAGGCACCTGCATTGTATAAAAATCATGTAGGATGGGATGAGGATTCTCCGCCTCACAAAATCCAACTAAAAAGTGAACCAACTGCCCAATGGCAGTATCCCATAAAGCAAGAAGCTAAAAAACAGGTCAGGGAGATCTTAGATCAACTTGAGTACCAGGGGGTGATTGAAACATGCACCTCTCAAATGAACAATCCTTTGTTTCCTGTCTCCAAGCCAGACAATTCATATCGTCTAGTTTTGGACTACAGACACCTTAATACATGTTGCAAAACTTTTGCAGTACAAAACTCGCATAGTGCAGCCCTAATGAATAACATAGTTAGGAAAAAATACAAAACGACATTAGACATTTCTAATGGTTTCTTTTGTCAAAACATTGCACCAGAAAGCAGATACTTGACCGCTTTCTCCGCATTTGGGTCACAGAAAAAATTCTGTCGTCTCCCACAAGGGTTCAAGAACAGCCCAGGACTATTCTCAGCTAGGGTAACAGAGTTACTACAAATCTATGATGATGAAGCATTATCTTACGTAGATGATATTTATCTCACAGACGACGACTTGGATACTCACTTGAAAAGAGTGAACACCATTATACTTGGGTTCGCAGCAGAGGGTTACAAATTCAACTTTAAAAAGTCTCGAATTGCCCATCTGACAGTACTGTTTTTAGGGTACGAATTATCAAGTGAAGGGAAAAGCCTAGCGGACAACTTCTTAGAGAAGTGCGCTGTACTCCAAGCTCCAAAAACACTGAAGAATTTACAATCAATACTAGGTTTTCTGAATTTCGGAAGAACTTACATCCTAAATTACGCAGAGAGGGTTAAACCTCTCTACGAACTAATTAAACCTAATTTAAAACAAATCAATTGGACTCAAAAACACACAGAAATTTTGAGATCACTGCAAACAGACATGTTAGCAAAAACAAAATTAGATACACGTGGCAACACACGTGATCTTGTAATCCGAGTCATCCCAGGAAGATGCGGATTCACGTACCTGACCTCTAATGAGGGAGAAAAGGTACCAATTTCAATTAAGTCTCACTTGTACACACAAGCAGAAAAAACATTCAGTCGCACAGAAAAAACTGTGAACGCAGTGCAAATCGCATTAGCAAATGAAAGAGAACTAGCACACGGCAAACGGATTAATATCCTTACAGCGGAATCCGCCTTCGAAGCGCTATTCAGCCCAGAAAACCTGCCTACAGTGTCACTGGATCCAAAATGGATACAGTGCATAGATTCTCTAGCAGCGGAAGACGTGAAATACTATTTCGCCCCGCAATACGAAGAACTGAATGATTTAGAATATGAAGAAGAATATCCTCTGCCAATCGAAATCCTGCCTCTCCCACGATACGCATGTATAATCTATACAGATAGCTTTGTACAGCATTTCAACGTAGAGAGAAAATCCTACGATGCAGCATGTGCGATTATTAAAGGTCGTTGGCTGTGCGGTAAATTCAGACCGAAAGTAACAAAAACTGAATCTGTAAGAAACTGTTCGGATCAGAGAACTGAAATCAGATCTTTAAAGATGGCGCTCGAAAATGCAGAACGCGAATTCCCCACACTTATCGTGTGCGATTCTCATTTTTTGCGTCAACTCTTACAACAATAAACTGCAGAGTTGGATCGAAAACGACTACAAAGATGACACAGGTGCCACAATAAAGCATAAATTGCTTTGGGAACAGGTAGCTCTTTTACACAAAGAACTACAAAAGACTCACGTGATTCACGCACAGAGTCTTCAACGTGATGGCGTTCACGTTGCAGGGAATTCATTGGCTAATACAGCCACCGCGGAAGCAACTAACCCGGCTTCCGTAGCCACAAAAAAGCGTACAGATAAGTATATAGACGGGGAAACCATGCTAGCAGTAAAAACGACCGTAAAAGGCGACTGCGCAGCACTACCCGTAAACTATCCACTCAATTATGCATACATAATCGATGCAAACTCCGTTCCTTTTGCTCGAATCCCTGGAGTGGGGGACAGAGTAATTCCAAACAGGAGCAGGAGGGGCTTCCTATTACTGGAAGCACACATGGGGTTGGGTCTGAAACACCAAACAATAAAAGCCTCTCTGAAAGAATTACAATCAGAGTACTGGTGGCCAGGAATGAGTATAGATATTCAATGTTTTGCTCAAAATTGTGAAAACTGCAACAGAGATCGCAGTAATGAACAGGCCAGAGTAGTTTCAGGATCCCTACTAGACAGCATAAGGCGGTCTATCTGCGCAATCAAAGAAGAGAAGCGCGTCCCAGTGTACACAGTTTAGACGAAAAGCACTTAAATAATGAGGCCTCCAGCGCTCGGCTGACGCTAGAACGGTTATAAAAGATTTGCGAGTCAATATCGGCACATACGCAATTACCACGTTCCATTCTGACCAGGGTCCTGCTTTCAGCTCTCGAGCCTATAAGGAGGCCATGGCCAGCATGGGAATTGGATTGCGGTATTCTTGTCCGTCATACCCCGGAAGGGAATAGTGTGGTAGAAAGAAAAAACCGTGACATAAAGCAATCTATAACAGCGAAGGTATTAGGTTCAGGCGCTGGGTGGGTCAAACATTTAATAAGTGTCCAGACTAGTCTTAACAACATGCCAAGAAATTCTCTAAAAGGTTTCAGCCCATACGAACTATTGTTCGGAATAAGAATGAACGTTCAGGACCTCGATAGTCAGATGTCAGTGGTACAAAAAGAAACAAAGCAGTTTGAAGTAAAAGACCGTTTGGCTGTTTTACAGGAACTGAATGAAACAAGAAAATCATTAAGCAACATAAAGTTAAAGCAACAGCCAAGTACCACTGACGAGGCACCACCCGCAACAGCCCCAGCAAGGCCTGTCTGGATTCCAAAGATTGGGGATCTAGTCAGAGAAAAGATCGCGGTTAAGAAGGAATTTGGGCCTTCTTACAGAAAAGCAGTACCTGTCTTGGCAGTCACCGGAACAAGATCAGTTGTGCTACCGCCCCTTGCTGGTAAAAAGGAGAACAGAGTCGTGTCCATCGACCTGGTAAAACCACAAGCATGTGGCCTATAATCAACAGTAGGCCCAGTGGACTCCCAAGAAACAACAGAATACCCAAACTTGCAACAATCCAAGAGGTTCAAACTGAAAGACTCATCACATTCGATCAGCCTGCAGTGCACAATGAAGGACTATGCAATAATGCCATGGAACTCGTGCCTCTTGAAACACAGATTGAAACAGTTCGTCAAGAAACAACACCAGTCTACAATGATGTGGCATCAGAAAGTGCTACCGAGAGACAGATTGAAAAAACAATCCCATCAATTGACAGAACTGCCTCTGGTTATTTCATCAACTTCGACAACTTCTCTGAAGATTTAAACGACCCCGAAGTGATGCCAGAAACAAAAAAGTATTCTAAAGTAAATACAACAGGACTCCTTCAACAAATCAAAGAACTATATCTGGATTCACCGTTGATTGAGCATTGGATTATCACAGGGGTATTCATACTCCTACTCTGCCTAATTTTAGTTTTAATTTTAGGGAAGTTCATTACAATTGAATGGACACAGCAAGTCAGAACATCAACCTAGTCCTGAAACCACACAGATCATCCCACGTGAAGAAAAGAGAACTGTCAACAGTAAATGTCACAGCAATTCCAATACCTGGTGGGGTAGTATGGGAGAAAACAGACTATGAGATATATGGTCCGGTCGAAATCCTGAAGTATCCTCATCAACTAAAGGTTTCCTTAAGTGACTTTGTGACACCTAGTACATTCTCTGATGATTGGGACTTTAACAGTATTAATGACATGATGTCTGATTTAGTAATGTCAGCTAGATTCACAGATCATGATTATTTACAAGGTTCATCTAGTTATGAGCAGTTATTCTGTTACACCCACTATGGGGATCATTACTTGCATAAATCTGCACAGCCTAGAAATGTTTTTATGTATAATCAATGGGAACATTGTTCTACACCACCTAAAAGCAGTTCTAAAGCATTCTTTGAGAAATTCAAATACTTCTCAGGGTTTAACACCAGTGATGCAGAAACGTTCTATTATAAACTGTTAGATAAAACAGGCATGAAAACAATGCTGACAAATTCTAAATTGATATATTCAGAAGCATTTTATGACAAAATGATGACATTTGGTTTTGATTATTGGAAAAATAATATTGAAACGAAATCAATTTGGGGTACAAAAGATTGGCAGGTGCAAGGCATAGAAGCACTATTTAGAACCTGCATGATACCAGAACAAATGTTATTTTTAAATGACACTGTACACCAAACATCTTGTCTTGGCCTAGCCAAGAACAAAGACCTGAAAACACCGTCTATACCAAAGCCAATACCTGAAAATGCAACAGCTGATATTGAGTTAGACGTGTCACAAATTTTACATTTCAACAGAACAAATCCTGATTGGAAAAAGTGGTTAATCTGGCCTACAGACACAAATAGCTGTCAAGATAGATTCCTGAATAAAACACAGGGTTTAAAAATGACCAGATTAGACCCGAGATATTCCCAGAGACAACATCCAGGAATTATAACCACATACAGTGTAGGGAAACTCTGCCTTGAATGGCTAACTACATCCACACTGGCTGAAATTAAGCAACACTTGTCTTTATTAAAAGATGGTGCTGATTTGCGCGATTTCATTCTTGGACCACGCAAACAGCGTCAAAAGCGTTTCATAGCGACCAGCATCTATGCTGCTTACAACGAGGCTTGGAAAGTAAAGCAAATTGAAACTGCTGAAAAGATACGAGAAATTGATCGTATTAATTTGGAAAAATCACTTTCTGTAGTAGACAATGGGTTAATGACTCTGTCTTCCAGAATATATTCTTTGGACAATATTGTATCCTCTGCCTTTGATGTGATAGACAGAGATTTGCTAATGTTACAACATGGCCAGTCTCAATTACGCTCTATTATAGAATTAGGCTGGACGCTGCAAAATCTTCGTTCAGGCTATGTGCCTTGGCGTCTGATAAACACAACGTCATTATTTTCCATTTTTAACCTTACTGATAAACAGATCAGTTTGGCACAGAAAGGAGCAGACTATACAATCTTGAGCATCGAGAAACTCGAGAGATTATCATTGACAATGTCAGAGAGTCCTGTCATTGAATGGATAATACACGGAATTATCACTATTCCGATAACAACTTTCCGCTTTAAAAAATGCCTTGAATACATACCTGCTGGCCAGTATGAACAATTGGGTAAGGGATATGTTAAATCCGAATGGAAATTACCATACACTCATTCTTGCTATAGTGACAGCGACAAAAATGTATTTCTTAGTGGTGACAACTGTAAACACTCACTAAGCGGTATACTTTTGTGTCAGGGTATTAATTTACACGGAGCATGTGATGGCAATTCAAACAACCTTTCATGCCACCAGCTAGTCACACCTGCAACTCAGATAGAGCCCTTCTTTATGCAACTCGCAAACGGGAGTTACATTCTAAGAACGGATCACAGGTGCTGTGGCCTCGCGCCCGGAAAAAGTTATCTAGTACAAGTAACGTCCATGGTCAAATGTTGCATGCAAGCATTGTTCCCGAGCGGGCCTCCAGACATAGTGACTCCCCTCTGGCCTCGTCTGAATCTCTATTCTATACGAATTGATACATTAAGCAAAATGAAATCTGTGCTTTTACAGACAACAGTGCCTATAACGTCATCTAAAGAGACGTATGATCTTCTAGTCGCAAGGACGGCTACTGAGGTCCATGACCTTTTATCAACAAATTGCCCCGTGCATTTCGTACAAATGCTCGACCAACTCCTTAACATGTCTAGTGCTACAAGCATCCCAGGCATATTTAAGACAGTCTTTACGGGACTGCTAACACCCTTCCAGGCAATTTTGGGAATCTTTCCTAATTTTGTGCACTCCATCTTTGGTGGTATTCCACTATTTTTTGGACTCATCGCAGGGATTCTATTTTTGACCCTCCTGCTACGTTATGGCAAGCCTCGGCTCAGACATAGCTCCCATGGGAATGGAAGAAACAATCCTAGCAATGCGCTACAGGGACAGGATAACTAACGTCCTCGGATTGGCCAGGCTGAGAGATCTAAACATGACCTGGTTCCTTTCATTCAGACCAATATGGCAAAATTGCATTTTACCTGTGCTACGGTGTATGCTTTGCGGCAATGAATGCGTGTTGGACATCTGTCTTTCACTTCCATCAGCAGTACCAATGGACGTCGATACTTTGCTAAGTCCAATAACGGCTCACGCATTGTGTTGTCCCCAGCGGCTACCAATCCTGATGACGGCATTCGTGGAGACTCCTGTGCTACAGCCAAGTGGTAACAGTGGAGCGAGTGACAAAAGCAACATCATCCAGGTACAACGTTCTGTGAGCAGAGCTGGTCCTGTCTTCGATGACAGCAATCATTCTCACACCTGCCAAGTTTCAGCGCTATCTAATTTGGTTGAACTATCACCTGATTTTGTAGACCAATTCTTTGCGAGCCTGTCTGATACGATGTTCTCACCCACAGAGAAACAATAACTTTTGAAAAGCTTTCCGACACACGGCGTTCCCATGAACTCTGAATTCGGCCTTCAGTTTTGATCAACATAAAACTGCCAGGAGCTTTGGTAAACTGATTTTTTCTTTGAATTGGACAATCTTTTTAATATTGACCCTTTCCTTTTGGCACGAAACAATTCTTTGCTTAACGTAAAAACTATTCTTAGAGAACAGAAGCTTCACACTTCTATTTCTATAAAACACATCTAGAGACATAACAACATAACACCAGCCTCTAGCACATTACAATGCATTTTTATGTGATGATTTATCTCGCATTTCTTCTGTCAGAGATACTTCATGTGTAATTCTTTATGCATAATCGTTCATTGATTTCATATGCAATAATTTTTGAATGATTACTATGCTTTTAAAAAAAAACGTACAGTACCTAAATTCCATGTATTACAAGTACGCCTATTTCGAATGCATTTATGTATTTTGGGGTGGGCTATGTTACACAATGTTACACATGCATCTAATTGCTTAGTTTTAGTAATTTTGATGGACATGAATTCGTGGAGTGGGTGTCATGTGCTTATCTAGGTTCCTGATCGATACTGTGACCTTATGCCCCTATTCGGCTATAAATCCATTTATTCCCTATATTGGCATAACCGTTCAAGTGCGATTTTCTGTAAAGTCATCTCTGGCCTCACACGAGCAGAGCCACAGAGCCACATTCCAGCATGACTCTCTGCTACTTCCTTTGCGACCAATTAGTGCAATGACAGAGCAGCAGTCACTATCTGATATTCCTAGATAACACTCCGAGTTCTTCAACAAGATAAAAACTTAGCAAACCTGGAAATCCCCGCTTGCTATGTTTTGATTAGTAATGGAACTCTAATGAGCAACTGATAACTATCACTTCCTAGTGACATCTTTAATTGACGTCTTATGTCCAGCAAACTTGCGTCAAACCCGGCACCTGTCAGGTATAAATATTACCAACGTTGCCTTAAGCAATGAGCGAACATGTTGCTGATGCCAGCTGCCTGCATGACCCCGTGTTGGTAAAAACTAGCACTCTGTCGCTGCAGCCTGCTATCCTGTGGTGGTGAAGCTACTGATTACCATTATCGCCGCTACAGCGCGACCTATGGTGCAGTACGCTTGAGGAGCCGTGCAGCCGTCCTCTGCGAAGACATCCAGCCCAGCTGCCCGCGGACGCTGTCACCCCTCCTTCCTCGACGCGCTGAGAGAAGCCGCTGCCTTTCTCGTGCAGAGAAATCCAGTCCCGGCGCTTCCAGTTTACCCTCGCAGGTGACTGGGATATCGAGAGAGACCCCTGAAGGAGATACCAATCCTCCATCATTCTATTCAGAGGTATGGTGTTGACTAAACCCTTAGACGAGAATTCTTGAAACAAACCTTGGCAAAACCAACTTAACTTAAGCTACTTACTTACTCCCCTTCTCACGTGTTAGGCTTAGGTCAGGCACACTGGGGTAGGCTTAGTTAGAAGCACCAGTTGAGTATGTTAGCCTAATGTATATATGACTGTATATATGTTTTATTACTTTTAAACCATTGTATGGCTAAGAAACCATATCAATGCTTTTACAGTTCTATTTCGCTATTCTTATCTTACTGTACGTACTTTTTATAATAACAGTTATTGCAATTGTGGCAATACATTTCTCTTGTATGAGAAGAAAGACTGTTCAATAAATGTTAACCCTTTATTGATACACGCCCGTCTCTCTATTCTCTACATACTGTGAAAGTAAACTGCACTAGACTGACTGAGTGAAATCTATGTCTATTGTTTCACACGACCCTAGAGATCGACTCTTGATCTGAGGAGCAAAGTTGTCATGTTGCACGGTTGTTGGAAAGCTGAATCCCTTCTTGTCTGTGCCAAGGAAGCTGATCACTTCCTATGCAGAGAAGAAAGTTTCCAGTGACCTCTGAGCTAGTTGGTAACACAACCCAATTAAGTTTAGCATAGTCAGTGGAGGCCTGGAATATAAGCAGTTCCACGTCGATACTACTGTTTATGTTATTCCAATGCGCAGGGCCTAGTGGGAAACTAGGAACTACACTACAAGGGATGAATCCTTTAGGAAAGCCGACGCGTTTCCAAACCCGGTCCTAAGTATGCGGGTTTTTCCTCAGGGCAACCTGGGTACCTAATTGTGTTAAAAATAAAAAAAATAAACTTCTTTTAGTGCCTACTCCTGTTTGGTTGAACTGAACTTTGGGCTATGGTGAACATAGGATTACCTTTTTGTTCCAGCGCTGCTTTACCTGTGTTTAAACCTCGTACCACTATAAAATGTTGCTAAAAGAGGTCATCATTTGATAACACATAGAAGTCTTCCAATTAATTTGAAGCTTCAGACTTGCTGAAATATAAAAACAGCATATAAATCCGAGACCAGGCACCTTTGTCTTTTCTAAAACGTTAAGGGGCAGATTTATGAGTTCTGGCGCATCTCTGCAAATCAGCAGGGATGCGCCAGAACTGATGCGTCACGCAATTCCCTCCTTACGGCACCACAGATGCGCCGCATTTATAATGCGGCGCACCATGGGGCAAGGAAGGGCAGATGCGTGACGCATCTTGCGGTTTATGCGTGGCGCATTGCTGGAGTAGCGTCGCAAGTGCGACGCAACTCCTGCAATGTACAGAGGCCACCCATACATAACATGGTGCGTCACTCCTAATGCCTGCTTCAAGCAGGCGTAAGGATTTGACGCAGCAGCCTCGTAAAACTGACTCAGTGAAATCTTATAGATTTCACTGCGTCAGTTTTACGGGGCTTTCCTACGAGGGAACGCCCACCCTGTGACAGAACACCCACATGAAACCTGACGCAGGTTTCATGTGGCGCAGGGCTTTACAACGTGACGCATCTGCCTAGATGCGTCACGTTGTAAATAGGGCGCAGGGATGTGCCACGTTTCCGCGCCGTTGCGTCACGCAACAGCGGCGTAAACGTGGCGCAAGTCCATCATAGATCTGCCCCATAATGTCCAGCCTGGCCCCGTAGGACAAAACCCCGATTTTGACATAAGAAACAAAACTGGGCACTGGCAGATAAAGATAGCTTGCGAGGAATTCTCATGACTTGCCAAGTATAATACTAGCACTAATTTTAAACAAGTAGTCCACAAAGAAACATTGAAGCAACTACAGTGTAGTGAAACTGTAATTGGCTGGTGCTCTTGAAGTAAAAAACAAAATGAAGTATCGGGAGCCCCACCAATAAGGGAGCAGGAAATACTAGCAAAGGGGTAGTAATCCTATTGAAAAAGAAGGCGGGATTACACTCCATGTAGATAGATTACTGAAGGTCTTGCAGACAGCGCATGCGCGCTGATGCGTTACCTAAAAACACAAAACAAATAGAAGCAAGAACCATATTAAAATTTGCTAAAAGAAACTTTCCACCAAATTCCATAAAATAATTAATCCTCTCCAAATTCTATGTATTATCACTCAAAAAGTAATACTTTTCCGTACATTTGTTGCTTTCAAAATGAAAAACTGCATCATTATTACAGACCATAGTATCAACAAGGTGAAGCAAAAATTTCTAACATCTGATGATCTAACATTCTGTGTTATGAAAAGAGGTATGCCCATCACAAAGACAGGGAAATTACTCCAGGGGACAGGGTTTCATTGTAAGAAAAGCAACTAAATGATGGACCATTCTAAGTCTAAATTTGGTTAATACAATGCGGTGAGATGGATTTGTGACCCACTTTAGATAGCTTTGAAAACCCTTCTCATACTGAAGTGTTTGATAAAATCTACCAGCTAATTTTTCCCCTTCCATTCTCATACATTATTCCATTTTTATATTTCATAAAATTGTCCTTGATAGACAGTTTAGTTAGTACAATCATCAATGGGGGATTGGACTGAATTGACAAGTTAAACAGACAGCTATATGCGTAATTGAAATATCTTAACCAGGTAATACACATTGGCTTGTCCAGAGACAGACAATCCAAGATGATTACCTTAGTAAAACTGGTCTCCTCTGTGGCCCAGATAGACTGCCATAACAACAAGGGCTGCAGTGAAATTAAATCCGCTAGATACTATACCCTACCTCCAATGTGCTATCTCGGTTAAGGCTGAGGCAGTTAGACATAATAAGCACTTGAGATAGTAATTTTCTGTGGTGTGCAGTGCCTTACTGCTATAAGTAGCTGAGGCAACAACTTTGGCCTTATACATGGCTAACAAATCTCTAATTGGTTGATTGCCCAATTTTGCTGCAAACTTGGCGATCCCGTGAGCGCCTCTATTCATCTTGGATCAGACATTTGGAATTTCATGTGACCATGAAGATTTCCTGCAGAGGTCACCCTCAGGTAGCAAAAAGTATCAACAGTAGATACCGGGGAGTTATTAATATGAAAAGTTTTGCGTTTCTTTGACTTTGACCCAAAGATCATGGTTTATGCCTCGATTTATTAATTCACTAGCCCAGTAGTCTGCCAATAGGCCTTTCAGCTAGTAGGCCCAGAGCTACCCATGGGTGCATGCAATAACTGTTTCTGTGGTATCTGTTGAATTTGAACATCACTTAGGGCATGGATGGCATCGGATTAAAATGCAAAATGTGTTTATTTTGGTATTTCACTTTTTTGTATGCCTCCTTCCTCTTTCTGGCCAGTGTGTGAGTGTGTTTGTAACAGTGGTGCGTAAGCAGAAACAATTCCCAACAGGTATCATGAAAAGACAATTTAAATAATGTATGCAATCTGCATTACAGAAAAAGAGAACAAGGAGTCACTGAAGTTTTTTTGAAGAAAGCAGTATTATTCACCAATGAACACAGGGAAAGGTCTTTTCACATGGCAATACAGTTAAACAGCACTGTACAGAACAGATCATGTGACAACCCAGTGGCACTTGGTGCAAGGTGCTATATACAATTAGTGATGGTGAAGGTGCAAGTGCTAGAGTGAACAGCGTGATCGACGCATGAACTTAGGTATATACATCAAATATTAGCTTGACAAAACAAGTTGTAATCACTTTCAGAATGAGAATGTAAATTTACACAGGAGCACAAAGCGTGATATGCGTCATATGGTTTAAGCTGTGGAGTCGACGGCGTTTCGATCCCCTTTATTTAGGATCGTCATCAGGACAGGGTTGTCGATGGAATCAGTGCTGTGGGCGCCCACAGCTTAAACCATATGATGCATATCACGCTTTGTGCTCCTGTGTAAATTTACATTCTCATTCTGAAAGTGATTACAACTTGTTTTGTGGAGCTATTATTTGATGTATATACCTAAGTTCATGCGTCGATCACGCTGTTCACTCTAGCACTTGCACCTTCACCATCACTAATTGTATATAGCACCTTGCACCAAGTGCCACTGGGTTGTCACATGATCTGTTCTGTACAGTGCTGTTTAACTGTATTGCCATGTGAAAAGACCTTTCCCTGTGTTCATTGGTGAATAATACTGCCTTCTTCAAAAAAACTTCAGTGACTCCTTGTTCTCTTTTTCTGTAATGCAGATTGCATACATTATTTAAATTGTCTTTTCATGATACCTGTTGGGAATTGTTTCTGCTTACACGACATACCCATCCCAACGTGGTTTATGGGTTTTCTCCTGTTCTTCTTACACATGTAACAGTGGTGCAGCATTTATCTTGGCTGAGCCTCCCTGTGTGGCCAATGGCTATTTTGTAAAGTCTGAGTCCATATAGGCCTGCTTGAGTTCATTGTTTTCCAGGACTCCTGCGTGTTGTTGTTGTGAGTGACCATGTGGCTGATGGCTATTTTGTGGTGGTGGTAGTTCTTTTGCCATAGACCTGCATGTCTACTTTACTTTGTTTCTCATGGCTTCTTGATTCTGGTTTTGGCCTGCCTGGCCATGTGGCTGGCAGCCATTGTATAAAGGCATCCAGTGTGCTTTTGCCATAGACCTGCATAGTCTGACTTCCTTTTCTTGTTGTTGTGGCATGCCTGGCCATGTGGCTGGCAGCCATTTTGTGAAGGCAACAAGTGTGCATTTGCCGTAGGACTGCATTGTCTTTCTTTACTTTGTGGTTGTTGTAGCCTAACTGGCCATTTGGCTGGCGTCCATTTTGTAAAGGCAGACAGTATGCTTTTGCCACAAGCCTGCATTGTCTGTCTTCCCTTTCTTGTTGTTGTGGCCTGGTCATGTGGCTGGCGGTCATTTTGGGAAGGGGCAGCCAGTATACTTCTTCATTAAGCCTGCAAGACTTCTTTGTGGTGGCATACCTTCTTGCAGGTTGTTGTTTTGCTTGCAATTTTTTCTTCTTTTATTCAGCAAAAATTGAAGCAGAGTTCACTACATTACATTTTCTAATAAATTTGCAATATTATTGATTTGAATTGATTGATTCACTACATGGCCTATTCTGCCAATAGGTTTTCCAACCAATAGGCCCAGAGCTACTCATGGGTGCATGAAACAACGGTTTTTGTGACATATGTTGAATGTAAACATCATTTAGGGCATGGGTGGCATTGGATTGAAATGCAAAATGTGTTTTTGGTGGTTCTTTCACTTTTTTCATCGGTGTTAAATAAATGCCATTGTTGAATGTGTGTGGTTGTTGTGTAACTTCCAAACTTTTTTAGCCCTGTGGATTTACATTTTTAGCATTGTTGCATTGAAGCTGTGTTGTTTTACATGCCTCCTTTGTCTGGCCAGTATGTGAGTGCTTTTGTAACAGTGTGTTGGCCAGCATTTGCCCTGGCTGAGCCTCCCCATATGGCCAGGGGCCATTATGTGAAGTCTGTGACCATATAGGCCTGCTTGAGTTCATTGTTTTCCAGGCCTCCTGGTTGTGGTTGTTGCGAGAGACCAGACCATGTGCCAGGTGGACATTTTTTGGTGGTAGTTAGTGTGGTTTTTCTGTAGGCATGCATGTCTTTTCTTTGTTCCTCTTGGCTTATTACTTCCATCCATTGTCAGCTGCAGCTCCCTTAATGCTGTATCCCATGTGATGCACAATGCCAAACCGGGTCAGTTACATTTGTATTTTCTTTTTCTCCTTTCCTAGCCTTCCTGAATGTACTGTACACTACAGTACACCAACCATGAAAGCCCTGTTGTTATCAAAGTCTCACAAATCGCTACACTGTATTGTTATGTTTTTTAACAACTGAGGTACTAATATTAATAACACTAACAAGTGTAACCAACCACACACTAAGTTAAATATATTATATTTGTTTTTTTCCACTAGTAGTAATTGAACCACACCAATGAATGCCATGTTTCACTGATTTTCTTCTTGCTTCTTTGCTTTGAGGTGCACAAAAAAGGAGGAGACAACAAAATCCATTGTACTGCCAGACAGAAGTCCTGCTGCGCACTACGTCATGTGACGTGTAACCACCGACATCTCTTCAACTTGTGCCACTGCATGTTTGCTGACATATTTAAGATGACTCCAAAGAAAGGTACTAGGTCCAGTACCAAGAAAGTTGTCAGTGAGAAGAAGGCACTGCCACTTACCAAGACCGGTGTGTCACCCAAGGACTTTTTTGGGAAACCAAAAATTGCGCTTGCAGCAGTGGTTTCCAGGAAGCAAGCTGGAAGTTGCACCCACCCCACCAACCTAGGCCCAAGCACATGTCTGTCACAGAGGTAGCCAGTCTAATTACGATAACAACAATGCCAACGAGCAATGATGTTGAAATTGACTTATCGTTATCGCAAAGTAGTGCCCAATTAATGCAGGTAATTGAGATAATTGGGCAACAACATCCGCAACCACCTCCAATAGTAGTTGTTTCTCTCGAAGTAGGAGTAGTTCAGGAGATCGAGCTTCCTGCAGAGAAAGAAGAAGAGCAAGCCACTCTTCAGAAGATCCATTGTCTTCCAGATCCCCAGCAAGGAAAAGGGGTTTTAGTCCATCAACTTCTTCCTCAAGCCCCTCTTCTGATGATTTAGATGTCACTTGGATCCCACCACCTCAGTCTGAGAGTGCGAAATGCCATGAGACAAGGCTAGGGAAAATGAAGGTTCAGGAAAGTCTTAGAGTTATGGAGGTAGATGTAGAAGAGACGGATGATGACGAGCCAGTCATCATGGACATTAGTCCTGCCCCAGTGGAGACCGACATTACCCCATCCCAAATTGTTGTGAGGAATATGGCACGGATACCACCAACACAGATCATACCACCAACACAACATCCAGCTTCCATATTTCGCCGGCAGCCACGTACATCCACCACAAGTACCACCACTGTAGAAGTAGGTACTGCAGAGTCAAACTTCACGCCAACCTAACATTTCATCCAGCATTGCAAGTGGCACCAGCAGTAGCACCAGGAAGTTGACCTCTCCAGTTTCTGACTTCTTTTTGTTAAGCAGGAAGGAGGTGAGCATTGCTGTATGCTCCATTTGTGGACAAGTTGTTAGTCGGGGTCAGCTGGGTACAAACTCTGATACCGGAGGCCAAACAACCCATCTGAAAAAACACCACTTAATCCAGTGTGAAGCGCACCCTAGTGGCCAAAAAACTGCACCCATTGCTCTTGGTGGGTATGAAGAAGTAGAAGATACAATCGCGGTGGAAGGTGGGCAAGAGGGAGACATTTTCTCTGGTGCACAAAGTAGGCCTGTCCCAGGCAGTGCAGTGGGCAGTGGTACCACCCTCATCCTCATTGGCAACATCTCAGTGGCACACGAGTAAGAGCCAGGCTGAGACCACAAGGGGACCCAGGCAAGAGAGCACAGCAACAAAAAAATGTGTGGCGTTGAGCCTACCAACATCTGGCGTCAAGAAGTCACCTGCATCAGTGGCACCAGAAAAGAACAAAATCCAGCCTGCCATTCTTATTTTTAGGTCGTAGGGGCAGTACAAACGCAACCACCCAATGGCACCTTTGTACAAAGCGATGCTGGCTAAAATGTTAGCGCTGGACCTCTCCCTTTGTCTTTTGTGGATAGGGTGGGTTTTATTGAAATTTTGACAGCCATCTGCCCAAAATGGAAGGTTCCCAGCCGGTCCTATTATGCCAGAATTGCTGTTCCAGCACTACATCACGACGTGCTGGAATTGCTTGGACAAGCTTTGCAGCAGAGTGCTGTTTACACTACCCACCTGACACCAGACCTGTGGACCACTTGCCAAGCCACTGATTACATGCGCATCACTGCACATTGGATCTCTTTTTGGGGGTTAGAGAAAAGATATCTGCAGCTGTTGGTGACACTGCTGAGATTTTTAATGCCACTTGGAAACATGCACCTGTAGCCTTGTTCGCCATGGAGAAATCTCATGCTGCTGCAAACATTTTGGAAGATTTTGACAGCAAGTTCTTTGAATGGCTGCGCCCAAGATGGCTTAACATTTGTTTTGTTGCCACGGATAATGGCAGTGATATAGTTAAGGATTCAGAAAAGGGGGTGGTGATGAACAGAGTGTCTGAATTAAGCAGACCACTCTTACCCAGTCCAAAGATCAGGGCTTGATCCATCACCGTTTTTTAGCTCACTGCACCATCCCAGCTCAGAACCTGGCTACATGCAAATTAGTCTGACCCTGGCCCAGTGCATCATGGGAACAGGGCAGACCAAACTACCAAGCCAATTCTTATACTGGGAAGGAAACAAGCTTCCGGGGACCGGTTTCTGGCATTTCAGCCGTCTTCGGCCCAGCTTGCTTGAATCCTGATGGTGCAATGAGCAAGGGGCTCACATCTGAGCATACCCTTCCACGCTTATGGTGGACAAAAACGATTCAGAAAAGGGGGTGGTGATGAACAGAGTGTCTGAATTAAGCAGACCACTCTTACCCAGTCCAAAGATCAGGGCTTGATCCATCACCGTTTTTTTAGCTCACTGCACCATCCCAGCTCAGAACCTGGCTACATTCAAATTAGTCTGACCCTGGCCCAGTGCATCATGGGAACAGGGCAGACCAAACTACCAAGCCAATTCTTATACTGGGAAGGAAACAAGCTTCCGGGGACCGGTTTCTGGCATTTCAGCCGTCTTCGGCCCGGGTTGCTTGAATCCTGATGGTGCAATGAGCAAGGGACTCACATCTGAGTATACCCTTCCACGCTTATGGTGGACAAAAACGATTCAGAAAAGGGGGTGGTGATGAACAGAGTGTCTGAATTAAGCAGACCACTCATACCCAGTCCAAAGATCAGGGCTTGATCCATCACCATTTTTTAGCTCACTGCACCATCCCAGCTCAGAACCTGGCTACATGCAAATTAGTCTGACCCTGGCCCAG
Source organism: Lissotriton vulgaris (assembly GCF_964263255.1). Classification (NCBI taxonomy): domain Eukaryota; kingdom Metazoa; phylum Chordata; class Amphibia; order Caudata; family Salamandridae; genus Lissotriton; species Lissotriton vulgaris. The sequence continues at coordinate 1,038,191,042 of NC_141694.1, forward strand.
TGCATCAAGGGAACAGGGCAGACCAAACTACCAAGCCAATTCTTATACTGGGAAGGAAACAAGCTTCCGGGGACCGGTTTCTGGCATTTCAGCCGCCTTCGTCCCGGCTTGCTTGAATCCTGATGGTGCAATGAGCAAGGGACTCACATCTGAGTATACCCTTCCACGCTTATGGTGGACAAAAACGATTCAGAAAAGGGGTGGTGATGAACAGAGTGTCTGAATTAAGCATACCACTCTTACCCAGTCCAAAGATCAGGGCTTGATCCATCACCGTTTTTTAGCTCACTGCACCATCCCAGCTCAGAACCTGGCTACATGCAAATTAGTCTGACCCTGGCCCAGTGCATCATGGGAACAGGGCAGACCAAACTACCAAGCCAATTCTTATACTGGGAAGGAAACAAGCTTCCGGGGACCGGTTTCTGGCATTTCAGCCATCTTCGGCCCGGCTTGCTTGAATCCATGATGCACTGGGCCAGGGACAGACTGCTTTCCCCGGAAGCTTGTCTCCTTTCTGGTGAAGAATTGGCTTGATCTTTGGACTGGGTAGGAGTGGTCTGCTTAATTCAGACACTCTGTTCATCACCACCCCCTTTTCTGAATCGTTTTTGGCCACTATAGGTGTGGCAGGGTATACTCAGACATGAGTCCCTTACTCACTGCTCCATCAGGATTCAAACAAGCCGGGCCGACGACGGCTGAAATGCCAGAAACCGGTCCCCGGAAGCTTGTCTCCTTTCTGGTGAAGAATTGGCTTGGTAGTTTGGTCTGCCCTGTTCCCATGATGCACTGGGCCAGGGACAGACTGATTTGCATATAGCCAGGTTCTGAGCTGGGATGGGGCAGTGAGTTAAATAACGGTGATGGATCAAGCCCTGATCTTTGGACTGGGTAAGAGTGGTCTGCTTAATTCAGACACTCTGTTCATCACCACCCCCTTTTCTGAATAGTAATATAGTTAAGGCCATGCACGATGGTGGCTATTTCAGGGTCTTGGGTTTGGCGCATCACATTACCATCATTGTTCAAGACTTTCTGAAAAAAGAAGACTGAGTCAGCAACTTACTGACCACCTGCAGAAGAATCTTCACATACTTCCTGGAAGCAGCTGAGTATCATTCAACGTGAGCATAAAATGCAAGTTAAAGCACTTATCCAGGATGTGCCAACACATTGGAACTCATCTTATTACATGCTTGAACATCTCTTTGAGCAGTTCAGACCAATCAGTGAATATTTCATGCAACGAGGGGATGCTACTGTGAAAGGCATGATCATTGAGATGGACCAAAGGGGCCTAGTTAAATGCCTGACAGAGATGTTACTTCCTTTTGAGCTCTTCACACGTGAAGTCAGCAAGGAATACTGTATTATGGGCCAAGCTATCCCATTGTTGCACATGCTGCAGGAACAGCTGAAGGGGGTGTCTGCAATGTACGCAGGTGTGGAGGAAAAAATGAAGCATAGGAGTTGGTGGAGAGTTTAACCCTTCTCTTATCTGTAAATACAAGTGTGCAAACAGGCATTGTGTCATCCAACCATTACATTTCTGACACAATTCTGGATTCACGGTACAAACAAGCATTTGACAGATTGAGTACTTTTTTAGAATGGGATGTTGCCAAGTACAAAACTTGGATAGCTGCAGAAGCCAGTCGCTTAGAACAAGAACGGCTGGGAATTAGAGGTCTGCTACTCCAGGCCACAACAAGCACTGCAGTTCAGTGGGCATCAAGTTCAATGTCAGAGCTTGAGGTCAGTGCGGTTGACTCACAGCAGTCAAAAAAACAAAAAACACCAAGAACAATAACAACGACAAGAACAGGGGCATCAGCCCCATCAAAATCGGCACAGGAATGGTTTCTACAGCAAGGGCTTTTTAGGTCCAGTGCTGAGGCAAAGGCAAAAGAGGCAGAGCAAAGAGGAGCACCCCTGAACATTGAGCGGATGGTCTAGGCCTACATGGATGACCCAACAGAGGTCTAAATTGATCAAAACCTATTGGTGTATTGGTATGGGAAAAGGCGCCAATGGCCAGTGCTCAGCAGTCTGGCGATAAACTATCTGGCTTGCCGTGTCATAGGTGTCTCTTCTGAGCTTGTTTTCAGTAGTGCTGGTACCGTTGTGACAGTGAGAAGCCCAGTCTCTCACCATAAAACGTGGAGAGGTTAACCATGATCAAAATGAATCAGCACTTTATACCACCAGATTACACAATACCTGAAGCATGATGGCGACTTAGGTCATGGAAGTAGTGTGTTAGATGACCTACTTCTGGGCAAACCACCAGAGTTTGAGGATGAGCTATACTTCCCTGACAACAAGGATTTTGAGTATGGACTTGTTACTTTCTTTCTTGCTTATTTACATTCATCATTTTTGTGTGTTTCTGTCTTTCTGGTTTGAATCACAACAAATCCATCACCACCATCTTACTCCTTTATTGCCGGATTGGAGTTGCAACTGTGTGCGGTCAGTGAAGAAGTAAGTCCACTATTCCAAGTGATGCTCCAGTGCACTCCTGAAACACCCCAAATCCATTTCCTTCAAGCCAGACATTGGATGGAGAATAGCACAAGAAATGTGTGCCTGCCTCGGCGAATCCCTCCAAAGAACCAGACTCTAGCTATCCTCCTTTTTGAGCAGAGAGGGACTGCCTCTTAAGAACAGGTAAATGATGGCATGCATTGGATGCTGACTCTGAGTGATTGGTGTTTGTGTTTTGTGCATGAAGACTACTAGTATAATCTACACACAAAAAATTGACTCAAGTGACAAGTCAATGTTTCCCTTCTTGTTGTTTAATACCAGAATTGTACTATTGCAGGCTGATCCATTGCATTATTGATTCTGGAATATGGACTCACTTAATATACTACAGAGTTGGACACCATGATGACCATACCATACATGCAGTCAGTCAGTAGGATCAGAGATGATTGATGGAATAACTCAGGGTGTTTCATGAAGTGGCCTAAAAGGTAAACAAGTCAACAACATCTACACCAGACCTACGTGTCTGTGTAGTGGTGGAGGCGAGTGTAGTGGTATGACTGACAGCGGTGCATTGATTTAGTTACTGAATTTGGAAAATGCTATGTTGCGATATATGTGTGCTCAGTGCTGTCTGGCTCAAAATCTAAGCTAAGTGGAGGGTAGGTGGGCTCTGCGGGCCTGCTCTGTCCTGATGTTGTTGTAGGTTCTTGGATGCTGGAAACAGAGTAGACATGATTTAGCCATGCCGCCTCTAAAGCGTTCTTGTTGCACTCCTCCTTAATTTATGCATTTTAACTTTACTTTTTTCCAAGATTTTTCAATATCCCTGTGCTATACTTGGGAAAATGATTCAAACGTACCTTACCAATCCGCATCCACCAGGCAGAAAGTGGCACCCAAGATTGACAAATAGAGCGTCCATGGAAGGAGGACCAAGAGGAATGCCGAGATGCAACTCGCAATTTGACCAAAACATAGTAAATGATAGTATCATCATCTTTTAATTTGATTATTTTTTCTCTTCAATCATTACGACTGTTTGGGTTGTTGTTTATTATGTTTGCTTATTTATTTGACTCCTACAGCTATTTTTTAATGTTCTTGCTAGCTTTAAAAGGAAGCCCGGTAAAACAGAACATGAAATGTACGTAATTTGGGTCTCTCTGGGGACAGACAGTCAAAGCAATTGCTTATAATAATAATTAATAATATACCACTGCCCTGTACTACTAGACTTGTACTACTCATCATTAACCATCAAGTCATCATCATACATGCATTTCCTTTTTCTCCCTCAACAGATTTATGATGGTCGTCTGCCAATATTGTGTGTTGTCCATGTGTAGTGTTCGTCTTGTCAAACCTTTACCTCAAACACTACTTCCCAACCATTCATCAAACCCTAACCGCCTTCCCCCAGGCTGTGTGATTTCTATTGAGATGTGACTAAATTAAATTTACCTCAATAAATGATCACACACTTGCTGGGGTGGATGTGGTGAAAGCAACACTAACTCAAGGCAGGGTGAGAATCTTCTTCTGCCTACCCACCCATACTCAATAGTCGTGAGTACATTTCATTTACATAGAAACATAATCCATCATAATTATAATTGCCAGCAATAATTCATCATCCTTCCAGCACTAAAGGTTACTCTTGTCCACTTCAAAGGTCGAGTCAACTTCCGTTTGTAACTTGTACTAGGCTATCCCCACCACCATTATGTTTTATTTTACTTTAGCATTGCTTATCATTCATCATCATGGTTTCTTGCTTTCCAGCCTTCATATGTACTGTACTTTTACTACTCGCTCCAGAGTCTCCCACAGGCGACTGACTGTCTCATTTTCTTTTTTAAGAAATGCTACTGTCACTGTCAGTGAATACTACTACTACTATTGTTGTAAACCATTTTAGGACACTATTGTAAATTTTAAGATTCATGCCCTTTTATAGGTATAAATCACTATGTCCTTATATAGGCATAAGAATCATAACCATATTTAGACATAGCTCATGCAGTCCAAATGCGGGAGGGCCACTTCCACTAGTTCCGAAAATCTACAATGATTTCTTGGAAAAGTCGGCTTCAGCAGCTAGGGACTTTCCCTTGCTCGAGAACTGACTTGTACAAGAACTCATGGAGTTTTTAAAGAACCAAGAGTCTTTAATGACGTTATTATGTCCACCTTAACGTCAAACTCGGCAACTTCAAGGTATAAATATTCCCACACTTGCCGTAGCAAACACACGGTGGTTTGGAGCAGTTTCACTATCTACTTGCCCGACGCATCCTGCTACAGTAAGTGCCGAAGGAAACCGACTCTCCAGCAGACGCACTGTCAGAGACGCTGTCTTTTCTCCTTGAGAGAAATCCAGCTACAGTGTTTCCAAGCTACCCTTGCGGGTTGTTGGGAAATCGAGTCCCGAGGCTGACCTTCTTAGTTATAAACTCAGGACCGAAGCTGATTTGACCCTTAGAGAAATATTGGACAGATTCTTGTCAAAAGAATACTACACTTATGCTACACCTCACTTCCCTCGTACTAAGCTTAGGTTAGGTACATTGGGGTAGGAGTATTTTAGAAGCACTAGTTGAGTACTTTTAGCCTCTGTTATTTATGTATGTATTTATGTATAGTTTAGGAGCCATGCAATGCTCTTACAGTATTATTTTATTCTACTCATTATACTGTATGCATTATATTTTACAATCGGTTTTACGATTGTAGCAGTTCATTTTGTATGCTTGAGAAAGAAGACTGTTCAATAAAACCTTTTTATTGAAAACGTCTATCTATTTCTCTGCACCTCTCGTGAAACGAAGCACGCATGATTGAATGAGTGAAATATCTATCTATTGTTTCCACGACTCTGATGATCAGTTTTATCTTGGGTAAACAAAGATGTCATGTTTATGCGGTTGTCAGAAACGAATCCCTTCTTGTGAATTCGAGAAAGTTTCTAGTGACCTGTGAGCAAGCTGGCACTCAAATTAAGTCTAATATATTCAATAGAGACCTAGTCGACCTCAGTCCTATGTCTGAACTATAGGATATATTATTCCAATGCGCAGAGCCTATTGGGAATATAGGAACTACAGTACATGGCGCCCAACGTTTGATAAGGCACTAATTGAACGCTAGATACTAGAGTAACTCAGTCGTGCTTTTCACTGAGACCCCTTTTTCCCGTAAAAACTCCAATAGCCGTCTGGAGTGGGTTAAAGGATAAAATATCCACCTTAAACTGCGTAGGACGAAAAATCCTATTTATTAGTTTCTGGTTTTGTTCAACGTTGAAGGATACAGTGTTCCAAAATATTGTGCACCTTATCTTTGTTTCCTTGAAACTTGCTCTGCAAACTTTAATTAAACAATGTCGAAAAACGACAACACCAAGGCCAGTGGATCTGGAAATCCACGACCAGGTTTAGACACCACAGTGTTTAATGAAGACGACGCAGATGCTATACTCATCCCGGAAAACGTAAGAAAAGCCATAGCTATAAAGCTTATAGAAAATGGCCTATCACCGAGAGGTGGTACGGTTATATTTGTCATAGAGGCACATGAATATCGGCAGACAGAGGTATTCTATTCATGTATTGTCTTTCCACAAGCAAATCATACAACACATGTGTTCCACTTCTAAAATAGGAGAAACATCCAGCGGAATACGTTCCTTTCAAGGTCATTGAAATTCCACTAACTTACCAAGAGCATCAACTCTGGTTTAAAGGCACCCTACAACATCAAAATCACAATACCAGGCTCAGTCCACTAGGTAGACCAGGAGCTACATGGCCGGTACTAGCCAGCTATACACCACATCCTAACATTGAAAGAATGTCAGATGTAGAACTGTTAGCTCAGCTAAAACAATTAATTAAAATACATAGACAATTGGTACACTATGTCATGCGGACTTTAACAGTCCAACCTGCTATAAGAATTGCACAGCACACCCCTCATCAGGGGAACACAAACAAAATCACACCACAGACTATACAGTCAGTAATCAGTATATTGCCCGCAGAAATTGAACAAATTCCATTCTGGTTAGCCCAGAAAATTACTCAAATAGAGGCAGTATTTCCCGATAGTACACCTCTTGAGAAACACAGGATTCTAACAATCTGTTTACCAATGGGGATTGCACCATACGTGGAGGACTGTGACACTTGCGGTACAGTCTTTGCTTCAATTTACACAAAAACACATGGTGTCCCGTCTATGGCGGTAATACCAGATGTTCTGAGACAGATTCAAAATGAATACGGTCCAGAATCAGCCTTGAATCTTGGTATGAAATTACTGAAACATTTCAAACACTTCTCAGCTATTTTATTAGCTAACATTGAAGGTGAATCAGCATCAGTGGCAATCTGCCAAAAATTAAAAGAACTCGATATTACTGAGCAACCGTATGAACTTGCCAGAATTATTGAAAAATCCTATGAAGAACTAGGAAGAGATAGTTTGGGAGGGAAACCTGTATAGCCCGAACTAACAGAAAATCCTGAAAAAGTTTTTATCAAAAATAATCTAACTACTCCTAAAAAGAAATGGGAAAATAGTAGACAGCCACTTCCTAAAGAGAAGCGCTCTCAGTCCAGAGGTAGATCTCCTAAAAAGGTGCACTCTGAAAAGAGATATACCTTAGAAATAGGGATAATTTAAGAAAACCTGATAGATATCAAGATACTGATACACGATCCTCTTGTACCTTTCAGACTTCCTCGCAGAAATCCTAAAGAAGAGGACAATCAGAACACAAAGAAGAACGGGTGAAGTCCAAAGACTATCAACACGTTCCAAAAAATAAGATAACTCAATTCTCTAAAAAGAAGGTAGCAAATATTAAAATCAGACATGCCGAGGATCTTGAAGACAAAACTCAAGAACGGGGAGTGGGCCCAGACAATGCTGGACAGCGCAGCAGAGGTCACCATAGTTTGCAGGATCCTGAAAGATCATCTGGAGACAGTGGATCTGAATAAATGCATTCAGGTTGAAACTGCCGACACTAGAGTTAGTGTACTCCATAAGTTATATGAAGTAACACTCCGGATAGAGGGGGACATAACTAGAAAAAAAAGCACTCTTTTGGGAAAAACTATCTAAGGGTTATGGCATCCTTCTGGCTGAAAAAGACTGGCCACCTGAATTTGTCAGGGAGTGCCCACATGGCGAAGAAATAATTATGCCAGCCTTCTCTAATCATATTCCTATTCATAAAAAATACACCTATGCCAGAAAATGGGCTGTGGCCCAAGCTCAAGCATTATATAAAAATCATGTGGGATGGGATGAGGACTCTCCTCACCATAAAATCCAGTTAATAAATCCATCTACTACTCAGAGACAGTATCTAATAAAGCAGGAAGCTAAAAAGCAAGTCAGGGAGATCTTAGAACTTGAATACCAAGGGGTGATTAAAACATATACCTCATCAATGAACAATCCTTTGTTTCCTGTCTCCAAATCAGACAAAACATATCCTCTAGTTTTGGATTACAGACATTCAAACTCTTGTTGCAAAACTTTTGCAGTACAAAATTCACACAGTGCAGCACTAATGAATAACATCGTTCGCAAAAAATACAAACCGACATTAGACATGTCAAATGGTTTCTTCTCACAACACAATAGAAAACTGGGGGTCTAATATTATAGTCAGAACAATAGACTATAGACAAGGCCTGACTGTTAACAATTCAGTCACGGATATAAAATTCCTATAAAGCCCATAGATTAAACACACACAGAAGTGAACGAAAATCGGAGCAAAAAGTGATTGTTGGTGAGACTCAAACTGTTTGGATTTCCATCAAATATCAAACGATGATCAATAATCTTATCTGGTTATACAAAATCATGGGGTGGTGTGTCTCTTGATCATTGAGGCCATTTCCACGCCCAATCCGTAAGTATGCAATGGGTCAAGCCCACAATCACTGTGCTAACCAAGAGAAAAATGAAATTGTATGGGAACCAGTGCAGTGCAAAATGAAATAAAGTGGTGGATAAAATAGAGTCAAGAGACAGATAAGAGTTATCTTTGTTGGATATGGTGTCTCTCTCCTTGATTAAAATCAAGAACAGTGCAAAGAGGCAGTATCAAACAAATAATTAACTGCCATAAGGGGCCACCATGTTTCAGCCTATAGGGAAAAAGATCCCACGGCTTTCTTCAGGGCCTCTGTTCTACCAAATGCTACTGCTGGTGTGAATGAGAAAGACAAATATGCTAATAAACAATAAAAAGGATACGGATAAACATACTAGTCTATATTCGGATTCCTCAGTGTCAATGGTGTGTCTCACATCTACAAAAACAAACGAAATAAGATCCAAAATATACATTCACTGTGTGTGTAAAACAGAAGTTTTCAAGGTAATATTTATAAATTTGTGTGTATTTACATTTAGAAGAAAGAGGGCATATATCTAGCCATTTCTTCAATCTTTGCACCCCATACCTTACTTTCACAGAGCGGGCCTCTATCTTCCTGAGCTGGGTCCAGGAGAGGTGAGGTCTAGTCCCCGGTCAATCTGGGTGAGTGTAAATTTATAAATATTACCTTGAAAACGTCTGTTTTACACTCACAGTGAATGTATAATTTGGATACACCTAATCCAATCCAAAATTCAACCCATGGTTCGACCAGATATGTTTTTGCAAGCTCTTGACCAAGTTCCGCTAATTTTTTCTTGAAAGTTTTATTTGCTGGCATTGTTTCAGGTTCACTGGGATCCTCAGAAAAGTTAGCCAAGTTGATAAAATAGCCAGAGGCAGTTCTGTCAATTGTTGGTATCGCATTGGTGTATTTTTTCGCCCTCTATGGCTCATTCTTGTTTTAAGTTTGGGAAAGCTGATTGATGGAAAACACATCGTCTGGGTATTTGCGCGCTCTAAAAATTGCATAAAATAAAATAAATAAATTAAAATGGACACAACAAGTAAGAACTTCAACTTGCTCCTGAAGCCATACAAATCATCTCATTGTGAACAACGAGACCTGTCATCAGTGAACATCACAGCGGTTCCTCTACCTGGTGGAATAGCTTGGGATACAACTAATTATGACATTTATGGCCCTGTCGAGCTGCTGAAATTTCCACACAAATTTAAGGTTTCCTTCAGTGACATCGTTTCACCCAGCACATTTTCTGATCATTGGGACTTTGAAACTGTTAATAACATGATGGCAGACTTAGAAATTTCAGCTAAATTTACAAAACATGAATACTTGGAAGGTTCATCAAATTATGAAGAAATGTATTGTTTTAATCATTTTAGCCATCATTACTTGCATAAATCTGCAAACCCTAGAAATGTTTTAACTTATAATCAATGGGAACATTGTCCAACACCTTCAAAAGGTAGTTCTAAAACATTTATTAGAACATTTTCATATTTTATTTCAGGTTTAATGTTACAAACCCAGAAAGTTTTGACATTAAAAATGTGAATAAGACAGGCATGAAAAGTATGTTGACAAATACTAAAAAAAAATTATTCTGTGGCCTTTTATGCTCAATTGTCCACCTTAGCTTTGACTTTTGGAAAGACAACATTGAGAAAAAAACTATTGGGGCAGAAAAGACTGGCAGGTACAAGGTTTAGAAGCATTGTTCAGAGCCTGCATCATCCCAGAACAAATGATGTTTTTAAATGACACTGTTCAACGGACATCTTGTCTTGGCATTGCTAAGATAAAAGATTTAAACAATCCGCCCATACCTAAGCCCACGCCTGATAGTAATTTAACTTCAGGTGAGGAGGTAGACGTAAACTATATTTTACAACCGAACAGAACAAATCCTGAATGGAAAAAATTGTTAATCTGGCCCACAGAAACGAATAACTGTCAAGATAGATTCCTGAACAAGACACAAGGGCTCACAGTAACTCGGCCAGATCCAAGATATATCCAAAGACAACATCCAGGGACAAGAACAACTTATAAGCTCTCTTTCCTGATTTTGCTGTCCTACGTCTTAGGGGGTTGTCTTTCAATATACCGGTTATTTTCTTTTGTGTTATTTTTTTACTTCAACCAAGAGGCGTTGCCATAGCAAAACAAAGTTGTTGTAATGAAATGTAAATGCAAACAAAATGATACTGCTTATTAACTGCTGAGAAACTAGGATATTAAGTGTGTTATGATGTATAATCTGTGCAAACTTGAAAAATAAAAAAATATATAAAAAAAAACCAACAACTTATAGTGTAGGGAAATTATGCCTTGAGTGGCTGCAGAAATCTACACTTCTAGAAATAAAACAACACTTATCTTTGCTTAAAGATTAACCCTGGGCGAAGCACTACGCTATGCTGGCGTAGTTTGCGAACTTTGCGCAACTTCGCACTACGTGAGCTGCACGTAGCACAGTGCGAACACGCGTATTGCAGCGTAACGTAGTGCAGCGGTCATTTTTTGCTTGTTGGCGGTCCTCAACGTCATGTTCGCGACCGCGAGCAAGCAAAATGACATCCTGGTCAGATTCTCAATGCAGGTAGTTCAGGTTTCTCATTGCGAGTGGTTGCGCATGCTCGCAACCGCTCACGATGAGAAACTACCAGTTTGCGTTGAGAAAGCTGCCGCTCGAGTAAAAATCTACTCGAGCAGCAGAAAACTACAGCTTGCACTGTGCAAGATGCTGTTTTCAATGATTGCACAGTGCCGGATGCTTGTTCGCACTGTGCAATCATTGAAAACTCATCTTGCACAGTGTGAACATGCTACTACGCAGCTCACATAGTGCTACGTGAAGTTCATGTAGTGCGAAGTGCAGTTCGCGTAGCGCTACTTCGCAAACTGCGCCCACCCTTATTAAAGATGGCATTGATTTACGAGAATTCTTACTGGGACCTCGTAATCCACGTCATAAATGTTTCATATACGCCGGTATATATGCTACATGCAATGAAGCATGGAAAGTCACGCAAATTGAAACAGCTGAAAGAATACAAGAAATTGATCGTATTTGTCACGGTTTCCCCGGCCGCTGGTAGACACTGCCTGTCTAGCGGAGAGCAGTGGTTCGGTAAAGCCACATACCCGAAACTACATACCCAGCGATACTTGTGGGTCGCACAACGCGTGACGCTACGCGACCCAAAAACAGGACAAGAAGCGGCTGCAGAGGAGCAGCGGGTGTCGATTATTCTTGTTCCCGAGATCGGCAAGCTCCGTAGGTGTTTCTTCACACTCTAAGTATCCGGTAAGAGTACGTATGCACTGTTCCCTTGGATTTTCTGATTTCAGCTGGGACGAGCTGGATATCGTCCCTCTGATTCTGTTTGAGCAGTTCTCCTGAAAATCGGGTAATCCTCTGATGTGGGTGTTGATTTTATCGCTTCTCTGTTGGATGAGACCTTATTCAGGGTTTCTTGCAGAGGAGAGTGTGTTTTTGGCGATTAACTTACTGGAAGTGACCTAGGGTTTGCGGTCACGCTGTACAGTACTTTAGATTCATCACAGTACTTTTGGGCTACGTATTCCTTTGTTGGTTGAGTTCTGGTATTTAAGATCTCTTGCAGAGGAGTCTATGAGCCTCGTCACTGGAATAGCATATCATTGTTCCCTATGACTATCCAAAGTCCTTTTCTAGAGAGCTGATCATTGGAGACATATTGGCCACCTATAGGAGAGATATTATTGTGGTCCTTTGAATACTAGCTGTTCTTCTATAAACTCTGAACTAAGAACAAGAGGGTTATTGTTCTTGGCTTCTTCACATTAAGATAACGTCTTTTGTTGTTTTATCTCACTATAGGTTAATGAGGGTACATTGCTAAGATTGGCTAGGCACCAGATCCTCCTTCCTGTCACATAGGTAGGTGCCACTGAGATAAAAAATAATTAATGTACATGGCTGTAATCCATAGTAACTCAGTGGCATGCTGTGCCCTATTTCTTTTGTTTGCTAAACAGAGTGTATGGATATGAGCGTGCCACTGACCTTTACCCTCTTCTCTGATTTAGGCTCAACTTATCTTATTTTACAGGTGAGGAATAAGGAACAGGTATCACAGGGGGCTCTTATAGTAAAGGGTCATAAATAGTCTTTAAACTGTTGTGCTTACCCTGTGTTTTGTCTCTTCCTCAGATCTCCCTCCCTGCTGTCCCCAACCTTTCCTTCCCCCGCTTGATTAACCTAAAACACTGTGTATTGTCCTAAGCCAGACTTGGGGTTGTCTAGAGGTGGGCCCCTTTATAGCATCAATACAACTCTGGGGATAATCGCGGAGGAGCCTGACAGTATTAACTTAGAGAAATCACTCTCTGTAGTTGACAATGGGTTAACAACTCTGTCGTCCAGAATATATTCTTTGGACAGCATTGTATCCTCTGCCATAGACATAATGGAACAGGACTTGCTAATGTTACCTCATGGCCAGTCTCAATTATGTTCTATAATGCTGTTAGGCTGGACGTTACAAAACCTTCGTTCTGGCTATGTGCCTTGGTGTTTAATCAACACTACGTCATTTGTTTACTGTGTTTAATCTTACAGATAAACAAATCTTGTTGGCACAGAGGGGAGCAGACTATACGGTGCTGAGCATAGAAAAACTGGAGAGATTACCATTGACCGTTTCCGAGAAACCATCAGTTGAATGGATAATACATGGCACCATCACGATACCAGTGACGACTTTCCAGTTTCAGTATTGCTTAAAACACCTACCAGCAGGCCTGTATGAAAGGTTGGGTAAAGAATACATTAAGTCGACCTGGGATTCACCATACACACCCAAATGTTGAAGTGGGGGAAAGGAGGTATTTCTTAGTGGTAAAAATGGTAAAAACTCACTAAGCGATACACTATTGTGTCAATGTATTAATTTACATGGAGCCTGCGGGAGTTCTTCTAATAACCTTTCTTGCCACCTGCAGGGTTCGCCCACAGCGGTGATAGATCCAATTTTTAGGCAGCTTTCCAATGGTAGCTACATTATGTTAAATGATCACAGCTGTTGTGGAATGATGCCAGGAATAGGATTTCTCGTTACTGTGTCAGCCAGAGTCACTTGTTGTATGCAAGTATTGTTTCCCAAAACCAAGACAGACGGTGAGTCGCCACTATGGCTTTCACTGAACATCTCTTTTATACGAATTGATACTTTAAGCAGAATGAAAGCCATTCTTTTACCAACAAATGTGCCACTGACCTCGTCCAGAGAGACGTATGATCTGCAAGTTGCAAGGACCTCTGCAGAGATACATGCATTATTATCAACAAATTGCCCAGTACATTTCGCAGAAATGTTAGGTTGTATCTTTAACATGTCTGATACCAGCGGTATTGCACATGTATTTAAGACAATTTTTTCGGGACTGTTGGCACCCTTTGAAGCAGTCCTGGACATTTTTCCTTACTTTGTACACTGTGTTCGGTGGCCTGCCTCTCATTTTGGGACTCATAGCAGGGATCTTATTTTTATTACTCCTGGTCCATTTTGGCAAATCCGGCCACCAGCGATACCCAAGTCAGCATGGAGAATGCTCTCCTGACCATGAGGTATTGTGACAGAATAACACAGATCCTTGGCTTGGCTCATTTGAGAGATCTGAATACCACATGGTTCCTGTCATTCAGACCAATCTGGCAAGATTGCATCTTACCTGTTCTACGATGCCTGCTTTGTGGAGAGGAATGCTTGTTAGATATCTGTCTAACACTACCATCGGATATGCCAACGGAAGCTGGCGCATTACTGGGTCCGGTAACGGCTCATGTGTTGTGATGCCCCCAACGGCTACCAATCCTGAGGACCGCATTCATTGAGATCTTACCGGCAAATCCAACTGGAGGAGATATACGTGGACCAACAGTCACACAGGTATCATCTGCTATGAACATTGCTAATGCGGCTGACGGCGATGCTTCACATCTGTGTACAATTGACCTTCTTAATGAAGTGGTTGAACTTTCATCTACTATGGTAGACACATTCTTTGCCACCCTTGATGACTTAATGTTTTCTCCTGACACCAGGAATAACTTTTGAAATTATCACACAGCGTTCTTTTGGAACTCTGAAATTTGACCTTCACTGTTTTCGAAACAAAAGCTTCCAAGTTTGAAATTCTATTTCACTACAGGTTTATTTGACTGTTTTCCAAAACAGACTGACATTTGGCACAAATTAATCTGCTTAAAATAGAACTATTCTTAGAGAACAAGAATTCTTTGACTACTTTCTAGAAACAATATTGACCTAATGCATAAATCAAACTAGCTTGTATATTCTGCTATTGGATGGTCTCGACTTTTTCTTCTGTATCTAGAGCCATTTCATAAATATAAATTGCATGATTCATTTGGTTAGCATTGTTAATATCATATCAAATGCTTACAATGAAATCATTGCTTTTAGATGCATACTGTACAAATGCTCATTTTGTGTACGACCATTTTTAAAATACATTTCATGTATTTTTTGGGTGGGATTGTACAAACACATACTCTGGCTTCTATGTTTTAGTATTTAATCTTAGATGAACATAATAGCATGGAGTGGGTGTTGTAAACCATTTTAGGACATTAATGAAAATTTCCCGATTCATGCCCTTATATAGGTATGAAAGTAATGGGGGGGTTGATTCAGTTAAGGGGATCAGAGGTTGGAATCTATAACAATATTTCACAACATAAGTACCTCTGACACCATAAATGATAGTCACTAGTATCACAGAAGTCCCTTTTATTGACTCTGCGTTATTACACATTTGACTTTACTTTGTATTTATTTGTTATATATTGGTATCTACATTCATTTCAAAAGCTCTCCAATTTTACAGAACAAATTGTATTTACATCACAAAACACAAAACATATATGCACTTTCTATGCAGTTGGTTTGATTCATCTGTACATTTCAAATGGTTAGTTTAATCGGATCATTTAAATGCGTCCTACTATGTACATTCAAACATACGCTAAATCTGGGGTTGAGTTATTTGTCCCTCGGATTTAGACTGTATTTCTAGTCCTGGATAGTGTAGGAGAGAATTTCTATATACAATTATGCTCCACTCGAGAAATGTCTATTGTTCCTCATATATATATATATGTCGTTGTAGAGCATAAATATCTCCACTCCACTAGTTCGTGCCAACGCGTTTTGACCGTCTTTAGTTAGGACAAGATAAACTTTTGTTGTGCGGTCTTCATCAGGGCTGTTTATTGGTTGTAGGACATCACCTAAAAAAGGTAATGATACTGGTTCAGTATGTGTATATACCTGGCTATTGCTCAGATGTATGTGTTTTCAAATGGAGTTATTGAGATCACGTACCATTGGCTTTCTGTATCCATAGTAAAAAATACTGTTGTCCCACTTCAGGGGTTCCTGATGTGTCTTGGATCACTGTCTTGGCTTTATCTGCAAGGGGAAACAAAACGGCAGGAATTTTGGTGCGTGTGGGATGGTCTATTGTTTCTTGTCTTTCAATCTGTTTATCTTCCTATTACAGTTGGGTTAATTTTTCGGGTTTACTGGTATCTGGTAACTTATCACTCGCGCTTGCCCCGGACTTGTTGAGGGGTGGCATGCTTGTGGGCGAGTCGCTCCCTGATCAATTCCCTGTTCCCTGTTAGCTATCCCCCGTGTTTGTCCCATGCCTGTTGGAGGGTAGCATGCTTCGGGGTGTGTCGCTCCTTGTTCGTGATCGGCAGGTAACCCTATGGTGTTCTAGTTTAAGGGATATTTCTCACGAGGTGCTCGCTTTTTGTGGCAGAGCGTAGGGCTTCATGCGTTCACTGTCTTAAATATCGAATTGGCAGTGTTTGTATCATTTCGTACCTTTCCTTGTAGTCTCCGGTCCCGTTGATTATTTCTTTCTTGTTTTCTTGCTTTGCCGTCGTCTGCGTGCAGGATGTGGATCTGAATCGTTGTTCGGGAGGTAGGCAGGCGATGATTGGTGCTAGCTAGATTTATTGTTATTGGATGAACCCTGCCAAAGGTGTCACGTGAGGGTTGCTTACGGGAGGGAAGTTGCTAGGCAACGCTGTTTTGTTAGTTTTCTCAGTTTGTTTGCATGCCGAAGAGGAATATTCTGCGCAGGTTTCTCCAGGCAGGGTACTTCGCTGTGTTTTATTGCTTAAGGGGTTACCAGTAGTTGGTTAATTCTGACATTTCTTTAAGTCCGTTGTTCATTGTTCCCAGATATAGAATTGTTTGGGCTTCCAATCTCGACAGGGTGTTTTCCCTGTTTTTGCCTTTTATGTGTCTCAAAACAGTCCATTGTAAGTCCTCCGGCCTGTGGCCCTTCTCCACACAATGTGTTACCATGGGTGCATTAGGGGTTTTGCACCGGATTCTTGAACGGTGTTGTGAGATTCGAGTTTTAACTGGTTGGCTCGTTTTTCCGATATATGCCATTGCGCATGGACATATCATACAGTAAATGACATTATGCGTGTTGCAGTTGGTAAATTCGTCATGGTGTATGTATTTATTTCCATATATGAACTTAGTTCCTTCTAAGGTGCTGTCGCATGAAACACAGTTCCCGCATTTCCTGTGGCCTTTGATGGGTGGTAGGCTCAGCATGGACCTTAGGGACATCTCACCTCTTGGACTGTGAGTATCGGCTTTTACCAGCATGTTTTTTATGTTGCCATTTCTTTTTAGGGCGAAGATTGGTAGACTTTCGAGCGGTTTTAGGCCTTTCACTGTAGTCCAGTTCTTACGTACAATTTTCTGAATGTCGATTGTGGCCCCAGAGAAAGTGGTGACGCAGACCAGTGGTGTGTCATTATCTCTTTCTTTTGGGGTGAGGAGAGACTCTCTTGGAAAAAAACAGGCTCTTTTCATGGCTCTTTTCAGTAATTTTTTCGGATACATCCTTTCTTCCAGCTTTCTAGAGAGTTCTTTGGCGTTGGTAAAATAATCCTCCTTTTTAGAACAGTTTCTTCTAAGTCTAAAAAACTGACTTAGGGGCAGGTTTTCTCTCAAATTTCGTTGATGAAAACTATTGAAGTGTAGGAAAGTGTTCCTGTCGGTTTCCTTGGTATACAGCGATGTATTGATTTGTCCGTCTTCTTGTTTTATCAGTAGATCCGAGAAATTGATTTCTTTTTTGTTATGGGATAGTGTGAACTTGATGTTAGGATTCCTGTTGTTGAGCCAGGTGGCGAATTCATGTAGTTGTTCCTCGCTTCCTCTCCATAACATAAAAACATTGTCTATATAACGGCGCCATATTTTAATATGGCCGTCGTAAGGGTTATTGTTGTAGATCCATTTGTCTTCATAAAGCGCCATGTACATGATAGCCATCTCCGGCGCGAAAGGACAACCCATCGCGGTTCCCATTATTTGTAGGTACTGTACGTTATTGAAGTAGAAGAAATTGTACTTGAGGCATATTTCAGCTAGTTGGAGCAGAAAATTTGATGGAACGTTGTGCGGTCTTTCTCTTGTCTCTAGAAATAATTCTAAAGCCTCCAGGCCCTCTTCTTGGGGGATGTTGGAGTAGAGGCTGACTATGTCCATGGTTACCAATATTTCTTGGTCTTCATCAAATGTTTGTTATTCTAGGAAGTTTATAGCTTGCATGGTGTCTTTAATGTAGCTTAAAGTGGAGCTGACCAGGGGTTTTAAAAACCTGTCCACGTATTTTGCTGGTCTCTCTAGTATTGAATTTACTCCCGAGATAATGGGGCGTCCTGGCGGATTTCTTGGGTCTTTGTGGACCTTGGGGAGGATGTATAAAAGCGGTGTTCTTGGTGATTGATTAATAAGATAGTCTCCCTCTTTTTTTGATAGCCATCCTTCTTTTTCTCCATGTTCTTTTAGTATAGTCAGTTTTAGTTTTATGTTCTTGTTCCAGTCTTCTACTGTTTCGCGGTAGTATCTTTCATCCGCAAGTTGTCTTAGTACCTCTGTTTCGTACATCTCACGTGGTAGTATCACAATTCCTCCGCCTTTGTCGGCCGGTTTGATTATAAGATTTTTATTTTCCTTTAGGTTGTCCAGGGCTTGTTTTTCTTCCTTGTGTAGGTTCCATTTGGTGTAGTACTTCTTTTTGTTATCTAGATTGTCCATGTCTCGCAGTACATTTCTTTCGAAGGTGAGAAGTTCTATGGGCATCAAGCTTGTTTGAGGAAAAAATGTCGAGGCATTTTTTAGCCCTGAGTAGTTGCGAGAAATTGCCGTCTCCTGATTTTGAAAGAATATTTTGAGGCGCATCTTTCGAAATATTTGGATCAGCTCCAATTTGGATTGGCATAGGTCTGGTTTGACCGTTGGGACGAAAGATAAGCCCTTGTTTAGGGCATTGATTTCATGGAGTGATAAGGTGTGGTTGGATAGATTGAAAATTGCCCCTTCACCGTTAGTTACCATCTGTAAGTGTTCCGTCTGGTCGTTATTTCTCCTTGAAATTGGTTGGGTCTTCGATTGAACCATCTGTTGCCCCTTGGACGGCCCCTTGCTCGGCCTGTACCTCTGTCTAAAAAAGGCACCTGTGGATAGAATTGGCGTTTTTGGTCGTTTCTATTATTGGTAGACAATTCGGTTTCAGATGAAGATGAAGCGTCTGAGAAGGTGACAAACTGTCTACGGCTTCTCCCGCCGTATGTTCTTAGGGCCCCGGTGTTTTGTGGTTGGTTGTAAAAATCTTTTTTCAGATAAGGATATGTTTTCTTTTCAGAATAGTTGAGGATGTCTCTTTGTAATTTTTGTCTCTTTATGTCTTCAGTTGTTTTTTGGAAGATTTGGTTTTCTTTCTCTAATTTCGCAAGGAGTGCTTGCGCGTTTTCTACTGCCTGATTGTTTCAAAAAGCTTCTTCCAATTCATTAATCAGTTCTTGTTCTTTCAGGCCCAACCTTTCGGCTGTTTTGATGGAATGGAAAATCCAATCTCTGGAGCACTTTGTGCCGATATGGCTAAATCCTTGTAAATATTCCGGGTCCTCAGTGAAAATTACGGGCACGTTTTTGACTTGAAGGCCCACCGGCGTTGTTCCTGCCCTCAGATGTTCTAATAGTACTTCTCCATGCAATGAGGTACGAATTTGTTTTTTTCTTGAGGCGGGTTATTTTTTCTAGCTCTGTTGTCTGGCTAGAGTTGATTGCTGTGTTTCCTGGGTTTAGTGTCGATGGTCTTCTGAGTAGGGCTTCAATGTCCTCTTCTCGGATGCTTAGTGTTTTTGGTTCACACATTTATCTTGTCCTAACTAAAGACGGTCGAAACGCGTTGGCACGAACTAGTGGATTGGAGATATTTATGCTCTACAACGACATATATACATATATGAGGAACAATAGACATTTCTCGAGTGGAGCATAATTGTATATAGAAATTCTCTCCTACACTATCCAGGACTAGAAATACAGTCTAAATCCGAGGGACAAATAACTCAACCCCAGATTTAGCGTATGTTTGAATGTACATAGTAGGACGCATCTAAGTGATCCGATTAAACTAACCATTTGAAATGTACAGATGAATCAAACCAACTGCATAGAAAGTGCATATATGTTTTGTGTTTTGTGATGTAAATACAATTTGTTCTGTAAAATTGGAGAGCTTTTGAAATGAATGTAGATACCAATATATAACAAAAAAATACAAAGTAAAGTCAAATGTGTAATAACGCAGAGTCAATAAAAGGGACTTCTGTGATACTAGTGACTATGATTTATGGTGTCAGAGGTACTTATGTTGTGAAATATACTTATATAGGTATGAATCACTATGTCCTCACATAGGCATAAGAATCTTAACCATATTTAGACATACCGCATGTATTCCAAATACGGCAGGGCTACTTCCACTAGTTCCGAAAATCTACAACGATTTCTTGGAAAACTCAGCTTCAGCAGCTAGGAACTTTCTCTTGCTTGAGAACTGACTTGTCCAAGGACTCATAGAGTTTTCAAAGAACCAAGAGTCTTTAATGACGTTATTATGTCCACCTTTACGTCAAACTCAGCAACTTCAAGGTATAAATATGCCAACACTTGCCTTAGCAAACACACGGTGGTTTGGAGAAGTTCGACTATCTACTTGCCCGACACATCCTGCTACAGCAAGTGCCAAAGGAAGCCAACCCTCCAGCAGACGCACTGAGAGAGACGCTGTCTTTTCTCCTGCCGAGAAATCCAGCTCCAGTGTTTCCAAGCTACCCTTGCGGGTTGTTGGGAAATCGAGGCCCGAGACTGAAATGGAGTGCCGAGACTGACCTTCTTCATTCTAAACTCAGGTATGGAGCTGATTAGACCCTAAGAGAAATCTTGGACAGATTCTTAGCAAAAGAATACTACATTTATGCTACACCTCAGTAACTTCTTCCCTCGTACTAAGCTTACGTTAGGTACATCGGGGTAGGCGTATCTTAGAAGCACCAGTTGAGTACTTTTAACCTCTGGTATTTATGTATGTATTTATCTATGGTTTCGGAGCCATACAATGCTCTTACAGTATTATTTTGTTCTACTCTTTATACTGTATGCATTATATTTTACAACCGGTTTTACAATTGTAGCAGTTCATTTCTTATGCTTGAGAAAGAAGACTATTCAATAAAACCTTTTTATTGAAAACGCCTGTCTATCTATTTCTCTGCACCTCTGGTGAATCGAAGCATGCACGATTGACTGAGTGAAATATCTATCTATTGTTTCCTCAATTCTGATGATCAGTTTTATCTTGGGGAAACAAAGTTGTCATGTTTATGCGGTTGTCAGAAACTAATCCCTAACTTGTGAATTTCGAGAAAGTTTCTAGTGACCTCTGAGCTAGCTGGCACTCACAATTAAGTCTAATATATTCGATAGACACCTAGTCAACCTCAGTTCTGCGTCTGAACTATAGGATATATTATTCCAAAGTGCAGAGCCTATTGGGAATATAGGAACTACACTACACAGTCACCACCACCATGGCATCTTGGGAAACCAAACCATCATCAACAAGCAGTCATCATTTTGCCTAACTATGAATAAACATCAATCACAGGTAAGAGAAGTAGTTTGGGAAAGGCATAATTAAATAATATGGAAATTAATTAATTAATTCACACACCCACACTCTTCCATGTCCAGTTGCAGACTGTATTGACTAGGAGCAGAGACTGACAGTACTAGTAGGACAAGTCACATGTGAGGGTACCCGATCTATCTGTTGGTGTGTTAGATTATTGAAGATTATTATTTCAATCAAAAACTGGCTTCAGTCCTGCAACAGCAAAGGAAAGTAAAAGGGTAACCCTCTCACAAAACATTTACTTTTTTATGTAAAGTAAGTATAAACCATTTTTACCCTAATAAAATCAACTATTGGAGAAACCCACAACACCTGACCCACCCCTTTCCCTTACCCCAACCAATGTCCAAAGATTGTCCACTACAAAAGTCCATTGTCCATATGAACCCCAACTTTTACTCAACGCCCCACCACCCACCCAAATTATTTTTTAAAAGGGGCAAGGCAACAGAGTTCTAGCGGCGGTCTTGCAGTCACCGGTTAATCACCTGGACCTCTTTTATCCACTCCTCTAGGTGCAGCATCCAGAGGAGCATGAAGGAGCACAGCAGTGTTGAATGAAGATGAAGTGCGGCATGCAGCTGGCAGACCATGTTGCCCGTACCACTAGGGGGGCCTGGACGGGGCCCAGGCAAGTGGAGGAGGATACAGTTGCTGCCACCTCCTCCCCCGTTAGAGCCACCAGCCACCGATGTTCTCTGCAGCTGGCCTCCAGCTTCTGGCGCCGGGCCATGGCTGCAAACTCCTTCCTGTTTGGTTGGGAAGGAGTAGCTGTATCAAGAAAGAAAAACAAAAACAATTGTAACCAATACTCTGAGTAAAACTGTAGCAAAACATTTATTATACACATAGTGGCACAGTAGCACTAGCAAGCACAGTACATAACATTTGTGGTATACTCCCACTTCCTCTGCCTCTACCATTTATGGGAGTTTCAGACATTACTACTACTAGGCACTATAGAGTAGACAAGTCTTTCTGTTTCTCTCTCTCTCTCTTGTTTAGCTAAATTAACCTTGTAGGCCATTAGGCATGCCAGCTCAGTCAGCTTGCCCCCTAGACAGACATACTTGTGTCGCAGACTCAGGTTATTTTATTTACTACTGTCTGCAGGTGGGGCAGCCGTAGTCCACGACTACACAATTATCTAATTTTTCTATTATGGCCATACTCTATACATCAATGGCAACTGCTCAACTTCACCCTGACTGCTACAACAAGGCAAATGATCATTTATTACATATGAGACGACAGCAGTCAATAGGTCACCCATGGCAGGCTGACACAGTTGAAAATGATATAGGTAGAGACCAGGGAGTGGGCCTCAGATTTGGAGGGAGGCGCTTCATAATGGTGGGTGGGTATAGGTACATACATACACAATATATATACTGTTCTTCTAATCTACTGTGAGTCGTGGGAGTATTCTGAAATACAACCATGAATCAAAAACCTTGAAAAAAAACAGTCCTTGTTTCTCTTTACAGCTATTTATTATTGCATTGGTCTTCTAGCATTACATTTTATTTTCAAATCTCTTATTCTGTTCTCCTTGGCATTGCTACTTTGCCATGGTTTATTTTTCTTTCACATTGTCTTCATCCAATGACAGTCTCCGCCAATGCTATTATGATGATTGTACCATCCAGCCATCCTTCCATTTAAAGTAAACATGGCTATCATTCTTCTTAAACAATCTCTCAACAAACCTATAACCAACAACAGACATTTGTTATGTTATTTTAACCACCATCCATGTGTCCTTCCTTTCTTGCATTTGAGTTTGTCCCATGAAACCCCCCCAGAGGATTCTTCCTATTACCCATACAGATTCGCCCAACCAGGCAGGCAGCCTTTCTTTTGCCTTCCACCCGCCCGTCAACCACCCATGCATCCAATTCCTATCAGTCACCTATGCATCCCATGGATCCGTCCCTGCCAGTCATATATATATAATATTACATGTCACCCGTTCTTCCTCCTTCCAACCCTCTTTCCCTTTTCGTTCAACCCATCCATCAAGGTCGTATCTCATCACTAATTTTTACTGTGCCATACGGACCTGCACTGTTACGTTGAGCATCAACACCAGGTCATTAGAAAAAAAGTATACTTTATTAGCTAAATTGCAAAAAAAGACCTGCTTTAAGTTGCAGTAATATTAAAACATTGCAAAAGCTAAAAATACATTAAAAATCATTTGTGTAATGATGCACATTTAGCAATATTCATGATATTGGCATTACAGGTATGTCATAGGTACAAGTACTGAGAAAAACCAAAGGAAATGATGGACGGAGCGTTGACAATACAAGCACTCACCCCCAGTCAACTGATCTGGGTTTAATCCATCACAGTTCTTTAGCCCACTCTGCCACCCCAGTTCAGACACGGCCATATGCAAATCAGTCTAACCATGTGCCTCATGGGAACAGTCTAGCCCGAACTGCCAAGCCATGACTTCCCTGGACCTGAAACAAGCTACCGAGGACCCGTTTCTGGCATTTCAGCTGTCTTCAGTCCGGCTTGCTTGAATCCAGTGGCAAAGTGAGCAAGGGACTCACGTCTGAGCATACCCTGCCAACTTACGGCGAACAAAGAAAAACCAAGGGAAATGAGGGACGGAGCATTGACAATACAAGCACTCACTCCCAGTCAACTGATCTGGGTTTAATCCATCACCGTTCATTAGCCCACTCTAACACCCCAGTTCAGACATGGCCGTATGCAAATCAATCTGACCCTGTCCCTCATGGGAACAGTCCAGCCCGAACTGCCAAGCCATGCCTTCTCTGGACCGGAAACAATTCCTTTGGTTTTTCTTCGTTCGCCATAAGTTGGCAGGGTATGCTCAGACGTGAGTCCCTTGCTCACTTTGCCACTGGATTCAAGCAAGCCGGGCTGAAGAAGACTGAAATGCCAGAAACCGGTCCTCTGTAGATTGTTTCCGGTCCAGGGAAGGCATGGCTTGGCAGTTCGGGCTGGACTGTTCCCATGAGGCACAGGGTCAGACGGATTTGCATATGGCCATGTCTGAACTGGGGTGGCAGAGTGGGCTAAAGAACGGTGATGGATTAAACCCAGATCAGTTGACTGGGGGTGAGTGATGTATTGTCAACCCTCCGTCCATCATTTCCTTTGGTTTTTCTTTGTTCGCCCTAAGTTGGCAGGGTATGCTCAGACGTGAGTCCCTTTCTCACTTTGCCACTGGATTCAAGCAAGTCGGGCTGAAGAAGGCTGAAATGCCAGAAAACGGTCCTCGGTAGCCTTGTTCCGGTCCAGGGAAGGCATGGCTTGGCAGTTCGGGCTGGACTGTAACCATGAGGCACAGGGTCAGACGGATTTGCATATGGCCATGTCTGAACTGGGGTGGTAGAGTGGGCTTAAGAACGGTGATGGATTAAACCCAGATCAGTTGACTAGGGGTGAGTGCTTGTATTGTCAAAGCTCCGTCCATAATTTCCTTTGTTTTTTCTTTGTTCACCCTAAGTTGGCAGGGTATCCTCAGACGTGAGTCCCTTGACCACTTTGCCACTGGATTCAAGCAAGCCGGGCTGAAGAAAGCTGAAATGCCAGAAACCGGTCCTCGGTAGCTTGTTTCCGGTCCAGGGAAGGCATGGCTTGCCAGTTCGGGCTGGACTGTTCCCATGAGGCACAGGGACAGACGGATTTGCATATGGCCATGTCTGAACTGGGGTGGCAGAGTGGGCTAAAGAACGGTGACGGTGTGGTAAATAAATATTTATCGTATTCTTAATTTCTATGTGGTATAAGTTCAATAAAATAGCTCAATCAAATGAGAGGCAGGGTCCGTGGCATCTGGGTTTATAAGGGTTTTATTCCATGTAATGGAATGGTTCGAACCATGGTATCATGTTCCATCACCACGAGGGTTCAGGAAGGGATCGACAAGGCTTTATTAACAGTGCACATTATATATAGTAAAAGCATACAATGGTGATGGATACAGAAGGCGTAACAGCTGAAAGAAACGAGATAAGAACACATGTGCGTAACAGAAGGCGTGCACGAGGGCGTACACGGAGGTGTGTGCTAGAAACGTCACATGAAAGTGTCACAAGTGGGTGGATTCATAGAGGAATCCTGCAGTGTCAGCAGAAATATATGGCTGGATGCGCGCGCAGGCAACATGACGTGTGATTGACGTGAAACTGGAGGATGAAGGGGACTTGACATTTAGCACCAGAAGGGGAGACAGAAGTCTGGCGTGTCAGAACAACCTAATCCCAAATCATATCTGATATCTTGTGTTGAAGAACAGTTTTATCTAGAAGGAAAAGTCTTTCGGGCAGAGGCTATTCTATACTGACTGCTAGTGCGTGCATATGTGTCTACGTGTCTACGTGTAATGCGAGGGGCCATGGGCCTACCATGGTAACAGGAGCAATGAATTTCATGCACGGAGACAGAAAGGCCGGGCCCTTTGCTCTGCAGCTGGGGAGGTGTTTACCTAAATCACTAGACAGGAATGTATTTTCGAGGAGCGGAGCAGATAACTTGAAGGCAAAATACAGTTTTGGCAGGCAAGCAGGCCGAGCCGGGCACCGCTCGCCGCGCAGGGAGTAAGGCAAGGGTCATGGTTGCAGATCCAGGCTGCAGCTTTCAGAGGCAGAAGGCAGAAAGGGCTCGATGGCAGAAATCAGGGCCTAGCTCGCCAGAGCCAGGAAAACGTGAAAGTGCACTATGTAAAGACGGTGGCACGGCATACTTAGGAACGGAATTATCGACCCATTCATGGTGGATCTGAAAGAGGACATGTTAACGTTGGACGCAAATGCATTTGCGTCTTCATAGCTGGTCATGGAGGGAAATTACATGTACTTGAAGCACGTACATGGAGCCGTTGGGGTCTACGTTAGGAGACACAATTGACCATAAAAATTCCAATTACCTCATTCCCTCCTTGTCCCCTACGGACCCTTCATGATATATCAATCTTCATTAGTCTATCTATTTGTTCATATAACACCATTTGCTCTTCCTTTTTCAGGCGGGATTTAGAACGTGGACTTGGATGGGGAATACATGATGTGGCACACAAGCCGCAAATCGCCGGCCCACACTGTAAACATAGACAACAACTGAATACTATGAGAAGGGCTATTCCGAGGAAGGATAGGACTTTCCATCCCCAGGCTGATAACACGCTCCAGAGCCAACCGGACCAAGTCCAGGTGCCTGGATTCTGGTGTATTTGACTTGCAATCTTGTGGAGACGGGTTATGGCTCTATATACTGATGGTGCATTTTCTGGAATGAAAACACAGCAGCTCGATCCGATGACTCTACAAGCTCCGCCCCTATCGGCCAGGATGACGTCAAGAACAAGACGATTCTGAAGAACAACAAGTCTCATAGCAGACTGTTCCTCTGTTAAGTTGCCTAGGGCGGAAGTAGTTTCATTCACTACTGCTTCAAGGGTTCTGGTTAATTTACGTATCAGTTTACTATTCGAGACAGTACCTAAATAGGGAAAGAAACCTTTATTAAAGTCTGTGTATTGCTCCCATGCTGTTTCAGTATAGTCGACAATCGGGAGATCTCTCTTGGGTCTATTGTGTACTAGATGGGAGTCCCTATGATAATCAGGTGGGGCTAGGAAAACAGGTGGCAGAAGGAAGGCAATGTAACAAGTACCATCCCAATCTAGAGGTAAGCGAACATAAGCTGTATGACCACAAATGAAATAGGAATGACGGGAAGCTTTGAATGTAGACTTGCCTTTATCACTGAATTCAATCACAGTAGTACATTTACTATGACCTAGGTGTACTGAACCATTCTTTCTGACACATAATTCACCTTTGACTGGTAATACTGACATAGCGGGTAAGTCTGGTTTGGTATCAGACTGGACATTCAGAATCATGAGGTTAAGTGTAAAATTACCTAATCCATATACTTCGTTTTCTAGATCAGTCCCTGTCCTTTGTGGAAGACCCTCCTTGTCAGGGAAACATGCTTTATGCATAACTGTGTTCAGATTTCCCCATACCCAATTGCCCTGGTAAACTATGGAATCAGAATTTAACGAGTTCATTAAACAAAACCATGCACCACAGGAACCATTGTGTGTAAACGGGTACGGAAAGAGGGGCAGTACTCCCTTGTATTTCTGATAGGGAGGGAGTCGGCCACATATCCAACAATTTGTAGCATTGCTGGTCTGATGGGAATGATGTAACATACTGATGAATGTATTGTTGCGCAGCGCAAGTCGATAGGATAACTCGTGAGGGGGCAATTCACTGAAAGTATGCTCGACAGTGTCATTTGAGGAAGAATGTGCACGTACGGAAATAGGAAAGTACATGTGTAATAATATGCTTGCAGCAATAATCGTAAGACTCAGAAAAAACATAATCAATAATGCAACAATGCAGTGACTGCAGAGAGATTTACAATATTCATGTTTCTTGATCTGTTTCTGTCTATCTCTCTCTCTATTGGGGTCTAACTTGTACATGTCAGGAACCTGTCTAACCGCTTCACCTAGGGGAGGACTTAAACAATTAAACTGTCTGACTTGCTAGACCTTAATTTCAGTTTGTACTCCTGCTGAGGAGTATTTTCTACCAGTGGGAGTTTAGTATCAGTCTCTGAAACGGGGCAGGGCTGGGAAACAGTCTTTGGCGGCAGTCCATGGTATTTCTTAATATGACTCAAGTGGAGCCAGCCTTTGCGGCCCTCCACCTTCACCGTGGTCCTTGTTGTGAGAAGAACAAGCTTTGGCTCCTGCCAGCGGGACTCCAGCGGATTCCTCCGATCGAAATTCCGGACAAGCACCAGATCTCCAGGGACGATCTCGTGTGGCTTCACCTCGGTGTTGTCGGGAAAGGCTGCTGCTACCTGTGAACGACATGATTGTAGTGCAGACATCAAGGAAGCAAGGTAATCTGTCAGCATATTACAGTCAACATCTGTGATCTTACGAGGCAGAGGCGTCCCCCACATATTCGGTGGCCTACCAAAGACCACCTCGTACGGGGATAGCCCTGTTCTTGAATGGGCTACCATTCTCATGCAGAAAAGTGCAACTGGTAAGGCGACAATCCAATCAACGCCTTTCTCTTTACATACTTTTGCAAGGCGTATTTTCAGTGTCTGATTATGTCTCTCTACGAGACCTGCTGCCTCGGGATGTCGGACACAGTGGAGCTTCCATTGATATCCTAGCAGGAGTGATACCTGCTTCATAAGCTCGGACGAGAATGGCTGACCATTATCTGAGTACACGATACGGGGTAAACCATACCTGGGGAAAAATTCACGTACCAGCTGCTTGGCAGTGGTCGGAGCAGTGTAATCTGGGACTGGATATGCTTCTGTCCATCGGGAGAGTGCACATACAACTACGAGGACATATTTGAATCCTCGACAACGTTCCATCTGGATATAATCCATCTGGAGGACTTCAAAAGGGTGATCGGGAGGATGAAATCCACCTTGCTCTACGGGAATGCCTTTACCTGGGTTGAACTGACAACAGATCATGCAAGTACGCACTTTCTGTTTTGCTGCTGCTCGTAAATGCTTATTGTACCAAAGGTTTTGAATACTGTCTAACATGGCTTTTTCTCCTAAATGCGCAGGACTATGTGCTGTGTTAATGATAACTTGAACCATAGAGTCGGGGAGAAACCATATGGCTCTTCCCTTCGTCATCCATCCCTGTTCTGTCTGTATCCCTCCTAGTTCAGTCCATTTCTTTATTTCTTCTGGTGTAGCATGTGTCTGTATGTCAATTACATCTAGGGCGGGATCCCTCACTGTCATGCAATGTGTCGGTGTAAGGACTATTGTCTTTGTCATATCAGTTGTGTGAGTATGAGTCTGAGCTGTATGCTTGGCTGTTCGGTCTGCCAGGTCATTACCCTGGGAAATGGTATCTGTAACTTTCGTATGTGCTTTGCACTTCATGATAGCTATGGCTGTAGGCAAATGTATTGCTTCTAACAGAGCTTGAATGAGGGGACCGTGCTGGATCTTGGCACCGTGAGAGGTCAAGAAACCTCTCTCTCGCCAGAGTACACCGAAGTCGTGTACGACTCCGAATGCATAACGTGAATCCGTGTAGATGTTAACTCTCTTGTTCTTTGCTTGTATACAGGCTTGAGTCAGAGCAATGAGCTCTGCTGCTTGGGCTGACAGTGTGTCAATGCGATGTGTTTCTATGACTTCAGTTTCTGTCGTTACTGCATATGCGGCCACTAACTCTCCTGTACTTGTTCTCATACATGAACCATCCACATAAAGTGTCAGGTCTGGATCTGGTAATGCGATGTCTGTCAAATCTTGTCTGGGTTTCGTCGTAATGGTAATGACTTCAACACAATCATGTGCCAAAGGGTCTGTCTCACTTAATGGTAAAAGTGTAGCAGGATTCAATGTATTGCAACGTCTGATTTCTATGTGTGGCTGAAACAATGTCAATTCATAACCTGTCAGTCGTGCTATAGTCAAATGTTGAGTCTGTGTTCTGTTCAAAAGGACTTCCACGGAATGTGGAACTTGTACTGTCAATTGGTGTCCTAGCAATATGGAATCACTTTGTCTAATTGCTAGAGCTGTTGCTGCTACTGATTTCAAGCACGCAGGCAGCGCCTGGGCTACTGGATCTAATGTACTAGAAAAATAAGCACACGGTTTGTGTGAACCTGCTTGATCCTGGGTGAGTACTGACAATGCAGTACCTTCGCGTTCAGTGACAAAAAGTGTAAAAGGTTTACTGTAACATGGTGTCGCTAAAACTGGTGCTTGACATAAGGCTTTCTTTAATTCGTCAAAAGCTTGTGTATGTTCCTGAGTCCAAGGGAGGACAGTCGATGTAGCTGCCTCCTGTGTTGTCAACTGTATGAGTGGTTTAGCTAGGAATGCATATTGTGGAATCCATTGTCTGCAATAGGAAGTGAGTCCAATAAAGGCTCGTACTTCTTTCTGTGTCTTGGGTTGCGGAAGATGTGCAATTAATTGAATTCGTTCAGGTGTCAGCTGCCTACCCCACTTGGTCAGCAAGTGCCCAAGGTACACCACTTGCTGGGCACAGAATTGTAGCTTCGAAGGAGACACCTTGTGTCCCTTATCCGCCAGGAAATGCAAAACTGTCAGTGACGCTTGTTCACATTCTGGTTCACTACGAGCGGTGATCAATAGATCATCGACGTACTGGAGTAGGGCAGTGTTGTCAGGCATGTGGATACTGTCCAGTTGTCGTTTTAATGCTTGGCTATAGATACTGGGGCTTTCTGTGAATCCTTGAGGTGCACGTGCAAATTTGAAGCTTCGGCCATTTAAACAGAATTCGAAAAGATATTGGCTTTCCGGGTCAATAGGGACACTAAAGAAGGCGTTCTTGAGATCGATTACAGTGAAGAACGTCGCTTCGGAATCAATAGCTGTCAATAGGGACGAAATGTCTGGAACCACGGGATATTGTGGTACAATGCATTTATTCAATTCTCGTAAATCGATAACTAATCGATAAACTGGAGGTGCATTTGGATCAGTACGTTTAAGAATTGGAATGATAGGGGAGTTACAAAGATTGGAGTCGGTTTCTACAACCACTCCTTGTGCAATGAGCTCGTCAATGATTTTCAGTAAAGCCACTACAGCATCTGGAGGTAACTTGTATTGTCGAATGCGTGGTAGTACTACTCCTGGCTTCGGTGTGACACGATATGGAGTGATGTGCATACAACCTACATCAGTGGGGCCTTTCGCCCATAAATGTGCAGGAACATTCTGTAACCTGGAATCAATATCTCTCAACACATAATGGCCTTTGAAATCACGCAAAAACAGTCTTACTCCTTCCGGAGAACAACATATTACAGCTCCTAGAGCTTTCAGGGTCTTTATACCAAGTAAGTTTTCTGGACATGATTTCGTGAGTAATAAATCTGTAGTGCGAGACAATGGACCAACTGCAAGTGGGACTGGTTTCGATACTTCATTAACAATAGGCTTTCCTGAAAAACCAAGGGAAACATTCTGTGAGCCTGAGAGGGGTGCCCCTGGAACCTCGTCGTGACTTATTGTTGTCCTGCTTGCCCCTGTGTCAATCAAAAACTTACTATCTTTCCCTAATACCTGACTATGTACATAAGGACCCTCTTGATCTACAGGAACCTCAATAAGAGGCAAGCCGACCTCCCTCTCTAGGCTGTTTCATGTGTATCGCTGATAGTCGGGGTAGTCAGATTGTGCATATTGGTACATCTGTTGTGTTGTATGTTGTGTTGCGGCAATGGGTTGTGGCTGTGGTACCGCTACAGTCTGTTGTGAAGTCTGCATAGGCTGAACATTCTGTGGAACGTGTTGTGGGGCCTGGTCCTGTCTAGGAGGACGCGGTCTCTCTTTAGTTTTACCTTTCTCTATGTTGTGTTTCAAAACTGTACAATCGTTTACATAGTGACCTGGCTGTTTACAATAGTTGCATATCCCTTTAACAGGAGCTGCTGAATTTGAATTATTGGATTGTGTAGTACCCCTTTTATGACCGTCAGTTGGAACTGACTGAGCAACTAGCATTTTCATTTTCGTGTCTTTCATACGTCTCTGTTCATGATCATGTTCTTCCCTGATCCTATTCTGGTGATACTGTAACATTTGTAACATTTGGGAAGGTGAATTAGCTTGCCATGTGCTCTCGACTTTCAGTACACGGTTCTTAACCTGGGGCAATGAATTCTCGACTAATTTGGATACAAAAAGGTGTGGGTACGACTCACTACTTGCTTTCAGGCCACTATTAATAATAAAACATTTCTCAAATCGGGAATAAAAATCACTAGTGTTTTCA
The DNA here is from genome assembly GCF_964263255.1 of Lissotriton vulgaris. Classification (NCBI taxonomy): domain Eukaryota; kingdom Metazoa; phylum Chordata; class Amphibia; order Caudata; family Salamandridae; genus Lissotriton; species Lissotriton vulgaris. The sequence continues at coordinate 1,038,223,382 of NC_141694.1, forward strand.
TCGGGTTTCTGTTTGCAGGCTGAGATTGCATCCCAGTCCTCCTTTTTAGTTGCTAACAAACGTGGCAAAACCTGTACTAACAATCCTGGTAATACTTTAGTTTTATCCCCAAGACCCAACCCTGGGGTTCGACCTGTCTCTTCAGTTTCTAATGCAGCCCAATCGATCTTTTGGTCTCCCACCTCCCATTCTTTTTCTTTGAGTTTCTCGTAAATACCGGCAGGCAGTAAAACTTTCAATATTTTCATAATATCGGGATAGGTGTAATCACCCATGAGTAACATGTCTTTTATTTCACGGTGGAAACCTGCAGGGTCCTTATCATGACTCGGCACTATTTTCTTCATTTCCAATGATTCCATTTTAGTTATGGGCGTGTACACGAATACACGTTCTAGTGTGTTATCCGGCTTCCTGATCGGGTGTACTTCTCGCAAGGGATTCTGTCTGTCTATGTAAAACATTTTCCTTACTGGGGGTGGAGCTGAAACAAACTGTGGATTCAGGAAAGCACTATATCTATGTCGATGTTCTAAAATTACTTTAATTAAATTGGTACCGAGGCCTCTCCATTTATTCATTAGTAACTCTACTAGTACATCAGGTAGGGGACCTGGATCAGAATGTTGGCTCTTATACAACGTAAGGAGGTGTTGTATCATGTACATACCAGCTAGTCGCTGTTCGTCTGGGGAAAGATTCAAAAAGGTTTGCGCTACTGAGTCATCATTATATCTATCGGAATTGTCAGCCCATTGTACTGCTGACCTGGCTAATTCTTGTTCATCCATGGAATTGAGTACATGGTACCCCATTCGTTCTTGAAGTATTTTATCGGTAGCCTGAAATAGATGTTCAGGAGTCCTCGGGTTTGACATAGCAGAGTGAAAAAGTCTCTTGCTTTCTGGGCGTAACATTTTATTAAAGGGTCCACCCTTACCTACATATGCCACCATTTCTGTATGTTCTGGCTCATCCTCCTCTGAGGATTTATTCTTGTCTGTTTCTGCTTCCCTTGCATCCTTCTCTCTTTCATGCATTACTACTATTTCTTTACGGACCTTTCTGTACATGGCCTCTATACATTTCTGTTTATCATGTTTTCCGTCTGCTATATTCTGACTCCATGTAGTTAGTACCTCCATCTCTTCTTTATTTACACCAGGCCGATCTCGTTCTCTTATAAAACAGTTTACGAGAAATCTTAATATCATACTTTGAGTGTCTACTTTCTGATATGCCATGGCCTCGTGAATACATTCAGGACCCTCCCCAGTCTGAACAAAGCGATATATCCTGTCTAGATAATCTAGCATTCCTGGCAATAAAACTAAAAAATTTGCAGCACGTCTTAAACGTATTGAGGCTAACATCATGGGCCCTTGCTTGCCTGGAACGGGATCATATCTACAGTCTGTAAGATATTCTTTAAGCTTTTCTAAAGGGGCCCCTTTCGGGGTATGTTGTGCAGCTAAGTCTCTTATTGTCAATCGCTGTGTATGTGGCGGGGTACGGTAACCTCCTTTAGCACCTCCTGTAGCGGAGGCTTGAGCATAACCTGGCTGTGTGGTCGGTATCTGCTGAAAAGGGGTTGGGGCCTGGGCAGCGCCAGCCCCAAAAGGATTAAGCGGGTTAATACCAGGATGAACAATAGGGGAAGTATTAGCAGGTGCGGGAAATGATGCGGGAGGGGTCTGCTGTTGCGAACCTGGGGGCAGACGATCAGCGGGTAGTACAGGTGCAGGTGGGACGGGTACATTGGTATATGCGGGAGCTACGTCGTCTAAGTAGGAAGAAAGGAAAATGTCTGCTGCGGTCTTATGACGTAATTTGGTCGGAACCAATGGAGGGGGCAGATTTTTCGGTGTTTCCGGGGTCGCCTTGGGCAGGCCCTCGGCCAGGACTGGATACAATCCTGTCATAATGGCATTACTCCGTCTATCGTGTTGTTCCATTCTAACTCGTTCTCCTTCTTCTAGTAGTTCTTTTTCTTTGGCTTTTTCAGAATCCTCTCTACTTTTCTCTGCTTTTCTAAGTGCTTTCTCTGTCCGTCTGTGTGATTCTTTACGCCATAATTCAATGGCATCTTTCTGTGACTGTCTGGCTTTCTTTTTCCACAACGCTTCTTCTACTCTCATGATGCACTCGGCATCCCATGTCCCTGTAGCGGGCCATCTCTGATTCTCTGCTAAGTCCTTAGTGTAATCCACCCACAAGTCGAGATATAATACGGCGTCTAAGCCGTGCTTGTGGTACATAAAATGACCGGGAGTGTCCCTGGGTGGGATGGGAACAGCTTCCTCAAGTATCCCTTTTCTAGTTCCTAACTGTCTCAGTTTAGAGAATAGAGGCATCCTGTAACTCGATACTTGATACTTGATACTTACTCGGACTTGGACACAACTAATACAATAAACACAGGAATGACGATCAAACAATCACTCATACCACGACATTAAAATACATTAAAACATTTCGGAACAAACAATAACTTGATAACTGGATACTGGATATACTGCTAAACAGTACAGATACACTGCTAAAACAGTGCAGACCGGGTCTGCGTACCCAAACCCGTCTTGACCGGACACAAATTAATGCACCCATCTAGATGCGTCCCCAGCAACGGTACTCACCGGGAAGCACGGAACGGAAGGCCTCAGAAACTCGACTGGACTGGACCGGACTGGACTCGACTCGACACGTGACGTAGGTACTTCTGAACTGGTGGGCCTCTAGACACCTCGGACCTTGCTCTCTCGGCTGGGCTCTGGTCGGGATCCTCCGCACTCCTCACCGCCTCGTCTGGATGTCGATCGCAGTCTCCGTCACCTCCGTAGGCCTGAGGGAGATACAGGAAATCCTGCGGGTACGCGTAGTTGTCCGTCACGGCTGTGGCAGGGGGCAAGGCCTGCGACGCATCGCCGGTGTGTAAGGTGGGGGAGGGGTCCCTGTTCGGGCGCCAATTATGTGGTAAATAAATATTTACCGTATTCTTAATTTCTATGCGGTATAAGTTCAATAAAATAGCTCAATCAAATGAGAGGCAGGGTCCGTGGCATCTGGGTTTATAAGGGTTTTATTCCATGTAATGGAATGGTTCGAACCATGGTATCATGTTCCATCACCACGAGGGTTCAGGAAGGGATCGACAAGGCTTTATTAACAGTGCACATTATATATAGTAAAAGCATACAATGGTGACGGATACAGAAGGCGTAACAGCTGAAAGAAACGAGATAAGAACACATGTGCGTAACAGAAGGCGTGCACGAGGGCGTACACGGAGGTGTGTGCTAGAAACGTCACATGAAAGTGTCACAAGAGGGTGGATTCATAGAGGAATCCTGCAGTGTCAGCAGAAATATATGGCTGGATGCGCGCGCAGGCAACATGACGTGTGATTGACGTGAAACTGGAGGATGAAGGGGACTTGACATTTAGCACCAGAAGGGGAGACAGAAGTCTGGCGTGTCAGAACAACCTAATCCCAAATCATATCTGATATCTTGTGTTGAAGAACAGTTTTATCTAGAAGGAAAGGTCTTTCGGGCAGAGGCTATTCTATACTGACTGCTAGTGCGTGCATATGTGTCTACGTGTCTACATGTAATGCGAGGGGGCATGGGCCTACCATGGTAACAGGAGCAATGAATTTCATGCACGGAGACAGAAAGGCCGGGCCCTTTGCTCTGCAGCTGGGGAGGTGTTTACCTAAATCACTAGACAGGAATGTATTTTCGAGTAGCGGAGCAGATAACTTGAAGGCAAAATACAGTTTTGGCAGGCAAGCAGGCCGAGCCGGGCACCGCTCGCCGCGCAGGGAGTAAGGCAAGGGTCATGGATGCAGATCCAGGCTGCAGCTTTCAGAGGCAGAAGGCAGAAAGGGCTCGATGGCAGAAATCAGGGCCTAGCTCGCCAGAGCCAGGAAAACGTGAAAGTGCACTATGTAAAGACGGTGGCACGGCATACTTAGGAACGGAATTATCGACCCATTCATGGTGGATCTGAAAGAGGACATGTTAACGTTGGACGCAAATGCATTTGCGTCTTCATAGCTGGTCATGGAGGGAAATTACATGTACTTGAAGCACGTACATGGAGCCGTTGGGGTCTACGTTAGGGGACACAATTGACCATAAAAATTCCAATTACCTCAATGGATTAAACCCAGATCAGTTGACTGGGGATGAGTGCTTGTATTGTCAAGGCTCCGTCCATCATTTCCTTTGGTTTTTCATAGGTACAAGTACTGCTACTTAAATATCCAAGAAAACAGTTGATCCAAGATTCCAAACTCTTATCAACCTATTACATATTTACATCATTTTCCAAACATGCAATATGCACATTCCACAATACAATTAATTTTTTGTTAAATCCAGTTATATGTCGACGTGTTTCGGTGTACCTTTATTTTCTCAACACCTTCTTCAGGTCTGTTATCATATTAATTTTTTTTTCAATATTTGTCATAAAATCATATATCTACAAAACAATAAGATAAAATCAAAATCATACTTTCCTGGTGTGAACTAAACAAATTCTTGTCTTGTTTCATTGCATCCTAGATTCAACAATACCATCTCTAAAGTATATGCTCCTAAAGTTGTTATTAAAATCTTTATATAAGCAATCCTGCAAACCTTTCTATCTACGTATCCAGATCCTATACAATTTCAAATTACAGGTTGTATATGATATTGTGGCCCCTACTTTGAGAGATATTAATGTATAACCCATCTGGATCCGTTGTCATTCATAAATTACTTTGATTAAACTCCCCTTATTTTAATAAACAGACAGGAGTCTCACCCGTTATCTGCACATTAGGTTTTTCAGATTTTTTCTCTTCTGGTCTGCCTTGTCTGACATTTCTCAAAGGGAACCCTGCAAATCACAGGCCTGTTAGACTTGAAATCCTTAATATTATCAACAAAACCATTGTGAATGCCCCTATTGTACATTATTTACTTAAATTGAGGCTGAATCAATGATCTTTGACGACTCACTTGTGTTCTTTCTTCCAAAGTTCTATACCTATTAAATCAAGTTATCTGAGTTTTTACATAGAATTCTCAATTTGTCTTTGCTAATCAAAATTACACTGGGCTCCTCTATATGTTATTAGAGACTTACCCTTGAGTACATAAGAAGGACCTCTCTCTCGAAGTATTGAGTTCTTGAGGATTGTAGACATACAAAAACGCTCCTTTCTGATCCTGATAATCTTATGACTTAAATTTGCAATTTTTGTCCTGATAGTCTTGTAATTTAAACTCGTAATTCCCCAAGAAGTTCTGTTTTGTTTATTTTAGTCCAACTATTAGAGGTGTTCCACCCTGGGTACCGCCTTCCTTTGAATATGTATTCCGGCCGCGCATCCTTGTCTCCCTACATGCTTTGTACCAACTTAAGTTGTGCAAAAAAAAAACACTCGTTTGGCATCTTGCCTCATAAGTCTCCCAGTGGAGAGCGCTACTTTAATGGTCTTGCACCCTGAATATCCCACTAGTTGGCATAAAAGTCTACGGTCAGGATGGGCATCCTTTTCTACTCTCAAAGGCCAGTACAGTGCGTTCTCTGGACCGGAAACAATTCCTTTGGTTTTTCTTTGTTCGCCATAAGTTGGCAGGGTATGCTCAGACGTGAGTCCCTTGCTCACTTTGCCACTGGATTCAAGCAAAGCCAGGCTGAAGAAGACTGAAATGCCAGAAACTGGTCCTCTGTAGCTTGTTTCCGGTCCAGGGAAGGCATGGCTTGGCAGTTCTGGCTGGACTGTTCCCATGAGGCAGAGGGTCAGACGGATTTGCATATGGCCATGTCTGAACTAGGGTGGCAGAGTGGGCTAAAGAACGGTGATGGATTAAACCCAGATCAGTTGACTGGGGGTGAGTGCTTGTATTGTCAACTGTCCGTCCATCATTTCCTTTGGTTTTTCATAGGTACAAGTACTGCTACTTAAATATCCAAGAAAACAGTTGATCCAAGATTCCAAACTCTTATCAACCTATTACATATTTACATCATTTTCCAAACATGCAATATGCACATTCCACAATACAAGAATTTTTTTTTTTTAATCCAGTTATATGTCGACGTGTTTCGGTGTACCTTTGTTTTCTCAACACCTTCTTCAGGACTGTTATCATATTAATTTTTTTTTCAATATTTGTCATAAAATCATATATCTACAAAACAATAGGATAAAATTAAAATCATACTTTCCTGGTGTGAACTAAACAAATTCTTGTCTTGTTTCATTGCATCCTAGATTCAACAATACCATCTCTAAAGTATATGCTCCTAAAGTTGTTATTAAAATCTTTATATAAGCAATCCTGCAAAACTTTCTATCTACGTATCCAGATCCTATACAAGTTTAAATTACAGGTTGTATATGATATTGTGACCCCTACTTTGAGAGATATTAATGTATAATCCATCTGGATGCGTTTTCATTCATAAATTACTTTGATTAAACTCTGCTTATTTTAATAAACAGACAGGAGTCTCACCCGTTATCTGCACATTAGGTTTTGCAGATATTTTCTTCTGGTCTGCCTTGTCTGACATTTCTCAAAGGGAACCCTGCAAATCACAGGCCTGTTAGACTTGAAATCCTTAATATTATCAACAAAACCATTGTTAATGCCCCTATTTTACATTACTTACTTAAATTGAGGCTGAATCGGAGGAGCTACGCGAGCGTCCGAGATGGCCGCGTGAGCACAGAACTCCCGGGACCCTCGCAACTCATTGCAATTTATCCTGACGTTATCCTGAATTTTCAGATGGGCTCTTGAAGATGAACCTCTGCCGATCGCTTAGCTCTTTTAAAATTTTGATTTGGACTTTGGGAACCCAAGTTACACTTATCCGAACTTTCAAGGCCCACCTCGCGGTAAGCTGGGGACTTGGCAAGTTGGCACACCGGGACGGAGTTGAACAACAACGGCTGAGGGGTCTTCCCCAGGTAGCCCTGCATCGACTTTCGGTTTCACTTTTGGGTCCTGGCATTGTCTGACGGCGCGACAGTTCCATTCTGTTGGAGATTCACCCAGGCTCTGTTGTATCATAGTGTGCCTTCTCTCCTCTACGCAGCTGTGTTGAACTATATCTCCACCTCGGCCGCACAAGCCTGCTGTTGTAGACTTTTGGTGACTTGCGCGCAGGCTGACATTTTCACCATGCCTCACAGGCCCCTTTGGGGCTTATCTCCCAGTATGGTGGCGAGGGGCAACGTTGAGAAACGGAAAACTAAGGCGCCCATTCGCGGGGGGTCGGTCCAAACCAATGTCATGAATCGGTATACACAACCTAAAGGATCCCCTGGTGGCGCCTGCCGTACCCTGGAGGACGCCAAGGACGATTCAACCGTGCCTACTGATCCGTCTCTTCACGACATCATGAGCGTCATTGCTGGCATGAAGGAGACCATCGGCCAGCAGTATGAGGCTCTAGCTCACAAAATCGATGGACCTCCTGGTGGAAGACCTTGTCTTGAACGATCTTGCCCCTATGGGACTGAGCAAGTTCTTTGCAGTGGAGCGTGCCCATCGTGTTCCGGGTGGAAAGCCGAAACCGGGCGCCCCTCCAAGGCCTATCATTGCCAAGCTTTTTCACTTCAGAGACCGGGATGCTATCCTGCAGGCTTCGAGGGTGAGCGGCCCGGTAAAATTTGAAAACTCTACAGTCAACTTCTACCCGGATTTCACTCAACTCGTCCAGAGGCAAAGGATGGGTTTTCAGGGTGTGAAGCGACGTCTCTGTGCCTAAAATACGTTATGCTGTTTCCTACAAGGCTTCGTGTGGAATACGAGGACCGGACATTTTTCTTTGACCGACCGGAGAATGTGAGTGACTGGCTGGATTCTCTCTCTCTCTCTGCCTGCCCGGAACGACAGAACTGAGCACCCTGGTGGTGCCGAGGGTGGTGAGCCGGAGCAGAAACGATGACTCGGCCCCTGGTTTTCAAACATTTGACTTTGTGCAGCTGGGTTCTATAATCTCCTTATTTTTGTATTTCATTGTTGTGTGCCCGAGGGTGGTGGGGGTGGTGGGTCTCCTTCCTCCTCCAGGGACTTTTTGTAGATTGGGTAATGGTAGGGCGACAGGCACACTGCAAGTTGGGGTGGCTTTCTAGTCTAATCCAGGGGTGCAGGGAGGGGGTAGTTGTAACGGGATTCGGTTGGGCGGTGGGGAGGGGTGTTTGTAAGTTTGCTTTTCTTCTTCAAGGCAACGTATTGTTTTTCTCTGTGAATCGAATGTTGTGCTCTTTGTGGGGTGAGTTCTGCATCACTTGTTGGGATGGGGGTAGTGGGTTGAGGTTAATATCTTGGAATGTTAATGGGTTGGGTGACAGGATAAAACGGGGTGTGGTGCTGCAATTCTTGCGTCCCCTGTCCCCTGATGTGGTTCTTTTACAGGAAACGCATCTGGTGGGCAACACGTGTCACGCCATGAATAGGTGGGGTTATCGCCTTGCCGCACACTCTGGTTTCACCACTGGCTCTAGGGGGTGGGCATTCTCGTTCGGTCCTCTCTCCCCCTGGAGATAGACGATGTAATTCTTGACGACAGGGGGCGCTACGCCGCCCTCACTGGCAGATGGGAGGGTAGGACTATTTCGTTGCTCACTATATATGTTCCTCCGGGCCTCCAGACCTCCACTTTTTCAGATATTGGCCGAGTTGTGCTGAGACTTCCTGAGGGTATTTTGGTTGTGGGCGGGGATTTTAACTCTGTTGTTTCTGGTACCGTAGATCGTCATCCCCCCAGGGATCTTCTTAAATCCCAGCCATGGCTTAGTGGATTTCGGACACTTTTGGTCTGGTAGACGGCTGGAGGTTCATGCATCCAACGCAGAGTCAGTACACCTTTCACTCTGGAGCTCATGGAAGTCTTTCTAGACTCGATTACATCCTTATGCCTGCTGCCCAGTCCCCTTCAATTAGAGAGATTCGACACCTTGCCCGGGGCATTTCAGACCATTCCCCAGTGTGGCTTCGTATAGATACTGGAGTGAGTAGCGCGGGGCGAGTCACTCCCATAAACCCCTGGTACTTGCGTAATCCCAAAACCCGCGCCAGTTTGATAAAGTCCCTAGACCAATACTTCCTTGAAAATGAGGGGTCTGTGTCCTCATCTGTGTCATTATGGGAAGCCTTCAAGACTGTCATTCGTGGACAGGCCTTATCCTTGATTTCTGAAGTTAAGAAAACTAAGAATCAAGAGGTTGTGCGTCTTGAGGCCGAAATAGTCGAACTGGAAAATGACTTAGAATTAGGTGTTACCCATGATAGACTCCACGCCCTTGGTCTAAAGCAGCTGGATTATAAGTCCCTTGCACGGATGCTGCCAAAACAATGCATAGGGAGCAACAGGGCAGGTTGTATGATGTCGGGGACAAGGTGGGTAAATTCATTGCGTGGCTTGATAAGAAAGAAAGGGCGAATCGTGTGGTTCCCGTGATTCGGAATTTGAATGAAAAGTGTGTGACTGAACCAAGTGAGATTGTGGAGTGTTTTTTTGGACTATTTTTGTACTGTGTATTACCCAGTGTCTGATAGGGATGAGGAAGACTCCCATTTGTTGCTACGCGATATTACGTTGCTGTGCTTATCGGAGGTGGACCGAGACCTGATGGAAGCTTCTTTGACTGCGGATGAGATTGCGAGCGCTATTCATTCTATTCGCTCCGGCAAGGCCATGGGCCCGAACAGTTTACACATCGAATTATATAAATTGCACCCTGATAAAGTCGCACCATATCTCCGAGAAATGTTCATAGAATCACGAGACCTTGGCGCCCTTCCTTGTGATCAGCGATTGGCTACAATTGTGGTAATTCCCAAGGAGGGCAAGCCTCGGGATCGTTGCTCCTCGTACAGGCCCATCTCTTTGTTTAACGCTGAACCTAAAATCCTAGCTAAAGTTCTGGCTAACCGGTTGATTACAGTGATTGCTGACCTGATCCATCCGGACCAATCTGGTTTTATCCCGCACCGTAACACCGCACTCAACTTGCGGCGCTTACATGATGTTCTCGCGAGGACAGGGTCACTTCAAGAGTCGGCCATCTTGGCTTCCTTGGACGTCACAATGGCCTTTGATACTATCGAATGGCCTTATCTCTGGGCCGCCCTCGCAAAATTTGGTTTCGGTTCGGAGTTTTTTGGGTGGGTGAAACTGCTATACAAGGAACCACTGGTTCAGGTGGTCGTTAACGGCCGGGTATCCAATTCCTTCACTCTTGGGAGGGGTACGAGACAGGGGTGCCTGCTGTCTCCCCTGCTTTTTGCGCTAGCCTTGGAGCCCCTCGCAGCTTGGCTCAGCTGAGAGCCTTCGATAAAAGGTATTCAGTGGACTCCCGATTTTGAAGACCGGATCTCGCTTTATGCGGACGACATCCTTTTATACCTCACTTCCCCCCGAAAATCACTTAACGTCTTGTTCGATGTTCTTACCTCGTTTGGCAAGAATTCAGGTCTAGTGATCAACTGGACCAAATCCTGTGTTTATGTGATTTCGGGTGGTCTTCCCCCCTTGCCGCGTAGATTTTCCATTCAGGTTTCACACACGGGATTCAAATATCTGGGGATCTTTATATCATTGGACCCTGTTGCTCGCTATGAGCTTAATTTGCTCCCCCCTCTCCAGAGGCTGAAGCTTGACGTGGTTCGTTGGAGTAGATTGCCATTGTCGCCGCTCGGTCGTGCCGCGCTCTTTAAAATGATGTCCCTGCCACGGTTTTTGTATGCACTTCAGAACTCGCTCGACACCATCCCGGCGAGTTACTTCCAGGAGGTGGAAAGCTTACAGAGGCGGCTTATCTGGGATGGGCGCACAAGTATTTCTCACGCTAAGCTAGCCCTCCCCTGGTATGACGGGGCATTGCGCTCCCGGATATCAGGCGGTACTATTGGGCCTCCCAGTTGAGCGCGATTAATCATGCGGGGTATGCACCCAGCCCAAACCCGGCATTTGAGATGGACAAGTATCAGTTGCCGGGTGGGAATTACAACAGGGCGCTCTATTCTAAGGTAGCAGGGAAGAATTCAACAGGACCTACTAAGATTGCTGTGCGAGTCTGGTTTGACGCAACTGCTGCCTTGGGTTGGAAGGATCGATTGACACGTGCGACTCCATTGTATGCGTCGGAGAGATTGGGATGCCTCTGGACAACGAAAGGTTTTGAGAAATGGGACATGATTGGAATTAGTAGAGTGGGTCACCTTTGGGCTAAGAGTGCTGTCAAGACTTTTGAGACATTAAAGAATGAATATGAACTGAGTGACAGGGAGTTTTTTAGGTATGCGCAGGTTCGTCATGCCTTGACCGCGGTCTTCGCCTCCGATCCCAATATTCCTGAGTGCTCCCCGCTGGAAGATCGTATACTCGATGGTCATCTGCCCGATAGTACGATTTCACTAATATATAAAAAATTGATCAACAAGGGAGGCCTGGACTGGAGACGGGCTGGAACTGGATGATGAAGACTGGCAGTCCGCACTATCTTCCCCTAAGGAGGTGGCCATTCCCGCCCGTCTCCGCCTCGTCCAGCTTAAGATCCCTCATCGTGTGTATGTCACTGGCCCTCGGTTGGTCTCTATGGGTTTTTCTGCGGATGGGTTATGTAAGCGTGGTTGTGGATTGAGTGCTACTTTCCTCCATATCATTTGGGAATGCCGGGAGGTGGCCGCATTTTGGAATCAAGTGCATGCTGTGATGGAGTGTGTCACCGGGATTGCTTTGCTGCCTGAGGCCCGGAGATGTTTGTTGAATGTGTGGGAGCCGAATGATTACAACTTCGCCCAGACTCGGTGGGCGGCCCTTGGGAACATGATCGCAAAGAGAGATATTGCGCAGCTGTGGGGTTCCCAGCGGCCGCCCACCGTGTCAGTATGGAAGGAAAATATGGATTGGTGTATGTTCAGAGAGAAGACTGTGTATTTGGCTAGGGGCAAGCCTAGGGCGTGGACTGCAATCTGGAGTCAGTGGAACACCTATCGAGGGAACATATGTACACCCCCATTTGAAGATACTCCAGACACCTCCTTCTCCCCCTGATCCGACATTCCTTGTCCAATCTTACTTGTTACTGCTTTCTGATCCCCCCCGACCAACTCCACCGTTTACAAATTTGTTCATCTTGCAATTGAGGCTCCCCCCCGTACGAGCGCAACTTCATGTTCAATGTCTTTGGCCTTGAGACTTGTTTCGTTTCTTTTCTTTGTTCTTCTTTTATAAAAAACAAAATACTACAGTATCCTGGCTCCATCCTGAGTTGCTACGAACATTATCCTGCACTACTGCCGGACCTCTAGGATGTCGGCGATGGAATTGTGGTAAATGTTGATTCCTATTACCTTGTCTAGCGGCCGGCCCCTGTGGTTGTACGCCCGTAAGTGTAACCATATTTACATGCACAATAAAGTAAAAAAAAAAATTGAGGCTGAATCAATGATCTTTGACTACTCACTTGTGTTCTCTCTTCCAAAGTTCTATACCTATTAAATCACGTTATCTGAGTTCTTACATAGAATTCTCAATTTGTCTTTGCTAATCAAAATTACACTGGGCTCCTCTATATGTTATTAGAGACTTACCCTTGAGTACATAAAAAGGACCTCTCTCTCGAAGTATCGAGTTCTTGCGGATTGTAGACATACAAAAACTCTCCTTTCTGATCCTGATAATCTTATGACTTAAATTCACAATTCTTGTCCTGATAGTCTTGTAATTTAAACTCGTAATTTCCCAAGAAGTTCTGTTTTGTTTATTTTAGTCAAACTATTGGAGGTGTTCCTCCCTGGGTACTGCCTTTCTTTGATTATGTATTCCGGATGGGCATCCTTGTCTCCCTACATGCTTTGTACCAACTTAAGTTGTGCAAAAAAACCACATTCGTTTGGCATCTTGACTCATAAGTCTCCCAGTGGAGAGCGCTACTTTAATGGTCCTGCACCCTGAATATCCCACTAGTTGGCATGAAAGTCTACTGTCCGGATGGGCATCCTTTTCTACTCTTAAAGGCCAGTACAGTGCGTTCTCTTACATCCCCATAAGCATTCGCTTCCCTTTTTAGAATATCTTACAGCCTCCAGTCGGGGTTCTGGATCAAATCGCTAATGTGCCTTTTGCTACATCTGCCTTTTGTACTATGCCCCGTCATCACGTTATGTGATTACGGAAATGGTGGCCATTTGAAGGTAGGTTTTTCCTTTGAAGTGACTGTAGCAGTTCTCATTAAAATAATCGTCATCTCGTAATTAAAAATCTGCAGTAAGAGTATTCATAACCTATTTTCTTTTTTTCATAGCTCTTCAATATTTATAGGGATACAATCCTATAAATAATATTCTGATTTCTCAATAGTGAAAATAAAACCAACGCCAAACTTGGCGGCCATCTTGAAGTGTTTTTTTTCTTTCTATTTTCTTTTTTTTAATTAACCCCTATTTTAGCGGTACGAGATTGTACAACCAAGTCATACAATTCAATTTATTCTCATTCTATGTCTATCTACCCTAATTTTATTACTCTTTTCACAAAATATTACAACAATAAATGTGATAACTTACACTCAATTATCGTATGTCAAGCTGCAATTTCATAATTGGGAAGCATCCTATCAAGTGTTCCCATTCCTCTCTATTATTTTAACCATGACTATAGGTTTGAAATTTTGACATAAAGAATTGTTCCCTTTCTTTCTTTTTCCTGTCAATGTTCCCTCCTCTTGTGAAACATTTTATCCTTTCAAGGATATACTATTTTAAATCTGCTTCTGTGTGACTTTTTTCAATCCAGTGCTCAACTAACGGGCCACTGGTTTTCCTATTTTTTATTGCTGATCTGTGTTCATTTAGTCTGACTCGCATTTCACGACCAGTCTTCCCTATGTAACCTTTTTTTCATGGACCTATAACATTGTATACAACATTTTTCATTCTGCAATTAACCATTTCATTCATCCAATGTTGTATTCCATTAAGTTACATTTTCTGCTGTTTGATTATAGATTTACAGTTGAAATATGTTTTTCAGGGGAAATTTCCAGTCAGTTTTGATCCATCTATAATACTGCTCTGAAATTTGTTTGATCTTTGAAAGTTTTTACTAGATGATTCCGAATAGTTTTATTTCTTCTGTAAGCAAAAATCGGTTTCCTAAGGGGTAAAGACCCTGGATTATTTAAGAGAAACCGATTTTTGTTGATCAGATTCTTTAATTTATTGCTAATACAGTTGAAATTTGTCACCATGACAATTCCTTTTTCTTCTTTCCTAGTGTTTTTCTGACCTTCAAAGAGGCTGTCCGATTGTAATATTTTGCCCCCTTGTATGAGTTCTTACTTAATCTTTTTGCATATCCTCTTGCTAAAAGTTTGCTTTGTTATACTTTGGCATGAACTTCAAAGTCCTTCATATCGCTACAATTACACCGGATACGCAAACATTGGCTAAAGGGGATACTGTCCTTTTGACATTTGGGGTGATTACTAGTATGGTGTAATATGGTATTTCTGTCCGATGGTTTAGTGTATAATTCCATTGAAAGTACCCTCTCGTTGTCCTTAATCGTTATATCCAACAAATCTACTGAATCTTGACTCATGTGGGATGTAAATTTTAGGTTGCTAACTCCACAATTGCGCCAATCAATGAAGGATATCAGGCCCGTCTGATCTCCCTCCCAAATAAAAAGGACATCATCAATCAATCTTGACCACTGTCGTACATTTTCATAATACGGGGAAATCTCATTATAAATATGTTTTTTCTCAAACATACCTACGTACAGACAAGCTAAGCTGGGAGCACATGTGGCTCCCATACTGGTCCGTTTCGTTTAACAATAGAACGTATTATTGAAGAGAAAAATATTGTTCATTAAAATTATCTCTATACATTCTATAATAAATACACTGGATGGTGATAAATCACTCTCCTCATTTTTTAATAGATCTTTCATCATGTCGACTGTGTCCATCTGAGGTAAACTCCTCCAATCCAATCCAGAGAGAACCCTCAGCAATCCCACGCCATCACAGGACCTCTGCGACTTCTTGAATAAATTCTTCATTGATAAAATTGTCGACATCAAATCCAGTATCCCCTCCCCCAAGTCGCTACAAGCTCCCCCCCATGCCCAGGAACCACCACTCCCATAACTTTTTTCCGCCCATTGACACAATAACCCTAGGTGACCTACCAGCAAAAGTCAGATTTGGCTCCCATATGGACCAATGCCCCCCTCATTTCTTAAAAGCAGCCTTCTCCGCCATACCGGCCCCTGCCCTTGCCCTTCTCAACAACTCACTGTCCCAGGGCATTGTACCTAATACCTTCAAGGAGGCTATAGTGGTCCCTCTTCCAAAGAAACCTAGTGCCGACCCCAAGACGCTGGCTAACTACCGCCCTATTTCCCTGCTCCCCTATTTGGCCAAGTTATTGGAAGCCCACGTTGCAAAACGCATGTCCAATTTCATGGAACAAACTGAGTTTCTCGATCCACGCCAAGCGGGTTTCCGTCCAGCCCACTCCACAGAAACGTGATGCTGGCGGTTCTGGACTCCTTATGTGAAAAAGCAGACAAAGGCACCCCTCACGCCCTGGGACTGTTAGATCTCTTGGCCGCATTTGACACGGTCAACCATAATATTTTGGCAGACCGTGTCAGTGAGGCAGGCATTCAGGGCCTCGCCCTTAAATGGATTATCTCCTTCCTGGAAAACCAAACTCAGGCAGTCCGTATTGGCCAGTTCACTGCCCCTAAACTCAAAACTACATGCAGGACCCCCAGGGCTCTGCGCTCTCCCCGCACCTGTTCAACCTCTACCTTCTCCCTCTGATTAGATGTCTGAAGGAAAGAAGGGTGGACACCTTCAACTATGCTGAGGACCTCCAACTTATGTTTACTATTGACAAGTCTCCCAGGTCAATATCTGATTTTCAATTCACCATGGCATTCATCCATCAATGGATGGACCACCATCACTTAAAACTAAACATAGGTAAAACAGAACTGGTCCTGACAGGTGGCGCCCATAACCAATGGGGCCCAGAGTATTGGCCAAGCAAATTAGACCCCCCACCAGTTCCCTCACCCTCAGTGAAAAGTTTAGGGGTCACCATAGACAAAGACCTTCCCCTAAAATCGTATGTAGGTGCGGTGATTTGATTTCCACATGTTTCCAATCAGCTGCGCAAAATCAGGAAGATATGTAGGCTTCTGACCCAGGCAGCTCTGGTGCAGGTGCTGATAGCCCTTGTAATGTCACTTTTAGACTATGCCAATGCAACGTACCTTGGCCTACCAATGGACCTTACTAAACAGCTACAAAACTTTCAGAACCAAGCGCCAAGACTGGTATACAAACAACCCAGGTGGCAACACGCATCCCCCCTTCTTAGGAAACTGCACTGGCTCTCCATCCCCCAGCGCTGCATCTTCAAAGTGGGTTGTCTGGTGTTTAAATCCCTGAATGGCCAGAGCCCTAAATTAATAAACTACCTCATTTCCTACTACACTCCTGCATGCAGTCTCTGATCGGCACAGCTTCAACTTCTGACTATCCCTACCTTTAAGCTGAAGTGCCAAGGGGGCTGCAGGTTTGCAACTCTAGCCCCCCGTCTATGGAACTCCATTCCCCTGAAAATCAGTTCAAGCGTTAATCTACTGAATTTCAGGAAGGCTCACAGAACCTGTCTTTTTATCCATGTGTATGAATGATCTATCTCCAGGTTGGCTACCCCTTAGTAATCAGCGCGAAGAAACCAACCGGTGTATGAGTGCTTTACAAATCCTTGATAACATAACATTTCCCGCTGCTGAGTGGCTTCCGCCTGGGACTCGCATTTGAGAGCTGGCCTTTTGATTACACGGTTGCCTGGTGCTCCTTTTGCTCTCCATTGATCTGCTGCCTTCCGCCTATGAAAGGGTAGCTGCTGTTGGCCTTGGTGTTCGGCGGGCTGCTGCCCCCACCCCTGGAATTGACGTCTGGGGGAGCTAACCTGTAGATGGTGGGGCGAACTGCTTTCGAAGGGCATTTGGAGTAGTATCACCTAATAGACTATTGCTGGCAGGTGACATTCGGCTCTTGCTGTGTCTGTGAAGCCTGTACTGTGCACAAGTGATAAACTTGCACTGTGGAGATGGGGGTCGCCCTTGACCGAGCCCAGCTGAACATTGGTCGACGTTAACTGCTGCTGGTCCCTTGGAGATTGGATATTGCCGACTGTATGCCCTTGGAATGGCGGGCGTTCCTATATTCTTGTCCCACTGTGTCTAAGGGAGGGTCTTTGTCATTGGGCCTGTGATACGTGCCAACTGAGTGGGTGAAGTACGGTCCTTTCTGAACGCCCTCTGTGGAGGTGTGCTCGGGCCAGACGGTGTGGCAATGTCTCTGTGGCTGGTGCTTCGACTGGCTTTGTGGCCCACTGCTGGTTCCTTGAGTCTATACATCGTCACCTCTGACATCCAGTACTCTGCTGTCCTTGCTCATCATCTGGCATAAGTGGCGCACTCAGGTGATGGAGATGGGGAGAACTGATAAATCACAGCCTCGCCTCACTTTGGAAGCGTGCAAATCATAGAAAACGTTGCAAAGGCAGTGAATGACTCAGAGGCGGACACTCAAAACAACAATCCTCCCTCTCTTGAATCCATGCTGCTGGCTATGCAACGCAGTCTTCAATCCAAAGAATGCACAATGGCAGCAGTGAAACACCGACTTGATCATATGTCGTCACAGCTGGAAAATCAAAATGCGCATATGGGGGAGGTGGCTCAGCGGGTATCTACGGCAGAGGATGGCCTGAGAGACGTCACGGTGAGGACGCTTAATATGGAAAAAGTATTAGCCCTTATCCAAGCCAAGAATGAGGATTTAGAAGCACGGTCCCGGCGCAATGACATTAGACTTACTGGGAGGCCGGAATCCACAAATGTGGGAAAAATTCAGACTTTCTATCTTCATAGAAAACCTCATTAAAAAATGATTGGCGCTGATCAGCTCTCTGAAATGTTTATTGTCAAACATGCCCGCCGCTCTATTGCCGCTAAACCTGTCCCGGGGCTCCTCCCCGCCCTATCATAGCTCAACTTTTGAACTATAGGGTCTGTGACACTATTTTGAGGATGGCAAGAGATAAAGGCAATATAGTATACCAGGGTAACGCATTGGCCTTTTTCTTTCCCAGACTTCACTGTGGCTGTGCAAGCAGCCAGACGAGAATTTTGCACTGTGAAAACCTTTCTGCAACAGAAGGGGTCCGATATGCAATGCTCTACCCTGCCTGCCTATGTTTAGGCCCTGACGGTGATTCCAAAATCATTCCAAATCCCAAAGCTGCTCTTGAACACGCTAAACAATTAAAGCGCAGGAGACGGGAGGCAAGCACTACACCTGATAAAGAGGAGCAGTAGAGAGATGTTTTAATCCGTTAAATAGTATACCCTCATGTACTTTCCATTACTACTCTCAGTACCGCTCTCCTTTAGTGTTTCTAGGCCTGTCTGTTAGATTAACCACCTTTAACCTCCACAGGAGATGGGCTCAAACCTTGTCGGGTGCAAGAGTGATGAGGAAGGGTGGGGTGGACATAACTAATTGACTCATTGTACTGTGTCTGCAACCTCTTAGTCCTAAGAATCAACAATGACATTTATGACTGTCTAGTTGTAGATACGACCGTCAGAAATTGTTGCCCCGGTCCCTATAAGTGTCTGTGGGCTCATACATGATGTGTGCTCTGTGAGGCTGGTGCTTGCAAGATGACACATCTACTAGACCTGCTAGCTACCCTCCACTTCCACCTGTAGCTCCAGGACCTGTGGTCCTGGAGCTGCAGGTGCCGACATGCGAGAGGCTGCCATTTGCATGGAGTTTGCAGCAGGCTTCGCTAACAGATCCAATTTTTAGGCAGACTATTGTAGAGGCCATCCATAACTATTTTCTGGAGAACAAGGGTTCTGTGGAGAGTGCTGCAGTGCTGTGGGAGGCATTCATGGTAACCATTGTAGGAGCATGCATAGGCTCACAGGCGGGGGTACTGCGGGATCTATGGTGCAGAATAAAAAAATTAGCGACTGATATCTCCACACTTGAACGCGTATATGAAGAACAACCTTCTCTTGCTACATTGGCTGAAATTAGGGATCTAGTCACAGAGCATAACGACACCGTCGACCAAGAGCTATGGCATCTATCCAGACGTAGTACGGCAAGTTATTATGGGGAGGGGGGACGCCCTGGCACGCTAATTAGCCCAAAAATTGGTGGCACCGCGTAGCCAGGAGTGTATTACTGAATTACTGGATGAAGATGGAGTTGCGCATTACACAATGCCTGAGATTAGTGAAATTGTTCTCAATTTTTACACAAAGCTCTATGCAAATAGAGGCTCTGTGCCATCAAAGAAGATACATTCCTATCTAGATGATGTGCCACTGGGGTGGCTTTCACAGGATCATAAGAGAATACATTACACATCCCTTAGATGTTGAGGATGTCAAATTAGCGATAATGTCACTTCCTACGTGTAAGGCTGTTGGGCGTGAGGGGCTCCTGAGCGAGTTTCTATAAAGCTTATGTGCATGATCTAGCCCCTAAGCTTCTGGATGTTTATGCGGAGGTGTACGAGGAGGGGAGCCTTCCGCCCACCCTTAAAGAAGCTCTGTTGGTGACCCTTCTAAAACCTGACAAGTTTGCCAATCAGTGCGATTCCTACAGACCTCTCTTGATTATCAATATAGATGCCAAGATATTGGCTAAGATGATAGCACATAGGCTTCAACCACTGGTCCCCCTCTTGGTCCTCCCCGACCAGTCGGGCTTTGTGACTGCCAGATCCACATCACATAACTTACGAACGGTGTTTTCCACACTCCATTATTTTGACCCATACATGCAGGCAGTGGCTGTTCTGCTCGACACAGCAAAGGCCTTTGATTCCCTTCAATGGGGATATATGTTTACGGTCTTGGCCAGGATGGGCCTTCCCCAATTTTTTCCTTCAATGGATTAAAGTTCTTTATACAGATCCAGTGGCCTGCGTGCGCGTAAATGGAGGGGTGTCCACAACTTTTCCTATAGAAAGAGGCACGCGTCAGGGGTGTCCCTTGTCCCCGATATTGTTCTCGCTGGTGCTGGAGCCGTTAGCTTGTAAGCTGCGGCAGCTTCTTTGCGGTTTTGGCAGAGACCACTAGTGGTCTCATTATATGCCAACAACATGCTTCTGTATGTTTGTGAGTCAGCTACTTACTTACCTGAACTGCTCCGGGAGTACATCAAATTTGAGAGATACTCTGGCTTAGGGATCAATAGGTCAAAGTCACAGGTATTCCCACTAATGGCAGACACCCGAGAGGTAGCACTTGACTTCACACTGACGTGGACCCAGGATCTAATAAAGTATCTTGGGATATGGCTACATTGAGACCCGGAGCAAGTTATATCTGAGAATAATGGCAGAGCCGTCACACCGATTACCGAGCAGGCAGAGAGGTGGTTGCGCTTACCGCTTTCGCTCACATACCGCATCGCGGTGACTAAAATGGCTATATTGCCCAAACTACTTTATCTTTTTGTTAATATTCCTATAAAGTTTAATATAACATTATTTAAAACGCTGCAATTGGCATTGCTTACATTTGTATGGGGTGGTAAGAAACCCAGATTCAGCTGGGATACCCTGGTGCAGCCATTTGATCGTGGAGGCTTTGAGGCTCCGGATCTGCTATTGTATTACTTGTGTGCTCAGGTGCAGTTTGCACGGTACTAGCACTTTCCGCAGAAGTTTCAAGCTCACACTGCTATTGAGTCGGATAATGTTCTTCCCATGCCCCTGCAGGCGGCAACACTGTCGGGAGGAGTGGGCGGTCCCAGGACTGAAATTAATCCTGTACATTGTACGGCTTAGGCCTGGAAGTCTCTAGCCAAAAAATCTCAGCTTTTTTATTTATATACCATGATGCTTCCACTGGCTGCCTATGTGGATACCTTGGTGGTTAGGGAAAAGCCAGTGCTGAGGGAATTGGCAGAGGTCGGGATCACCCTCGTTGGGGATCTGTATAAACAGGGTCAGTTTAGGTCCCTACAGGATGTGCAGGGGGGTTGGAACCGTGGTTGTATGCTGGGGTTTGTATATGTCATAGTGAGGCAAGCAATTAGGGCTATCTACCCAGGCTTCCAGAGGTAACCCATGACTATGCTGATGCTGCGGGCGGTGCTAGCGGGTGCAGAGAGAAAGGGTCTGATTACCAAGTTATATAACGCCTCTCTGCGGGAGCCGGAATTGGAGGAACATCCTTCTCAGTGCTTAATTTGTAAAATATGAAGTGCAGGTGCTCACCTTTTTGTGGGAGGCCACACCCACTTCCCCAGTCTCCACCCACTTCCTTCACTGGCTTCACTCACATCCCCAACTGGCTTGGCTGAAATCCACATGTAATACCCCATTTGAATTCCTACTTTAGTAATCTAAATTCAGTCATACTGTCAAGAAAGTAGTTCAGGGTGGACTAAAGTAATCAGTGAACTGGACAAAACTATTTTCAGCACGGCACCAAAGCTCTGGAACTATGGAACAAGATGAGAAAACTGTTCAGCACAGCACTTGGACTTGATAGCGGCACAAGGAGAAGCAGTTCTAAAGGTGTATATGTAGAGCTGAAACAGGATGTTCTTTCATCTTGGATGGAAAACTGAAGAAAGGTTGTAGACCTTTCTGGAAGGTTAAAGATGTTTCTAGAATATTTTGGAACAAAGATTAAACCAAGGTAAAAAAACTTTCTAGATGGTGTTTAAAAATGATTTTACATTATAAATGTCATAGCTGCCAAGGTTTCAGATTGCTATGTGTGACATTTTCATAATTTCAGTGTAAATATGAGTGACATTTCCACAAATATGAGTGACACTTTCTCGCAAGCAATGAAGACAAGGGAAACATATAAATATCAGAAATTACACCCGTTAAAGAACAGCTGCTAATGTTTGAGATTGCTTTTGCGTGACAATTTCATTGATTCAGTGACTTTCTGAGACATTCAGTGACTAAATGTGTGACACTTAAAGTGACACTTTCTTGCAAACAAAATCCCGCAAAGAAGACAATGGAAACAGTCAAATATCAGAAAACACACACTCATTTGTACAACATGAAAGTAACACTCTGCAGCAAGTGCTTTTAAAGCTGTTTTTTTTAATTTCTAAATAATCAGCATCCTCCACCCCAACCTCACCTCCAGCTGAGGCTGAACCGCAAGTATCAAAGAGAACTCTGTGACAAAAGCAGTAACCCGCTCAGCAAACCACATACAATACAGTTCTGTAATATACTGGTAGACTTTCTTAATAGCAAGCATACTAACCCTCTGCACTGGTGAGAGTGAAAACTGCCAGTAGAGAATAGTATGACCTCTATCCAGCGGGAACTTTAATCACCCTACTTATCTGTGACTTTCACTTAGCAAGTCTCTTAGTGTTGCAAAAATAAAACCAGATGCTTCCTACTGTCAAGCAAGGATATTAAACCGTTTGAACTAATAAATCAGCATCACAACTGCTAGTTTAAATTAGACAAAACTCCCGCCTTAGATGGCACAGTATTTACGGCACAGACAACTTGAATGTGCCATTTGCAAGGAGCTATGCTATGCTGGAGCCCCCTCGCAATGCTCTGAATGGGGCAAAAACAACTTCTATAAAAACAATAGCGTGGGGGTAGCCTGCCGTGTACAATTGTCTCATGGAATATGGCAGGGCTAGGAAAAGAAAACCAGAAGCTTAAATCATTGGCCTCCCTAGACCCAAAGATAATTTGCCTCCAGGAGACGTGGGCTAGGGATGAGTTCCAGTTGGAGAATTACTATGTGCACTGTGCTGCGGCAAAGAAATCTATGAGGGGGCGTGCAAGGGGTGGATTAGCCATTCTGCTGAGTTGTGATTTAGCATGGGATGCAGTGATAGATATACACCCCTCAAAATGTTGTATGTGTGCTAAGTTGAAGATGGAAATGAATCATAAGGGTTACAGTGGGTCTCTGTTCTTGGTAAATGTGTATATTCCTCCGGGGAAGGCGTCCACCCCATTGATTGACTCCATTTGTTCTTACGTGCATAATTTATGTAGGAGCGAAGACAGAGTGTGTATATTAATGGTCGGTGACTTTAACGCTAAAATAAGTAATAGTTCTATTTTGGCATTTTCTGATGAGGATTTGGAGGAGGTTTGGTGTATACCAGATTCTGTATTCCCGCCCAATTTAAAAGCAGATAAACAGGGCCTCTCACTTTTGCAAAATCTCAGGGAGCTTGACCTTGTTTTATTAAATGGTAGATTCGCAGAAGATCTACCAGCAGCACTTACTTTCCATGGGGCTTTTGGCCACTCCCTACTTGATTACATGGCTGTGTCTTTTCAATTGTTTGGGGCATGCTCACAATTTAAAGTGGTTCCAACAAAGTTGAGTGACCATGACATTTTGGCGGTAAATCTAGCTATATGTATCGAGAAGCCTGAACTCTGGAATGAGAGGAATGATAATATATCCTATTCTCGAAATAATGGTCGCACTTTTTGGTCATACAAGAACCTTCCGAATTTTCAGTGGGTTTTTAAAAATATTGTACCTGGTCTTGCTCGGGAGAACTTGATTGTGGGATATGAAAAAGTTATGATTGCAATAAAAGCGCTGGGTAAAAAGCAGCATAGCGGAAGAGGCACCCCCTTAGCAACTCTGCCGAGTGACATTAAAATATTAAATAGAAAGATAAATTAGCTGATTAGAGCCCAATTTAAAGACCCTATAGCACTAAGACAAAAAGAGATATATAGATTAAAACAGGTCCGGAAAAGGAAAGCAGCAGCAGATCGTAGGGCTGCTGAAGATGAAAAATGGGTTAAACTCCGGGAAGTGGCGGTTTCAAGGGACAGCAGGAAATATTGGGCGTTAATAGCCAAATATTGCGATAGTGTAGTAAAATCCTAACCCATGTTAATTCCAGAAGTAGAATGGTCTACTTATATATCTCTATTGTATGCCACAAATACAGGGGCTGAAGATGATGACGGGCTTAGTAAAATCTCTCAACTGGTAGGTGATGTCGAAGCCCCATCAACGAAGGAAATTGAAGGATATATTAAGGGGGCAAGATATTCTGGGGCAATGGGGCCAGATGATGTCCCCATGGCCATCATAAAGAATGATTGTGGCGATTGGGCAAAATTATTACAACCACTGTTTGCCCATTGTTACATTCTCGGGGTCATCCCTTACTCTTGGAAGGGAAGCATTATAGTTCCGCTATACAAAAAGGGCCCAAAAAACTCTCCGGCAAGTTTCAGGCAAATTTCACTTCTAGATGCTACTGGAAAACTATTTGCAAAAAGCATCTTGGTACACCTACAAGAGTGGGTTTTTGGAAATAATTTAATTCCTCTTGAACAATCAGGGTTCCGGAAGAACAGTGGTACGTTAGACAATATATCTGTCCTGCAGACCCTGATCGATAAATATCCTGTGGGTCGGAGGTCCCCATTGTATACTGCATTTATTGATTTCTCCACAGCGTTTGATAGGGTGGACAGAGGGACGCTGTGGAGGAAATTGCTTGCTATGGGAATACCCGGGAACTTGTTAAGAGTAATAATAGCACTCCACTCATCAACATGGACTCAAGTCTTGTTAGGAGGGACTCAGGGCCTTTCAAAGAAAATTTCCACTAATAATGGCCTGAAGCAAGGGTGCCTATTAGCCCCATTGCTTTTTTCAATTTATATAAATGATCTACCAAGCCGGTTAGGGGAATGTAAGGGGGATCCTCCACAAGTGGGTGATCTAAAAATAAGCTGTCTGCTATATGCGGAATATGCAATATTAATGGATCTAACCCCAATTGGACTCCAGAGGCGATTAACGGAATTGGTCAGGTATACTAAGGATTATTTTTTAAAGATAAACATTTCGAAGAGCAAAGTGATGATTTTTAGTCATAGTGGCTGTAAGGTTAGACCAAACTTGAAATGGTTTTTAGGAGATGAAAGAATGAAAATAGTAAAATTTTATCAGTACTTAGGAATTTTTTTTACAAATAGGTACTCTGCTAAGAGACATTTGGACCATGGCAAAAGTAAAGCCATCTCGCAAGCATCTGGTATTAATCACCTTTACTTGCAATGTGGAAAAAGACATTTTTCTCACAATATTGCAGTATATAAAATAAAGATTCCTCCAACTCTAAACTATGCAATTGAAACAATAGATGAAGGTGAGTGGGCAATGTTTGAGAAAGTGGAAGGAAAAATCTGGCGCCAAATATGTAATCTAAATTATTCTGCGCCCATTGCAGCTCTTAGACTTGAATTTGGCCTTCTTTCTACATATGTGCTTTCGATGGCAGCGTGTTTGCGGTGGTGTAAGGCTCTGCTGAATGGGCAGGAGAATCTATTAAGGGCTGCATTGTATAAGGAAATTTTTGTTATTCTGCTAAAGAAAAGTGTAATTTTTAGAAATTATTTAAAATCTTTAAGTATTTTTGATCTTGATTTTGAAGAAGTACTCCGTTTAGCTAAATCAGCTCTAAAGCTTATTATTAAAAAATCTATATATATGATCTCAAGTAGAAGAGATCAGCAAACATGTAATGCGAATGGAAGGCTAGATTGCATTATGGGGAGCTTTATTGTCAAAAAACCTCAGCCGTATGTACTTTGGAACCTGTATCATGGAGCACGCCGAGTGCTCTTATTACTGAGATTGAACATGCTTCCTTTGAGGATTGTGACAGGTGCTTGGGAGGGTATCCCCAAACATGAAAGACGCTGTAATCTATGCAATGGCGGTGTACAAGACCTTAATCATGTCCTGATAGTGTGTCCAGCACTCCATCTAATTCGCCGTAAATATTTAAGGCATGGTTTCATACAGCATAACATTGCAACGACAGAACAGGCCCCCAATTTTCTTATGTTTCCCCCATCCGAACTGATGTGTTTTAAAATTTTCAGCTTTTTTAAAGAATTTTTAAATGTTTATTAAAAGAAAAATGAATGGGTATGGGTGAATTGTAGATATTTTAAAAAAATATATTGTGTAATCATTTTTTGTATCAGTATTTTATTGAAGCACTATTGGCACTTTGATAGACCGTTAAAAATAATAATACCATTCAACCCTTACTGCTTCAGATCATATTTGTAGGAATGTTAATTAACTATGTATGTTGCATTACAAAGTACTAGTAAAGCATTTGCACTTTAATTAATGCATTAGCACTTTAGTTAGTACTGTTGAAAATAATTGCTGCTATTTTCGATTTTCTTCTTGACAAGATCATCTCCTAATAAAAAAAAAAAAAAAAAAAAAACTTTTTTAACACCCTTTGTCTTTCGAAATGTTTGTCTTTGCTGATAACCGATGATTTTTAGACTAAAAGCCGATTAATATGATACTTTTGCCCTGCAATGTGACGTATTAGATTACTTACCCTCGCAGTTGAAATTTAGTGAAAATTAGGTATTAATTTTTGGATTTTAACAATTGATGTTTTTAGTAAACCAGATTTACGAGGTTAACTATATTGTATCGATAGGTGTAATTGTGAAATTGTTTTTTTTATCTCTTTGATTTGTATGAAAAAGCTGTTTTTATTCTGTATTTTATGTGGAATTCCACGGAATTCCAAATCATAATAAAAATAAATTGAATTGAATTGAACAAACATTTTAAATGACGGGAGTAAAAATGATATTAAAATGTGACTTACTAAGTCTCTTGATAGAAGGATCCACCGAGGGAAGCTGCTGTGGCGCCTTGGAGATTGTTTGCCTGTCTCTTCTTCAGAGTCAGAGCGTGCAGTGCTCCACTGCCTCAACCTGTGCACCTGCTCCCACGGTGAGACTCATTCTGTTAGTGGTGAGTCCGGGGCAAAAGTTGGGCTCTACCTGGACAGGGCACAGCAAAAGTACATGTCGAGGTCAAGAGGAGGTGAGCAGAGTTGAACTGTTCTCGAACACCATCTTCTTGCTTTTCTCGGCAGCAGGGCACGTAGCAGAACAGCAAGTAATTCCTGGGTGCCTTGGGGCCTGGCTGGCGGGCAGGAAATTGAACATTCCTGCTACAGCCTGGGCCCACCGGAAGCGGGTCCTCCCCAACCAACAGTGTGTTCATGGGGAACCTAATGCGACCCGATACTAAAAGCAGGTTTGACTCTAGTTTAACCAGCTACTTTGTAAAGCCTTCTTTAAACTCAATCCTTAATTTGGAATAGGAAGATAGCCGGTGGCGGTGCCTCTGCAGAAAGGAGTTAGAGACAAGTGTCTCCTCTCGCCCCACGAGTCCAATCACGTGACGACGGCACCCTACCCTCAAGCCCACTCTCCTCTTTAGTTCACATCCTTTGCTTGGTCATGCCTTGTCACTTCTGGATGCCTGGCATGAGTTGGACGTGAATACATTGATCTGGAAATCTGCTCCAAGTTATTACTCAGCTGAGGTGCACATGCTGTCAGCAGGGAGGTGGATCTAGAGAACTATAGGTTTGTTATCCGTTTCCTTCACACCTATATGCCATATGAGACTCAGTAGGAAATAGCTTAAAACTCACCTATTTGGCTCATAAGTGACTCAGTGACCTGTAGCTGCTTCAGCGCCGGGACACTTGTAGTCACGCGCTTGAAAAATACCTTAATTCGAACATTAATTCTGCTGAGATTGGGCTAGGAACGGACCTGTCTGATTGGGTGTTTGCATTTCCACCTTTCTGCAGCTATATTGTTTTTCTTGGGCTGAACTCGTGCCTGCTCTCTATCTGAGGGCGCTGAAGGGAATAGATGAAGGGGGAGGGGAGTTGAAGTGCTGAGAAGTTGAAAAGCATGTGGTTTGAGAAGTGTTCTGTCACCTGTGCCCTGGCTGCGTGCCTCCCGATCTCCTCCTCCTGGCAAGGTACAGATCCGACGACTGACAACTTCCTTCCTGTTAACTGTTCCAGGACGTGAGGTGACCTGGTCACATGCCCACCACGGAGCCACAGCCATTAATGCAACAACCTGCTCAGGCCAGGCCCCGGCCCCGCCCGGGGTCTCGGTATTGGGCAGTGACTCGGTGACTCACAGGCACAAATTTCAACGCAGGCAAACCCCAGGGCACATTAAATTGTAACATTGTTGTAGCACTCGGTTCACCCAGACCTGAGCAGGACCTTTAACTGTTTGTGAGCTGCCTGCTGGCAACTTAAGTCTGCGAGGAGCACAGTAGCTGCAGAGCCGGAGCACACACAGGTGTCAGAGGCTCCGGCACGAGCGCTAGCACCTTGGCGTAGCACTTAGGCAGTTTCAACGCAGTCAGCAGAGTACAGTCACAGTACAGTACATTTTAAAAAACAACAATGTGTGACACGTGCAGCAGATGCATAGACCCGGCCCTGATAATTAAGTGCCGGTGCTAAGCACCGGAAAGCACCGGCACAAATTAGGCCCTATCCTTCTTATCTCAGATGGAATGCCGCTCTGGGATTCACTCTCACTCTCGAGCAATGGAACTCTTCCTGTGAGCTAACAGGGCGCCTTACTGCGATCTACGACCTTCCCATAATTCATTTTAAGTACCTGCATCAATTATATTATACCCCATTGCAACTCTGTAGGTTTGAACTGCGTGATACTACGTGCTGCATGAGGTGTGGGTTGGCCGTTGCAGATTTTTTGCACCTAGCGTGGCTATGTGTGGGTATATCTGTATTTTGGTCCAAGGTGACAAATATACTCTCTGATATTGTGCTGGAATCTTAGCGCTGTGCACCACAGCTTTGCTTACTTGGGAATGTTAAATGTTTAAAGCCCTGCAACCAATGGTTGGTTGCAGTCTCAACCTTGTTCGTTAAAAGACCAGTAGTGCAATGCTGGGGGGTAAAAACTAATCCTACTGTCAAGAAATGGGTCCGTGATCTGCTTTATTACAGGGACCAGCTGGAGGTCTACGCAGAGGAGCTTGCCTGAGGTTTCATGTCCAAAGGACTTCTGGGCCCCACTGACTGTATACTTACTATTTAATCCAGACCTGTAACAATATAATGGACTATTAGCTACCCTATATCTGGTCATTGTTTCGCTTGCAATAGGATTCCACCCTCTTGACCATGTTTATGCTCTACCACGAGTTCTGGGGCCCAATGTTGGTACAACTTTTTAATGCGGCTTTATCGAGGGGCTTGAAAGATTCCTGGTTTACCTCTGTCATCGTCCCAATTTATAAGAAGGGGGATAGAAACAGCTGTGCCTGCTACAGGCCAATCTCCCTTCTCGATTCTTCAATAAAAATCCTGGGACGAATAGTGTTGGCAAGACTCCAAAGCTGGGCGGAGGAAAATGAAGTCATGAGCGACTTGCAATTTGGTTTCCAAAAAGGGATTGGCACAATCGAGCAAGGCCTAAATTTAATGTTATTGCAACACAAATATATAAGGATAAAGTCGGAACGCTTGTATTTTACCTTTGTGGACCTTTCATCAGCATTCGACTGCGTGTCACACACTAAATTGTGGTCAATAATGAAAAGTTTGGGAGTGGACAACACCATCATCTGTTTCCTGAGGGAACTTTATAGTGGAGCCACAGCTTCTGTTCGCTACGGTAGGGGGGGCGAATGCTCCAGACAATTCAGTGTGGGCCGTGGAGTGCGTCAAGGTTGTGTATTAGCACCTTTTCTTTTCCTCCTCTACATTAATGGGCTTGAGCATCACCTGCTGCAGGAGTGCAGAGATATGCCCAGGGTGGGGAGGAGGGCAATCCCTGAGCTCATGTATGCGGATGATGCCGTGCTTATGGCACGTACCCCTCAGGCTCTGCAAAAACTAGTAGTAAGTTTTGAGAACTTTATGCTGAATCTAGATCTACTAGTAAATTGTAGTAAAACTTTCACAATGAACTGTGGTCCAAAATCAGGTAAACCGATGAAACGGATGTTTCTAAATAATGTTCCATTAGATAACACCCCAACCTTTTCCTATTTGGGCATTTTATTCCATGAGTCAGGTTCTTGGACAAGCGCAATTAAGGGCAGAACTCTCTTTTATTTATGAAAACGATCATGGCTCTAAAGAATTTTGTTAGAAAACTGGGCAGGAAGCCGATAAAAGAAATGTTAACTATATATAAAGCAACATGCTTATCTGTGGCTATGTATGGCTCAGGGTTGTGGGGGTACGCAAATGTTGATCCAATCCAGGTGGTGGAAAACAAATTTAAGAGGGAAGTCCTTGCAGTTCCACAGTGTGTTGCCACATTTAACTGTCACGCTGAACTTGCTCAACCCTACATAACAGACATTATTAAAATTCAACCTATCCTTTTGTGGCACAGGGTATGGGCCACAAATGAATGCGTTATGAATCGGGCCCTATTACAGGATACCCTCAGCCTGGATCACGTGGACAGAGCAGAATGGCCGGGATACGTAAAGAGTTTCCTGACTGAGATGGGGTGCTATTCTTATTACTCGGATCCATCTTCAATGGATAGCATCTCAAGGAGTACACTGAAAACCCTCTGCCTGGACCATCTTGAGGATAAGAGGAGGAGAGCTGAAACTCTGAAACATTCAGTACATTCCCACCTCCTTACTCTATGTGAGACTAAGTCTGTACAGCCATACCTATCCCTGCCCATGACAAACTATGATCGCTTTCTTCTAACTCGTTTTAGATTTTGTATATTTTTTAGATTGGTGTCTTTTCCTAGTATGAACTCATGGATACGTATATTGCCCACTTGCTCGTGTGATGGCATGTCACATCAATCGGATTTTCATATCCTTTTCTTCTGCAGACTTTATAGTGCCTCTCGTAGAACAATTATCGTCCCTTTTTTAAAAGAAATTAATTTAACCAGATGCCGCCCAGCTTTTTTAGAAGTCCAGAGAATGGATACGGTTTTAACTGTAACTGTGGTTTTAAATTTTTTAAAAAGTGTTTTTAAACTACGGAAACAAATGGTAACTGAAATGGTTTAAATTTTTTCTTATTGAATAACTGTCTATTGATCTCCCTCACTGAACTCACATTATGAGCTGTAATCATTGTAATCTGTTTTTATGTCTGTTACTTTTATGGTTACTTGTTTTTAACCGAATAAAGTTCTTTGAACTGAACTGAACTCTGCCACTCGTGTGTTTGCTTTGTTCTGGATTCACCAGTCCATTTGTGTATTACATTTGATATGCCGGTGGGACGGGGGATGGAGGGGTTTGTTTGTTTCGCACGGATTGATGCCTATTGTTGTGTACCTTTTGTATTTTACCGTGCAATTCAAAACTGAATAAACATATATTTTTTTTAAAGTAGGTAGGTAATGCAGGGAGAACAAGAATTTAGAAACAGATAGAGAGAAGAAGATTTGGTAAGGAAATAATTAGGAAACAGAAATAATAGTTCAGAAAAAATAAGGTGCATTTAAAGTTAGGGAAATATAATTATTAATATGAACAACAGGAGGACTTACTGGGGCCAGCAGCAGAGCCTTCGGTAGAGGAGCGATCCTGGCCCTGGGAGGCATCTCCAGCTCCGAGTCCCGCCTCAGATGACCCCGTTGTCTCTTTGCCTTCTGGATGCTGATCATGTAAGATATAATAAAGAGACAAAAAATGATTGGTGTGAAACAAATACAATATTTTAAGAAATGGTCTAAAAACATTTTATACAGGAATCAACAATTGCAATAAAATTGACCTATGTAATCTGATTGACTAGTACAGTAGATCCCAAACTTTTGACTCCTGGGAACCCAATTGACTCATCACTGCAAGCCGGGGACCCCAGCAATTTGTATGATTTAAATTTCAAACATCAAAAGAGTAATTCGAGAAAAAAAACACATGTGCACACAACACATTCTTGAATTACTATGGATTTTAGTATTTTATATTGAAAGAATTTGCAAAAAACTGAAAAATGTAATGGGAAGGTTGATGCTGCATCTCTGTGATTAACTTTTAAACGGTTAGTTTCTTTCTGCAGTACAAGGCTCCTGTCCTGCCAGGGCCAGAGCGAAAACCCAAAGCAGCCCTGGCAAATGTTTCAGACCAATCCCCATACAGTGCACACCAAGTGCAGTGAGTGAGCCTGTCCACCACAAAGGTGGGTTTGGGAGGCTCCTCCCTCAATAAAAGTTAGGAAACAGTGCTGGATTCTACAACACATTTATAATTATATATTGAATTGTATTAGCTTTTAAAGAATAGTAAATGATGACCTTACTATGCACCAGGATACAACAATCTGTATTGGGGTTTTTCAATGATTCCCATATTATCTCCCTTCAACAGTGCCTCTCATTTCTCCATAGCACACCTGTCACATGGTTTTCATTTGTTTTATAGCATCTCTCATACCATTGTAGGATTTCAGAGCACTTTATATCATACACATATAGAGACAATGAATCATCAGTGTAGAGAAAATGTTACATAAGGCAAAGGGGACTACAAGGTGTAGGATTCACATGTGTTTCATAATGGTAGGCATTTTTAAAGAGTGCTTGGTCTGGAAAAGCATAAATTCAGGATTCAGAACATGACACTGTGGTTAGCATTGACTTATTTCCACCCAAATAAACCCCTTTAGCAGCATTGGGATAATGGAAGACTTGGAAAAAACATGTTACTAACTTGTACCATGCAGTGTGTAAGCAGCTCTTTGATGACCATATTTATAGCTCACTGTGCTAGATTATGATTGTCTCTTATGAGCTGTAGAGCAACAAAAGAATCTCTGTGACAAAAACAGTAACCCACTGACCTATGCACATAAAATACTGTTTTTTTTAAATGCATGGTATTGTTAATTGCAGCAGGCATATTAACCCTCTGTGCTACATTAGGTAAGTCAAACCTGCCACTAGACGAAAATCTCATCTCTCTCCAGCAGGTACATTAATCACCGGTGTTATCTTGACACTTTTATTGTTGCTCAAAAACGGCTAATTCTACAAGGCACTTTGCATTACTTTTAAAACTGCTGCCTGCGGACCCTCTGGGAATATGTCACGGACCCCTGGGGGTTCACGGACCCCAGTTTGGGAAACGCTGGACTAGTAGTATCACAGACTGTCTAGTTATTATTTATTAATCTAGTGTTCCATTCCAATTCCAGATTCCTAAACCTATAAGTAAGTACCACCTAGCCTAGTCCGCCTATTCCAGAGACATTGGAAATTAATTCAGTTGCCAAAATATATTTACTTCCTCTACGTTTTTCATTCTCATTCTAAATCAAATCATTGATGACTCAACCCCCTTTGATGGGCCAATTGTTAACTAAGTCTGCATTTTAATTTATTTTAGCCCTCAAAAATGCACAGATGGATGCATGCCTTTTGCATACACACTTGTTGGTTGGTTGCTGCTGATGTGCTGATGAGTTGCTATATTACTCACTCACTAACAAACTACAAAAGGTTCTACTAAGGACTGAAGTCAGCATCCTGTGACGTGACATAATAACACAGAACAGAACACACAATACTACTATAATTAGCTACTCCCCAAGCCCCAAAACCTTATTTATTTATTTATTTATTATTTATTTATGAAGCTTGTAAAGCGCACGGCTACCCCCAGCGGGGGTGTCCCGGCGCTGTAGACTGCAAGCTGGAAGGGAGAGGCATCCTTATGCAGAGGAGAATAGCCAGGTCTTCAGTCGGCTACGAAAAAGTGATTCAGACGGAATGAACCTAAGGTCAAGAGGGAGGTTGTTCCAGAGTTTGGCCATCATAACTGTGAAAGCTCTACCACCCATTCTGGAGCGATGGAACCGAGGGACTGTGATAAGACGTAGGTTGTTAGACCGTAGGGATCTGACCGATTGGGAGAGTACAAGTCTCTTTCGTAAGTATCCTGGTCCTGACCCATTAAGGGCCCGGAAGGCAAGAGTCAGCATCTTAAACTGGATGCATCTGGAGATAGGGAGCCAGTGTAACTCTTTACGGTAGGATGCGACCGACTGACGGTAGGGGATATTGCCAATCAGCCTCGCCGCCGCGTTCTGAACGATCTGTAGGCGTTCAATTTGATACAGGGGGGCCCCGGCGTAGAGACTGGTGGCATAATCCAAATGTGATGTTATTAGGGCGTGAGTAACCGTTCTGCGGGCATCCACGGGCAGATAAGGGAAAATCTTTCTCATCATGCGTAGTTTCCAAAAACAGGCTGCAGTAACCTTGTTTATTTGGGTTTTACACGAGAGGGCATCGTCAAACTGAAAGCCCAAATTGCGAACAGTTTGGACAGGAATAGGGGGGGGATTGAGCACAGTCGGCCACCACAAAGTGGAAGGTATTGTGGTTTTTTGATTAAAAAATAAGACCTCTGTCTTATCGTTGTTGAGCATAAGATGGTTAGCAGTCATCCAGGAGAATATTTCGCCAAGACAGTGGCGGAAGCTGGCAAAGCTGGAGTCAGAGTGATCTCTGAAAGAAAACACTAGCTGTGTATCACCAGCATAAGAGATCACTCTGACCCCCACAACTCAACCACCTTAGCCAAAGGGGCCAAATAAACATTGAAAAACAATGGGCTCAACGCAGAGCCCTGCGGAACTCCACAGACAAGGGGCTTACTCTCAGATTCAAATGGTCTAAGGAGAACCCTCATCGTTCGTCCTTTAAGAAAGGAACTGATCCACGACAGAGCCGAACCACCCAGTCCAATCTGCTTTAAGCGATCCACTAGTATCTTATGTGACACCGTATCGAAAGCGGCGGATTGGTCGAGGAGGACCAGCATGGCCTCCTCGCCCCTATCCACACACCTTTTCCCGTTCAATATCAGGTTCCCTCCTGCACCGAGGCTGGTGGAAATTGGTAGGGACTACAGGAGAAAATGGCATAAAGTCACCTCTACTGCCTTAGATCCTGTTTTTTCGTGCCCCTTGAATCCACTTACCGACGACATTAATGCAAGCGTTGCCCAGTTCAACTCAGCCTTATGGTCTGCCATCGAGGCCACTGCCCCTCTACTGCTAGTCTCCTCTGCAAGATCCCGCCCTTCTGCCCCGTGGTTTTCTCCAGCCTTGCTTGAGGAAAAAATCCGCTGTAAAAAATTAGAACGCAGTTGGCGACTCTTCTATGATCCAAAAGCAAAAAGTATTTACAAATCTGGGGTGTCTTGAATTTAAACATCATTGAGAGCATGGATGGCATGGGATTGTGCTGATTTTGGTGTGTTTTTCGATTTTTTGGGCTGCTGTTGGGGCCTTTTGCCCAGGGGTAGTGAGTGGTGCATGGACTGAGTCTTTCTGTGGGGTCTCTTTAATGTAAACATCAAGGAGGGCATGGATGGCATTGGATTGTGGTGATTTTTGTGTGTTTTTCGATTTTTTGGGGTGTTGATAGGGACTGGCCATGTGGGTGGGGGCCATTTTGAGTGCTGGTACAGGCAGGCCCTGGCATGTGCTGGGGGGCAAGGGGCCATTTTAAAGGCAGGCAGTGTTCTCAGGCCTGCACCCATTTTGCCTCGCTTTCATCCATTATTCCCAGGGGTAGTGAGTGGTGCATGGGCCTAGTCTTTCTGTGGGGTGTCTTGAATTTAAACATCATTGAGGGCATGGATGGCATGGGATTGTGCTGATTTGTGTGTGTTTTTCGATTTTTTTTGGCTGCTGTTGGGGCCTTTTGCCCAGGGGTAGTGAGTGGTGCATGGACTGGGTCTTTCTGTGGGGTTTCTTTGATGTAAACATCATGGAGGGCATGGATGGCATGGGATTGTGCTGATTTGTGTGTGTTTTTCGATTTTTTTGGCTGCTGTTGGGGCCTTTTGCCCAGGGGTAGTGAGTGGTGCATGGACTGAGTCTTTCTGTGGGGTCTCTTTAATGTAAACATCATGGAGGGCATGGATGGCATTAGATTGTGGTGATTTTTGTGTGTTTTTCGATTTTTTGGGGTGTTGATGGGGAGTGGCCATGTGGGTGGGGGCCATTTTGAGTGCTGGTACAGGCAGGCCCTGGCCTTGTGCTGGGGGTCAAGGGGCCATTTTAAAGGCAGACAGTGTTCTCAGGCCTGCACCCATTTTGC
Source organism: Lissotriton vulgaris (assembly GCF_964263255.1). Lineage (NCBI taxonomy): Eukaryota > Metazoa > Chordata > Amphibia > Caudata > Salamandridae > Lissotriton > Lissotriton vulgaris. The sequence continues at coordinate 1,038,259,456 of NC_141694.1, forward strand.
CACGCTTTCATCCATTATACCCAGGGGTAGTGACTAGTGAGTGGTGCATGGGCCTAGTCTTTCTGTGGGGTGTCTTGAATTTAAACATCATTGAGGGCATGGATGGCATGGGATTGTGCTGATTTTTGTGTGTTTTTCGAATTATTTGGCTGTTGTTGGGGCCTTTTGCCCAGGGGTAGTAAGTGGTGCATTGACTGAGTCTTTCTGTGGGGTCTCTTTAATGTAAACATCATGGAGGGCATGGATGGCATCGGATTGTGGTGATTTTTGTGTGTTTTTTTATTTTTTGGGGTGTTGATGGGGACTGGCCATGTGGGTGGGGGCCATTTTGAGTGCTGGTACAGGCAGGCCCTGGCCATGTGCTGGGGGCAATGGGCCATTTTAAAGGCAGGCAGTGTTCTCAGGCCTGCACCCATTTTGCCTCGCTTTCATCCATTATGCCCAGGGGTAGTGAGTGGTGCATGGACCTAGTCTTTCTGTGGGGTGTCTTTAATTTAAACATCATTGAGGGCATGGATGGCATGGATGGCATGGATGGCATGGGATTGTGCTGATTTTTGTGTGTTTTTCGATTTTTTTGGCTGCTGTTGGGGCCTTTTGCCCAGGGATAGTGAGTTGTGCATGGACTGAGTCTTTCTGTGGGGTCTCTTTAATGTAAACATCATGGAGGGCATGGATGGCATTGGATTGTGGTGATTTTTTTTTTTTTTTCAATTTATTGGGGTGTTGATGGGGACTGGCCATGTGGGTGGGGGCCATTTTGAGTGCTGGTACAGGCAGGCCCTGGCCATGTGCTGTTGGCAAGGGGCCATTTTAAAGGCAGGTAGTGTTCTCAGGCCTGCACCCATTTTGCCTCGCTTTCATCCATTATGCCCAGGGGTAGTGAGTGGTGCATAGGCCTAGTCTTTCTGTGGGGTGTCTTGAATTTAAACATAATTGAGGGCATGGATGATATGGGATTGTGCTGATTTTTGTGTGTTTTTCGATTTTTTTGCCTGCTGTTGGGGCCTTTTGCCCAGGGGTAGTGAGTGGTGCATGTACTGGGTCTTTCTGTGGGGTTTCTTTAATGTAACATCATGGAGGGCATGGATGGCATTGGATTGTGGTGATTTTTGTGTGTTTTTCGATTTTTTGGGGTGTTGATAGGGACTGGCCATGTTGGTGGGGGCCATTTTGAGTGCTGGTACAGGCAGGCCCAGGCCTTGTGCTGGGGGGCAAGGGGCCATTTTAAAGGCAAGCAGTGTTCTCAGGCCTGCACCCATTTTGCCTCGCTTTCATCCATTATGCCCAGGGGTAGTGAGTGGTGCATGGGCCTAGTCTTTCGGTGGGGTGTCTTGAATTTAAACATCATTGAGGGCATGGATGGCATGGGATTGTGCTGATTTTTGCATGTTTTTCGACTTTTTGGAGTGTATAACTGATTTTCCTCTGTCTTCCATTGCTTTTAGGTGCACAAGAGAACTACCAGTGCCAGGAAGAAGTCCTGCAGCGGTGTGTGCAGCATAATGTCACGCGACGTCACGTGTGGCCACAGACAAGACAACTCTGCAACTCGTGCAACTGCTGCCTGCTGTTCTGACATCTGAAGAAGATGGCCCCAAAAAAGTTCCCTGTAGCTCCTCTAGCAAGAAAGTTGCCAGTAAGGAGCAGAAGAAGCAAGTGGTGCCACTAACCAAGGAGACTGGTGTGCCGCCCGCCACATTTTTTGGGAATAAAAAAAAAGTACGCCTGTAGCAGCAGCGGGATCTGCTGGGGACCAAGCTGGGAGCAGCACCCCCGCTCCTTTGGGCTCAGTGCCACCACCACCAAGCAAACTTAAGTCCAAGCCCTTGAGTGCTGCAGAGGCAGCCAGTCTAGTTGTTCAATTACCATCGACCAGTGATGTTGGCTCATCGCAAGAAAGTAGCAGCATCCCTCAATCAACACAGGTTGTTGTAACTCATCTGACGAGTGTTCAACAACCACAGCTGCAACAACAACCACATGTGCAAGTACAAGCCCAAGTACATGTGGAAGGAGAGGCAGCGCAAGGAGATGCGCAAGCAGAGGTGCATGGAGCGGCACAAGTGCCCACAATAGTTGTTCCTCCCGAAGTAGGGGCACATCAGGAAATCGACATTCAAGCCGAGGTATCATTTGAGGAAGCCACTCCTCCTGATAATTCATTGTCTTCCAGATCCCTAGCAAGGAAAAGAAGATCAAGGATGGTGTCTACATCTTCTTCAAGCCCCCTTTCTTCTGATGATATGGATGACAATGCGGAACCACCACGGTCGTCTGAGAGTGAGGCACACCATGATCTGACAAAGGTTGCTAAGCGTAAAAGGAAGGTCCCCGAAACTCTCGTACTTATGGAGTGTGATGATGACGCTGAACAAGAAGTGGCGTATACTCCTGCTGATGAAGACTCTCATGACGACGACGCAGTCATCATAAACTTCACTGCAGCCCCAGCGGGCATGCAGCAAGCAGACATTTTTACCCTAGCCCGAAAAGCTGCTGAGCGTGATGTTGTCGACGAGGCAATGGGACCACCACCAATGCAGTTAACTAGTACACCACCACCTACCGCTTCCATATTTTCTCGCCAGAAGGGACCTCCATCAACCTCGACCTCCATTTCCTCAATTAGTGGTGCTGCAAGTGCACAACTGAGAAAAATTCGGCAACACACATCCTCCACTTCATCTGGCATTAGCATGACCAGTATCACCTCCTCCGCCCCCCACAGACATTTGAAGTCCGCAGTTTTGGACTTCTTTAGTGTTAGCACAACAAGGGAAAACATAGCCATTTGTACCATTTGTAAGCTTGCAGTTAGTCATGGTAAGCTTGGTACCAACTATGGTACCGGAGGCCAGAGAGGTCATTTTGAGAGACAGCACACTGTCAAATGGCATGCGCACTAAAAGGAGATCAAGGAAGCCCGAATTGCAAGTCAACAAACTGTATCTGTTGATGTTTCATCTGATGATGACGAGAAGGAAGAAGCGTCAAACATTTCTTCACTTACACCCAGTACCCCTGTCAGCAGCACACCCCCTGCAAGATATATGAGCCACACTAAGTGTGTGGGAGAGAGTGAGACACCAATGCGAAAAAGTTCATCATCACCGAGCGTAACGGCGTCGAAGAAGTCATCATCATCATCATCCCGTAAAATCATGGTCCAGCCCACCATTAGAAGCATGTTGTTTTCAGATGCGCCATTTGAATGCAACCACCCAATGACGAGTCTGTATAACACTAAGCTGGCTAAAATGCTAGCTCTGGACCTTCTCCCTTTTTCTTTTGTGGAAGGGGTTGGTTTTCTTGAATTAGTGGCAACACTCTGCCCTAAATGGAAGGTTCCTAGCCGGTTCTATTTTGCCAAAGTTGCGGTTCCAGCACTACATGAAGATGTGCTGGAGGTGATTGGGGCAGCTTTGCAGAAGAATGCTACTCACACTACACATTTGACAACAGACATGTGGACCAGTTGCGCAGCAACTGATTACATGTGCATCACTGCACACTGGGTCTCTTTTTCAGGGGTTACAGCAAAGCTAAGGGCAGGTGTTGACCCGGACAACGTTTTTAAAGCTGCTCGGAAACATGCAACACTAGCCATGTTTGGCATGGAGAAAAGTCATACAGGAGAAAACATTTTGCAGGAGTTTAACACAAAGGTCATTCAATGGCTGACCCCAATAAAACACAAGATTGGTTATGTTTCCACGGATAATGGCGCCAATGTAGTTAAGGCCATGGATATGGGTAACTATTTCAGAGTGCCATTTTTGGCTCACTGTATAAACCTGGTTGTTAAAAAATTCTTGAGTGAAGAAAGTCCAGTGTGCGAGTTACTGACCACCTACCGAAGAATGTGCACATATTTCAGCCATTATTTTAAGGCCCGGAAGCATCTGAGGGGCCAGCTACATCAATGTAAACTGCCAGTGAAAGCACTCATCCAGGAGGTGGCAACACGTTGGAACTTAACCTTCTACATGCTTGAGCGTCTGTATGAGCAGTGTGCGGAAGTCAATCAGTATTTCTTTACACAGGTTGCAGCTATGAAGGACCTGAGGATACATGCGGAGCAATGGAAGCTAGTTCAAAGCCTGACAGACATGCTTTGTCCTTTTGAAGTCTTCACACGTGCAGTCAGCAGGGAGGACTTTAATTTGGGAAAAGCTATCCCATTGTTGCACATGCTAGAGGACCAACTGAAGGCGGTGTCTTCTACGTTTCAAAAAGATGAAAAAAAGCAAGCTTTTGATTTGGCGGAGATATTATTAGAGCGCCTACTTTGCGATGAACGTCTTCAAAAGATCCACACAGAACAGCATTACATTTGTGCTACTATTCTGGATCCACGGTACAAAAAGGCACTGGCAGGCAGAGTATTCTTTCCTTTTGATGACGCAGAAGTTACAAAGTACAAACGTTGGCTAGCTGTGTCAGCCATGAGGTTTGAAAGAGAACAGCAGGAAATTGAAGGAAAAGGCAGTACATCAGCATCAGCAGGCCATCCGGAGTCATAAGAATCCAGTTCTGCACCTGTGGCAAAAGTGAGTGATTTTCCCTCTCAGCCGTTAAAGACACCAGCAACCAGATCATCTGCACCAGATACAACAATAACATTGTGTGAAGAAGAGGATTGCCTAACTCAGCTTGGGTTTGCTTTTCAAAAGGTCCCAGGAAAAAGTAACCAAAGTGGAGGAACCGTGGAGAACCTTGAGTCGATGGTGCAGGACTATCTGAATGACTCAACAGAGGTCTATTTTCATGATGACCCATTGGCGTATTGGCATGGGAAAAATGAATTGTGGCCAGAGATCTCCAACCTGGCTATAAATTACTTGTCTTGCCCACTCGCAAGCGTGTCTTCTGAACGTGTTTTCAGTGCTGCTGGTGGCATTGTAACTTGCAAAAGGACCCGCCTCTCGCCCAAAAATGTGGAGAGGTTAACAATGATCAAGATGAATCACCACCTCATACCACCAGATTACAAAATAGAGAATACACGCTGGAAGAAGACGAGGAGGACACCAACTTAGATGAGGTAAGTTCTTCTCTGTTAGGTGACCTTTTACCGCCTGAATTCGCAGAGTATAAGGACAAACTCTTCTTCCCTGACACCGAGCCCTGAAAATGAGCCAATGAATCAATAATTTTCTTTTTCGTCCTTATTCACTTTTATTCCTGTGTGTCTGTCTTTCTTTGTTTTGCAAAATTGATATAAAAAAAACTTTAATCACCTAATCACAAAAACAAGCCCATCGGCAGAACTGTCTTCACTTATTTGCTTATTGATTTGAGGGTGCTGCAGTCTGCATTCCTCAGGTTCACAAGTTCACAAGAACATGCTCCTCTATCCTCCTCCTCCAGACTGCTATTTCCCTCAAAGCAGATGGCTGGATTACGCCCAATAAAGAAAGACTCTGCACTTGTGGGGGTGTTCTACTTCTTTGCGGGTGAGTTGACAGGTCTGAGGCCACTGCTGGGAAGGTCTAATACTGGATACAAGTGGTTTGGAGAAAATCGGAGCAGAAAAAGATTTTGCGCTTTTGATCACTTGCCTGTCTTTGGGGTGCTGTTTGGCGGGCTTTTAGGTTGTTGTGGGTGGGTTTTGGGGTCTGGGAGCACTGCTGGCATGGTCTAATGTGGATTGCATTTGTTTTTCAGGAAATCCATGGTGGAAAAGGGGAGTTAGGGCCTAGCTGCACAGCTCGTTTGGACAGAATTCCAGGTAGTAGGCCCATTTTTGCTTTTTACCAGTTTGGGGGTGTTCTGCTTTTTTGCGGGTGGCTGCAGGGGTCTGGGGCCATTGCTGGGAATGTCTAATACCGGATCAAAGTAATTTGGACAAAATCGGAGGTGAACATTTTTTCGTGTTTTTGCTGACTTGCTTGTCTTTGAGGTGATGTTTGGGGGGCTTCCTGGTGTTTGTGGGTGGGTTTTGGGGTCTTGGAGCAACGCTGGGTATGGATACTTTTGATTGCAAGTGGTTTGAAGAAAATCCATGGTGGCAAAGGGGAGTTAGGGTCTAGCTGCAGAGCGCGCGTGGAGTGATGTTGGAAATTTGCCTGAAAATTACTGGCCCCATTTTTGTAGTTTTGCTTTTTGGCTGTTTGGGGGTCTTCTACTTTTTCCGCCTGGGTTTTCGGCTCTGGGGCCATTGCTGGGAAGGTCTAATACCGGATTAAAGTGTTTTGGAGAAAATCAGAGTTGAAAAAGTTGTTGCCTTTTTGCTCACTATCATGTTTTTGGGGGCCTGTTTGGGGGGGTTCCTGGTGTTTGGGGGTGGGTTTTGGGGTCTTGGAGCACTGCCGGCACAGTCTAATGTTGATTGCATTTGTTTTCCAGGACATCCATGGTGAAAAAGTTGAGTTATGACCTAGCTGCACAGTGCGTTTGGACAGAATTGAAAGAAGGCCGAAAAATATTGTGAATATTAGATTTTCCATTTTTGCTTTTTGCCTGTTTGGGGGTGTTGTGCTTTTTTGCGGGTGGATTGGCGTGTCTTGGGGCATTGCTGGGAAGGTCTAATACCGGATAAAAGTGGTTTGGAGAAAATCAGAGTTGAAAAAGTTTTTGCCTTTTTGCTCACTATCATGTTTTCGGGGGCCTGTTTGGGGGGTTCCTGGTATTTGGGGGTGGGTTTTGGGGTCTGGGAGCACTGCTGGGTATGGATACTTTTGGCTGCAGGGGTCTGGGGCCATTGCTGGGAATGTCTAATACCGGATCAAAGTGGTTTGGACAAAATCGGAGGTGAACATTTTTTCGTGTTTTTGCTGACTTGCTTGTCTTTGAGGTGATGTTTGGGGGGCTTCCTGGTGTTTGTGGGTGGGTTTTGGGGTCTTGGAGCAACGCTGGGTATGGATACTTTTGATTGCAAGAGGTTTGAAGCAAATCAGTGCTGGCAAACGGGAGTTAGGGCCTAGATGCAGAGCGCCCGCAGAGTGATTTTGGAAATTTGCCTGAAAAATTCAAAGTCCCTATTTTTGTAGTTTAGCTTTTTGGCTGTTTGGGGGTCTTCTACTTGTTTCTGCCTGGGTTGGCGGCTCTGGGGCCATTGCTGGGAAGGTCTAATGCCGGATAAAAGTGGTTTGGACAAAATCGGAGCAGAAAAAGATTTTGCGCTTTTGATCACTTGCCTGTCTTTGGGATGCTGTTTGGCGGGCTTTTAGGTTGTTGTGGGTGGGTTTTGGGGTCTGGGAGCACTGCTGGTGGCACAGTCTAATGTGGATTGCATCTGTTTTTCAGGAAATCCATGGTGGAAAAGGGGTGTTAGGGCCTAGCTGCACAACACGTTTGGACAGTATTGAAAGAAGGCCGAAAATATTCTAAGTATGAGATTTTCCATTTTTGCTTTTTGCCTGTATGGGGGTGTTCTGCTTTTTTGTGGGTGGGTTGGCAGGTCTTGGGACATTGATGGGAAGGTCTAATACCGGATAAAAGTGGGTTGGAGAAAATCCATGCTGAAAAGCGTTTTGGTACATTAACTTAGGGCTCGTTAGGGTTAGCACTAGCAGCAGGATTGCATGTGTTTCGGGGTGCTCTAGATTTTTGCAACTGAGTTCTGGGGTCTTAGAGCACTCGTGAGAATATGTAATTTTGGTTTACTTTTGACAATGCCCTGGTCTTTACTGCCTCCGAAGTGAGGGCGGTGCTAAGGGTTGTCCCGGGAGGTAAAGCACCAGGTCCTGACTGCATTCCAGCGGATCTGTTTAAGCATGATCAGGATTTATGGGTCCCTTATAATGTTCTGCTAGCCAATGCTCTGGCAAGGGGTGCTAAAGTCCCTGACTCGTGGTTGGGGGCGGAGATCCTTCCAATCCATAAGAAGGGCGATCGCTCAGTAACGGCTAATTATCGACCTATTAGCCTTATTGATGCTGTACAAAAGATTGTGGCGCGCCTTCTACTGGGTAGGATCCAGAGCTGGATCTCCGATTATGATGTTTTAAGTCCTCTCCAGGCAGGTTTTCGACCACATATGGGGACACTTGAGCAAGTATTTAGATTTATGTTACTATATTGGAAGGTGGTCTTCCTAGGGGGGGGTCTTCTCTTTGCGGCTTTTGTGGACCTTTGGTCCGCGTTTGACCTAGTGCCCAGGAATAAGCTCTGGGAAGTCTTGATGGGTTTAGGCATGCCTAAAGAGCAGGTGGCCCTGCTCATCAATCTGCACTCTAATACCTATGCAAAAGTAAGATGGGGGCACCCGGAGAGACTACGGATAGCTTTAAAATCGATAAGGGGGTTAGACAAGGGTGTGTGTTGGCCCCCACCCTTTTCTCTTTGTTTATCAACGGGGTGACCAAGTACTTTTCCAACTTTCCAACTGACGCCCCCTCCCTTGCTGGAAGGAAAATCCCCCTCCTCATGTTCGCAGACGACACTCTTATCATCTCTAAAACGAGGCAGGGCCTACAGTCCGCGCTGGCCCGCTTTGAGTGTTTCTGTAGCGAGCATGAGTTAGAGGTGAATGTCAGCAAGACCAAATTTATGGTTTGCGAGGCCCAAAGGCCGTGAAGGCCAAGGTGTCGATGAGTGGAGCTTTATTGGATCAAACGGAGGTGTTTACATATTTGGGTGTCACACTAAGTGAGAATATGAGCTGGAAACCCCAATTGGATCTTATGGCTCTGAAACATGCCCAACTGGGGGAAGCCCTATTGAAGGAGCATGCAAAATCTCTGACTAAACCCCTGGCCTCGCTGGTTAAAATTTATGGCTCCAAGATAATTCCTGCAACTATTTATGGTGCAGAACTGTGGGGTTATAGTGATTTATCCACTTTGAGGGTGGCTCAGAATAGGCTCCTTAGAATGGAAACTGGGCTCCCACAATCAACACCTTCTATACTCCTACAGCTCGATTTGGGTGTTAAACCCATCGAGGATGTGGCACGGTATAGACCACTGGCGTTTTGGCGAGGTCTGTGGACTACACCAGAATTATCTCTGTTTGCCGAGGCTACCCTTGAAGTGAGGGGGGTTGAAGGGGCCCATCGGGTACCCTGGTTCTCTCATCTCAGAAAGCTTCTGATAAACTTGAGCTTGGAGGTGCTTTGGGTTGATCCAGCTGGTGCTACCTTCCCATCAAAAAAGAGTCTTAAAGACATTTACTGGCACTGGATTGGAGAGAGGAGATCTACTTTGGTTGTTGGCCCTATTATGTCTTTGGAATATTTGGTTATTAAGGATGCCCCAGATACGAGGCCTATTGGGACTTAATAACCAAGCCGAAAGATCGTAAATTGTACCACCAATTACGAGTTGGCTCGTTACCTGTGCGGGGGCTAATTCACTCCTGGTCCTCGGGGGGCAGTGATAAATGTCCTTTCAGTGAGGCAGCAGTAGAGAATATTGAACACATATTCTTCTGCTGCCCTATGTATTTGATACCCAGAAAAATTTGGCTTACACCGGTTTGCCGCTCATTAGACACCAGATCTGCTATTGCAGCTATCAGGATCTTAAAAACTGATACTACTCCCCTTATCGTTATTGGTGTAGCAAAATTCCTGAGCTGGGCCTGGTCATTACGTAGTCGCAATTTGGAAAATTGAAGGTCCTATGTTACATGCTTTTATGTGTTTTTAATTGTAACATAGTATTGCTTATAGTTCATTATGGGTCTTTGTTTATCATTGCTTAAATGTAATACCTTTTTTAATTCGGTTTTAAACTGTAAAGTACTTATTATCTTATTTACTAAATTGTATGAACTGTATTTTTATATATTTTGTCTTTTATGATGCAAATCGAATAAAGACCTGTTTGAATTTGTAATTTTGGTTGCAAGTAGTTTGAAGAAAATCCATGTTGGGAAAGGGGGGATTTGGCCTAGTTAAAGAAAGCGTTTGCCACTATTCTGAACTTAGGGCTCGTTAGGGTTAGCAGTATTGTATTGCATGTGTTTAGGCGGGTTTGCGAGTCTTGGAGCGATGCTGGGTATGGATTTTTTTGCTTGCTTGCAAGTGGTTTGAATACAATCCACCGTGGGTAAGGGGGGATTTGGGCCTGCTTTACTTTCAAAGTACATTTTGTCACCATTTTCTACTAGTCCTCGTTTTTTGAGATCTGATTGGGGGTCTTCTACATATTTGCGACTGGGTTTAGTAAGGGTCTGGGAGCTCTGCTGGGAAGGTCTAATTTTGTTCTAAAACACAGTTTACAGTACACATAGCTTGAGGGGAAAGATCCGCTAAATTAATTTGACCATACTTATTTATCCTTCAAAAGGAGACTCAGACAGAGTACGCACTTTCAAAAATATTGTACTTTCTATTAGGAAACTCAAAGTGTGACTTTTTGCACTACACAGCGTACATACCTTATATTTATTTGTCAGTGGTGTTCTAATATCACTTCCTGTTTTTCCATCAATAATTACAGGCCGGGTTTCAGCCTGTGCATTAGGAAAAGGATGAAGTCAGGCTTCACATTAGCGAGCCGCAATTCAGCATCCGCCAGGCAGGCAGTGGACAGGGTGTCTTCTGGTCACCAACATTGATGGACGGAGCGTCAGATGGAATGGAGGAGTCACGCTAATAAGAGGAATGGTTGGATGCATCTTACAACTTCCCAAATTCAACAGGACAACTACAACAACATACAGATACAATATCCGTTCTTTTCTAATTATCTTTTAAGTAATGTTATTGCTGTGAACTTCTATGAGTGTGACTCTGCATTTCTATGATCTCTGCTTCTAAATTCATCCCTACAGCCATTGTATAGGTTTTACTTCTGCTATTTTTCAAACCTAATTTAATGTACGAAGTGTTTCTCTGAGTGCAGATGTAGGCAAGTGAAAACGCAATATTATCACTGCAGCCCTGTACTGTCGCATTCTTTCATTCACGGTTTTCAAAAGTACTACTTACTTTTCAGTAATCATGCATGCAGTAGTACATGCACTTCCTTTATGTCACTTAAAAGATTTATGGTTAGCTTTGCACCCAAAGATTTCTTTATCTTGAATTATTGTTTGTCCATGCTGTACTTTTTTTTTCTTCTCTCAACAAAACTTTCCCAAAACCCCCCATTCCCATCCATTTTCCAAACAATAACCCTCTTCCCCCGGGCTGTGTGGTTTTGATTGATGTGTGACTAAATGACAGCAATAATTCCACACACTTGCTGGGGAGGACAAGATCATAGCAACAGACTGGTGAAGGAATCCAAGGATATATTCTATTCTTACTCAGCTTGACACTCAGTCACTATTGGCAAATGAAAGCAGATTTTCATGTGCGCCATCAACTTGATTGGTCATCAAGAACATCCTCCTCCTAGACGTGGCAAATCATTACGCTGCTGTGTCCTTCACCTTCAGTACTATTTCTTGTAGTAGTAGCCAATGTCAAAGAAATTCAACGCAAGTACTAGTTAAACTTTCAATACTTTACCATTTGTTAGGCTACATTGTGGCACTGTTCTAGTGTACTGTCACCTGCTATATTCTCTATCGTACTGTTCTAATGCTACGGTAAGGACAAACAAGGTTTCATTTTCTTTTTTCTCAGATGCAGCAACTGCCACTGTGTAACACCACAAGTACAACCGCAATGATGACATTTCATCCGCCCAGGATTGCCAACCTTAATCGCCATTTCGCGTGCAGCCAGCCCTGTGCTTAGCCCTATTTCCAAACACAAATTACAGGTAAGATAAGCGTTTGGGGGGAGGTAGTATAATGGAGTATTAGGAGAAACGAGAGACTGACGGTCCCAAGACTATTGAATTCACTTACTCTGTGAGAGGCACTTAGTTTTGAAAACATTTGGGCCATTAGTACTTACACAACTTGAATCAAGATGCACCTTAAGTTACAGGACTGTTAAACCCCCACCCACCAGCCTCAAAAGCAGTAAAAAACACGTATGCTAAGATAAAGTTTAAAGTATATTTATATATCCCTAACATAAATAATCTCCCGCAAGACCCAACCCACCCCCCCTCCCGAACCCCAACAAATTTCCCTGAAAACTAAGTCTAACAAAGTAGAAAACCCAACTCCCAATTCCCACCCTCCAGAAGTCTTTAAAAAAGAGGCAAGGGACATTCTCCTCCTACTGCTGGCTGCTGTTAAGTTTTCGGGCCAGGTCGGCATGCTCCTTGCAGAGGGTCTCGAGCAGGGTTTTGGTGTTGAGGAGCTCCTGCTCGAGGTAGGAAACCCACAGGGAAAGGCGGTGCATCCTTTTTTTGCAACTGCTGTGGGGGGGCAGCTGATTTCTTTGCTGCTCGGCGGTGGTGGGTGGCTGCGGTACCCCGGCTCCGTACCGCTGGAGACCTGCTGCGCTGACTGGCTGACCCAGGGAGCGCGGAGGAGGATGCAGGTGTCACCGTGGATGTTGTTGACGTACTAGTCTGCGTGTCCTTCTCCTCCTGGGCCACCAGCCGCCGATATTCGGTGACAGTGGCCTCCAGGCTCCGTTGCCGGGCCCTTTTAGCCAGCTCCTTCCGTGTTGGTTTGGAAGGAGCATCTATATGAAGGAAGAAAGACATAGTCTGTAACCAATGCTCTTTAAGATTAACACAAAAGGATTAAGCAGAAAGTTGTGTCACAATATAACTAGCAACTTGCAAGCGCAGTACATAACTATTGTGGCCAGTATCTATCTAACCTCCCACTTCTTCATCCTTGCTCTAACATTAGTGGGAGTTTAAGGAATCAATTCTACGAGCACTATGGACTCACTCCATTAGAGTTGACTATGACAGTACACCAGTCTGATTCTTCTTCTTCTCTCTTGTTTAGCAAAATTGGTACGTTAACTTCTGTAAGCCGGCATAATGCCAGCGCAGTCAACTTGCACCTGAGAAAAACAGACGCCCGTAATGATGAGTGAGACAGACTTGCGTAACTGTACCAGTCCAGTACATGCAGGTGGTGATGCTCTTACTTTTCTATTATGGGTGGCACTGAGAATACTCAGTTACAAGGGCTACTGCTTAATAAATTTAACTTTCACCCTACAGTGCCAATGAATACTAGAAAAGGAAAATGAAGAAAATAAATAATCTGATTATCTATCACTGCACATGGTATGTATTTGCTTACATATGGGATGACTTTAGGTGCTTTGCTTTTTATTGAGTGAACAGTGATACATCCAAACATGAATGACCGAGTTCTACCAAACTTATTAAGAGAGGTAGTGAGTGGCCATCTTAATAGCCGGATATATGCTGTGCTTGCAATACAAACTACTGCTACTATTCATGGGAGTATTCGGAAAAAATTACAACTTCTTTTCCTTGCTTTTCCTACACTGGGACGGACGCGTGGGTGCGGTGTTACATGCTCTTCAAAGTAACACTTAGTTCATCTAGTGGCCGTCTACTCTCTCTAGATACACATATGCTATCTAAGAGTCAGATAGTACCATGATCCAGGGATCCATCCATTCAAACTATATGTCAATCATTCTTCTTCATGTTTCTCATCTGGACAAACCTTACATTTTCTCACGGGGAGCACACTATGCAGTCTGCAATCTCAATAAGTAAGGAAATTATTCGGACAAAATTACAACTTCTTTTCCTTGCTTTTCCTACACTGGGACGGACGCGCGGGTGCGGTGTTACATGCTCTTCAAAGTAACACTTAGTTCATCTAGTGGCCGTCTACTCTCTCTAGATACACATATGCTATCTAAGAGTCAGATAGTACCATGATCCAGGGATCCATCCATTCAAACTATATGTCAATCATTCTTCTTCATGTTTCTCATCTGGACAAACCTTACGTTTTCTCACGGGGAGCACACTATACAGTCTGCAATCTCAATAAGTAAGGAATATAGGAGCTTACCACTGCCCGCCACTACCGTGGCAACCCGCACAGCAGTTTGGTCCGGCACTTGCACCACCTCCTCCCCAGAACTTTCCTCCTCCACCTCCGCGCTGGGCCCAGCACCAGATGTTCCACCTACAAAGGACATTTAAGAATGTTAGATGTCATAGACATACACCACTCACTAGTATTTTGTCTAGGAATGAAGAAATGTGAATACAGAAACCAATCTAATAATTTGTGACTATCTACTCTAAAGTGAAAATGTCCCTTTTTCCAGGGAAGGGTGTTGTCTTGCTGCACTTTTTGGCACAACTAATGAATGCTTGCTTTTTAACACGCACCATTTTTCTCATAACAGACAGAAGCTTCACTTCTAAGAACAAATCATCATCACTAGGATGGAGAGACCAACGATTCAGCACCAAAAAGAAAAAATTAAAGTTCAAACCAGGGGAGGGCTCGGCTCGCCCACAATAAATGTGTGAAATAAATCACTATAAGCACTTTTCCATTATTAATCAACCGTTTATGTTTTATGACAAGCTTGATTTTAATAAATATTTTTACTTTTAATAAAGCTTTAAAACTTAAATAGACTCTGTGGTTTTTGGTCAAGAGTGAATGAGCAAAAGGTTTTGCAATTTGCAAGCATGAGTCCGTGCCTCTGACATTTCTGGACTCTGACGCCGTACTCTTGTCCTGCGTTGGATAATCATCATTGGGGATCAATCATCGATGAATTCGGGAGCTAAATGACTCTGCCACACTATCTAGTCAGTAAGGAGATTGGGGGGTTTTCAAAGACTGATATCACTGAGCTATGTGGAAAGTCTACCTGCGCCTATCATAATTGACAACAGTGCACTATTTAGTGTCCATAGTTCTGTTTGTGCAGATTTGTCCCTGCAACAGTAGAAGTATGGATTGTCCTCCTATCAAAACCAAAAGTGAAGTAGTATCTTATTCTTTCGTGGTGGTCATTCACCTTTTTATTGTTGGTAATTGTCAAAGCATAAACATTTAGAAGACTTGAAAAGACATTATGGACAATCCCAGAGGACTGCACTCAGTGCATAGAGCTATTGCTGACTAGAATGGGAGTTTCGTTTAACACCTTTTGCCAAATGTGCAATCTTAGTTAGCTACACAGACAGACTAATAAGAATAATCTAGTAATACCACAGGGAGTCATAGTCGAGGCAGGATAAGAATTTAGATACAGTCTACAAGAAGATCAAAGGCGATTTAGAAAAAATCAAATGAGGAACTTTAGGAAAAAATAGGTACTCTATATTCAAATTAAAACTTACCAGGGCCAGCAAAGGAGCCCTTGCCCGACCGATCCTGGCCTTGTTCAGCAGCAGCAGCCTCCTCCAATGTCCTCTTGCCCCTGGGGGGAGCTGATGTACAACATGAAAGAAAGAAAGACCCGAAAACATGGATGATTGTTGTCAACCAAATCAAACATTACTAAAGAACAATAACAAAATATTTTGGCGAAATAGCAAATAGACAACTATTCCACGGGATATATTGACCTATCTCATGTGGTCTACTACGATATTAGTATTGCTTGATTTGCGGACCGTCGACTTGGAAAGTTATGTAACTCACTAAACAAACTACTAAAAAGGTTCGCCTAGGACTGGCAGGCAGCAGTCCGCAGCACGCGAAGTGACAGACAAACTCCATCGTGATTGCAGATCAGCGACAACACTAAAAAGTTTTCTACTACAATAACCAGTCATTAAAATACTCAAACTATCAATCCACCACCACTATTTCTTCATATTGCCAGGTGTACAAAGGAAGGACTGGACTTGAGTCTGTAGGGGCAGATTTACAAGCCCCTTGCGGCTCTTTGGCTCCGTTGTTGCGTGACTTTTGTGACGCAGCGGTAGAACAAAAGAGGCGCCATGGTGCGGCGTATATTAACAACGTGACGCATATGGGAGATGCATCACGTTGTAAAGCCCTGCACCATCAGGGGGTGTTCCGGCGCAAGGGAGGGCTTTCCTGCACAGGAACGCATGCTAAAAGTGGCTGAGGGAAATCTACAAGATTTCAATCAGTCACTTTTAGGACAATGATGCGTGACTCAAACCCTGCGCCTGCTTGAAGCAGACGTACGGCTTGACGCAGCATTGGGGAAATAGGGCACCCCAGAGCATTGCTGGAGCTGTGCCATCGCTGCGACACAACTCTAGCAATGCGCCGCCTTTACGGTACAGATACGTAACGCTTCGGTGACGTTTTGGGCCCATGGAGCGCCGCATTGTAAATACGGAGCACCATGGGTGGTGGTGGCGTGGCGCACAATTACTGGCGCATCCCTGCTACTTTGCAGGGATGCGCCGGTAATTAAAAATCTGACCCTTAGTGTCTAGCATTACGCAGTTCTTTAAACTACACTCAAACATAATTTCTCAGGCCAATTAAATGAACACAAAATCGAAAACAAATAAGCATAGTAGCAACACTGCTGAGAAGGAAAGCAGTGCACCTGAAATGCACAGAAGATTTTGAAATATAATTTACCTACAATGTAATCAGCAGCATTATTACTCTTGGTAAAAAACTAAAAATTGCACTATAATAACACACAGAGCAGGAGAAAACAGAGTAGTGAAGAAATAGCTACTACTACTCACCAAGCCTGGGGACCTCGAGGCCGAGCAGGTCGATCAAGTCACGTTCCCGGTCCAGGAGATACATCCAACGGTGGGTGGCCTGGTTGTAGGTGCGCCGGACCCGAGAGTGTTGGTACATGGCCCGGCACACCTTCACTCACCGCTTCCGGCGCTTCCGGATCCCGTAGCCGCGATCGGTCTTGCCGCCTGCCATGATGGTCCTGGAGAGGCGGCGCTGAACATAAAACACTAGTGCGGCCACCTCCTCCGCGCTAAAGATCTCCCAGGCTGTGACTGTCTCCCCCCTCAAACGCCCACACTGGAGCCGGGCACAGGGGGCGGGACCCTTCCCCTTCTCAGGCTGCTTCCCGGCTCCCTTTACCATGGTCTGGGCAGAAAGGAAGGTAAATAATAAAGAATAAATAGAAAAAGGAAGAAGAAAAGAAAAGAGTTTAAAAAAGTAGTTTAAAATTAACCAAAAGTAGCAGAAAACACAAAAATATAGAGCTAGACAAATAGAGGGATAGATAAGTAAAATAGATTTAAAAAAACTTCAAACAAGCAAAGGATGGCAGAGATTGACAGAGGATACAGAAAGCATGCCCAGAACCATAGCAATGAATGAAAAACAAGATGGCCGCGCCCGCTCACGACCGCGTGGGTAAGTTCGCGCAAGATTTTCCTTGCGATCACACGCGAACTTGTACTAGCGAGCCGCACACTTTGCGAGATTACACATAGCGCCCGGAAATGGAAATACGTCACGCAAACAAGATGGCTGCGCCCGAGAATGACAGTGAGGGTAACTTCGCGCCATTGCGCTACAAGAGGCTCGCTAAAATGCACAAAACCTTGCGAACTAACACGCCGCAAAAAAACATATCGCATATTCGCACGAATTTGCGGCTTCCGAATTCGATCTCGTGCAAATTCGCGCCCCACGAATCCCGCGAAATTGCAGAAATACGATTTTTGCAAAACTGAAAGCTCTCAGCAGGTGCAAAAGTTCAACCTCATCATTAGTAACCATTCCCTGTAGTGCTTCCTGAGGGCCCCCTCTAGAGTTCAGTTGCCTACTTGCAACTATTCTATGACCCTGCTCTGACCCTCACAGCAGGCTCAGAGAATAGCTACAAGTAGGCCACAAAGGTCCTGTGAAAAAAAAATTGCACTGCAACAGAAAGCAATTACAGATAAGGAAGCAGGTGTCAGACTCAGTAACACATTAATAAACCCCAAAATAATTCATGTCAGTTGAAGCAGGGCAGGTGTGCTTTCCCCCCCATAATCTACAGTGATGAACCAGAGGGTGGCAGTGATGTACCAGAGGGTGCCATTGGTGAACCGGAGGGTGACATGGGGGGACCAGAGGATGGCAGTGGTGAAACAGAGGGTGCTGTGATGAACCAGACGTAGAAAGAACATAGTTGCGACCGTTGCGACCCAACTAGTAAGTTCGCGTTTGCGAACTAGTAAAAAACCCTTGCGAACTGGCAGAAACCCTTGCGAACACAAAAAAAAGAAAAAAATCCGCAAATTCGCGAGAGTTCGCGGATTTTGAGGATTGCGAATTCGTGAATACGCAAATTCACGAACCGCGAATTCGCAAAATTCGCCCATGCTTAATTTGTTGTACACACTCAGCAAAAGATTTCACACACTCAGAGACTGAACTCCAGGCCAATGGTTGTTATATCCAAATATATAGTTGTGTTATTTTTAGAACCAGCAGGCATACAAATATACTTTGCTAGGTATGAATACTTTCATGTAATTACTTTGCAAGGAAGCAATAAGGTTTGTGAACACAATAGGTACAGGGGTTGCTGAAGGCAACACAAGTCTAGACACACTTTAGCATTGAGCTCAATGGATTATTATCATAAAAGTACAGTTAATTAAAGTGTAGATTACTTTAGTAGTTCCAGGTCTAAATCATAGATTCAGTCCTGGGGTCTAAGCTGAAACCAGATTAGCAAAAACGTTTTAGTTACTGTACTGAATTTTCATGAATATAAAGCTGTGTTAAAAGTTTACACTTTGAAACTTTTCAATGTAAATCTGGCAATGTTATTCAATGGGAGAAAATTCAAGTTGCAGATAAAGTACGATTGCGTTAGTTTTGTAATCCAGCACTGATCTCCTAGGCCCAGCACTGGGGTCTTAACCTAAAACAGGTAGGTAATTGCGTTTCAGTATTTTGTATGGTTTTTAAAGAATATTTCAAGTTTTTAAAAGAAGACAGAAGAAAATTCATAGAAAAGCAGACAATGGATTCCTATGGAGAAAATACAGATTACTAGTAAACCCGGTAAGGATTACTTTTGTTGTTCAGTATTGGGCTGAAAGGTACAGTACTGGATTCTCCCCTGATCACAGGTGAGTACTTAGGAATTCGGAATTCGGCTGATTTAGTATGAATAATTTCAGTTTTCAAAACTTCACACTTAGAAAATTTTTGAGTCAAAATTGGTCAATGTTATCCAACGGCAGGTAAGTGAGTTACCGCTTTCCAGGTGAGTAATTGGCTGGTGAAGTTATGGTTCTGGGCATAGACTCAGGGGTCCCCCAGAGTCAGGTAGGTACAGTTGGTTCAGCCCCAGCAGCACAGGGCCGGCCAGGTGCAGATGTAGTTAGGCCCATGGGTATCCAATGAGGAAAAGGGGGCCTTCAGTTGGTGGCTGCTGGCTAGCAGGCTACTCGGCTGTAGGAGCTGGGTTCCTGGTCACTTGCTCAGGGCAAAGGGGGAAGTAGGATAGGACAAAGGTGGCACAGCCAGCGGCACTCGGGCTGCTGGGTGCAGGGTGCTTTTGAGCCGTCGGGCACTCAATGTTATCCAATGGGAAAGGTCAAAAAGGAGCAAAGACTGCAGGCTCGGGAACAGAGACTCTCCAGGGGTGACCAGCACTTCGAGAGTCTACAGGCGTTGTCTGGTTCGTCGAGGAGGGTCTTTGGGCACTGGACTTCGGGTCCCAGTCGCCGGGGGGACGTCCTCATGGTCTTGGTTCGGTTGGGCCCGGCCCGGGCTGGGCGGGTGCAGAGTGAGCTGGTCCGGAGCTTCCCGGCGGGCACCAGGTGGATTGTTGCAGCAGAGCCTCTGCTGAAGGGAGTCCCAGTCTTTAAGAGGGTCAAGGCAGGCAGGTCCTCTGGGTGTCCCAAGGTTGCTGTCTGCAGGAGTCGCCGGGATTAGGCAGGAGTAGGTTCCAGGATCGACAGGCCGGTAGGGCTGGGGCCAAGTCAGTTGTTGTTGTCCTGTTGTTAGCAGCTGCACGGCGGGCTTTCTTCCTTTTGATCTTCTTTCTTCTTTTCGTATCGGGATGTGAGGAAGGAAGGTTCAGTGAGCCCCTAAATACTGAATTTAGGGGCGTTACAGGTAGGGCAAGGACAGGGACCAAATGGGTCCCTGTCCTGGGGTGATTATACCCCTAGCCTGCTCCTCTCCTGTGGGAGGGGGCAGGTGCCTATTTGGGATTGGGCAGGACTCCCCATCTTCAAGATGGCCAGAGCCCGGGGTCGTGCTTTACCTTGTCTCCTCCACCTGAGGGGTGGGGTTGGCACAGGCTGGCACACCCCCCTTCCTGACGTAGTTTTTCCCACCAGTATTCCCGCCAGAGTGGGGGTTAGGACTGGTGGGGGCCTGTTGCTAGGTACAGCAAATGGTCTGGAGGCGGCATGCCTTTGAAGCTTCCCCTGCCCATTCTGGAGGAGGAGACCTGGCACCTCACCCAGATTGTGCATTGTTGCAGGCCCAGGAGAGCGAGGGGCTCTCCACCCAGGGGTCCAGCAACATGTTGGCTGTGTGGCTGCCTCTGCAGCCACTCAGCCCAGATGTGGATTGTAGGTTTGGATTTCAGAGGGCATCTCTAAGATGCCCTTTGGTGCATTTTACATTAAATCCCACACTGGCATCCGTGCCAGTTTAATGTGCTGAGAAGTTTGGTACCAAACTTGTCAGTCTTTCAGTGTAGCCATTATGGTGTTGTGGAGTTCGTAATGACAATCTCCAGCACCATATACTCTTAATGGCATCACTGCACTTACAGTGCCCAGGAATAGCCGTGGGTACTGAAGGGGCACAGGGCTCATGCACCGGCGCCCACACCTCTGGCATAGGGCACCCAGCTAGAGGGTTGACTGAAGTATGCTAGGGCAGTGGGTTCTGTGGGCATGGCACACAGGGATGTGTACCATGTTGACTCTTGGTTTAGTTCTGTACTTAGGCACTCAGCCTGCAAAGGCAGTGTGTGGGTGCCAGGGTACAGGGCCCCGGAGGCTGGCACAACAAGTGCTGCAGCCCTCAGGGGTCTTCTCTGGTCACCATGCCCTGGGTACCTAGTGTACCTTTTACTAGGGGCTGACAGGTGGCCAGAGATGCCAATTGGGTTTTTAGTTTCAGCACAGTTTTAGGGAAAGAACACAATTCCTGGGTACCTGGTTGGCAGGAACCCAGGGCACACTCAGTCAATTCACGTCAGCAGTTCAGAAAAAAGTGGGGGCACACCAAGGCAAGAAAGATGGCATTTTCTCACACATCCCCCCCCTAAACGAAAGGTGATGAGACTAACCTTGCCCTAGGGAGTCTTCATTGTCTAAGTGGAAGAACCTGGAAAGTCCATCTGCATTGGCATTGGCAGTACCTGTTCGGTGTTCCATTTCAAAGTCCACACCCTGTAGGGAGATGGACCATCTCAGTAGTTTTGGATTTTCCCCTTTCATCTGCATTAGCCATCTAAGAGGTCTGTGGTCAGTTTGAACCAGGAAGTGAGTCCCAAACAAGTAGGGCCTCAACTTCTTCAGGGACTAAAACCACAGCAAAGGCCTCTTTCTCAATGGCACTCCAAAGCTGCTCTCTGGGTAGTAGCCTCCTGCTTATAAAAGCAACAGGTTGGTCTTGGCCTCCCTCATTGATCTGGGAGAGGACCACTCTTATCCCCAGCTCTGAGGCATCAGTCTGCACTATGAACTGCTTGGAGTAGTCTGGTGCTTTTAGAATGGGTGCTGAGCATATTGCTTCTTTCAAGGTGTCAAAAGCCTTTTGGCAGCTAACAGTCCAGTTCACTTTCTTGGGCATTTTATTGGATGTGAGTTCTGTGAGGGGAGTCACAATGGACCCATATCCCTTCACAAACTTTCTGTAGTATCCAGTCAAGCCAAGGGATACCCTGACTTGGGTCTGGGTGGTTGGAGTTGCCCCGTCCAGGATGCTCTGAATCTTGGGCTGTAAGGGTTGGACCTGACCTCCACCAACAAGGTGGCCCAAGTACACCACAGTGCCCTGCCCTATCTGGCATTTGAATGCCTTGATAGTCAGACCTGCAGATTGCAGGGCTTGTAGAACCTTCCCAAGGTGGATCAGGTGATCCTGCCAGGTGGAGCTGAAGACAGCAATATCATCAAGATAAGCTGCACTAAAGGAGTCTAATCCGGTCGGTCAGGACTTGGTTCACCAACCTATGGAAGGTGGCAGGGGCATTCTTTTAAACAAAAGGCATTACAGTGAACTGATAGTGCCCATTAGGGGTGGAGAATGCTGTCTTTTCTTTGGCTCCTGGGGCCATGCCAATCTGCCAGTACCCTGCAGATAAGTCAAAGTTGCTGAGGAATTTGGCTGCCCCTAGCTTGTCTATCAACTCATCTGCTCTCGAATGGGGTGAGCATCTGTCTTGGTGACAGAGTTGACCCCTCTATAGTCCACACAGAACCTCTTCTCTCTCTTTCCACCCTGTTGATGAGGTTTGGGGACTAGAACCACTGAGCTAGCCCAGGGGCTCTCAGAGAGTTCAGTCACCCCTAGCTCCAGCATCTTGCTGACTTCAGCTTTGATGCTTTCCTTGACTTGGTCTGATTGTCGACACATTTTGTTTTTGACAGGGTTACTGTCACCAGTGACCACATCATGGGTACACCAGCTGGTCAGACCAGGGGTCAAGGAAAAGATGCTAGGAAACTGTTGCAATACTTGCTTGCAGTCAGTCTGCTGTTGGGTGTCTGAAAAGACCACTCCATCCACTGACCCATCTGTTGGGCTGGAAGAGAGAAGATGAGGGAGAGGTTCACTCTCTACTTCCTGTTCCTCATCAGTCAACATCAGCATGGTGAGGTCAGCCCTGTCATTGTAGAGTTTAAGGTGGTTCACTTGGATAGCCCTTTTGGGTGTCCTGCGGGTGCCCAGGTCCACTAAGTAAGTGACCTCACTCTTTTTCTCCAGGATAGGGTAAGGGCCACTCCATCTGTCTTGGAGAGCCCTTGGTGCCAAGGGCTCCAAAACCCACACCTGTTGCCCAGGTTGTAATTCAACCATGGCAGCTTTTTGGTCATACCAGTGCTTCTGCAGTTCCTGGCTGGCCTCAGGATTCTTGGATGCCTTGTCCATGTACTCAGCCATTCTGGACCTTACGCCAAGCACATAGTCGACAATGTCTTGTTTGGGTTCTTGGAGAGGCCTCTCCTAACCATCTTTCACCAGACAAAGTGGTTCCCTTACAGGATGACCAAACAGAAGTTCAAAGGGTGAAAACCCCACTCCCTTCTGTGGCACTTCCCTGTAAGCGAAAAGCAGGCATGGCAACAGGACATCCCATCTCCTTTTGAGTTTTTCAGGGAGTCCCATAATCATACCTTTCAATATCTTTTTGAACCTCTCCACAAGACCATTGGTTTGTGGTGGTAGGGGGTAATAAACTTGTACTGCACCCCACACTCCTTCCACATGTGTGTTCAGGTAAGCAGACATGAGGTTGGTACCTCTGTCTGAAACCACCTCCTTAGGAAACCCTACCCTGGTGAAGACACCCAGGAGGGCCTTTGCTACTGCAGAAGCTGAAGTCACCCTAAGGGGAATTGCTTCAGGGTACCTAGTAGCATGATACACTATTATTAGAATGAATTTGTCCCCCGAGGCTGTGGGAGGCCCCAGTGGACCCACAATGTCCACACCTACCCTTTCAAAGGGCACCCCCACCACTGGCAGTGGTATCAGGCCTTTGGTTTGCCACCTGTCCTGCCACTGGCCTGACAGGTAACACAGGAGCTCACAAACTCCTTCACATTTTGGTTCATCTGGGGCCAGTTAGAAGTGGCTAACTAGCCTTTCCCAAGTTTTGGTTTTCCCCAGGTGTCCAGCTAGGGGGATGTCATGAGCTAAAGTTAGGAAGAACTCCCTGTACTTCTGTGGCACTACCACCCTCCTGGTACCTCTAGGGTTGGTTTTTTTGTCTCAGCATACAGTAATCCCTCTTCCCAATAAGCCCTGTGGGTACCACTGACATCTCCCTTTTCTTCTGCAGCAGCTTGCTGCCTCAGGCTTTCAAGAGTGGGGAAGTCTTGCTGACCCTGGCACAGCTCTTCCCTAGTGGGTCCCCCTGGGCAAAGGAGTCCAGCCTGGTAAGGCTCAAGCTCCAGGGGCTCAGTTCCCTCTAGGGTTTCCAAGTCCTCTCCCTGAGGAGAGGGGTCTTGAGAGGCTGGCTGTGTAGAAGCTGGTTCCCCAGTCTCCTTGCGTTTTCTCTTGGTTGGGTCATACTTTCAGGCTCCAACCTTACTTGTTCACCCTTCTTTTTGCTCTGTGCTCTGGTTTGCACACACACCAGTCTAGGGATACCAGCATGGCTGCATGGGTTACTTGCTCAACCTCAGCCCAGGCTGAGATTTCCAGGTCATTTCTAAGCAGACAGTCAGCTGGCAATTGTGGAGAGACCACTACCAGTTTCAGGCCAGTAACCTCCCCCCACCCTAATGTCACCATAGCTAGAGGGCGATGGGTGGTAATGATGCCAGCAAACGGGACTGGGTAAGTTTTCCCAACCAGGTATTGCTCCGAGGAAACCAGCTTTTCCTTTACCGTAGTGATGCTGGCACTTGTATCCCTCAGGGCTTCTACTCTAGTTCCATTAATGGAGGGGTATTGCAGATACTTGTTACAGTTGGGTGGCCAACCAGCTACATTTGCAAACTCCATTTTCCCCAAGGAGACTAGACTAGCTTGAGTGTATTCCCAGATTTGCTCTGGGCACTCCTCTGATCCCATCTGTAGATTTACTGTCCCTGGAGTAGCTGTATTGGGTACCTTAGGGGCTTTATTATAGGGGCAGTTGCTGTCTACAGTTAAATGTCCCAACTTCTTAAAGTTGTTACAATAGGCCTTCTTAGGATCAAAGTTTCTTCCCCTATAGGGCTGAGACACATAGGGAGTAGTTTGGGACCCACCCACCTGTACAGGTTTTTGAGGCCCTTTGGAAGACTCAGACTTTTTATCTGGGGGATTCTCACCACCTTTCCCCCGGGGAGGTTTTGTGACCACCTTCTTTTGGTCACCCCAGTGGTGGTCTTTGTCACCCTAGTCTTGACCCAGTGGTCTGCCTTCTTTCCCAATTCTTGGGGAGAAATTAGACCTAGGTCTACCAAATGCTGATGCAACTTTTCATTTGTGCAATTACTCAAAATGTGTTCCTTCATAAAAAATGATAAATTCCAGTAAAATCATGCACATTGTGTCCAGTTAACCAACCATCCAGTGTCTTTACTGAGTAGTCTCAAAATCTATCCAGGATTGGGTCTGGGTTTTGTGAGCCCCCTGAACCTGATTCTATACTCCTCAGTAGGGAGTCCAAATCCCTCAATCAGAGTTTTCTTCATGAGGTCATAGGACCCTGCATCTGGCCCAGAGAGGGTCAGAAGCCTGTCTCTGCAGTTACCAGAGAACAGTTTCCAGAGAAGAGCCCCCAAAGAGGTTTCTTTAGTTTTATGATATCACTAGCCCCTCTCAAAGGCTGTATATCACTCGGTGATGTCATCACCTTCCTCAAATTGGGGATTTTAGGATCATAAGATTGCTCTCTATCCTTGTTATTGGTCTTGCTGCCACTAGAGATGGGGGCTAAGCCCCTCTCTTTTCTTTCTTTTTTTAGAGCCAGGAGTCTGGTCTCTAGGTCTAATCTCCTGGCCAACTTTGCTAAGAAGTTGTCCTCTCCATTAGGGTTCTCCCCAATGTATTATCTGGGGCCCAGTCCACCTGTGTGGTTCTCAGGCTCCCAAAGGCTAACTCTTGGAGTCAAGGGTACAGAGACCCTTTCTTCCCTAGGAATGATAGGGGGATCATTATCATCCTCCTCATCCACTCCTTCTTCCTCTCGCTGGTCACCCTGCTCAGAGGGGTGGTCTTTTGCATATTCAGCCAGGAGCTCCTGGAGACCTTGTTTGGTTGGATGCAGACCTACAGCTGTTTTGTTAACTTTGCATAGGGCCCTCAATTCCTTAAAGTACAAGTGCAAGTACGGTGTGAAGTCGAGTTTTTCCCCCATGTTTACATAACTAACAGCTGGGTTCTTTTGAGAGATTCTAACCTGACAGTTCTAACCCTCTACCCTAGCTTTTAGTGACTTTTATTTTTCAAAAATTCTAATGGGACTTATGCAAGGCCCTACCAGACTTTTAGTATTTTTGGAAAAGACCAATTTCAGAATTCTAAAGGTAATTTATGAGTTCTGTCATGTGATCAGATGATAACCAAGTAGTCCAACAAATGCAAGTTTGTATTCCACAGCTGATCTGCCAATGTGACAAAGTGGCTTTATATATACTGGACAATTAGGAAGTACAGTGTGTATAGAGTCCACAAGCCCCAAAGGTATAACAGAGGTATAACAGAGGTAAAAGTTAGTACTGACCTTACTCTCCAAAGTGGTAGCTTGGTTGAGCAGTAAGGCAGTACCAGAGGGCAGTGCAAAGTATTTGTTGTACACACTCAGTCAGCAAAAGATTTCACACACTGAAAGACTGAACTCCAGGCCAATGGTGGTTATATCCAAACATATAGTTGTTTTATTTTTAGAACCAGCAGGCATAAAAATATACTTTGCTAGGTATGAATACTTTCATGTAATTACTTTACAAGGAAGCAATATGTTATGTGAACACAATAGGTACAGGGGTTGCTGAAGGCAACACAAGTCTAGACACAGTTTAGGATTGAGCTCAATGGATTATTATCATAAAAGTACAGTTAAATACAGTGTAGATTACTTTAGTAGTTCCAGGTCTAAATCCTGGATTCAGTCCTGGGGTCTAAGCTGAAACCAGATTAGCAAAATCGTTTTAGTTACTGTACTGAATTTACATGAATATAAAGCTGTTTTTAAAGTTCACACTTAGAAACTTTTCAATGTAAATCTGACAATGTTATTCAATGGGAAAAAATTCAAGTTGCAGGTTAAGTATGATCACGTTCCTTTAGTAATCCAGCACTGGTCTCCTAGGGACAGCACTGGGTTGTTAACTTAAAACAGGAGTTTTCAAAAGTAGACAGAAGAAATTTCATAGAAAAGCAGACAATGGGTTCCTATGGAGAAAATACAGATTACTAGTAAACCCGGTAAGGATTACTTTTGCTGTTCAGTACTGGGCTGAAAGGTACAGTACTGGCTTCCCCCCTGATCACAGGGGAGTACTTCGGAATTCGGCTGATTTTGTATGAATATTTTCAGTTTTCAAAACTTCACACTTAGAAAATTTTCGAGTCAAAATTGGTCAATGTTATCCAATGGTAGGTAAGTGAGTTACCGGTTTCTAGGTGAGTACTTGGCTGGTGAAGTTATGGTTCTGGGCATAGACTCAGGGGTCCCCCAAGGTCAGGTAGGTACAGTTGTCGTTCAGCCCCAGCAGCACAGGGTCGGCCGGGTGCAGAGGTAGTTAGGCCCAATGATAGCCAATGAGGGAAAGGGGGCCTTTGGTTGGTGGCTGCTGGCTAGCAGGCCACTCGGCTGTGGGAGCTGGGCCCCTGGTCACTTGCTCAGGGCAAGAGGGGAAGTAGGATAGGACAAAGGTGGCACAGCCAGCGGCACTCGGGCAGCTGGGTGCAGAGTGCTTTTGAGCCGTTGGGCGCTCAATGTTATCCAATGGGAAAGGTCAAAAAGGAGCAAAGACTGTAGGCTCTGGTACAGAGACTCTCCAGGGGCGACCAGCACTTCAAGAGGTAAGTTGGGATCTTGGAGCACAGGTAGGTACCCCAAAGGGAGGCACAGGGGGCTGTAGGGCTCCGGGTACAGGGTTGTTTTTGGCTGTCGGAAAAGCTTACCCTCAGCTGGTCGTGGTTGGGGTGGCCCCTGGTTCTGAGTCTGTAGGCGTCATCTGGTTCGTCGAGGAGGGTCTTTGGGCACTGAACTTCGGGTCCCAGTCGCCGGGGGACTCCTCATGGTCTTGGTGCGGTTGGGCCCGGCCCGGGCTTGGCGGGTGCAGAGTAGGCTGGTCCAGTGCTTCCCATGCTGACACCAGGTGGGTTGTTGCAGCAGAGCCTCTGCTGATGGGAGTCCCAGTCTTTAAGAGGGTCAAGGCAGGCAGGTCCTCTTGGTGTCCCAAGGTTGCTGTCCGTAGGAGTCGCCGGGATTAGGCAGGAGCAGGTTCTAGGATCGACAGGCCGGTAGGGCTGGGGCCAAGTCAGTTGTTGTCGTCCTGTTGTTAGCAGCTGCACGACGGGTCTTCTTATTCTTGATCTTCATTCTTCTTTTCGTATCGGGATCTGAGGAAGGAAGGTTCAGGGAGCCCCAAGGACAAGGACCAATGGGTCCCTGTCCTGTTGGTCCATGTCCTGGGGTGAGTACACCCCCTAGCATGCTCCTCATCTTCAAGATGGCCGGAGCCCGAGGTCGTGCTTCACCTCGTCTCTTCCACCTGAGGGGTGGGGTTGGCACAGGCTGGCACACCCCCCTTCCTGATGTAGTTTGTCCCGCCAGTCTTCCCACCAAAGTGGGGGTTAGAACTGGTGGGGGCCTGTTGCTGGGTACAGCAAATGGTCTGGAAAAGCTCACAGAGGCGGCATGCTTTTGAAGCTTCCCCCTGCCCATCTTGGGGGAGGAGACCTAGCACCTCGCCCAGGATGTGCATTGTTGCAGGCCCAGGAGAGCGGGGGCTCTCCACCCACGGGTCCAGCAACATGTCTGCTGTGTGGAAGCCTCTTCAGTCACTCAGCCCAGACGTGGATTGTAGGTTAGGGTTTCAGAGGGCATCTCTAAGATGCCCTCTGGTGGATTTTACATGAAATTTCACACTGGCATCAGTGCCGGTTTAATGTGCTGAGAAGTTTGGCACCAAACTTGTCAGTCTTTCAGTGTAGCAATTATGGTGCTGTGGAGTTCGTAATGACAACCTCCCAACACCATATACTCTTAATGGCATCACTGCACTTACAGTGCCCAGGAATGGCCCTGGGTACTGTAGGGGCACAGGGCTCATGCACCTGTGCCCACACCTCTGGCATAGGGCACCCAGCTATAGGGGTGACTGAAGTATGCTAGGACAGTGGGTTCTGTGGGCATGGCACACAGGGATGTGTGCCATGTCGACTCTTGGTTTACTTCTGTGCTTAGGCACTCAGCCTGCATAGGCAGTGTGTGGGTGCCAGGGTACATGGCCCCTGAGGGTGGCAAAATAAGTGCTGCAGCCCTCAGGGGTCTTCTTTGGTCACCATGCCCTGGGTACCTAGGGTACCATTTACTAGAGGCTTACAGGTGGCCAGAGATGCTAATTGAGTTTTTAGTTTCAGCACAGTTTTAGGGAAGGGACACAGGCCCTGGATACCTGGTTGGCAGGGAATCAGGGCACATTCAGTCAAAGCACATCAGCAGTTCAGAAGGAAGTGGGAGCATACCAAGGCATGAAAGATGGCACTTTCTCACACAATGGACCCTCTATGAGTATCATGTCACCTCTGGTAGTGGGGAATGTGATGTGGTAGAGCCCTAGGCCCTCATACATAAATAATAATCACACGTACACACCCAGATAGAGAGTGGAAATGGCATTGAGCACGTGTGCCCGGCCATTTATATGGGCAGGGTCACATGTCCTGTGATGCATTTGCTGGATTGGTGTGGTGTGGGTGTAAACCAGCCGTGTAGCGAGTAGTAAGACTGATCGTATTCCCATCCATATGCCACATTTGCATATGCCAAAGGGATTCGTCAGTAGCCATGTGCACAGACATAGAAGTGCAGGGCTCGAAAAACTAAGCGTGTGTAAGTTGAGGTGAGGACAACGAAGGTCCTAGCAGCAGTACCCCCAGCTTGTGCCCTCCACCGCACACCGCGTAGCGAACTGAGGTGAGATTACGGGGCAACTGGGGGTAGTAGGAGTGAACAAACAACAGACTGGAAATCTCTGCCTCTGCCCCCTTCTGGTTTGCACTCTCAGAGAGAGACGCTGTGAGGGGCGTTGTGGAGCTGAGGATCTGTGAGGCTGTGAGGCAGCCTTCTGTAGCCACTTGCTCCGCCATCTTGCTCTACTAGCCAGGTAGCACAAGCATCAGGAATTACGGCAGTCAGATAGGCAGAAGGAAAGACCAATTTTGGAGAATCCCTACTAGAGCCCTAAGCAGGACACCCTAAGTGATCAGTGCCGAGGTGCGTGGTGAGGCGAGCACTGGACTTTCCACATCTCACTCAGGAAAAACTTCCTCAGCACCTTAAAGACCTGAGTTAGTGGAGCAGGTACAGAGTTCTTGTATCGCGGTAGCCACTGGAAGCTGCAGGAAGCTCCGGCAAGTAACACAAACACCAAAACTTGTCAAGCAAACCCCTCCCCAAGAGGCACTGACCAAGCACACAATCACGTATCACTAGGTGAAAGGGCATCAAACGCACCATGAGGTCAGGAAGGACAACAGGTGGGGAGAAAAAAGACCAACATTTGTTAGCTAACTCCAAAAAAGATGTGGAAAAGGAAGCAGAAAAGGAAAGCACCCTGGTGGTGATCGCGGAAGAAACCAGCAGACTACCTTGCTCCTTGCAGGGAGGAGCGATCCAAACAGCCAACGCTAATAAACTGCGACAAGCAGAACACGTCTGGAGTTTCATCAACGATCAGCGCAGGGACCCCTGCAAAGAAAAGCATTGAGCCTATCACCAGCAAAAAATTCAACGACTCAGCCCCACATGTAGCTCTCGAAAGTGAAAAGTAAGGCATTCCACCGGTACTATCCAGGCATCATTAATGCCCGAATAGCAGTAAACGGGCACTGATTTCTTAAAAGTGGCGACAAAAACCATCAAGACTAAACAGGATCAGACTGAACTCGTACGCCCTGAATATTACAAAATCAGCAAAGATACCTCTGACACTCAGTGAAGTCGCCACAAAGCCTCTCCGGAAGAGAAGCAGCGGCAAGAGCCAAAATCATGAAATAGAGGATTTTCGGGAAACAGGACCAGGCCACCAAAATTCGGCAAACAGTGAAGTTCACACAACCAAAAGTCCTCTAGATAGGGGACAAAGCCACAAAACCAAAGCCACGGAGGCATTAATACACTACCATTATCACCCACTCATTTCAGAATCTCATTTGCAGCAGGAAAAACAAACCGCACTTAGCCGCCACTGCAGCAATGAGGTAGTTCCAACAAATGAGACAAGTTTAAACATCCTCAGTCCATTTGGAAACAAACATATACCTACGCCTATAGACGACTTGGACCTTGTCGAAATAAATAACAAGAAGCAATATCAACACACTACGCCTCAACACCTATTGGCAACAGTGTATCAAAGTGGACAGGATCTCCCATTTTCTAACCAATATGATGACACGTCCTTCAATTTTAAAAACGCTGAAAATTCCCCGACTGTGCCGTATTCACAAAAAAGGGAAAAATCAAGTGAGATTCAGGATTCACTGAATTTACTGTCCCCGGACCTCCAATTATCACAGGAGGAGAAAGCTAGATCACCACCGACAATAGTCTGGACGCACTTGTTAAATAACCTGTACACCATTGGTAAAGCTATGATCTATCACGCTGACAAGTTAGACACCCAAGTGGATGTCTTAAACATCTTGGCGAGGAAATAGAAATTTTTAGGTAGTCAGTGTGACCCCCACTCGCACCCTATCCATACACCCGTGTCCCATGTATGTCATGTAATTCCCTCCCCGTGTCCGCCATGATAATGCAAATGCATTTCCGTCTAATGTTAGCATGTCAGTTAGTGAGCCCTTCATGTATAAAGTACCAATTCCGCATTAGGGTCCACGTTTCCAATGCATTTACATGGTGCACTATTAAATAACGCGAAGCACACGTTTTCCACGTTTTTCTGGCTCAGTCGAGCCAGGCCCTTAATTGAGGCTCCGAGCCTCTTCTGTCTCTGAAAGCTGCAGTTTAGGTATGCATCCCTGACCTCTACCTTACTTCCTGCCCAGCGAGCGGTGCCCGGCTCGGCCTGGCCTGCCTGCCAAGACGGTATTTTGCCTACAGTTATCTGCTCAGCCTCCGCAAAAACACATTCCAGTCTAGTGAAATAGGTAAACATGTTCCCGGCTGCAGAGCAAAGGGCCCTGTCTTCCTGTCTCCTTGCAAGTGATTTACCGAACCCGTTACCATGGTAGGCCCATGGCCCCCGCGCATTGCACCAAAGACACGTATGCACCCACTAGCATTCAGTATTGAACGGCCTCTGCCCGAGAGACCTTTTACTTCAAGACAACACATCCTCCAAACACAAGATACCAGATATGCTATAGGTGCAGGTCGTTCTGACATCCCAGACACCAAGACTCCTCTACTAGTGCTAAAAGTCAAGCCCCCCAGCTCTCCCCAGTTACACGTCAATACCACGTCATGCTCAGTTGCGCACGCATCCATGGCAAAGGTTTCTGCTGACCCTGCAGAATCTCTCTATGCATCCACCCACCTATGACACTTCTGTGACGTTTCCAGTACACACCTCCGTGTACGCCCCTGTACACGCCCTCTTTTACGCCCATGTGTTCTTATCTCTTCTCTCTTTCACTTGTTACGCCTACTGTATTCATTTCAATTATACTGTTTTACTATATATAATGTGTGATGTTAATAAAATGTTGAATATCCCTTCCTGAACCTTAGTGGTGATGGAACCCGATGTCCAGTGTCTCGAGCCACTTAATTAAAGCCCGTATGACTCAGATATCACGGACTCTGCCTCTCATTTTATTGAGCTATCCTTATTGTCATTTAATGTATAGAAAAATAGTCCCGGTAATTTTATTTACCACATAATCTGGCGCCCGAACAGGTACCCCTCCCCTTCCCCACGCGCCGGCGATGTAAATCAGGCCCCCGACCCCTTCTACAGCCGTGACGGACTCCTGTGCACACCTGCGGGTTTTCCTGCTAACTCCCTCAGGCCCACGGAGGAGACGGAGACTGCGGTCCGGCATCCAGACGAGGCGGTGAGGAATGCGGAGAGTCCCGACCAGAGCCCAAGCCGAGAGAGCAAGGTCCGAGGTATCTGGAGGCCCACCTGTTCCGAAGCGCATGCGTAGTAGCAGCCAGACGCCGTAGCAGTCCAGTCCAGTCCAGTGTCGAGTTTCCGAGGCCTTCAGTTTTGCTTCCCGGTGAGTACCTTTGTTGGGAACGCATCTAGACGGGTTCATTAATTTGTGCCCGGTCAAGACGGGTCTGGGTACACAGACCCGGTCCAGACGTGTTCACTTAGGTGGATACGGTATGACGTGTCTCTTTATGGGACCGGTATGTCTGTACTGTTTTAGCAGTGCATCCAGTGATCCAGTATTCTAGTATTGTTTTTCGAGAATTTCAGAATTTATGTTTTTCTATGCACCAGGTAGTATCAGTCTGAAATGTTTTAATGTGTTTAATGTCGTGATATGAATGATTGTTTGCTATTCATTACTGTGTTTATTGTGTTTACGCTCAAGTAAGTTCAAATATGCCGCTGTTTTCGAAATTACGTCAGATAGGAACCAGAAAAGGGATACTCGAAGAAGCAGTTCCCGTCCCGCCTAGGGACACTCCCGGACATTTTATGTACCACAAACATGGCTTAGATGCCATACTGTACTTAGACTTGTGAGTTGACTATACCAAGGATCTGGAAGAGAAATATAGATGGCCTGTCTCAGGGACATGGGATGCTGATTGCATCATGAGAGTAGAGGAAGCATTGTGGAAAAAGAAAGCCAGACAATCCCAGAAAGATGCCATAGAATTGTGGCATAAAGAAGCGCATAGAAGAACAGAGAAAGAAATTAGGAAAGCAGAGAAAAGTAGAGAATCATCAGAAAAAGCCCAAGAAAAAGAACTACTAGAAGAAGGTGAACGAGTTAGAGCAGAACAGTTAGACCGACAAAGAAATGCCCTTATGAAAGGCATGTACCCCCTTCTCGCCGAGGGCCTACCTAAGGCCACCCAGGAAGTACCCAGTAATTTACCGCCACCACTGGTTCCAACTAAACTCCGTCATAAACAGACCGCAGCGGATATTTTCCTTTCTTCTTACTTAGATGACACTGTCCCAGAATATGCAAATACAAATCCTCCTCCAAATATTCATCCTCACAACCCTGTTAATGACACGGTTCCCCCCACTGTCTCTCCTGCCATTGGTCCTGGCAATCCTTTTAATCCACCTGTAACCCAGGGCCAACCTACATTACCTACAACTACTTTACCAGCTACATTATCACCAGTGACAGCACAGCCAGTAATAGTTGACGATCACACTTCAGGAGGAGCAGTAGGAGGTATCCCTATCACCCCGCCTCAAGTAAAACGAACAACATTAAGAGAAGCAGCATTACAACGCACACCAAAAGTAACTACATACGCAGCCCTTAAGCAGTACCTTACTGATTGCAGATATGATCCAGTACCATGTGAAGCCTAGATGATTCTATATTCAATACGTCTACGACGTGTTACAAACTATTTGACTATTTTACCAGACATGAGGGAACATCTAGACAACATATATCACTTTATTAGAACGGGGGAGAGACCAGAAAGTATTCACGAGGCCATGGCACACAGGAAGGTGGAGACTCAAAATATGATCTTACAGTTTCTGATAAATTGTTTGATAAGGGAACAAGACCAGCCAGGTAAAAGCAAAGAAGAGATGAAAGTCCTGACAAAATGGAGTGACAACATAGCTGATGGTAAACATAGTAAACAAGGTTGTATAGAATCCATGTATAGAAAGATTCGTAAAGAAATCCTAGACATACACGAAAGGGAAGGAGCAGCGAGAGAAGCCGAGAAAGTGGATGATGAAGTCTCAGAAGACGATGATATAGAAACTGGGAGTCCAGGTAGAATAGCGTACGTAGGTAGGGCGAGACCCTTTGACAAACCCATACGCCTAGAATGCAAGAAACGTTTTCTTTCTCCCATACAAGAACAATGTTCTCTTGAACATCTATTCCAAGCCACTGATAAAGTACTGAAACCACGAATAGGTTACAGTGAACTTAGTACCATGCATGAACAGGAACTAGCCCGGTCAGCAGTCCAATGGGCTGGCAATACTAGCGTATATAAAGATGACATAGTAGCGCAAACATTTTTGAATCTTTCCCCAGACGAACAGCGACTAGCTGGTATGTACATGATTCAACATCTCATTACATTGTATGAAAGTCAGCATTCTGATCCAGGTCCCCTATATAATATATTGGAAGAGTTACTGCTAGGTAGATGAAGAGGCTCTGAGATCGAAGAGAGAGGCCTAGGTACCGATTTAATTAATGTCATTCTAGAACAGCGACACAAATACAGGACTTTCCTGACTCCACATTTCGTTCCTGTTCCACCCCCAGTAAGGAAAACATTTTACATAGACAGACAGAATCCCTTACGAGAAGTTCATCCCGTCCGGACAACAGGGGGAGAGCTTGAACGAGTATTCGTATACACACCCTTGACCAAAATGGAATTATTGGAAATGAAAAAATTTGTGCCGTGTCATGATAAAGATCCAGCAGGGTTTCACCATGAATTAAAAGACATGCTCCGCATGGGGGAGTATACGTATCCCGATATCATTAAAATGTTAAAGGTACTGTTGCCAGCGGGCATTTACGAAAAACTTAAAGAAAAAGAATGGGAAGTGGGAGAGAAAAAGATTGATTGGGCAGAATTAGAACACGAAGAAAATACACGAGTCCCTGGTACTGGTCTTGGGGAAAAAGCTAAAGCATTACCAGAATTATTAGTACAGGTCTTGCCGAGGTTATTGACAACTAAAAAGGAAGACTGGGATGCTATCTCAGCCTGCAAACAGAAACAAGACGAAGACACTAGTGATTTTTATTCCAGATTCGAGAAATGTTTCATTATTAATAGCGGCCTGAAAACAAGTAGTGAATCGTATCCACATCTTTTTGTGACCAAATTAGTAGAGAATTCCTTACCACAGGTTACTGAAAGTTGAGAGTACCTGGCAAGCTAATACCCCTTCCCAAATGTTACAAATGTTACAGTACCATCAAAACCGAATTAGAGAAGAACACGAACACGAACAGAGATGTATGAAAGACACGAAAATGAAAGTACTAGTTGCCCAGTCTGTCCCAGCTGATGGTCAGAAGAGGGGTACGACACCGACCAGTCTTCCTGCAGCTCCTGTTAAAGGGAACTGCAATTATTGTAAACAGCCAGGTCACTATATAAACGAATGTGCCGTTCTGAGACACAATATCGCTACCGGCAAAACGAAAGAAAGACCGCGTCCTCCTAGACAGGAACATGTTCCACAAAATATTCTGCAGAACACGCAACAGACAGTAGCTGTGCCCCAACCCCAACCCATCGCTGCCACGCAACATGTTACACAGCAAATGTACCAGTATGCTCAGTTAGATTACCCCGATTATCAAAAGTATTCATGAAACAGCCTGGAGAGGGTGGTTGGCTTGCCCCTTATCGAGGTTCCTGTAGATCAAGAGGGTCCCTATGTACATAGTCAGGTATTAGGGAAAGACAGAAAATTTTTGATTGACACAGGGGCGAGCAGAACTACCATCAGTCATGACGAGGTTCCAGGGGCACCCCTCTCAGGCTCACAGAATGTTTCCCTGGGATTTTCAGGAAAGCCTATTGTTAACGAAGTGTCAAAACCAGTTTCCTTAGAAGTTGGTCCATTTTCCCGTACTACAGACTTGTTACTTACGAAATCATGTCCAGAAAACTTGCTTGGTATAAAAACATTGAAGGCGCTAGGAGCAGTGATTTGTTGTTCTCCGGAAGGAGTGAGATTGTTTTTACGTGATTTTAAAGGACATTATATGTTGAGAGATTTTGATCCAAGATTGCAGAATGTACCACAGCATTTATGGGCACAAGGTCCAACTGATGTAGGTTGTATGCATA
The DNA here is from genome assembly GCF_964263255.1 of Lissotriton vulgaris. Lineage (NCBI taxonomy): Eukaryota > Metazoa > Chordata > Amphibia > Caudata > Salamandridae > Lissotriton > Lissotriton vulgaris. The sequence goes on from NC_141694.1 coordinate 1,038,296,021, forward strand.
TTACACCATATCGTGTTACTCTCAAACAGGGAGTTGTACTGCCCCGAATCCGACAATACAAGTTACCACCTGAGGCTGTAGTGGCCTTACTGAAAATTATTGACGAGCTCATTGCTCAAGGAGTGGTTGTAGAAACTGACTCCAATGTGTGTAATTCTCCAATCATCCCGATTCTTAAACGAACTGACCCGAATGCACCACCGGTCTACAGACTGGTGATTGACCTTCGAGAATTAAACAAATGCATAATACCCCAGTACCCAGTGGTCCCAGACATTTCTTCTCTATTGACTGCCATTGATTCCGAAGCTGCGTTCTTCACTGTAATCGATCTCAAGAACGCCTTCTTTAGTGTCCCCATTCACCCGGAAAGCCAGTATCTTTTCGGATTCTGTTTAAATGGCAGAAGCTTTAAATTTGCACGTGCTCCTCAAGGGTTCACAGAAAGCCCTAGTATTTACAGCCAAGCACTGAAACGACAACAAGACTGTATTCACATGCCTACTGACACTGCCCTGCTCCAGTATGTTGAAGATCTATTGATCACAGCACGAACTGAACGAGATTGCGAACGTGCATCACTGACAGTCTTGTATTTTCTGGCCGAAAAGGGGCATAAGGTGTCCCCTTCGAAGCTACAATTCTGTGCCCAGCAAGTGGTTTATCTTGGACACTTGCTGTCCAAGAGGGGTAGACAGTTGACACCTGACCGCATCCAGTTAATTGCACATCTTCCACAACCCAAGACACAAAATGAAGTACAGGCCTTCATTGGCCTCACTTCTTACTGCAGACAATGGATTCCTCAGTATGCATATCTAGCCAAACCACTCATACAGTTGACAACACAGGAGGCAGCGACTTCGACTGTCCTCCCTTGGACTCAGGAACATACACAAGCTTTTGATGAACTGAAGAAAGCTTTATGTCAAGCACCTGTTTTAGCGACACCATGTTACAGCAAACCTTTTACACTTTTTGTCACTGAACGCGATGGCACAGCATTATCTGTTCTCACACAAGATCAAGCAGGAAAACACAAGCCTTGTGCTTATTTTTCTAGTACATTGGATCCAGTAGCCCAGGCTCTGCCTGCGTGCCTGAAATCAGTTGCAGCAACAGCTCTAGCTATCAGACAAAGCGACTCCATAGTGTTAGGACATCCCCTGACAGTACAGGTTCCACACTCCGTGGAAGTTCTCCTAAACAGGACACAGACTCAGCACTTGACCATAGCACGACTGACAGGATATGAACTGACACTGTTTCAACCACACATAGAGATCAGACGTTGCAACATACTAAACCCTGCTACACTATTGCCCTCTACTACAGCAGACCCTACACCACATGACTGTGTGGAAGTCATTAACACAATGACGAAACCAAGACAAGACTTGACAGACATTGCATTACCTGACCCAGACCTGACACTTTATGTGGATGGTTCATGTATGAGAACAAGTACAGGAGAGTTAGTAGCCGCATATGCAGTGACTATTGAAACTGAAGTCATAGAAACACATCGTATTGACACACTGTCTGCTCAAGCAGCAGAGCTCATCGCTCTGACCCAAGCCTGCATACGAGCCAAGAACATGAAAGTAAACATATACACTGATTCACAGTACGCATTCGGAGTCGTTCACGACTTCGGTGTTCTCTGGCAAGAGAGAGGTTTTTTGACCTCCCATGGAGCCAAGATACAACATGGTCCCCTCATTCAAGCTCTGTTAGAAGCAATACACTTGCCTACAGCCATTGCCATCATGAAGTGCAAAGCACATACGAAAGTCACTGACACTATTTCCCAGGGTAACGACCTGGCAGATCGAACAGCCAAGCTTACAGCTCAGACTCAAACAGACATACCGACTGACACGACAAAGACTGAAGTAACTCCACTTACACATTGCATGACAGTCAGGGATCCCACACAAGATGTACTCGACATACAGTCACATGCCACTCCAGACGAAATCAGGAAATGGACAGAACAAGGAGGGGTCCAGACAGATCAGGGTTGGATGACGAAGGGAAAAGCCACATGGTTTCTCCCCGACTCTATGGTTCAAGTTATCATTAATACAGCACATAGTCCAGCGCACTTAGGAGAGAAAGCCATGCTAGATAGCATCCAGAATATTTGGTTCAACAAACATTTACGTGCAGCAGCAAAACAGAAAGTACGTACCTGCATGATCTGTTGTCAGTTCAATCCAGGCAAAGGCATTCCCGTGGAACAAGGTGGATTTCATCCTCCTGACCATCCTTTTGAAGTCCTCCAGATGGATTATATTCAGATGGATAGATGCCGAGGATTCAAGTATGTCCTCGTAGTTGTATGTGCCCTTTCCAGATGGACAGAAGCGTACCCAGTCGCAGATTACACTGCTGTAACCACTGCCAAACAGTTGGTTCGTGAATTTTTCCCGCGATACGGCTTGCCCCGTGTCGTGTACTCAGATAATGGACAGCCATTCTCGTCCGAACTCATGAAACAGGTATCACTCCTGTTAGGATACCAGTGGAAATTCCACTGCGTACGACACCCCGAAGCAGCTGGTCTCGTTGAGAGACAAAATCAGACTCTGAAAACACGGTTAGCGAAGGTCTGTGCAGAAAAAGGTGTAGATTGGATGGTAGCCCTGCCGGTTGCCCTCTTTTACATGCGTATGGTAGCTCATTCCAGAACCGGACTATCTCCTTATGAGTTAGTCTTCGGCAGACCACCAAATATGTGGGGTACGCCTATGCCGCGTAAAATCACAGATGTTGATAGTAATATGCTGACAGATTACCTGGCTTCCTTGATGTCTGCACTACTCTCTTGTCGTTCACAGGTCGCGGCTGCCTTCCCGGACAACACCCAAGTGAAACCGCATGAAATCGTTCCGGGCGACCTGGTATGCATAAGAAACTTCGACCGCTCAAGCCCTCTGGAGCCCAGGTGGAGAGAACCGAAACTGGTGTTGATGACCACGAGGACCGCAGTGAAGGTTGAGGGAAGAAAAGGGTGGCTCCATTCCAGCCACATCAAGCGATTTCATGGACTGTGTCCAGAGACATTTCCCAAGGACTGCCCCAATACTGATACCAACACTAAACTCCCCTTGTTAGAGAAAACTCCGCAACAGGAGTATAAAGCAAAGTTAAGGTCTAGTAAGTCAGACAGCGTTTAATTGTTTAAGTCCCCCTCGGGTGAAGCGGTTAGACAGGTTTCTGACATGTATGAGATAGACCCAAATAGTGAGAGAGATAGACAGAAAGTCAAGAAAATGAAATACTGTAAAAATCTACACAGCAGATGCATCATTACACTGCTTTTTATGTTTTTTCTGAGTATTACGATCATATGTATAAGCTGGACGTTACATGTTTTCTTTCCTCCTCTTGGTTCACATGTACATTCTTCTTTCAATGACACCATAGAGCACACTTTCAGTGACCTGCCCCCTCACGAACTATCCTATCGTCTAGCACTGCGCAACAACACTTTTATCCGTATGTTACACCATTCTCACCAGACCAGCAATGTCACGAATTGTTGGGTATGTGGCCGACTCCCACCTTACCAGAAATACAAGGGAGCTCTGCCCCTCTTTCCTTATCCGTTTACACATAATGGTTCGTGCGGAGCATGGTTTACTTTAATGTCCTCCTTAGATAGTAAGTCCAAAGTTTCGAAGGCAATTGGATATGGGGGAACTTGAATACAATTATGAATCAAGCATGTTTCCCAGACAAGGACGGTCTTCCCCAAAGGACAGGGACCGATCTAGAAAATGAAGTGTATGGATTAGGAAATTTTACTCTTAGCCTCATGATTCTGAACGTTCAGTCCGAGACTAATTCGGACTTGCCGTTTATAACAGTTTTACCAGTGAAAGGTGAATTATGCGTCAGAAAGAATGGTTCAGTACATCTAGGACACAGTGGTTGTAATACTGTGGTTGAATTCAGCGATAAAGGAAAGTCTACTTTCAAAGCTTCCCGCCATTCTTATTTTATATGTGGTCAGACAGCTTATGTACGTCTGACATTAGATTGGGATGGAACATGTTATATTGCATTCCTATTACCACCTGTTTTTCTAGCCCCATCCGATTATCATCGAAATTCACACCTTGTACATATAAGACATAGAAGGGGGATCGAGTCCCCAATTGTTGATCAGACTGAGACAGCGTGGGAACAATATACAGATTTCAATAAAGGATTCTTTTTCTTTGTAGGTCCTGTCCAAAACAGTAAACTGATACGCAAATTATCACGAACTCCTGAAGCAGTAGTGAATGAGACTACTTCTGCCTTAGGTAACCTGACCGAAGAGCAGTCTGCTATGAGGCTTGTTGTTCTTCAAAACCGCCTTGTACTTGACGTCATCCTGGCCGATAGGGGCGGAGCTTGTAGAGTGATCGGATCTAGTTGTTGTGTGTTTATTCCTAATAACGCACCATCAGTGTATAAAGCAATAACAAGGCTTCATAAAATAGCTCACCAGATACACCAGAATCCTGGCACCTGGACTTGGTCCGGTTGGCTCTGGAGTGTGATATCCACCTGGGGATGGAAAGTACTGTCATTCCTAGGAATAATACTGCTTATAGTATTCAGTTGTTGTCTCTGTCTGCAATGTGGGCCAGCGATTTGCGGCTTGTGCGCCACGTCTTGTATTCCCCATCCACGTTCATGTTCCCGTTCCAGAATGAAAAAAGATGAGCAAATGATGTTATACGAACAGATAGATGGTCTCATGAAAATAGATATATCCTAAAGGGCGCAGTAGGGGCCAAGGAGGGAATGAGGAAATAGAAATTTTTAGGTAGACAGTGTGACCCCCACTCGCACCCTATCCATACACCCGTGTCCCATGTATGTCATGTAATTCCCTCCCCGTGTCCGCCATGATAATGCAAATGCATTTCCGTCTAATGTTAGCATGTCAGTTAGTGAGCCCTTCATGTATAAAGTACCAATTCCGCATTAGGGCCCACGTTTCCAATGCATTTACATGGTGCACTATTAAATAACGCGAAGCACACGTTTTCCACGTTTTTCTGGCTCAGTCGAGCCAGGCCCTTAATTGAGGCTCCGAGCCTCTTCTGTCTCTGAAAGCTGCAGTTTAGGTATGCATCCCTGACCTCTACCTTACTTCCTGCCCAGCGAGCGGTGCCCGGCTCGGCCTGGCCTGCCTGCCAAGACGGTATTTTGCCTACAGTTATCTGCTCAGCCTCCGCAAAATCACATTCCAGTCTAGTGAAATAGGTAAACATGTTCCCGGCTGCAGAGCAAAGGGCCCTGTCTTCCTGTCTCCTTGCAAGTGATTTACCGAACCCGTTACCATGGTAGGCCCATGGCCCCCGCGCATTGCACCAAAGACACGTATGCACCCACTAGCATTCAATATTGAACGGCCTCTGCCCGAGAGACCTTTTGCTTCAAGACAACACATCCTCCAAACACAAGATACCAGATATGCTATAGGTGCAGGTCGTTCTGACATCCCAGACACCAAGACTCCTCTACTAGTGCTAAAAGTCAAGCCCCCCAGCTCTCCCCAGTTACACGTCAATACCACGTCATGCTCAGTTGCGCACGCATCCATGGCAAAGGTTTCTGCTGACCCTGCAGAATCTCTCTATGCATCCACTCACCTATGACACTTCTGTGACGTTTCCAGTACACACCTCCGTGTACGCCCCTGTACATGCCCTCTTTTATGCCCATGTGTTCTTATCTCTTCTCTTTTTCACTTGTTACGCCTACTGTATTCATTTCAATTATACTGTTTTACTAAATATAATGTGTGATGTTAATAAAATGTTGAATATCCCTTCCTGAACCTTAGTGGTGATGGAACCCGATGTCCAGTGTCTCGAGCCACTTAATTAAAGCCCGTATGACTCAGATATCACGGACTCTGCCTCTCATTTTATTGAGCTATCCTTATTGTCATTTAATGTATAGAAAAATAGTCCCGGTAATTTTATTTACCACAGGGGGAGGAGACCTAGCACCTCGCCCAGGATGTGCATTGTTGCAGGCCCAGGAGAGCGGGGGCTCTCCACCCACGGGTCCAGCAACATATCTGCTGTGTGGAAGCCTCTTCAGTCACTCAGCCCAGACGTGGATTGTGGGTTAGGGTTTCAGAGGGCATCTCTAAGATGCCCTCTGGTGGATTTTACATGAAATTTCACACTGGCATCAGTGCCGGTTTAATGTGCTAATTGAGTTTTTAGTTTCAGCACAGTTTTAGGGAAGGGACACAGGCCCTGGATACCTGGTTGGCAGGGAATCAGGGCACATTCAGTCAAAGCACATCAGCAGTTCAGAAGGAAGTGGGAGCATACCAAGGCATGAAAGATGGCACTTTCTCACACAATGGACCCTCTATGAGTATCATGTCACCTCTGGTAGTGGGGAATGTGATGTGGTAGAGCCCAAGGCCCTCATACATAAATAATAATCACACGTACACACCCAGATAGACAGTGGAAATGGCATTGAGCACGTGTGCCCGGCCATTTATATGGGCAGGGTCACATGTCCTGTGATGCATTTGCTGGATGGGTGTGGTGTGGGTGTAAACCAGCCGTGTAGCGAGTAGTAAGACTGATCGTATTCCCATCCATATGCCACATTTGCATATGCCAAAGGGATTCGTCAGTAGCCATGTGCACAGACATAGAAGTGCAGGGCTCGAAAAACTAAGCGTGTATAAGTTGAGGTGAGGACAACGAAGGTCCTAGCAGCAGTACCCCCAGCTTGTGCCCTCCACCGCACACCGCGTAGCGAACTGAGGTGAGATTACGGGGCAACTGGGGTTAGTAGGAGTGAACAAACAACAGACTGGAAATCTCTGCCTCTGCCCCCTTCTGGTTTGCACTCTCAGAGAGAGACGCTGTGAGGGGCATTGTGGAGCTGAGGATCTGTGAGGCTGTGAGGCAGCCTTCTGTAGCCACTTGCTCCGCCATCTTGCTCTACTAGCCAGGTAGCACAACCATCAGGAATTAAGGCAGTCAGATAGGCAGAAGGAAAGACCAATTTTGGAGAATCCCTACTAGAGCCCTAAGCAGGACACCCTAAGTGATCAGTGCCGAGGTGCGTGGTGAGGCGAGCACTGGACTTTCCACATCTCACTCAGGAAAAACTTCCTCAGCACCTTAAAGACCTGAGTTAGTGGAGCAGGTACAGAGTTCTTGTATCGCGGTAGCCACTGGAAGCTGCAGGAAGCTCCGGCAAGTAACACAAACACCAAAACTTGTCAAGCAAACCCCTCCCCAAGAGGCACTGACCAAGCACACAATCACGTATCACTAGGTGAAAGGGCATCAAACGCACCATGAGGTTAGGAAGGACAAGAGGTGGGGAGAAAAAAGACCAACATTTGTTAGCTAACTCCAAAAAAGATGTGGAAAAGGAAGCGGAAAAGGAAAGCACCCTGGTGTTGACCGCGGAAGAAACCAGCAGACTACCTGGCTCCTTGCAGGGAGGAGCGATCCAAACAGCCAACGCTAATAAACTGCGACAAGCAGAACACGTCTGGAGTTTCATCAACGATCAGCGCAGGGACCCCTGCAAAGAAAAGCATTGAGCCTATCACCAGCAAAAAATTCAACGACTCAGCCCCACATGTAGCTCTCGAAAGTGAAAAGAAAGGCATTCCACCGGTACTATCCAGGCATCATTAATGCCCGAATAGCAGTAAACGGGCACTGATCACTGATTTCTTAAAAGTGGCGACAAAAACCATCAAGACTAAACAGGATCAGACTGAACTCGAACGCCCTGAATATTACAAAATCAGCAAAGATACCTCTGACACTCAGTGAAGTCGCCACAAAGCCTCTCCGGAAGAGAAGCAGCGGCAAGAGCCAAAATCATGAAATAGAGGATTTTCGGGAAACAGGACCAGGCCACCAAAATTCGGCAAACAGTGAAGTTCACACAACCAAAAGTCCTCTAGATAGGGGACAAAGCCACAAAACCAAAGCCACGGAGGCATTAATACACTACCATTATCACCCACTCATTTCAGAATCTCATTTGCAGCAGGAAAAACAAACCGCACTTAGCCGCCACTGCAGCAATGAGGTAGTTCCAACAAATGAGACAAGTTTAAACATCCTCAGTCCATTTGGAAACAAACATATACCTACGCCTATAGACGACTTGGACCTTGTCGAAATAAATAACAAGAAGCAATATCAACACACTACGCCTCAACACCTATTGGCAACAGTGTATCAAAGTGGACAGGATCTCCCATTTTCTAACCAATATGATGACACGTCCTTCAATTTTAAAAACGCTGAAAATTCCCCGACTGTGCCGTATTCACAAAAAAGGGAAAAATCAAGTGAGATTCCGGATTCACTGAATTTACTGTCCCCGGACCTCCAATTATCACAGGAGGAGAAAGCTAGATCACCACCGACAATAGTCTGGACGCACTTGTTAAATAACCTGTACACCATTGGTAAAGCTATGATCTATCACGCTGACAAGTTAGACACCCAAGTGAATGTCTTAAACATCTTAGCCACCCACGTACAGGGTGTTGAACAAAAGTTGCAAAACTTCAGCGACATGATCATGAGGGTGCGGCAAGATCAAGAAACCACTTTTCAAACATGTCATTGCCATTGCACTCAAATAATAGATCAATTAGCTGTAGTCCCAGGTTTAATGTCCGAATTATTGGGGGTCTCCAGGGACACCGCAATAAAGACCAATCCACCGGCCAACAAAGTGAAAGAAACACTGAGGGAAGAGGAACTGGCTTCTCCTAGCTGTCTAAAGGAGCAAATTGCAGAAGCACTGGAGTCCAACCTAGCCCAAACACCGGGAAACATTAATAAATCTCCACCAACAGCAGTCATAAGCAACCCAGGCCCCCCGGCCACTCCATCAACTGATCATAGTACCAAGTCACCAAAAAGAACAGCCCCAATATCCAAGCGGGATAGAAAACGGTTGAGAAAAGCCAGAAATGGGAAAAAACAAAGACAGGCACAGCACGCATCCAGCGTCACGAAGCGCAAGACGCAACTCAAAGTGAAGTTGAGACAATATCTAAAAACTTTGAGGGTGTCAGCCTAGAGGTTGAAACTTCACCATCCACTAATAAGATCTCTATCTCAATAAGTCAAATCGAACCCATAACAGGACACTCACAGTCACCAAACGTATACAGCATATACAAGCCCATAAAAAAAGAAAAGAAACGGCACATATCAACCCAGGCCACACAAACCATAAAAACCTCCACCACAATGGGTCTAAATACGTCCAAATTAACCTCAACCAGTGCAAAGGATTCCATCCCGCACAAGGAGGGCGACGACAAGGTCAAGACCAATCATAAAATAACAACCAATCACCGCAGGGGAAGTGGCGCAGCAACGATAGTAAAGTATAATGAAACATACAACCAAAATAGTACATCGAATGATCAAAATGTTCATAATCACGATCCGATCATTCCGGGACAAATTACGGAGGAGAAACAAATCGGAAACAGTGTGGAAATTGAACAGTGGCCGGTCTCGCCTGACCTCATCATTGACTATAAAAAGTTGGATTTTATCCCCCACTACTTCTCAAGGGTAATCCACGACATTCTTAATAGAAGTGTATTCCTAAAACTATTTAAAGCACTTCCTTCCTTGAGTCACATCAACACCAGCGACCCAGAAAGCATAGAGTTTAAGCTTAATCCCGACCCAACAGGCCACAAAATCACCTCAGCTACTTTCACTGATAATCCTGCCATCGAGCGGATCTGGTGGCAGCAGGAGTCATTTGCAAATTGGGGCATAGAAATAAAAGAGCAGTCTCCTCCCCGTTACCCGACTACACTACAACTATCAAACCCCCCGAGAGTATGCTGAGAGGCGCAAAAGGCCCGGATGAACACAGTACAACAAAGAGCACAATCCAAACCAGAAGGAAAATCACCATCACGTTTGCTCGCCCTGAAGCAAACAAGCATACTGGTCATAGGCAGACAAACTCAACCAGAACCATCGACAGAATAGCATGAATAAATTCAACCAAAGGAATAAAACCAGACAAAGATTGTATCATTTGTTCTTGGAACGTCAATGGCCTAAGCACAAAACTAGAAGATCCCGACTTCATGGAATTCATTCAACAGTATGACCTTCTTCTTTTTCAAGAGACGTGGCAGATAAACCCTTCACCAATGGTGGGATATAAAGAATATCTAATTCTGGCAAAAAGAGAGTCGAAACACGGAAGAGCAAAAGGGGGCCTTTCCTTCTTTGTCTCAACATACATCCCATGGCAAGTTTCTGAAGTAGACCTCGACTCAGCTTGAATGTTATGTCTCAAACTAGAGGCCGCACCCTCTTTTAGTCTGCTAATATTGAATGTCTACATCCATCCATCACCGAAACAAAGGAGAGCATGTTTTGAGACCTTATCAGCCACACTAGCTACCCTTAAACTTGCCCACCCTCAGGCCAATATAATACTGTCAGGAGATTTCAACATGAATCTAGTATAAGTCCACAAAAAAAGATCAACAGGACACACTCGACCTAGCAAGCGAGGGGATACTCACTGCAATAGATGCGCAACCCTGCTGGAGGAACAATCTATGTGCATATTAAACGGACAAGTCTCGCCGGGGTTTCTCCCAGCTTACACCAGAGTCACGCAAAAAACAGTATCTACCATTGATTATACATTAACAGATCACAACATTCTCTGACACATCTCAAATTTCCAAATAATAGAAAGGACAGAAAGTGACCATTATCCTCAAACCTTCTCCTTGCACATAATCACGGCAATTCCAATACCAGACAAAGCAATGTCCCAACAAACACAATGTTACAACCTGAAAATACTCACTTGGAAAAGGGAAAATATAGGTGATATCATGGCCACATGCACTGCCCTTCTGGAAAACTTTAAGGTCGAACCATCATGTATAATGGCCTGGGTATCCTTCACACATGATCTAAATATGGAATTCACAAGAAAGGACATCGGCCACAAAGTAGGAAGGTCAGCGGAGTCAGCGTGGTTTAATAATAACTTAAGGAAACAAAAAAAACAACTGAATAAACATTTAAGACAACTACAAACTCGGGGTTCAGACCCTTCACAGGGCATTCTCTCCCTAATAAAAAAGGGACATCAAGGTGGCTAAGAAAAACTATAGTGAACTGCTTTGGGCAAAACTCCATCATGTCACCAAACAAAGAGACTCCAAGCGCTTCTGGGATTTCATTAACCAGATATCAAACGGCAAGAATCGCCATTTCAACTCAGAAATAATGGAGGATGCCTGGAGAGCACACATCGAACATACATACAACACCATTCCACCACCGATATTGCAAATTACGGAGTCTCTAATGTAGGAATATCCCATGACACAGCAAAGACAGAACACCCTGATTTCACCCTGGAGATCGCACAAGAGCAGGTCCTAAACATCACAAAAAATCTAAGGCCTGAAGGAGCTCCAGGGCCCAACAGTTTGCCAAACGCTTTATTCCGGCACAACCCCCCGTTCTGGTCAGGTATTCTTACTCCGCTCTTCTCACATGCGCTAACATCAGGCACAATCCCTGACTCCTCGCGAGGAAGCATTTTCAACCCTATATATAAATCAGGCTCATGCTCGGACCCCGGCAATTATTGAATGATTGCACTAATTGACGTTGAGGCTAAGATTTATGCTTCAAACCTGTTGGCAGATCTAGAAGAATGGGTGAGCCGTAAAAATCTAATGCCAAATACACAAACCGGATTTCGGGCTGCAAGGTGCACCCTCACAAACATCTCAGCAGTTACTCTTCTAGCGAAACAAGCACACGCAAAAGCACAGACTCTGCACGCGTGCTTCATCGACCTTAAAGCAGCATTCGATAAAGTACCAAGATCAAGGTTATGGGCCAAAATGCAAAATTGTGGGTTACCAACCAAACTTCTGGTGGCGATAATGAACCTTTATACAAAAATGTGGGTACAAGTAAAGAAAGGAGACGGACGCAGTATAACAAGCAAGATTCCAACAACAAATTGACTAAAACAGGGGTGTGTGTTGGCCCCCTGCCTTTTTAACATCTATACTGCTGACCTTGAGAAACATATCCAACAAGTTCAAGCCGACCCCCCTAAATTGGGCAACACGCCAATCACTAGCCTTCAATATGCGGACTACATTGTTCTCCTATCTCAAATACCTATAGGCCTGCAGCGATCAATGGCCCAACTAGGAGCATGTATGATCACAGCCCAATTAACAATAAATCACAAGAAAACAAAGGTGCTATGTTTTTCCAAACATCGGAAAACAGGGTCAAAAGGTAAATTCATCTGGAATCTAGATGGCTAACCAATATCCCAGGTGAATTCATACAAATACCTTGGGTTTCAACTTGAACACAACCTCAACTTTAACAACCAGCTGATCAAGGAAAAATGAAGGCAAAACAACTCCACTACGCCTTTAAAATTCTAAAGAGGAAGTTAAAAGGCTGCTCAACGGGTCACCTGTTAAAGGTAATTGCAGCAAAATTAATTCCAACTATTTCTTATGGCTCAGAACTGATGAACACAAAAGATGCAGCCGCTTTAAACCAGGCCCAGTCGAGTCTCTTTAAGAATCTATTTTCAATTCCACTACACATTTCTCAGCCACAGATTCAATTGGAATACGGGCTCAAAAACCAGAAACCAGCCGACAAGGAGTGGTGGTCAAATATTACTGGCGGATGAGGCAAGCAGAAGAAAACACCTTAGCACACTGTTGCTGGGCAGGATTTGAACAGCAAGCAAGACAAAATAATTCCATCATCAGCCTACTAAAAGAATCACTTGCAGACCTACACCTTGAAGAGGCCAGGCATACAATCACCTCCTATTCCGTGGTCAAAAAAGTGGCGAACACGGCAGCGATACAAAGGTCTTCGTTAATGGATAAAACTGCATTTGCAACAAAAAAAGATGCATGGACAGTGATTCAATCGTATCAGACGCTGAAACCACAAAAATACTTGTCAGAACACTTCTCACACCATAAAAGCACTACCTGACGATGCTACGGTTGAAGCACTTCCCCACAAAGCATCTGACACCGAAATGGAAACGCACATGGCCGACGAAATAATGCAGACTGTGCGGACAGGGAGATGAGATACTACTTCACCTCCTATGCATCTGCCCCTCGCTTTTAGAAAGCCGGAAAATCATCCTTCATGAGTTTTTTTAGAAAAAAACAATTAAGGACATGCAGAGCTGCAGTCATAGAAAGTCTGGGAGGCCTGTCAGTGCAACGGTCCTGCAAAGGTATTACGTTTTTGAAAATGGCAGCCAAAGAACTAGATAAATCACAAGAATTAACGTGAGTGGCCCTCACAAGACAGACTGACCGGACCTCACCTTTTCATGCACTAATTTTTGATTGTTTCTCAACAAAATATCCTAGCACTTTAATACCGGACTGATTATAAACATAACATTTCTTATTTTAAATGTTAATGGGGATTGCGTAATGACTACAGTGTTTTTTTTACCTCTTTGCATCTTTCAAATCATTGCTTTTAATTACTGTGTATAACGTGTTTTTACAATCTTTTATGTTTTTTTACGAAATCAAATAAAAGTATCATTGACTGACCAGCCGTGAGGGAGTGGCTGTGGCATGCTGACAACTAGACCTGTGATCAGCAGATCACTACAGGGAAGACCTTGGACATGTAGCGCTGCCGTTCCCCCTGTAAGCGTAAGCAGAGTGGTCTGGCCATGTATATGCCAGTCCAGAGTAGGGTTGTGAACAATGACCTCAGGGCTCTGGGCGTGGTTCCGTCCTGTGCTGGACAAGGAAGTAACTAATACGTGTGTCTCTATTGTAGTGTCTGCACCATCCGGACTGCAATTGATAATGTTGCACCCTGTGACTCAAGTCCCCCAACATATGCAATGTGGACGTAAGGGGGAATCACTGACCCTACATTCATCCATACTGCCACACTTGAAAGATCATAGACGTGACACATCTGTGTGAAAATAAATATTTAATGCACATTCAGTCGAGTGTTGTAGCTGTAGCAGTTCAGGGCCATGCAAAAACCACTGTACATTGTTGGCCCATAGAGGGCCAGCCAGAGTCCTTTAGGGAATGAGAAGTTCATCGGAAGAGGAAGAGTTCAGTCCGCAGTTTGATTGCTGTGTCCTTGGTAACCAAACAGAATATGGCAGTCCATGTCGAGGTCCAAGGTGAGTGTCGCAGAGTGTATCGGTGGATAGTGGAATCTGATGATGCAGAGGGCAGAATCTAACAGAAACAGGCCATATGGCGGAGATGAATGCTACTGCGTCCTTCTTACCACCAAGGTAGAATCAGCTGCATCTTTGTCCTCTGCTGTTTCATGTGCATCACATGTGGGTGGTGGTGTTCTGTCTCCAGCACTGTGTGGCAGTGACACCTCAGGGGCCGGAGATGGAATGTCGGCCACACTGTGTGTCACTGACACTTCAGGGGGTGGAGGTGTGGATGGAGTGGTAGCAGCAGCATTCATCCGCGCCAGGACTTGTGGCAGCCATGCCATGAAGAGGGTCTGCAGGGTATTGAGTAGCCCAGCTCCATCTCGCTGGTGTGCAGCCGTGGCAGCCACTCTTTCTGCCTGCATCCGCTCCATGTTCGCCATGATCCTCTGTATGTGTCCCAACTCCCGGGTGACATCGCTGAAGCCACTCTGACTAGACAGTTGTTCTTGTCTCCAGATCAGGACTCCAAGAATGTAAGCCATGGATCGGTGGAGAGCATGGAGCAGAATGTGGGTGTCTGTAAGGGACTGTGAGTAGTCCCTGATGGAAATTAGACACCCACGTATGGCATCTAGTTTGGCTGCCATGCCGTTGAACCCCACCACACCTGTTCAGCCATCTTCTCCTGACACCCCAACACACAGCGTTGAAGATCATGTGTTGTTTGTGGGGGTCCTGAAAGGCAGGTATGGTGGTGGGTGCTGCCTGCTGTGTGGTCTGTGCAGTAGGTTGGGTCCCATCGATGCAGCTGGGCTGCCCTGCTCTTGGAGGTGGGTTGACATAGCTGTCAATGAACTCTTGGAGATGGTCAGGGTCGAAGGTGTGGAGGTCCTCTTTGTCATCAGAGAAGAGAGGTTCGATCTGCTCTGCAGGAGGTTTTGGTTTTCCCTCTGCAATGTAAAGGGTCGATGCAGTTTAACATTGTGTTCACATGTATGTTGACACATTGCACATGTTTACATACAGGCTGCATGACATGGTACATTGTGACTGTTTGGGAGGAACTGCCAATTTCATGCGGGTCAGTGGACATTTCGACAACATCACGGATGTGTTTGTACTTGTACATCATCATCTCACATTTACCTACTATGCTAGATGCGATTGGCCAGTTTCTACACACAAGTGGCACCAGTTGTGTCTTCTGTTCTGTTGTGGATGTGTTGTGGTTTGTACCACATTGTTGTCAATGTTGATGTGCTCTGCATGTTATGTGTGTGTGCTGCATTTTGGGAGAGTCGCCCCGAAGCTCTGATTTTGCTGCCCTTTATCCCTTTCATGCGGTGTGGCTTTGACTTCTGTGCCTATACAGTGTGAGATGTTGCAGACGTGGATGCATTGGGCTCTTTGTGGGAGTTGGGACTCTGGGGCATGGTTTGTCCGCAAATGTGTTTTTGACGTCAAGGGGTGTCTGTGCATGTGCATGTGTCAGAGTGTGACCTGCTTCTTTACGGATGTGGTCCACACTCAGCCACCTCAATGTCGTGGCATGCAACATTTCATGATGTATTGACTGCAGCATTGCTATTCGTCATGCAGTGTCACTTCCATTGTCAGTGTTCCTCACAGACACGCCGCTTTGCTAGGTTTAACACATGTGCATGGGTTGGTTGTGAGGTTGGTGGTGTGTGGGAAAGGCCCCCCTGGGCACATAGTCAACGTGGGCCTACTTGCTGTTTCTAGGTGTGCTGCAGTGTGCCAAGGGGATCAAAGACATGCTCCAGAGTCATTGTGGGTGTACACTGTGCTATACTTAATTGTGCATGTGTGCCATTGTGCCCATCTTCCCCATCACCCAGTCCCTGGTCGTTACTCACCCTGTTACTGTTCTGTCAGGTCATGTTGAGCAGTGCCTGGTCCCCCAACTCCTGCCACAGTCTCCACACTGATGACTGTGGACACCATTTCCTCCATCTCATCCAGCTCCTCCTGTGGTGCTGGACTTCCACCTCCAGTCTGAATTGCTGCCTTCTGGTGGTTGGCGCTTTCTACTTGGTTTTGTGATTCACATCAGTCCAGTGCCTCTTGACCTCTTCCATTGTCCTCCTCAGCACTCCGACTGCATTCACCTTGTCCATGATGGACAGTCATATTCCATTTTTTATTGCCAATGATGCAGTGGAGGTGACTAACAGTAGTTGAGGGTGCTCTATCACATTCGCTATCAGGATCCTGTTTTCCTGCTGACTAAACTACGTCTTCCTCTTCTTCTTGTCCTTACCCTTCCCTGACCCCGAGGTCCCGGCCAGGACATCCGAGGGGCTTGTAGAGTTATTGTTGTCCTCTCTACTTGCTCCGGCTACCTCTATTATGCTTCACAGTTGTTTTGGTTTTTTTTGTATTTTTTTTTACTTTTGTCGTGATTTTCCCCTTCTGACCTGTGTGAATTGCAGGCCTGGTGCTGCTTATCGCTCATTTTTTTTATCGCGGTTGAGACCATCGCAACTTTTTTCACGTTGGGGTTTGGATTTTTATCGCTGTCCCGGTGTCTTTATCGCAGACATTTGATAAGTTATCGGGAGACTATTGCATGTTACCGCCGTGTTGTGAATAGGACGTTAACACAGTTATTTTTCTGCGATAGATGGCGATCAGAAAAATTGCGTTAATGGATTTTGACAATGATTATCGTACGTTCTTGAGAATATCCCCCTGAGATTTCTGTGATTAATACGTTTTCCTTTGGCATGTTTTACCAAACGTCCGTCACATCCAATTACTGCATATTTTTCTTCATATATATTTTCTATAACATTTCCTTTAAAACTGTATTGTTGAAGTATTTCATAGAGACAAAGGTTTTCAAGATGTGGACTCCTTTTGGGATAGTACCTATCCAACATATTAGTTTTCACATTATCTGTACTTTCTGGTTCATTCAATGCTAAGTATTCAATTTCTTATAGAGATTTCTATACTCTATTTTGTGTAGCGTCAAAACCTAGACTTACCCAAATGATTCCTCTTGACTTTGAATATAAATTGGCAGAGCTCAACAGATCCTAACATTCATAGGATCCAATCTCTCGATGGGAAAGCATTCTCAAGCTAAAGCTGTACAATTTCTTGCTAAGACTCTTTTCCTGTGAAATTTCTTCCCACATTTCTTTGAACTCTGTCTTTTCAGATTTGGTTATATATGTCTTAACATAGCAAGCGACAGCAATCAAAATAGCCGCTTGTCACTGCGCGAGCCTGCTGTTTGGTGAGAAGCTGTGACTACACCGCTGGGGTGGACAACAACTCCCACACTCATCTGTCACCATTAGGTGCTTAAAAGTTCACTGCGACCACACGGGATGCACGCGGGACGCACGCGGGCAAAGCACGGGCAAAGGGTGGGCCCGTCAACGCTTGTCAGACCCCGGAAGAGGCTGGGCCCCCGCTTCTAAGCCCTACTGTGCCAATCATTGATACACAGATCTAAAGGACTATAACATTTCAAGGCCAGGGGCCCTCAACAAAATCAGTAGGCGCAAAGCCACAGCCCATCATGCGACGGCGGGAGATTGTTAATACCCTTGACTGTTTTCTGGCGAGAGCTGCAAGTGTGCCATCGAAATAAAATTGAGGTTCCAGAGAAATGTCTCTCTTTGGAGGAAGGAAGGCAATCTGATCCCTTGTTGCAACCCCTTTCACTTTCTCAGTTATCAGTACTTGAAGACGAAGGTTAGTGTGTTATTTCCAACCAACCTGTGTCCGCAACCGTGCCAGCATCACCTAATACATTACTCCACTTGGCTTCTTCTGTATTGCCCGTGTCGAATGTGTCAGCAGTAGAACCTATTGTTAAAAGGAAAATGTCTGAGGAGGAAACAGAAATCAACACAATGCTGAGATCACAAAGAGCGCACAGAGTGAATAAACCGGCTAACAGACTTGGGACTGCAGTGCCACCAAACCTAAGGGAGAACTCTGGGGGGGTAGCTTAGGAGAGGACAATTTTTCTAAATTAGAAGAAGTGTTTCATGGCCTCTTGGAGCCATTATGTAGTAGATTGAGAAGGTTTGAGGAAAAAATAGATCTCCTCATTAAAAGGGGTTCAAATGATAACAGTGGGGCGAAGGTGGTATCACCTCCCTTATCTGATGTAACCAAAGGAGCATTTGTAAACTGGGCAGGAAGGGATCAGGAAGAGATAATAAGTAGAATCCATACCACACTCCCAAGCCACCCAATGCCACAAAAAACATCTTACCATAACCCTAGCTCTACACAGACCCTATCTACTCTACCAGAGGTGCGTGTAACTAGTAACTTTCAGGGCACTAAAAATATCCATATAGAGGGTCAACCGAGACCCCAGGACTCTTATAATCAAAAAGGTCCAACCAAATAATCAGTGGGCTGGTCAGCCTATAGCTTAGAATCCCCTTCTAAACAGGCCAGAAAGAGCTGCACACTCTAGATCTCCCCCCGGCAGCCCTTCCATATGTTTTGGTTTTGGTTGGTGTGCCCATGTTAAACAGGGGTCAGAGGGAATCCACTTCCCAGTTAATGGCTAAAGTTCTCTTTTGGTTTAGCTCTCATGCTCAAGAACTCGGTTTCTGGGAAACTAGATTAGATGCTCACATTATCATGGCCAGATGGGTAAGTTAGGTGGGGCCTTTTCCCAAAGTAGCAAGTGGGGATTGTGTGGTGGTGAACTTTAATAATCAGCATGTGGGAAGAAACTTGCTGACAGTCTGTAATAATTCCCCCTCACCTAATTCAAAGATCACCTTTTTCCCGCTAGAATCTTTTTACAGACCAGTTCCACGACCCTCACTTCAGCACCAACCAACAAATGTTTGGACAGCGCTAACTCAACCCTTAGCCCCTCCAATCTTCACATCACAGGACATCAACCAAAATAGTCCTAAGGGAAAGCATGAGCACTCAAATAGATTTACCCACTGGCCAATTTAGAGTCCTGTGTTTGACTACCTGAAGGTGGAACATCAGGCAATACTAACAGCCCTAAGTAGCTAGTTGATCCTCAGGACGTATTCACCTCCTTGACTCAGATTGAGACAGGAGTGGGAGGTTATACTGAAAAGGTAACAGGTGACCATGTTCAAACCAGTAATATAGATACATCATCCGAGGTGGAAAGAACGGGCTCCAAGAAGCATATGCTGCAATTAGCCACATAGAGTGTAGCAGGTATTGCTACCAAATAGGCTTTACCAGAGTGGGTTTCAAACCGGCAGGATACAGATATTCTCCCTCCAGGAAACATGGGCAGTAGATCCCATCTCATTTAACGGTTATCGATCATTCCAAACCAACGCTGTTCCATCCCCAGCTGGCAGAGCAAAAGGTGGCTTACTCACCTTAATCTCAAATACCTTAAACTTTAAGATTATTAAGTTTGAGCACCCATATCCCAGCTTCCACCTTCTAGCTTTTAAAACAGAAACTCTGCAAGTATGAGTATTGGTGAATTATTGTAATAATAATTTTTGGGGGCAGTATGGGGTCAATAGTAGACACTTTGGAGAGAGAAAATACTAAATGTATAAAGGCCCTGCCAGTCAAGGACCTTAAGATTCTCTGGGTAGGGGATTTTAATGCCCAAACATGCTCTCATGTATCCGAAATGGTTTGTGGGTAGAAAATATGCAGAGGGACCCATTGGTGAATGTTTTGCACAACTAGCATGGAAATAGTTCATGTAGGCTTCTAATCAATTGGAACTTAGAAATATGTAATAAAAGAGACCCGGTTAGAGGCACTCTAGATAACAAATTTTTCCGCCGCAACTATGGGTCGGCAATCAACTTCATAGTTGCCTCTGCTTACACTTATGGCAATATTGTTCACACTATCACAACATTTTCTAATTTTAGTGACCATGCAATACTCTTGGTTGTGGTTATTGATGTAGGAGTTCACTCAAGGCAGATAGAAAAGGTCCCTAAACTATTTTTAGCTAGGCTAAACGGGTTCTATCTGAAATGGAATACAATAGACAAGAATCAAATCATACAGCAGGTTGTGACAAAAAAATAGATTTGAATACGAAGTACCTAGACCTGAAGGCAGAACCCGATTCCCTAATTCCTAAATTTTTAGAACAACTTAAAGAAATTAAATTATCCTTACCTCGGCCTCTTGTAAACAAGAAAAGATGGGAAATTGGTTGGTTTGATGAGGCTTGCTTTCAGGCCCTAAATATGTCCATAAGGCCCTTAAGGCATTTCCTACAGACCTCCCACTGATTAAGGATTTACTTCTGAAATATAAGAAATCAAGGAAGAATAGGTAAATTGAGCTGAAACATTAGGCATGGGAAGACCTAGCTAAGGCAGCATCTTCCAATGACTGTGGGGATTTTTGGAATGTTGTAAGTGCTCCTATTTCAAGAGCAGCTCGGATAAAACCCGGGATAACCATGTAGTTGAGGATGCTTGGGTGCTGCACTTTGAAGGTATTTTTGGGAGGAATAATATGCTGATAAATGACCCCTTTGACTCCATGGTACTTTCAAGTGAGACTCTGGTTTTCAATTTAGAGTAGGTGAGAACAGCGCTACTTAGGTGTAGTCATGCCAAAGCGCATGGCCCGGATGGGGTCCCTATTGACTTCTTCCTGGAACATCAAGAGCTATCAGCCCCATTACTAAACATCATATTTAATGAAATTGTTAGGAATGGACCTCCTCCTTCATGGAAAACTAGCATTATAGTTCCAATACATAAGAAGGATGACAAATCTAACTCTCAGAATTATCGCCCAATCTCCCTTCTAGATTGTACTGGAAAATTGCTAGGTCGTGTCCTACTGAATTGGTTGGAAGAGTGGGCGAGGGAAAATTATATTTTAATGCCAACTCAGTATGGCTTTCAGAAGAGCAGAGGTACGATCGATCAATGCCTAAACCTCAGTATGACTATAGGAAAGTACACTGTAGCCAAAGGAGGTCATATCCATATGGCGTTCATGGATTTATCAGTGGCCTATGACTGCGTCAGCCATGTGAAGCTATGGTGTATAGTGCTGGAGATGGGCATTGACCTCCACCTGATCTATGTAATTCGTGAAATGTCATCACAGGCGACTGCAAGCATTTGATATGGAGGGAAGGCGGAGTGTATGAGACCTTTCAAAATTATGAGAGGAGTTAGGCAAGACTGTGTACTTGCCCCTTTTCTGTTCTCGTTATACACAAAGGGGGGGAAGCTGCCCTAACAGGATCTTTGATAGGCATCCCAACCTTCTCCCCAGCGTCACTACTGATCCTGGCTTATGCAGACGACGCAGTCCAAAAATCCAAGACAGGACTCACGCTCCAACGCCTAATAAAAGCCTTTGTGGGGTACATGTCATCATTGTACTTAAAGGTTAATGAGTACAAATCCTTTGCCATGGTGTCAGGTTCCCTTCCTAAGAATAGGTTACCATCTTTTTATATTGGGACAAGAAGATTAGACACAATGGAGACCTTCTCGTACCTGGGAGTTTTATTCGATAACAAGCAAACTTTGGTGCACATGGTAAAGTGCAGGGCTTTATCAATGGAAAGAACTCTGGATGCAATTGCAAGATTTTGCAAAAAACTGGAATCTAAACCCATAGGGACAATAAAAAAGATCTACAATACAAAAACTATTTCGGTAGCCACATATGGTGCAGGGTTGTGGGGAACCGTACCAGTCGACCCATTGTAGAAGATAGAGGATGGCTTTTTAAAAAGTTTCGCCTCCCTTCCCACTTCATTCTCTAATTAGGTGTGCCACTTAGAATTGGGTTTACTCTTCATAATGGACATTTATTTATTTAATGCAATTTTATATAGCGCAAACTACCCGAAGGTGTCAGAGCGCTTTACAAAAGAACCAGTTGCGATACATAAGGACTTTGGATTACATGAGTTACATATGAGATACAAACAGAAAAACATTGCAAATGTACAAGGTTTAAAGTCACTCAAAGAAGAGATATAAACAGGAAAAAATTTCACATGTACAAGTTGTAAAGTCACTCAAGGAAAGATACAAACAGATAAACTCTAAAATCACATAGGAATGGTAGTAAGTACAAAGGTCTACTACATATACTAGTGGTTAGAGTTCTATATATACAAATAGTAAAGTCACACAGGATTACATTTTAACAGCGATTAGGCTTGGACACATATATCATACACATATATATATATATATATATATATATATATATATATATATATATATATATATATATATATATATATATATATATATATTCACTGAAAAAACCATTGGTTATAGACCATATATAGTTAGGGATTAGCCTTTTCAAAACCTTATTTTACTCACACAAAACCATTGAAATTTCATATATAGTTAGTTCCACTAACTATATATCGCGCACCCGCAATCCACTGCTGATGATGTCACATATTACATCATTCATGACATGGTTAGTGACATCACTGATGACATCACTGATGACATCTCAAATGACATCACTGATGACATCACTGATGACAACATCCAGTGACTGTATGTTTCTGTAAAGTTAAAATATGTCTTACATATTGAAGAATGAGTGGATGTATAAGTGTCTGGATGAAGGATTTAGTAGGTGCATGACTGACTGTATGAGTGAGTGATTAAATGTGTCTCACTGAGTGCATGGGTTAGTGACTAAACTGTTTTAATTTGTGCATCATTATATCTGTTGTTCTACAAACTGCTGCATATGTTGATCAGTAGCTATATGAGTAACTGTATGGGTTATTCATTGGTTGTCCAAGTATTTGTATGGGAAACTGAGTGTGTGTGTATGGGTGGCTGGGAGGTGTGTGACTCTGTACATAGATGTGTGAGTAGTTGATTCACTATATGTATGGGTTCAAAAGTGCATGTGGAAACAGCTGTATGGGCGGTTGACTGTGCATGAGTGTATTAGTGAGTGAATGGACATCTCAGTGCTACATGTCAAAGTAAGTACATATGTAAAACACAGTACATGTGAGAGTTGACATATATAAATAACTGTGCATAAGAGCCAGTGAATGTGTGAGTGGCTGTATGGATCATTGTGAACATGTATCAGGGATTGTATAAGAGAGTAAAGTAAATATGTGTTAGTATATGTTTGAATAAGTAAGGTGTGTATAACTGTATAGTTGTGAAAATGGAGGTGTGATTGATTTTTTGCATAACTGACTAGGTGTGTGAGTAACTCCATGGATGAGTGACAGTCTGTGACTGTCTGTTTACACTGATTGTATCTAAGGTTATATTAGAGTCTGAAGAGGTTCATGGTATTATCACATGAATGATATCATCAGTGATGTGATCAGTCATGTCAAATGAGATGTTATCAGTGATTTTATCAGTGATGTCATTTGAGATGTCATCAGTGATGTCATTTGAGATGTCATCAGTGATGTCATCAGTGATGTCACTAACCATGTCATGAATGATGTAATATGTGACATCATCAGCAGTGGATTGCGGGTGCGCGATATATAGTTAGTGGAACTAACTATATATGAAATTTCAATGGTTTTGTGTGAGTAAAATAAGGTTTTGAAAAGGCTAATCCCTAACTATATATGGTCTATAACCAATGTTTTTTTCAGTGAATTTTCAAGGTTTTGTAAATGCAAATTCCTAACTATATATGGCCTATAACCTATGGTTTTTTCAGTGAATTTCATTGGTTTTTTAATAGCAAATATCAAAAGCTGTAAAATGTCAAGTACGTGATAGGTAAAAACTTTTTCGTGTTTATGCACGCTGATGTGCTTTGAACGCTGCCCCCCTCCCCTCTTTTCTCTTAGTAGTACTCTCTCTTTGCAGATAATGAAGAGTAGTTAACGCAGGCCTTTACCCCCGTTGTAATCCGTCGTGCCTGCTTGTCTCTCCATTTGATTGATTGTTATCCAAGCATTTACTGTTTTACAATTGATTCTCTTTGGTTCATTCTCTATTTACAAACAAGCACAAAGTCGCAATACTCTGTTTAGTCTTTGCAGATAGTGAAAAATCGTGAAAAATCGTGTAAAAAAATAAAAGTAATCGAGCAAAATCAGTAGGCCACTAATTGGATCTCTTTTTGACCTCGCTAAAATAGAAACATTAGGAACAACCCTTCATGAGAAATACGAAAATAGTGAGATGAACTGAGCTTCACACCATGAGGGCTGCAAGACAGCTCGGCTCCGTCACCCACCCCGCCCAAAATAACGACAAACCCTATGCAAATATTAAAAATATAGACAACGCACCAGCAAAGTAACAGGGTAAAACATTTTATTTAATAACTATTTACATTACGTTGGTTTATGAGATGATGTCAGTAGTGGACCGATGTGTGAATAGGTCGGAAGCAGCACACGGCGCCAAGATCCGGATGGCAAGTCCTGGATGTTGGGTGCCATAGTTCAGAGTTCTGAGTTTGAGCCTTTTTCAATGCCTGTTTTTTGTTGTTTCCCCTCCATCAAAAACAAAAAAAATATATAAAACTGTGCAAAAATACAAAAAAATCAAAAAATGTTTAGAAAAGCAGTGCTTGTAAGACTGTCTGAAGCTTATTTCCACCTACTGCAGCTTCACTATTCTCAAAGTAAGTGAGGGTCGTTTGTGGACCTGACTGCATTTGAAAACAATGTTATATGGTACCTCCCTAAACCGCTTGACGGAGGCCCCCGAGGGGCGGTGTGATGGCACGGACTCGGAGAAGACGCTTGGCTCCGACCCCCTCCCCAAGTCTTATAGCACTGGTGTAGCCTGAGATCGCCCCCGACATAGGCGGCCGGCTCCCGGGGTCCGGCGGAACTTTTTGCCTTTTTATGACTCTTCTATTCTGGACTTTGTCCCACAATCCGTTTGACCTGAAGACACGCTGTAGTGGGGCGCCCCTTTACCGTTTTAGTTGCCATTCCGCCCGCTTTTGCTACACTGTGCCTCTTCCGCCATTCAGCTGTTTACCGCCCGCTCTTGCGACTACAGCGTCTCGCTCACCATGTAGTTGAGTTGCTCCCGCTCTTGCGGTGCAGCGATAGGCGACTGCCACAGGACTCTCAAAATGGCGGCCGGCTCTTCGGTTTTGGGCCTGGTCCACTAAAATGGCCCTGGGACACCTTGGAACTCGGACGCTTCCCTGATAGGGCTTGGGTCCCATTCTCGAAAGCGTCCCCTCAGCCGTGAAGATTCTACAAAAGTCTTGGGGGCCCCCGACTCCCGCAGGCTTCTGGTGGGGAGCGGCTGCCATGTCTGCTCGTGGAATGGCCACGACGGAGCTACGAGATGGTAGTGCTCTCATGCTGACGCCAGCTTTAGTCTGAAACATCCAGAAACACTGTAGACTACCAATTCGATCAGTTCCGGTAGCGCCCCAACATGACCCGGTAGAGAAGAACTTGCCCTCCCCTCTTTGACTGATGGTTCTTGTTGCCTGTCCCCTCTGTTGTCATTTAACAGAACTTTTTGGACTGCTGAAAGGGGTTGTGTTCCGAACGCTGGTTGGTGGAGACATTTTAACTATATTCTTGACCTACGTTGTCGCGTAATGCGTTATATGACACGCCGCGTTAGCGCACCCGGAAGTGATCCGGG
Source organism: Lissotriton vulgaris (assembly GCF_964263255.1). Classification (NCBI taxonomy): domain Eukaryota; kingdom Metazoa; phylum Chordata; class Amphibia; order Caudata; family Salamandridae; genus Lissotriton; species Lissotriton vulgaris. The sequence goes on from NC_141694.1 coordinate 1,038,321,868, forward strand.
GCGCGGCGCGCAGCGCGTAACTTAAGCATAACAGGTCATGTGACTTGTTAATAAAACTTTTCATTGGTTCATTTTACTTTTGTTATTTTAATGATGAAAAGCTTGGTCATATGACCTAAAAATTACGCTTTTTATTGGTTTCGAACATTATTTTTTTTTAAACATATATGTTATAATATTCCAGGCTAATGTACTTTCCCGGAAAATTTACAACTGTCCTGCAAGTAAAATATATTCCTTTTTCGAGAAAAAGGGCGTTTCTTCGTTCCATGACGGAGCCGTTGAGTAAAAGAGACTCGGCCTGCTGTCTTAGTCGCCGATACGCCTGATTATCAGATTCTTATCGATCACTTTATGTTGCAGGAGTGGAAAACACAACTGCCCTTGACCATTTATCTTTACTGCATTCCTACATATTATACCTTTTATCCGTCATGTAATTGGACTGCTTTATTTCACTTGCCTTTTACTGATTCGAAAACAGTGACTAAAAGTAAAAACTTTACCAATGTAAATACTACTACCATGTTTTGTTTTAAAAACCTTTATTGTGAAAATGTCAGTATACAAATACGGGCCTATAACAACGTGGGCCGGCCACGGAGCAAACTGAAATCGTATATGATGAGGAGACATTTACATTATAGAGAAACGTAACGAGCGAGCCATTAGGTTGCAAGAACTAAGATGTCTAACAGTTGCGGAATCGGTGGACGTACATTTTGTAATTAAAATACGACAGGGCCACTTACAAAAAAGTTATCTAGATATACATTTGCGTGCAAGTACCATGGGTGACGTTAATTCGAACTTTCAATAGTACAGTAATAAATAACACATCAGAACTTAATATCAATAGGGATGTCGAAATATTCAATCAATTCTCGTCCCCGCCCGCCATGAGCATCAAAACTGCATTCATATCTCGTGATATCAAGGTTGTTCAACCAGTACACAACAAGGAGTTACGAGTCCCATTTATACCGGCGCCATTTTGGGCGAGGCTGGGCAGGTCCAAGATATAGTCAAAATGTCTCCACCAACCATCGGCCAGACCAGAACCCCTTTCGGCCCTTTATGCTACAAGATGGTGTCTTCCATTCAGAAAATATTGTTGGCAGCATTTTGAAAGGAAAGATAAACAGCCATTCTCCTAGTGAGTCTCACATTGTTACATTTAGGAAGAATGTTGAAGAGTAATATGTGGAAAATCTGAAGCCATTTTTCTACAAACTCTCAATCAACCTTGGATGGAAAAAAAAATCCTGAAGAATGTACAAACTGAAAACCAATTTTTGTCTGTATAGCATCAACAGCAACGCTTGAGTCAGCTTTGTGTCAAGCCGCCATTTTCATTCAATCAATAGCGTCCCCCTGCACACATTCAGGGACCTGGTCGTGTCTTCAGGTGAAACGGATTGTGGGACAAGAAGCAGAAAGGAAAAGGAAAAAAGTTCCGCCGGACCTCGGGAGCCGGCCGCCTATGTCATGGGCGATCTTTGGCCACACCAGGGCAATAGTGAAGCTGCAGCAGGTGCAAATAAGCTTCAGACAGTCTTACAAGCACTGCTTTTCTAAACATTTTTTGATTTTTTTGTATTTTTGCACAGTTTTATATTTTTTTTTTGTTTTTGATGGAGGGGAAACAACAAAAAACAGGCATTGAAAAAGGCTCAACAGTGCAGGGCGCCTTGTGCTGGTTCCGACCTATTCACACATCGGTCCACTACTGACATCACCTCATAAGCCAACGGGGCACCCCACGCCAACTTTCGGGGCAGCATTGTAGGATGGCCACACCAGTGCGGCAACTTGCTGGACACCACCTCGGTGCCATCCGGATCTCGGCGCGTTCGAGTCACTGTACCGCAAGAGTGACCGGAACTCAGCTGGAAAACGCCGTCTTTCGGCGCAGCATTGTAGGATAGCCACACCAGTGCAGCAACTTGCTGGACACTAACTCGGTGCCATCCGGATCTCGGCGCGTTGTGCTGCCTTTGGCCTATTCGCACATCGGTCCGCTACTGACGCCGCCTCACGTGCCAACAGATTTTCTACGCTTTTTGTAGCCCTATGCCGCATAACAGGTCATGTGACTTGTTTATAAAACTTTTCATTGGTTCATTTTACTTTTGGTTTCCTAAAGATGGAAGGCTTGGTCATATGACCTAAAAATAACACTTTTCATTGGTTTAGAACATTTTTTTTCCCAAACGATGAAAGCCCCACCTTGTTTCTGGATGATTCAGACTGAAGCTGGCATCAGCATGAGAGCACCACCATCTCGTGGCTCCGTCGTGGTCATTCCGCGAGCAATCATGGCAGCCGCTCCCCACCGGAAGCCTGCAGGAGTCGAGGGCCCCCAAGACTTTTGTAGAATCTTCACGGCTGAGGGGACGCTTTCGAGAATGGAGCCCAAGCCCTAGCAGGCAAGCGTCCGAGTTCCAAGGTGTCCCAGGGCCATTTTAGTGGACCAGGCCCAAAACCGAAGAGCCGGCCGCCATTTGAAGAGTCCTGTGGCAGCCGCCTATCGCTGCACTGCAAGAGTGGGAGCAACTCAACTACATGGTGAGCGAGACGCTGTAGCCGCAAGAGCGGGCGCAACTCAGCTGGATGGCCGCCACCTGGGGAGGCCCATTCACGCCGCCTCCCCCACGCCCCCCCCCCCCCCCGGGCCGCCCCACGCCAATTTTCAGAGCAGCATTGTAGGATACCAAAACCAGTGCGGCAGTTTACTGGACATCACCTGGGTGCCATCCACATCTCAGCGCGTTCTGCTGCCTTGGGACTATTCGCACAACAGACCGCTACTGACGAGGCCTCCCCCCGCACCACCCAGGACGCCCCACGCTGTTTTTCTGAGCTGCATTGTAGGATCCCAAAAACCAGTGCGGCACCCAGGTGACATCACCTGGGTGCCGTCCAGAACTCAGCACGTTGTGCTGCCTTGGGACTATTCGCACAAAAGACAGCTTCTGACCATTGTTGCTTTTTTTTGTCAAAATTTTTTAAATGTTTGTTACAGTTTTTGTTCCGTTCGTTATATTTAAAAGTTAATAAAGTTTTATAATCCTACTTTGTTGGAGTGCTATATATTTTTAAAAAATCGGGTGAATGGGGCCTTGAATCGGGTTATTGTCATGTGTGCGCTTTGCAAGTGTACTGCTACAGGATCAGACATTTCAAACTCAAATGCACGTTCTTTTTCTTACCTTTCCGAAGCATGGAGCGCAATAGCCGGCAGAGAAAGGGTGATGCAAGTGTTGAACACTGCCTGGCCTGGCAAGTTGCTGGCAGTGCCCCCCCCCCGCCCGCTCCTGAAAGAGGACACACACACACCGCCGCCCCGAGTACTTCACAGATCTTTAAAAGACCATGTGCTTGTTCATGAGGCTTAAATGGTTTATCAACCCTTCTAGAACCCCTGCATCGACCCTCTGACGTTTCCTGGAAGAATTACCACGTAACACAATACCAAGCCTTGTCAGCTGAAACCCCCGAGGAATCGTGGGGCATATTATCAAGGGGGTTTATCTCCGCTTTTTGGGTTTAAAAGCCAAGAAAGCGGAGATAAAATTATCTCCCTATTACCAAGCTGTCGCTAACACCAGTTAGTGACAGCTAAAAGGAGATAGCGACCATCTTGGGCCCCGCTTTGCATGTCAGTGATATTTATCACTAATGACATGCAAAGTGGGCGTGCCAAGATGTTAGCGACTGGAAACAGTCCCTAACATCGCTATCTCCTATTACCAACTTTTGGAGATATTCGCGCTAAGCGCGAATATCTCAAAAAGCTAACACCTGCCCTGAGCAGTTCTTAGCCATGTTATCCAATGGGAGGTGAATAACATGGCTAAGAGCATTTGCTCGATAATGCATGAATATCGCTGACTTTTCAGCGATATTCATGCATTGCGGCCGTTTTTTATCGCATTTGCGATAAACCTTGCTAATAGCAAGGTTTATCTGCAATAAAAATCGCCGATGTGCGGCGATAATTTTGGTCTCTAAACAAGTTAGAGACAAAAATTATCGCTAGTTGTTGGTAATATGCCCCTGGATTTTTGCTTGCAGAAATCGGGAGGCGGGAGACTAGCACTGAAATCAGTAGTCTCACGCCTGAATCGGGAGGGTTGGCATGTCTGGATTCTCTACAGCTGGGGCCATAAACTACATCCGCAGGGCTAGGTGATAGCCTGGGACCGGCCTGGCATCTAAAATGGCTGCCGTGCACGACAAAATTGTGGCATTGGAAAAAGGCAAGATGGCGCAGACAATGTTTATCAATAAGGATTCATTTATAACAAAATATTTTATCGCACTGACAAATTGGCGGTCAACACTTCCTGATTTCCATCAAATCGAACGTTAACAGACGTCACGCAGCAAAAAAAAAAAAAAGCTCACGCACAGCCGCTGGAAGACATGTATCAACATATATGAGCCTCCTCAGCCACCCTCAGAAAACATAAGGGATTAGGATACGTCTCCCGCACCCCCTTATACCTAGTAATTTAATTAAAACGAAGCACAAAATGGCGAATTCCCGTTTCGCTACCAGTTTGCGGCCCAGTTCGCAGCCCGTGAAGAGCTTCTACCGTGAAAAATATATATATATTTTTTTTTCCCCACGGGACCCTTTAATAACCCCAACAACATTCCTAGGGGGTCAAGAGGGGTATACCTTGCCCCCTTTCATTAAATTCCCCCTTCGTTTTTCACCTCTTCTTCTCTCTCGATCCTACCGAGAGATAAGATGGCGGCCGCTCAGGACTGTTTAGAATGTTGACAGACACCGGGGAGCCAATCAGCTTCGCATCGCAAAGTTCCGTTTCGCGAAAAGTAAGCGGACCGGAGCGCAGCCCAGAGCGCTGTTACAGATATATATCTTGTTTTGAACGTTAATTTCTCAAAATCCACTGGAGCACATATATTGAGACCTAGCAAAGGCACATCGGGCTAACAGTCCCTACAATTTTGCCAAGTTTCGTGCAAATCCATTCAGCCGTTCGAGCTAAAAGTGAGGCCAAAGGCCCTGAGGAAATTAACATGGGAAAAATGCGTTTTGGGACCCCCCTTTTTTCTCGGCCCCCCCTTGACGAAACCCCCCCAAATTTTTAGGGGCTGCTCAGAAACAAAATGTGCCATTTTCCTGAAAATTTCAGCCAATTCTGTCCACAAACGCCAAAGTTATTAGACATAGAATTTTCAAAAATCCCATAGGGAAAAAATCCTAACTATATATACCTACTGGCGACCGCCAGTAGGTAATATATATATATATATATATATATATATATATATATATATATATATATATATATATATATATATATATATATATATATATATATATATATATATATATATTTAAGGCAGTCCAGCAAAATGTGAAAAATTATCGAGGGTCATCAGGAGGAGTGGGAAGGGAAGAAGGAACGGAACAAAGATCAGACAAAATGGCGGGTCCGGGTCGTAGGTATAGATGGAGACCATCTCCAAAAATGGCGGGATGCACAAAAGTCACCAAAGTCAAGAATTCAGAAGAAGAACCCAGAGAGCAGGATTCCGTTGAGTAGAGTCAGAAGGGAGACGCAGCCACAAAACCAAAGGCGGATGGAAGGCTGTAAGATGCGCGCCCAAACTCTGGACCACAGGGGTATCTGTGTCGACGATCCACAAGAAGAAGGTCCAAGGAAGTGAGCATGGGAGTTAGGGAGTAGTCTTTGCGAAAAGGGAGACAGCAGCGAGGTTGGGGGGAGGGGAAGGCGTGCCTCCCAGGCTCAGAATGGTACAGAAAAGCCCGGAAGCATCGCACCGCAGGCAGCGCTGAATAGATTCACCACCACTGCACCCCCATACCTGGGGAAGTATGGGGGTGCAAGCTCTTGCTCCAAGTTCCCTAAAAAGAAACTTAAGTCCTTATTATTGGGTAAGGCTGACTATGCGAGGAATGAGATGCATTGAGTAAAAACAGTAGCTACATTTTATCATCAGATCCCTCCTATAAATGAATTTGAATATTCGTAATTGGAAGACGTAAACAACTTACAGCATAGATTTATTCTCCTAAGATTTTGCACTAATTTAATACCCTTGATGCTGCATTTTCCAACTAAAAATGTTCTTTCAGGCGACATTGGATCAGTGTCCCTGTGATAATTTTGCAATGCAATCTGACCTGCATATTTTTTTCTTCTGTAATTATTACAAGGACCAGAGATCAAGATATATTTTACCACTCCTAAGGCGGCATAGTTTTAGTCAATGCCGAATTGCCTTATTTTTATGAAGAAGTTTTCTGACCCCTATTTTTGTTTTTGTGTAGCAATCTTTGTGTGGGCTTGCCTGCGTAAAAGACACCTTTTGTAAGGTAGACATCTACCAGTCCTAAATTATCTCCTCTTTAGTGTTTTATCGTTAATTGGCCAGTTAAGCATGTTGCCCAGAACTCAAGTTTTTAATAATGCAGATTCACTTATTGTTGTCCTTTTTTTATCATAAATTGTATATTTTTAAACAGGATACTCTTTTTTTCTCAAATTGTAGTTTTTATTAACTTTATAAATGGATGTTTTGAACTGTTTTATACTTTAAATTTGTATACCTTTATGATCTATGTCATCTAACTACATCGAATAAAGTTTTACTGACTAACTGAATTATCTGCAATATATTAAATAGCCATGTTTTCATTCCACATTGTCAAAATCACTGTATTGTAGACAATAATATACATTATATCTTCTGTTCTTTTAAAATTGTGTGTACTCTTTGGAGATTTCCGAGTAATAGTATGCCTTATGGCAGAAACAAATCTATTGACTCTTCCTTTTGAGATTATTGGACATGGAATACAAAAACAACATTTTGTATAAAATGTTCCCTTTGACTTGTATTTTCGTCGATAATATTTTCCACATCGATGACTTTGAAACTGTACATTTTTTTGTCTCAAGCTGTTTTCTGCTCCTTCTTTTGGAATGGCACAGGTAACATACTCTTCGATGGAAAAAAACACTTTCATCAGTATCAGTTCAAAATGTTGGTGCATTATCGATTCATAATAACCTGTGTAAAAGAAGAGCACCTCTGGCTTGCTATTCCTTTCGCCAAAAAAAATCAGTATCTTCTCCTAGAGTTGGATTCTTGAAACCTATGATTAACATATCTGCACACTTTTACAGAATCCAGGAAACCGAGTTCTCCAGCTGTCTTCAGTTCAATATTTTTAACTTTTGAATGTGCTTCTCATAGAAATTCAAGTAAATCATCTCATACATATTCAGCACAGCTAGGTGTTACAAACCATGTAGCAGTACCTAAGTTTCTTAACATACCTTTAAGATCTCCCTGATGACGCTAACAATACTCATTGGTACCACGTTGACACGACATCAATCTAATTAACTGAGATTCCAAATGATCATCTCTTTCTTGAACTTTGTCCAAGAATTGCTTTGCAGCAACATGTGTAGGATCGGCCCCTGTTTATAATATGTGGTTCACTGCATATGAAAGTGCAGGCAAGTCACTTTCAAACAGAAGATGAAATATATATGGAATGCACTGTCAAAGTCTTGGATCTTGTCCAGCGGTATTCTGAAGCCGGAATCTGTACTGCTCGTTCATCATATCTTCCACCTTCTCCAGTGAGGAACAGCTGTGGAAAACAAAACGCTTCTAAACTTTTTCCCCATACACTAATGAGAGTTCCCTATGCTTTCTTCATGTGAAACAATTTAATACTGTTTTCTATCATTTTTTTAATGTAGAAGATGTATACTTTAATGTTCATAAATCTCTTTAGCCCTAGACTTGTTCACTTTTTCTATGGGTCCACTTAGAATTTCAGTTTCATCCTCTAAACATATTTCCTGTTCTTCCACTTATGTATTTTTATAATAAATAATATTGTGTGCAAGATATAATGTAGCGTTTGGTAACATCTACTAACTCTTGCCATATTTTTTGACTCTTTGTTGGTACACCATTAAATATAATAACTACCGGCTCACTTTCCTCTCTATGTATGCCAACAGTTTCAATATTGTTTTATAATCTAAAGGTAAGTACACTACTCTTCCTTTCAGACCTCTATGTAAATCTATTGGGGGAAGCTTACCTGTTTTAGGCTCCATACGAACTTTGACCTGAAATGGGTGCTCAGATTGAATACGAATGGACTCATATGCATTTAAATCGGGGGGGGCGTGGCTAACTGCAGAGAATGGCGGCTGTGGGTTGAAAAGGCTCTGTACCAAACCCAACACTAGCCTTAATTATCCTGATGTTATGGGCCCTTACTTGAAATAGAAATACCTGCAAGAGGCAGTGGAGCGACTGTAGGACAAGCGTAGCGCATTTCAGGACCCCCTACTGTGTGAAACGTGCTGAACGGCCGCTGAGAAGTGGCGAGTCTGGAGTGCCGGGGCAGACAGAAGCACTGGAGCGCGGCCACCAGGGAGACGCCAAGCTACAGACACAGAGGGCATTCTCCACTTCCCTGCTGCCTGTGGGATCCGGGTGCCTGAAGGGGACGAGATGTGACGCACACGGCAACTTACTGTTATCCCCATGCACTGAACGGAGCTCGCTGGCGCTTCCGCGCGAAGGAGCCCCAAGATGGTGCCAGCGTAGGCAGTAAAAACGATACTGTCGGAAAGTGGTGATGCGGACAGTAAATCTTGAGCTCTCGGCCCGGAGAACACGGAAGGTGAGAGAGCGGGGGTCTGACCGCAGTGGTAGGTGAGGGACAAGGAATCGGGCTGCAGGCACAGAGGAGAACCACGGAATGAGACCTGCGCACTTACACCATTGTGCATATTTTTGAGTCTCAGGAGCGGTGCAGGACAAGGACGGCGGCCGGGCAGGGCTGGACTCGGATTGCTGGTACTGCACTATAGGTTGCGGAGAGCCGGATCTGGGATCGGTGGCTGCCTGGAATTAGACACACAGGCGAAGGGGCTCCTAAGCCATGGGGTCATTTATAATGCAGTAAAGATTGAAAAATAGTGGGACTGAGAAATCGAGGGGACGCACCAGTCTGGTGGAGGTGGATGTGACAGTCTACTGATACTGCAGGCATACTGGATGAGGTGCTGTGCAGGCTGAGGGACATGACATACTGGGAGTGATACTCCCTCCCCCTTCCCCCCCTCCTGGTGATAACGTGACCCGGACGCGTGTAAGGTTAGAGGTGCGTGCCCCGGTTCAGACTATGGACCTGCTGATCTGGGCGTTGGAGGTTTGGAGTGCTGCCGGGTTTGAGGGTGCTCTGATCTGTTCCCCCGGCTGGATGGGTACTGTGCAGACAACATAGGTGGATGATGTGCTGCAGCAGGTGGTAGTTGAAAGGGGCCAGTGGACAGAGTGAGGGCCCGCCTACGATTCCACTCAGGACTTGAAGGGAATAGAGAAGTGGAATTATTTTGGAGTTCTCTACTCCCATTTTTGTGGCTGAAATACTGGTGCTCCCACTTACCTTTGGGATCGAGAGACACAGAGCTCAGTAACGCGATCGGCACCATGTGACATGGGGCGCACTAGGGCAAATAAGCAGAACGCACAGGCTGCAGACAATGCGTATATAGTGGTACTAAGTGACGGACGCAGGACTCGGACATGGAAGTGATCCCACCCACAGCTGAAATACAACCTGTGGATAAACGTGTCGCGGTTTCAGTTTGCCAGATCAGTCAGGGAGCTAACATATACAAAACACACACGGTGCTTGACAATCTTTCACACATAGCCGTTTGAGTCAGACAAAGCTTTCCCGCTATGCGTTTGTCTGAGACAACACCCCTGAGACGATGTCTCTCTTCTCCGAAGCAGGCCCGGTTCTAGAGGGTGGGCCGGGTGGGCCGGGCCCACCCAAACTTTGGCCTGGCCCACCCAAACATAAACTTTGGCCCTGGCAGTGACGTCAGCAAGGCCAGCAGAATATGGCCACTGCAAGTTAAAACGTTCTTCGAACGTTATCTTTCTTTAGGAGTTGCGTGATTGGGCCTGGGCTCGCACCCCCAATCACGCATCTCCTATTAGGCAGGTGGGCTGTGTCCCCGCCGACTCGTGCAGGTACATTAGGGGCACTGCGAAGGGGACAAAGCCTTTCGTTGGAACTGGATTTGCGGATAATTAATTATTTTCTGCTGGTAAAGAGGAGTTTGTTTTGCCGTTTCGTTTTCCTGACCTTCCTGACCCCTTGAGCTGTTTGTGTATCCGATCCGGCTGTGACAGAGTTCGTAAGGAGCAGTTAAGAGAATGTGTGGCTATTATGTTTTTTAAATCTGTGAGAAAGACATACTTAGAACGCCGTGTGTATTTCATTTTCATTTACATCGTGTGTTTAAATCGTTGGTATCATTCATGAGTGTTTCTGCAAGGATGCACGACAACTAAATGTCCAAATAACCTTGGGGATTGTTGATCTTGCTGGAGAGCGTTCTTTTTTTGGTTTGTAGTATTTAAATGCAATAGAACTGTAGTTAACGTGGATAGCTCAGTGGGTTACTGCCTTTGTCACAGAGATAGGACAGTGTGATCAAAGACGTGTATACAAACCAGAATGGTATAATTAGATTTTTTTTTGTATTGCTAGTTAGTTCGAATTTTCCCAGTATTTCATTATTCTAATGTTGCAATACAGAGTTTGGGCAGATATAATTTCTAATCAGTACAGCCAACCACTGGGGTATGCTTTAAATCCTTTGTTCGTGGTTCTCCAGACCCAACCCTCTTAATACATATTGCCCAGCAGCATGGATGAGATGTGATTCCTACACCTGGTAATCTTCATTAGCTTATGTGACATTCCCTATAGGCTGATTTGGATACTTTTATGAATCATTGTGGCTGCATAATGTGTGTGTGATGTACAGTACTGTGATACCCTACACTACGAGTAGCGCTATACAAGAAATAAAATGCATATGAGAGAGGGGCTATGGAGTGATGATGGGCTCTGTTGGAGGGTGGCAATGAGGGAATCCGAGGGGGCATCATGAGGGGTGGAGATACGGAGAGATGGAAGGCACTGGTGGAGGTTGTTTGTGAGGGAGTCTGAAGAGGAGGTCATGGGGGAGGGGCTTTGGAGTGATGAGAGGCACTGGTGGAGGGTGGTAGGAAGGGATTCTGAGGAGGAGGTCATAAGGGGGAGTTGCTTTGGAGTGATGAGGGGCACTGGTGGAGGGGTAGGAAGGGAGTCTGAGGAGGAGATCATGAGGGGGTGTTGCTTGGAGTGATGATGGGCACTGGTGGAGGGTGGTAGGGAGGGACTCTGTGGAGGCGGTCATGAGGGGGGTTGCTTTGGAGTGATGGGCACTGGTGGAGGGTGGTAGGGAGGGAGTCTTAGGAGGAGGTCATGAGGCAGAGGAGCTTTGGAGTGATGAGGGGCACTGGTGAAGGGTGGTAGGGAGGGAGTCTGAGGAGGAGGTAATGGGGAGGGGCTATGGAGCGCTGACGGGCACTGGTGGAGGGTGGTAGGGAGGGAGTCTGAGGAGGAGGTCATGAGGGGAAGAGGCTACGGAGAGAGGAAGGCCAGTGTTGGAGGATGGCAATGAGGGAATCCAAGGAGGGGGAGGTCATGGGGAGGAGCTACGGAGAGATGAGGGGCACTGGTGGGGGGTGGTAGTGGGGGAGTCTGGGAGGAGGGTGGCAATGAGGGAATCCGATGAGGTCATGGGGGAGGTGCTTTGGTGCGATGAGGGACACTGGTGGAGGATGGCAGTGAGGGACTCAGGAGGAGGTCAATGGGGGGAGGGGTTATGGAGCGATGAGGGGCACTGGTGGAGGGTATTTGTGTGGGAGTCTGAGGAGGTGGTCATGGGGAGGGGCTTTGGAGTGATGAGGGACACTGGTGGGGGGCAGGTAGGGAGGGAGTCTGATGAGGAGGTCATGACTGAAAGGGGCTAAGGAGAGATGAAGTGCACTGTTGGAGGGTGGTTGTGAGAAGTTGGCCTGATATGTAGTGTTTCCAATTCTGGAACCACTGGGTATCAGTCCAAACAAACCCCAAAGATGTCTGGTTGTAAGTCAACCTTGTTAGACAAGCTATCCTAGTGGTAGCATGGACTAAGCAGCCTAAAGGCTAAACTTAAGAGGTCGTGTTAAGCGAGCTGTTTTACCACATACAATCCTGTAATCAAATGAAAGGACACCACACAAGTATATATTGTAAAAATATATGTATTTATTTCTAAATTACTCCCCAGTACTCTTTATGAGGAAAGGGGGCACAAGCGTTAAATCAAAAGCACTGTTAAACATATAAAGTTGGCACAATTATGGCTGAGGGCGGGGGGCCACTCAGACCATATACTAAAAAAATGGTATAAGTAACACTTATCGAGCAATGGTTAGGCCTAGGGCCTAGAGATTCGCTGGGAGCAGTCAGGACAAGCAATGAAGAAGTCGGGAGTAGCCCACAGGATACGGGTGCAGCACGGAAAGTGCGGCGCGCACCAATGTAAAGTCAATGGTGCGTAAAAGTTAGTTAAAGTGAATTAAATGATACTTCCGCTGAACCTAGGAACACAAAACTTCAGACACAGACCCTAGAGGTGTGTGCCAGTGTAAGGACACCGGCGTTGCAAAGTTACCTCACCCACAGGCCGTGGGTGCACAGGGTCGAAGTGGCGTCGGGTTCTGTCACGCAGGTTCTTGGTGCTTGGAGCTGTTGCAGCTGCAGGCGCTGTGAAGCAGAAGTGTCCGGTGCGATCCAAGGGTGGATCGAAGTAGAAAAGTACCTGAAAGCAGAGGGGACAGAGTCTGGGTCACTCAGCAGTGACCAGGGTGGAACCAGGACGGAACCAGGCAATGTCGGGCGCAATCAGGCGGTTGTCGATAGGCTTCTCTCCGCTGTCACGTGGGCTCTGGGGCATCTGCGATGTCCAGGAGCAGGTCACGATCTGTCCCACGTAGGCTCTCGCCGTCAGCACCGTCGGCTTGAAGATTGTAGCAAACAGCACTTGGCAAAAGCAATCCACGCGGAACCGGGAGATTGCTTATCACTCGAACCAGGAGGGTCAGAGTGGGTGCTCCTTTTCACAGGAGCTGGTGCAGATCTGGAGCAACCAGAAAAGCAAGTCGGTTTTCAAGTTTCGTCGGCACAGGGGCCACAAGCCAGCTGGCGAGTGACCGGGCCAACGCGTCGAGCACACACAGGCAGAAGGGCCCCACGCAGCACTCGTCGAGTGTGGAGGGGTGAGCTTTGGTGCAAGTGGAGCTCGGGGCTGGGGCTTCTCAAACCCCGGTGTACAGCTTCGAGGGTCACTCGTGGGCTGCACGGTCAGCGTCTCGTGGCCTTTTCAAGATGGCGTGCCCCACGCTTCCGGTCGCCTCCACGGGTCTCAGCTCTGCAGGGACTGTGGATCGGGCAGGTAGAAGGCAGGCAAGCTTGATCTCGTCGATCTCTGTCGCTCGAGTTCCGGCGGGAACTGCAACAAAGCAAGGGTCGAGGGCTGGATGGTGCCTGTTTGCACAGGGTGGTCACTCCTTGACCACAAGGGAGATTCTTCAGTCTTCTCACGTCGTGTAGAAAGTCGAAGGGTCCAGATTTCGTTTCTTATGTTTCTTCAGGATGATCTGAAGTCCGTTGGGACTGCTCCCCCTCTTATTCGAATCTAGGGGGTTGGACATCCTGCTAGGTCCCCTCCTATGGGTGGGACCCAGGAAGGGGGTGGTTACACCCCTCTCCTTTGATCCTGGCCGCGCTGGGACAGGGGCTGGGAGGCCCCAGAACCGGTTTGGCCGGATCCTGCAAGGGGCAGCCTTGTGCTCCCCAGGCAGTGTCTGGTTTCTTTGAAACCTCCCTACTCCAATCCACTATCTCCTGTCTGGGGTGGTTTGACACCGCCCTGTGACAGGAAACTCTTTGTCCAGGCCTCCTCTGCCGGGTTTCGGTCAGCAGCAGGAGGCCAGACCCGTGTCTGTGGCAGGGGCATCCATTTTGTGGATCTGAGGCTCATTTTAAATCAACCGCGTTTCAGCAAAGTAACATGTCTTCTCCCTCTAGAAGGGTGGAATGCTACCCCCGTCGCCAGAACTGGCGAGGGGGTAGTATTCCAATTCGTATGACACCTTACACGACATGTTTTGATAAAGCCAAACCAAAGTTGCTATATAACCGCGAGGATTATAAGGCGCTTAAGAGTATATGGTATGGCATTATCCCGGATCAGCTTAGGGAGTTGTTCCCGACAGCTGCAGACAGGCTCAGCTCATGCCAGAGCTCCATCTCACATAAAACCACGCACTCTGCCTCCAGGATTGATGAGGCCTTCCATAGGAGTGGCTCACAGGTTATATATGTGTCCAGATATAGGTTTAGATATAGGTATACTACATCTAAGCAAGGGGTGATTACACCCACTTGCCCCAGCTGAGTGTTCAGCCAGTTGTGTCAATTTAGATAGCCAGCCAGGGGTGGCAAAAGATATGCTGCAGCCCCTGGTAGGCCTTGGATGCACCTATGCCCTGGGCACCTATAGTGCACTGTACAGGGGCTGATAAGGTGACCCAAGCCAATCTAGTTATGCACCTAGGGTACATGGAATCCATTTTACAGAGAGAGCAGATAGCCTGGGGCCCTGATTAGCAGGGAACCAGGCCAACTAAGTCGAAAACCAGCTAAACACAGGGCAAAAAATCTGGGGTAACCATAGTCAGGTAGCCACCTTCCTACATAACCCCCCCCCAAACGAAAGGAGATAAGGCTATCCTTGGCCAGGTAAGCCTATATTGCCTGAGTGGCCATATAAGGAAGTACCTGCACTAGCATGGGTACCCCCTGTCTCATGGTCCACTAAGCAGTCCCTCACCCTAGGGGTATTAGAGGGTCTCCACCATAGGGAATCACTACCTTGGGTGTGTTTATGCAAAGTTAAAGGCTGGTTTGGATATGGAGTATTGAAGTGAGGCTCCACTATTTTTGGGCTCAACTTCCTCCAAATATCTTCCACCATGTGTGCCTTTCTTTCTTCAACTGAGTTGCACTGAGCTCTCAGGGTCAACCTCTGGCTACCTAAAGCTGGAGGCTGGGTCCCTCTGTGTGGCTTGCTGGAGGGACAGTTCAGGTTTGGGCCCTTTGGGTCCCAGGTTTGGCTGTGCCCAACAGAATCCATCTGTGGGAGGTCCCTAACTACTTTTAAGGGGGCTCCCTCAGGAGTTTTTAAAGTTTTCACCTTACAAGGGCTACTAGTTTTGGTGCCCCTAATCTGTTGATGGGGGTGCTTTATTTGACAGGGGGCCCTCTGGGTCTCACTGTCCTTCTTGTCCTCTGCAGCCCTGGGCTGACTGAGGCAAGGTAGAGAGGGGCAGGTTACCTGCTCCAGACTGGATCCCACCTGAGAAGGGTCCACTGCCATCAGAGGCTCTGTCAGGCCAGGCCTAACAACCTCTGGGGCAGTTCCTTCATCAGGGGTAAGATCAGTTCCCTGAGGAGGCTGATCCTGTCCTACTGTCTGGTGAGGGGGAGATTTCTCTTCCTCCTCCATGCTCTCAGTTTGGGTGGAGTGATCCATCATTTCAGGCTTCACAACACACATATCTGTTTGAGTTTGGGCTGTGGCCATCACAGCCCCACCAACCTTTTCAGGAGGAGACTCAGTTTGGGTTTCTGCTGTTATCATAACAGCTTTGCTATTCTGCTTTGGAAGAGCTTCTGTTAAAGATGGGGCAGAGAGTTGCTCAGCCCTACCAACCTTTTCAGGGAGGACATCTTGGATTGGGGCTATAGCCAGTACAGCCCCACTAACCTTTCCATTGGAATTTACCATTCTAGAATGGATTTCCTGTTCAACCTCAGCCCAGGCTGAGATTTCCAAATCATTACCCAGTAGACAGTCTACAGGCAAGTTTGGTGACACTGCCACTCTCTTTGGGCCAGTGACACCTCCCCAGCTGAGGCTTACTACTGCCATGGGATGATTTGTTTGGATGCCATCAATGTTTGTTACCTGGTATGTGGCACCTGGTAAAAGTTGCTTAGAGGGGACTATACAGTCAGCCACCATGGTGATGCTAGCCCCTGTGTCTCTAAAAGCTTCAACTTTCAAACCATTGATGATGGGTTCCTGTCTATATTTGCTCAAGGTATTTGGGCAAACAGAGAAGTTGGCAAACCCCATGCCAGTCTCATAGACAAGATCATTTGGGGATGGAGACCTGGATAGGCCAGGGTCCCCTTGGGCTCCAAAAGTAAACCCACCCAGATTCCTGGGTGTGCTCCCACTTCCTGGGGGATTACTGCTGACAGTAACAGGAGGTGTTGGAGCTGGCTTTGGAGGTATGTTTTCTTTATTGCCATTTTTGGGACAACAGCTGTCTGTTTTGTAATGCCCAACCTGTTTACAGGCATGGCAATAAGGCTTTTTCTCTGTTGAAGAAGTGTCTTGGGACCCACCCCCCTTCTTGGAGTTTTGGGGCCCTGGGGAAGTGTTTTCTTTACCTTTATCCCCACCCTTATCTTGAGGCTTGGTAGACTCCTTCTTCTGGTTATTGTCCTGATTCTTAGGCCTAATCCTGGTTCTGACCCACTTATCTGCCCTCTTTCCCAATTCTTGGGGAGAGGTCAAATCTGAGTCCACCAGGTGCTGGTGTAAGAGCTGGTTCTGACAATTACTAAGGATCTGCTCCCTCATAATCAAATTATACAATCCTGTGAAGTCATGTACTTTGCTGCCATTCAGCCAACCCTCCAGAGCCTTAGTTGCACAATCAACAAAATCAGTCCAGTCCTGAGTCTGTGTCTTCTGGGTATCTCTGAACTTTAACCTGTACTGTTCAGTGGTTAAGCCAAACCCATCTATCAGAACACTCTTCAGGACTTTGTAATTGCTGGCATCCTCATGTCTGACAGTGAGGAGCCTATCCCTCCCTTTCTCTGAAAAGGAGTACCATAAGATTGCTGCCCACTGTTCCTCAGGAACCTGCTGTACCATGCAGGCTCTCTCCAGAGCAGTCATCCATTTGTGGATGTCATCCCCTTCCTGATAGGGGGGCACAATCTTTGTCAGGTTTCTACTATCATAGGACCTGGGTTTTTCTTTAGGAATTTTGCTGCCACCAGTGGCATCTAAGCCACTTATTTTTTTCTCCCTTGCCAAGGTAAGTTTAGCTTGTTCCAAGGTAAGCTTAGCTTGAGCCAGGGCTACCTCTTCCCTCTCTATTTGGAGTTGGACAGCCCTCATCCTGGCCCTATGCTCTTTTCTCTGGGAGGAAGTCATTCCTCTTTGAGATTCTCTTGAGGCACTAGAAAGGTGAGAGTCCCCTGATAGAGATCTCTCCCTCCTATTACCTGGGAGAATTTGGTTATGAGATCTGGGGTGGTGCTGGCCCCCCCCATTCCCATGTAGGTCCAAGTTGGCCTGGTTAAGGCTGGCAACCTGTACCTGGTTTCCCCTCTGATCCTGATCTTCAGGCTCTTCTAAATCAGAGCCTTCCTCTTCCTCTTCCTCCTCTACTACATCATCTTCTGGAAGATCCTCATTCTCAGGGGAGTTTATCCCTTCACCTGATTCTAAGGGAGCCTGACTCACCTTATCTAGGTCATCCTTTTCTAGGAGAGCTATTAGGGAAGGAATGGTAGGGCCTCTGCCCTTTTTTAGCCCCCTGGCTGTGCACAAGGCACTCAGGTCTTTGTGGCTAAGGTTGTCATATCTGGATGTTGTCCCTATAGGATCAACTTCTACAGGAGCAGAACCTGAGGGTCTACCTGTATCAGACATGACTGCTAGTGAGGTGTAAGTGGTGCACTTACCTACACTAAGTGGTTTCCTACTGTACCTTGCTAGTGAGTTGTAGTCAGGGTGTGCTAATCCCTTTAATCTACAACTACTAAGTTCAGTAGAACTTAATATGCTAAGCTTTTGATTTATATGTACCTAGAGGTACTTGATGTGATCTTTCAATTTGATAAAGATTGCAATGGTAAAACAAACAGCAAGCTCAAATCCGCACCGCTGCACACCAATGTGAGAAGTTGGCCTGATATGTAGTGTTTCCAATTCTGGAACCACTGGGTATCAGTCCAAACAAACCCCAAAGATGTCTGGTTGTAAGTCAACCTTGTTAGACAAGCTATCCTAGTGGTAGCATGGACTAAGCAGCCTAAAGGCTAAACTTAAGAGGTCGTGTTAAGCGAGCTGTTTTACCACATACAATCCTGTAATCAAATGAAAGGACACCACACAAGTATATATTGTAAAAATATATGTATTTATTTCTAAATTACTCCCCAGTACTCTTTATGAGGAAAGGGGGCACAAGCGTTAAATCAAAAGCACTGTTAAACATATAAAGTTGGCACAATTATGGCTGAGGGCGGGGGGCCACTCAGACCATATACTAAAAAAATGGTATAAGTAACACTTATCGAGCAATGGTTAGGCCTAGGGCCTAGAGATTCGCTGGGAGCAGTCAGGACAAGCAATGAAGAAGTCGGGAGTAGCCCACAGGATACGGGTGCAGCACGGAAAGTGCGGCGCGCACCAATGTAAAGTCAATGGTGCGTTAAAGTTAGTTAAAGTGAATTAAATGATACTTCCGCTGAACCTAGGAACACAAAACTTCAGACACAGACCCTAGAGGTGTGTGCCAGTGTAAGGACACCGGCGTTGCAAAGTTACCTCACCCACAGGCCGTGGGTGCACAGGGTCGAAGTGGCGTCGGGTTCTGTCACGCAGGTTCTTGGTGCTTGGAGCTGTTGCAGCTGCAGGCGCTGTGAAGCAGAAGTGTCCGGTGCGATCCAAGGGTGGATCGAAGTAGAAAAGTACCTGAAAGCAGAGGGGACAGAGTCTGGGTCACTCAGCAGTGACCAGGGTGGAACCAGGACGGAACCAGGCAATGTCGGGCGCAATCAGGCGGTTGTCGATAGGCTTCTCTCCGCTGTCACGTGGGCTCTGGGGCATCTGCGATGTCCAGGAGCAGGTCACGATCTGTCCCACGTAGGCTCTCGCCGTCAGCACCGTCGGCTTGAAGATTGTAGCAAACAGCACTTGGCAAAAGCAATCCACGCGGAACCGGGAGATTGCTTATCACTCGAACCAGGAGGGTCAGAGTGGGTGCTCCTTTTCACAGGAGCTGGTGCAGATCTGGAGCAACCAGAAAAGCAAGTCGGTTTTCAAGTTTCGTCGGCACAGGGGCCACAAGCCAGCTGGCGAGTGACCGGGCCAACGCGTCGAGCACACACAGGCAGAAGGGCCCCACGCAGCACTCGTCGAGTGTGGAGGGGTGAGCTTTGGTGCAAGTGGAGCTCGGGGCTGGGGCTTCTCAAACCCCGGTGTACAGCTTCGAGGGTCACTCGTGGGCTGCACGGTCAGCGTCTCGTGGCCTTTTCAAGATGGCGTGCCCCACGCTTCCGGTCGCCTCCACGGGTCTCAGCTCTGCAGGGACTGTGGATCGGGCAGGTAGAAGGCAGGCAAGCTTGATCTCGTCGATCTCTGTCGCTCGAGTTCCGGCGGGAACTGCAACAAAGCAAGGGTCGAGGGCTGGATGGTGCCTGTTTGCACAGGGTGGTCACTCCTTGACCACAAGGGAGATTCTTCAGTCTTCTCACGTCGTGTAGAAAGTCGAAGGGTCCAGATTTCGTTTCTTATGTTTCTTCAGGATGATCTGAAGTCCGTTGGGACTGCTCCCCCTCTTATTCGAATCTAGGGGGTTGGACATCCTGCTAGGTCCCCTCCTATGGGTGGGACCCAGGAAGGGGGTGGTTACACCCCTCTCCTTTGATCCTGGCCGCGCTGGGACAGGGGCTGGGAGGCCCCAGAACCGGTTTGGCCGGATCCTGCAAGGGGCAGCCTTGTGCTCCCCAGGCAGTGTCTGGTTTCTTTGAAACCTCCCTACTCCAATCCACTATCTCCTGTCTGGGGTGGTTTGACACCGCCCTGTGACAGGAAACTCTTTGTCCAGGCCTCCTCTGCCGGGTTTCGGTCAGCAGCAGGAGGCCAGACCCGTGTCTGTGGCAGGGGCATCCATTTTGTGGATCTGAGGCTCATTTTAAATCAACCGCGTTTCAGCAAAGTAACATGTCTTCTCCCTCTAGAAGGGTGGAATGCTACCCCCGTCGCCAGAACTGGCGAGGGGGTAGTATTCCAATTCGTATGACACCTTACACGACATGTTTTGATAAAGCCAAACCAAAGTTGCTATATAACCGCGAGGATTATAAGGCGCTTA
Source organism: Lissotriton vulgaris (assembly GCF_964263255.1). Classification (NCBI taxonomy): domain Eukaryota; kingdom Metazoa; phylum Chordata; class Amphibia; order Caudata; family Salamandridae; genus Lissotriton; species Lissotriton vulgaris. The sequence continues at coordinate 1,038,342,049 of NC_141694.1, forward strand.
AGAGTATATGGTATGGCATTATCCCGGATCAGCTTAGGGAGTTGTTCCCGACAGCTGCAGACAGGCTCAGCTCATGCCAGAGCTCCATCTCACATAAAACCACGCACTCTGCCTCCAGGATTGATGAGGCCTTCCATAGGAGTGGCTCACAGGTTATATATGTGTCCAGATATAGGTTTAGATATAGGTATACTACATCTAAGCAAGGGGTGATTACACCCACTTGCCCCAGCTGAGTGTTCAGCCAGTTGTGTCAATTTAGATAGCCAGCCAGGGGTGGCAAAAGATATGCTGCAGCCCCTGGTAGGCCTTGGATGCACCTATGCCCTGGGCACCTATAGTGCACTGTACAGGGGCTGATAAGGTGACCCAAGCCAATCTAGTTATGCACCTAGGGTACATGGAATCCATTTTACAGAGAGAGCAGATAGCCTGGGGCCCTGATTAGCAGGGAACCAGGCCAACTAAGTCGAAAACCAGCTAAACACAGGGCAAAAAATCTGGGGTAACCATAGTCAGGTAGCCACCTTCCTACAGTGGTAGTAAAGTTGTCTATCGAGTAAGAGGTCAGTGGTGGGACACCAATAAATACTTTTGCACCGGCGCTATAATAGACCCTGGAATGTTTTTGCTTATTTAATTAGCAGTTGGGTCATTAGGGCCACTGTGTAACATAGTTTAAAGTGTGTGCTAATTATATTTACTCTTATATTCAGGGTTTTCAGTTTGAAGGTGATTTTACAAATCTTTTTAGTGGGATTATGGAGAATGAAACCAGGTGGTGCCTGATATGGGGCTGGGGACCAAGGTTAGCTGTGAGTTAAGGTGCACGGTAGAGAGATTGTAGAAAATTGATGATCAGGCCTGGATGGGAGTGTACTGCAGAGTCTGGGGTCAGATGGAGGTAATAATGAAGAGAGATTCTCTCTGAAGGCTGGCAACGAGGCAGGCTGAGTGGTGTTACTTGCCTGATACTCCCACCTCAGAAACCTCCTCTGCCCATCAAAAGGACCTTACATGGGATCAAAACACTTTTTGAGAGTGTTAACGATTAGAAAGAGATTTGGAAAATAATGGAGGGCCCTGAATCTCCTGTTATCCCCTTCTATCACACGTAGGAGTACAGTTTTTTTTATTTGTAGGCTACCTCCAGAAGCGACACATTGAGCCCGCAGTGGCCCACCCAAATGCGCCCCTGGCCCACCCAAACAAAAATTCCTGGAGCCGGGCCTGCTCCGAAGGCAGTGTTTTCTTTCCGAGCACTCGGGAGCTCATTCTCCTGGAATTCAGAAGTCGTCGCCTTCAAGTTGCTTCCAGGTCAAACTCCGCAAGTATTTACAGCCTCATTCTCGAGAGTCGGAGACAGCGCATAAAGGCGCTCTCCTCTCGAGGATATTTTTTCTAATTCCAGCCGCATTTCTCTACAGCGTCGCGGAGCTGCCAGTGCTCTATGGGCTCTCTGCATTACTGTAGAAAATTGCATCCGCATTATCGAGAGTCGGAGACTTCGCAGAAAGGTGCTCTCCTCTCGAGGGGATTTTCCTGAGTACAGCAGCATTTCCCTACTGTGTCGCGGAGCTACCCGTGCCGTATTGACTCTCTGCATCTCGACTTCTCGAGAGTCGGAGACTGCGCATGAAGGCGGTCTCCTCTCGAGAACATTGTTACTAATTTTCTGCAACATTGTATTATTTGGTTTGAAACTTCTTGAACCTGCCAGTGTTGCCAGTGTTCTAAAGGCTCTCCGCAGCATTTTGCCATCATATCCTTCCTCTGCTGAATTCAAGAGGAGTATACAAAGGTGCTGTTTAAGAGCTGGGCTGTTTAATATTATTCGTACTTACGTCCCGGCTGGGACCCGTTTTTCTTTATCAGGTTCGGCATACTTCACGGGGTATTTATATTCTGGAAGTTCCTGTTAGCAGAACGTGTGTTTAGGAGTACTGGAAAACCTTTCCGCCATATGGTGTGGTAGTCTCCTTTGATGTATACAACTCTTCAATGGTGATTTTGGTACTTGCCCTGCATGAATATGAGTCCAGATGGCTACAGGACTTCTCTGGGTCCCAATTTGGTTAATGCTAGGAAGTCTCAAGCGCAGAACCTTATGTGAGTGCATACCACATAAGGTAGGGCTGACGGGGTTGCTGGCGCCATATTGGAAAGGGCAGTTGAGGCTTGGTTAGCGCTGCAGCTATCGCGCTCCTAACGCATTTAAGGGATGCCCCATGTGCACACGCAGCGGACGCACTTCCCAGTGGCAGGGGGTTTGCGTATGCTGTGGCAGTGTTTGGTGGCTCTCGTGTTTTTTTAAACTGATATTTTTAAAACTGTTCTTTTTTGCTCACCTCTGCTGCCAACTTTCCTCCTTCATCTCCCATCTCCCCTAGCCTCGCTCCGGCACGGCTGAGTGGTGCTTGAAACTGGAGGGCTGACGGGGTTGCTGGCGTCATATTGGAAAGGGCAGTTGAGGCTTGGTTAGCGCTGCAGCTATCCCGCTCCTAACCCATTTAAGGGACGCCCCATGCACATGCGCAGCGGACGCGCAGGCGGCGCACCAAAGGCGCGCCAAAGGCAAGCCCGTCTGCGCCCATCCCCGGCCGGCCGTGGTTAGGGGCCTCCCACCATGCCCGTTTTTTAACTTATTCCCGAGAGCAACTTTGCTCAGTTCAAGGCCCCTGGCCGTTAAATGCCTCTACAATTGAGTACATTGACAATCTCGGCCTTAGCCAAGTCAACTCCTCCCCTTCCCTGCCTCCCCACATGCCACCTCCACCAACCCCTCTAACGACTGCAGCTGGCCCCCCTGCCCTGCCCTGTCCTGCACCAGCCATCTCAGCCTTCCTCCTTAACACCAGGTCGGCTGCCAAGCATCATCTTGAATTATTTATCTTTTTAGACACTGTCAAACCAGATCTCTTGTTTCTTACAGAAACCTGGTTCTGCCCAGACTCGTTGCCTAATGTCCTAGCGGAACTCCCTTCTTCTTATTATGTCCTACGCGCCGACCGGCCCATGGGAAAGGCCTGAGGCGGTGTTGCCCTGGTTGTCCGCCCTGGACTCCATTTCCAACTGTTATCATTTCCTTCCATTATGGCGGTCGACTGTCTAGTTGTTCGGTCGGCCTCCTTTCTTACCCCCATTACGTGTGTACTTGTTTATCGCCCCCTTAGCAGACACCATATTTCATCTCTGCTATCCAGGATCTACTGGCAACTCTAGCAGTGAACAACTCGTCTATTTTACTGCTGGGGATTTTAACTTTTGGCCTTCTGACCCGGCTGAGGACGCAATGTCGAAAGAATTCACTGAACTCCTCCTCAGTCTAAACTTTCTATCACACATTCGTACCCCGACCCATGTCCGAGGTCATATTCTGGACCAGCTCTGGTCACTCAATATACCTGTCTCCCCTGAGGTACTGGGTTTTCTCGGAACCAATACTAATACAAAAACCCAGCGGTGTCAGGGCAACACCCAAAGTCCCCGGATTCCCCTGTCTTGGCAAACAGAGACACGGGATACTTCTCGATGACGTCAAAGACCAAAGTTTATTAGTTGCAACCAGGGACAGAGGTCTACGAAGTACACACGGGTAGTTCGAAAGAGACTGCATCATCTCAATGAACGAAACTCGGTCTTTTATGCCGAAAATTACGCTTCTGGCAACATCACAATTTACATTCGGTGCATACAAAATGAACCAATGAACAAGTAGCATTTAAAAAAGTAAAGAATCACAACAGTTAAAGCTAATCCCACTTTCCGTTGTCCAGCCCACCAAAAATGATCGCACATATGCTAGTTTCCTGTTCAATCAGGCCGGACAAACCCATCATAAAACCTTCAACTCAGATCGATGAACATGTTGTAAAGGAAAGGCAGAAACAGATGGAAAGGAGATAGGGGAGTGGGAACGGTGGGCCATAAAGTCGGACCACGTCCTGCTCTTTGATCTTTATCAGTGCAGCTGCTAACCAAGGAACTGGCTCAGCAGGATTCGCCCCAGGGGAAAAGTCAGTTCGGCCAGGTCAACCAAGTGTCAGCTAAGGCGTGCATGTCAAGGACTCGTTCAGCCACGATCATAGGGCCTATGTTAGGGCAACCATACAAGATGGCTGCCGTTTTACAAAATGGAACCCGAGGGTTCAAACTAAATCCTCAAATACAGAGTGTTCTCCTATATCGATTCATACGAAAACACTCGGACACGCTACACTCGTCATTTGCGGTCTGTAGAGACCAAAATTGTCCATTTCCGACGATCTTTATAAATTGGGTTTCGGAACTATCGAACCCAATTCGAAATCACTAAACCACAGACCCTCCTTTTACCCTATCATAGGCAATAAACCCAGACTCAATTTAATCTGAATCCGGATCTATATTCATCAGATCATCGATATGCTGCTGTAGCATCATCTTATTACTATGAATCTCCCTCCGGACAGGCTTCCGTACGCATAAAGTAGCACAAAGGCCACAAATAGCCGGAGCACACTGTACACAGAGACAGAACATGAACAGAATCGCTAAGACCATACCAATGACCATCAAAATCTTCCAACCCCAAGTGGATATCAATCCCCATAACCATCCCATCAAAGACCAATCCCCTTTGTCCAGGTGGACAGAATCGGAGATCTTATGCAATTTGGAAATGGCTTGGAAGACTGACGGAGCATTATCCGGAATAAAAACGCAGCAGCTCGATTGAATCAATCTACAAACTCCCCCTCGATCTGCTAGAATAACCTCTAGGGCAACTCTATTCTGAAGTGTCATAAGTCTATCCGACTGGAGCTCAGCAGTCAGATTACCAAGGGCACCGGCAGTCTCAACTATGGTGGACTCAACCACTCTCGTAAGCTGACGAATATTCCTACTGTTAGCCATAGGTCCCCAAAACAGCAGAAAACCCTTGAAGAAATCACCCAATTCTTGTCCTGCAGTGTCTTCTTGGCTAAAGACACCTCTAGCAATTCTCATCTTGTGATAATCTGCCGCAGCTGTATAGGTGGGGGGTAACAGAAAGGAGACAAAACATGTGCCCGAAAAATTATGGGGCAACCATGTGTACGCTTTGTCGTAGCAAACAAAATAAGTACCCTTGGCAGCTAAGAACGCTGGGGAAGACTGAGACGGAAACACATAAGTCTCAGCGCAAACGCTCTTCCCTAACTGAGCTCTCGGATTCTTACCGTTGCCCTGTAGACAATAGTAACCCTTATGGGGCACTATCCAGATCGGTAGAGGACTTTTCGCACGCTGGTTAATACTCAGACTTACTCCATATCCATTTACGCTCCAACCACTATATGGTTGCCTTTCGTCTTTCGGAATAGTCTCTACTGCATTAGTCCCTTGGATCATATCGACTATGCCTCTAGCTATAGGACTATTCTTCGGGTTATCTCTCGGTGAACGTAAAGGATCAACACTATGGGCATATATGAACATAGTTCTGTAAGCTCAAATCGAACCATTTAAACTGAAAGGCAGAACTAAATATGGAATTCCCTTATCGGCTGTATGAGGCAATAAACCACAAATCCAGCAGTTTGTTGTATTAATCACTAACTGATGCTGGTGCAAAAGCTGTATGAAGGAATTGTTAACAAATTCCTTACGTCGGACTACCTCATGTTCAGGCAAAGGGTGGAAAAAATGTGAGGAAATAGTAGGTGAAGGTGTAGATTGCACAGTGGAAATAGACATTACCTTAAAAACAAATGCTACATAACCAATTATAGAAATTGCAAAACTCAGTAGTAAAAGTATGCACGGAATCAAAAAACATTTCTTCAACATTATTTTGTAAATGCGTTCTCTAAAAGTCAATGTCTGCACAGGTCTCTCCGACTCAAAGAAATCCATCCTAAACTAAAGTTGCTGCCCGCGGTGGTTGGTTGATTCTGCTTGAGAGGACCTCCGCTGAACCCAGGAAGATGGCCTCGGACCAACGGAACCCAGGACCTAGTGTCTCAGGCTTGCACTCCCAAGACTGGTAGCAACCGCAACCCTAGCAGCAGGAACCGGATGGCAGTTCAGAAAAACAAAAATACGTAGATCCTTGGTGGAGAGTTAACCTGCAAACAGTAAAAAAAAATCAACTTTATTAAAATGTATTTGTCCTTAATTCTCGATCTCAGATTGTATGTGTCTCTTCCAGGTACTTCTTGATCAGTGAACAACAGATGTGGCTCAGAAGTGTCCAACCATTTTGCAGGAGGTATTGAAGCTTGCAAAAGGCTATCGCTCTCCAGTTCTGAACTAGTACCAATCAAACGAGCATGAATGTGGCAAACTTCGGGACAGTTTCAGTTTCCGAATTCGCAAGACCGTCTTGAACCCACTTATCGTATGGTAGAGGTAAGGGTGCCTTCTTCGTGTGACACCCGTGTATCCAGTGTTTCTTTCCACGGACTCGTACCGCAGATCTCGTTGACAAAAGGACCTGATAGGGTCCGGTCCAGCGGGGTTGCTCGTTCTTGGTGCGTTGAAAATTTCTTACGAAGACCCAAGACCTAGGTTCAATGATGTGACCTGGATCTTCAACCGCTTGTGGAAGAGAATCATGAACCTGTTGGCGTAAAACACTCATTTTAGTTGTCATTTCACGCAAGTAATCAAGTAAAACAGGGTACTCAAGATCGCTAAACTTCGTTGGTCTTGGTACGCCCCAAATATTCGCCGGGCGACCAAACACAACCTCATACGGACTCAAACCCATTCGCGAGTGCACAGTCGTACGAGTGGACAAAAGCGCTAAAGGCAAAGCAAGAATTTTGGCCAATTTTACCTTTAGAGTGCCATTATAGCACTCGACTAAACCGGCTGATTGGGGATGATTTGCAGCGTGGAACTTCTGCCTAATCCCAAGACCTTCACACACTCTCTTCATCACTCGTCCCACAAACTCACTTCCATTATCACTCCAAATGATTCTTGGCAACCCGAACCTAGGGAAAAATTCTTTTATCAAAACTTTGGCAGTGGACAAGGCAGTGTTGACCTTAAGGGGGTATGCTTCTACCCATCTAGAGAAAGAACAAACAACCACTAACACATACTTCAAGTTGTTGCATCTTTCCATATGGATAAAATCTAGCTGCAAAGCCTCGAACGGATACGTAGGAGGAGCAAAATGACCAGCTGGTGTTGGAGTTCCCTTGCCAGGATTATGCATCAAACACACCATGCAATTTTTGACCAAATTCTCTGCACATTTAGGTATTCCCACATTCTGCCAAACCGGAGCCAACAACTTACAAATCCCTTTCACACTAATGTGTGCCGATCCATGTGCCATTGTAACGACTGGCAGCACATACGCATTTGGCAGCAACCATCTTTGGTGTTCGGACAAGTCAGTCCAACAACCATTCGAATCCAACCTACCCTTCCTCTCTTTCCATTCATCCAACTCTTTCTCGGTGGCCTCACTCTGAATAATTTTCACACTCTCAATGGTGTCTTCGCACATGCCTTTCTCCGGAACCCATCTATCTGGACCCACAACATACATTCGACTCGTCACATTCCTTGCGGTTTCTTTCGCAACCTCATCCGCAAACGCATTACCACGACCAACATCATCTATGACCTTTTTATGGGCACTACACGTCACAATCGCTATTTGTAAAGGTAACGTAAGAGATTCAAGAAGCTCATTCACCAGTTGCCCATGCTGGATTTTCGTCCCATGCAATATCAAAAATCCACGTTCACGCCACAATCGTCCAAAACTGTGTGCCACTCCAAACGCATACTGACTATCAGTATATACATTCACTCTTTTCCCTTTCGCTAACACACATGCTCTCGTAAGTGCGATCAACTCTGCCGCTTGAGCAGAATTGTATGGAATTCGAGCAGCTTCGACAACTGTATGTAAAGTCGTCACGGCATATGCTGCAGTGGTATCGCCATTCGGTAATTTAAAACATGAGCCGTCAACCCACAAGGCATCATTACAATCAGGGAGAGGAGTATCTTTCAGATCAAACCTCCCTTTCGTCTCTTCTTCAGTTCTCAAGAAACAATTGTGTTGCTCTTCCCTATCATCGTCTGTCTCAAGCGAGATCGGCAACAATGTAGCCGGATTTAGGGTATTGCACCTCTTAATGTGCACACGGCTCGCTAACAACGTAAGCTCATACCCTGACAACCGAGCACTAGTCAAGTGCTGTGTCTTTGTCTGATTCAACAAGGTATCCACTGCATGTGGAACCATAACCACTAGCGTATTATCCATAACCAAACCAGCAGATTGTCGAATCAGCCGCTGCTGCAGTTGCTCTCAAGCAACTCGGCAACGCTCTGGCTACAGGATCTAAAGTTGACGAGAAGTAGGCACATGGGCGTTGCTTCCCGCCAAATTGTTGAGTCAAAACTGACAATGCACATCCTTCCCTTTCATGGACATACAATGTGAAAGGCTTACTGTAGTCGGGAGTACCCAACACAGGAGCCGAACACAATGCATTTCGTAGTTCAGAAAAACTCTTTTGGCATTCCTCAGTCCAAGGAATAGGATTTGGAGTGTCCTCAACCGTAAGAGCTATCAAAGGTTTCGCTAAAAGGGAAAAATTTGGGATCCACTGTCTACAGTACGACGTAATACCCAAAAACGCACGTACTTCTCTCTGTGTCGTAGGGACACTCATTTTCGCAATGGTCTGAATTCTTTCTGGGGTCAGTTTCCTTCCCTCCTTCGATAAGAGGTGACCTAAGTAGGTAACTTCTTGGCGACAAAATTGTAGTTTGGAAAGAGAAACTTTGTGATGGCAATCAGACAAATGAGACAACAAGGACACAGTGACATCCTTACACATCTCTTCAGTATCGGCAGCGACTAACAAATCGTCAACATACTGGATAAGGGCCGCACCTTCCGGTAAGGCCAACAAGTCAAGTTGTGTCTTCAGAGCTTGACTGTCAATTGATGGACTCTCACAATAACCTTGAGGAGCGCGCTTAAAGCGGAAACTTCGTCTTCCCATCAAAGAGAATCCAAAGATATCTCTACTCTCTATGGCAATCGGGATGCTGAAGAAAGCATTCTTCAAGTCGATCACCGAAAACCAAGTAGCCGAAGCTGGAATCAATGTCAGTAACGCAGTAATGTCAGGTACAACAGGGAATTGGGGAACAACTATTTTGTTCACTTCACGAAGATCGATAACAAACCTATATACAGGAATGCGTGGCAACTGAGCATTTGCCTTCAACGTCACAACATATGGAGGAATGTCTAACAGGCCCACATCATTTGGACCCATAGCCCACAACGATTCTGGTAAGGAAGACAGTTCAGATGGAAGACAATCTTTTGAAACATAGATCGGAGAAATCACATTCTCACCCAACGTATGATGTACTCCTGACGGAGAACAGTACAATGTCACATACAATCTTTTCAACAAATCAAGGCGTAGGAAGTTCTCATTAAAACTTGTTGTCAAAAGAAGGGGTGCTTCAAGTATTCGAGGACCAACAGAAATAGGCAATGGAACGGAAATCGGATTCATAACCGGGCGCCAGAAAAACCTATAGAAACATTATTTAAGCCAGACAAAGGTGCGCCAGGGAGTTTCGAATGCATAATAGAACTCTTCGTAGCACCAGTGTCTAGCAGAAAAGGCTCTGACACACCTGATGCAATCACTTCCACGTAAGGTCCACTCTGATCTACCGGAACTGAAACAACTCCCTCTCTTTGTCCATGGCTGTCCTAATAATCATTACCTTGCTCTCCATCGCCTTCAACATAGTAATCGTCTACATAGTACTGTGTAGATCTACCAGAAGAACTCTGTTGCTGATCAAAACTATTCATTGAATTTTGGGGAGGCAAAGGGCGCGCGTTCTGTCCGCGACCTCTACCTCTAGGCGCTTGTTGAGCACCTCTACCTCTAACACCAGGAGCACTATTTGCACGTTGCAGCAGAACGGGACAACTATTCTTGTAATGACCCTCTTCTCTGCAATACGCACACTGATTAGGACCATACGGAATACGCTGTTGTTGAGGAGTCTCGTCTCTTTGCGAGTTCCTCGAATACTGTTGAGGCTGCTGATAGTCACGCTGATTATTAACACGGGGTGGATAAGCTTGTTGTAGAAGAACTTTAGTCTTCAATTCCTTAGTCTTCTTATCCGCTTTCTCTAACTCATCCTTACGCCTATTCTCGTAGTACTGAGCCATAACAAGAATCTGGGCCAAAGTAGAAACGGGCCAAGAACTCTCGGAATCTTTCAACTTAGTACACAACTCGGGAAGAAGATTGTGCACAAATTTATCAATAAACAATCTCTGGCCACCTTCTGTAGCCATATCCTGACCACTATGATCTACAAACGTCTCTTCGAAACGCGAGAAAAAGTCTGAAACAGACTCTTCTTTCTTCTGCTTACAGGCTGACAGTTTATCCCAATTAACACCGACTTCAGGTAGTAAAGTCTTCATGAGAGTAATAATCCTACCTGGAAGTTCAGTAATAGCATCTTCAGGCTTAGCACCTCCCACTTGTCTATCATTTGCTGCAGCGAGATTCACCCACGTATCACCCAACTCAGCATCGTGATCTGTATAACAAATGACATTCCAAATGGGCTGTGGAACAACATTCCCAAAAAGCATATCTATATCCGCCAAATTCATGACACACAAACTCACAGTCTGTGTAAGTTCTTTATAATATCCCGCAGAGTTCTTTCGTGGATCTGGTAAAGTCTGCTTAAGCGCTAAAACTTCTGCACGCTTCCATGGCTCATGAATCCACACACGTTGGAAGTGCGCTAAAACCGGTGGAGCAGCATTAGGATCAGCAGGTCTCCATACTGGAGGAACCTCTCGCATCGGATATTGACGCGCTTTTCTCCTAACTGACGAATCTGGCTCAAACAACTGTTGAATAGGAACGTCGCTTCGCAGCAACAGTAACACTGATACCGCTTTCTCAACATCGGGTAGACTCACAATCGTTCCTTTGGCAAACTCCGAGCGCAATCGGGATAATTCTACAGGAACCCTACCCACTTCATCCATCCATTGTTCATGGAGGAATGCACACATAAGTTCAAAAACACAACGCTGTTTTGGTGCTTCCCATTGTCAGAAAACATCCATAATACCTTCCAGATCATACTGGGACTTATACGTCACCCATCTACGTGTTATATGGTCTAGAATCACTCGCTCATCTGTAGCGGGCAATTGACTATGCAGTTGTCTACGCTCATTCATAGGAGACATACCCATTTGTCCCAAAATAGGAGTTAAGAAATTAGAAAAGGCAGCGGTCATCGGCTGTCTAGGAGAAGGAACAGTCGGAAGGACAAGAGGAGACGAAACAGTAGTAGTAGGATCCATAGTCGGAACAGACATAGGAACAGTAGTAGTAGAAGAAGGCAAAGTAGGCAACCCTTGAGAAGGCTGCGCATTAGGAGCAACAACCAACGGAGGAGTTGGCTGTGGAGGAATAACAGGAGGCAAAACAAGAGGAGCTTGCACGGCCACAATAGGCTGTGGTGGTGCCGTAGCATTCTGCATATAAGGTGGTGGCGAGTTTAGCAAATGTGACATCAAAGGATCTTTCACAAGATCCTTTTCGTCTTTCTGCTCTTTAGCTGGTAAAACTGGGTAGCATCTGTCTACCGCTAACTTCCTCACTCTAAGCATCTGCTCACTATCTTTTTCTTCCTCATCATTTCTGTATGCAACGGAGGCTTGCACCATTGACATACCCTTTCTATTCTTCTTCGCTAACTTAATTTCTTTCTGTTTGGCTTCCTTGCGCCATATGCGGAAAGAGTCAAACATCGCTGGCCGGGCTATCTTCTTGAACAACTTCACTTCGAGATTATCCAAGACTTCTGTCTCAAAACTACCATAACGGGGCCACTGTAGGACACCGTCGTTCTTCGTGTATTTTATCCCAATCTCATTATAGCTAATAGGACCTACTCCATGCTTCACGTATAACTCGTATGTAGGAGTTCCGATCGGAGGAACCGGACACGAATCCTCTAACCGGGAATCCCTCATAGTTCCACAACTTAACAAATTCCTAAGACTGCTAAAACCAGGCATCTTGCTCACTAGTCTAGCTTCAAACAACAAGGGTAATCTAAAATCAATAAGCTCGTGAATACACGAATCCCTTGGCTTTGGGGCCTGCAGGTACCAAATCAAAGCTATCCACTAAAGGATACAAACCAAACTAAGAACTAAGAACTAGGAGACGCTCCCTTTATACTTAACTGAATTGTCGATGGCGTCACCAGAAGACCCGTCAATCGTCTCGCTCTACAAACGTCTAAGGCTCCAAAACAGGGCGACAGTCAGGGCAGCAGTCCTTCGTAGCCGTCGGGACGCGGGAAGCCTCGCAGCAAAGACCTTCGGAACCACGTCGACATGCAGGGGTCGCTGAAGTGGCTGGCCAACCTCCGGAATTTTCACACGACGCTCCTCACGAACCTCTGGCTTGGACCGGTACCGCTGAAGTCGCCCGACGTTGGGTGCCAAATGAGGTACTGGGTTTTCTCGGAACCAATACTAATACAAAAACCCAGCCGTGTCAGGGCAACACCCAAAGACCCCGGATTCCCCTGTCTTGGCAAACAGAGACACGGGATACTTCTCGATGACGTCAAAGACCAAAGTTTATTGGTTGCAACCAGGGACAGAGGTCTACAAAGTACACAAGGGTAGTTCGAAAGAGACTGCCCCATCTCAATGAACGAAACTCGGTCTTTTATGCCGAAAATTACGCTTCTGGCAACATCACAATTTACATTCGGTGCATACAAAATGAACCAATGAACAAGTAGCATTTAAAAAAGTAACGAATCACAACAGTCAAAGCTAATCACACTTTCCGTTGTCCAGCCCACCAAAAACGATCGCACATATGCTAGTTTCCTGTTCAATCAGGTCGGACAAACCCATCATAAAACCTTCAACTCAGATCGATGAACATGTTGTAAAGGAAAGGCAGAAACAGATGGAAAGGAGATAGGGGAGTGGGAACGGTGGGCCATAAAGTCGGACCACGTCCTGCTCTTTGATCTTTATCAGTGCAGCTGCTAACCAAGGAACTGGCTCAGCAGGATTCGCCCCAGGGGAAAAGTCAGTTTGGCCAGGTCAACCAAGTGTCAGCTAAGGCGTGCATGTCAAGGACTCGTTCGGCCACCATCATAGGGCCTATGCTAGGGCAACCATAAAAGATGGCTGCCGTTTTACAAAATGGAACCCGAGGGTTCAAACTAAATCCTCAAATACAGAGTGTTCTCCTATATCGATTCATACGAAAACATTCGGATACGCTACACTCGTCATTTGCGGTCTGTAGAGACCAAAATCGTCCATTTCCAACGATCTTTATAAATCGGGTTTCGGAACTATCGAACCCAATTCGAAATCACGGAACCACACCCCCCCTGTTGTCACAGCTTGTTCCTGGTCCGATCATTCCCTGTTTTTTTTTTTCTTAGACCAAAGTCTTGCTAAAAGACCCTCTCTTCCCAGAAATACCTGGGCCCGCAACTGGAACCAGGTAGATGTACCCTCTCTTTGCTCCTCTCTCCTAGCTTCTTGTCCCACTCTTACTGACCTGTCCCCTTTATCCCAAGCAGACACCATTAAGAACTGGTTGTCCACATCATGGGACCAGTGGCCCGCTCAAACGCGTCAGAACCAGGTGTGTACATGACGCCAACAGATGGTTCAACGCAGAGCTTAAGGATAAGAAACTTGTTGTGCGGCAGGCAGAGCGCGCTTGGAGACGCGCTTACTGCCCCGCACTGAAACGGCAGTACATTTCCGTATCCAATGAATATAAAAAAGCCATTCTTTTGGCCAAGACCAACTACTTCTCCTCAAAAATCCTCTCGGCTGAAAACCAACTCAGGGAAATTTTTGCTACCGTCCATGAGTTGGCTTCCTCAGACAGAGCCACCCTCAAACCCTCCCCTTCCCAATCCCTCTGTGACTCTCTCAATGAGTACTTCATTGAGAAAATCGTTGCCATCAAATCCAACATCTCATCGCCCCCCCGTCCTTCACTGACCCCCAACCCCCGTCCAATCTGTTTCATCCCTCCTCTGACCAGGGAAACCTTTTTGGCCTTGATTACCAGAGTCAAGTCAGGATCCCCCTCCGACATTTGCCCGGCATACATCTTAAGGGAAATCTTTTTGGCTTGTCCCTTGCCCCCTCTCACTTTTCTCAATGATTCCATGACCCAGAGCATTGTCCCCGACCTCCACAAATCAGCAATCATTATCCCTATTCTTAAGAAGCCTGGCTCCGACCGACTTCCCTTCCTAACTACCTCCCCATCTCCCTTCTCCCATTCTTGGGTAAAGTCCTGGAAAGCCACGTCACTAAAGTTCTGAGTGCTTTTATGGAGGATAGCGGCAGCTTAGTCCCCTGCCAGACGGGCTTTCGTCCATCACACTCCACTGAAAAGGTTGTTCTTTCCATCATGGACAAGCTCAGAGAGAGGATGGATGTCAACGTGCCCCAGGCACTGGTCCTCCTTGATCTGACCGCCGCCTTTGACACAGTTGATCATTCCATCCTTCTTTCCCGTGTCGAGGTGGCCGGCATTAGGGGACATGCTCTGGCTTGGCTTATCTCCTTTGAGAATTGTCGCACGCAGGCTGTCCATCTGGTCGACTGTTCCGCACCCCCACGTAAGGTTCGATGTGGCGTTCCTCAGGGCTCTTCCCTTTCCCCTCTCCTTTTTAATGCATACATTTTTCCTCTCATTTTTGGTTTACAGCAGATGGAGGTCACGGTCTTCAATTATGCCGATGACCTCCAGCTCATTTTTAACCTTTCTTCCTCCCCTGAGTCCATTCAGAATTTTCAATCGGTTACGATTTTCATCAGGGACTGGATGAACTGCAACCACCTTAATTTAAATCCAGATAAAACTGAATTACTACACACAGGTGGCAGCTCCAGTCCCTGGACCCCATTGTTTTGGCCTCCTTCCTTGGGTACCCTCCCTCACCTTCTTCCTCAGTCAAGACACTAGGGATCACTCTCAACAGCCAGCTCACTCTTCATTCCCAGATCAGCTCAGTGGTGTCATCCTGCTTTTTAGTTCTTCGCACCATTCGTAAGATATCTCGTTTTTTTTCCTTTTCTGCTCTCAAATTGATCCTATTGGCCATGGTCTTGTCACGCCTCGACTACGGCAACATCTTGTACAATGGGGTCCCTGCCTATGTTCTTCGGCGCCTTCAAATGGTCCAAAACCAGGCTGCTCGTCTCATTTATGGCCTTCCGAAATTCCACCACGTCACTCCTTTACTTAAATTCCTGCACTGGCTCCCTATTCAGGAGCGCGCCCTCTTCAAGATGGGTTGCACGACCTTCCAGGCTCGCGCTGGAACTGCTCCAGCCTTTATTAATTCGGCAATCAAAATTTATGCTCCCAGTAGGGAGTTGCATTCCTCTACCCAGTTCCTTCTGACTGTACCCCGTTTCAGGAAGAAAAAATCCGGGGGCATGAAGTTTTTCATCCTTGCACCCACCTTCTGGAACACCCTTCCCTGCACTATCGGATCCACGCTCTCCTATCTTGACTTTCGTAAAGTCTTGTAGACTCTACTCTTTTCACAAGCCTTTCCGTCCTAAGTATCCAACCCTTGCCCTCCTGGGTCTGCATCCTTAGCGCCAAGGAACTGCCTGGTAGTTGTGCGCTCAATAAATACTTTAACTTCAACTTCAACTTCTGAGTGCAAAATATCTCTGAGTACCGTGGTGTTACGTATGTATGCATGTTGTATCCCTTACTCTCTTCTTGCTTTCTATTATATACAGAGTTAAGTGGCAAGTGACCTAGACCAGACCTGTGAAGTAACAGGAGTTCTTTATTATTTTATCCCCTTCCCATTTCCCCTGGGTACTCCTCTTCCCGCAGTGTGGTCTTACATTGTGGTGGGGGTAGTATTTAGGGTAAGAGGGAGGCTACTATCACGGCATCGTTCCTGCTGACTGTTACAGAAGGTTAGTGGCATAGATACTACCTGGTGCTGCTGACAACCTTGACAAAACTAGTCCTAATACTGAAAAAAATAAGGGACTTGAAAATAGAACAATCTCCTTGTATCCAGACTTTACAATGGTGGTCCAGAGGGCTAGGGCCACTTTTTTGAAGGTCAAGAAGAAACTAAGGGAGCACAGCTTGAAGTATGCATTACTCTTCCCGGCCAGGTTGAAAGTGATACATGGGCAAAAGTCACTTTTCTTTGAGAGTCTGGAGGAGGCAGCGGACTGGCTCGAGATTACTTTCTCCCCCCCGGGCACGCAGGGCTCTTTACCACGAAGTGGCGCTAGGTCTTCTCGACTATGGCGGAGGTGCCAATGACCTTGACGGATATGGGTTGCAGGGGGACAGACACTGGGATGTCTCTGTCGACAGAACAGATTACTAGCAGCCAGAGGGACGCTTTGTTGATGGCGGCTGCACTGGCGGAACACGATGCCAGCTCATGTGCTGTTTCTACTCGCTCGTCAGAGGGGGCCACGGCCCGTTCTGAGTCGGAATCTAGCCTGACATTGTTCCCTTTAGTGACTGCCCAGACGACGGATAATTACTGAACTGGAGGAGGCGCTCGGACAGGAGTAGTATCCAATACTGTACGGCCTAGCGGCCTGTTCTGTTGTTGATGTAATAAGTTGGCCTGCTCTATCTATCAATGCATAGAACTGTAAAGGGTTTGTGATGGAGTGATGTGATGATGATACATGTGTGAAGTAAATGCCAAGTAGTACTTTGGTGGATGCCTCCCCCCCCAGGGCAACTGCACAGTGGTGAGATTTCAGTAAACGATAAGAATTTGACACATGATGTTGAAAACATATCTCTGCGTGGGCTCCCCCATTGATTAAAACAACTCATGATATCATCTGTAGTATATTCTGGCCCATGCTCAATCCATTTGCGAGCGAAAGAACCCAGAGCTATTTTCTCGTCCGCAAAAGGAAGCTGACAACGAGACTGTCGTCTAGAAAAAGCCGGAGACATTTTCAGGGACCTAACAAAAGGCGAAAAGAAATTTGTAACAGCATCTGCTATCCTCCTCTGTGAAACAGGGGAATCCCTTGACAGAATAGGGGGTATTACGGATGTAGAAGGCAATGGAGACTGAGGCGTAGCATGTCGAAGAATAGGAGCAGGAGAAGGCGGGGGCTGAAGTACAAGCGGTGAAGGCAAAACAGAAGTAGATAAAGAAGCATTAAGGGGCTGAGCTGGTCGCTGGACAATCGGTAATTGAGCAACCACTTGTTGAGCAACAGGAGGGGGTAACGGGGGTGCAGTCGCATTCTGAACATAGGGCGGAGGTGAACTCAATAAGCAAGTCATTAGGGGATCTTCTTCTAATTCCTTACTTTTATCTGAAGAGGAAGTAGGCAACATCGGATAGCATCTATCTATCGCCATACGATGTTGTCTCTCTGATATCTCCTTTACATCATCTACTTCATTATCTTTAAACTGCTGAGCAGGCTGAAGGACTGACATATCTTGTTATTTCTTGTCCTTTTTCGCTTGTTTGATTTCTTTCTGTTTGGCTTCTTTACGCCAGAGGCGAAAGGAGTCAAACATAGCCGGCCGGGCTTTTCTCCTGAACAGGATTGTTTCCAAATTGTCCAATATAGTGCGATCGAAGCTACCATTCTGTGGCCAACTCAAAACTCCACTATTTTTCGTATATCGGCCCCATGTCTCGTTAAAGGTAATGGGACCAATACCATGTTTCGAATAGAGCTCATAAGTTGGAGTTCCAACCGGAGGAATCGGACATGACTCCTCCAACTGGGAATCCCTTGTACAACCCAAACAACAAAATCTTTTGAACTTACTCAGCCCAGGCATCGTCACTTCTCTAGACTGATCACAAACAACAAAGGGTATAAATCAGTAACACAGTACAATCGTACATACCCCTTGGTTTCAGTTATTGCAATGACTGAACAAAGACTAAGAAAAAACAAAACAAAGGTCTGTGGGAGCGACCCACCAAATACTTAACTAAAAATCGTTCTGCGCCAGCGAAGGTTCGTCTATCGTCTCACTCTACCAAAACTTCAAAAGCATCCAAGGCAGGGCGACAGTCAGGGCAGCAGTCGTCAGCAGCCGTTGGAGAGGAGTAGCCGTGCCGTCAAAGACCTTCGTCCACTTCCAACATGCAGGGGTCGATTACGTGGTACACTTCCTCAGGAGTTTTCCTGTGGGGCTCCTCACGACCCTCGGGCTCAACTGCTACCGCTGAAGGTGCCCCACGTTGGGCGCCAGTTTGAGTACCGTAGCCTTAAGGCCCGGTGGTGCAGAGTACGCCTAAATCCCCGGGATTCACCTGCCTTGTCAAAACAAAGACAGAGACTCTTCGTCTGGCGTAGAAGATGGTATTTATTAACTGCAGCTAGTACAGTGGTCTTAGAAGTCGTCAATACAACGAGGTTCAAAAGAGACTGCCACTTAACTCTGTGGCGCACAGGTTTATATATCATACAACACAATGCAAAAATGCAATCGCACACGAACATGAGCCATAGGCAAATGTTACAGGCAATACTTTAAGTCCAAAACAACTCAAGTTCCCGAGTATGTTTGTCACTCGACCCCTTAAGCAAATCACAAGTGAATCCACACAATTCAATTTACTAGCAGGTAAAACACAACTTGCTAGCAGAGAAAACACAGCTGTGTGTCGCAGAAGGACAGTCGAGAAACAGGAGAATGCATGAGACGTGTAGCGAAGGACAGCATATAAGATAACTTAAAGGAAACAATGGTGTGAAATGACATGTAGTAAGGACGGGGATTAATCAGCTCAGACAGGAATTAGTGTACTCGGCCAGACCCTGACACTCGTTAGTAAACATAGGCGAAGAGGCCACCTGACACGTAAAGCAAAAAATGAAAAAAACATTGCGTTCGCCAAGCTGCCTGAGTGAGGGCAACACAAAATGGCGGCGATCTCAAAATGGAGGCTGAGCACGAACGAATTTGTAATTTTCAGTACCTCATTGACTATCTTGAGAACTTTCTTGAGCTATTTCAGCTATGATAGTCTTTTCCTGTTCAACTTCATCATTCAACATTTTTAAATATGTAGGGAAAATTGTTCATCCAATGCTATCTTTACAGGCATTAAAAGAATCTTTGTAGCAGTCAAACTCTCCAAGTAATTCACTTTCATTAAGCCATGGTTCAAAAAGTTGCAGAAGTGCTAAATAGTAAAATTCTCGCTTATCTGGAGTTTCGCAACTAAGTTTATTGTGGTTTTTAAGATTACCCTTTACATATTTTACTAAACAACCATGACATCCAACTACTGCAAACTTTCCTTATTTTAAATTCTCTTTAACATTTCTTTTGAAGCTGTAATGTTGAAGTGCTTCATACAGACATAGCTGTTCCAGATGTCAACTCCTTTTTGGATTGTATGTGTCCAACATATTTGTTTTAAGAATGTCCGTACTGTCTGGCTCATTTACTGCTAATTGTTCAATTTCTTCCAATGATTTCAACACTCTATTTTGTTTGCAGGCAAGACCTAAACTTACCCAAATGATTCCTCATGACTTCTAATGTAAACTTGAAGAGCACAAGCGGTCTGAACATTCATAGGATCCAATTTCTCAGTGGGAAAGCATTTTCAAAGTGAAGCTGTACAATTGTTTACTAAGACTATTCTCTTGTGCAATTTCTTCCCACATTTGTTTCATCTCTGTTTTTTCTGATTTTGTTATGTACGATGTAACATGACGTGCAACAGCAATTGAGTTATCAACATACTGGATGGCCATGTTCGCATTCCACATTTTTAAAATGACTGGATTGTAGTCATTGATGTATTTTGACACTTCTGTTCTTTTTAAGTCGTAGGTATTCTTTAGAGATTTCCAAGTTATTGTGTGCCTTACAGAAGAAAAAAAAATTACTCTTCCTTTAAAAATGACTGGACGGGAAAAATCAAACCGACATTTGGTGTAAGATTTTCCTTTAGACTTGCATTTTCTTCTGCAATACTTTCCACAACGATGACTTTGCAAAAGTAAAACTTGCTGTCTCAAGCTTCTATCTCCTTCTTGTCTTGGAATCTCACATGCCACATACTGTTCGATGAAAGACAATACTGTTTCATCAGAATCCTTTCCAAATTTAGGTAAATCCTTAATCCATAGCAGCATATGTATATGAGGTGCACCTCTTGCTTGATACTCCTTTCCCCAAAAGAAATCAGTAACTTCTCCAAAAGGTGGATTCTTTTTATGCAGAAAAAAAGACATCAAAGCTTGAAACCTATGATTAAAATATCTGCACACATTTACAGGATCTAATTAACAGATTTCACCAGGAGTCTTTATTTCAACATTTTTTTGTATTGGAATTCGCTTCTCTTAGAAATTCAAGCAATTCTTCCCATGCATAATCTTCACAGCTAACTGTGACAAACCATGTTGGTGTACCTAAGGGGCATAACATACACTTTAAGCAT
Source organism: Lissotriton vulgaris (assembly GCF_964263255.1). Classification (NCBI taxonomy): domain Eukaryota; kingdom Metazoa; phylum Chordata; class Amphibia; order Caudata; family Salamandridae; genus Lissotriton; species Lissotriton vulgaris. The sequence continues at coordinate 1,038,362,578 of NC_141694.1, forward strand.
GAGCGAATTTTGCGGATCTCGCGTTCGCGAATTTTGCGGATTTGCGGATTCGCAATCCGCAAAATCCGCGAATTCCCGCGAATTTGCGGATTTTTTTTTTTTTTGTGTTCGCCCGTGTTTCTGCCAGTTCGCGAGGGTTTTGTACACTTTCGCAAATTGCGAACTTACCTGTCGGGTCGCAAGTTTCGCGAACTTGTTGTTTCTACGTGTCCAGCCTGTTTGGGACACTCTTCTTCATCACTGCCACTCTCTGTCACCACTGCCACTCTCTGACTACTCATGCCACCCTCTGGCCCACCCATGCCACCCTCTGTTTCATCACCACACCCTCTGGTTGTCCAGTGTACATTATTTTCGGCAAAGCAAAGCACACCTTCCCTGCCTCAAGTGACCTGAATTAATTTGGGGCTGATTCATGTGTCACAGAATATTTTTTTAGCTGGCACCTGCTTCCTTAGTGCGCCCTGATTAGTGATCTTTTGCACTTGCTAAGTGCTTTCATTGTTGCAAAATTAGTTACAACACCTGCCCTGCCCCAACTGACAATAATGAATTAGGGGCTGATTAATGGATTTTAACTTCCAGCCTGGCTCCTGCTTGTCTCCCTTAGCTGTAATTCAGGACCTTTGTGGCATATGTGTAACTATTCTGAGGTTCAGAGCAGGGTCACATACTAGTTTCAACTGGCAACTGAACTCTGGAGGGGCCCCTCAGGAAGCACTCCAGGAAATGGCTACTAATGATGAGCCTGAACTTTTGAACCTGGTAAGTAGTTACTTTCAGTTTTGCTAAAATCGTATTTCTGCAATTTTGCACTTATTCGCGGGGCGCGAACTCACGCGAACAGTGCGAGCAGTGCGAGCAAAATCCGCTGCTCGCGGATTTGCGGATTTTGCGGGAAATTCGCAAATCTCGCGGATTGCGGATTTCCCGAAAATCCGCAAAATCCGCGAGCGGAACGGATTTTCCGCCCACGCCTAATACACTTGAGTTCTCCATGATGACGATACCAATACTCATTTGTTCCACGTTGACATGCCTTCAAATTGATTAACTGTGCTTCTAAATTTTCATCTGTTTCTTGAACTTTCTCCACAAATTCTTTCTCAGAAAGAAGTGATTGATGAACTCCAGTTTTAAGTATGTGGTTCACTGCATTGAGAGAGAAGACAGATCACTTTCAAACAAAAGGTGAAATATGTATGGAAGGCACTGCCGAAATCTAGGATCTTCAGAATATAATCTTGTTGACCGACATGCTGAAGCTGGAATACGCACAGGTCGGTCATCATATCGTATCGTCCACCTTCTCTGGTAGCAAACAGCTGTGGAAAACAATGAGCTTCCAAGCTTTTCTCCCATACACTCATTGGAGTTCCCTGTGCTTTTTTCATTTGAAATAACTCAATGCTACTTCCTATCACTTCTTTTGAAGGCAAAGGACATATTGTATAATGTTCATAAATCTCTTCAGTCCGTGACTTATCCATTTTCTCTATTTGACCACTTGAAATTTCAGATTCATCTTCTAAACTTATTATCTGTTCATCTACATTTACATTTTTGTGATAAATACTGTTCTATATAAGATATAAGGTAGCCTTTTCAACTTTATTAACATCCACAAATTCTTGCCATATTTTCCGACTCTTTGTTGGTACACCATTTACTAAAATACTACTGCCTCATTTTCCGCTTTCTCCCCAGCAATAGTTTCAATATTTTTTTTTTTTAAATCTAAAAGTAAGTGCACCACTCTTCTTTTCAGCCCTCTTTGCAAGTCTGTTGGTGTCAGTTTTCCTGTTTTAGGCTCCATCCGAATTATAGTTTAAAAAGGATGAACAGTTTGAATTAGAACCACCTCATATGTATTCAATTTGGCCAGTTTCTCTGGAATAGCTACTAATTCAAAGTTAATATATACTGCTATAGCAGGCATTTTGTTTTCTTCTAATTTGTTGTAACAATATTTACACATATGTTGATCACTACCTAACTCAAATCGATCTTCAACAAACAAGTAAGTTGCAAACTCTTCCCACTTAACATTGTTCTTCTTTTCACTTTTCAAATACAAATTAACATTCCTACTTTGACTTTTATAATGAGTACGTCAACAACAAACACAAACATAGTTTGGTATTTCAGAGCACACAACATTAAACTTTCCAATTTCTTCTTCAAACTGCTAGTCTCTTTCTCGTCTCCTTCAACATCTGAAATTGTCAAACTTTCACTATCTATGAACTGTTCTTCTGAACCAAAATATCGCATTTCAATATCATCACACTTTTTTTAAACATCTGATAAAGAAGCATATAAAAGACACTTAAAACACTTATACATAATGCAGGACTTTTTAGATAGTACAGTTTCCTTACAAACTTCCCCATTTCTGAATGGTGTACTGCTAACGTCCTCAGCTGATAAAAAACACTTTAACAAACTTTTCTTGAAAGACAAGCCAGAGAATGCCCATACTTCTCAGTATATGTTCTTACATTACATGGATCTAGTCCTTGTAACAACTTAATCTTTTGTTTAATGGACCTCAGCGCAGCCTTTGACACTGTCAATCATCCACTCCTGCTACAGTGCCTCCGCCGGGCAGGGGTCTCTGGAATGGCCCTCAAATGGCTCCAATCCTTTCTAGCGGAGAGATTTTTCTCCGTTTTCGAGGAGGAGGTATCATCGGGCCAACTGCCATTGTATCACGGCGTTCCCCAGGGATCTTCTCTCAGTCCGACCATGTTTAACATCTACATGAGACCACTGGCTGAGGTGGTGCTTCCCTGTGGAATTCAGCTTATCACCTACGCTGATGATACGCAGTTGGTCGTCTCCCTAGCAAGGGATGATACTTTAGACCAGGGGAGCAATAATTTGACCTCCTGTCTCACCAAAGTTTTGGAGTGGATGACAGCTTTGTTTTTAAAGCTAAATGGGGCCAAAACTGACATTATGCTCCTGGGTTATAAAGCCCCCATCAACCTAGACCCATGGTGGCCACACTGTCTGGGCCCCCCTCCCACCCGTAAGACCCAGATAAAGAGCCTGGGGGTCTGGTTGGACACCACCTTGGGGTCCAGTTCCAGGCCAAGAAGGTGGTGGCGACCTGTTATGGACTGCTTAGGGTCCTCAGGAAAGTGCTGTTCCTTCTTCCTGTTGAGGCCAGACGTGTGCTGGTCCAATCGCTGATTCTTTCTTGACTGGACTATGCTAATGCTATCTATTTAGGAGCTCCAGTAGGCTCAATTCAAATCCTTCAAACAGTGCAAAATTGTGAAGCTCGACTGCTTATGAATCTAACTAGACGCTGTTCGGCGAAGGCCGTTCTTCCGTCGTTCCAATGGCTGCCGATTCAGGAAAGGATCATGTTTAAAACGTTCTGCATGGCGCATAAGTCCGTCGGTAATGTCGGTCCTACCATCCTACAGCCCTTGTTCTGCCATCATCAATCCCACAGATCCCTGAGATCCAATCAGCGAAATTTGTTGGTGGTACCAAGGGTGAAGCGAGCCCGTATGGGCGGCCGCCAGCTATCCTTCCATGTAGCCAAGGGCTGGAACAGACTCCCAGATAACATCAGGCTGGAAACTAATCATCTTGCATTCAGGAAGCAATTTAAGACATTTTTGTTCCACTGATTGTCTTCTCCTGTCCTTGGGTCTTACAGCGCTGGAATGCCTCAGGGTAGCCATGCGCTATAGAAGAGCGTATTCAATTCAATTCAATTAATACTTTTCTGAGTGTATTCTCATAGCAAATTTCACATTATATAAATGGATTCCTGTTGAGTACTACAAATACTACTAAAACTCCACTTATACACAGGAGCTTGTGGACGTTTCCCTTGCACTTCGTCAGCTATTAACTCTTCTGCACTTTTACCAACCATTTCCTCCTTTGGAAGAGGACAACTATCCTGAACATCGTAGCAACGACCTCCAGTGTCAACTGAAAATGATAAACTATTTTCCTGGAAGAAACTTTCCTCATTAAAAAAGGCTCAATAGTAGAAGTATGTCTTCAATGTCCACTAAAGATTTTACAAAAGTTGGTTCTGTTCATAAGTCTCTTTTTTCTACTTCTGTCTTTTAACACTTTGATTATTTTATCCAACAGTTTGATTCTCTTCAAAATCAGAATGAATATCTTCTGTTTTAAATTGAAAGCAGTATCCACTATACTTTCAATACACTGCTTCTCGTTGAATTGCAACACTTCCTTTTATATTTGCAGCATATTTTCATTAAATTCTGAATCACTCTAGATCGAAAAAGTCTCTGACAAATTTCTTGAAATTGATTTTCTCTCCGAGTAGCAGATTCTAATTCTTTATCATGTTTCCTTTTCCTGGTATTTAAAATTGAACTCTGCTTCACCTAACTTGAAAAATTCTTCTTTTTGCTTTGTGTGATCTGTTTTTCATTAAATGTTCGTAATTTTTTTTCAAAAATTGTCTTCTACTTTTAGTAGAACAAACTGTTTCTGTACTGCTCGCATTTTTTTGTAACTGAAGATTTTTTATTTTGCTCAAATATATTTTTTTCTTCTCTTTTCTTTTTCTTTCACTGCTTCTAGGCATTTCCAAATTTTAATACAAACCAAATAATTTTCTGAAAATCAAAAAATAGATTCAATTATTTTCCACATTTGTTCACTATGTTAAACTGGACGGTAAGCGCCTACACCCTTCACTGAATTTGGTCCTCCCCCTGGCACACCGCTGGAGCAAGGAACACTCCCGATGCCCGTCCTGGCAGCTGCGCCCTTGGGGAGATGTCCCGGACACCGGCAACACCCAACACGCAAAGATCCACTCCAGCCTGCACAATGGGGAAACCAAAAAAAATCTCGCAGAACCTGAATGTACATGAGACTGCTCCGGAGACTCAGCTGAGTACCCGCACATTGGCTAAGCTGGCAACTTTAGACCACCAGATCCATGGAAACATCTTGCCGAACTACCTTCCCCCTACCCCTCCTCGCTCTACTCCTCTCCACTTTCCTGCTATTGACCTCTGCCTTCACCTGTCCTGGCCCTAGTTCTCACCTTGTTTATCTCCTCGCTCTGCTCCTCTCCACTTTCCTGCTGCTGACCTCTGCCTTCACCTGTCCTGGCCCTTAGTCCCCACCCTGTCTATTCTGTGAATTTTCCCTTGTCATTTGAGATCTAGCTATTTTGTCTGATGCCCGATGGAGCTACCTGGTTTAGCTATAGGGGAGACAGGTCGTGGATTCCCTCCTTGGACGTCACCTACCCAGTCGGTCTTCAGCCAGACTTCCTTTCGTCTCTCCTGTCGCCTCTTCCCGCATCCTCCCACCATTTTTGTCTCTCCTCTACTCTCTCAATGTATTGAGACTGAACTTTTTTGTTGAATGCCCGATGGAGCTACCTGGTTTAGCTGTAGGGGAGATGGGCCGTGGACTCCCTCCTTGGTCGTCACCTACCCAGTCAGCCGTTAGACAGACTTCATTTTGTCTCTTCCTGTTATCTCTGCCCCTATCCCCCCTTTCTCTCCTTCCAGGCCCCATCCCCTCTACGCGCTATTTATTTTGCCCTACATGTTTCTTTAATTGTTTTTCCCATTGAGACCAAGCTATTTGGCCAATGCGCGGTGGAGCTACCTGATAGCTATAGAGGAGATGGGTTTTGGGCCTTCCCCTTGACCGTCACCTACCCAGCCAGACATTGGACAGGCTTTCCTTTTGTCTCTCTACCGTATCTCCCCACTATTCATTTACCCTTACCCCCTTCCCCTCTACACTTCAACCATCTCGCCTTCTATGCTCTTGCATTTGTTTGTCTAACATCTGATGTAAATTGGAACTGATGTAATCTTGTTATGAAATTTTTGTGGAACCTCATGTAAAGCGCTCTGATACCTCCGGGTATAGCCAGCGCTATATAAAACTCTTGAATAAATAAATAAATAAACAATTACAAAACTTCAACTAACGACTTCCAGACCCAGTGCTGCAACGCGATGGAGCACGACAGAGGAGCATTAGGATGACAAGTAGTGCCACAGAGTATTCAGCAATTATTTATTTAATTATTAAATACACCTTTACAATTTATATGTAACTGCACTGCCTCGTACTTTTCACCTCCCTGCAGCACCCAATCACCACACAGCACTTTCTCTGCAATCCACCGCAGACAACTTTATAGATAGTATTTTTTAAAATGTTAATCTCTGTACTTAGGATGATATTATCAACCAAAACTGAACACACAAAAATTACCATTAATCGGCCTACAAATGTTATCTACAACTTCGCAAACATAACACTGCACCTAGGGCTCTAAGTGGGTGTGGGTGTCTGTGGGAGTCTGACCACCAACACTTTATTTTTGGGGCCTCGAAACGGGTCTTTATGGGGCTCTATTTTTGGGCCTCACAAAGGCAATCCATTTTTTCTTTCTTTATTGCACTGCAGTGAGACTGTGAGAGCAATTACATTGCTCACTACTTAGAAATGAAGACATCATGCCAGGTGTCTCGCATTGTAAGGAGAAGGGAAATCCTTTAAAGAGAGCCATTTTCTCTCAAGATTTCCCTTCTCTTTTTGCAACGCAGGAGCAACATCATCGTGGGGTAATTAGCAGACAGACCACCAGGTGTGCAAAGCCCATTGCCCCGGACTCTCTGTGACAGCTTTCCGGGCGTGCACACAGAGCTGCACCTGAGTACTTCACAGGTCTTCAAAAGATCTTTTTTTGTAAATGAGACTCTGTTCTTTTTCACCCCTTTTTACAGCCCCTACTTACCCACTCTACCTATTGCTGAAAAAATTAGGCTCCCCTGAAATTTCGGTCTGGTTGCGCCTCTGGAAACAACCACAAGCAGGCAACTCCAGCACGACCCTGCTCTGACCTTACACACTGTCTTGTTTTAGTGCTACAAAAACATATGCTTTGCCTGGCTCACTTAATTCTCACACCCCCTCTTTAATATAAACATAAAAGCTATGCAATTACTTTTATATTCCTATACTGTGCTTCACATGGAAATATAGAACTGCAGGTTCTCACTACCCCAATTAGGCTCTCTGGTATACTTTCTCAAATGTTAGAAGTACAGGTATTCAGTATCTATCAGTCACAGCCACTTTAAAACAGTGTACCTATATACAACTCGGCAAAATGTTATGTTTCTAAATTAACGTCTTAAACTGAAAAGCTCCTTTACATTTCTTTCGCTAGATGTACCTTTGTTTAAAACACCACCAGAGAAGGGTTCAAGTTCAAGTTCAGAAATTTGTATAGCGCACTACTCACCCAGAGGGTCTCAAGGCGCTTGGGGGAGGGTGGGTGCATTACTTATCGAATAGCCAGGTTTTTAGCTGCTTTCTAAAGGAGAGGTGGTTCTGTGTAAGGCGGGGGTGAGTGGGGAGAGAATTCCAGGTTTTGGCCGATAAGTAGGAGAAAGATCTTGAAAGATGGTGAAGTATGCTCCACAAAGAGCAACTCAAAGCTTTGTTGTTCTTTATAAGAAACATCTGCCTGTCAATGCTTATCGCCAGCCTTAAGAGGCTGGGTATAATACGTCGTATTTAGGATTGGGATCGAAGGATGCACGGAAATAAGAACGTATAGTTGAATAAAGGGTGAGTGGATGCATGGCCAGATGCATCAATAGATGGATACATGGATGGATGTATCAATGTATGGATGGATGAATGAATGCAGCGACCAGTGCTTACAACAGACAGGTTGGCTGATAGATGCTTAGGATTGGTTCTGGAACAGATGTATCTATGCATATGTATCATATGGCTGCATGAATGGCACGGTGCTTACTTTAGGAGACTGGGCTCATAGATGCTTAAGATAAGTGCAGTAACAGATGTGTGTATGGATATAAGTAGGAATGTATGCATCAATTAAAAGATCGTTGAATGGCACAGTACTTAGGATGGATAAATACTGGGCCTTAATTTGTCCGGGTCTGAGGACCGGCACTTATTTTCAGGGAGCCTCCAAAAGGGTCTCTATCGGGCTCTATTTTCGTCCCTCTCAAAGATAGTAATGTTTTTATTGCACTGCAGTGAGAGCATGCACATCGATGTATGCATGCTTATTTTGCTCACTACTGAGAACTGGAGACATTATGCTAGGTTACCCACTTTGTAGAAGGAAAGGAAATCCTTTAAAGAATGTTTTTTCCATACGTAGGATAATTCGAGAGGAATTTTCTAAAGCACATAATAATACTTATCTTAATTTAGACCACAGCCCTACTTGCATAGCCCAAACCCCTTTAACAGATTTGCCCGCCCCCCTTTTAGAGCACCCAAACTTTTTTTCTCCCACTTAGCACCCTGACTACACCATAGTAACAAAGAAACAGTGTAAGATTCCATTGAAATCTACAATGGCACCAAGTTTTATAATTAGCCATAAACGCTGGCAGCCTTCTACCACAGTGCAAGAGTGTCTATCAGCACGAAGATTTGTTATCCACAGAAATGTTGTATAATTTGTGTAGCTGTCTGCTGGAACACTCATCACCAAAACGTATTAAAACATGGTGGGAATTTGTCAGAAAAACATATACCATATCATAAAGCGATTCATAAATGGGCACACTGCCACTGCACCACCCTCTTCCCTATCCTTCCTTAACCTTACAAAATCAAGGAAAGAGCCATACCAAACCTAGTAGACAAACTATCTAAGATATTCATAAAAATAATATATTTGTACTTATAATAAACATATATTATTTTTAAATACATTTTTGCGAAGTCGTGGCTGGTGAGTGCTTCGTGAGCACAGAGTGCATGGATCGCATGTGACCTCAAAAAATAAAGATTTCATTGGTTCATAACATTTCCCACTGTAACTATTGAAGGGCCCTACCCATTTTAATCATTCTTGTTGGAGCATCTTTAGAGAAACATCTCTTTTCCTCCAAGAACCTTTTTTGCTTGTTTTTTTGTGTTTTTCAAAAAATATCAAACAAAATGCCATCTGGACAGCAGCAGCAGCAGGAGGAAGTATCTTCTGAAGAAGAATTCTTGCAGAAGGCACCACGTCCACGGAGGATGGAATCTGTTGTGTGGAAATTCTTCACTTTTCCACCTGGAGAGAAGACAGTAAATGCGAGAAAGGTGACGTGCAAAATTTGTGACCGAGGCCTGTCAAGAGGCAGTGAAAAAAATACTCTTGTGGCACTGCTTATATGTACAAGCATCTCCGGACCACACATCCTCTCAATCTTGCTCAGCAGGAAAAGAGGCGAGCTGCTGTGAACCCCTCATCTTCTGTGGCAAGTTTGTCTGGAGCATCCTCAGGAACATCTGCAATGGACATTAGGCCAGAATTTGCCTTTCTCGAGCAACACTGCGTGAAGTGTAAGAAACGTATATGCTTCGGTGAGCAGTCGGTGGATGCAGTTTGTGCTGCGCAACACAACCATTGCTGTTAATTATTTTTTTGTTGTTTTTGGAATGATAAGTAATTTCAAAAGTTTCCTGTTTTATTTGTTCATTTTTTTGTTCATTTTTTATAAAAACACAAAAAAAATACAAAAGAAAAAAGAAGAAGAAAAAAGTTCTTATCAGAACTACCATATCTGGTTAGAGAAAGAACTATAATTGAAAGATAAAGTGTGAAAGTTTAGTTGAATATATGTATACAGCATGATTGACTGAAAGAATGCATTAGAAGTGTATGGTGAATTTATAGGTGAAGATTTATGAGAAAGTACTGCAGTGTGACACTGCAAGCTCTTAAGCTGCACTGCACTGTGGCACTTCCGAAGCACAGGGATGTGACATATGTACATGAATATGCTGCAACTCTGTGCTTCCCTCTGCACTGCTGCACAAACTGCAGCCATGTGGTGACACAGGCACCCTTGCACCATGGTGCAAGGATGTCTGTGTCATGCGGAGATTGTTTTTGTGCAGGAAGGGACACCTTCCTGCACAAAAACAATCCGTAAAGGCATTTTCCGCTTTCAATATATGCTGTGGAATGCAGCATGCATTGAAAGAGGAAACAATGAGGAGAAATGAAAACAATTCTCCTTGTTGTGCCTTGCTACACCAACTCTAGGATGGTGCAGCATTCACACACATCTCCAGATTTACAATTTCTCATAAATCTGGAGATGTGTATTGTTCTATGGGTGTTGCATGGGAACACCCACAGCAACACGTATGGAACGCCTCTTCAACGCAAAGTTCTTTGTATGAAGGGGTCGTATTTTCAAGGAGAGGAAAAAACATGCAAGGTGGCCTTTCCTCTCCTTGTAAATATGAGGGAGTGCCTGGCGCCATCACTACGTTACAAAAAGTGACGTACTGGTGGTGCAGGGTGCTTGTAAATCTGCCCCATTAGTGCTTAGCTATTGGCAGACTGATACAATAAGAAATTAGGGCTGGATGGGTGATTGAAGAATTGCATGAGATTGACAAGAGGTATCCTATGCTGCATGGGTACTACTTCAGTATTTAATGGAGTGGACCAATAGTATGCATCTGCTTAGAGATTTGTAGGGATTATGCACAGAATAGTTTATGAATACTTGTGTTAGTGCCTACTCATTTTATAAGAATACCACTAGTAACTGGAATGATGACAGTGCTGCAAACAGAGTGAAAACTTAATTTTTAAGTGTTTACGTATTGGTGGAGTGACAGGATAAGTAGACAGTGGTAGATAAGTGATTAAAGAAGTGCTTGGGACAGACTGGACGATTCCTACACTGCATGAATACTAACTGGGTATTTAGAAGAGTGTGTCAATAGTATGTAGCTAGTTAGAGGTCTGCTTGGATAGTGCACAAAATATTATAGCTGTACTTGTGTTAGTAGCTGGGCCATTCCGTAAGTTCATGACTAGTAACCAGAATAATTACAGTATTACAAACAGAGTGTATAGTGAACCTATACGTGCTTAGGTATTGGTGGAGCAATAGGATAAGTAGATAGTGCTAGATGGGTGATTGGAGAAATGCATGGGACAGACAGGAGGATTCCTACACTGCATAGGCTCTAAATGGGTATTTAGAAGAGCGTATCAATAGTTTGTAGCTGGTTAGAGGTGTGCATGCATAGTGTGCAAAATATTGTGCCTGCACTTGTGTTAGTGACTATGCTATTCCTTAAGTATATGACTAATAACTGGAGTAATTTCAGTGTTGCAAAGAAAATGCGTGCTCAATTTATAAATGCTTAGGTATTGGTGGAGTGATAGGATACGTAGATAGTGCTGGATGGGTGAACGGCGAAGTGCATGGGACAGACAGAAGGATTCCTAGACTGCATAGGTACTAACTGGATATTTAGAAGAGCGTATCAATAGTATTTCGCTGGTCAGAGGTCTACATGCATAGTGCACAAAATATTGTAGCTGTACTAGTATTGGTATGTCTATGGTTTCGAGAATGTATTTTAGGGTGTGAGGAGGTGCATCAGATGATAACGTGCATGATGTCATCTGTGATGCCATTTGAGATGTCATCAGTGATGTCATCAGGGATGTCACTGACCATGTTATGAGTGATGTAATATGTGACGTCATCAGCAGTGCATTGTGGGGACGCGAGTTATAGTTAGCACAACTAACTATAACGGCAGAATTTCTCCTGTTTTGTACGAGTGAAATGTCCAACTTACTATGACGTCCATGAAACCTCTGTTTTTTTCAGTGAATTTCTGAGGTTTTTTAAATGCTAATTTCTCAATATAGTGTCCCTGAAACTTGTGGTTTTTACAGTGAATTTTATATATATGTATTTAATCTCCTCTCACTCTTACAAGGAAGGAATCAGCACTCACGTTGTAGTTTGGAAATATGTAATCTGCAATGGACGCGATCCACGCGTTTCAGCTTGTCTGACCCTTGATAATGATACAAGACGTCATTGTAGCATCCTTATTTAAATGTACAAATGCCTAAAGTTGCCAACATTAACAAAGGTCTACATATTATTTTAATCCAAAAAGCTAGCGGCCATATTGGCCTGGTCACGATGTGAAAATTCAGGAATTGATGCAATAAAAAAAGAAAACAAGTGTTAATATGCACACACTCTCATTTCAGCATATCTTGCCCCGTGACCGCCATACCTGTAGGTTGAGCAATGTGACATATTCATAATAAATATACTTAGGATTGCAAACATCAACATAAACAATGGGCTACACATTACTTTAAAGTGAAAGGCTATCGGCCATATTAATCTGGGCACGTTGTGTATTATAATGGTTCTTACACTAAAGAAAAGAAAAAAAGGGGTGTTAATTTACATACACTATCCCTAATTTAAGTTCTAGTGATTATAGTTCCATTCCATTCACAGCTCATTTGAGATGTCTTGAGTGATGTCATGAGTAATGTAACTGACCATATCATGAATGATGTAATGTCCGAGGTCATTAGCAGTACATTGCAGGGGTGAAAGTTATAGTTAGCTCCGGCAACTATAACTGCTGATTTTCACTGGTTTTGTATGAGTGAAATATGAGTCTAACTATACCGTTCCTGTAATGTTTTTTTTAAGCAAATGTCTAGGTTTTTTTAACGTTAAGTAAGATGCATTTCAAAATAGATGGTGGAGGGTTGGAAGCAGGGCATGGCATTGTGCTGCCCCACCCAAGCTTCCTGCTCCTGCCACCTCCACCCTGCCTGTCCACATTCCATGCCCCTATCCCCTTCCTCCTATCCCCCATGGTCCATTTAACTGCCACACCCTTCTGCCCTCCCTGGTCTGTTGCACTGCAACTGCTCCTCCTGCCTACCCTGCATAGTCTGTTGTGAGGCCCCTTCTCCTGAACTCGATTGTCTGTGCCCAGGTCCTGACCCTCCCTTCTATCCCCCATGGTCCTTTGTGCATGCCCCTGCACCCTCCTTCTTGCCCATCATAGCCATTGTGCTGCCACTAACCCTCCTGCTTGCCATGCATGGACTTCTGTGCTGCCACAGCCCCTCCCACCTTCCCTCTGTGGTCAGCTAGCTGCCCCTGACCCCCTCCTACCATCCCTCCATGGTCTGTGTGTATGCCATTATAGTCTCACTGTTGCTTTCCATGGTGTGTCTTGCTTTTAATGCCCATCCTGCCTGACCTCCATGGTCATCTTGATGCTCCTGCCCTGCCCCCTGGCCCACAGCCCTCTGTTTCCATGTGCAGACCCCTATTCCCTCCCTCCTGGCTTGTCTGTTACATTGTAATGCCCCTGATCCATCCATCCTGCTCTTTATGGTCCGTTATGCTGCAGCTTTCTCTTCTGTCTGTCTATTATTGTCAGCTAGCTACAATTGCCTCTTTCCCACTGTTCTCTGTTGTCCATGTGCATGGTCCTGTCCCCTCCCTATTGCTTCCTATGGATTGTTGTGCTGGACTCCCGTCCCGCATGCCCTGTGTGGTGTATTGTGCTGCTGGAAACCCTAATGCCTGCCCTGTAGGGTCATATTGGTGTACCTCTCCATATCCCTCCTGTCCTCTGTTACCTGAGTCCATGTCCCTACCCCAATTCTTCCTGCCTTCCATGATCCAATGTACCATACTTGCTAACATTTTGCACTTGGTAAGAGGGAGATTTTTTAAAAAAAGCTGAGGTATTGATTTCCCCTTTGACTTACTTTGAAAAAAAGGAGATTGTACACAGGAGACAGATCAAAGAAAGCCCATTTCGGCTTAAAATCATTGGACGTTTCCTGGCTGAATCGGGTCTGTTGGCATGTATGGTTGTACTACCACTGCCTCTTCCTTCTGACCACAATGGTCTATTATATTGCCACAGCCTCTCTTGCCAGTCCTTGGTTTGTTGCCCCTGCCCTCCTTTCCACTGCCCTCCATAGTCTGTTGTGCTGCCACTGCCCTTGCTGCCTGCCCAGTGTGGTCAAATTGTTGCCTCTGCACCCTCCTACCTACCTTCAATTTTCAGAGTCCGTGCCCCTGGCCTCTGCCTCTCATCAGTATCCTAATGAACAACTAGATTGCTAAAATTCTATATTTATTACAAAAATGTGAAACGCCTGACGTCATCTTGATGTAATTAAAACTGTAATACCTAGATCATTTCCTTTAGAAATTACATAAATGAAAGGGTCTTATTTGCATCAAAATTATGGTTAGTGCTCTAAAAAACTAAAATGAGGACACATTTTCTGAGTTTTCAAATAGCGACAAAGCACTTTTAAATTATTTGTTATCTTTATGTTTTTTTATCCAGATGACCACTTGATTAAATGTTTCAATTAGGGGAGAGGATGTGGTGTTACTTCCAGAGCTGCAGACTTTGCAACTGGGGAACCAGGTTGGAGTTTCTGCTTCAGCTTGACATACTGTGATTCTGGTCAAATCACTTAATCTCCCCATGTCAAAAACCAAAATTAATTTGTTCTTGTGAGATGTAACCAATGCTCATGTAAAGCACACCAATACCTGACAAGTCTGCACTATATAAAACTGCAAAAACACAAATAATAAAAAATGTTTTGCACACTTCTGTCATTGGGCTACATGTGGGCTACATCTGGTTGATATTTGGGATACATTTGGGCTATTTTGTCTCTGGTGGCCATCTTAGGAGATTTATTTGTTATGAAGTTTCCTAATTTCCTCATTTACTGCAGTCTCCTCAGTAGGAAATGCTTTCAGTTTTTTACCTTGATTCTGCCAAGAAGGTATTCTGATATGTCACACAGTTGCCATAAATTCTGAATGTCAGCATTCTAGTGGCTCATTAGATCACTGTAGTAAAGCTACTACTCAACATGGTAGTCTGCTGCTGATATTAAAAGTGCATGTTTCAGTCTGCATGTCAGAATTTTGTGAAATAGAAGAGGATTTGAGAAGTCACTCAAAATATGCCCTAATTTTTCTTTCTTGAGCACTAATCATAGTTTCTATGGCAAAATGAACCCCCTCATTGTGTTTCTTTTTAAATTAAATGTTTTAAGTGTTACCAGTTTATTCCAATCAAGATGGCTTCAGGTGTGCCATACTTTTGTCATAAGTAAGACAGTCAGTCAGTCAAAGCTTTTATTATCGATAAAAAAAACATAAAAAGGCATAACTACAAATTTACAGCAAAAACATAATGATTAAAAGGTAATACATTAGAATTCAAAATACAATAAATTCGTAAAATAGTTAAAAATGTGTCATGATAAATATTGAATACATAAAAAATCTGATGATACTCCCTAGCCCTAGTTTTAGTGACTAACCACATGCATTAGAATTATTACGCTACATCAGTGTTGGTGGTTTGTAGGCTTCTGACTTTTAGCTTAGCACATCTTGAGTACCACATAGCCAGAAGGAATCTTGAAGTTGCAAAGACTATCTGGGGGGTGGTATCATATTTGAGTATTCTGAATGTCTCCCTATAATCCCTGAGACCCCTGGCCTTACAGAGTTGTATAATCCATTTAGTTCTCGCCCTAGTGTAGGAGGGACAGAAGAGCAGAACGTGCAGATCTGTCTCTCTCTTACTCGAACACCCAGGACAGGAACTCTCTTTCTGCAGTCCATTTAGTCTCTTATACGATACTCCCCTAAGCGGCAAAGCCCCGTATCTAAACTGGGTATATAGTTTCTTAGCCAGAGGGGGTTGGATACCATCCAGAAATTTCTCAAATTTTAGATGGGTCTTGATGTCCAGGAAAGTGCTGGTCAGCCTACATGTGGACGCGTTTGTTGTTATAAGTTCCATACGGTGACGCTTAAGTGCCATGCTTCGTATTTTCTTAGAGTACAAAGCACAGCTCACCTCGGGGGAAGACCACATATACCTGCTTCCTATTGCATAACAGAGTTGCTTAATGTCGTTTAACCAAGGGATTTTCCCCACACTCCTCCTATACAAGAGACCCCCCAAGTCCTCCCTATAACTTAAGAGCTCAGCGGTCGACCACACATGTCTCCGATGCAAGAGGGGACGATTTGATACGATCTCCTGGATGGGTATCAATCCCAAGTCCAACTGAAGAGGTGTCAAGGGGTACTTATGGGGAGCCTCAAAAGACGCCAAAGGAAGCTATTCTCAGTCAGAGACAGGGGAGCAGCACTCACGTGGCCCCATAGGTCTGCACCATAGAGCGCCCGTCCTCTCGCCTGAGCTTTATATATTTCCATAGGCGGACCCAGCAGTTTAAGCGAAGTATCGTTAAAAACCTTTAAAATCCCACCAGATGATTGAGCCTGATTCAGGTTTGCCTTAGCCATGTGGGATCCCCAGTCCATTCTGTCGTTAAGTGTGACCCCCAGATAGTCAAAGGTGGACACTCGATTCAGTGCCGTTCCATCCAGGTGGGGGTGGGGACAATTGGCTGGTCTGGTGTTATAGACCATGAACTTGGTTTTAGTAAGGTTAATCTCCAGGTTCCTCAATCTACAGAAGGAGCAGAATGCCTCTAGAGTTCGCTGTGTACCCGTAGATGATTTTGACAGCAGGAGGGTGTCCTCAGCGAACATCAGGGCAGGTATCTTACCTGGCTTGGGGAGTCCAGATCTTTTGCTCCCAATAAATGGTCTATCAGCCCGTTCAGGAAAAGTAAGAAGAGTGTGGGGGCCAACATGCACCCCTGCCTCACTCCCCTTTCTACCGGGAACGGAGCTGACAACTCCCCACTCCTCCCATATCTCACCCTAGGGTATGTACCAAGGTGTATATGTTTAAATAGATGGCACAGGTAGACCGGGGCCCCACATCCAGCAATAATGCCCACAGCTTGTCCCTTTGGAGCAGGTCAAAAGCGGACTGGAGGTCCACAAAAATCAAGTACAAACTACCTGCCCCAATAGTGACTGTCCTCCAGTAGACCAGCTGTAATCTAAACAGCTGGTCTATGGTAGAAACCTTTGCTCTAAAGCCCGCTTGCAGGGAGGTTAGGATGTGGTGTTCGTCCATCCAACTCTGCAACCTGGTTAAAAGAAAGCGGGCAAATAATTTCTGGAGGACATCAATCACACTAATGGGGCGGTAGTTGGACGGGACAAGAGGGGAAGCTTTGTTATGAATAGGGATGATTTCCGCTCCCAGCCATGTTAGGGGAATCTCCAGGCCCTGTAAGATGGCATTAAAATAAACCTGGAGATAAGGGGCCCAAACCTTTTGCTCACTTCTATATAAATCCCCAGGGACCCTATCTAGGCCCGGAGCTTTTCCCATCGACAAGCTTCTAAGGGCAGCCTGGGCTTCTAAGGAGGACAATCAGCGCTCCTAGCCTCCAGGTGCGGTGGTTCAAGGAGGGTTATTTGATCCACTAAATCTACTTGTGGATCAGGATTACTGAGTGAATAGAGAGGCTTAAAATGATTTAGCCAGACCTCTTCACTAAGATTAGGAGTGATGGCGGACGATCCTTCCACTGACCCTGAGCGAACAAGGTTCCAAAATGACTTATAATCTCGGGCTTCCAGGGCTGCCTTAACGTTTTCCCACCTAGATGCCTCCCACTCCGACCTGGCTTCCTTGATCAAACTTTTATAAGTATACCTCGCATTTCTGATACTTAAGAGATGTATTTGTTATGAAGTTTCCTAATTTCCTCATTTACTGCAGTCTCCTCAGTAGGAAATGCTTTCGGTTTTTTACTTTGATTCCATCAAGAAGGTATTCTGATATGTCACACATTTGCCATCAATTCTGAATGTTAGCACTTCAGTTGCTCATTAGATCACTGTAGTAAAGCTACTGCTCACCATGGTAGTCTGCTGCTGATATTAAAAGTGCATGTTTCAGTCTGCATGTCAGAATTTATTGAAATAGAAGAGGATTTGAGAAGTCACTCAAAATGTGCCCTAATTTTTCTTTCTTCAGCACTAATCATAGTTTCTATGGCAAAATGAACCCCTTCATTGTGTTTCTTTTTAAATTAAATGTTTTAAGTGTTACCAGTTTATTCCAATCAAGATGGCTTCAGGTGTGCGATACTTTTGTCATAAGTAAGACAGTAAGCGCTCTAGTTGCTCTTAAGAACACTCTGGGAGATTCTGTCATTGAGCTATTCATGGGCTACAGCTGGATGATATTTGTGCTACATTTGGGCTCTGTAGTAAAGCTACTGCTCACCAGGGACGTCTGCTGTTGGTATTGAAAGTGCATGTTTCAGTCTGCATGTCAGAATTATTTTATGAAATAGAAGAGGATTTGAGAAGTCACTCATAATGTGCCCTAATAATTCTTTCTGCAGCACTAACCATACTTACCATGGCACAATGAACACTCTCATGTTGTTCCTTTTTGCCAGAACCCAATTGGCTACGCATAAGCAGAACAGCCGATGTTCCCTATGCCCGCCCACCGGTGCAGCAGCTCTTCTCACAGAGCAACGTTGCCAATAGAAGGGAAAAGGGGAATGGGAAGAGAAGAGACACTTCTCCAACTGCTACCACCCTCAATGTGCTTCCAGGAATCTTCTATGCAGAGGTTCCTTCTGCTTAGGGTGCCTAATACACAGAAGGAAAGAATCATAAATACAACAACAATGCTCTACTAATATTAACTGTTATATACTCTAGATTTAACAACTTCCTACCTGCAACCATAGGAGTATTAGCCTCTCTTCTATGAAAATGAGATAGATCCTATTGTCCTACCGAAGTAGTGTGGGTGTTCTGTAAATAAGAGAATTAGATTAAGTACTGAACTCACTGAGGACATTCCAAAATAAATATATATATTCTTGTTTCTAAATTATACCTCCTATCTCTAGTAAAGTTCTGCAGGTTGAAATTCCATTATATTGTAGGTAAGTATAGACAAGTCTTATTCAGTAATATTCTCTAACAATTTGCAGTCTTTCGCCATTGCAATTATGTCCTCAATATGAAGCGCGCAAAAAGGGTCCAGGGAGGAATGACAGGAAGGAAAAGGTAAGGGAAAGCGCAAGAGGAGGGACAGTGCCAATTAGATTGAGTGTACTTGGCAAACTGGCATGAAACGCTGTGTAGCTTCCTTGGAATAGTCTTACTTGTAGGCAGTTGATTTGACAAACTCTTCCACGGTGTCACCAGGAAATCTCTATTGACGAAGGTTCACCAAGGTTTTATTTCTCTGTTCAAGAAGTGACTTTCTTCTCTGAAGTCGAAGCAGCGTAGGATATAGCAACCCTCTCCGCTCTAGTCGCAAACTCAAGGGGACATCAGTCTCGTTCCCTCACGAGTGAAAAGACTCTTTAAGACTGAAGGGCTTCTAAAAACCTCTCTGGAATATGGCGCTAATCCTTGCCACAGAAAGCGGTATTCTTCCGAACCGCTATAGCCAAAAACTCTGAAGAAACCGTTCTCTCGCACACTCCATAAAATGTGGAGAAACGGTTTTAACATGCTGCTCCGAACAAAACTCAATTGAAGTGTGCAACAGGAACCGCACGCACAGCCCTAGTACACTAGACTGCTCGAGAGTGTCAGACGGTAGAGAAACACTCTGGCATTGCGGCGGCCATCTTGTAGCCGTCAATAGTCTATTCAATATTATCCCAGTGATTGATCACACTAGGTTTGACGATGACTCTAGTTCTTTTCTTTTGGGTACAACGTGGATACTGATTCCATGGTGTGGCCACTGTGAATTTCCTGACACTTTTTAAATTAAATGTTTTAAGAGTTACCACTTTATTCCAATCAAGATGGCTTCAGGTGTGCAATTTGTTTGTCATAAGTAGGACTGTTAGCGCTCTAGTTGTTCTTTAGAACACCTCTGGGAAGCTGCAGTAGAACACAAAGGAGTCAACTGACAGTCTCTGCCCTTGTTGGATGTACATGTTTTACTGAGAATTTCAGACTTCATTCTCACACGACTGAGAAAGATAATGGGAATTCACAGAAAATATGCTCTCAGTTTAGCTTATAGATCACCTTCCAAACCTCTGTGGGAAAAGCATCAGAAAATAGTTTTCTCTCAAACATGATTCATGATATCCCAGCAGAAGGCTTTTTCACATGGTAAAAGTAAAATCACCTTAGAACACACCACAATTCCTAAAACGAGTATGGTACCATCAACAAATGATTTATAATGTAACTAAAGTCTTAAAACCTTCTATTAACTGCAATGCTTTTTAATGAGGTGCTATCATGTATATTGGTCCCTTGATGGCTGCCAACACTTCTTGGATGAAGTGCTGACAGCCAATCAGATCTCACAATGAAATGTGTGGGTAGGTTCCGCCCAGATATATTTCTTTTTCCATTAATATTTTAAAAACTACTGAACGTATTTTCACCAAATTTGGCAAAAGGTAGTTCTTGGTCTAGAAAAGCATGCTTTTTTAAATGGTGTAAATCCATTCAGTAGTTGCTGAGAAATTAAAAAAAATAAAAATATCAATATCTGAGCACCAAGGAGAGTTTGCGAACCCTCCCAGGCACGAGCTTCACTGTGATTGGCTGCCAACATTCTAAACCAGAATGTGTTGGCAGCCATCTTGTGACTCGGAAACCAGGGAAAGGGGGCGTGGCCTGCTATGAGAACTTAGAAATCCTGATGGGTGGGACTTACTGGAGGTAACAGGAGGGGTAGTTGGCTCCCAAGGTTGACCTTTTTCAATGATGTCTTCGGATGCCACGCTCACAGTTCTCCACCACTCTGCAAGCGTACTTCCTGGAACAGTACTGGTTGAGGGATAAAGTCCACTTTACTCCTGATGGACTTTGGCAGCCATGTAGCGCGCCTGGTACCTCCTGTAAGTCCTATGCAGCGGAATTCCTGAGCTCTGGTCGGAGACCCAGGCCCCGTTCTGTACCACAATGCAAATTTGACTACTATGTTATAGTTAGAAATTAGCATTTGAAAAACCTTTGAAATGTACTGAAAAAAGCATAGGTTTCAGGGACGTTATAGTTAGAAATTAGCATATACAAAACATTAGAAATTCACTGAAAAAGCACAGGTTTCAAGGATGTTATAGTTAGTTGAACATTTCACTTGTAAAAAAACAGAGAAATTCAGATGTTGTAGTTAGTAGAACTAACTATAACTCACGCCCCAGTAATGCTATACTGATGACTTCACATATTATATTACTCATGACATGGTCAGTGACATCACTGATGACATCTCAAATGATATAACTCATGACCTCACTGATGACATCATCCATTTAATATCTGATGCACCTCCTCACACCCTAATGAAACATTTCATACACCTACTCAAAAATACAGACTAACATTCTCGAAACCATAGACACACCAACACCAGTTACTACATACCCAGCCACTGATTCCTAGGTCTACAGACACATCCACTCATTCACCCATACAGTCACTCATACATGCAGTCACTCATACATGCAGTCACTCATCAATACAGCCCTATCATATGCACTCATACACCAACACAGACACTCACACACAGCCAGTTATCCATAGAGTTACTCACATACCTAGTCAGTCATGCAAAGAATCAATCATACTCACCTATACAGTTATACACACAACCTCACTTATTCATACAGATACTAACACATACTTACTCTCTTATAAAATCACTGATTCAAGCACACACTCATCCATACAGCCACTTTCACAATCACCTACCCTCACATATAGTCATTTATATACTCAAAACACTCACATTTACTGCTATTCACATATGTAGTTATTCACACATGTACCACTGAGACATCTATTCACACATCAAAGCACCCATATACATACTCACCCACCCATACTTTCCTTCACACATGAAGTCTGGAACCCATACACCCTGTGAATCACCTACTCACACATCTATGCACAGAGTCACACACTCCCCACCCACACAGACACTCAGGTACCCATACAGATACTCAGACAACCAATGAATAACCCATATGGACACTCAATTAGCTATTCACAAACCCATGCAGCCGCTTACACACCAACTAACAGACTGATACAGACATTCACACAGTTTATAGTCACTAACCCATTCATTCAGTAAGACACGTTTAATCACTCATGTATACAGTCAGTCACGCACCTACTAAATCATCCATTCAGACACTCACACACCCACTCATTCTTCGATAGACCTTGGCATATATAAATATACCAGTAGATAGTTATAGTTAGGATTATTTTCAATGCAAAATCTCAACATTCTATTGTGAATAACTTTGACGCCGGTTGAGGAATCTGCCTGAAAATGTCCTCAAATTTGCCTCGCAGCGCCCCGGTCCTTCCCTGAAAGTTTGGGGGGGATTTATCAAGTGGGGGCCGAGATAAAAGGGGGGTCCCAAAACGTGTTTTCACCATGTTAATTTCCATAGGGCGGTCAACCTCACTTTTAGCCCGAACGGCTGAATGGATTTCCACCAAACTTGGCAAAATTGTAGGGACTGGTACCCCGATGTGCCTTTGCTATGTCTCAAGATATATGCTCCAGTGGTTTTTACAAAAATTAACTTTGAAAAAATATATATTGGGCTACATTGGGCTATATATATGTTAGAGCCCAAATGTAGCCCAATGTAGCCCAATGTAGCCCAAAGATGGCCACCAGAGACAAAAAAAACAAATGTAGCCCAAATATCAGCCAGATGTGACCCAACTGTAGCCCAATGACAGAATGTCCCAGAGTGTTCTAAAGAACAACTAGAGCGCTAACAGTCTTACTTATGACAAAAGTATGGCACACCTGAAGTCATCTTGATTGGAATAAAGTGTTAACACTTAAAACATTTAATTTGCAAAGGAACAAAATGGGGGGGTTCATTTTGCCATAGAAATTATGATTAGTGCTGAAGAAAGAAAATTTAGGGCACATTTTGAGTGACTTCTCAAATCCTCTTATATTTCATTAAAAAAACTTCTGATATGCAGTCTCCCAAGATGGCCACCAGAGACAAAAGAGCCCAAATGTAGCCCAAATATCAGCCAGATGTAGCCCAACTATAGCCCAATGACAGAATGTCCCAGAGTGTTCTAAAGAACAATTAGAACGCTAGCAGTCTTACTTATGACAAAAGTATGGCACACCTGAAGTCATCTTGATTGGAATAAAGTGGTAACACTTAATACATTTAATTTGAAAAGGAACACAAAATGAGGGGTTTCATTATATATATATATATATATATATATATATATATATATATATATATATATATATATATATATATATATATATATATATATATATATATATATATATATATATATATATATATATATATATATATATATATATTACCTACTGGCGGTCGCCAGTAGGTAGTTATAGTTAGGACCTAGTTTCCATAGGAAATCCTCAACATTCTATTTGGAATAACTTTGGCCCTGGTGGAAGAATCTTAGCGAATTTCTCAAAGAAGATGGCTCAGTCCGCTGCGCTCCTTCCCTAAAAGTTTGGGGGGGATTGGTCAAGTGGGGGCTGAGATAAAAGGGGGGTCCCAAAACGTGTTTTCTCCATGTTATTTTCCATAGGACCTTTAGACTCGGCTACAGGTCGAACGGGTGAATGGATTTATAAGAAATTTGGCAAAACTGTACAGTCCGGCTCGCAGATTACGCTTTTTTTGGAATGGTGTAAATCCGTTTAGTAGTTGTTGAGAAAATTAAAGTTAAAGTCAATTATATATCTATAGGCGCGCATGCGTGCGCGCACCCAAGTGGCTGCGCGTGAGCGGAATTTATTTTTGCTGCGTGACGTGTGTTAACGTTCGATTAGAAGGAAATCAGGAAGTGTTGACCGCCATTTTGTCACTGCGAGTAAAGATATTGTCATTTCAAAGCGTTGGAACATGGAAAGGGGAGAAGGTAGAGATTGTTTTGCTGCGTAGGTTTTCTCAGGGTGTGCAGTAAGGTCCTTAAAAGCGAAAATATATATATTTTTTTCTCGAAAAAGTTGCGGGGTGCGCGCACTCGGGCGCGCACACCTATTTACAAAAGTGTGAAAATGGAGATAAATCAGAAGTTTGAGTGCTTTGATATAAGGTGGCTCTGAAAAGAGCCCTTGTGTTAATTGAGTTGTTTCTGCATTTATAAGTAAGTACCGATGCAGAGTTTGATATAATATTGTTGGCAGCATTTTGAAAGGAAAGACAGGGGCCCATTTTCTGGTTAACAGGTGACCAGGCCAACTTTTCACGCCAGGCCCATTCCTGCAAAGTCGACCGCCATTTTTAGGAGATCTGCAACCACCGGCAGTCACTGGGTTGCAGGAGCAGATGGACTCAAGCCTGTCGGGCGAAGCATCGTTGCACCGCCACAGTGGACGAGACCCTGCTGGGTGAGTGGAGCGTCGCTGTACCGCAACAGTGGGCGAGTCCTTTGCTGGGCTCGTGGAGCGTCCCTATACCGCCACAGTATGCGAACGCTTTGCTGGGCTCGTGGAGTGTCCCTATATCGCCACAGAGTACGAACCCTTTGCCGGGTGCATGGATCGTTGGGGGTGCAGCTGAGGGGCCTCCATCTGGGGAGGCTCGTCCGCGCCGCCTCTCCCTCCCAGTGGACCCCACGGCGTCTTGCTGACATTTGTTATGGCCGGACCAGGCGATGAAGAGAGGGGGAGGTCGGATATATATGAGTTATACTATTAGGTATGTCACATCCCCCTTGTGCTCTGCAAGGCACCGAAAAAAGAAGAGAATGGGAAGACAACTACATCTCGGGTCGGGCCCATGCCTTCTCTGGCCGATGGCGGCCGGCCGCTCTTTGCCACGGCCCCAGGAACGGATCCCTTGGTTTATCCTGGGGACAGGCTTTGGCGTGTGGTGTCTCCTCCGGACTATTCGCGTAATGGTTCTCCACCCCAGGCCGTTGCCGACGGCTTTTGTAGACTTTCTGACGCTCAAAAACCCTACTAGAAAGCAGCCCAAAAGTAGCCCAACATTGCTACTTTGGGGAAGTAGTGGCTGCGCGCGAGCGGAATTTTTTTTTTGCTGCGTGACGTCTGTTAATGTTCGATTCGAAGGAAATCAGGAAGTGTTGACCGCCATTTTGTCACTGCGAGTAAATATATTGTCATTTCAAAGCGTTGAAACATGGAAAGGGGAGAAGGTAGAGATTGTTTTGCTGTGTAGGTTTTCTCAGG
Source organism: Lissotriton vulgaris (assembly GCF_964263255.1). Lineage (NCBI taxonomy): Eukaryota > Metazoa > Chordata > Amphibia > Caudata > Salamandridae > Lissotriton > Lissotriton vulgaris. Next base: position 1,038,387,571 of record NC_141694.1, read on the forward strand.
GTGTGCAGTAAGGTCCTTAAAAGCGAAAATATATCTATTTTTTTCTCGAAAAAGTTGCGGGGTGCGCGCACTCGGGCGCGCACACCTATTTACAAAAGTGTGAAAATGGAGATAAATCAGAAGTTTGAGTGCTTTGATATAAGGTGGCTCTGAAAAGAGCCCTTGTGTTAATTGAGTTGTTTCTGCATTTATAAGTAAATACCGATGCAGAGTTTGATATAATATTGTTGGCAGCATTTTGAAAGGAAAGACAGGGGCCCATTTTCTGGTTAACAGGTGACCAGGCCAACTTTTCACGCCAGGCCCATTCCTGCAAAGTCGACCGCCATTTTTAGGAGATCTGCAACCACCGGCAGTCACTGGGTTGCAGGAGCCGATGGACTCAAGCCTGTCGGGCGAAGCATCGTTGCACCGCCACAGTGGACGAGACCCTGCTGAGTGAGTGGAGCGTCGCTGTACCGCAACAGTGGGAGAGTCCTTTGCTGGGCTCGTGGAGCGTCCCTATACCGCCAGAGTATGCGAACGCTTTGCTGGGCTCGTGGAGTGTCCTTATATCGCCACAGAGTACGAACCCTTTGCCGGGTGCATGGATCGTTGGGGGTGCAGCTGAGGGGCCTCCATCTGGGGAGGCTTGTCCGCGCCGCCTCTCCCTCCCAGTGGACCCCACGGCGTCTTGCTGACATTTGTTATGGCCGGACCAGGCGATGAAGAGAGGGGGAGGTCGGATATATATGAGTTATACTATTAGGTATGTCACATCCCCCTTGTGGCCTGCAAGGCACCGAAAAAAGAAGAGAATGGGAAGACAACTACATCTCGGGTCGGGCCCATGCCTTCTGTGGCCGATGGCGGCCGGCCGCTCTTTGCCACGGCCCCAGGAACGGATCCCTTGGTTCCTCCTGGGGACAGGCCTTGGCGTGTGGTGTCTCCTACGGACTATTCGCGTAATGGTTCTCCACCCCAGGCCGTTGCCGACGGCTTTTGTAGACTTTCTGACGCTCAAAAACCCTACTAGAAAGCAGCACAAAAGTAGCCCAACATTGCTACTTTGGGGAAGGAGGGGCTGCGCATGAGCGGAATTTTTTTTTGCTGCGTGACGTCTGTTAACGTTCGATTCGAAGGAAATCAGGAAGTGTTGACCGCCATTTTGTCACTGCGAGTAAATGGTGCTCCACATTGTAAATGCGGCACACCATGGGTGGCAGAGCAGCGGTGCACATTAACTGGTGCATCTCTGGGGATGCGCCAGTTAACATAAATCTGCTCCTTTACATTTAAGTATGAGCAGGGGACACAGAGTTGGTGAAGCTTATCGAAGGTTAAAAAGAGATGAGTCCTGTTCACTGAAAACTTGGACATAGGACTCACCTCCTCAGCATCGTTGGACATGGCTAAATAATAGCTGCAAAATGTAACTGTTGTTAAACAATTTTACTATTATAGTGTCTGAGATTTGTCTCTTACTCTGCAACATCTCATTGTTGTTCTCTTTCTTTAAAGATAAGGACATTAACCATGAGTGATAATGAGCAATCCGTTGGTCTCGATCTTATTGTTGAACATGTCATTGAAACGTCAGTGGAAGTGGAACCCTTAGATGATTTAAATCCTGAGGATGATGAAGAACATGATGAGGATGCCGATTTGTCAGAATTGTATGACATAGGGTGGGAAGCTGACGTGCTTCAGCATATGGAACTATAAACATTTATTTTTCAAATTTACTGGAAATAAAAAGTGAAAATGTAAACCGTTTCATTTAAAATTAAACATAACTTGAAAAACAGGTTATGTGTAGTGTCTTTAATAAAATAGTCAAATATGCTCATAAAAATATTTCTAAACCAATGAAAAGCCTTAACAAGTCACATGACCTGTTATGCTTACGTTACGCGCTCCGCGCCGCGCCCCGGATTGTTGGTCATTTAAACTGAGGCTGGCGTCAGCATGAGAGCGCCAACGTCTCGTGGCTACGCCATTCAGAAAATATTGTTGGCAGCATTTTGAAAGGAAAGATCTGCAACCACCGGCAGTCACTGGGTTGCAGGAGCTGATGGACTCAAGCCTGTCGGGCGAAGCATCGTTGCCCCGGCACAGTGGACGAGTCCTTTGCCAGGTGCATGGAGCGTTGCTGCACCGCAAGAGTGGACGAGTCCTTTGACGGGTGCGTGGAGCGTTGGGGGTGCAGGTGAGGGGCCTGCATGTGGGGAGGCGGGAGAGGCTCATCCGCGCCGCCTGTCCCTCCCAGTGCACCCCACGGCGTCTTGCTGACATTTGTTATGGCCGGACCAGGCGATGAAGAGAGGGGGGGGGTCGGAGGCATATGCAAGACATCCCCCCTCGTGGCCTGCAAGGCGCCGAAAGATTATCGTCCGCGCCGTCTCTCCCTCCCAGTGTACCCCACGGCGTTTTGCTGACATTTGTTATGGCCGGACCAGGCGATGAAGAGAGGGGGGGGGTCGGAGGCATATGTAAGACATCCCCCCCTCGTGGCCTGCAAGGCGCCGAAAGAGGAAGAGAATGGGAAGAGAACTACATCTCGGGTCGGGCCCATGCCTTCTCTGGCCGATGGCGACCGGCTGCTCTTTGCCACGGTCCCAGGAACGGATTCCTTGGTTCATCCTGGGGACAGGCCTTGGCGCATGGTGTCGCCTCCGGACTATTCGCGTAATGGTTCTCCATAGTTGTTTTAATATATTTTTGTTCAAGAATAAAAACGTTTTAATGTGTTATTTTGCTGTCGTGTGGTATATTTCTAATATTTGTCGCTCTGATGTTGTTTCCCCTCCCAAATGGAACATGTGATTGTAATCTACAGCCGGACATTCCGACAGGACATGAGAGCAAAAGGGGGGGGGGTCAGATCTGAAGTTGGGCAGGCGATAAGATCACGTTTTGCTATGTAGGGCTATCTATGTTCGTGATGGGGCCTAAAAGGGGGCAAGATGGCGTCGAGCTCGGTTTCTCTCACTAGTTTCACTAGTTTCATATTTCTCAAGAGGGGTTGTTCCTAATGTTTCTATTTTAGCAAGGTCAAAAAGAGATCCTATCAGTGGCCTATTGATTTTGTTCGATTCCTTTTGTTTTCTCTAACGAGTTTTAAGTTAAAGTTTGCTAGTACGATACAGCGGCTAGTCCGCATTTTATATATATGTCTTTTTTATTAGGGGTGTTTTCCGGTGGAGTCGGACGATCTACCTCTAATAAACGGTAAGTGTTCCTCTGAAGGAATGCGTCTTGAAAGTGGCTGACTGTAATGTATGATATTTCACTCAGTGACTTTCAGGCCCATGCTGTTTCAAAACTGTGCATGTGTTTGAAGCAGGCGTAGGTATTGACGCAGCATAGAAACTACTAGGAACCAATTGGAAGTGTTGTTTTCAAGTCACATGACTTCACATGCGCGTCTCAGGACGTGTACGCGGTGATAGTATCTGGTTGGAAGTAGCGGTCCAATTTCAAAACGTGAAAAGGAGTAAATTGAAACATATCCGGATTTAATATATCTTCTGAGTAGTATAAGTTCTGTGGTGGGTGTATGAAGAAATTGCAAGAAATAAGTTGCAATCGCGAACTTTTCCCGAAATATATATATATAGGCGGTTGCGCGCACACGGTCGCGCACGATCGAAAGCCGATAAACGCCCTTTATAATATGCTCCTGGAGCTGTTTTTGGAAAGTTCAAATTGCAAAGTTTTCACGAAATATATAGGCAGGTGCGCGCACTCGGTCGCGCATGAAAGCCTGGGAATGCGATATCCATTTTATTGACAACTGTTGCCGAGAGTGCGCACACCGGGTCGCGCACGAAAGTTTAGTAAGGCTATTTTTATTTACAGACAAATTTTAATGTGTTTAAAAAAAGGCAAGGTACAGACTTTCGAATTCTGTATCGCTTTACAAGGAGTCTCTATGCAACTTGAACAGTGAAGAAAACGGCTCGTTTTCGAAAAAAATATTGCCAGAACTTTATTGCCAAAAGTATAGGTTGCATACACGACATTTTTCTGAATTAGCATTTTAAAAACCAATGAAATTCACAGGAAAAACCATAGGTTTTACACACGTTATAGTTAGGAAGTAGCATTTAAAAAACCTATTAAATTCACTGAAAAAACCATAGGTTTGACACCAGTTATAGTTAGCTGGAAATTTTACTGACATAAAACCAATGAAATTCCACGTTATAGTTAGTTGGACTCACTATAACTTGGGCGTGCAATGCACTGCTGATGACGTCACATATTACATCACTCATGACATGGTCAGTGACATCACTCATGACATCACTGATGACACCATCCAGTGAATATGTGTCTTTCTGAAAAATAAATATTAGTGAGTAATGTTTAAATATTTAAATATATATATTAGTGTTTCACTTTGTGTATAAGTGGCTACATGTGTTGGTAAGTAGCTACATGCGTATGTATATGGGTTATTAGATGTTTCTCTTAGTATCAGTATGAGTGTCTATATGGTTTGGTGGGGGTATTACTTAGCACATAGATGCATGAGTGACTGACTCTCTGTTTGTATGTGTTTTGAAGACAGCATATGTGCAGGACTGTATGGGTGGATGAGTGTGTATATGTGTTTGTTAGTGAGTGAATGACTGTCTCACTAGTGTCTTTATCAGTAACGACATATGTTTTAATCTAGTATATGTGAATATTGATGTATATAAGTGAGTATATGTGAGAGTAAGAGATTGAAAGAATTCCTGTTTAAATAAGTATCTGTTTCTATAAGTGATTGTTTAAGAGAATAAATATGTGTAATTTTCAATAGAAGTAAGGTGGAAGTGTGTGTATAACTCTATATTCAAATAAATGGATGTTCAATAGTTTATTTGCACGTGTGAGTATGTCTTTGAGTAACTTTTCGATGATTGTCGGTGTGTAACAGGATGTATAGGTGTATCATTTCATATGATGAGTGAGTATATGTATGAGTGGCTGTGTATATAGATGGTGGAATTACTGAATTACTTGTTGTAACTGATATGGGTATCTGCTTTTTTTTTTAAATTTCAGTTTCTATTTTTGAATATGTTTTTCAAGGGTTACATTACAGTGAAAGGAGGTCTGTCACTATGTCACAAGGATGGTGTCATCAGTGATGTCACTGACCATGTCATGAGTGATGTAATATGTGACCTCATCAGCAGTGCATTGCGTCATCAGCGCAAGTTATAGTGAGTCCAACTAACTATAACGTGGAATTTCATTGGTTTTATGTCAGTAAAATTTCCAGCTAACTATAACTGGTGTCAAACCTATGGTTTTTTCAGTGAATTTCATAGGTTTTTTAAATGCTACTTCCTAACTATAACGTGTGTAAAACCTATGGTTTTTTCTGTGAATATATATATATATATATATATATATATATATATATATATATATATATATATATATATATATATATATATATATATATTCACTGAAAAAACCATTGGTTATAGACCATATATAGTTAGGGATTAGCCTTTTCAAAACCTTATTTTACTCACACAAAACCATTGAAATTTCATATATAGTTAGTTCCACTAACTATATATCGCGCACCCGCAATCCACTGCTGATGATGTCACATATTACATCATTCATGACATGGTTAGTGACATCACTGATGACATCACTGATGACATATCAAATGACATCACTGATGACATCTCGAATGACATCACTGATGACTTCTCAAATGACATCACTGATAAAATCACTGATAACATCTCATTTGACATGACTGATCACATCACTGATGATATCATTCATGTGATAATACCATGAACCTCTTCAGACTCTAATATAACCTTAGATACAATCAGTGTAAATAGACAGTCACAGACTGTCACTCATCCATGGAGTTACTCACACACCTAGTCAGTTATGCAAAAAATCAATCACACCTCCATTTTCTCAACTATACAGTTATACACACCTTACTTATTCAAACATATACTAACACATTTACTTTACTCTCTTATACAATCCCTGATACATGTTCACAATGATCCATACAGCCACTCACACATTCACTGGCTCTTATGCACAGTTATTTATATATGTCAACTCTCACATGTACTGTGTTTTACATATGTACTTACTTTGACATGTAGCACTGAGATATCCAATCACTCACCAATACACTCATGCAGACAGTCAACCGCCCATACAGTTGTTTGCACATGCACTTTTGAACCCATACATATAGTGAATCAACTACTCACACATCTATGTACAGAGTCACACACCTCCCAGCCACCCATACACACACACTCAGTTTCCCATACAAATACTTGGACAACCAATGAATAACCCATACAGTTACTCATATAGCTACTGATCAACATATGTAGCAGTTTGTAGAACAACAGATATAATGATGCACACATTAAAACAGTTTAGTCACTAACCCATGCACTCAGTGAGACACATTTAATCACTCACTCATACAGTCAGTCATGCACCTACTAAATCCTTCATCCAGACACTTATACATCCACTCATTCTTCAATATGTAAGACATATTTTAACTTTACAGAAACATACAGTCACTGGATGTTGTCATCAGTGATGTCATCAGTGATGTCATTTGAGATGTCATCAGTGATGTCACTAACCATGTCATGAATGATGTAATATGTGACATCATCAGCAGTGGATTGCGGGTGCGCGATATATAGTTAGTGGAACTAACTATATATGAAATTTCAATGGTTTTGTGTGAGTAAAATAAGGTTTTGAAAAGGCTAATCCCTAACTATATATGGTCTATAACCAATGGTTTTTTCAGTGAATTTTCAAGGTTTTGTAAATGCAAATTCCTAACTATATATGGCCTATAACCTATGGTTTTTTCAGTGAATTTCATTGGTTTTTTAATAGCAAATATCAAAAGCTGTAAAATGTCAAGTACGTGATAGGTAAAAACTTTTTCGTGTTTATGCACGCTGATGTGCTTTGAACGCTGCCCCCCTCCCCTCTTTTCTCTTAGTAGTACTCTCTCTTTGCAGATAGTGAAGAGTAGTTAACGCAGGCCTTTACCCCCGTTGTAATCCGTCGTGCCTGCTTGTCTCTCCATTTGATTGATTGTTATCCAAGCATTTACTGTTTTACAATTGATTCTCTTTGGTTCATTCTCTATTTACAAACAAGCACAAAGTCGCAATACTCTGTTTAGTCTTTGCAGATAGTGAAAAATCGTGTAAAAAAATAAAAGTAATCAAGCAAAATCAGTAGGCCACTAATTGGATCTCTTTTTGACCTCGCTAAAATAGAAATATTATGAACAACCCTTCATGAGAAATACGAAAATAGTGAGATGAACTGAGCTCCACACCATGAGGGCTGCAAGACAGCTCGGCTCCGTCACCCACCCCGCCCAAAATAACGACAAACCCTATGCAAATATTAAAAATATAGACAACACACCAGCAAAGAAACAGGGTAAAACATTTTATTAAATAACTATTTACGTAACTATTTTATACTTTTTATTGCCCGATCCGGCTAGCTCAATCGATCGAGCATGAAACTCATGCACTCTGATAGCAAGCGTTGCTACTGATGCTATGCAGACCAAAACTGGTTTTCAGTTTGTACATTTTTCTAGATTTTTCCATCCAAGGTTGGTTGACTTTGTAGAACGATGGCTTCAGATTTTCAACATACGGTGTGGTGGCGCGGACTGGGAGGGGGCGCTTCGCTCCTGCCCCCTCCCCAAGTAAGATTTTACATATATATATATATATATATATTCACTGAAAAAACCATAGGTTTTACACACGTTATAGTTAGGAAGTAGCATTTGAAAAACCTATGAAATTCACTGAAAAAACCATAGGTTTGACACCAGTTATAGTTAGCTGGAAATTTTACTGACATAAAACCAATGAAATTCCACGTTATAGTTAATTGGACTCACTATAACTTGCGCGTGTAATGCACTGCTGATGACATCACATATTACATCACTCATGAGATCACTGATAACACCATCTAGTGAATGTCTGTCTTTTTAAAAAATAAATATGTTTTATATATGTATATGTAGAGGTCGATGTAAAAATAAATGTTTAAATAAGTGTCTTAATGGATGTGGAGGACTGTATGGATGGCTGAGTGTGTATATGTGTGTGTTAGTGAGTGAATGCCTGCCTCACTAGTGTGTTTATCAGTAACGATATATGTTTTAATCTAGTTTATGTAAGTATTGATATATATAAGTGAGTATATGTGACAGTGAGAGATTGAAAGAGTTCCTCTTTAAATAAGTATGTGTTTCTATAAGTGATTGTTTAAAAGAGTAAGTAAGTGCAAGTTTACTTAGAAGTAAGGTGCTACTGTGTGTATATCTGTCTATGTAAATAAATGGATGTTTATTACTTTATTTGCAAGTGTGAATATGTGTGTGATTTACTTTTGGATGTCTGTCGGTATATAACAGGATGTATAGCTGTATCACTATATATAATCAGTGAGTATATATACGAGTGACTATATAGAACTGTTATTGAATTATTGGATGTGTATATAAATGTTGAAATTACTGAATTGGTTGTTGTAACTGGTATAGGTATGTCCACTTTTTTTATATGTTAGTTTTTTTTTCAAAATGTGTTTTAAGGGTTACTTTAGAGTGCAAGTAGGTTAGTCTCTCTGTCACAAGGATGGTATCATCAGTGATCTCATTAGTGACGTCACTGACCATGTCATAAGTAATGTAATATGTGATGTCATCAGCAGTGCATTACACGCGCAAGTTATAGTGAGTCCAACTAACTATAACGTGGAATTTCATTGGTTTTATGTCAGTAAAATTTCCAGCTAACTATAACTGGTGTCAAACCTATGGTTTTTTCAGTGAATTTCATAGGTTTTTCAAACGCTACTTCCTAACTATAACGTGTGTAAAACCTATGGTTTTTTCAGTGAATTTCATAGTTTTTTTGAATGCTAGTTCCTAAGTATGTAATCACGTTCATAACTAGATAGTGTCACCGCCTACACGTCCTGAGAAGCGCATGTAAAGTCATGTGACTTCAAAACCAGACTTCCAATTGGTTCTTAGTAGTTTCTGTTCTGAAATTTACATGAAGCACACCACCCACTTTCCTCACAATCTTTTCTACTCTCAAGAGACAACAACGTTGAGCATCTTCCGGAAAACTTTGCTGAAATGGCTGCCCTTCTGCATTCATCTTCCGAATCTGAAGGAAATGAGCGACCACCGTTAAGAAGAAAAAAGGAATCTTTCATTTGGCAATTTTTTACTTATCCTGAAGATCAAAAGAAAGTGAATGCGCCAAAAGTAACCTGCACGATATGCAATACGGAGCTCTCAAGGGGAAATCCAAATAAAAAATATTCCTTTTCTATACACACCATGCAGCGGCATGTTAAACAAAGGCATCCTGAGCATTATGCAAAAGCATCGACAAGAGCCCTGGCCACGCTATTACCATCAGAGGTGGCCAGCACATCTTCTGGTGGACGACCTGTATCTCCATCGAGTGCTGAGATGGACTTGAGACCATATCTTGCGAAGGTGCACATGAAATGCAACGAGTGTGGAGAAATTCTTTTGTACGGAGAGCAGAGCCTCGTTCTTATTCAACTCAAAATTGAAAGTCATAAATGCCCCAAGAAAAGATAAATTTCTTTACTTCATTTTCATAGTATTACATACTGAAAAATGTAGTAGCAACTTTAAAAAATCGAAAGCATCATAACACTTGTTTCCAAAAAAAAAAAAAAAAAAAAAAAGTTCTTTTCAGAACTACCTCTTTCTACCAAAACGTGCTCCAAGAGCATATTATGAGATGTTTTTTCGCCGCTTTATTTTAGTGCGAGACCGGGTGCGCGCACCCTCCTATCGCGTACAGGACCTGACACTTACATGTGAAGTCATGTGACTTCTAAACAACACTTCTAATTGGTTCTTGGTAGTTTCTATTCTGGAATTTACACGCAGCACTCCACCCACTTCCATCACTTTCTTTTCTACTCTCAAGAGAGAACAACGTCGAACATCTTCCCGAAGACTTCGCTACAATGGCTACCGTTCCGCATTCATCTTCCGAATCTGAAGGAAATGAGCGACCACCTTTGACAAGAAAAACGGAGGCCACGCTATTACCATCAGAAGTAATCAGCACATCTTCCGGTGGACGACCTGTATCTCCATCGAGTGCTGAAATGGACTTCAGACCATATCTTGCGAACGTGCACATGAAATGCACGAACTGTGGAGAACTTCTTGTATACGGAGAGCAAAGCTTTACTCTAATTAAACACACAATTGAGAGTCATAAATGCTCCAAGAAAAGTTAAATTTCTTCACTTTATTTGGATAGTATGACATACTGAAAAATGTCGTAGCAACTTAGAAATCAAAAGCATCATAACACTTGTTTCCAAAAAAAAAAAAAAAAAAAAAGTTCTTTTCAGAACTAACTCTTTCCACCAAAACATGCTCCAAGAGCATATTATAAGATGTTTTTTCGCCGCTTTATTTTAGTGCGAGACCAGGTGCGCGCACCCTCCTATCGCGTACAGGACCTGACACTTGCATGTGAAGTCATGTGACTTCAAAACAACACTTCTAATTGGTTCTTGGTAGTTTCCATTCTGGAATTTACACGCAGCACTCCACCCACTTCCATCACTTTCTTTTCTACTCTCAAGAGAAAAAAACGTCGAACATCTTCCCGAAGACTTCGCTGCAATGGCTACCGTTCCACATTCATCTTCCGAATCTGAAGGAGATGAGCGACCACCTTTCACAAGAAAAACGGAGGCTACGCTATTACCATCAGAAGTAATCAGCACATCTTCCGGTGGACGACCTGTATCTCCATCGAGTGCTGAAATGGACTTGAACCCATGTCTGGCGAACGTGCACATAAAATGCAACAACTGTGGAGAACTTCTTGTATACGGAGAGCAAAGCTTTACTCTAATTAAACACAAAATTGAGAGTCATAAATGCTCCAAGAAAAGTTAAATTTCTTCACTTTATTTGGATAGTATAACATACTGAAAAGTGTCGTAGCAACTTTAAGAAATCAAAAGAATCATAACACTTGTTTCCAAAAAAAAAAAAAAAAAAAAAAAAGTTCTTTTCAGAACTAACTCTTTCTACCAAAACATGCTCCAAGAGCATATTATGAGATGTTTTTTCGCCGTTTTCTTATAGTGCGCGACCGGGTGCGCGCACCCACCTATCGCGTACAGGCGTCGACACACGCATGTGCAGTCATGTGACTTTAAAACAACACTTCCAATTGGTTCTTACTAGTTTCTATTCTGCAATTTACACGGAACACTCCACCCACTTCCCTAGAAAACCAGTTTATCGAAAAACTTTTAAAGCCTCCTCTTATGAAATATTCGACATCAATCACATAGCAGAGTACTAAATAGCACTATATACACTCCGTCCCTTAATTATAAGAGACTTATTGCTATGTAAAAGCAACTTTTGTTTTCACGCGATAATGTGAAATGCTGAGCCTATTACATAATTTTATTTCACATATATGTTACTATTCTCCTTCGAGCACTAACACCGTAGAAAATACCACCAATAGCGGTGATATTTTTTACACCGAGAACGGGCGATTTCTATCGCTTAGAGCCCTTACAATTATAAAGTTTTATTTCCTAAGTCTCTGATCTCCAACTGTGCAACGTAGCTCCCCTGTGTGTCGTAATAAGGTCCATAAACAAAAACTACAGGGCCAGCATTATAAACATGCACAGAACCACAAAACGACAAGAGCCACCATGTTGATATATATCCTTAATATAATAAACCTCTGAGAATAAATACATATTTCCGTGGCACCCCATAACACAAATGTGGCGTCCTCTGACTCTGCTCCATTACCAAACACCGTAACTCCCCGCCCCCCTCATTTTCACTAAACTCCGCACTCCACCCCACCCGAACGCCCTATTACAAACCCCCAACCTACCCTCCCTGCCCAAACCCACCATGAACCTCAAACCGCCCCTAGAAAACTTATAAGACACAGGATTACTAAAACTCAAAGAATACGCAACAGGCAGATAATGTAAATAGTACATAAAGGCACATATTTTTTCCAAAATACTATTTAAAAACATGTTCTATTTTTTATAAATCTATCATGCATCTGACCCTCTAGAACTGCTTTCAAAACGTGAACTATAAACCTCTACTTTTCATTTTCAAACCATACACTTTCATCTGACCCTCTAGAACTGCTTTCAAAACGTGAACTATAAACCTCTACTTTTCATTTTCAAACCATACACTTTCAATTACATTACCTTGCTTTACAACTCCCTCAAATCACTCCCTTATTTTTTAACGCATCCTCCAGTTCAAAAAAAGCTACTTTTTTTGATAGCCACTAAGCAATATATAAGTGACTAGACTCCTAGAAAATGTATCAAGTCATTCTGCTCCTCTCCACTGCATAGCCGGCGACCTAATTCTGTGGAGTTGCTATACAACCAGCGGTGCTGCACCGTTTCCTTTACCATCTTGGTAAATTCAAAATGGATGTCCCTCCTGCCTTCGCAAACGAGCCGGGCCACTTAGAACTATTTCGACAGAGAATGCTTCTGTACTACGGCACCTTACCACTCTCAACTTTGAATGCTTCATATCGATTATCATTTCGATATTCGTATTTCACCTGTGTGCAGCCTGTATTTCATTGCCTGAGCTGTGATTTCACGTGGGCCCTGGATTTATGTCTCTGCAATTTGGTACCTCCTGAACCGAATTACAATCACCTCATGAATCCGTTACTTGATCATGAACAGCTTTGTTACAACGGAGGGTTTATGGCCTTTGCAGCGATACAAGGAGTTCTGGGTCATTGGAATATATTCGCAGCGGCGCAAGATTTCCTAACAGAGAGCTACATCGAAAACCCACCGAGCTGCCCTATGATGGTAAAAGACGCTCCAATAATGACAGATCATGAATGCTCCTTTCATCTTCTCAATTGGATGGCTGACATGTTTTCAGATGATAACAATGATTTCATGTTAGAGGCACTTGCTGCATACTTTGCCTACACAATGGACGGTTAACTCTTTCCTAACAGCGAGCTACATCGAAAACCCACCGACCTGCACTCTGATGGTAAAAGAGGCTCCGATTATAACAGATCATGAGTACTGCTTTACTCTTTTCCATTGGATAGCTGACATACTTTCAAATGATAAAACTGATTTCCTGTTACAAGCAGAAGCTACCTATTTTGCCTAAACAATGCTTCAATAACTCTCAAACAAGCCATTGACGTCCTCATTTCCTTTTGGTTTTCTATATTCTTCACGTTCTTTTCCATATTTTCTTTTGAAGAACAGACCTATTTGCTTTACTAATAGTGGACATCATGATTTCGTGTTGTTTGACAGCTGATTCATAAAGTAATGATGTATAACCACTTGCATTTTCATATATCGTTCCTAAACTGAAAGGCCAGAGACCTTCTTCCATTTATTAAAATATAATATACTTCCTTATAAGAGTGTACAATGTTTTTTTCCAACTATATTCATTTTTCTACAACTATAGCGTTTGTATTCCATGTACTACTGACAATACCAATTACTGTGTTTTTTGCAATTTCTGTACTCATATTACATAATGATTTGCCTTTAAAACAGCACATTTCTAAATAAACATTTCAAATATTCACGGTTTCTCTTTTAATCCATAATCTCAACTGAAATGATTTCATATTGAAAAAATATTCATGGGTTCCACATAACCTTAACTGTAGTCACTGAGGACCTTATTTATGAAGACCTTCCGCCGCCAGTGCCTCATTTTTTAAAATGGGAAAAAGTAACGCACCGGTGGCGCAAGGCCTCCATAAATAAAGTCCTGAATGTTTTCTTTTCTTGACCTCACTTACTGATACTAGAACCTGCAAGCCAATTACGGCCCGTGAACTCTTTCTTAGTAGGTCGCGCACCGTAAAGACAGTTATACCACTGTTAAAAATTTTTTTTTACTGTTACTAAGCACCGACACAGTTCCGCTTCACTCAGAGTTAATCACTGCTCCCACGCTTCTACAGGCCAGACGCTATGTCGTATTTCTCTCCTTATCACCCTTTCATCTCCACAATAACAAACAGTTGTCCGCCTGCCACCAGAGAACAGACTCAGATGCAGAGGCACCAAAGAGTGAACCCATTACCAACTGCCATCTCCGGCTGTTTCCATGGTTACACCTCATTCTGCACCTTGCTGAAGGCACAGGTCAAAAGTTCATGTCTTAACGTTCTACAACAAACTAAGAACACTATTTTCCCTCCAGAAACACCTGTCAATACACAGCTCTGTTACATATCTTGTTTTTTCACACCCAATAGTACTTTTCGTTTAACATAAACATCAACCTGCTTAATCTCCACTTGTTACAATCAACCAATCATTTTTATTTTTTAAACCACACCCAGCCTCTTCCTTTTTCTTTATTTAGAATTTCAACTTCTAACTACCATTCCACTTCCAGAACCGATCGGAGGACGATTTCAAATCCCTTGAAAATGAAGGTCTGGCTAATAGGACACAGTTATATTCACTGGAGTGAAAAATATGCAGTAAGCAGACGAATTTGCAACCTCAGCTTACCAAATGTACATATAACATGGATTTCCAAAAGAGGATTGAAATGTCACCAATTGATTCCATTGGTGAAAACTTTTATGCATCTCCCAGAACCAGACCTTATAATTGTGCACTGTGGTGGGAACGATCTAGGCACAATCACTGGGGTAGGTCTGGAAATGCTTCTAAAAGACACCTTTCGACAATTGATGACACTTTTTCCTCGATCTGCCTTGGTATATTCCAATATATGCCAAAGACAGAAATGGAATTGGTCCAATCAACATTGTGCATAATTTGAGAAAGCAAGGAGACATGTAAATAAATCTGTTTCTGCGTTCCTCAGAGATTATAGCATGGGTTCTATTTACCACAACAACTTGCGATACCACATGCAAGACGTCTATAGGAGAGACGGTGTTCATTTCACGAATGAGGGAAACAGAATCTTCCTCTGCAACATCAGGCTCTGCATCGGTACTTACTTATAAATGCAGAAAACACTCAATTAACACAAGGGCTCTTTTCAGAGCCACCTTATATCTAAGCACTCAAACTTCTGATTTATCTCCATTTTCACACTCTTGTAAATAGGTGTGCGCGACCGGGTGCGCGCACCCCGTATTTTTTTTCGGGAAAAAATTATATCTTTTCGCGTTTAAGGGCATTACTGCACACCCCGAGAAAAGCTACGCAGCAAAACAATCTCTAACTTCTCCCCTTTCCATGTTTCAACGCTTTGAAATGAACAATATATTTACTCGCAGTGACAAAATGGCGGACAAAACTTCCTGATTTCCTTCGAATCGAACGTTAACAGACGTCACGCAGCCCAAAAAAATTCCGCTCACGCGCAGACGCTTGGGTGCACGCACGTGTGCGCGCCTATAGATATATAATTGACTTTAACTTTAATTTTCTCAACAACTACTGAACGGATTTACACCATTCCAAAAAAAGCGTAATCTGCGAACAAGACTCTACAGTTTTGGCAAATTTCTTATAAATCCATTCAGCCGTTCGACCTGTAGCCGAGTCTAAAGGTCCTATGGAAAATAACATGGAGAAAACACGTTTTGGGACCCCCCTTATATCTCAGCCCCCATTTGACCAATCCCCACCAAACTTTCAGGGAAGGAGCGCAGCGGACCGAGCCATCTTCTTTGAGAAATTCGCAAAGACTCATCCACCAGGGCCAAAGTTATTCCAAATAGAATGTTGAGGATTTCCTATGGAAACTAGGTCCTAACTATAACTACCTACTGGCGACCGCCAGTAGGTAATATATATATATATATATATTCACTGAAAAAACCATTGGTTATAGACCATATATAGTTAGGGATTAGCCTTTTCAAAACCTTATTTTACTCACACAAAACCATTGAAATTTCATATATAGTTAGTTCCACTAACTATATATCGCGCACCCGCAATCCACTGCTGATGATGTCACATATTACATCATTCATGACATGGTTAGTGACATCACTGATGACATCACTGATGACATCTCAAATGACATCACTGATGACATCACTGATGACAACATCCAGTGACTGTATGTTTCTGTAAAGTTAAAATATGTCTTACATATTGAAGAATGAGTGGATGTATAAGTGTCTGGATGAAGGATTTAGTAGGTGCATGACTGACTGTATGAGTGAGTGATTAAATGTGTCTCACTGAGTGCATGGGTTAGTGACTAAACTGTTTTAATTTGTGCATCATTATATCTGTTGTTCTACAAACTGCTGCATATGTTGATCAGTAGCTATATGAGTAATTGTATGGGTTATTCATTGGTTGTCCAAGTATTTGTATGGGAAACTGAGTGTGTGTGTGTATGGGTGGCTGGGAGGTGTGTGACTCTGTACATAGATGTGTGAGTAGTTGATTCACTATATGTATGGGTTCAAAAGTGCATGTGGAAACAGCTGTATGGGCGGTTGACTGTGCATGAGTGTATTAGTGAGTGAATGGATATCTCAGTGCTACATGTCAAAGTAAGTACATATGTAAAACACAGTACATGTGAGAGTTGACATATATAAATAACTGTGCATAAGAGCCAGTGAATGTGTGAGTGGCTGTATGGATCATTGTGAACATGTATCAGGGATTGTATAAGAGAGTAAAGTAAATATGTGTTAGTATATGTTTGAATAAGTAAGGTGTGTATAACTGTATAGTTGAGAAAATGGAGGTGTGATTGATTTTTTGCATAACTGACTAGGTGTGTGAGTAACTCCATGGATGAGTGACAGTCTGTGACTGTCTGTTTACACTGATTGTATCTAAGGTTATATTAGAGTCTGAAGAGGTTCATGGTATTATCACATGAATGATATCATCAGTGATGTGATCAGTCATGTCAAATGAGATGTTATCAGTGATTTTATCAGTGATGTCATTTGAGATGTCATCAGTGATGTCATTTGAGATGTCATCAGTGATGTCATTTGAGATGTCATCAGTGATGTCATCAGTGATGTCACTAACCATGTCATGAATGATGTAATATGTGACATCATCAGCAGTGGATTGCGGGTGCGCGATATATAGTTAGTGGAACTAACTATATATGAAATTTCAATGGTTTTGTGTGAGTAAAATAAGGTTTTGAAAAGGCTAATCCCTAACTATATATGGTCTATAACCAATGGTTTTTTCAGTGAATTTTCAAGGTTTTGTAAATGCAAATTCCTAACTATATATGGCCTATAACCTATGGTTTTTTCAGTGAATTTCATTGGTTTTTTAATAGCAAATATCAAAAGCTGTCAAATGTCAAGTACGTGATAGGTAAAAACTTTTTCGTGTTTATGCACGCTGATGTGCTTTGAACGCTGCCCCCCTCCCCTCTTTTCTCTTAGTAGTACTCTCTCTTTGCAGATAGTGAAGAGTAGTTAACGCAGGCCTTTACCCCCGTTGTAATCCGTCGTGCCTGCTTGTCTCTCCATTTGATTGATTGTTATCCAAGCATTTACTGTTTTACAATTGATTCTCTTTGGTTCATTCTCTATTTACAAACAAGCACAAAGTCGCAATACTCTGTTTAGTCTTTGCAGATAGTGAAAAATCGTGTAAAAAAATAAAATTAATCGAGCAAAATCAGTAGGCCACTAATTGGATCTCTTTTTGACCTCGCTAAAATAGAAATATTAGGACCAACCCTTCATGAGAAATACGAAAATAGTGAGATGAACTGAGCTCCACACCATGAGGGCTGCAAGACAGCTCGGCTCCGTCACCCACCCCGCCCAAAATAACGACAAACCCTATGCAAATATTAAAAATATAGACAACACACCAGCAAAGAAACAGGGTAAAACATTTTATTAAATAACTATTTACATAACTATTTTATACTTTTTATTGCCCGATCCGGCTAGCTCAATCGATCGAGCATGAAACTCATGCACTCTGATAGCAAGCGTTGCTACTGATGCTATGCAGACCAAAACTGGTTTTCAGTTTGTACATTTTCCTAGATTTTTCCATCCAAGGTTGGTTGAGTTTGTAGAACGATGGCTTCAGATTTTCAACATACGGTGTGGTGGCGCGGACTGGGAGGGGGCGCTTCGCTCCTGCCCCCTCCCCAAGTAAGATTTTCATACGTGAAAGTACGTTAATGGTTTTGGTCCCTGAGTTGCTTCAATGTCACTGCCATTCTCAAATGGCATAAGTTCTGGATGTTGGGTGCAATAGTTCAGAGTTCTGAGCAGCGCTTGTAACACTGTCTGAAGCTTATTTCCACCTACTGCAGCTTCACTATTCTCAAAGTAAGTGAGTGTCGTTTGTGGACCTGACTGCATTTGAAAACAATGTGATATGGTACCTCCCTAAACTGCTTGACGGAGGCCCCCGAGGGGCGGTGTGATGGCACGGACTCGGAGAAGACGCTTGGCTCCGACCCCCTCCCCAAGTCTTATAGCACCGGTTTAGCCTGAGATCGCCCCCGACATAGGCGGCCGGCTCCCGGGGTCCGGCGGAACTTTTTGCCTTTTGATGACTCTTCTATTCTGGACCTTGTTCCACAATCCGTTTGACCTGAAGACACGCTGTAGTGGGGCGCCCCTTTACCGTTTTAGTTGCCATTCCGCCCGCTTTTGCTACACTGTGCCTCTTCCGCCATTCAGCTGTTTACCGCCCGCTCTTGCGACTACAGCGTCTCGCTCACCATGTAGTTGAGTTGCTCCCGCTCTTGCGATGCAACGATAGGCGACTGCCACAGGACTCTCAAAATGGCGGCCGGCTCTTCAGATTTGGGCGTGGTCCACTAAAATGGCCCTGGGACACCTTGGAACTCGGACGCTTCCCTGATAGGGCTTGGGTCCCATTCTCGAAAGCGTCCCCTCAGCCGTGAAGATTCTACAAAAGTCTTGGGGGCCCCCGACTCCCGCAGGCTTCTGGTGGGGAGCGGCTGCCATGTCTGCTCGTGGAATGGCCACGACGGAGCTACGAGATGGTAGTGCTCACATGCTGACGCCAGCTTTAGTCTGAAACATCCAGAAACACTGTAGACTACCAATTCGATCAGTTCCGGTAGCGCCCCAACATGACCCGGTAGAGAAGAACTTGCCCTCCCCTCTTTGACTGATGGTTCTTGTTGCCTGTCCCCTCTGTTGTCATTTTACAGAACTTTTTGGACTGCTGAAAGGGGTTGTGTTCCGAACGCTGGTTGGTGGAGACATTTTGACTATATTCTTGACTATATTCTTGACCTACGTTGTCGCGTAATGCGTTATATGACACGCCGCGTTAGCGCACCCGGAAGTGATCCGGGGCGCGGCGCGCAGCGCGTAACGTAAGCATAACAGGTCATGTGACTTATTGGGTCATTTTACTTTTGTTATTTTAATAATGAAAAGCTTGGTCATATGACCTAAAAAATACGCTTTTTATTGATTTCGAACTTTTTTTTTTATAACATATTTGTTATAATATTCCAGGCTAATGTACTTTCCCGGAAAATTTTCAACTGTCCTGCAAGTAAAATATATTCCTTTTTCGAGAAAAAGGGTGTTTCTTCGTTCCATGACGGAGCCGTTGAGTAAAAGAGACTCGGCCTGCTGTCTTAGTCGCCGATACGCCTGATTATCAGATTCTTATCGATCACTTTATGTTGCAGGAGTGGAAAACACAACTGCCCTTGACCATTTATCTTTACTGCGTTCCTACATATTATACCTTTTTATCCGTCATGTAATTGGACTGCTTTATTTCACTTGCCTTTTACTGATTCGAAAACAGTGACTAAAAGTAAAAACTTTACCAATGTAAATACTACTACCATGTTTTGTTTTAAAAACCTTTATTGTGAAAATGTCAGTATACAAATACGGGCCTATAACCACGTGGGCCGGCCACGGAGCAAACTGAAATCGTATATGATGAGGAGACATTTACATTATAGAGGAACGTAACGAACGAGCCATTAGGTTGCAAGAACTAAGGTGTCTAACAGTTGCGGAATCGGTGGACGTACATTTTGTAATTAAAATACGACAGGGCCACTTACAAAAAAGTTATCTAGATATACATTTGCGTGCAAGTACCATGGGTGACGTTAATTCGAACTTTCAATAGTACAGTAATCAATAACACATCAGAACTTAATATCAATAGGGATGTCGAAATATTCAATCAATTCTCGTCCCCGCCCGCCATGAGCATCAAAACTGCATTCATATCTCGTGATATCAAGGTTGTTCAACCAGTACACAACAAGGAGTTACGAGTCCCATTTATACCGGCGCCATTTTGGACGAGGCCGGGCAGGTCCAAGATATAGTCAAAATGTCTCCACCAACCATCGGCCAGACCAGAACCCCTTTCGGCCCTTTATGCTACAAGATGGTGTCTTCCATTCAGAAAATATTGTTGGCAGCATTTTGAAAGGAAAGATAAACAGCCGTTCTCCTAGTGAGTCTCACATTGTTACATTTAGGAAGAATGTTGAAGAGTAATATGTGGAAAATCTGAAGCCATTTTTCTACAAACTCTCAATCAGCCGTGGATGGAAAAAAAAATCCTGAAGAATGTACAAACTGAAAACCAATTTTTGTCTGTATAGCATCAACAGCAACGCTTGAGTCAGCTTTGTGTCAAGCCGCCATTTTCATTCAATCAATAGCGTCCCCCTGCACACATTCAGGGACCTGGTCGTGTCTTCAGGTGAAACGGATTGTGGGACAAGAAGCAGAAAGGAAAAGGAAAAAAGTTCCGCCGGACCTCGGGAGCCGGCCGCCTATGTCATGGGCGATCTTTGGCCACACCAGGGCAATAGTGAAGCTGCAGCAGGTGCAAATAAGCTTCAGACAGTCTTACAAGCACTGCTCAGAACTCTCAACGATGGCACTCAACATCCAGGACTTGCCATCCGGATCTTGGCGCCTTGTGCTGGTTCCGACCTATTCACACATCGGTCCACTACTGACATCACCTCATAAGCCAACGGGGCACCCCACACCGACTTTCGGCGCAGCATTGTAGGATGGCCACACCAGTGCAGCAACTTGCTGGACACAACCTCGGTGCCATCCGGATCTCGGCGCGTTCGAGTCACTGTACCGCAAGAGTGACCGGAACTCAGCTGAACACGCCGTCTTTCGGCGCAGCATTGTAGGATGGCCACACCAGTGCGGCAATTTGCTGGACACCACCTCGGGCAATAGTGAAGCTGCAGCAGGTGCAAATAAGCTTCAGATAGTCTTACAAGCACTGCTCAGAACTCTCAACTATGGCACTCAACATCCAGGACTTGCCATTCGGATCTTGGCGCCTTGTGCTGGTTCCGACCTATTCACACATCGGTCCACTACAGACATCACCTCATAAGCCAACGGGGCACCCCACGCCGACTTTCAGCGCAGCATTGTAGGATGGCCACACCAGTGCAGCAACTTGCTGGACACAACCTCGGTGCCATCCGGATCTCGGCGCGTTCGAGTCACTGTACCGCAAGAGTGACCGAAACTCAGCTGGACACGCCGTCTTTCGGCGCAGCATTGTAGGATGGCCACACCAGTACGGCAATTTGCTGGACACCACCTCGGTGCCATCCGGATCTCAGCGCGTTGTGCTGCCTTCGGCCTATTCGCACATCGGTCCGCTACTGACGCCGCCTCACGTGCCAACGGATTTTCTACGCTTTTTGTAGCCCTATGCCCCATAACAGGTCATGTGACTTGTTTATAAAACTTTTCATTGGTTCATTTTACTTTTGGTTTCCTAAAGATGGAAGGCTTGGTCATATGACCTAAAAATAACACTTTTCATTGGTTTAGAACATTTTTTTTTCCCAAACGATGAAAGCCCCACCTTGTTTCTGGATGATTCAGACTGAAGCTGGCGTCAGCATGAGAGCACCACCATCTCGTGGCTCCGTCGTGGTCATTCCGCGAGCAATCATGGCAGCCGCTCCCCACCGGAAGCCTGCAGGAGTCGAGGGCCCCCAAGACTTTTGTAGAATCTTCACGGCTGAGGGGACGCTTTCGAGAATGGAGCCCAAGCCCTAGCAGGCAAGCGTCCGAGTTCCAAGGTGTCCCAGGGCCATTTCAGTGGACCAGGCCCAAAACCGAAGAGCCGGCCGCCATTTTAAGAGTCCTGTGGCAGCCGCCTATCGCTGCACTGCAAGAGTGGGAGCAACTCAACTACATGGTGAGCGAGACGCTGTAGCCCCAAGAGCGGGCGCAACTCAGCTGGATGGCCGCCACCTGGGGAGGCCCGTTCACGCCGCCTCCCCCACGCCCCCCCCCCCGGGCCGCCCCACGACAATTTTCGGAGCAGCATTGTAGGATACCAAAACCAGTGCGGCAGTTTACTGGACATCACCTGGGTGCCATCCACATCTCAGCGCGTTCTGCTGCCTTGGGACTATTCGCACAACAGACCGCTACTGACGAGGCCTCCCCCCGCACCACCCGGGACGCCCCACGCTGTTTTTCTGAGCTGCATTGTAGGATCCCAAAAACCAGTGAGGCACCCAGGTGACATCATCTGGGTGCCGTCCAGAACTCAGCACGTTGTGCTGCCTTGGGACTATTCACACAAAAGACAGCTTCTGACCATTGTTGCTTTTTTTTGTCAAAAATGTTTAAATGTTTGTTACAGTTTTTGTTCCGTTCGTTATATTTAAAAGTTAATAAAGTTTTATAATCCTACTTTGTTGGAGTGCTATATATTTTTAAAAAATCGGGTGAATGGGGCCTTGAATCGGGTTATTGTCATGTGTGGGCTTTGCAAGTGTACTGCTACAGGATCGGACATTTCAAACTCAAATGCACGTTCTTTTTCTTACCTTTCCGAAGCATGGAGCGCAATAGCAGGCAGAGAAAGGGTGATGCAAGTGTTGAACATTGCCTGGCCTGGCAAGTTGCTGGCAGTGCCCCCGCCCGCTCCTGAAAGAGGACACACACACACCGCCGCCCCGAGTACTTCACAGATCTTTAAAAGACCATGCGCTTGTTCATGAGGCTTAAATGGTTTATCACCCCTTCTAGAACCCCTGCATCGACCCTCTGACGTTTCCTGGAAGAATTACCACGTAACACAATACCAAGCCTTGTCAGCTGAAACCCCCGAGGAATCGTGGGGCATATTATCAAGGGGGTTTATCTCCGCTTTTTTGGCTTTAAAAGCCAAGAAAGCGGAGATAAAATTATCCCCCTATTACCAAGCTGTCGCTAACACCAGTTAGTGACAGCTAAAAGGAGATAGCGACCATCTTGGGCCCCGCTTTGCATGTCAGTGATATTTATCACTAATGACATGCAAAGTGGGCGTGCCAAGATGTTAGCGACTGGAAACAGTCCCTAACATCGCTATCTCCTATTACCAACTTTTGGAGATATTCGCGCTAAGCGCGAATATCTCAAAAAGATAACACCTGCCCTGAGCAGTTCTTAGCCATGTTATCCAATGGGAGGTGGATAACATGGCTAAGAGCATTTGCTCGATAATGCATGAATATCGCTGACTTTTCAGCGATATTCATGCATTGCGGCCGTTTTTTATCGCATTTGCGATAAACCTTGCTAATAGCAAGGTTTATCTGCGATAAAAATCGGCGATGTGCGGCGATAATTTTTGTCTCTAAACAAGTTAGAGACAAAAATTATCGCTAGTTGTTGGTAATATGCCCCCGGGTTTTTGCTTGCAGAAATCGGGAGGCGGGAGACTAGCACTGAAATCAGTAGTCTCACGCCTGAATCGGGAGGGTTGGCATGTCTGGATTCTCTACAGCTGGGGCCATAAACTACATCCGCAGGGCTAGGTGATAGCCTGGGACCGGCCTGGCATCTAAAATGGCTGCCGTGCACGACAAAATAGTGGCATTTAAAAAAGGCAAGATGGCGCAGACAATGTTGATCAATAAGGATTAATTTATAACAAAATATTTTATCGCACTGACAAATTGGCGGTCAACACTTCCTGATTTCCATCGAATCGAACGTTAACAGACGTCACGCAGCAAAAAAAAAAAAAGCTCACGCACAGCCGCTGGAAGACATGTATCAACATATATGAGCCTCCTCAGCCACCCTCAGAAAACATAAGGGATTAGGATACGTCTCCCGCACCCCCTTATACCTAGTAATTTAATTAAAACGAAGCACAAAATGGTGAATTCCCGTTTCGCTACCAGTTTGCGGCCCAGTTCGCGGCCCGTGAAGCGCTTCTACCGTGAAAAATAATTTTATTTTTATTTTCCCCACGGGACCCTTTAATAACCCCAACAACATTCCTAGGGGGTCAAGAGGGGTATACCTTGCCCCCTTTCATTAAATTCCCCCTTCGTTTTTCACCTCTTCTTCTCTCTCGATCCTACCGAGAGATAAGATGGCGGCCACTCCAGACTGTTTAGAATGTTGACAGACACCGGGGAGCCGATCAGCTTCGCATCGCAAAGTTCTGTTTTGCGAAAAGTACGCGGACCGGAGCGCAGCCCGGAGCGCTGTTACAGATATATATCTTGTTTTGAACGTTAATTTCTCAAAATCCACTGGAGCACATATATTGAGACCTAGCAAAGGCACTTCGGGCTAACAGTCCCTACAATTTTGCAAAGTTTCGTGTAAATCCATTCAGCCGTTCGAGCTAAAAGTGAGGCCAAAGGCCCTATGGAAATTAACATGGGAAAAACGCGTTTTGGGACCCCCTTTCTTCTCGGCCCCCCCTTGACGAAACCCCCCCAAATTTTCAGGGGCTGCTCAGAAACAAAATGTGCCATTTTCCTGAAAATTTCAGCCGATTCCGTCCACAAACGCCAAAGTTATTAGACATAGAATTTTCAAAAGTCCCATAGACAAAAAATCCTAACTATATATACCTACTGGCGAGACGCCAGTAGGTTATATATATATATATATATATATATATATATATATATATATATATATATATATATATATATTCACTGAAAAAAACATAGGTTATAGACCATATATAGTTAGGAATTAGCATTTACAAAACCTTAATTTACTCGCACAAAACCATAGAAATTTGCATATATAGTTAGTTGCAATAACTATATATCGCGCACCCGCAATCCACTGCTGATGATGTCACATATTACATCATTCATGACATGGTCAGTGACATCACTGATGACATCACTGATGACATCTCAAATGACATCACTGATGACATTACTGATGACATCTTAAATGACATCACTGATGACATCACTGATGACATCATTCATGTGATAATACGATGAAGCTCTTCAGACTCTAGTATAACCTTAGATCCACTCAGTGTAAACAGACACTCACAGACTGTCACTCATCCATGGAGTTACTCACACACCTAGTCAGTCATGCAAAGTATCCATCACACCTCCATTTCCTCAACTATACAGTTATACACACCTTACTAATTCAAACATATTCTAACACATATTTACTCTCTTATACAATCTCTCATACAAGTTCACAATGATTCATAAAGCCACTCTCACATTCACTGGCTCTTATGCTCAGTTATTTATATATGTCAACTCTCACATGGACTGTGTTTTACATATGTACTTACTTTGACATGTAGCACTGAGATATCCATTCACTCACCAATACACTCATGCACACAGTCAACCGCTCATGCAGCTGTTTCCACATGCACTTTTGAACCCATACATCTAGTGAATCAACTGCTCACACATCTTTGCACAGAGTCATACACCTCCCAGCCACTCATACACATACTCAGTCTCCCATACAAATACTTGGGCAACCAATGAATATCCCATATAGTTACTCATATAGCTACTGATTAACACATTCAGCAGTTTACAGAACAATAGACATAATGATGCACAAATTAAGACAGTTTAGTCACTAACCCATGCACACAGTGAGACACATTTAATCACTCTCTCATACAGTCAGTCATGCACCTACTAAATTCTTCATCCAGACACTTATACATCCACTCATTCTTCAATATGTAAGACATATTTACACACACAGTCACTGGATGATGTCATCAGTGATGTCATCAGTGATGTCACTGACCATGTCATGAATGATGTAATATGTGACATCATCAGCAGTGGATTGCGGGTGCGCGATATATAGTTATTGCAACTAACTATATATGCGAATTTCTATGGTTTTGTGTGAGTAAATTAAGGTTTTGTAAATGCTAATTCCTAACTATATATGGTCTATAACCAATGGTTTTTTCAGTGAATTTCAATGGTTTTTTAATAGCAAATATGAAAAGCTGTAAAATGTCAAGTACGTGGTAGGTAAAAACATTTTCGTATTTATGCACGCTGATGTGCTTTGAACGCTGCCCCCCCGCCCTCCTCTCTTCTTTTAAAAATTGGAAGAAACAAAAAGTATTCACTTCCATAAATAACCCAAGACTTTTATTTTGTTATGGCAAGGGAACGAAATAGAGAATAAACTATAGTTGGTCACCATGGGGTTTAAAGAAGGGATGGTTCTTCACCAGATTAGATATTTTCCCAGACCCTCATTCTCCAATGTGATGAACTAGGCTAAAATTCTTCTGGTGCCTGCACCCTGTCACAGAATAGTACCCTAAAACATGGAATCTCCCAAACACCAGATTGAGTTGAACCCCACAGTAAGCCTTATTTCTTCAGGGCCTCAGAATTTCTTTTGCTTTGCTCATGGAAATTATGGGATATAGGAGAGATAAGGTGTCACCATTAAGAAAGGGTAGTATTTAAATTTGCATATCAATTATGTTAAACCTTTTAGACATATGATATGCTAACTTGAACTTATGCATTACATTTGAAGCCGAATTCAACAGCTTAAGTAAGTAGGTTTTCGTAGTTGTAACTTTAAAGGGTGATCTAGCAAGCTGTAAAGATTTTCTAAAACAGTGGAGCGTATTTAGTTTTTTAATGTACATGTTTATGAAACGATTACACAAATGAAACATTTGTGAGTTTTAAATTTCCAGAGAAGTATAATTCACCAATAGCTTTCTCTGTAGATGTTTTTCCATTAACAATACCAGTTCCATCACCCGCCCAGGATATCACTACTGTTAGTTGTCATTGTTGCTTCTGTTTTAATAAAAAATGTTTTAAGGTGTTTACTGTTTTTGTTGCGATGTATATATTTATAAGTTATTAAAGTGTTATAATCCTACTCATTTTTTATTGATTATTGCTCTTTGAGATATTCCCTGTCTACAAACAGAGAAGAATAGGAATATTCTGTCTCCCTTTGCAGATAGTGAAGGATAGGTAATGCGGACTTTTGTCCCCCGTTGTAATCCGTCATGCCTGTTTTTCTCCCCACTGATTGATTGATTGGCTGGACATTTATTGTTCAAGGAATAGTTCTTTCGAGGTATTCTCTGTTTGCAAATAACGTGGAATAGAAATATTCTGTCTAGTCTTTGCAAGCAGTGAAGGGTGGGTAATGCGGACCTTTGTCCCCCGTTGTAATCTGTCATGCCCATCTACTTCCCACTGATTGATAAACTAGTTCCACCCGGACCATTTATTAGAGGTACATCATCTGGCTCAACCGGAGGGTACCCCTAATAAAGAAGACATATGTAAAATACGAAGTAATCACTGTATCCTGTTAAACAGAAACTTTAGCATGAAACACACTTGAAAAGGAAGGGAAAGAAATCGAACAAAGTCAGTAGGCCACTGATGAGTTTTTGACTTCGCTAGAAATAAGAAACATGAAAGTGGTGAGAGAAGCCAAGCTTGACGTTACGGCAGCCACGAGGTAGCTAGGCTCCGCCACCCCCCCACTGCTCCAAGCATGTCTGTCCCCCCTCCCGCCACGCCCAATAACGGTAACATGAAATAGATACAAATCAGCAGATACCTACCCCCATTCCGGAAACTCCCAAAGTGCAACAGGTTCGCAGCTACGCCCATCCGGAAGACGAGGCCTTCGGCACGTGTAGGGCAGGTCCTGCTGGCAGCCGTCAGCCGGGGAGGTCGTCGCGTAAGTTGGGCCAGGAGAGGAGCCGAGGCCGACGGGATCCTTCTTCTTTCTTCAATAATGTCTGCGACAACGGGGCGGGGGGATGTCTTGCACATGCCACCGACCCCCCCCGGGCCAGAAGAGGAGCCGAGGCCGACGGGATCCCTCTTCTTTCTTCAATAATGGCTGCGACAACGGGGGGGGATGTCTTTCACATGCCACCGACCCCCCCCTCCCCTCGTATCTCCTGGTCTGGCCCCGGCTTGGTATGAGCTCCCCGTTCGGTCCTGAAGCGGTGCCCTGCAGGCCACGGGGGGGGATGTCTTGCCTCTGCCTCCGACCCCCCCCCCTTATCGCCTGGTCCGGACATCACGGATATCAACGCCAGGTGTCGGCGTGGGGTGCGCTGGGAGGGAGAGGCGGCGCGAACGAGCCTCTCCCACCCCCCCTGGTGGGGGCCCCTCAGCTGCACCCCTAACGCTCCACTCACCCAACAAAAGGTCTCGTCCACTATTGCGAGGCAATGATGCTCCGCTCACCCAGCGGGGGTCTCGTCCACTGTTGTGGTGCAACGGCGCTTCTGAGTTCAGCTAGAAAATGAGTCCTGCGTCCAGAAACGTTCTCCTCAACTTTGAAGATTCTATAAGAGCCACGGGGGCCCCGACCCCCGCAGACACCCCCGATGGGGAATGACTGCCATGATCACCCACGGAACGACCACGACGTAGTCGCGGGACATCGGCACGCTCATGCCGGCGCCGGCCTCAGTCTTGAAATGACCAAAATCCTGCAAGACTACCAACTTGATCAGTTCCGGTGGGACACCAGTATGACCCGGTAGGAGAGATTGTTGCCTCCCACCCCACTTTGACTGATGGTTCATGTTGCCAGTCCCCTCTGCTACCCTTCAACGAAAACTTTTGGACTGCCGAAAGAGGTCCCGGTCCAACCACGAGTTGGTGGAGACATTTTGACTATACTTGGACCTTCCTGACCTCACCCAAAATGGCGCCGGTACAAATGAAACTCTCAACTCCTTGTTGTGCCCCGATTGCTCAGCCTTGTTATCATGAGATATGTATGCAGTTTTTAGCACATGAATTGATATGGGATAAGACTGATTATATGTTCGGACAATGAATTGATCTGGGATGGGTATTGATTATACGTTCGAACAATGAATTGACATGGGACGGGTACTGATTACACGTTCGGACAATGAATTGATATTAAGTTCTAATGCATCATTGATTACTGTATTTATTGAAGGTTCGAATTGTCGACACTTTTGGTACTTGCTCACAATGAATTATCGATATGATTTTGTTGCACTTGTCGCACTTTTTACTATGAAATCAACGACCACTGACTCTGTTATTTTTTCCACAAATAAATACCCCCCCCCATTTACAGTTCCAGCCTGCTCCGTGGCCGGCCCACTGGGTTGTAGGCCCGTATTTGTGCACCAACATTTTTATTAAAGGTTTTCGAAAAAGCAAACGTAGTTGTAACGCGTAGATTGGTAAGTTTCGAATAAATGGCCACTGTTTCCGATTAAAAAAAAAAAAAAAAAAGCAGGTGAAGTGAAGCAGCTCGATTAGTTAAGGGTTAAAAAGTATAGTACGCAGAAACATTGCAAATATGAATGGTCCTGGTTTGTTGTATGTGTTTTTCATTTTTGTACAGCATAAAGCAATCGATAAAGATCCTGGTATTTAGCCTCTACTTTATATGCTACCTGTATCAGGGAAGTTGTTTTAAATGCCCCTAAGCCACCCCGAAGGAATGTCACCTGGCCCCCCTAGTATGAACAAAAACGACCCCGTACCACTGTAGGTTATCTCTCTTCCTCAAAGGAGAGCACGAGCTCGCCCCCACTTTACACCGACTGCCCTTTGTTTTGACCCTCCCCTGCACACGATCCGTAATGCCACACTTGGGCGGCCTATGCTATCCACAGTCCTCCGATAATTATCTCTCCCACATTACCGGTCCCCCCTGGGCTTAAACGCCGAGATGGTAGGGACTGCATCCCGTGGAGATAGGCCGAGTATGTAGTAAGTAAAAACCTTTTCGGGTTTATGCGCGCTGATGTGTTTTAAACGCTGCCCCGCCCCTTCTTTTTCCCTCTTTTCTGCAGGTCACTTCGGAACGTCGATTATAGTACGGAAAAATGGTGACTTAACGGCCGATGGGATGAGAAAAAGGGTTTGAATATGGTGCCTATACACGACGAGCAAACAATGACTATGTCTCTCTCTGAACCCGGCGCTTGGGAGGGCAGCCTGAACCATAAACTTGACGGGTTATTACAGGATGACAAAATATGACTTCGCTTGGCACCCCGAATAATACAACCAAGAATGACGTGCACCAATGAATAAATTCCTACGTTTAACTAAATAGGGAAAGTTTAAGGAATATTCCGAGGTGAGGTTTACCCAAGTACCCTCCGTCTGGAGGACTAGGAATGTTGCCAATGTTTAAGATTTACCACCTCCTTCTCGCACCCTCATAGACATGAAACTCAAAGCTGCCCCATTGGTCTCCCGACTGACACCTACCGTTGCCTCAGCCTGGAAACCCATTCGCTAAAAATGATTCGAAGATCCCCCCTGAGTATTAGCCCAACCAGGTTAGTTCCCGACCAATTGGCAAATGTGTAAGTATTTGCAACCAAAGCCACCAGCGAAGGCAGCCGACGATAAGAGAGAAGAAAAAGGTAAAAAGAGCTCAGCCCCCATATGAATTAAGTAGGATGCTAAGGATGCGCAGCATGCAGGAAGAGATCTTTTTGGCCAGCAACTGTTCTATGTTTTGTCTTGGATTTTTGTATATAATACATGTACTGTCTCCCCCCACCCGAGTTTGTTATTGTTATTGTTATTTTAATTTTATACCGCGCCTAATCACCTGCAGGTCTCTAAGCGCCCGGAAAGATGGAATAGGACAATAAGACAACAAGGTCAGAACAAAAGATCGCATTGGATTAAGCCATGCTCAGGCTTCTCCTGAACAGTAGCGTTTTCAGACTCTTTCGAAATTTTAAGAGGTTTCCTTCCTCACGTAGCCCTCCAGGCAAGTTGTTCCACAGCTGGGGAACCAATACCGAGAAGGCTCTGCCTCCCTTCGTCACTAGCCTGTACCGAGAGCAAGTCAACAACTGCAAGTCCGAGGACCGAAGTGATCTCGTCGGGCAGTACAGTTGTAGGCGCTCCTTGATATAGGCCGGAGCCTTACCATAGATGACCTTATGGGCTGTATACAGACTCTTGAATTCCACTCTCTCTTTAATTGGAAGCCAATGTAGGTTTTGTAGTAGAGGAGTGGCTCTAGACCTCCTAGGGAGTCTAAAAATCAGTCGGGCAGCATCATTCATTAGAACCTGAAGCCTATTAGTAAGGGTTTTCGGTAGGCCAAGATAGAGGGCATTCCCATAGTCGATTCTGGAAATGATAGTGGCAGTTACTATTGAGCGCATCATGGGCTCTGAAAGGATAGGGGATAACTTCCGCAGTTGCCGGATGATATTAGTACAGCTGCCTACCACCGACGCGATCTGAGGCGCCATCGATAGGTCAGCATCCAACCGAATCCCCAAGCTTTTTACAGCCAGGCTTGGTTTTGGGGCCGGGCCCAACTCCATGGGCCAGTAGAGGTCACTCCAAGGTGAGAGGGTGGATGGTATAACCAAGATCTCAGTTTTGTCAGGATTGACTTTTAAAAGGTTATCTGTCATCCATCGTACCGTGAACCTCAGGATGTTCTGGGATTGGAGTTGTGCGGCCGAGGTGTCATTTATACTTAGCAGCAACTGCGTATCGTCCGCATAGTTGAAGACTTTACAGTCCATCGCAGCCAGCGCAGCGATCAGGGGTTGCAGGTATAGGTTGAATAGAAGTGGGGACAGGGCCGACCCCTGCGGTACTCCACACTCTAAAACCCCGACCTCAGATGTTTCATCCCCCAGTTGTATCCTTTGGGTCCTGCCTGTAAGGAAGGATTCCAACCACTGCAGCGCCGAGCCCTTAATCCCAAAGCTCTTCAATCTGTCCAAGAGCAGGGTGTGGCTGACAGTATCGAACGCCGCTGATAGATCTAATAAAATCAGGGCGCTCGCTTTCTTACAGTCAGCCCTACCTCTTAGTTCGTCCAGCACCGAGAGCATCACCAACTCGGTGCTGTGGTGTGCTCGAAAACCTGCCTGTCTATCGTGGAGTAGATGGTGAGATTCCAGATAGCAGGACAGGGACTGAAGAACGTGTTGCTCAAGGACTTTTGAGAGAAAGGGCAGCTGGGAGATGGGTCTGTAGTTCTTCAACACAGCGGGATCTGACCCCAGCTTTTTCAATAAGGGTCTTACCCGCGCCTCCTTAAGTTCACTCGGCAGGTATCCCATGTCTAGCGATCTATTAAGGAGAGAGATGATGTATTCCTCCAATAAGGGACGCGCAATGCGAAAGATCTCAGGTGGGCAAGGATCAGCTGGGGAGCCAGATTTAATTTTACACATCAGTTGTTCCAAGATTAGTGTATCCATCTGTGGGAACATTCTAAGAGAACAGTCGCTCGCCTTATTAGATGTTAAGGCAATTGCAGTCCCTGTTGCTGCCATATTCTCTATCTCCTGGACAATGATCTTCACCTTCTCCAGGAAATAGGTCTGGAAGGTATTACAATCAAAAGGGGGCTTAACATTATCAGGCTTCTTACTCAGCTCAGCCAAGATTTTAAAGGTTTCTTTCTGGATATTAGTGGCCTTGCTTAGGCGCGACTCAAGATAGTCCGCTTTAGCTTGAATCATAAGTTTTTTATATTGGTGGAGAAAGGCCTTATAGGTATCCCTATCAGTATCCTGCTTGGATTTCCTCCACAGCCTTTCTAATCTCCTTAGCTTGGTTTTGGTTTCCCTTAAGAGCGGAGTAAACCAGGGAGCTTTCCCAGAGCCCTTGATTTGCTGTGTTTTCACTGGCACTATCTGATCGATGGCCCGAATCAAACATCTTGTTAGATCAGAGTAGTCTCGGTCCAAATTACAATCTGACTCTAAAACCTGGGGGGGTTCCAGATGTGCCTCAGTCAGGGCTCTCAGATTGACTTCAATCCATTTCCGGGTTTTCCTGAAGCTATGTGAGTTATGAACAGCCCCATTGCTAAGGGGGACCTCACACGAGACCAAACAGTGATCCGACCAGACACAGGGCGCTGCCTCACTAAATGTTAGAGTGGCATCGGTGGTCCACATAAGGTCAAGAGTGTGCCCTTTTTCATGCGTTGGGGTATCCACAATCTGTGTGAAGTCCAATGCGGACATTAATGTGTCTAACTGGCGCATAGGTGAATCCCAGGTGGGCTTATCCCAATGTAAATTAAAATCCCCTGTAACCAAGATTTTTGTATATCTTGACCTAAGGTCAGATATAATAGGACAGAACAAGTCAAAGAAGGTAGGGGTTGCCTTCGGCGGACGATAAACAGACAAGATCACCCAACACACATTGTTTACTGTGACCTTTACCCCAAGAAGATCGGCTAAGTCAATCGTCTCAGTTAGTATTTTTCCAACCGTCATGGTCTTCCTATACAAAATAGCTACCCCACCCCCCCGTGAGCCCCCTGGGCGGTTATGCCACATTATATCATATCCGCTTGGTACAGCGGCGATGATATCCGGTAACGAGTTCTCATCTGTCCAGGTCTCTGAAAGAGTCAGGACATCGATGTCACTATCCTGAAGCATATTATATACCTCCAGATGATGGCAGTGCAACGAGCGGGTATTAAGGCTCGCTATTTTTAACGTGGAACATTTATTCAAGGCAGGTGTGACCCCAACATTCCGAAAGATACTGTACTTTTTAAGCAACATCAGGACTGCTTGGTCCAACATGGGCTCGCCTCTATTCAAAGATTTAAGCATTTCTGAGGAGTAAGTGCGACGATAGCCAGCCGTCCCAGCCCCTGCGCCCGCCTGTGCGCGGACGGGCGCAGACGGGCTGGACTCTGGCGTGACTCCGGCGATGCTCCGGCGTGCCCGCAGCGCGTGCCCGCTGCGCGTCAGCATGGCCCGTTTTAAATACCGGTCTAGCGTCCTTGCGACGACTAGACCGTGCGCAGCTTCTCTAGGCCGCCCCCCCCAACCCAAGATGTCCGCCACAGTGCTGTCTGTCGGGAGAAGGACCCGCTCCAAACGCGGTGAGTTTTACAATTATGGTGCAAGTAAGTGGATTCTTAGTTAAGAGCCTAAAAGCGGCAACAATACACAACAAATAAACAAATATTCAGCGATTTTAAAATTTCCTTGTGTGAGCTCCTGTGAGCGCGCTGCACTCTGTAGTGCAACTCGCTCCGTTTGTCCTAATGGTTTCCAATCACAGGCCACCTAGTTTGCCCCGTTTAAATACCGGTCTAGCGTCCTTGCGACGACTAGACCGTGCGCAGCTTCTCTAGGCCGCCCCCCCAACCCAAGATGTCCGCCGCAGTGCTGTCTGTCGGGAGAAGGACCCGCTCCAAACGCGGTGAGTTTTACAATTATGGTGCAAGTAAGTGGATTCTTAGTTAAGAGCCTAAAAGCGGCAACAATACACAACAAATAAACAAATATTCAGCGATTTTCAAATTTCCTTGTGTGAGCTCCTGTGAGCGCGCTGCACTCTGTAGTGCAACTCGCTCCGTTTGTCCTAATGGTTTCCAATCACAGGCCACCTAGTTTGCCCCGTTTAAATACCGGTCTAGCGTCCTTGCGACGACTAGACCGTGCGCAGCTTCTCTAGGCCGCCCCCCCCAACCCAAGATGTCCGCCGCAGTGCTGTCTGTCGGGAGAAGGACCCGCTCCAAACGCGGTGAGTTTTACAATTATGGTGCAAGTAAGTGGATTCTTAGTTAAGAGCCTAAAAGCGGCAACAATACACAACAAATAAACAAATATTCAGCGATTTTAAAATTTCCTTGTGTGAGCTCCTGTGAGCGCGCTGCACTCTGTAGTGCAACTCGCTCCGTTTGTCCGTTTGTCCGTTTGTATGTATGTATGTTTTGAAATGACAGGCTCTCCTCATGAGAAATAAAACTCTGTTCTTGTGTTCCTGCTTCCAGCGCCCGTCTCTTTATTTGGTAACCGTTCAAGATGGGAACTAAGTGGCGTCTTGTGCCAGCAGCCTGGGCATCGGTTGTAATCTGGGCTGAATTTTCCTCAGCACGGGGTGTGATTCTCAGGGAAGAGCAGCGCATATGGGAGGAGGTTTATGGCCCATGCATGAGAGAGAGAGCGTGTGTGACCAGTGCATGGGGGAGATGCTTGCGAAGGTGGGGAGCCATGCTGAGGATCGGCGGCGTGCAGAGAGTGGGTCTGGTCAAGGCATCTAAAATGGCTGCCATACACGACAAAAGTGTGGCATTGTTAAAAAAGCAAGATGGCACAGACAATGTTTATCAATACGGATTAATTTATAACAATTATTTTTAACAATATATTTACTCGCACTGACAAAATGGCGGTCAACACTTCCTGATTTCCTTCGAATCGAACATTAACAGACGTCACGATCGGCGGCGTGCAGAGAGTGGGTCTGGTCAAGGCATCTAAAATGGCTGCTGTGCACGACAAAAGTGTGGCATTGGAAAAATAAGCAAGATGGCGCAGACAATGTTTATCAATACGGATTAATTTATAACAATTATTTTTACCAATATATTTACTCGCAGTGTCAAAATGGCGGTCAACACTTCCTGATTTCCTTCGAATCGAACGTTAACAGACGTCAGGCAGCAAAAAAAAAAAAAAAAAGGCTCACACGCAGCCGCTGGAAGACAAGTATCAACATATATGAGCCTCCTCAAGCACCCTCAGAAAACATAGGGGGTGAGGATACGTCTCCCGTACCCCCTTATACCCATTTCTCACATTATTTTTCCTCCATCTTGTAATTTAAATAAATCGAAACACAAAATGGCGAATTTCCGTTTCACTACCAGTTTGCGACCCGGTTCGCGAACCGGGAAGCGCTTCTACCACGAAAAATCACATTTTTTTTATTTGCCCCACGGGACCCTTTAATAACCCCAACATCATTCCTAGGGGGTCAAGAGGGGTCTACCTTCCCCCTTTCATTAAATTCCCCGTTTGTTTTTCTCCTCCTCTTGTCTCTCGATCCTACCGAGAGACAAGATGGCGGCCGCTCCGGACTGTTTAGAATGTTGACAGACACCGGAGAGCCAATCAGCTTCGCTACGCAAAGTTCCGTAACGCGAAAAGTACGCGAACGGGATCGCTACCCGGACGCTGTCACAGATATATACATTTTTTTAAAAGTTAATTTCTCAAAATCCACTGGAGCACATATATTGAGACCCAGCAAAGGCACATCGGGCTAACAGTCCCTACAATTTTGCCAAGTTTCGTGCAAATCCATTCAGCCGTTCGAGCTAAAAGTGAGGCCAAACGCCCTATGGAAAAATGAATGGGAAAAACGCGTTTTGGGACCCCCCTTTTTTCTCTGCCCCCCCTTGACGAAACCCCCCCAAATTTTTAGAGGCTGCTCAGAAACTAAATGTGCCATTTTCCTGAAAATTTCCGCCGATTCCGTCCACAAACGCCAAAGTTATTAGACATAGAATTTTCTAAAGTTCCATAGAGAAAAAATCCTAACTATATATACCTACTGGCGACCGCCAGTAGGTAATATATATATATATATATATTCACTGAAAAAACCATAGGTTTCACACCAGTTATAGTTAGGAATTAGCATTTAAAAAACCTATTAAATTCACTGAAAAAAACATAGGTTTCACACCAGTTATAGTTAGGTGGAAATTTTACTCGCATAAAACCATTGAAATTCCCACGTTATAGTTAGTTGGACTCACTATAACTTGTGCTTGCAATGCACTGCTGATGACGTCACATATTACATCCCTCATGACATGGTCAGTGACATCACTCATGACATCACTGATGACATCTCAAATGACATCACTGATGACATCATCCAGTGAATGTGTATCTTTCTGAAAAATACATATTTTTTATATATGTATATCTAAAGGTTGATGGAAGAATAAATGGGTAAATAAATGTCTAAATGGATTTTTTTTGTGTAAAATTGATTGGTTAACTGACTTATTAAATGTATCTTAACGAATACATATATTAGCGAGTAATGTTTAAATATTTAAATATCTGTATCTGTGTCTCACTTTGTGTATAAGTGGCAGCATGGGTTGGTGAGTAGCTACATGAGTGTGTATATGGGTTATTAGTTGTTTTTTGAGTATCAGTATCAGTGTCTGTATGGTTCGGTGGGGGATATTACTTAGAGCGCAGATGCATGAATGAGTGACTCACTATTTGTATGTATTTTGAAGACAGCATGTGTGCAAGACTGTATGGGTGGATGATTGTGTGTATTGGTGGGTTAGTGAGTATGTGTTTTTATAATTGATTGTTTAAGAGAGTAAATATGTTTCCGTTTCTGTAGAAGTATGTGTAGTGGTGTGTATATAGCAGTATAATCAAGTAAATGGTTTTTTGATAGTTTATTTGCATGTGTGAATTTGTGTGTGAGTAACTATATGGATGAGTATTAGTGTGTAACAGGATGTATAGGTGTATGAGTACATATGATGAGTAAGTACATGCATGAGTGACTATATGGAACTGTTGGTGAATGAGTGGATGTGTATGTAGATGTTGGAATTACCTAATAAGTTGTTGTAATTGGTATTGGTTTCTCCTTTTTTAAGAAAATGTTAGTTTCTATTTCTGAATGTGTGTGTCAAAGGTTATTTTATGCTGATAGGAGGTCTGCCACTTTGTCACAAGGATGTTGTCATCAGTGAAGTCATTTGAGATGTCATCAGTGATGTCATGAGTGATGTCACTGACCATGTCATGAGTGATGTAATATGTGACGTCATCAGCAGTGCATTGCACGCGCAAGTTATAGTGAGTCCAACTAACTATAACGTGGGAAATTCAATGGTTTTATGCGAGTAAAATTTCCACCTAACTATAACTGGTGTGAAACCTATGGTTTTTTCAGTGAATATATATATATATATATATATATATATATATATATATATATACATACATACATATATATATATATATATATATTCACTGAAAAAAACATAGGTTATAGACCATATATAGTTAGGAATTCGCATTTACAAAACCTTATTTTACTCACACAAAACCATTGAAATTCCATATATAGTTAGTTGCACTAACTATATATCGCGCAGAATTTATGGTTCATGTATACCAATATCTGGATTTAACCAGTGATGTTTTTCCGTCCTTTTGGTAATGTTCCATTAGGTACACTGACATTTTACTGTGGAAAGTATGTTGTTTATTTCTATGAAGTCACATGACTCACTATGTCACTGTGAGGGGATGGTCACTATGTGTAGTTAGCATATATAAAAGCATTGAGTTTGATGTACTAGTTGCAGCGTGAACAAGGGCACATCTTGCCAGAAACGCGTAGCTGCTTTCTGTTGTTCAAATAAAAAACAACTCTGCTGATGTGATGTGGTCCGTCTCCTTCCTGTTTGCTGGTGTGCTGCGTGGTTGCTGAAACACCGAGAGATCCAGAGGAGTCACGTGCTGTATGTAAAAACGGAGGTGGATTTGTCTCCGTAACGGACCCCTTCCTCGTTCTGTGGAAGCCGCCTTCAAATCAACTTTGCCTGGAAACGTCCTGTTTGGAATTTTCGGCGGCTTCCCCCTGGACGGCAAACAACAAGGAGTCACAGAGCGCAGCGGCGGCGGTTGAACTGCAGTGTGGTCCATGTCGAAGGGCGCGGCTTGCAGGGCGGATCCTGCCTTCGCGGCTCGGTGAGTCACAGAAGCCTATTCCAGGTGGGGAAGTTTACACAGCTGAATCTGACACGCGCGCGTTACCAAAACCCGGGTGGCCATCCGGTGCAAGACGGAGATAACGCGTGTGTGCATTTGAATAACGCCGGCAACAGAAACACATTACATCATGTCTGACGAGCTGGATAAACAGCGTGAGGAAGCTGCTCTGAATCTATTCAGTGATCAAAGCGGCGAAAACGGCAATACCAGAGTGCAAAGCGGAACTACACAAGCGGAGCAAGTGAGAAACGTAAAAACGATTTTCAAAGAACTGGAAAAGTTAAAGAAACTTGAGTGCACCAAGTGGTGGGAGCACAAATCCCTCAGCAAGTATGAGGAGGTGGGCCGGTTCCCTCGGGGGTTGCGGATCCTTTTAGCTCCAAGTTTTGAAAAACCAGACCCCGCCATGTTACAGGAGTGGGGGGAGAGCAACCTAGCAGCTTCCATGAATCTGGTTTGCATTTTAATTAAATATGCTGCTAAAGACAGAACTAGGTTGCTAGAAGAAATTAAAGTATTGGAAAATGAACTATCCACATATGCTGAAGGGGAAGAGATAAAAAAACTTGCAGACACTATGAATGAAAGGCTGAAAAAACATGAAGAAAAGATCAAAATTCGGAAAGCTACCAAGTTTACCCGCGATGCAAATGATTACCGTGATGGAAAAATATTCACATTTTCACGGAAATATGACTCTACAAAGAGGCAAGCATTCACGAAAAAGAAAACTGGCATTGGTAGCTCTACCACAGTGGATACGCGTGCTGCCAGACAAACCAGCTCTACTACAGGCGCACAAGGAAGCAACCCACAAAGCAACAATAGGGGTGGAAACATATCCAATGATGAGCTAGCTGAAGGAAGTAGTCTGGATTCAGATGCAAGTTCTTTAATGAGTAATTCGAGTGATAACCTGACCTCCTCTTCTTCTATGTGTTCGGATTTAAACTTGGAAGGACTGACCAAACTCACATTACAGGAAGAAATGGATTTCGTAGTAGAGGAGAGGCTACAGACTTTGAGACCGGGGCCAAGGCAAAAATCATTGCGAACAGACAAAGGAGAAACAAGCGGAGAAAAGAGCGGCGCAAGCGGCACCAACGGCGCACAAGCGCAAACAAAAAAGAAGAAGCCATGGGTAAGACGCCGTTAAATGACAACACCATCATAAATCTTTCCAATGTGACACTAACTAAGGCAGAGCAACAACTACTGTCATTAGGCTTGAACTTTTGTCCAGTGCAAAGTTTTAATTACACTATGACTAGAGTAGATTTGTTCTTTTTCATTAGGAAGTTAAAACTGAAAAAACATTTTGCACTTAAATCTATCAAAGACCCTGTCAACAATATAGGCGATGACGTGACTACTGACAACCTAAATATGTTATCTGCCTCACATGTACATACTTTTCTGGATGCCAATGATTTAAACACCTCTACATATGATACTGAGGCGGATTTAGATGCTCCAACACAAGCAAGACTAAGCAAGATATCGGTCTTGCAAAAAGGAGCGGGGCTAAGTCCGTTTAAGAGCAAATCCAAATTTGTGCCTGTTACACCCAAAGACGCCATTGACGTCTTCCATGACTGTGTGATAAACGATATTAAACAATTGTACAAACATACTAACTCTAAATCAAGGAAGAAAACAACATTCATGAGGAGAGAATATGGCAAACTAATAAAGAAACTTGGGGAGAATCATGAGATTGTAATAAAAAAATCAGACAAGGGAGGCAATCTTGTGATTTGGCCCAAACAAGATTACATCTTAGAGGCCAAGCGACAACTTTCTGATCCCTTATGTTATAAAGTGTCTAATCAGAAGGAATACCTCCATGCCAAAGGTGAATTGCAACAACTACTTTCCCAATGGAAGAGAGAAGGACTAATTTCCGTCGAGGAATACAAATACATGAATATAGAATTTCCTAGAATGCCGTCCCTGTATTTGATCCCAAAAGTACACAAAGGCATAACGCCGGTGCCTGGTAGGCCAATAGTTTCTGCCATTGGCAGTATGGGCGAAAACGTTGGTCAATACATAGACTTCTTTCTCCAGGACATAGTGAAAAATCTTGTTAGCTATGTGCGT
Organism: Lissotriton vulgaris; assembly: GCF_964263255.1. Taxonomy (NCBI): domain Eukaryota; kingdom Metazoa; phylum Chordata; class Amphibia; order Caudata; family Salamandridae; genus Lissotriton; species Lissotriton vulgaris. The sequence goes on from NC_141694.1 coordinate 1,038,428,608, forward strand.
GACACCAGTGACTTTTTGGACAAAATTGCCTGCATAAATTGGGAAGAGGATATGTGGTTAATATCATTAGACGTGGAATCATTATACACGAGTATCGACCACAAACAAGGCATGCATGCAACCAAGCACTTTTTGGACAAAAGACCCATGGCTTTTTATGAGCATAACAAAGTAATTCTTGGGTTAATCAATTGGTGTCTTCACAACAACTTTTTCACCTTTGGTAAAGATATCTACAGGCAAATGAGAGGTGTAGCGATGGGGGCCTGTTTCTCTCCCAGCTACGCGTGTTTACACGTGGGCTGGTGGGAGGAGCAGGTCCTCACCGCGACGCACCGTGCCACCATGGAAGATCATGTTGTCTGTTACCTAAGGTATATAGACGACATATTCACGGTGTGGAAAGGGCCTAAGGAGGGAGCTATCTCCTTTATAGATGATATGAACAACAATGCCATGAATCTCAAATTTTCAATCAACATCAGCCAATGTAGAATGCAATTTCTAGATGTAGAGATTTATGTTTCTGAGAATAAGCTTATGACTACACTCCATAGGAAGGCTACGGCGGGCAATATGACCTTGCATGCCGCCAGTATGCACCCGAAACACACCATCGTGGGGATTCCCTATGGAGAAATTCTTAGATTAAAAAGAATTTGCAGTCTGCCCTCTGACTTTGAAAAATGTTTAGAGGAATTGTTGGGGCGATTAAAAGCCAGGGGCTACTCTGAGAAAATCCTGAAGGAAGCGGTCGAAAAGGCTAAATCCAGATCTAGAGAGAGCTTGTTCCCTTCCTGACAACCTGAGTCAGAAACTAATATTGCACAGGACATTCTGCATGATGGTCCTAGAATGATTACAGCCTTCAGCAGTGAGGACAGGAAATTGAAAGCAATCTTTAAAAAGAATTGGCCAATAGTATTGAGTGACCATATATTAAACACTAGGTTACCAGCTAATCCCACTATTACCTTTAGACGGGCCAAAAGTATGGGATCCGCATTGGATAAGCCGGCTCCGGAATTGAAAGCAAAAACCCCTTGGTTAAAACCTTCGAGGGGTTTTTTCAAATGCTCTAGCTGTCGCGCATGTAGATTTGGGGTAAATACATCACAATATTTGACTCCATTTTCTACTGAACCCAGAAAGATCTTGGGCAATTTCAATTGCAAAACAGATTTTGCTGTGTATGTCCTGACATGTACCTGCGGCTTACAATATGTGGGTAGTACCAAGCTGCAGGTGCATGTCAGGATTTTGCAGCATCTGCGCGCAATCTTACACAGTGACCCTGCCTACCCGGTGGCACGCCACTTTAAAAGAGTGCACAATAAAGATCTCTCGTGCTTGAAGTATTTTGTAATAGGGTCTGTGCCACCAATGAAGAGAGGAGGAGATAGGGAGTCACGGTTAAGACAGCTAGAAACTAGGATGATATTGGAGCTCGATACACGTTGGCCTAATGGTTTGAACAATATAGATGAGTTACACCACTTCTTATAATCACATCGATCCCCTGTCCCTGTACATTTCCTGCTTAGTTAGGTTCCCTATTTTGAGGTTGAGTTTGGGTCTGCACATTTTGGTCGCCTAAATTGTAAATATGGTTGCATAACTTTTTCTACGGGTCTGTAAATTTGAAATGATTAGAATCCATGATGAATTGTATTTGTGTATGTGTGTATTTATGTATATATATGGATTCATTGTATATACATTTATGCATATGTATATGTATGAAGTGTTTTGTACTTTTGTAATTTTCTACTTTTCCTGTTCTAGAAGATTTGATACTGTTTTGATACTGTTTTTCTACTGCTTTGCTACTGTTTTTCTATTTTTCTATTTTCCTATTTTTCTACTCTTGTACATATATGACTAGTCAATAGGACAATGGAGGTGAACTTTGCAAATAAGCATATGTAAGTGGGTGTGGGTTGTAAATATGAAATATAGAATTGTGTATATATATGCCTATGAAATTGAAAGGTGATTATATATCGATATTTGACTATCAGAAACCCGGGTATTTTCTATTGTTCTAGGTTCCTTCCTTTTTTAACTATTTATACTATTTATTATTATTAAAGTACGTGAAATATACACATGAAATGATAGGGTAATTAAAACCCACTATCAATCTATCTGTGAATATATATTTGCTTATCGTACTAGATATAATGACTGGTATTGCACTTTAGCTGGTTTAGCTTTCTTTTCTCATGCACTTTTTACAAATTTTGCACTTTACTCACTCAGCACTTTATCATACGACCACTGTTATATAGACGGAAACACTCATAGGCCTGAATTGTAGATATTAGAACTTCCCTGTTATTGCCTATTGTGGAGTAGATGCTTATCGGCTCTTTAAGTAAGGGATATTATTTCTAATAATCACTGGACAGGCTGTATGTGATACATGAATGTCATAGGTGCATTTAACCGGTGAGAATTTATGGTTCATGTATACCAATATCTGGATTTAACCAGTGATGTTTTTCCGTCCTTTTGGTAATGTTCCATTAGGTACACTGACATTTTACTGTGGAAAGTATGTTGTTTATTTCTATGAAGTCACATGACTCACTATGTCACTGTGAGGGGATGGTCACTATGTGTAGTTAGCATATATAAAAGCATTGAGTTCGATGTACTAGTTGCAGCGTGAACAAGGGCACATCTTGCCAGAAACGCGTAGCTGCTTTCTGTTGTTCAAATAAAAAACAACTCTGCTGATGTGATGTGGTCCGTCTCCTTCCTGTTTGCTGGTGTGCTGCGTGGTTGCTGAAACACCGAGAGATCCAGAGGAGTCACGTGCTGTATATATATATATATATATATATATATATATATATATATATATTCACTGAAAAAACCATAGGTTATAGACCATATATAGTTAGGAATTCGCATTTACAAAACCTTATTTTACTCACACAAAACCATTGAAATTCCATATATAGTTAGTTGCACTAACTATATATCGCGCACCCACAATCCACTGCTGATGATGTCACATATTACATAATTCATGACATGGTCAGTGACATCACTGATGACATCACTGATGACATCTCAAATGACATCACTGATGACATCTCAAATGACATCACTGATGACATCTCATTTGACATTACTGATCACATCACTGATGATATCATTCATGTGATAATACGATGAACCTCTTCAGACTCTAATATAACCTTAGATACAATCAGTGTAAACAGACACTCACAGACTGTCACTCATCCATGGAGTTACTCACACACCTAGTCAGTCATGCAAAGAATCAATCACACCTCCATTTCCTCAACTATACAGTTATACAAACTTTACTTATTCAAACATATACTAACACATATTTACTCTCTTATACAATCCCTGATACAAGTTCACAATGATCCATACAGCCACTCACACATTCACTGGCTCTTATGCACAGTTATTTATATATGTCAACTCTCACATGTACTGTGTTTTACATATGTACTTAATTTGACATGTAGCACTGAGATATCCATTCACTCACCAATACACTCATGCACACAGTCAACCGCCCATACAGCTGTTTCCACATGCACTTTTGAAACCATACATCTAGTGAATCAACTGCTCACACATCTATGCACAGAGTCATACACCTCCCAGCCACCCACGCACACACTCAGTCTCCCATACAAATACTTGGGCAACCAATCAATAACCCATATAGTTACTCATATAGCTACTTATCAACACATGCAACAGTTTACAGAACAACAGACATAATGATGCATAAATTAAGACAGTTTAGTCACTAACCCATGCACTCAGTGAGACACATTTAATCACTCACTCATACAGTCAGTCATGCACCTACTAAATCCTTCATCCAGACACTTATACATCCACTCATTCTTCAATATGTAAGACATATTTTAACTTTACAGAAACATACAGTCCCTGGATGTTGTCATCAGTGATGTCATTTGAGATGTCATCAGTGATGTCATCAGTGATGTCACTGACCATGTCATGAATGATGTAATATGTGACATCATCAGCAGTGGATTGCGGGTGCGCGATATATAGTTAGTGCAACTAACTATATATGGAATTTCAATGGTTTTGTGTGAGTAAAATAAGGTTTTGTAAATGCGAATTCCTAACTATATATGGTCTATAACCTATGGTTTTTTCAGTGAATTTTCAAGGTTTTGTAAATGCTAATTCCTAACTATATATGGTCTATAACATATGGTTTTTTCAGTGAATTTTCAAGGTTTTGTAAATGCTAATTCCTAACTATATATGGTCTATAACCTATGGTTTTTTCAGTGAATATATATATATATACATACATATATAAACATATATCATCTGTATATCTATATAAATACAAACATAAATGCATGCATACATATACTTATATGCATACAGATGCATGTTATTTACATGAAAGTTGAAAAAACACTAATAAAAGCAAAGCTAAAAAGCTACCTCATTACAAACAGAATGGCTTTAACCTAAACGAGGGCGAGATCTATTGCATTTTCAATGCTTGTTTACTTTGGTTCCATCAAGAAGGCATTCAGATGTGTCACACATTTGCCATAAATTCTGAATGTTAGCACTCTAGTTGCACATTAGATCACTGTAGTAAAGCTACTGCTCACCAGGGACGTCTGCTGCTGGTATTCAAAGTGCATGTTTCAGTCTGCATGTCAGAATTTTTTTAATGAAATAGAAGAGGATTTGAGAAGTCACTCAAAATGATCCCTAATTTTTCTTTCTGAAGCACTAATCATACTTTCTATGGCAAAATTAACCCCCTCATGTTGTTCCTTTTTAAATTGAGTGTTTTCAGACTTACCACTTCATTCCAATCAAGATGGCTTCTGGTGTGCCATACTTTTGTCATAAGTAAGACTGTTAGCGCTCTAGTTGTTCTTTAGAACACTCTGGGACATTCTGTCATTGGGCTATACTTGGGGTACATCTGGGTGATATTTGGGCTACATTTAGGCTCTTTTGTCTCTGGTGGCCATCTTGGGAGACTGTATGTCAGAATTTTTTAATGAAATTGAAGAGGGTTTGAGAAGTCACTCAAAATGTGCCCTAATTTTTCTTTCCGCAGCACTAATCATAATTCATATGGCAAAATATACCCCCTCATTTTGTTCCTTTTTAAATTAAATGTTTTAAGAGTTACCACTTTATTCCAATCAAGATGGCTTCAGGTGTGCCATACCTTTGTAATAAGTAGGACTGTTAGCGCTCTAGTTGTTCTTTAGAACACTCTGGGACATTCTGTCATTGGGCTATACTTGGGCTACATCTGGGTGATATTTGGGCTACATTTGGGCTCTTTTGTCTCTGGTGGCCATTTTGGGAGACTGCATGTCAGAATGTTTTAATGAAATAGAAAAGGATTTGAGAAGTCACTCAAAATGTGCCCTCATTTTTCATTCTGCAGCACTAATCATACTTTCTATGGCAAAATATACCCCCTCATGTTGTTTCTTTTTAAATTAAATGTTTTAAGAGTTACCACTTTATTCCAATCAAGATGGCTTCAGGTGTGCCATACCTTTGTAATAAGTAGGACTGTTAGCGCTCTAGTTGTTCTTTAGAACACTCTAGGAGGCTGCAGTAGAACACAAAGGAATCAACTGACAGTCTCTGTCCTTGTTGGATGTACACGTTTTACTGAGAATGTCAGACTTCATTTTCACATGACTGAGAAAGATAATGTGAATTTACAGAAAATATGCTTTCAGTTTAGCTTATAGATCCCCTTCCAAACCACTGTGGGAAAATCATGAGATATTAGTTTTCTTTCAAACAATATTCATGATATCACAGCAGAAGGTTTTTTCACATGGTAAAATCACCTTAGAACCCACCACAATTCCTAAAACGAGTATGGTACCATCAACAAATGATTTATAATGTAACTAAAGTCCTAAAACCCTCTATTAACTACAATGCTTTTTAATGAGGTTCTATCATGTATATTGGTCCCAAGATGGCTGCCAACACTTCTTGGATGAAGTGCTGACAGCCAATCAGATCAGATGTGTGGTTAGGTTCCGCCCAGATATATATCTTTTTTTGAACCTAAATTACTCAAAATCCACTGGAGCACATATATTGAGACCTAGCAAAGGCACATCGGGCTAACAGTCCCTACAATTTTGCCAAGTTTCGTGCAAATCCATTCAGCCGTTCGAGCTAAAAGTGAGGCCAACCGCCCTATGGAAATTAACATGGGAAAAACGCGTTTTGGGACCCCCCTTTTTTCTCGGCCCCCCCTTGATGAAACCCCCCCAAATTGTCAGGGGCTGCTCAGAAACAAAATGTTCCATTTTCCTGAAAATTTCAGCCAATTCCATCCACAAACGCCAAAGTTATTAGACATAGAATTTTCAAAAATCCCATAGAGAAAAAATCCTAACTATATATACCTACTGGCGATCGCCAGTAGGTAATATATATATATATATATATATATATATATATTACCTACTGGCGTTCGCCAGTAGGTATATATAGTTAGGATTTTTTCTCTATGGGATTTTTGAAAATTCTATGTCTAATAACTTTGGCGTTTGTGGACGGAATTGGCTGAAATATTCAGGAAAATGGAACATTTTGTTTCTGAGCAGCCCCTGACAATTTGGGGGGGTTTCATCAAGGGGGGGGCCGAGAAAAAAGGGGGGTCCCAAAACGCGTTTTTCCCATGTTAATTTCCATAGGGCGGTTGGCCTCACTTTTAGCTCGAACGGCTGAATGGATTTGCACGAAACTTGGCAAAATTGTAGGGACTGTTAGCCCGATGTGCCTTTGCTAGGTCTCAATATATGTGCTCCAGTGGATTTTGAGTAATTTAGGTTCAAAAAAAGATATATATCTGGGCGGAACCTAACCACACATCTGATCTGATTGGCTGTCAGCACTTCATCCAAGAAGTGTTGGCAGCCATCTTGGGACCAATATACATGATAGCACCTCATTAAAACGCATTGTAGTTAATAGAGGGTTTTAGGACTTTAGTTACATTATAAATCATTTGTTGATGGTACCATACTCGTTTTAGGAATTGTGGTGGGTTCTAAGGTGATTTTACCATGTGAAAAAACCTTCTGCTGTGATATCATGAATATTGTTTGAAAGAAAACTAATATCTCATGATTTTCCCACAGTGGTTTGGAAGGGGATCTATAAGCTAAACTGAAAGCATATTTTCTGTAAATTCACATTATCTTTCTCAGTCATGTGAAAATGAAGTCTGACATTCTCAGTAAAACATGTACATCCAACAAGGACAGAGACTGTCAGTTGATTCCTTTGTGTTCTACTGCAGCCTCCTAGAGTGTTCTAAAGAACAACTAGAGCGCTAACAGTCCTACTTATTACAAAGGTATGGCACACCTGAAGCCATCTTGATTGGAATAAAGTGGTAACTCTTAAAACATTTAATTTAAAAAGAAACAACATGAGGGGGTATATTTTGCCATAGAAAGTATGATTAGTGCTGCAGAATGAAAAATTAGGGCACATTTTGAGTGACTTCTCAAATCCTTTTCTATTTCATTAAAACATTCTGACATACAGTCTCCCAAAATGGCCACCAGAGACAAAAGAGCCCAAATGTAGCCCAAATATCACCCAGATGTAGCCCAAGTAGAGCCCAATGACAGAATGTCCCAGAGTGTTCTAAAGAACAACTAGAGCGCTAACAGTCCTACTTATTACAAAGGTATAGCACACCTGGAGCCATCGTGATGGGAATAAAGTGGTAACTCTTAAAACATTTAATTTAAAAAGGAACAAAATGAGGGGGTATATTATGCAATAGAAGGTATTATTAGTGCTGCAGAAAGAAAAATTAGGGGCACATTTTGAGTGACTTTTCAAATCCTCTTCTTTTTCATTAAAAAATTCTGACATGCAGTCTCCCAAAATGGCCACCAGAGACAAAAGAGCCCAAATGTAGCCCAAATATCACCCAGATGTAGCCCAAGTATAGCCCAATGACAGAATGTCCCAGAGTGTTCTAAAGAACAACTAGAGCGCTAACAGTCCTACTTATTACAAAGGTATGGCACACCTGAAGCCATCTTGATTGGAATAAAGTGGTAACTCTTAAAACATTTAATTTAAAAAGGAACAAAATGAGGGGGTATATTTTGCCATATGAATTATTAGTGCTGCAGAAAGAAAAATTAGGGCACATTTTGAGTGACTTCTCAAACCCTCTTCAATTTCATTAAACAATTCTGACATACAGTCTCCCAAGATGGCCACCAGAGACAAAAGAGCCTAAAGGTAGCCCAAATATCACCCAGATGTACCCCAAGTATAGCCCAATGACAGAATGTCCCAGAGTGTTCTAAAGAACAACTAGAGCGCTAACAGTCTTACTTATGACAAAAGTATGGCACACCAGAAGCCATCTTGATTGGAATGAAGTGGTAAGTCTGAAAACACTCAATTTAAAAAGGAACAACATGAGGGGGTTAATTTTGCCATAGAAAGTATGATTAGTGCTTCAGAAAGAAAAATTAGGGATCATTTTGAGTGACTTCTCAAATCCTTTTCTATTTCATTAAAACATTCTGACATGCAGTCTCCCAAAATGGCCACCAGAGACAAAAGAGCCCAAATGTAGCCCAAATATCACCCAGATGTAGCCCAAGTAGAGCCCAATGACAGAATGTCCCAGAGTGTTCTAAAGAACAACTAGAGCGCTAACAGTCCTACTTATTACAAAGGTATAGCACACCTGGAGCCATCGTGATGGGAATAAAGTGGTAACTCTTAAAACATTTAATTTAAAAAGGAACAAAATGAGGGGGTATATTATGCAATAGAAGGTATTATTAGTGCTGCAGAAAGAAAAATTAGGGCACATTTTGAGTGACTTTTCAAATCCTCTTCTATTTCATTAAAAAATTCTGACATGCAGTCTCCCAAAATGGCCACCAGAGACAAAAGAGCCCAAATGTAGCCCAAATATCACCCAGATGTAGCCCAAGTATAGCCCAATGACAGAATGTCCCAGAGTGTTCTAAAGAACAACTAGAGCGCTAACAGTCCTACTTATTACAAAGGTATGGCACACCTGAAGCCATCTTGATTGGAATAAAGTGGTAACTCTTAAAACATTTAATTTAAAAAGGAACAAAATGAGGGGGTATATTTTGCCATATGAATTATTAGTGCTGCAGAAAGAAAAATTAGGGCACATTTTGAGTGACTTCTCAAACCCTCTTCAATTTCATTAAACAATTCTGACATACAGTCTCCCAAGATGGCCACCAGAGACAAAAGAGCCTAAAGGTAGCCCAAATATCACCCAGATGTACCCCAAGTATAGCCCAATGACAGAATGTCCCAGAGTGTTCTAAAGAACAACTAGAGCGCTAACAGTCTTACTTATGACAAAAGTATGGCACACCAGAAGCCATCTTGATTGGAATGAAGTGGTAAGTCTGAAAACACTCAATTTAAAAAGGAACAACATGAGGGGGTTAATTTTGCCATAGAAAGTATGATTAGTGCTTCAGAAAGAAAAATTAGGGATCATTTTGAGTGACTTCTCAAATCCTCTTCTATTTCATTAAAAAAATTCTGACATGCAGACTGAAACATGCACTTTGAATACCAGCAGCAGACGTCCCTGGTGAGCAGTAGCTTTACTACAGTGATCTAATGTGCAACTAGAGTGCTAACATTCAGAATTTATGGCAAATGTGTGACACATCTGAATGCCTTCTTGATGGAACCAAAATAAACAAGCATTGAAAATGCAATAGATCTCGCCCTCGTTTAAGTTAAAGCCATTCTGTTTGTAATGAGGTGGCTTTTTAGCTTTGCTTTTATTAGTGTTTTTTCAACTTTCATGTAAATAACATGCATCTGTATGCATATAAGTATATGTATGCATGCATTTATGTTTGTATTTATATAGATATACAGATGATATATGTTTATATATGTATGTATATATATATATTCACTGAAAAAACCATAGGTTATAGACCATATATAGTTAGGAATTAGCATTTACAAAACCTTGAAAATTCACTGAAAAAACCATAGGTTATAGACCATATATAGTTAGGAATTAGCATTTACAAAACCTTGAAAATTCACTGAAAAAACCATAGGTTATAGACCATATATAGTTAGGAATTCGCATTTACAAAACCTTATTTTACTCACACATAACCATTGAAATTCCATATATAGTTAGTTGCACTAACTATATATCGCGCACCCACAATCCACTGCTGATGATGTCACATATTACATCATTCATGACATGGTCAGTGACATCGCGGATGACATCATTGATGACATCTCAAATGACATCACTGATGACATCACTGATGACAACATCCAGTGACTGTATGTTTCTGTAAAGTTAAAATATGTCTTACATATTGAAGAATGAGTGGATGTATAAGTGTCTGGATGAAGGATTTAGTAGGTGCATGACTGACTGTATGAGTGAGTGATTAAATGTGTCTCACTGAGTGCATGGGTTAGTGACTAAACTGTCTTAATTTGTGCATCATTATGTCTGTTGTTCTGTAAACTGTTGCATGTGTTGATAAGTAGCTATATGAGTAACTATATGGGTTATTGATTGGTTGCCCATGTATTTGTATGGGAGACTGAGTGTGTGTGTGTGTGGGTGGCTGGGAGGTGTATGACTCTGTGCATAGATGTGTGAGCAGTTGATTCACGAGATGTATGGTTTTAAAAGTGCATGTGGAAACAGCTGTATGGGCGGTTGACTGTGTGCATGAGTGTATTGGTGAGTGAATGGATATCTCAGTGCTACATGTCAAAGTAAGTACATATGTAAAACACAGTACATGTGAGAGTTGACATATATAAATAACTGTGCATAAGAGCCAGTGAATGTGTGAGTGGCTGTATGGATCATTGTGAACTTGTATCAGGGATTGTATAAGAGAGTAAATATGTGTTAGTATATGTTTGAATAAGTAAAGTTTGTATAACTGTATAGTTGAGGAAATGGAGGTGTGATTGATTCTTTGCATGACTGACTAGGTGTGTGAGTACCTCCATGGATGAGTGACAGTCTGTGAGTGTCTGTTTACACTGATTGTATCTAAGGTTATATTAGAGTCTGAAGAGGTTCATCGTATTATCACATGAATGATATCATCAGTGATGTGATCAGTAATGTCAAATGAGATGTCATCAGTGATGTCATCAGTGATGTCATTTGAGATGTCATCAGTGATGTCATCAGTGATGTCATTTGAGATGTACCAAACGTTTAAATTGACACTACATTTAGTGATTATTTTTCTATTTTTCAGGTTTTTACCTTGATTGGCTGAATTAATGTAATTGTTTTAGCAAGTTTCATCATTCTTTAATCTTTTATAAAAGTGACTTCAATTGTATTCATGAATGTTGCTATATGGTTGTACCTGTACAAACCGAATAAAGCATTTTGAAACTGAAACTGAGATGTCATCAGTGATGTCATCAGTGATGTCACTGACCATGTCATGAATGATGTAATATGTGACACCATCAGCAGTGGATTGCGGGTGCGCGATATATAGTTAGTGCAACTAACTATATATGGAATTTCAATGGTTTTGTGTGAGTAAAATAAGGTTTTGTAAATGCGAATTCCTAACTATATATGGTCTATAACCTATGGTTTTTTCAGTGAATATATATATATATATATATATATATATATATATATATATATATATATATATATATATATATATATATATATATATATATATATATATATTACCTACTGGCGATAGCCAGTAGGTATATATAGTTAGAATTTTTTCTCTATGGGACTTTTGAAAATTCTATGTCTAATAACTTTGGCGTTTGTGGACGGAATCGGCTGAAATTTTCAGAAAAATGGCACATTTTGTTTCTGAGCAGCCCCTGAAAATGTGGGGGGGTTTCGTCAAGGGGGGGCCGAGAAAAAAGGGGGGTCCCAAAACGCGTTTTTCCCATGTTAATTTCCATAGGGCGGTTGGACTCACTTTTAGCTCGAACGGCTGAATGGATTTGCACGAAACTTGGCAAAATTGTAGGGACTGTTAGCCCGATGTGCCTTTGCTAGGTCTCAATATATGTGCTCCAGTAGTTTTTGAGAAATTAACGTTCAAACCAAGATATATATCTGTAACAGCGCTCTGGGCAGCGATCCGGTCCGCTTACTTTTCGCTTATCGGAACTTTGCGCGCAGAAAGCTGATTGGCTCTCCGGTGTCTGTCAACATTCTAAACAGTCCGGAGCGGCCGCCATCTTGTCTCTCGGTAGGATCGAGAGAGAAGAAGAGGTGGAAAACGAAAGGGGAATTTAATGAAAGGGGGCAAGGTATCCCCCTCTTGACCCCCTAGGAATGTTGTTGGGGTATTAAAGGGTCCCGTGGGGAAAAAAAAAAAAAAATGATTTTTCACGGTAGAAGCGCTTCACGGGCCGCGAACTGGGCCGCAAACTGGTAGCGAAACGGGAATTCGCCATTTTGTGCTTCGTTAATTAAATTACTAGGTATAAGTGGGTGCGGGAGATGTATCCTAATCCCCTATGTTTCCTGAGGGTGGCTGAGGAGGCTGATATATGTTGATACATCTCTTCCAGCGGCTGTGCGTGAGCTTTTTTTTTTTTTTTGCTGCGTGACAGTCCGGAGCGGCCGCCATCTTGTCTCTCGGTAGGATCGAGAGAGAAGAAAAGGTGAAAAACTAAGGGGGAATTTAATGAAAGGGGGCAAGGTATCCCCCTCTTGACCCCCTAGGAATGTTGTTGGGGTTATTAAAGGGTCCCGTGGGGAAAATAAAAAAAAATGATTTTTCACGGTAGAAGCGCTTCACGGGCCGCGAACTGGGCCGCAAACTGGTAGCGAAACGGGAATTCGCCATTTTGTGCTTCGTTAATTAAAGTACTAGGTATAAGGGGGTGCAGGAGACGTATCCTAATCCCCTATGTTTCCTGAGGGTGGCTGAGGAGGCTGATATATGTTGATACATCTCTTCCAGCGGCTGCGCCATCTTGCCTTTTTTCCAATGCCACAATTTTGTCGTGCACGGCAGCCATTTTAGATGCCAGGCTGGTCCCAGGCTATCACCTAACCCTGCGGATGTAGTTTATGGCCCCAGCTGTAGAGAATTCAGACATGCCAATCCTCCCGATTCAGGCGTGTGACTACTGATTTCAGTGCTAGTCTCCCGCCTCCCGATTTCTGCAAGCAAAAACCCGGGGGCATATTACGAACAACTAGCGTTAATTTTTGTCTCTAACTTGTTTAGAGACAAAAATTATCGCCGTACATCGGCGATTTTTATCGCAGATAAACCTTGCTATTATCGCAGAAAAGTCAGCGATATTCATGTATTATCGAGCAAATGCTCTTAGCCATGTTATCCACCTCCCATTGGATAACATGGCTAAGAACTGCTCAGGGCAGGTGTTAGATTTTGGAGATATTCGCGCTTAGCGCGAATATCTCCAAAAGTTGGTAATAGAAGGTAGCGATGTTAGGGACTGTTTCCAGTCGCTAACATCTTGGCACGCCACTTTGCATGTCATTAGTGATAAGTATAACTGACATGCAAAGCGGGGCCCAAGATGGTCGCTATCTCCTTTTAGCTGTCACTAACTGGTGTTAGCGACAGCTTGGTAATAGGGAAATAATTTTATCTCCGCTTTCATGGCTTTTAAAGCGAAAAAAGCGGAGATAAACCCCCTTGATAATATGCCCCACGATTCCTTGGGGTTTCAGTTGACAGGGCTTGGTATTGTGTTACATGGTAATTTTTCCATGAAACGTCAGAGGGTCGATGTAGGGGTTCTAGAAGAGGTGATAAACCATTTAAGCCTCATGAACAAGCGCATGGTCTTTTAAAGATTTGTGAAGTACTCGGGGCGGCGGTGTGTGTGTGCCCTCTTTCAGGAGCGGGCGGGGGGGACTGCCAGCAACTTGCCAGGCCAGGCAGTGTTCAACACGTGCATCACCCTTTCTCTGCTTGCTATTGCGCTCCATGCTTCGGAAAGGTAAGAAAAAGAACGTGCATTTGAGTTTGAAATGTCCGATCCTGCAGCAGCACACTTCCAAAGCCCACACATGACAATAACACGATTCAAGGCCCCATTCACCCGTTTTTAAAAAAATAGATAACACTCCAACAAAGTAAGGTTATAAAACTTTATTAACTATTAACTTTAACGAACGGAACAAAAACTAAAAACATTTAAACATTTCTCAACACAAAAAGCAACAATGGTTAGAAGCTGTCTTTTGTGCGAATAGTCCCAAGGCAGCACAACGTGCAGAGTTCTGGACGGCACCCAGGTGATGTCGCCTGGGTGCCGCACTGGTTTAGGGATCCTACAATGCAGCACAGAAAAACAGCGTGGGGCGTCCCGGGTGGTGCGGGGGGAGGCCTCGTCAGTAGCGGTCTGTGTCCAGTGTCACATGGCTGACACAACATGTACGACAGGCACCCAGGTGATGTCCAGTAAACTGCCGCACTGGTTTTGGTATCCTACAATGCTACTCCGAAAATTGGCGTGCGGCGGCCCGGGGGGGGCGTGGGGGAGGCGGCGTGAACGGGCCTCCCCAGGTGGCGGCCATCTAGCTGAGTTGCGCCCGCTCTTGCGGCTACAGCGTCTCGCTCACCATGTTGTTGAGTTGCTCCCACTCTTGCAGTGCAGCGATAGGCGGCTGCCACATGGCTCTTAAAATGGCGGACGGCTTCTCGGTTTTGGGCCTGGTCCACTGAAATGGCCCTGGGACACTTTGGAACTCGGACGCTTGCCTGCTAGGGCTTGGGCTCCATTCTCGAAAAGCGTCCCCTCAGCCGTGAAGATTGTACAAAAGTCTTGGGGGCCCCCGACTCCCGCAGGCTTCCGGTGGGGAGCGGCTGCCATGATTGCTCGCGGAATGACCACGACGGAGCCACGAGATGGTGGTGCTCTCATGCTGACGCCAGCTTCAGTCTGAATGATCCAGAAACAAGGTGGGGCTTTCATCGTTTGGGAAAAAAAAATGTTCTAAACCAATGAAAAGTGTTATTTTTAGGTCATATGACCAAGCCTTCCATCTTTAGGAAACCAAAAGTAAAATGAACCAATGGAAAGTTTTATAAAGAAGTCACATGACCTGTTATGCGGCATAGGGCTACAAAAACCGTAGAAAATCCGTTGGCACGTGAGGCGGCGTCAGTAGCGGACCGATGTGCGAATAGGCCGAAGGCAGCACAACGCGCTGAGATCCGGATGGCACCGAGGTGGTGTCAAGCAAATTGCCGTACTGGTGTGGCCATCCTACAATGCTGCGCCGAAAGACGGCGTGTCCAGCTGAGTTCCGGTCACTCTTGCGGTACAGTGAGTCGAACGCGCCGAGATCCGGATGGCACCGAGGTTGTGTCCAGCAAGTTGCTGCACTGGTGTGGCCATCCTACAATGCTGTGCCGAAAGTCGGCGTGGGGTGCCCCGTTGGCTTATGAGGTGATGTCAGTAGTGGACCGATGTGTGAATAGGTCGGAACCAGCACAAGGCGCCAAGATCCGAATAGCAAGTCCTGGATATTGAGTGCCATAGTTGAGAGTTCTGAGCTGTGCTTGTAAGACTATCTGAAGCTTATTTGCACCTGCTGCAGTTTCACTGTTGCCCAAGGTGGTGTCCAGCAAATTGCTGCAGTGGTGTGGCCATCCTACAATGCTGCGCCGAAAGACGGCGTGTCCAGCTGAGTTCCGGTCACTCTTGCGGTACAGTGAGTCGAACGCGCCGAGATCCGGATGGCACCGAGGTTGTGTCCAGCAAGTTGCCGCACTGGTGTGGCCATCCTACAATGCTGCGCCGAAAGACGGTGTGACCAGCTGAGTTCCGGTCACTCTTGCGGTACAGTGACTCGAACGCTCCGAGATCCGGATGGCACCGAGGTGGTGTCCAGCAAGTTGCCGCACTGGTGTGGCCATCCTACAATGCTGCGCCGAAAGTCAGTGTGGGGTGCCCCGTTGGCCTATGAGGTGATGTCAGTAGTGGACCGATGTGTGAATAGGTCGGAAGCAGCACAAGGCGCCCTGCACTGTTGAGCTTTTTTCAATGCCTGTTTTTTGTTGTTTCCCCTCCATCAAAAACAAAAAAAAATATATAAAACTGTGCAAAAATACAAAAAAATGTTTAGAAAAGCAGTGCTTGTAAGACTGTCTGAAGCTCCTTTGCACCTGCTGCAGCTTCACTATTGCCCTGGTGTGGACAAAGATCGCCCATGACTTAGGCTGATTGAGAGTTTGTAGAAAAATGGCTTCAGATTTTCCACATATTACTCTTCAACATTCTTCCTAAATGTAACAATGTGAGACTCACTAGGAGAACGGCTGTTTATCTTTCCTTTCAAAATGCTGCCAACAATATTTTCTGAATGGAAGACACCATCTTGTAGCATAAAGGGCCGAAAGGGGTTCTGGTCTGGCCGATTGTTGGTGAAGACATTTTGACTATATCTTGGACCTGCCCGGCCTCGCCCAAAATGGCGCCGGTATAAATGGGACTCGTAACTCCTTGCCCGCAAATGTATATCTAGAAAATGTTATTGTAAGTGGCCCTGTCTTATTTTAATTACAAAATGTACGTCCACCGATTCCGCAACTGTTAGACACCTTAGTTCTTGCAACCTAATGGCCCGCTCGTTATGTTCCTCTACAGTGTAAATGTCTCCTCATCATATACGATTTCAGTTTGCTCCGTGGCCGGCCCACGTGGTTATAGGCCCGTATTTGTATACTGATATTTTCACAATAAAGGTTTTTAAAACAAAACACGGTAGTAGTATTTACATTGGTAAAGTTTTTACTTTTAGTCACTGTTTTCGAATCAGTAAAAGGCAAGTGAAATAAAGCAGTCCAATTACATGACGGATAAAAGGTATAATATGTAGGAACGCAGTGAAGATAAATGGTCAAGGGCAGTTGTGTTTTTCATTTCTGCAACATAAAGTGATCGATAAGAATCTGATAATCAGGCGTATCGGCGACTAAGACAGCAGGCCGAGTCTCTCTTACTCAACGGCTCCGTCATGGAACGAAGAAACGCCCTTTTTGTCGAAAAAGGAATATATTTTACTTGCAGGACAGTTGTAAATTTTCCGGGAAAGTACATTAGCCTGGAATATTATAACATATGTTTGAAAAAAAAATAATGTTCGAAAAAAATAAAAAGCGTAATTTTTAGGTCATATGACCAAGCTTTTCATCATTAAATTAACAAAAGTAAAATGAACCAATGAAAAGTTTTATTAACAAGTCACATGACCTGTTATGCTTACGTTACGCGCTGCGCGCCGCGCCTCGGATCACTTCCGGGTGCGCTAACGCGGCGTGTCATAAAACGCATTACGCGACAACGTAGGTCAAGAATATAGTCTAAATGTCTCCACCAACCAGCGTTCAGAACACAACCCCTTTCAGCAGTCCAAAAAGTTCTGTTAAATGACAACAGAGGGGACAGGCAACAAGAACCATCAGTCAAAGAGGGGAGGGCAAGTTCTTCTCTTCCGGTTCATGTTGGGGCGCTACCGGAACTGATCGAATTGGTAGTCTATAGTGTTTCTGGATGTTTCAGACTAAAGCTGGCGTCAGCATGAGACCACTACCATCTCGTAGCTCCGTCGTGGCCATTCCACGAGCAATCATGGCAGCCGCTCCCCACCAGAAGCCTGCGGGAGTCGGAGGCCCCCAAGACTTTTGTAGAATCTTCACGGCTGAGGGGACGCTTTTCGAGAATGGGACCCAAGCCCTAGCAGACAAGCGTCCGAGTTCCAAGGTGTCCCAGGGCCATTTTAGTGGACCAGGCCCAAAACCGAAGAGCCGGCCGCCATTTTGAGAGTCCTGTGGCAGCCGTCTATCGCTGCACCGCAAGAGCGGGCGCATCTCAACTACATGGTGAGCGAGACGCTGTAGTCGCAAGAGCGGGCGGTAAACAGCTGAATGGCGGAAGAGGCACAGTGTAGCAAAAGCGGGCGGAATGGCAACTAAAACGATAAAGGGGCGCCCCACTACAGCTTGTCTTCAGGTCAAACGGATTGTGGGACAAGGTCCAGAATTGAAGAGTCATCAAAAGGCAAAAAGTTCCGCCGGACCCCGGGAGCCGGCCGCCTATGTCGGGGGCGATCTCAGGCTACACCAGTGCTATAAGACTTGGGGAGGGTGTCGGAGCCAAGCGTCTTCTCCGAGTCCATGGCCATCACACCGCCCCTCGGGGGCCTCCGTCAAGCGGTTTAGGGAGGTACCATATAACATTGTTTTCAAATGCAGTCAGGTCCACAAACGACCCTCACTTACTTTGGAATAGTGAAGCTGCAGTAGGTGGAAATAAGCTTCAGACAGTCTTACAAGCACTGCTTTTGTAAACATTTTTTTTTTTTTTTGTATTTTTGCACAGTTTTATATATTTTTTTTTGTTTTTGATGGAGGGGAAACAACAAAGCACAGGCTTTGAAAAAGGCTCAAACTCAGAACTCTGAACTATGGCACCCAATATCCAGGACTTTCCATCCGGATCTTGGCGCCTTGTGCTGCTTCCGACCTATTCACACATCGGTCCACTACTGACATCATCTTATAAACCAACGTTATGTAAATAGTTATTTAATAAAATGTTTTACCCTGTTTCTTTGCTGGTGTGTTGTCTATATTTTTAATATTTGCATAGGGTTTGTCGTTATTTTGGGCGGGGTGGGTGACGGAGCCGAGCTGTCTTGCAGCCCTCATGGTGTGGAGCTCAGTTCATCTCACTATTTTCGTATTTCTCATGAAGGGTTGTTTATAATATTTCTATTTTAGCGAGGTCAAAAAGAGATCCAATTAGTGGCCTACTGATTTTGCTCGATTACTTTTATTTTTTTACACAATTTTTCACTATCTGCAAAGACTAAACAGAGTATTGCGACTTTGTGCTTGTTTGTAAATAGAGAATGATCCAAAGAGAACCAATTCTAAAACAGTAAATGCTTGGACAACAATCAATCAAATGGAGAGACAAGCAGGCACAATGGATTACAACGGGGGTAAAGGCCTGCGTTAACTACCCTTCAGTATCTGCAAAGAGAGAGTACTACTAAGACAAAAGAGGGGAGGGGGGGGGTGCAGCGTTCAAAGCACATCAGCGTGCATAAATACGAAAATGTTTTTATCTATCACGTACTTGACATTTTAAAGCTTTTCATATTTGCTATTAAAAAACCAATGAAATTCACAGAAAAAACCATAGGTTATAGTGGATATATAGTTAGGAATTTGCATTTACAAAACCTTGAAAATTCAATGAAAAAACCATTGGTTTTAGGCCATATATAGTTAGGGATTTGCATTTACAAAACCTTATTTTACTCGCATAAAACCATTGAAATTCCATATATAGTTATAAGCGCTAACTATATATCGCGCACCCGCAATCCACTGCTGATGATGTCACATATTACATCATTCATGACATGGTTAGTGACATCACTGATGACATCACTGATGACATCTCAAATGACATCACTGATGACATCACTGAAAACATCTCATTTGACATGACTGATAACATCACTGATGATATCATTCATGTGATAATACCATGAACCTCTTCAGACTCTAATATAACCTTAGATACAATCAGTGTAAACAGACAGTCACAGACTGTCACTCATCCATGGAGTTACTCACACACCTAGTCAGTTATGCCAAAAATCAATCACACCTCCATTTTCTCAACTATACAGTTATACACACCTTACTTATTCAAACATATACTAACACATATTTACGTTACTCTCTTATACAATCTCTGATACATGTTCACAATGATCCATACAGCCACTCACACATTCACTGGCTCTTATGCACAGTTATTTATAGATGTCAACTCTCACATGTACTGTGTTTTACATATGTACTTAATTTGACATGTAGCACTGAGATATCCATTCACTCACTAATACACTCATGCACAGTCAACCGCCCATACAGCTGTTTGCACATGCACTTTTGAATCTATACATATAGTGAATCAACTACTCACACATCTATGTACAGAGTCACACACCTCCCAGCCACCCATACACACACACACTCAGTTTCCCATACAAATACTTGGACAACCAATCAATAACCCATACAGTTACTCATATAGCTACTGATCAACATATGCAGCAGTTTGTAGAACAACAGATATAATGATGCACAAATTAAAACAGTTTAGTCACTAACCCATGCACTCAGTGAGACACATTTAATCACTCACTCAATCAGTCAGTCATGCACCTAGTAAATCCTTCATCCAGACACTTATATATCCACTCATTCTTCAATATGTAAAACATATTTTAACTTTACAGAAACATACAGTCACTGGATGTTGTAATCAGTGATGTCATCAGTGATGTCATTTGAGATGTCATCAGTGATGTCATCAGTGATGTCACTAACCATGTCATGAATGATGTAATATGTGACATCATCAGCAGTGGATTGCGGGTGCGCGATATATAGTTAGCGCTTATAACTATATATGGAATTTCAATGGTTTTATGCGAGTAAAATAAGGTTTTGTAAATGCAAATCCCTAACTATATATGGCCTAAAACCAATGGTTTTTTCATTTAATTTTCAAGGTTTTGTAAATGCAAATTCCTAACTATATATCCACTATAACCTATGGTTTTTTCTGTGAATATATATATATATATTACCTACTGGCGGTTGCCAGTAGGTATATATAGTTAGGATTTTTTCTCTATGGGATTTTTGAAAATTCTATGTCTAATATATATATATATTACCTACTGGCGGTCGCCAGTAGGTATATATAGTTAGGATTTTTTCTCTATGGGATTTTTGAAAATTCTATGTCTAATAACTTTGGCGTTTGTGGATGGAATTGGCTGAAATTTTCAGGAAAATGGAACATTTTGTTTCTGAGCAGCCCCTGACAATTTGGGGGGGTTTCATCAAGGGGGGGCTGAGAAAAAAGGGGGGTCCCAAAACGCGTTTTTCCCATGTTAATTTCCATAGGGCGGTTGGCCTCACTTTTAGCTCGAACGGCTGAATGGATTTGCACGAAACTTGGCAAAATTGTAGGGACTGTTAGCCCGATGTGCCTTTGCTAGGTCTCAATATATGTGCTCCAGTGGATTTTGAGTAATTTAGGTTCAAAAAAAGATATATATCTGGGCGGAGCCTAACCACACATCTGATCTGATTGGCTGTCAGCACTTCATCCAAGAAGTGTTGGCAGCCATCTTGGAACCAATATACATGATAGCACCTCATTAAAAAGCATTGTAGTTAATAGAGGGTTTTAGGACTTTAGTTACATTATAAATCATTTGTTGATGGTACCATACTCGTTTTAGGAATTGTGGTGGGTTCTATGGTGATTTTACCATGTGAAAAAAACTTCTGCTGTGATATCATGAATATTGTTTGAAAGAAAACTAATATCTCATGATTTTCCCACAGTGGTTTGGAAGGGGATCTATAAGCTAAACTGAAAGCATATTTTCTGTAAATTCACATTATCTTTCTCAGTCATGTGAAAATGAAGTCTGACATTCTCAGTAAAACATGTACATCCAACAAGGACAGAGACTGTTAGTTGATTCCTTTGTGTTCTACTGCAGCCTCCTAGAGTGTTCTAAAGAACAACTAGAGCGCTAACAGTCCTACTTATTACAAAGGTATGGCACACCTGAAGCCATCTTGATTGGAATAAAGTGGTAACTCTTAAAACATTTAATTTAAAAAGAAACAACATGAGGGGGTATATTTTGCCATAGAAAGTATGATTAGTGCTGCAGAATGAAAAATTAGGGCACATTTTGAGTGACTTCTCAAATCCTTTTCTATTTCATTAAAACATTCTGACATGCAGTCTCCCAAAATGGCCACCAGAGACAAAAGAGCCCAAATGTAGCCCAAATATCACCCAGATGTAGCCCAAGTATAGCCCAATGACAGAATGTCCCAGAGTGTTCTAAAGAACAACTAGAGCGCTAACAGTCCTACTTATTACAAAGCTATGGCACACCTGAAGCCATCTTGATTGGAATAAAGTGGTAACTCTTAAAACATTTAATTTAAAAAGAAACAACATGAGGGGGTATATTTTGCCATAGAAAGTATGATTAGTGCTGCAGAATGAAAAATTAGGGCACATTTTGAGTGACTTCTCAAATCCTTTTCTATTTCATTAAAACATTCTGACATGCAGTCTCCCAAAATGGCCACCAGAGACAAAAGAGCCCAAATGTAGCCCAAATAACACCCAGATGTAGCCCAAGTATAGCCCAATGACAGAATGTCCCAGTGTTCTAAAGAACAACTAGAGCGCTAACAGTCCTACTTATTACAAAGGTATAGCACACCTGGAGCCATCGTGATGGGAATAAAGTGGTAACTCTTAAAACATTTAATTTAAAAAGGAACAAAATGAGGGGGTATATTATGCAATAGAAGGTATTATTAGTGCTGCAGAAAGAAAAATTAGGGCACATTTTGAGTGACTTTTCAAATCCTCTTCTATTTCATTAAAAAATTCTGACATGCAGTCTCCCAAAATGGCCACCAGAGACAAAAGAGCCCAAATGTAGCCCAAATATCACCCAGATGTAGCCCAAGTATAGCCCAATGACAGAATGTCCCAGAGTGTTCTAAAGAACAACTAGAGCGCTAACAGTCCTACTTAATACAAACGTATGGCACACCTGAAGCCATCTTGATTGGACTAAAGTGGTAACTCTTAAAACATTTAATTTAAAAAGGAACAAAATGAGGGGGTATATTTTGCCATATGAATTATGATTAGTGCTGCAGAAAGAAAAATTAGGGCACATTTTGAGTGACTTCTCAAACCCTCTTCAATTTTATTAAAAAATTCTTACATACAGTCTCCCAAGATGGCCACCAGAGACAAAAGAGCCTAAATGTAGCCCAAATATCACCCAGATGTACCCCAAGTATAGCCCAATGACAGAATGTCCCAGAGTGTTCTAAAGAACAACTAGAGCGCTAACAGTCTTACTTATGACAAAAGTATGGCACACCAGAAGCCATCTTGATTGGAATGAAGTGGTAAGTCTGAAAACACTCAATTTAAAAAGGAACAACATGAGGGGGTTAATTTTGCCATAGAAAGTATGATTAGTGCTTCAGAAAGAAAAATTAGGGATCATTTTGAGTGACTTCTCAAATCCTCTTCTATTTCATTAAAAAAATTCTGACATGCAGACTGAAACATGCACTTTGAATACCAGCAGCAGACGTCCCTGGTGAGCAGTAGCTTTACTACAGTGATCTAATGTGCAACTAGAGTGCTAACATTCAGAATTTATGGCAAATATGTGACACCTCTGAATGCCTTCTTGATGGAACCAAAGTAAACAAGCATTGAAAATGCAATAGATCTCGCCCTCGTTTAAGTTAAAGCCATTCTGTTTGTAATGAGGTGGCTTTTTAGCTTTGCTTTTATTAGTGTTTTTTCAACTTTCATGTAAATAACATGCATCTGTATGCATATAAGTATATGTATGCATGCATTTATGTTTGTATTTATATAGATATACAGATGATATATGTTTATATATGTATGTATATATATATATTCACTGAAAAAACCATAGGTTATAGACCATATATATTTAGGAATTAGCATTTACAAAACCTTGAAAATTCACTGAAAAAACCATAGGTTATAGACCATATATAGTTAGGAATTAGCATTTTCAAAACCTTGAAAATTCACTGAAAAAACCATAGGTTATAGACCATATATAGTTAGGAATTCGCATTTACAAAACCTTATTTTACTCACACAAAACCATTGAAATTCCATATATAGTTAGTTGCACTAACTATATATCGCGCACCCGCAATCCACTGCTGATGATGTCACATATTACATCATTCATGACATGGTCAGTGACATCACTGATGACATCATTGATGACATCTCAAATGACATCACTGATGACATCACTGATGACAACATCCAGTGACTGTATGTTTCTGTAAAGTTAAAATATGTCTTACATATTGAAGAATGAGTGGATGTATAAGTGTCTGGATGAAGGATTTAGTAGGTGCATGACTGACTGTATGAGTGAGTGATTAAATGTGTCTCACTGAGTGCATGGGTTAGTGACTAAACTGTCTTAATTTGTGCATCATTATGTCTGTTGTTCTGTAAACTGTTGCATGTGTTGATAAGTAGCTATATGAGTAACTATATGGGTTATTGATTGGTTGCCCAAGTATTTGTATGGGAGACTGAGTGTGTGTGTGTGTGGGTGGCTGGGAGGTGTATGACTCTGTGCATAGATGTGTGAGCAGTTGATTCACTAGATGTATGGTTTCAAAAGTGCATGTGGAAACAGCTGTATGGGCGGTTGACTGTGTGCATGAGTGTATTGGTGAGTGAATGGATATCTCAGTGCTACATGTCAAAGTAAGTACATATGTAAAACACAGTACATGTGAGAGTTGACATATATAAATAACTGTGCATAAGAGCCAGTGAATGTGTGAGTGGCTGTATGGATCATTGTGAACTTGTATCAGGGATTGTATAAGAGAGTAAATATGTGTTAATATATGTTTGAATAAGTAAAGTTTGTATAACTGTATAGTTGAGGAAATGGAGGTGTGATTGATTCTTTGCATGACTGACTAGGTGTGTGAGTAACTCCATGGATGAGTGACAGTCTGTGAGTGTCTGTTTACACTGATTGTATCAAAGGTTATATTAGAGTCTGAAGAGGTTCATCGTATTATCACATGAATGATATCATCAGTGATGTGATCAGTAATGTCAAATGAGATGTCATCAGTGATGTCATCAGTGATGTCATTTGAGATGTCATCAGTGATGTCATTTGAGATGTCATCAGTGATGTCACTGACCATGTCATGAATGATGTGATATGTGACATCATCAGCAGTGGATTGCGGGTGCGCGATATATAGTTAGTGCAACTAACTATATATGGAATTTCAATGGTTTTGTGTGAGTAAAATAAGGTTTTGTAAATGCGAATTCCTAACTATATATGGTCTATAACCTATGGTTTTTTCAGTGAATTTTCAAGGTTTTGTAAATGCTAATTCCTAACTATATATGGTCTATAACCTATGGTTTTTTCAGTGAATATATATATATATATATATATATATATATATATATATATATATATATATATATATATATACATATCTATAAAACATATATAAACTTTACAGAAGCACCTAGTCACTGGATGAGATGTCATTGTGATTTCACTAACCATGTCACGAATGATGTAATATATGACCTCATCAGCAGTGCATTGCTGGAGTGTGAGTTATAGTTACCTTGTTGTAAGCAAACCTCAGCTATGCCTACTTAGGGCAAGGGTTCGCCCTTCTCTGCACAGAGTCCTCAGACCTTAGGAAGAAGTTGGCAATGACACTGGAAAATACAAGAGCAAAGTTTATTAAACCTTTAAAGGTGGTACTACAGTCCACACAACACTCTTCAGTATTGTATCGAGTAATACAAAGAACTGAAGCACATGGCCCCTTTTATACACAATAAGGGGGCTTAAGAAAAGGTGGTACAAAAGACAAGAGCAGATTTATGACCATACAAGGACATTTTGGAAGGCACAAACGCGACGAGCACTCCCAGTGATAACGCGGCGTTCCCGAGTAAAACCGCGTGTGAGTCGGAGGACCCCCGAGGGATTACAAAGTTACGTGCGGTAAACTGGTGAGTGCGTGTCGCTGTATATTGAATCAAGAGTTGCATTGCACGCGTAGAGAGATATTTTAAACACCATTCATTCACGCCCTCATTCCGAGAAAAGACTTCGTTTTGAAAGGGCTGTGGCACAAGATTTATTCTTCCCTCCAAACATGTCTTCGTCGGCGGAGGCAATGAAAAACCGGGAGGCACTGGCTGATGCTATGTTTGTAAACCTTCCAACAGTTAGACCAGTTGCAGATAATAGGAGCAACAACAACCCCAACAATGATCTTAAGGGGAAACTGAATAAACTGGAGAAACTTTTAAAGACAGAGATCACGAAGTGGTGGGAAAAGCGATCCCTTGAAAAATATCTGGAAGTGGGAAGAGTCCCGAGGGGGTTAAGGGTACTTATAGCACCATCATTTGAAAACCCCAACCCACTCATGTTAAAAGAATGGGCCACTAACAACTTGGAGGCATCCAAAAATATGATTTGCATTTTGATAAAGTATGCAGAAATCGACAGAATTGACATTCTCAAAGAGATTGAAGCACTCAATAATGAACTGGATTCTCACAAAGAAACTGAATACATTAAAAAATATCGTGAAGAAATTAACACTCGCCTCAATAAACACCAAGAAACCATCAACCTGCGCAAACAATATAAATTCGCCCGAGATAAACAAGATTATGAAACAGGGAGAATTTTCACGTTTGCGAGAAAATATGACACCATGAAAAGACAGGCAATGACACCTAAAGCCGCTTCCCCAACAATCAATGAAAGCGGGGAAATAACTGTATCAGAGCAAGAATTAAGCTCCAATGCAAGCAGCCTGGGTTCAGATGATGAGCAATCAGCGGGTGTTTCTTCAGCAGTACCCACTCGTTATGCACCATCAGAGGAATTGGGTTTTTTAATCGAGGACAGGTTGAAAACTCTGCGACCAAAAACCCAACAGCAGCGGAACAAAAACGCAAACGCAAAAACCGCAAATGTCACGAAAGAAGGAAATGCCGCAGGGAAAGGTTTCGCAAAAAGAGGGAGGGGCAAGAAATGGTAAATGAGGTATTAATCAATAATGCCTCCATTTTGCCCACAAACCATGAATCTGGCAATACTGATATTACAGATATGAAACCCACCACCGGTCTAGATAATACAGTCATCAACTTATCTGAAGAAGTTCTTTCTAAAGCAGAAACACAACTTTTGTCCTTAGGCCTGTCCTTTTGCCCTAAAAATGGTTACAATTATGTACAAACCAGGATTGATGTATTCAAATTTATTCGTGAGTTGAAGTTAAAAAAACATTTTAAACTTGCTAATGCCCAGGAGAAAGCCACTACTATCAGTAGCTCCTTACACCCTTCTTCTGTGTTCCAAGTGGCAGATATGGGGGCATTGCAGACGGCCCATGAATTAGCACTAGATGAGAGTTTTTCTAGTATCAGCACTCAAACCAAATGTGACAGAATGGGGATGAGTATTAATGCACCGAGTGAAACCCCATTTAAACCCAAATCCACATTTATGCCTCTCATGCCAAAGGATGCCATTGATACTTTTAATGACATGATCACTGAGGACCTTAAGGCTTTGCAAGTCAATACTTCCAGAAAAAACAAAAGGCTCAAGTATATGGAAAAACAGTACTCCAACTTAATGAAAAAATTGCGGAACAATTCTAATTTGATTATCAATAAGGCTGATAAGGGAGGCAATATCGTCATCTGGCCAAAAGACCAATACATGAATGAAGCTAACTGCCACCTTTCAAACTCATCCTGTTACCGAAAAGCGAACTTTGGTGAAATACGTAACCTTAAAGACAGTATACACAGAGAATTAAATCAATGGAAGAGGGAAGGTCTTTTAACTAAGTAAGAACTAGGGTATTTGAAAGTTGATCATCCTCTGACCCCTACCTTGTATTTAATACCCAAAATTCACAAGCAAGTGTCTCCTGTCCCAGGCCGACCTATTATTTCGGCCCAAGGAAGTCTCATGGAGCCAATGTCTAAATATGCTGATTTCTTTTTGCAAAGTTTTGTTGTTAGTTTACCTTCCTATATCAAGGACACTGGGCATTTTTTGTCTAAACTAAAAGAGGTGGAATGGAGAGAAGGGTATAGTTTAGTGGCCCTTGACATCAGCTCCCTGTATACCAGTATTAAACATACAGATGGTCTCAACGCTGTACAGTATTACCTAAACCAACGCAACCTTATGTACAAAAACCACAATGAAATGCTTATTTCTATGATTAGGTTGTGTTTAATGAATAATTACTTCTTATTTAATAAGGAGATCTACCAGCAGTTGAGAGGAGTTGCTATGGGGGCATGCTTCTCTCCTACCTATGCATGCCTTCATGTGGGGTGGTGGGAGGAGCATGTCCTCAGGCATCTCCCTGATTTCGTCAATAATATCGTCCACTATTGGAGATTTATTGACGACATTTGCATGATTTGGAGGGGGGATGAGGAGTCTGCCACTAACTTTGTTAAAATCATCAATAACAATAACTTGAACCTTTCGTTCACTAGCCAGATCAGTAAAACCAACATCCAATTTTTGGATGTTGATATTTACATCCTGAACAATACCTTAGCCACCAGACTCCACAGAAAAAAGATGGCGGGTAATTCAATTCTGCACGCCTCCAGTGCGCACCCCAAACACCTAATAAAAAGTATTCCTTATGGGGAATTCATACGGATGCGTAGAATTTGCAGTTTGGAGTCTGATCTGAATAGCTGCCAGAAAGAGGCTATTCAGAGGTTTTTAAAGCGTGGTTATTTGATGGATGACCTTCTGACAGCTAGAGATAAGGCCAACAATGTTAGTCGAGAGAACTTTGTGGGAGAAGGTTCTGAGATTGCGAACGAAGAGGCAGATAATCCCCCTAAACATGATATCAATACGGTTAGTTTAATCACTACCTTCAATACTGAGGAGAAAAAAATAAGGGGCATCCTCAAGAAACATTGGCCCATTCTCCACACAGATATTAACCTGTCACCTTTACTGCCCACTGAACCCTCCATTATATTCAGGAGAGGACCCTCGATGAGAGATTGCCTAGTAAGAACTAGCCCAGAGGTGAGCGATAGCAAGGTTAAGATTTCCAACAAAAAGGGCTTCCATAAATGCATTTCGTGCAGAGCGTGCAAGTTCGGGGTGAACACGGTGGAATATCAATCGCCATTCAACCCAATGCCTACACCCATTAGAGATCTGTATACATGTCGTACAGACCATGCTGTATATGTGTTGGAGTGTACGTGCAAACTCAAATATGTGGGAAGCACCAAGTTACAGGTGTTTAACCGCATATTGCAACATCTCAGGGCAATAGTCAATTCTGACACCAACTATCCTGTTGCCCGTCATTTCGAACTTGTACATGCCAAAAACTTGAACCATCTCACCTACTTTGTTATTGACTCCGTCCCCAAAAACATCCGAGGGGGGGATCGTGAAAAAACTCTGAGACAATTAGAAAGCAAGTACATTGTTCTCTTAAATACCAGAATCCCTAATGGGCTCAACAGGGGGGAAGATTTACAAGTCTTTCTGTAATATTATCGTCTAAACCCTATGTAGCAATCTCTAATTTAGCATCCTGTGTAGATAGCTTTTTCCACTGAAGTGTGTAAACTCTGTTCTTTTATTGTTTTTCCATTTTTTCGGCTATGTATAGCACAGAGAATATGAGCTCATAGCTACCAACAACTTAAAACCATTTGCAATCTATTTTGTTTTAAGGCAATGGTCTTGGATTACTTATATTACATTTAGTCACTATGGCTACATTGAACATTTAGCATCAGCAGCCATGCCTGATTGTTTTTAACTGTGGTGGGTTTTATAACACTAGCGCAGGTACCTTGAGTTACATGACATCTTTTGGTATGATTTCTTTTCATCATAGCATACATGTACTAACTGCGAGAACTTTATGCACTTTTTTGCACTTGAGCACTGTTTTTTTGATAACATCGATGGGGATCTTGTCTCATGTTTCATGGACATGTCATATTAATTCTGCACATATGTTTCGACTTGTATAGCATGTTGATTGAATATTAATTAACTCATTAGGCAATGTTTGTATATATCTTGAAATTAATTTTGCTTGATAATGCACTAGCACTTTATTCAGCTCTTAGATTTATCTGAATATCGATTGTCTTTTTGAGATTGTATTTTGTACATATGTGTAATGAAGTATTTCTTCCATGTCCTTTACCCCTTAAATCCGTTGTTATCGTTTCTACCTCTATGTTTGACACAGTATTTAAACACCCCCATTGGTATTTTGAGGCCATGTGATCAAGGCCGTTTTGTGATGGCCGAAACGCGTCATGCCGATGGCGAGGTAAGAATAAAGCCACATCTTTGAAAATCTAACTTTGGTGTTTTGGAGATCTGTTCCGTGGTGATGTGAGGAGACGCATTGCAGGACTTTTGTTTCTATATATATATATATATATATATATATATATATATATATATATATATATATATAAAACATATATAAACTTTACAGAAGCACCTAGTCACTGGATGAGATGTCATTGTGATTTCACTGACCATGTCACGAATGATGTAATATATGACCTCATCAGCAGTGCATTGCTGGAGTGTGAGTTATAGTTACCTTGTTGTAAGCAAACCTCAGCTATGCCTACTTAGTGCAAGGGTTCGCCCTTCTCTGCACAGAGTCCTCAGACCTTAGGAAGAAGTTGGCAATGACACTGGAAAATACAAGAGCAAAGTTTATTAAACCTTTAAAGGTGGTACTACAGTCCACACAACACTCTTCAGTATTGTATCGAGTAATACAAAGAACTGAAGCACATGGCCCCTTTTATACACAATGAGGGGGCTTAAGAAAAGGTGGTACAAAAGACAAGAGCAGATTTATGACCATACAAGGACATTTTGGAAGGCACAATCGATAGGTGGGCGGAGTTAACAGTCTCCGATCACATTCCTGTCTGGAACCAATTAAGTAGCGGTCACTGATCCCACTGCACATGTCTGGACATGCTGGAAGCGGAGACTACTAAAAATAGCCTGTTGCCGGGCAGACTCCAGGCGAAATGAACAAGGAGGTAGGATCAAGCGCATGGCGAGCACATGGCAATGTATGGCACACAAAATGGCCGCTACAAATTCAAGATGGAGTCAGCACATTTGTTACGATAATGGTTAAACGAAACATGTCTTCTGCTAATGCTTAACCTAATCGCCGTTGATTTACAACAGACGACCCTTTCAGCATTAGCTGAAGACATTAAATTTCCTGGGAAAGGCCAGATATTCATCTCTTATATCAATGGCCATCATACTAGCTATTTCCTTTTTGAGATCATTCTGCATTTTGACTTCCGTAATATTACTTTTTGTTGGTATACAAGCATTGACACACATAGAACAAATCATTGGTCTACATTGAATACAGACACAACAGGAAAAAATGATCACAATAATTATACATAGGACTGTTAATACTTTCCAGCCCCAAGCAGAGATCAAAGTCCAAAGCCAT
Organism: Lissotriton vulgaris; assembly: GCF_964263255.1. Taxonomy (NCBI): domain Eukaryota; kingdom Metazoa; phylum Chordata; class Amphibia; order Caudata; family Salamandridae; genus Lissotriton; species Lissotriton vulgaris. The sequence goes on from NC_141694.1 coordinate 1,038,459,948, forward strand.
CCTGTAAAGGTCCATGTACCATTTTCTGTGTGAATGTCTGCAGCGATTTTATGAAGTTTATTAATCGCTTTATACACTGATCGGGTGTGGTCAGAAATAAACATGCAGCAGCTACTACCATTAACACGGCATGCACCACCTCTATCTGATAACATTACATCTAGAACCATTCGGTCTACAATTATAGCAATTTGTAGTTCTTCGGTAATGTTTCCTAAGGCGGCAGCTGTTTGAACAGTAACAGCCTCCGCTACTCTAGTCAATTGTCGTATTTTCATGCTATTTAATGCAGCACCTACGAAAAAGAACAATCCTAAATTGAAATCTACATACTGCTGTAGGCTAGTGTCAGTCTGATCAACATCATCTGTAGTCAATGTCCTTTTATATCTGTTTACAGTAATATTAATGAACAAGTTAAGATTTCGGTGGTACATTGGAGGAGCTAGGAACACAGGGCGCAATAGAAAAGAGACATAACAAATACCAGTCAAACCGGCTGGCAATCGATAATATCCTCGATTTCCACATACAAAGTACATATTATGCAAAGCCAGAAAAGAACTATTGTTCAAGCCATCTATATTTAACACAGTAATAAATTCGCTGATCCCCACAGGGATATGTCCAATGCTCTGTACAAAAAGTTCTGCTTGCGTTTGGGTAACAGAAATAACAAAACGTTCAGCCTCAAATGAGTCTCTTGTATTGGTGAAGATATATGGTGTTGAAACATTGTCCGGTCGATATTCTTCCCACTCCCATATAGTTCCATTCGCTTGAGGATACCCATATTTGTCCTGATGGCACTCTTTGTTCAACCGGAAAAGCAGTCTGCCCACTGTAGGCTTCCTAGTCGCAAAAAGCAAAGTATACCAGGCTCGACAAGAGCCATTATGCGAAAAAGGGAGAGGCATAAACAGTGTACCACCTTTCTTTTGGTGTGCAGGCACCATCCCACAAATCCAACAGTTTGTCGCATTAGTAGTGATGTGGGTGTGATGCAACATTTGAACAAATGTATTATTCAAATAAGATTGTCGATGTTTCAATTCTTGATATGGGAGCATAAAGAAATAATGCTCCTCTGGTGCAGGTGTAGTAACAACAAACAACTCACAAGCAGGAGTCGTTTCCTCAACAGACCATGTTATTGCTGCCAAAATCATCAAGGCAACAACAAACCCTACAACACAAGAAATCTTCTTCTTCTTTTCCATTCTCAGTCTCAGTCTCGGTACAAAACAAATCTTCCTGAAACTAAAGTAGTTGTCAGAGCTCTTACCCCTTGGGTAGCCGTTGATTTCTTCACCACGGGCCAAGACGGGTGTCACTACTCTAATGCAGGGCTGATCACCCCCTTGCCACATCGGCTCGCCGTTTCACTGACCCAGGGAATGCTCCAACAACTTTCACAATGCAGCAGATTTCCTTCTCGGCCTCAAAATATATCTGGTTGCTCCAGGGACTGTCTGGTCCGGGAAGAACTCCTCAGTTCCGTCAGGCGTCACAGCACGACCTCTCTCCGCAGTCAGAACCTCTCGGTGGTCGGTCAATACAGCAGGCTCCACCAAAGTTGGAAGTGCTCGGCGGCAATGCGTCCCATGTACCCAGTTCTTCCGATTTGTGAACCGAACCGCAGTTCTTGTGGCAAGTAGCACCTGCTCCGGTCCACGCCACCTCGGTTCCAAACTGCTCGACCTCTCAAAGGATTTTAGAAGAACGAAATCCCCAGGTCGGAGGTTGTGGCCTTTTCCTGTTGATCTGTCGGGAAGTGCTTCTCGAACCTGTTGATGAATAGAAACCAAGTTATCGGTTAATTTTGCCAAATAGTTATTCATTGAGACACAAGGTACATCATACACAGAACTTGGTTTAGGAATTCCCCAGATATTCATAGGACGGCCAAAAAGAATCTCATAAGGTGTAAGGCCTGTCCGAGAATGAGGTACAGATCTAATTGACAACAATGCCAGTGGCAACGCATCTGGCCAAGTCAGAGAAGTAGAAGCCTGTATTTTAGCTAATTTCAGTTTCAGTGTTGCATTGTATCTTTCCACTAGACCTGCTGATTGCGGGTGGAATACTGCATGAAACTTTTGTTTAATCCCCAATCCTTTCAGGACATACTTTATAACGTCCCCTACAAAAGAGGTCTGTTATCACTCCACAAAAATCTACAAACTCCATACCGTGGGAAAAATTACTTTAAAAGCACCTTTGCTGTAGTAATTGCAGTGTTTTCTTTTGTGGGGAATGCCTCAATCCATTTACTGAAGGCACATACCACCACCAAGACATACTTTAAATTATTGCAGCGTTCAAGCTGAATATAATCCATCTGCAAAACATCAAACGGTGCAGTCGGTGTAACAAACCCTCCTGCTGAAGTTTGTGTCCCTTTTCCAGGAATAAATCGTAAGCAAATCATACAGGACTGTACTACTCCCTTAGCTGTGTAGCAATCTCTGGATGCTACCAAACTTGCATAAGCAATTTCACTTTTGCTGAAGCCACAACATGTGCTAGCCCATGTGCCATCTGAACCATAGGTTGCACAAAAGCTATAGGCAACTTCTATCTGTCCATCTGTTTGTTTCTCCAACAACCTTCATCATCCAAATCTCCATCTATGGACCATTGCTCTCGTTCTTTGTCAGAAGCGGTCCTCTGTATCTCTAGTACTTCTTTCCTAGCATCATGCCACCGCTCAGCTTGTGACTTTATTACATACATGGAAGTAGTGTCAGGCTGCATCCCAGTTTCACGTGCCACTCGATATACACTAGCATTTCCTTGTCTCACCTTGTCAGTCACTTTCTTATGCGCACTACACTTGACTATAGCTATCTTCTTTGGGTATGTTAATGCAGTCAAAAGATTATGCACTAGGTCACCGTGCATTATCTGCATCCCGTGTGATGTCTGAAAGCCTCTTTCCTTCCAGAGCAGGCCAAAATCATGCGCCACTCCAAAAGCATAGCGGCTATCTGTATAAATGTTCACACACAATCCTTTACTAAGCTCACACGCTTGTGTCAAAGCTATCAGTTCTGCTGCTTGAGCTGACCTCTGTGGTATGCGAGCTGTCTCCACTATCGTGTGAAGCGTAGTGATTGCATATGCAGCTGAAGTTGTACCATCCGGCAACTTCAGACAAGATCCATCCACCCACAATTCACCATCCACATCTGGAAGGGGGGTATCCTGCAAATCAATACGACCCTTTGTCTGTTCCTCAGTCAGAAAAATACAATCATGTGTTTCTTGCGCCTCAGTCATTGGAGTCATTGGAAATGGCAACAACGTGGCTGGGTTTAGTGTTGCACATCTCCTCAATGTAATGTGAGGAGCTAAAAGCGTCAGCTCATATCCTGTCAAACGAGCACTAGTTAAATGCTGCGTCTTTGTCTGATTCAGAAGGGCATCAACAGCATGGGGTACCAACACCAAAAGTTTATGTGATAAGACTATCCCTTCACTCTGGCGTATTGACACAGCTGTTGGTGCAACTGAGCGAAAACATCCAAGCAACGTTCGAGCAACAGGGTCAAGTACTGCTGAAAAATATGCACAAGGATGTTGCTTATCATGTACTAAAACTGACAATGCACATCCATCCCTTTTGTGTACATACAATGTAAAAAGCTTTGTGTAATCTAGAGTACCTAACACTGGTGCTGAACAAAGGGCTTATCGTAACTGTCGGAAAGCATTCTCACATTCGTCAGTCCAGGGGAGGGGTACTGGAGTATCTTTTGTCAATAGTGCTAACAAAGGTTTAGCGATGTGTGAAAATCCTAATATCCATTGCCTACAAAATGAAGTAAGACCCAAAAATGCTCGAACCCCTTTCTGTGTAGTGGGTACTGGTGTGTCTAGAATTGCGTGAATGCGATCTGATGTGAGTGCACGCCCCTACTTAGACAAAAGGTGACCTATGTAGGTTACCTTTGGTCTACAAAATTGCAATTTCTTTCTGGAGGCTTTGTGGTGGTGCGAAGCAAGGAAAGAAAGCAAAGACATCGTGCATTTCTCACATTGTTCGGGGGTATCGGCTGCTAACAGAATATCATCAACGTACTGAATGAGCGTCACACCCTCGGGTAAAACAAAAGAATCAAGTTGTCTTTTCAAAGCTTGGCTGTAAGTACTGGGACTCACAGTATAGCCTTGAGGAACTCTACAAAATCGATACGATCGATTATTCAAAGTGAAACCGAACAAATATCAGCTATCAGGATGAATAGGGATCGAAAAGAAAGCCTTCTTCAAGTCTGTAACAGAGAGCGTAGTTGCAGTAGGTGGAACCAAAGTAAGAAGTGTTGTGATGTCAGAAACCACGGGCTATTGCGGTACCACTATCTTATTTACCTCCCCTAAATCAATAATGAATCGATAGATCCTGGTATCAGTGTCTTTCTTCAAAATTGGGAGAATCGGACTGTTACAAATGTTAAATGGCACTTCCTCAACAACCCCAACTTGAATAAGATCTTGTATAATTCATGTAACTGCTTCCTCACCCTCCTGTGAAATTCGATATTGAGGCAGACGTGGCAACACAGCTCCCTCCTTTACACTAATGTGCACTGGTGGAATAACCATCTGACCCACATCCGTATCTGAAGTGGGCCACAGGGTATTAGGTAGGGAAGCTAATGCAATATCTTCTTGAACAATGCAAACTCAGTCCTTTATTGGGGGATTGTCATTCAAAATCACTCGCACTCCTTCAGGGGAAAATCTTATTGTGGCTCTGAAATACTTGAGCATATCAAGACCCACAATATTATCTGGTGTGTTCGGGGAAAGCAAAAACGGGCATGGGGAAGTAAACTTATCAACATGAAACGCGAGTGGTTGTGACAATGGGCTAAGGGAAGGAGTTCATTCGAACCCTATCGATGTAATTGTTAAGCCAGACAGGGGAGCCCTTGGAACCAATTGTTTAGACAAAGTGCTACGAGTAGCTCCTGTATCAACCAGAAACTGATCAGTAGAACCCAAAACATGTGCTGTAACATAAGGACCCCTCAGATCTACTGGAACCTCAACTGATTCCTTACCCCATCCTACGCAATCCTATGCATAAGCAGAATCGTGCGACTCAGGCTGCACATAATCGGACATCTGGTATTGGTTACGCCGATCAAAAGTGTTGAACCCATTTCGTACCCGCACATTAGAGTCAGACCTAGCACAGTCATTCATAGCACCTCTGGGTCCTGAGGTCCCTGAGTGGTTCCTCATGGATCCTCGGCCATGAACATAGCGCTGCGAGCGCAACAATGGACACTCATCTACCCAATGACCACATTTTTTACAGAATGCACATTGATCAACAGCCAAATTAGAACGATCATAAGAGGAACTATAAAATCCTCGTCCACCTTTATCGTTACCTCAAAAAGGTGGACCATAATTCTGAGATAACATAACCTTCGTTTTTAACTCTTTAGACTTTTTATCCTCGTTACCCTTTGCTTCTAATTCCTGGCGCTCGCAATATTGGTAATCAACAAAGGTCCACCTCACGTAGAGTTGGTATGTATCCTGATGTTCATGGAATGCACACTGTGTGTTAAAATCCCCCTCACACACCAAAAGGGTCCTTGGTGTCATGCTTCATCATTGGGGTCTTCCCGCCCCGCTGCGGGACGGGTCAGTGCTGCGACAAGCGACTACGCTGGAGCACCTTTTTTTTGTGGGTGCTATGTGAGTGAATGGGAGTGAGTGTCAGTAGGGTCAGTGGTGAGATATAAGTAAGTGGTGTTGAAAAATACCTGGCGTAGTGGTAGAAAAAACTATTTAATAGACACTGGCTGGTATTGTTTAAAAAAGTGATTCGGAGAGATATAGCAAGTTAATGGGCTTACTCTCCTGTGCAGGTCAACGTGTTTCGGGCGCTATACCCCTTCGTCAGGACCAGGGTCATATCCCCCTGTCACTCACTCATGTTTTATCACAAAAATTCTTAGGGTTTATGTACAAAGAAAAGTGATGATATACTTTTTATCAATGTGTATATATAATTTATATTTACACGTGTCCCTAGCTCTATCAGTAATTCTGATGTAATAAGCCTGAAACAACAAGAGAACGAGGTTAATAATGCACGGATCCCATTGCGCTGACCTAATATTCACCTGTAAGGGAGAAAGAAAAGGAAGGACTACAAACACACATATAGACATTGGTGCTACGTATATCAGATGAATGCAGAGGTTCACAATAGTGTGATATAAAGTGCTATATAACATCCTAGTAAACCACACGTACATTAGAACACACATACAGTCTGTTAGCTTGGAAAACAGCATGTATTCTGTCATGGATACATACTTAGGAAGATGGGAATCAGTGCCTCATGAGCCAAGTCTGGACAAAGGGTAATGGAGGTCCATCTGTAAGGTGGAAAAGCAAATGAAAGGGAAAGAAAATATATTCTTGTACCGGGTATCTGAGCCCTCCAAATGGTTGTTGTTTTCTGCAGTGAGTAGCAGAAATAAGCTACCAACTGTGTGTCCCAATCGGCTATGCCGTACTTACTCAACCCCCAGCACGTCGGTGCTTCCTCCTTTGTCCGTGGCTTCCGTGGTTGTGGGAAGCCAGGGTCAGGCGGGGTTTTTTATAGTAGTCTTAATTGGGTAATTGGTTGATTGATTAACGGAATAGGGATAGGTGTGTCCTCAAGGGGTACGAATTCAAGGTTGCTGCGTCGGCCATTGTTAAATGGTTATTATTGCTTGTTAATTGTATTGTCACTGCCTTATGTTCGCATAAAAACCAGTCAACGTTGACCGCTAAATTTGTAGATTGTTGAAGGCAGATAGATATTGCTACAGAAAAGTTGGGGGGCGTAGTCCTGGCCGGAGTGTGCATGCGTGGAGCGGAGATGCTTCTGCGCGTGTGCGGGCTCCGAGGCGAAGTGCTAACTGTTTAGCGCATGCACGGAGAAGAGTTTGACTGCGGGCATGCGCGGGCCGTAACACTAGTTCCCGGAATATTTCTCGAAGAACGTACAATGATGGTTGACTAAGAGCGGGGTCATTGGGGACATGTGACATATATTTTATACATTATGACTGTTATTTTAGTTGGAAATTGTGGAGCTATTCTATCGAAAAAGGGGGAGATAAACTTCCCAGCATTCAGTTTGTATGGCCAAAAAGTCTAGGCCAATATTAGGTGCAACTAGCAAGTAGGACATACAGTGCAGCCCTCTAGTTGGGGAGGGTTTATGTTTTTCAAATCTTGAGTTGGGACCATGGTATTTCGTCATTCAGGCCTGTCTGGTAGGTACCTAGGCGGTACACCCAACGTTGCTCCTTTGATTAGAGGTCCTTGTCATTCTTGAAAGCCTCTATGACTGTCCACTTCAAATCATGGATGCTGTGTCCCATTGTTGCGTAGTGCATCGCCATTTTGGTCGTTGTTTTTTTGCAACGCACGTTACTGCGGTGTTCGCCCAAACGAACTTTCACTGGCCTTGTGGTCATGCCCACATATTCTTTTCTGCAGGGGCAAGTGATCAGATAGACCACATTGCGGCTATTACAGTTGGTGAAAGAACGTTGCTCCCATGTGGATTGATTGGAGAAGGTGCTACTGCGACTTTTTTGCGTTTATTGACAGGACGCACATGTGCCGCAAGGAAAATGCCCACTGAGTGCTGTTAGTTTTGGAGGGTCATTGTTGCCAATGTTCTTTGGTCTAGTGTGGACCAACAGATCTTTTAAATTTTTACCCCTTCTATGTGAAAACATGGGTTTTGGAAAATTGAGTTTACCGCAGTTGAGTATTTTCCGGTGTTTGTTCACAATTTTTGTAATGCGATTCGAATTGGTATTGTATGTTGTTACACAGATGGGGCTTGGATCCAGTTCTCTTATCTGTGTTGGTTCTAAAAGGGCCTCTCTGTTGTTATTCCGGGCTCTCTTTTTTCCTTTGTTTACAATAGTTTTCGGGTAGTCCCTGTTCAGTAGTTTGCACTCCAGGTCAGCTGCTTGGGTTTTGAAATCTTGAATGTTACTGCAGTTGCGCCGCAACCGAAGAAATTGCCCATAGGGTAGATTATCGCGTAAGTGTCGCGGATGAAAGCTGCTATAAAGTAACAAGCTATTCTTAGCAGTGGGTTTGAAGTGGGTGCATTTTTCTAACTTTCCGTCAATGGGATAGATGTTTAAATCCAGGAACACAAGGTTCTCCTTGGAAACCGTGTGGTGAGGATCTGCATTCTGATAATGATTGAGGAAGCCAGAGCACACGACTGGATAACCAAAAAAGAGAGTGACTTCTTAATTCAGGAAAACCCCAAAACACCATATTTCTACACGATACCAAAGATTCATAAAGATGCCCCCTATCCATCAGGGCGCCCTATAGTGTCAGGGATTGAATCAATCCTTGAGCCTTTGTCAAAATTCGCAGACGCATTCCTTAGACGTATGGGTTTTAAACCCATTTTATTATCGTTATCTTTATCATTTTTTGGAGGGTGCTGGCAGGGAGTGACGCTCCTAGGCCATAGGGGAGTTCCCACCCCTGTTTTCAGTGTCATTAACCTTTGTCCAATAAGTAGCTCTCTCAGACAAACTGGCACAACCTTTGTTTTAACTAATGCAGTGATATTCTGATTGCGGAATCTGGTGTCTGTAGCTCATGGCATCTGTAAATGTAATGTTAAATTCTGGATAATTGTAAAATCAAGTCCAGCAGTGAGCAGTTCTCCATATAGAGTTTCACGTTGTTTTCTTTAAAGGAAAATCTATATTATAATGTATTTGGGTATGTTTCACTAATTTACTGCTACTGGTTAGACATTTGTTTTGCTTTTTCCTCTGTACTTTCCAGCGCATCTTTCACAATCCACAAGTTGTGAGATGTGGATCTCAGACATTCTTTCTCTGGAAAACAAAGGTTTTGAAGCACTATCCTTGAAACGGGGTCCTTTGCTTGTTTTCATTCTTAAAAATGAACTCCAGAAATGAGAATCAAATAAAATCTGCCGAACTTGGCTTGGGAGGTTTTCTTGTTTCCAAGAATGTACATTGTGCAATAATGCTGTCTTCCCCCATCTGCTTTGCAGACTTGCACAAAATGTCTCCTCTAGGTTTATTTAATATAAAAAGATAAAGAGCCAGATTCACTGAGCTTTCTTCCTTGAACAAGCATGCCTTATTCCTGGAAATTCAAGCACCAATGACACCTATAGATGGCACAAGTACATAAAGTTTTGTGTTCAGGTCCAAAGTGACGATGAAAAGTTTATCGGCGTAAACACAGTGGTGAAGTGGAACTTAAAGCCGTCCTGTAACATGTGTTCAAATAAATCCCATAATGTGGAGTCTCACTATCGCTGGTAGGATTGGGTGGGGTAACTTATACATGCATTTGCAAATAATTTTTGTACTATTGATCTGGTCACAAAAACGGGTAGCAACTTGCAACCGATGTTTTTGCTACCAGAAACATATTTTGTGAACCAGCCTATGTATTAATCAAGGAATCGGAGTGGTTTGCTGTAAGAGCTACACATTTAATATCAGTTGGGCTGGTTCCAAATTGTGACTCACTCTGTTTGTTCCGTTCAGAGAGATGGTGGCCTTCAAGGGCCAGTATATCACCATTCCTCCAATTGAATCTAACAAATGAAAACTTTTTTTTTTAAAGGAGCTCAATTTCCTTAAAGGAGGAAGGCGGGTTGAGTGCCGACTAAGATAGCTACTTGAATCAGAGCTCTCCTTCCACCGTCCACTATTCCTGATCCACCTGAGGATCGCAATGACAGCCCCTGTTGGCTGCACACCCATTGACCCCATAGATAACCTCTGAACCACATTTTCAGCTGCTGAGGGAACTAGTGAATAGGGACCTGTTGAGTGGAGCGACAAGTGGGCCCCAATGTGGAGGCGAGGAGTTACAGAGCCAGGCAGGGGGAGCAAGATAGGATCACCGCAATGCTGAGGCCTCCGAGCAAAGGCATGTAACCTACTGGATTCCTCCCCCAGGACTCGGATATCATGGGGAGGATAATTACAGTCTACAACGGCAGGAACCAGTCAGTCTAAATCCTACGAAATCTACCAACAGACACAATGCTTAAGTGTCAAACAATTACCAAACTTTCCTTACACATCGCTGGGGCTTCGGGCAGCCTTACGCCTTCGGAGATATCAGACCTGCCATGGACCCTTAGAGCTGGGCAATAGATGTTTACCACCACTGATAATTACCTGGGTCCTCATCCTAAAGCATGGAATGTGAACATTCGACAAGCCCTAAAGAAGCTAAAGACCTGGCTTATTTGCCTAGAGTGAGCTTTTCCATTAGAATAGATAACCACTTGTCTACAGTGTCAGCTCCCTAGCACTGGGATACTCTGTACAGAGTAGCCATGTGCTTTATAAATCACAATATTATTTTTATTATTACCTGCAAGCATTGTATACATACTACCACTAAACCCCCGATCAGCTGCACATCCTTGCAGTGAGACCCTCACTACCTATGGGCACTTCGATAACTGAGGACTCCACTCTCCTGAACAACACACCTTTGAGGATCCCTGCTGAATACACTTCTAAGGGCCCATGAAGAAGGACTTGACCAACTTGCTATTTCACTGCTCTGCCACTGCACCACAGGCTCTGCAGCGTCACCTGCGGCTATGGAGAAAACCAATCTTAAACAAAGCAAGCTCCAGTATGAGCAATAATGGCAAATAAGAGAACTAATCCAGGCTCCCCAGCAGAGACGCAATCGGACCAGGACATAAAACCTATCCTTGTGGAAATTATATCCTCCCTCAGAGACATCTGTGGCAAAATTGACCACTGGAATGCATTTATGGATCTAAGAAAGTTAGCTATATAAAGAGTGAGAATGCCTGGGAGAAGCAGATGCCAGGATATTGAGAATGCTGAACCAGATACTAATACCTATTTTAACCGACTTTAGTAGTAACTCTCAAAGTGATACAGAAACAACCTCTGCATAGTAGGTGTCTGTTGGAAGCCAGAGTCCCCGTCATGCACCACTGTCTCCAGATGTAAGACCCAGGACTCCCCACTCAACGTTAGGCCAAGAAAGGACACCATTTGAGATAGCCCTGCTCATCCACTTAGGAGCTTGGCACGAGCAGCCAGGCCTATGTCCAAGGCACAAGTGTACAGTATGTGCAACCACGCCCACAGCAACCCACTGGTGACACCACAAATGGACTCCACAAGAGTTTGATAAAACATATAGAAACTGTATATAAAAAGATATACGATCAGACAACACAATACAAGAATCAACATAAAATAAAGGGTAATATACGTTCCGGCTGGCTGGTAGGTTAAAATCCCAACCACTGCTTTCAAAATGCTATGCTGGTCGTAATGTTAGAATCAAACACGTTTCAATGGACAGACAATAGTGCACTGCGTAACGATACAAACCTGTGCTGAGCAAAGGAGAAATAGTACCATGCGCAACGATACACCCCAGTATCTTGCAATGGGGAGAAATAATGCAATGCGTACCACTACAATCCTGTACTGCGCAATGAAGGAATAATGCAATGAGTCACACCCCAATCCCGTACGTTTCAATGAAGAATTAATGCAATGCGCGCCGCCACAATCATGTACTTTGCAAATAAGGAATAATGCGTAGCTATAATCATGTAACTTGCAATGAAGAATTAATGCAATGCAGGATGCTGTATACCTTTACTTTGCAATGACACGAAGGATTTTCAGACTCACCAAAATACTTTAAAGGCTGCCTAGCGTGGTGCTGCTGGAGGCGGAGCCCCTGCGGGTGTACCGCGCCGGTCTCCCTCCGCCGCTGTCCTTGTTCCTGGAACAGCCGCCGAGAGGGGGGGACCGAGAGGGTTAGAACTACCCTTCCCAGCTGCCCCGTGACCAGGAAGTACCGCTGGACCAGAGAGCGCGCCTGCTGGCGCATAAAACTGCCCAGCCCCATTGGTGGAGCGAGGGACCTGACACGAAGGATTTTCAGACTCACCAAAATACTTTACAGGCTGCCTAGCGTGGTGCTGCTGGAGGCGGAGCCCCTGCGGGTGTACTGCACCGGTCTCCCTCCGCCGCTGTCCTTGTTCCTGGAACAGCCGCTGAGAGGGGGGGACCGAGAAAGTTAGAACTACCCTTCCCAGCTGCCCCGTGACCAGGAAGTACCGCGGGACCAGAGAGCGCGCCTGCTGGCGCATAAAACTGCCTAGCCCCATTGGTGGAGCGAGGGACCTGACACAAAGGATTTTCAGACTCACCAAAATACTTTACAGGCTGCCTAGCATGGTGCTGCTGGAGGCGGAGCCCCTGCGGGTGTACCGCGCCGGTCTCCCTCCGCCGCTGTCCTTGTTCCTGGAACAGCCGCGGAGAGGGGGGACCAAGAGGGTTTGAACTACCCTTCCCAGCTGCCCCGTGACCAGGAAGTACCGCGGGACCAGAGAGCGCGCCTGCTGGCGCATAAAACTGCCCAGCCCCACCCGCGTCGCGGGAGGGCGCGGGAGCGCCGGGCTAAGCCTGGGCAAAGGGCGGGCCCTCTGTGGCCCTCAGGGGACCAAAGGAGATGGGACGGGCCACCCCCCTAACAACTGCACTGGTGACACCTTGACCTAAGTTTCCAAATGGAATTCATCGACGTCGGGAGGTTACACATTCATTTCTAAGAGGATGACGAAAGTGCCAAAAACTCCAATGGCCACCAGATCAACAACAAGACTGAAACCTGTGAGTACCCCACTACCAACTATAACTGCCATTGATATAATGCTGCAAAAACAATTAGTGTAGTGGCGGACGCTATCCAGGACACAGAGAGACGTCTCTCCTTGACCCCAGACATGTGTTTTCCAAATCTATCTTTACACACCACTAATAACACATGCATTATGGATGATAGTTCAAATTCACAAGAATCTCTATTGATGCAATCGTTTAAGGACTTACCAACCTCGCACATGAAGGATACAACATCAAAATCTTTATTTACGTGCTCAACAACGCTCGCAAATGAGAGTAGCCCCTCAATCTTAAGTAATAGCGGTAATAATATAAACCGCCTGCATACATTTTCTCCAGACCCCGAGGTCCAGCTAATAGAGAGCCACCCTTCAGCCAGTCAAATTGCCCCGATGCCTGCACTTGATCAATTAAGTCATAAGAAGAAGTGCGCAAAGAAAAAGCGTAAGACCAAACATCCAATGAAAAATATCCATCATCCTGTAGGCAAATCTAAACGATCAATCAAAGACTTATGGCAGAAACTCACCCAGGAGAAACCTACTGACAACACTTTAACAGGGCCCCTCCATATCCCCCCTCTAGACCCGGCTCTGTCCTGTAATCATAATAACAATTCAGAGACCATTCAGGTCAACGAGCAGACTGGTCATATAGTCGAAGCACCTACATTGAATATGCCATCTTTGTCCTATATTGAAACACTGATCAAATCCCTCTTACACCCTATCAATAATCGGTTAGTTAATATAGAGAAGGTGCTAGGGAAATTTGAAAGAGCACAGAATGAAGTTTCATCTAAAATTCTTAAAATGCTCAAAGCACCCATTACAACCTCTACCTTTGTGCCAGTGAGCACAAATCTCAATATTAGCAACCCGAAAACTATAAACACCAATGTTAGTAATTCAGTGGCTAGTCCTGTTAAACAGGTTACAACACAGAAACGGGGCCCGCTAACCGCAAATAATTCTCCCTTACCTCAACAAGTAACTCAAACCCCAGTTCAGACAGCACCTATACCTATAAATAACGTGCAGATTACTCCCGTCACTGCGGATGCTGATGACAGTGAATGGGCTGCGGAGAGTTCTCCCTTGGCCACAACTAGAGTTAATAACGAAACATCTAAGCACCCCATCATCCCAACCAGAAATATCTCCACTAACGTACCAGGGACAAACCAACTTAAACCTAGATTGACAAGAACGACCACACATATAAATCTCCCCCCGAGTCTAACGCCCACACAATAGTTATGATCGGGGTACCCAAGTTAGCTGAAAATATGAGGGAAACTAACGTTGAACTAAAGAACAAGGTTATGCAGTGGCTAACCACTCATAGACCACTTCCCCCCCACATAATAGGGACAATCTCTCAAGTTAGGAGAGTAGATTGGGTGGGTACAAGATATAAATCAACTGAGGGAGATTGTATTGTCATCAACTTTAAAGATAGGGGAGCTGCTAAATTTATCGCCAACTGGAGGAGCTCCTCCACAAACAGTCTGATCCGTACAATGGGATTAGGCTATTTCTACCCACGCAACCCTGAAGGCCATAGATATAATACCAAACGTCCCTATGGTTATGAGGGGCCCCAGGCGGCCGATACCTATCCCCATTCATGGGTCCCTGCCTTAGCTCTCAATGAGGGGACAATTACGGATTTAGAAGCACAACGATATGCTCATTCTTGGGAAGATAGAACTTACAACTATTCATCATATCCCATGTACGAGAAACCAGAACCTGTCCACCATCCATACACAAGATCGCATTCAGCCCATAATTTATACCAGATTCCAACCTCAAATAGATATGATGCCCTTTATAACTATGACAATGACTACCTTGATGAGGTAGATTGACTGGCATCTGTCTCACCCTCCAGACCTCTAATTAATCAATTAAAATCCGTTGTCCCTCCCACTATATTAAAATCTGTCATCACTGACAACAATTATGCCACCTCTAGTGCACACTTAGATACCTCTAAAACAGAGCCGATAATATTTAGCTCTGAAAGTTTATCTTTTCAAGGTGCATCCGTCCCTCTCACTGCTGACTTATGTCTCTCTCGTATTAATATATGTTCCAATCACTTAGTTAGTGATAGAAGTTCCCAGAGAGATACCGAAAGTCATGTTGACTTACACCTGCCTTTACCATCACACATGACCGCAGAGATAGGGGATCCCCACAATAATCCCAGTTCCATTAACATTTTATCATGGAACATTGCAGGTTTGGCCGCAAAAATCAATGATCACTCTTGGGTAGCCTTTGTTAAAAATTATACTATACTGTGCTTCCAGGAAACTTGGCTCACTGACAACAATGTTTTTATCGAGGGATTCCAAAGCTTCTTTATTCCCGCTCTTCCTTCACCCAGTGGAAGGGCAAAGGGGGCTTGGCAATATTCATTAGCCTTTCCCTGGTGATACAGACAAAAAATAAACATCTGGACAACACTAACATACAGATTTTGGAGCTTAGAAAGGGCAAAAAAGTATTAACCCTGGTTAATTTCTATAATGCCGTATTGCCATCAGGTGAATGTAATATTACTAAACTTCACGAGTACATTCACGATAACCTGGTAGTTCTACCACGGAACAAAATAATTGTAGGCGATTTTAATGTGCATATCTGTGGTCACCCGACATTGTTATCTTTGGGCTCTCTGGGATGTGGAAACAGGTCAGGCCTTCATTTTGTGCACTGCCCACGAGGCTCTAATATGAACAACTTAATAGACGGCCTGGACTTGAGAAACGCGATGACCTTGAAAGAGGATTCCTTTATCTATGAAACCCCAACCTATAAAGGTTCAGAACAAGGATCCTTTATTGATCATATACTGCTCTCCGTTGATATGGCAAACTCAGCTTCAAATTTTAATATCCATGAAAGTATTTACAGTGACCATAACCCGATCTCCGTGGAAGTTAAAAGTGGACTGTTTGAATTTCGCAAAAACCGCAAAGACCCGGGTGTTTTAAAATTAATTAACGGCAACCGACGACTAAAGTGGTCTTCAATAAACAGTGATGCTTTACTCGAATCTGTTAAAAAGAGTTGTGTTCATGAAGTCACCCTCTGCACCTCTAATATCACTCCTCCGGATCTTATATTATCTGCCTTTGCTGAACTGACCCGTAGAGTTGATCAACTACTCTCAGTACCACTGAAGGGACAAGGCAACCAACAGCCAAGATGGTTTGATCACACCTGCTCAAGAGCCAGTAGACAATTAAAAATGGCTCTTAAGAATAAACCTAGGGATCCCACATTAATTAAAATCTTACGCTCTGATTATAAATCCGCTTTGGCATCACGTAAAAAGGTAATAAAGGCGAGCATTTGGGAATCCTTACTTGATCCATCCACCCTGGGCAACAGCTCCAAGTTTTGGAGCCTAATCAACAAACCAATGTTTGATTACCCTAACGCTGCTACCATTGGAACTAGCTTACCTGAAAGTGAGTGGGTCTCTCACTTTAGTGCAATCTTTAAAAGCAACGATATGCGGCATACGCAAGCTCCAAAACTCCCTGTAGAAGCCCCGTTGCTGTTCACAGATAAAGAAGTGGAAAGGGGGATTCATTGTCTAATTAGCAACAAGGCCCCGGGCCCAGATGGCCTCCCCCCAGACTTATTTAAATCGAACGTCTCCTTCTGGGTTCCAATCCTCACGGCAGTGGTCAACGCCGGAGCCGCCACCGGGGCCCCTAAGTCCTGGGGAGCCTCAACTATTGTACCCGTGTAAAAAAAAGGAGACAGAAGCAACTCAGCCTGCTACAGGCCAATCTCCCTGATTAACTCTGTTGCCAAGGTTGTCGGTGGGATCATCCTAAATAGGTTATCCATTTGGGCCAAAAACAACAAAGTTATGTCACCAGCACAATATGGCTTTAGACCAGGACATTCTACAATAACACAATGCCTGAATCTATACCTAATCAGTGGCAAATATACTTTGGCCAGAAACGGCACACTAAATATGGCCTTTATGGACCTTTCATCGGCCTTCGATTGTGTCGACAGAAATAAACTTTGGGATGTCTTGCTGAAAATGGGGGTTGAAAAAAATCTAATCAATTTCCTGGCCGATCTTCACAGCAACACACAGGCGAATGTGCGGTACACCAAAGACCTAAAAGTGACCAAAGACTTCAAAATAAATCGGGGGGTCAGACAGGGCTGTATTTTAGCGCCTTTTCTTTTTAATTTATATATTAATGATTTAGAGGAGCATCTTTTAAAAACAAACACGGATTACCCATACATAGGAAAAAGGGGCGTCCCTGTCCTTCTCTACGCCGACGACGCCGTCCTTATCTCCAGAACTGCACTTGGCCTTCAAATTTTATTGGACTCTTTTTTTCATTTTATGAATTCACGAGGCCTGTGTATTAAGAACGCCAAGTCATACATCATGAAGGTAGGACATGGGTCCAAGAAGACTTACCCATTCTCTGTTAATGGGGAAAAAATACCCTACACAACAACCTTTTCCTATCTTGGCGTACTGTTTGACAGTAAACTTACATGGGGACCAGCATTAAAGAAAAAGAGAGGAGACTTAATAAGGACCAATGCGGCAATAATTGATTTTGCTCGTAAAATGGGTAATACACCTGTCTTTGCGCTAATGAAATTATACCAAGCCAAAAGCATATCAGTTGCCTGCTATGGGAGTGATCTCTGGGGGTTCTTACCAGTGTCTGACCTAACAACCACAGAAAATAACTTTTTAAAACAAGTCTTATGTTTACCGAAGAGCACGGCCAACTTCTCCATCCATGAGGAACTGGGCACGCCATATTTAGAGGATAAAATCGCAGTAAACCCCCTCCTATGCTGGCTAAACTGTTGGATGAACAACGAAATACCTTTCATCCAGAATATTTTATCTGAAGCACTCACATGGGATGGGAAACTAAAGATACCCTGGATAAAGTATACTCGAAACTGTCTTCAAGACCTGGGCAGGTTGGACCTCTTCTTAACACCACAGTCAGTAACAAAGCATGATATAACATCTGTAAAGGCTACATTTCTAATGACCCGTCAGATGGCGAGGGAAGAGACTGAACTGAAGAAGGGCAGTGTGTTGAGTCATACCTTATCCAAATCATGTATTCAAATAGAACCCTATTTATCTTGGGCCATCTCCAGATATGAGCGCTTCTTATTGACTAGATTTCGTTTTGACCTTTTTCATTTGTTGCTAGCCGTGCCCAGTGGAGCCCATAGGGGACAAGTGCTGCCAGCTTGCGGCTGCGACAACAAGTCTCCGCAAGATCTGGCGCACTTTTTATTTATATGCTCCTACTACACCTTACCACGAAAAATGTTTTTAAAACCTCTTCTTAAAAAACTGAATTTTGTGCAAATAAGGTCCGCACTAATTTATCTTAAAATGTTGCACTGTGAAAGCACTTTATACGTATGTAATTTTTTAAAGACAGCCCTGAGATTTAGAAAAAGTATGGAAGGTAATAGGTCTTTGATGAATTGTACAGTCGCTTTTGCATGAGCCTTGATAGGCTATAACGCAATCCACTGTTTTATATCTAAACTTTTTAATTGATGAATTGATTACATATGTGTTATTTTCTTTCTCTGTACTTTTATGACTGATTTTACTCTCAGTCGAATAAAGAAATTTTGAATTGAATTGAATTGAATACTTTGCAATGGAGAAATAATGCAATGAGTAGCGCTACAATCGTGTACATCGTTTTTCAGAAATAACGTCAGGCATCATAAGACAGTCCAGCAGTTTGTTAGCAGCAATATTGGCAAAGTGTTATATGACAATCAGCCTCTTCAATAAAAGTTGCCCCCCCACCTATCAACAATGACATAAAGTGCAGCTCCTCACTCTGGCCCCAGTACTGCCACTCCGTTGGTCAGTACGGGCCCCAATCTGAGCCTAAGCAAATGCTCACGTTGCCAGAAGGTCTGAGAGGCCGAGAGAGTGTGCTTCTGAACCCACACCCTGCCCAGGTAGTGATCCATGTTACCAGGGGGCATGACCCCACTCTTCTCTCCTCCTTCAGCGAACCGGGCCTTCCGTGCAGGACTTCATCAATGGGCCTTAGCCGCTCAGCCTGGCAGCTCAACTCCTCCGGGCCTGCCGGTCCGGGCTGCGACTGTTAGGAAAGTCTCAGGCGGCCGTGGGTCACATGCACCCCACGCCTCTGACATTACATTACTCCGGGTGCACGTTCACCCCAGCACCCTCCGGGTCTACTCTGGCACAAAGCCACGCACACAACGCTGATGGGACATCAAGTCGACTCCAAGTGCATGTTCACCAGGCACTCCTTCCTGTGGTCTCAGTTGGCACCAAGACACGCACACTGTGCTGAAGAGACTCACTTTCTTCTGGGGCACACAATGATAAGCTGATCACCTCCACAGTCTCAGGTTGCACCAAAGCACGCACACTACTTCACTGAGACTTACTCCAACTCCGGTACCCCAATATCCAGGTGCTCATCACCAACGCCTTCGGCCACACCACGACACGCTCACCTCTCTGGTGCACTTGATGACCACCAGCTTGTCCGGTGTACCCCGACATGCACCATGCACATCTAAGACTCGCTCCACTTCTGATGCACATGCTGACCAGGCGCTCTTCACCAACGCCTCCTGTGCACCACGACACGCACCCTGCGCGTCCAAGACTCACTTCACCTACTATGCACATGTCGAGCAGGTGCTTTTCACCAGTGCCTGCGGTGCACCACGACATGCACCCTGTACGTCTGAGTCTCACTTCACCACCGATGCACATGCTGACCAGGCTCTCTTCACCAATGCCTGCGGTGCACCACTACATTCTCCCAGCGGATCGGAGATTCGCTTCACCTTTGAGGCACATGTTGATCAGGAGCTCTTCACCAGCACCCCCTGTGCACCACAACACATTCCCGGTAGACCCGAGTCTCGCTTCTCCTCCTTGTGTCCTAGATCACAGGGCACACCTTCCAAGGGTCTCAAGCTGCCACATCACGAGCCCAACGCGTTGCCCGAAACTTCTCTGGAAACTTTTATGTTCCTGTGTTTCCAAACAAGGAGCCATCTTACCTCGGGGCCTTAGGGTTGCAAGTCACAGCACAAAGCACAGTCTTCCTCAAGCAGGGGGACCCAGCGCACACAGCCTCTTCATTGGTTAAAACAGCAAACTGCAGACCAGCCCTAGATCAGGAAGAAAGAGTTGGTCCTTCTCAGCAGTCTCTTCAGTTGGTCCTTCCTTAGCAGAGGTTCCTCGACCAAATAATGGGTCTAAGCCTTTTTCAGTCTCAATCCATTTCTATTCCAACATTTAGGGGCCTCAGCTCTCATAATTATACCCATACATGTCTTTGAAGTTCTTGTTGCTCAGGGGTCCCTGAGCCATGCCTAAATCAGTTCTGGGTGTCTCCCTCCCAGTGTCACCTTTCTCCCTTTGATACCGGGGGTCTGTATCCTTAATCACTTAGCAGGAGATTGGTTAATTCGTTTATAGCTGCAGCCCAGGCATTTTCACCTCCCAGGCATCTCCTCCCCTACTCTCCAGATGCAGGGCAGCCTGGTGCCATCTTAACCTCTCCCTCGGTCAGGACCTCTCCTAGCTCCTCGCACCTCTCAGATCCAGACAGTCAATTCACATTCAGCAGAGACACACAGAAATACTTAAAGCACAAAACTCAGCCACTTGCTAAAAGAGTGGTTTCTGAACACACAGTGACAAAACCACTTTCAAAGAAAGAAGTGTTATGACACTGTGATTTCATACATACTAAACTTCACCTCTCCATTTTAAACTTATAGGAAACTAGTATAAGAAAGACAATACCCAGCCTCCCCCATTTTGTCCCATGGGCAGGATGGTCTTTCACCAGTGAAAAACGAAATGGCGTGTTTTTCACTCTCAGGACATAGCACAAACCTCATTATAAGTCCTGCCTTTTACTTACACTGCACCCTGCCCAGGGGTTACCCTGGACCTACCAAAGGGTTGCCCACTGTGTACACAAAAGGCAAAGTAAGGCCTGACAAGTGGTTGCACTTGTCAGGACAACATGCTAACTTAGCAAACTGCGCACAGGCCCCACACTGCAGGCCTGAGTTCCCTTCTCTGCGCCTTTGCATTACTAGCCCTGGCACACACAATGCACATTACTATGGACTTTACTAATAAGGCAAACATACCAATTGTGGCCAACCAAATACCATTACACTTTACACAGGGAACATTTGAACTTTGACACTGATCAGCAGTGGCAAAGTACCCAAAGCATCTGAAAGCAACACTATGTCAGGAAAACGGTCTAGGGGGGAAGCAAAATGTTTAGGGAACTTTAGCCAAAAATACCAAGTCCTACAGTCTCCTTGAAACTACCAACATGTTTGTTGAGCCCCTACTGGTGGAACTTTTTGCCAGGGGGAATTTTTTTGATTTCCAGATGGTGGAGAGGGTGGGTAGATTCCTGGGGCCTAAACCTCCAGTCAGGCCACACCCCTTTACCAATAGTTGCATGGCTACTAAACCATTGAGACAGAGACTGCTCTGCTTCTAACTAGGGAGCAGGGCTCATTTGGGTATCAGAGGTCTGAAGTTTTGATCTATCGGGACTTGACCATGGTGTTGCAAGAAACCCATAGGCAGCAGCAGCCCATACAATTAACAAAGGTGGGGCAGAGTTGGGGGTGGATTCGACAGACGCCCATGATAGAGAATTAAATATTTATATTAATTTTCCCTCGTCATTGTCTGTTGACCCCCCCAACTACCCGGACACCCCACCGAACTGCTCTTACCTGCTTGGGCCGCTGCTGCCTCTGGGCTTCATGCACCACCTGAGTGAAGTTCAGATAGATCAACAATGTGTAAATCTACATTAATCTCATGCGCGATATTCACATTCTGTCCAAGTATATGTGAGTCGTTTGAACGTTGTAAATGGTATTCAACCAATTATTTATTCATGCAATAAATATTTCTTAACTCCATTCAACATTGAATTGTCATTCTTATTGTTTGCGAAACAATTTCTTTCAATGGTCCCAAAGCATTTCGGCTCCAAGTGAGCCCTTCATCAGGGGAGATCTAAACATAAACCAATATGAATGTAAATTAGTTCAATGAGCCCAGACATACTACACACTATTCTATACTCGGCACGGTTGAGAAGAGGGCTTCCATGAGCAACGCAGGTGGTATTTCAGCTCTGGCGACAAACATTGCGTCGCATGGGATGGTTGGGGAAACTGACGAGGGAGACCCGCTCTGGCACAATGGGCTAATATAAACAAACAATGGTCCGAGACCTATATATTTCAAAACGAGCAATAAATCAAAACTTATTCAATTAAAAGGCGTATGTTATTTAAACAACCCTGCTCAATCAATGATGAACATAAAGAAGATAGGCAACAGCAACAGACTCCAAGTATATATGCAATATTTTTAATCTATTGTCATATTGAAAGCGAATTCACAGTATTATGTACATTTTCTTATATACATTGCCCCGTATTTAGAGCGTGCAGTAAAGCAAAAAGAGGTGTCAAAAGAGCGTGAACGTGGTGAGATGAAAGGAAAGGAAATCACACAGAATTATAAAGATATTCTAAATGATTCAACAACACCAGCCAATGAAGGCCGGAACAATATATCCTGGCCACTTCAATTAGTCAGCATACAATCCCTAATGTTATTCTAAGGCATAAGATGTAAAGATGTCTGCACTATATCATAGAGGGAGATACAGTTGGTGGTCCAGGTTTTTAATAAGTGTCGACGTTTCGACTCGTCTTGCGGCCTTGCGGTTGATTATGCCTGGGCCATGCGAGTCTTCTTCAGGACAGATAGGACGGGGCAACATAGGGATCTCATTGATGACCCTATGAAAAATATAAATAACCATGAGGGTTGGGGCTGTTGCCTAATCACTTAAAACAAGGGCAGAAATCCAAGAGTGCTTACCCTTCTCGGGATGTAGTGGTCGTTATTCCCACTCCAAATTGACTCAGTCCTTACGAATCCAGAAAAATTATTGTCCAAGTGTTCTGGAAAATCAATAAGGAGCCTATGTATAAGGGCATGTATTTTCCAAAATGTTCACATCAGAGAAAAAATATTAAATAATTACCTCTTCAATGTATTAGGGTTTCCTATCCTAAGCGGATGCACATGTGCCACTACATGTCTTTGAAAACAGGAAGCTTGTATTCTGATTCCAATCGTAGGTATTGGGCAATTTCAATGTAAAATATTGGTCAGGCAACTCTTCACGAAATAATGACCCTGAGGAATGAAGGACCGAAAAGTAAGGAAAACACCCAGTATTATGGCGCTTCCAAACAAGTGAATAAATAAACAGAACACAGGAAGCCATTACCTGAATGGGTTAATTTTTGTAGCTTAGTCGATGGGCTAAAGGTTGGTCACTTGCCGATTTTGAGAAAAGCAGTCAGGCAGCTGAAATGAAAATCCATTATGAGTGCCTGTCTAAAAATAAGGCCTGGGGTGGTATTCTTAACGAGTGGACAAGGGTCTTGTATCGTGCTTACCGAAAAATGAAGGCGGAGTTGCTTAGAATAGACACGCGTCTGTAGGAAAACCCAGGACAACTGCTCGCGGGTGAACCGCGGCGTTGCCCAACACCCTGTTTTTGTTTAGATCGGTCTACTTCCTGTTGGCAGGAAACGAAGAAGGACTACGCCGGTCTTTTGGCAAGCTCCGTTATTCGCCTCCAAACATCAAATACGGGCAGAGTGACTGAATCCCTGTTTCATAAAGAGCGCTAGGGGTTTTTTGGTTTGTTCGCCACCATTGTTAGTTGTTATCGAGGTGCACTGAATGAACCTTAGTATTTAAGGTATTGTAAACAAACAACTCCTGGCTAAATATATATAAACAATTTTATGCATATTTGCCAATTATACCCACGATTCACAAGGTAATATCTAACAATGATAGAAAATATGGCGGCCATCTTAGTTTGGGAAGGCAATTGTCAAACCCAATTCCCATTGGTGTACATATGTTAAAAACGTATTTACAAGGACATTTCACAAAACACTTTTCGCAATATGTATAAATTACCACAAAACACTTTACCACAATATTTACAAATTACTTAACAGGAAAAAACAAACAAACAATATCAGTGTTTCATATAGTCATTGACTTCAGCAGCTCAGAGTAAAATTAGAGAATTGCCACCTGTCTGTTAATTTCCTCCAATTCATTTAGACCCTTATGAGCCGTGTCTAGAAGGTATATCCAACAACATTCTCTTCTGCTCAAAATGCTCTGGAGTTCACCTCCTCTTGGATTTACTTGTACCTTCTCCACAACCCACCATTTGATACTCTCAGGTGGATGTGCAAATGTCGTGAAATGTTGCACGAGTGGAGCTCCCACTGTTTTACACCGTATCCGACTGACATGTTGGAGAATCCTGCACTTTACTCTCTGTATAGTTTGTCCCACGTACATAAAACCACAGGGGCACAAGATGGCATAGATCACCCCTGTGGTGTTACAGTTGCTATGTACTTTCAACGTGTGTGTCTGATCGTTGTGTGAGAAGATGGTGCATTCCACAGTCAGGGGGCATGCTTTACAATTCCCGCATTTTTTATGTCCCATTACTGGCGGTAAGCCCCATAATGTGATTTGGGAGGGGACTGACGTTACTGGAAGGAGTGATTTAATTAGGTGGTCCCTGATGCTCTTCCCTTTTCTGAAAGCGTGTAAGGGTGTTGGAAGTCCACCCACTTCGTCTTGTATCACAATGGCACAATGGGCAGCTGCCGGCGCTGGCGTCGCTGCAAGGTTTCGGCGGCTGGGACTCTATAGGAATTTCTGCGCTGGGCCATGTCTTGAAGGGCATTACGCTTAAATCATTTCAGGAACTTAGTGAAGAATTCAGTATGCCCCGCACGCAGTTCTTTAGATACCTACAGTTAAGGCATGCCCTCACTCCCACACTAGAATGACTAGACACCCTGCCAGAATTCAGTCCAATAGAAGTGAAGGTGTTCATGGGGGACCTGGGGGAGAAGAAAATATCCTGTATATATCAGACACTGGTCACACATTGCTCTTCTGATCTGCAGCCTCTACGGGATCTATGGGCTAGAGATGTGGGGGAGTTGGGGGAGGAGGACTGGAGAGAAGCCCTTGAATCCCCCAGGGGGGCGGCTATTGCCGTGGGCCTGCACCTGATACAGTTTAAGTACTTACACCGTGCCTACTATACCAGAGAGAGATTGTGGAAGACTGGCCTGATAGAGTCTCCGATGTGTTTGAGATGTAGCCAAGAGACAGGTGACCTACTGCACACAATATGGGGCTGTAGTGGCCTGGTGAGATTTTGGACTGGAATTTGGAACTGTCTGTCTGAGGTGTTGGGGCGGGACCTCCCTCGTACTCCAAAATTGGGGCTACTATACATCCTGGAAGGGGTAGGAGGCAACATTTACAAAAGACATTTGCTCCTGCTGGGCCTTACGGTGGCAAAGAGAGATGTGGCTCAGGCCTGGAAGGACCCCAGGACCCCCACGGTGGTTGGATGGAAAAGAGGACTAGACTTTTTCATGGGATTGGAACGACCGGTGTTCGAAGCCTGGGGCTGTCCCAAAAAAACATTATAAAATATGGAAAAGGAGGGCGGACTACAGGGGCCTATGGCTTGAGCCCCCAGTACCGGCGGGAGGCGTGGAGGAGCAGGTGTGATGGGCATATGGAGGCAAAGATGCATACGCTGTTCTATATATAAATATTCCAGACAGTATCGGAGAGACGTTGTGCAAAGGGGGGTGAAGGAGGGAGGGACTGGGGTGGTTGGGGAAAGGGGTGAGGGGTTGGAGGGAAGTTTTCTAATGATAAATGAATCGCTGATTCTGATGTACTGTACTTGCAGACAAATCCAGAACTTTCTCAATGACATACTACTTAAGGCCACAGAACAAGGAGTCATCAATGACTAAACCAAAACATTTCTAACACAGACTCATCCCAAGAAACCAACTCTATAGATGCTCCCAAAAATACATAAGGATCTCAAATACCCATCCTTCCGTCCCATCGTTTCTACCAAAAGCAGCATCCATGAGCCAATAGGAAAGTTCCTTGACACACATCTACAACAATTTGTAATCGAAATGAACACCTACATCCGGAACACAACAGATTTCTTGAACAAAATCAATCAGATTCAATTACCAGAAGATGAAGCAATCTGGATGTGCACGATTAACTTGAAGTCACTCTTCACCTCCATACCACACAATCTGAGTACAGAGGCCATTGAAGAAACACTTTTACATTCTCAACTAGATCACGATTTTCAAGTGTTTTCAATGGAATTTTTGAATTTCACCATGTATCAAAGCGACTTTAAATGGAATAAAGAATTTTATTTACAGCTCACAGGTACTTCGATGGGCAATTGCGCTGCGCCATTGTATGCAAATAATTTCATGCATACATTTGAGAACAAATTCATTTTATGCCTTGACACCAGGAAAAAACAAGCCATAATGTTTCTGCCTTACATCAATGACATATTTGTTTTAAGGAAAGGCACACATACATCATTGATATCTGCATTGAACAATCTCAACCTGATTAATGAAGGCATCCAATTAACTTTTAATATTTAGAGTACCACTATTGCTTAACTTGAGGTACTATTGAAGAGAAACAGAAACTGACTCAAAATCACCATGCACAGAAGGACAACTGACAGAAATAACATGTTACACTATCAGAGTTTCCATCAGCTTTCATTGAAAAATCATCTACCTTTTTTGCAGCTACTAAGAGTTAAAAGAATTGTTTCTGACAGATAACATGATACACCGTTTTCAAGCACGTGGATACCCTTTGAAAATCTTTCAACAAGCCAAGATGAAAATCCCCAACAAACCAAGAACTGAGTTACTATAAACCATTGTCAAAACAGATCAATCATGCATGGTGGTAGTATCCAAATACTTCACCATGAGACGCCAATACAAACAACTCATTAGATCACACTAGACTATTTTGTCATTAGAACCTGACTTCACACCAGAGGCATGAACAATCAAGAGTTGATTAAGCAAACCTCTCCGGAGAATATTAAAAAATCACCATTTAAAGGAACTATCCCTTGCCCTAATTGTAGTAATTGCAATAATCTCATCAAAGGTCCCACCATAACACATCCTACGAGAGGTACTCCAATACATCTACGCGTAACAGCAATCTGTGATACCAACAACGTAATCTACCTACTGAATTGCCCTTGCGGCTTAGCATACGTAGGCAAGATCGAAAGGAAAATAAAAACTTGTATCCATGAACATAAAAGCAGCATTTGCACGAAAAACACCAAATCTGTAATAGCCTTAAACTTTAATGAGAACAACCATAACATCTCACAATAAAAATTCACTATCTTGGAAACGATAGAGAAAAAAGAAGGGAGAGACAATAACAAGTTCCTCTTACAAAGAGAAAATCATTGGATTCATTTTTTGGAATCATTTGTTTTGAAGGTGCATATTGTTTTTCATTAGACTACCTGCACCACCACTATGATTGTATACACTTACAGCCTGTATTCTTAGTGCCAAGATGGCGCACTCTTTATTTGGTTCTGTTGCACCAAACACACCTCTGGTCTGTTCTTTGTGTTGGGCCACCACACAGTCCGTCGTTCATTGCGTACACTTCCTATTAGTAATGATAGTCTCACCGATGTTCTAACTCACAGCAATTATGAACACTGAGTTTGAGCACCGTTCCAAATGTGGGAGTAAGACTTGGTCACCCCCGTCTGTTAACTAAAGCTTAATCTTTCGTCACGGGTCACAAGACAAATTATAGCACCTTTCCATTGAAATCAACGGACTCACAGAATCCCGCTTTGTAGAATGTCGACTTTCACATTTGCCGCACTGAACAGTGTCACAGCAGCACCGTCTTTTACTGCACCTTGCACGCATCTTCTTTTAAATTGTCAACTTCCCACACTTTTCCAATCACATGCCATTTTACTTCTTAAGCTCACTTTTCAACATCCTTCACAGGACACTAGTTTGCTTTCTTCTTGAGTTTAGTATGGTTACATCTTTCCAATACCAATACACCAGTAATTCAACCTGGTGATGTTGATTCTATCCAACAAGCTAACATGACACTAGTGCACATATCATTCTAACTGCTTAAGTCTACACGATGTGGACCCTCATTGAACTAATTTATGTTCATATTGGTTTATGTTTAGATCTCCCCTGATGAAGGGCTCACTTGGCGCCCGAAATGCACTGGGACCATTCAAAGAAATTGTTTTGCAAACAATAAGGATGACACTTCAATGTTGAATGGAGTTAAGAACTCTTTATTGCATGAATAAATAATTGTTTGAATACCATTTACAACCAGGGCCGGTCCTAGCCATGGGCGGTATGGGCAGCAGCCCAGGGCCTCGCGCTCAGGGGGGCCCCGCCGGCGCCGCCTGCCCCGCAGTTGCAGGAATAATAAATGTTGATGGCCTGGGGAAAAGCGCTGCGCAGTGAGCACAGCATAGTGCATTCTTCCGTCCGTCCAATAATATCGAGAGTGAGTGTGTTTCTCAGGGGGGCCCCGCCGCCGGCCCCGCAGTTGCGGGAATAATAAATGATGATGGCCTGGGGAAAAGCGCTGCACAGTGAGCACAGCACAGTGCATTCTTCCATCCGTCCAATAATAACGAGAGTGTGTGTGTTTCTCAGGGGGGCCCCGCCGCCGGCCCGCAGTTGCGGGAATAATAAATGATGATGGCCGGGTCCAATGGGTGTTGCGCGCCTGCATAAGAGTAGTTATGTGTATGAGGGTGTAGGAGAAGCTGAGCACATAAGCGGTAAACACAGAAATGGGAGAAGGGACACATCGAAAAGGAGGCTGCAACAGAAGAAGCGGGATAAAGGAAGATACAAAGAGAGGAGGAGAGAAGGTGAAATGTATGTTAAAAGGCTATTGATGGAGGTGAAAGTAGGGGAACGAGAAGGGCAGGTAAAAAGATGTATAAACTAAATAAGGCAAATGGTAAAGTGAGAGAATAAGACATGGATGGAAAATAGTGATGTTGAGAGAGAGGAAGAGAAAAGCAATAAGAAAGGGAAGGAAGCTGAATATGAGAGAGGGGTGTGTCAGAATGAGACCATAATTAATAAGTAGACTGCTTGGGCCATTTATATAAACTTTGGAGTGCTGCCAAAACAGTATATAATCATTTTGCACTGTTTTTGCTATGTATCTAATACAAATAGGCGAGTTTAGGTGGAGGAAGGCGAAAGGAAATGATGAGAAAGTAGGCGGGATAGAAGAGTAGATTTTTTAGAGTGGTTTAACTGGCAGATTTAAAGTGTGAGGCAGGACAACAGAGGGGAAAGGTGGACAGGCGAGTCAGAGAGGTCACGTGTATGTCTGTCAGTAAAAGAGAACGCGTGTGTTCAGAATAAAATAGAAACCAGTGCTGGAAGTGGGAGAAAAAAAAATGTACACAGGGATACCGTAAATAGGGGTAAGCATAAAAGGGGTGGGGTCACAAGGGGCAGAGTCTGACTGTCACCGTACCCACTAAAAAAACCTGCAGCACCTAAATACATTTGCAACAAGTACTAACATTTGCTCAGCCCCTAAGGGGTTGCAGCTCTGAACGCACAGTACACAGAAAGCAGTGAGGATAACTGTGTCCTGGTACCTGCAAATTGCACCGGCGCGGGAAAAGGCAAGAAGAAAGTGGGAGAGGAATTCAGAGCGAAACGAATGAGGCAGGGACAAGAGATGTGGAAACGGAAATTCACAGCAAATGGGTAGCATTAAGAGATGGAAACGGCAGAATTGTCGATTTGGCGAGTAAAAAGTAGAAGAATCAAGGAGACCTCGATAAAGAAAGGTGGGGTATAAACAATGGGGTGATGGGGAGAGGGAATTTGAGAGGTTGAAGAGGAGACAGGAGAGTTGAGAGGGTGTTTGGAGAGTGGGTACATTTGGCGATGGTATGGGTGGGAAAGGTATCAGTGGAGGATAGAGATGGGAACGTGGAAAAAGGGGGCTTGGAAAGTGGAAGAATGGGTGGAGACAGAGACAGACGTAGAGAGAGTGATAGAGAAACACAAATAGGCAGAGAGAGAGAGAGGTGGACAGCAAATAAATGGTGGGGGAGCATGGGTGACAGGGACAGAGAGATGGGAAGAATGAGATTGGGGTGGGGACCTTGAGCAGACAGAGGATGAATGGAAATGAGATGGAGCTGGAGGGAGAATATATAGAGATGTAGGCTGAGAGAAGGGACAGAGACACAGAATGGAGCAGGAAAAGAAAAGTGGATTAATCCGCTGGAAGAAGCCGCACTAGAAACATTGCAGGCGATTTATTTAAGGCTGAGACCTCCGAAAGTGCTTCAGATCTATCGCACAGACATTAATTCATTCAACAAATGATGAAATGTGTACCCAGAGAAGTCGGAACAGGATCAGCACTAGCGGAGACGTGCAGAGGATAGAGCTTCCAGGGGCTCGCTTGAGGCGCAGAGCCTCTGCTGACCTGCAGTTAGAACCGACAATAATAACACCATTAAAGTGTAATAAAGAAGAAACTCTGAAGTCTGCGCAAAGACGCCTGCACGCACCCCCCACCACCTAGCTTGGTTGGTGGTGGTGGTGGTGGTACATGCCCTGTGGTGGTGACGGGACGCCGGCGTCGCCGGCCTTGAATCTTCTTCTTCCTCAGGTGACAGTGGCAGTGGGTCCCAGGGCCGTCAATCTGGTAGCGCGCGAAAGCGCTACCAATGACGGCCCTGGACATGATTTTTATGGCCAGCCCCCATTCAGTGTGACGCACTCAGCATGTGCACACACCATACGTGACCTGGCACTGGGCTGAAAGTCAGTCAGTCACACCTGCACTTACTAACTCGGATCGGGCGGCGGGACGCGTGGGCAGGGCAGGGCTGCAGGCCAGTTAGGAGTCGGACGATGTCGTTGCGGGGCCCCGTCCTCCTCCTCGTTGAGCCCGTGTGTTGACTGTCTACGAACATTAAGGTAAGAGACCTGCTTGCTTCAGTTGTTCCTTAAGTTAAAATGTCGTCTAAAGATCGATCGATGCATTGCTGATCATGCTGTCTGAGAAGAACAATGTGTAATTTAATCTCCGGCATGCTAGGGCACTGTGACCACCCTGGCCTTGATCTATGAGGATCTATGAATGTCTTTCTGTGTCCCTCAAACAGACTGCAACAATTGAAGGTTTGCCTTTTTTGTCGGCACTACAAAGAGGTAGTCATGCAGTTGTAAGTTCAAAGAATGAAATCTTAGCTCAGTGCGATTGTGGTGCATTAAAGAAAGGAGTACTCTACTGAGTCATTCCGAAGTCACATTTGGACATTTCCGTTATTACAGGCAGCATATTCCTACACTAAAATACATACTTCAGTACAGACTTTTACACACATTCACAGATCGCAACGAGCAGCAGCTCTGACGGGCTGTGGATTTATGGGGCACCGGGCCTTTCCTCCTTTGATGCTAGCTAGTTCCTAAATCAAAATCGTACAATATAGTCTGCTGACTTTATCAACCCTTTGGGAGCTTTGCATTCTACTTTCTCATGTTTACTGAAAATCGGCAAATGCCTAGTCTATGGCCTAATTACCAGCTATATCATTTGTAATAATGTCTAAGGCATGACAAAGTTGGCATTAGACTAAAGAGTATAAATCTTCTGTATAGTGAGACAAGACAAATTCTACAAAGGAATGACCTGCCAACTGACATATGTAAGGCTACACCTTACTCCACTGTTCTACAAAAGTATCTGATTTTTGTCCATTAGCTCAAAATGGAGGAAGGCAATTTTACATTATTCATCATTGAGAGTCAAGGGCCGTCAGCTCCAACACTCCAAGGAGGACTAGAATCAACTGATACTATAATGGTTTGCTTTACAAAGCAAACATCGATGCAATTAGAACTCATTAAGGTGAAATGAAGCACTATTTTTAGCACTAATTATATGAATATCGGTCGCATAGCCGGAAGGTGCCATAATAGCCAGGGAATGTGACATGAAATATAGCATATAGCCACGGAAGGTGACATGAAGCAATATTTTTAGCCCTAATTATATGAATACCCTAATTATATGAATATATCATAGCCGGAAGATGACAAAATAGCCACAAAAGGTGAAAAGAAATGTTTTCTGTCTGTATTTATCTGTCAAAATCAGTAAAAACGGAAAACAGGAAGCCTTAATTATGAACAAGATGAGTCACCAAGGGACGTGTTCCTAGTCAGATACGTCCTGTACTGTTACTTTTTTCTTCACCTCCTTTTCATGTGTGCTTACCTTCTCCGCCAGTGAGGTCTTCTCTCACTTTATCTGCATTAGTATGAGTTGAAGTGTGGTGGTGGTGGTGTCTGATCATGATCCTGTTACTTTATGGTGCTTATGCCATTCGATCACCTATTGCGCAATGATTATTACACTGAAGGTGTCTCTATTTTGTAGGTCTTGCCCTACTTGATTTGTGCACTTCCATTCCAATGTGTGTTTATTTGGCACTTTTGCTATTTCTGTTTCCTTTGCCCTTAATGAATTTTACAAAAAAATATTAGTGTTTACTGTCTTTTTTGTTGTCACTCCCATTGTGGGTTTTTGAAGTGTGCCAATATGATTAAGGTATTAGTGTCTTTTTTGGCGCTGAAAGACTATTCAGGGCTGGGAAAGTATGTCGAAAAGGACCAATCTCACTTAGCTCACACCTGTGCCCTTTTATGACTTATAAGAAGATTAGTCACAGGAAAGCCAAAGATCAGGGTACTAAGCTTGAAAAAAAGGAAATGAGGGCCCACGAAAATATCACACAGAAAGGTTGCAGTACACTTCCAATTACTTTCAATGTGATTATAAGATTTGTCAGCTGAGGTTCACTCCAAATTCTCCATTTCATTTTCTTCAGAGGTGGGTGTAGCTGATAAGTGTTTTGAATACTACCTATGGGGTTGTGTAGTTTGAACAATGGTGCATTCTTGCATTCTTGCAGTAAATATTTACATTGGTTTGTTTCGTTTCTTTCTTTTCCTGTACAACTCATTTTAAATTTTTTCTGCAGGGTCAAGCTTTTTAACAAGGAAAAATGGCAAGCCGTGAACATGACAATGGACGGAAACATGCCTCTGGTGCATTCAAGAGGAAAAGGAAGCGGGAACAGATTGAAGAAGATAAAAGTCAGCGAGAAGCACTACTTAAATTTATGAGAAGAGGGATGCACAATGAGAAGGAAAGTAACCCCAACACAGCAGTCTTCCAGTCCCAAAATCAGGAGCCAGAGAACCCGCAGGACCAGCACCTAGCATCAACTGCCACTAGTGTACTCCTTCAGGATGACAATGAAGTGGCAAAGAGCATCCTGGGTCAAGATCCTTAACACATGACTACTACCACAGCCAGTAGAGTCTCCAGTTTCGAGGAACGTGATCAGGAACATGAGCACCAAGTTACATAAGTACTACTATCTCAGTTGCAAGAACAGGAATCAGAGGACCAGCAGCAAGAAAATACCAGTGACACTTCCAAGTTCCAAGGAGAGGAACAAAAGAACTCTGATGTGCAACAGCAAGTTAATGTCACAATTAATAAGAACCAGTATAGTCAGCGACTGGACATTGTAACAGTGGCAGAGACTGGTAGCGATGAAACTACTAGCAAAACTGCTGGAAAGTTTTACCAACACATTGATGATGACCCAGGAAAATGGCCTACTCCTCAAGATGATAGAATCCGTTGCTACCTAGTAGAAAGAGGACCTACCCAGGCTGGACGTAATGCATGTGATTTCCCACGTGACTCCCAAAATCGATCCTTCAAACCTACTTATTTCAAAAGAGAAATGAGTAACGGTCAGCAAATTAACCGTCAGTGGCTGGTGTATTCAACATACAAAAATGCTGTTTTTTGTTTCTGCTGCAAATTATTTACCACTTCTTTCACTAACACTCAGCTTGTGAGCAGCGGTTTGTCTGATTGGCACCATCTTGGTGAGCGTTTACATGATCATGAAAATTCTCCGGAGCACCTAAAAGATATTAGAGAGTGGAAGGAGCTTGAACTTCGAATGCGGAAGGAATGTACTATTGATAAGCAAAACCTTGCTCAAATCCAGCAGGAGAAGATGCATTGGCGAAATGTCTTGGAGAGGCTCCTAGCAATTACACAGTACCTACCATTACACAACTTGGCATTCCGCGGCTGTGTTGACCAGCTGAACCAACCCCACAATGGCAACTTCCTAGGGCTTGTAGAACTTTTAGGCAAATATGACTCAGTTATGATGGAACATGTTCGCAGAGTTACCACAAAGGAGATTCATACACATTATCTTGGCAAACACATTCAAAATGAATTGATTGAGCTGATGTCTGAGATGATTCTCAAGGAAATTCTACAGCGTGTCCGAAGAGCCAAATATTACTCAGTTCTTCTTGACTGTACTCCTGATTTGAGTCATACTGAACAGATGACATTTATTGTGAGATTTGTCAGTTCCACAAATGGATGTGTGACTATTGAGGAACATTTCATTGGATTCATTCCCCTGGAAGAGCAAACTGGACTGGCTCTTACTGATGCATTGTTGCAGAAGCTGAAGGCACTCGAACTACCCCTTGCTGATTGTCGTGGGCAAGGTTATGACAATGGTGCAAATATGCGTGGACAATACAGTGGTGTGCAAGCTCGAATCTTAAAAGAGAACAGACAGGCTTTTTTTACACCGTGCGCCTGTCACAATTGGAACCTGGTCTTGGGAGATGCTGCAGCTTCCTCTAAATATGCTGCCAACTTCTTTGGTATTACTCAACGACTTTACACATTGTTCCCAGCATCAACAAAAAGGTGGAATGTATTAACTGGAGCTAGAGTGACCCTTACCCTCAAAAACCTCTCTGCTACTCGGTGGGAATGCCGTCTGGAAAGCGTCAAAGCGGTCCGATTTCAGATGAGTTTAATACTTGAAGCACTTCTGCTGGTGTCTGAAATGGATAAAGATCTAAAAACCAGAAGTGAAGCAACAACACTAGCAACAGCGCTTCAATCATATGAATTCCTCCTATGTTTGATCATATTTTAATGAGAATCAACATAGTCAGTAAACTGATGCAGAGTGAGAACATGCAGCTTGATGTAGCTGTGAAACACGTTGAGGAACTACTTGCTTTCTTAACAAAGTATTGCCATGAAGGATTTACAGATGCATTGATATCAGCAAATAAACCTGCAGATGAATTGGAAATTGAAAAAGAATTCAAATGTGATTGAAGAATATCTAAGAAAAAGAAAATGTTTGGATATGAGGGAGCTGACATGCCAATCACGGACCCAAAGGAGCAATTTAGGATCAACTTTTTTAATGCTCTTGTTGATACAGCAATTGTGTGCATTGACAGACGATTTGAGCAGCTGAAACATTACCAAAAGCAATTTGGCTTTCTTTATAACATTTCCAGCTTAACAGTGGAGACCTACAAAAGCACTGCAATGATCTACATCATGTTCTGTCAGACAGCTCAGCTGATGGTGTTATATCTTCTGACATAGATGGGATTCAACTGTTTCAGGAGATTTCCTTTCTTGCTCAAGTCCTTCCTGAAAAACATAACTTGATAGACGCTCTTCAGTATATTTATTTTAACAGATTGGAGGACATCTATCCAAACTGTGTTGATGTCCTAAGAATTCTGCTTACAATTCCAGTCACATTAGCATCTGCGGAACGCAGTTTCTAACGCCTCAAATTGATAAAGACTTTTTTACGCTCAACGATGTCTCAGGAACGACTATCAGGATTGGCCCTTCTTTCAATTGAAGGAGATATTGCAGCAACTTTGGACTACTGCTAAATGATTGATGTCTTTAGCAGAAGAAAGGCTAGGAAGATCGCATTTTAGCATGTAGTGCTAAACACACAACAGATATTGATTTGTCACAACAAATTTACTTATTAAATATTGCCCTGTCAGAATGAACTCATTGGGCTCTTTACTGTGTTATTTTTCAGAGTTCAACTTAATGTATCCTGTTTTGTTCCTCCTTCAGATTTGGCTGTGAAATGTATACTGCTGTTTTCTTGACCCTCTGGTTCCTTTGGAATTTGGGGGCATGTCCAACTAATCATTCAAGGAGACGGCAAGTGTTACACTCATGGATATTTGCTCACCTGTTTTCCATTCCCTCTACTTTTGTCCATGTTACTGATATCCACATTAGTTTGCTTCACTGATGCCAAATAACTAAGAACAAAAGTCCTGCGAAGTCACTTTCTGTAATGTCACTTGGAGGGGCCTCACATCTTCCCTTTCGCCCGGGGCCTCAGAAGGCTAGGACCGACTCACATATACTTGGACAGAATGTGAATATCGTGCATGCGATCCACTGTAACCGCGCCCAGAGGGATGTTCCCTATCTATAGAGAACGCATGTTATGCAGTTTTTCTCAACACTCTAAAGGTCAGAGAGTGATACTTCCGTGGCACGCCACAACCTTCACAGCATCTAACAACCCGCCTGTGGTGTTCAAACTCCTTACTGAATCTACATTAATACCAAGGGTGCGCTGAAATGTACAAAAAAAGGAGGGAGGACCTCGCTGGATTATCCAGCCCCCACCTCCGATGCACGCAACCTGCGCCAAAAATGCCCCTACACAGTTGCGATATCCGTGATGGTGCCCTGTGCGCTATCACCCCTGAGACATGACGCAATAGTCACCACTTCATTTTGAGGCACATTAACATACAGGGTATCCTTTTCTTTAGAGACCTGGGCCCAGCATATTGACACAGTCACGGATGGCTGCCATTAAACCTCCACCTCCCCGAGAACACTGTGCTTCTGGTTCTGTTCATGTTTTGTCTACAAAATGTATGGGAATACATTGATAGCTGGGGAATTCAGGGTGGGAGGGGCTAATGAGGCTGGCAGAGGGAGATTTGCTATGTTTTTGTTCAGACAAGTGTGTCACAATATGCTTACACACCAGGTCTAGCTGAAATTACTGGACACTTTTAGCAATCTACACAAAGGAACTCGGTATGGTTAAGATTAAAATATTAACATGGAATATCTAAGGTCTTGGAAACGCAAAATAGAAGCACCAGATTCTGACATACATGGACATAACATTGAGATAGGGGTCCTATA
Organism: Lissotriton vulgaris; assembly: GCF_964263255.1. Lineage (NCBI taxonomy): Eukaryota > Metazoa > Chordata > Amphibia > Caudata > Salamandridae > Lissotriton > Lissotriton vulgaris. The sequence continues at coordinate 1,038,496,952 of NC_141694.1, forward strand.
GCAAACCCCTCTTGGACCCTCTAACCCTGTGACGTTTGCGCACTCCTGGGGACTCAATGACTATTTTGCCTCCTACAGCACTTAATCTAATGGCATAGCCACACTCTTTAGGAAATCCCTACGATTCAATCTACTATTTCATCAGAGCGACTCTAAGGGATGATATATATACATTGAGGGCACACTTAATGGAAGAACCCTAACCTTGATCAACTCCTACACTCTTAACGTTGACAGCCTCGAGTTCTTTGAGAAGATGATGTCATTGTGCAGGCTAACTTTTCAATGGTTTTCGATCAGAATTCCGAACGCAAAACTTTGATATATGTGGTTCCAAATTGCAGTTTGGAAGGGACTCATACAACATGTCCCTCCCTAATGCAACTCAATATCCAGATGTGGACCCATTTTGGGAGTTGTTAAACAGACAGTATAAGTAGGTTTGGTACATGGTCAAAAACTATTTTGCTTTCACAAATTCCAAATTGAAATGTTTGAAACTACAAAAACTTTCTTATTAAAGGACTCTACACCCTGTTCTTAAATAAAGGACAGTTAATGGATCATAAACGTCATTTATGAGACTTATGTTTAAAAATTAGATATACAGTCCAAATGAATGAAATGTAAGAAAAATAATGTAAAGCACGCATCAAAATAAAAAGGCAGCTAATAACAAAGTGTGTACAGACTGTGTAGCATTATATATAAATATATCTTTCTGCACACACCACTTTGAAATATTTTCATAAGCGTTCAGAGGCGTTGGCGGAGACTTTTAGATTTAAAATAAACAGCAGTGCATAAATAATGCTTTCATCTGGGGCAAAATGTATGTAGTTACCTCATCTGTTTATAAACGGCTCGCGTGACTTATTCACTGACTGTAATTTCTGAGTATGGAAAACACATTTTGTCCCAGTGACAACAAGCCTTGGTAAGAGACGCTGTTAACAACTTATGTGTTCACCTTCTAAACTGTCATTTTAGATTCACATATGTGTGGAAATCGTCAGCTCCTTGAGATTTCCTAATAATTAGAAATTCAGAATTCCAACCTAGTGTAAGTTTCCTATTTTGGGACCTAAAATGTAAAGCATTACCATTTTCAGGGAAAGTGCTATCGAGAGGACACGCTACTGGCTGATTTTCTCTGGTGACGTAATAATAGGGGTGGATTCTCCGAATAATAAAATGTAGCATTTGTTCATGATATTGGTGGAATATTCATTACTACTCCACTCTAAATGTGACCATTACTAAAATCCTTCCATCAGTCACAGAGCTGCGATTTCTTTTCTGCTCCGAGTATTTCAGCCACGTCACTGGTTCCATGGTTCACCCTCGTATGTTCTGATGCGATTTACAAGTAAACAGTTTGATTCGCGCAATATCAGTGAGATATGAGAATAAATATAGTCAAATTGATCCCAGAATTTCCATGTATGTTTAATATCCTCCACAGTCCTCCTATAGTATATTTTTAGATAATCACTTTAAAGCACTTCGTTTCATTGTGTTACAGATATGTTCAAACACTAACAACGGCCTAGAACCCAGAAAGTGAATCTATTTCATAAAATGGTGTGGGTGCAATAAAACCGTGAGCTGAACCTATACGGGTCTCTAAAAATGTATAATGGAATGTCTGGACAAGTCTTAAAACACAGCCTGCTGGGGTCACATTCTGTTCCTCTGATTGTTTTCTATATATTTTATTATTGGCCTGTGCGACTTTCCTGGCATAAATGTGGGTTCTATTTCCCTTAATAAGGATGATCTGTTTAATATTGGAGGTGAGCATACCCTTCCTGGATCCCTGATAAACGCTAATTTCTCTATTGCTTAAAAAATAAAATCACTTATTGGGTCTGTGCTTCTGTATGCTATTTCTTTATCTCTTTGTTGTATTCTTTTCTTTTTTTTTTTTTTTATTTTATTTAAAAAATTTTATGGCACATCATACAACAATTTGTCATTTACATACACAGAGATCACAAACCCAAATAATTACTATGTATAAAAAAAATTATAAGTCATCAACACATTCAGGTGGAAAACAAGCCTTATAAATTATTAACCAAGGGGTATCCTTACTCTCTCTTTCCACCGAAATATCGGATTCCAAATTTTTAATCCCAATTTTCTAGTTCTTTTTCCCTTCCTGGCGTATATACCTTTTTCAAGGTTAAATATCCCTAATAGCAAAGCAATCCATTGTTGTATTGTAGGGGGAGTAGGATCCCGCCATGCTCTTGCAATTAATAGTCTGTACACTGCCATCGCTAGGAATATAAATTCAGTATTATCGTCCCTATAACCCCTAACCCCTAGCATGATAACCATTGGTGTTAAAATCTCATTTACACCCAGAGTAAACCTCATAAAATCTTCAATCTCCTTTCGTAGGTTCTCTAATTGGGGACACAGTGCGAAAATGTGGATACTATCTGCTACTGGAGCATTGCATCGAAAACAAGTTGTCCCTGTGGTCGCCCCCCACTGTGCAATGCGGTCCGGTGTATGATAGAGTTGAAATACAGTTTTAAAATGCTGCGATTGAAGGGGAGCAGAACATAGCACAGAGCATCCTAACTCTAGTGAATCCAGAAAGAATTGACTCTGTACACCTAGTTTCCCTGCCCATTTATCTTCAAATTTCTCAGTATCGTCTTTTTTTAGGCCTGCTAGACTGGCATAAAAGAATCGTATAGAACACACCCCCCCCTGAGCTAGAGATTCCATAAGGTTACTCTTCCGAAATCCGGATTCTCCCCCCTTTTTCTTACCCAAAAAGCTCCTGATTTGCAAATACTTAAAAAAACTATTTCTTGTAATGCCATATTTACCCATCAGATCTGAAAATTGTAATATATTCCCATCCGTTCCCATCAAATCCCCTATACTTTTTAAGCCTTGCATATCCCATTCCGCCATTATAGAATCTGAAAATATCAAGGGGGGTAGTGTTCTATTCCTGTACAATCTAGTATACCTATTGTATCTTCCTAGTCCGCATTTCTTTGCTACTGCTATCCAGATATTATATGCAGCTTTAACTGTTTTAAATCGTGTATGCTTATAGTAAAGGAAATCTGCGTGATTTAGGAAAGCATTTGCGGCATCTGCCCCCAGTACAATAGAATATACCCTTGTCGAGCAAGATCTAACATTCACCTCTAGGTTATCAGCCCCCAGCAAACCCTGGGTGTATTGTAGTACAGATGCCCAATAATATAGCCTGAAGTCTGGGACCCCCCACCCTCCTCTAACCCTTGGTAGCGTCATGAACTTATAGGGCCTTCTCGTTTTCCCATAAGACCATATAAATTTATTAAGTATTGATTCTAGTTTACTAAACCAGATTGTTTAAAAAAAAGAGGGATAGTGCGAAAAAAATAAAGGAATTTGGGGAGAATAATCATTTTTATTACATTTGTACGTCCTACTAGCGAAAGTTTAAGCTTATCAATTCTGGCCAGATCTGTACTTACATCTTTAATTAACGGAGAGATATTCCGTCCTACCACTGTGTCCAGATTAGGTGATATCTCAACTCCCAAATATGTTGCTGCGGGAACCACTCGAGCATCATTATATAAGACCACAGTGTTTTGGATGATTTGTGTCTTTGCGCTGTTTAATTTATACCCGGATATTCTTCCAAATTTACTAGCCTCCTGCTCAACCTCCTCCACTGCTTTGGCTGGGTCTGGTGTGATTATAGCAACGTCATCTGCATATGCTAGAACGTTAACCTCTGCTCCATTCGAGATGAGTGGTGGAATATTCGGGTTAGCTTTTAAATAACGCAAATATGGATCCATATATAATGCGAAAAGAAGGGGAGAACAAGGACAACCTTGCCTAGTACCTCTTTTAATTTGTACAGGTGCCGTTAAGTCTCGATTAATTTTAATTCTAGCTGTAGGTGCCTTGTATAGAACCTGAATTGCCCTTATGAATTTATCGCCAAAACCATATACTTTCATTATTTCCCATAAGTATAACCAAGCCACCCTGTCAAAAGCCTTCTCGGCGTCGAGGAACATGGCTGCCAGCGGGCCGCCCATAACCTCCATAGCATCAAAGCAAGTGATTACTGTTCGAACATGTGTAGTGGTACCTTTTCCTGGAATGAATCCATGTTGCTCTGGTGCGACTAGTTTTTCAATAATGGTAGACAGCCTTGTTGCCAGAATTTTAGAATATAATTTCACATCCGCGTTCATAAGGGCAATTGGTCTATACGACCCTGGTGTTGTAGGAGGCTTGCCCTTTTTAAGAATGACAATGATCTCCGTGCCTCCCCATGAATCTGGAACTGAGACTTCTCTCTGTGCTTGTAAGAGAGTATCTAAAAGCTCCGCACTTATAGAGGAAAAAAATGTTTTATAAAATTCAATTGGAATGAGATCTGGACCTGCGGCTTTAGAAGATGGGAGTTCCGAAAGTGCTAATGCAACTTCTTCTAATGTTATATCGGAATCTAGCTTAGTCTGATCTTCTATTTCCAGCGTGTCTAGCTGTATATTTCCCAAATAATCTCTTATTTCCCTATTTATTTCCTCGGATCCCATCCTGTTATCGCTGTCATATAAGTTCGTATAGTATTCCCAGAATTCATTCCTTATACCATTCGAATCTAATATCACATTCCCTAAGTTATCTACCATGCTTTTAATATCGCCAGCATTAGCTTTCTGCCTCGTCCTAACAGCGAGGATATGCCCCACCTTCTCACTATATTCAAACACCTGTTCCTTCTTTGCGAGATAGTTTACGGCTGTTCTATTTGTAACCATTTCAGCAATGTCATTCTTTAAAATCATTATTTCTAATATTTTTTGATCCAGTGGACTCCCGGCTATAATCAATCTATTAAGTTCTGCTTCTGCAGCCAAAAGTGAGTTCATCTGTTGTTCAGACTTCTCTCTTTCAACTTTCCGTCGAAAAGATGTAAAACTAATCGTTTCGCCTCTAATCCCTGCTTTAAAAGCATCCCAAACATTACCACTACTTGTGCTCCCCTTATTATTAAGCCAAAATTCGGTTATCCATTTCATCATATGCTTACAGTAGCTTTCGTCTTTCAACAGCGCTCTTTCAAATGTCCATTTGTACACCTTTCTGCTTATTCCACTGAGATTCAACGTCAATAGCAACGGGTTATGATCTGACATCATACGAGGTAACTTTGTAATAGATGCATTAGATAACAGCACATTAGAAATTAAGAAATAATCCAATCTAACAGTAATTCTGTGGGGCGCTGAAAAAAAAGTGTCCCCATCACTCATTGGATTCAAATTTGCCCATACATCTGATAAAGCATTATGTGTAGCCAGATCTACTATCGCCTTATGTACCCTCTTCTTACGCCCAGTATAACCAAAATTCCTTTGAAGCTCTATACTGGCTGGTCGATTAATATTAAAATCCCCACAACATACGATAGGATCCACCCATGTTGTCAATTCCTGATCCAAAAATTCAAATATGTCTGATTCATCGGCTGTTGAGCCATAAACTGAGACCAAGGTAAATCTGGCTCCTCTGAATGCTACTTCCACCATAACCCATCTTCCCCACTTATCTACCTTCTTCCTAATCACCAAACACTCTCTCCCCCTTCCCAAGATTGCCACCCCTCGTGTTTTTGAAGCTTGTGTAGTATAAGCTAATACTTCGAACCCCAGCTGTCCTAACAAAAAACCTTTACCTCCCTCAACGTGGGTCTCTTGGAGACAGATCAGATCTGGATTTAATGCCTTACAGAAAGCAGAGACCCTTAATCTCTTCTGGAGGTCGTTAAGGCCACACACATTCATTGACATAATTCTACATGCCATTCAGAATTTCAAGAATTATATCCATCCTATCCGTCCTACTCTCCCAGTTTCCTCTTACTCTCTTTGTTTCCTTGTTCCACCATATACTTAAAAGCAATACCATCTTTTTACCAGAGCTCTGTGTATACACTACTACAAATGATGTGTGCCATTTCCCCCCCCCTCTAGTGTTCCCCCCCTTCTCCACCCCAGCCTAACCCACCCCCACCCTCCCCTACAGGCAAATAGGTCAAGTATGACCTATGTGTGATCGCCAGAGAATCAGCAGTCGCCACTTCTCCCCGCCTTCCTACCCCCCTCTATTTCAAATAAACAGTTACTATATTCTGGTTAACTGTCCTTATACCCCAAAACTTCAATCATAAAGGCCTTTGCTTTAATTTCAGAAAAAAAGAACTTGACCTGACTTTTAGTTACTATTTTCAGCTTTGCTGGGTAGAGAAGGTAGGCTTCTGAACCCAGAGATTGTATACTCGGAATCAGCTGCCTCAATCTCCATCTACGCTCTACCGTAACATGGCAAAAATCAGGCCTTGCAAAGAATGACACGTTATTAAAAGACTTTCTTGACTCAGGTTTGGCCTTATCTAAGATCAGCTGCCTTAGCAGGAAATTCCCAACAAAGATCAAAATTGCCCTTGGTTTACCCCCTTGGGCCCCTTCCTGCCCTCTTTTAAAGAACGGAAAGCGATGGGCTCTTTGGATTTCATGTTCCCATTGCCATGATGTTAGTTCTGGGAAAGCTCCTTTTAACAAATTCACCACAAACAATCTAATGTCTCCTCCTTCCAGTCCTTCTTCAATTCCTAGCAGCCTGATGTTATTTCGACGCTGTCTATTCTCAAAATCCTCGAGTTTCCAGTTAACATCTTCAGCAACCTTCTGATGCTCTTCCTTATATGATTTAATCTCTCTCAGGTCGTCCTCCACTTTCCCAGTTCTTTCTTCTACGTGTGCCACCCTCTCCGCCATCTCGTCCTGCCTTTGACTTAATTTCCTCAGTTTGTTCTGTACCTTTCTAGCCTCATGCCTAGCTCTCCTACTTTCCCCTCTAGCCTCGGATTGCATCAATTTCAGAGTGTTGAATAATAGATCCAGAGTAACAGGTGGTTGTGTGGGCTGCAAAGAACCCTGCTCTCCAATCATTGTAGCCGGGTTATCCTGCTCTAAAAAGGAGAATGTGGTAGTAGAGTAATCCCAGGCTAGTTTTTTAGTGGGGTCTGTAGTACTGCTTGCTGAAGATGGTTTTCTTCTGGATAAACGTTTTTTTTGAGTATATTTCTGAACCGGAGAGCTACTACCTGTATCTCCCCCAGTTGATTCATCAGAACTCTCTCCAGTAGGAAGCGAATGTGACTGGGAGTCTTCTTCTACCGAGTAGAACCTCTCCGCGGAGGCTGCCTCAGATATGAAATGCAATTCAGTGGAGTGGGAGGTAGAAGCTGATGATTCACCGCCTGATTTCCCTCCTTCTCTTTCCAAATTTATTTCTACTTCATTCTCCCATAGCGGAGGCATTGCTTGTGCAGTGTCAACTGTTATCAAACCATTCGCTAATCCTTCATCGCAATCCATGGATATTGTCAAGCCGCTATCTTTATCTGATAATTGCGCATTCAAAGCGTTAACCTCAAGCACTTCATTACCAACCTTATGCAGTGTAAGATGTTCTCCTGGGCCCATTTTGCTTGAGAGCTGTGCAGAAGTGGCCACTGCAGTACTCTCACCCTCTGCATCTCTCTCAATCACCTGTCAGGCAGCAGCGCTAACAGTGGATGCAGGCATCGCCCCAGCCGGCTTCCCTGCAGCGGGTCTTTCTCCCTGTTGCTTGGTTACCGCTATCCCAGCGCCCGCGCTGGCGCCCTTCACTGCCTTCTCTCCCTCTCCCACTGCCGGTGTCAGCCCACGGACCTCGCTGACAGGATCCACAACTCCTTTAGCTTCCGCGGCAACTGTAGCAGCAGGTACTGGACCAGCATCGGACACGGATACAATCTTACCGCTGCAGATCCCGCCCGGATTCGAAGGTATATTTGAAAAGCTTTCCGTCACTGAAAGCTGGCGCATAGCACTCTCTTTCGTCTTCTTGGTGTTTCCACTATCCTTAGCCGAGGCTGGGTTGTCACCGCCCGGTTTCGTCAGAGTTGGCTTTTTGGGAATAGCACCGGCTTTCTGAGCCGCGTTCTGTGATACTTTTGTATCCATCTTTGTATCATGTTTGGTGTCTTGCTTCATATCCGTCTTGACTTTCTCTTTAGCATTAGGGGCTTTGATAGATTCAGTTTCACCGGGCTTCCCGCTTTTATTTTCTCTGCCGTCTTTTGCATCCTGCACTCGTTGCAGCCTCGTTGGCATTCTGAACCAAGATTTCAAAAACAGCTTGGTACTTGCTGTAATATTTCTCCAAAGCTTCAGGGCGATCCGTTTTGTTAAACTTAATTCCTGAGATAGGAATCCGGCGTCTTTCCTGCAACTCCTGTTGCAATGAAGCTGTGTGTTATGCTGCCAAGTACTGCTTCCCAAACCAGGTTCCAGCATCGATTCAGTCAACCATTTGGCCTGTGGCAGGGAGAAGTGAAAATGTGCGACTTACTCGCTGAAACCCTCAGCGGCCATCTTGCCCCGTAGGTAACATCTTGTTGTATTCTTTTCTGTTTCTTTTGTGCCTTACTTTGTATCTTAATATCTTTAATATTCATTGACTTGTCTGAGTCTGGGGCGGGCTTGCATGAGTCTATTGTGTGTTTTAAAATTGATAACTGTTAGAAATGGGATCTCTGATTGGCTAAGGCTGGCACCAAAGCCATGCAGAGAACACCACTCTAGTCAGGGCAAGGGAGTTACACGCCAAAGATAACCCCTGCTCACCCCCTTGGTAGCTTGGCACTAGCAGTCAGGCTTATCCCGATGGCAAAGTGTAAAGCATTTGCGCATCACAAACAGCAACAACATACTTGGCACCCCACCAAATGAACTTCAAACAAGGTTATATCAAAAATAGCCTTTGAATTATCATAAAACACATTAGATAGTAATGACACAATATACACTGTGCCAACTGCCACTGGGCAACATTTACAGGGGATTATATACACATGACAGGTCCACTTGTGTCACTGTCAGAATCATCACTAAGTAAAGATAATAAATGTAGACATATAATAAACATAGAACACAACCACTAATTACTGGCAAACACTATAATCAGCATCATCCTGTGACCATATATCATATAATGCCCAGTATCACATTAGGCGAGAAATATGTTCTGCGCCAACCTCATAGGCCTAAACATAGTGGACCATAACCTCCTAAGCGTAACTCACATTAGGAACTACTCTTACTAACATAAACCGCAGTAGGGAATAACTCATACCTAAACCACAGTAGAAAATAATCTCACATGCATAAACCACATTATGCAAATAACCTCATAATCATAAAAAACACATTTAGAGGCATAAATTAGGGTGCGTAAATCGTAGTATATAAATTACATTTCCTAGCACCACATAAATCACATCAGGGCCTGGCGCCCTATAAATCTAACAGTCCCTCTGGACAACTGGCCATCTCAAAGGGGCTCAAAATACCCTATGTTCCAAAGTCAAGGCACGCTGCCTAGGCAGCAGAATCCAAGGTGCCACAGAGCGCAAGCCTAAATGTAGCAGCTGGCACTAAGTGCTGCGCAGCTGTGAAAGTATGGCGCAAATGAGAGCATCTCACTCCTAACTCAGTCATGTCCCCCAAAGAAATAATGGCCTTAACAATGTAGCTGGCACTAATTGTCGTCTGAATCAAATGTGCAAGCGGGGCAACTGAAGAACAGAACTGGCACTGGCACCTGTGGTGCCTCTGGGGCTTTGTAAACAAATAGGCAGATAACCTTGGAGCGGTCCGCAACGGCAGGTGAGCTCGTGGAAAAGACACTGTGCCTTCACTGGCACCGACAATCTGTGCCCTGAAATGCCCACAAGCCCCACTGGGGCCCATAACTAAATAAACACCGCCCCTCTCGTTGGAGCGGCCCGCTACCAGATGAGGCCGCTCTGACTCGTAGCACTCACGGGGACAGGCGATCTCGCCGTAGCTCCTGGCTCCGAACTAGGTCTCCTCTCCTTGGCCAAGCGAACCGGCAGCACTTCTCTCGTGGTGCGGGGCTTCCCCTTCACTCCTGGGAGCCCCGTGCTGCCATCGGCGGCTTCTGCTGCACTTTCTTCTTCACCCGGGCCCCCTCCTGGGACCCGGGACATTCTCTGACGCTTCGCCCGGTCCCCTCTCTCTTTGGACCGGGACTTCGAATGAGAGCCCGTGAGGCTACGGACACGCTTTAGGTGCCAGCCCCGCCCACCTCTCTACTTCCTGGTCGCCATTGGCAGCGGCCCGGCAACTCCTCTTCCATGGGCAAATGCGGGGTAGGCTCTCACAAATAGGCAACATAAGGCGGGGTGGGCACCCACCAGCCTCAAAGCAAGATAATGGGCATAGACGCGCGGTTGGGCTACCGCTAAAGACGCAAGGCAGGAGAATCCCTACACTGGGGATTCCGTCTGACAGGGCTGCCTGTGAAGCCCACGCTCTCCATCAGCTGATGGGAGACAGCGCCTTTAGGAAATAAAACAAAGCGCTCACAAGGCGCTAGATGCCACAAGAGTCCATGAAAAAGTAGCCCTCAGTGCTCACACTAGTTTGCATAATAGAACAAATGTGGCAGGCACATAAATGAAGTTGGTGTATCATACTTCATAATCTTATCCATGCATTCATGACTCTACACACAAAAGTGACGTTGGGTCTGCCTACGTCAGTATCTGACCCATGCATTCCTGACTCGACGCACAAAAGTGACGTTAGGTCTGCCTACGTCACAATCTGACCCATGCATTCCTGACTCCATGCACAAAAGTGACGATAGGTCTGCCAACGTCAGAATCTGACCCATGCATTCCTGACTCCACGCACAAAAGTGACATTATCTGATCTTATCTTATCTTAGGTGAAATTTATAGAGTGCACTGACACCATAGGCTTCCTGGCGCTATAAGACAGAGTGAGTGAGGAAGGAAGCGTGAGTGGCGGAAATTTAGCCCAAGGAAGGGAAAAGGTGGGTTTTAAGCGATTTCCAGAAGTTCAGAAGGGGAGGAATTGATGGAGAGAGGAAGGAGATCCCAAAGCCCAGGATCCAGATGAGAAAAACGGCAACCGCCAAATTTCTTGGTGTTAGTATTGGGAGTGACTACCAGATGACGGTGGGCTGATCGGAGGGTTCGTGTTGGGCGGTGAGGGCAGATAAGAGATTTCAGAAAGGCAGGGCGGGAGCAGTGGAGGGCTTAGAATGTGAGACAGGCCACCTTAAAAGATGCCCTCTGATCTATTGGGAGCCAGTGCAGACTGTGGAGTAGAGGTTTGGCCGATTGCCATCTGGGGGTTTTGTGAATTAGACGGGCCGCTTGATTCTGGACAACTTGGAGGCGGTGTGCCAGGGATTGTGGGAGACTGTAGTAGATGGACTTAGAGAAGTCCAGGCGGGAGAGCACGAGTGAGATGACCACTTGGGTAAGTGCGTGGGAGGGAGTAAGTGACTGACTTTACCGATCTTCCGGAGCTGGTACATACAGGAAGAAACTACCGCACCCACTTGTGCCCGGAGGGAGAGTTCAGCGTCAATGATCACTCCCAGACTCTTTACTGATTTTACCGGGGCTGGGGGGGAACCTAGCTCCAAAGGCCAGAACTGAGGGCCCCAGTGGGCATGACTGAGTCCAGGGAGGAGGAGCTCGGTTTTCCCGGGGTCAAGCTTCAATTGGTTCTGGTTCATCCATAATTGGATGTGGATCATGACAGCGTGGAACGTGTTGATGGCATGAGGTGAATTGAGCGGGAGGATGATCTGTAAGTCGTCAGTGTAGTAATAGACAATAATGTCCCATTTCTGAAGAGAATGGATCAGCGGCCGGAGGTATAGATTGAACAGGAGTGGTGAAAGGGAGGAGCCCTGTGGGACTCCACAGGACGTGGGGGTTTTTGTTGCAGTATAGGGTCCTAGGCAGACTGCTTGAGTTCTTCCAGTTAGGAAGGACTTGACCCACTCAAGAGCTGTGCCCTGGATGCCTGCCTGTTTGACAAGGTGGAGAAGGATGTTATGGTCCACCGTGTCGAACGCGGACGACAGGTCCAGGAGTAAGAGGGCTTGGGGGGACCCCGCGTCCGCGTTGCTCCTGAGTGTATCCAGGACTGGCAAGATAACTGCCTCTGTTGAGTGGGCAGGTCTGAAGCCGGCTTGATTGGGCTCGAGGTGACAGGAGGATTCGATGTAGTTTGACAGACATCGGGTGACATGGGCCTTCATTAATTTTGAGAAATACGGGAGGAGGGAGATGGGAGACGTTAGGTCTGCATAAGTCAGAATCTGACCCATGCTTTGCTGACTCTAGGCACAAAAGTGACGTTACACAAGGCCTAAAAGTGACTTTGGTCAACATATGTCATAGTCTGACTCAGCTGAATATACAAACACCAAAAATGTACACGCAAACATTTTGTGTTCCTGTTGAGACACTTTCATGCTAAGCATAAACACGCATCTTTTGCCCAGCGTCAAAAATACAGCAGTAAATATATGCAACAACATTGTCAGATAAAAACAGCAATGCGCCATTAATGAAGATTGTGATGCATGCCAATAATGTTGCATCTACTAAAACTGGTCGCACCTTGATGGGAAAATATATCATCAGTCAGCCATGCTTCAAATTAACGATGCAACATAATAATGATTTGTTCGCATGACAATAATGACTCATCGACGATAACTGGTCGCACCGTAAGGGGAAATATGTAAGCAGTGTACCATGCTACAAATCAACAATGCGACATAATTAGGTTTTATTTGCATGCCAATAATGACACTTCTACTACAACTGGTCGCACCTTCAGGGGAAAATATGTCATCAGTCACCCATGCTTCAAATTAACGATGCGACATAATAATGATTTGGTCGCATGACAATAATGACGCTTCCACGATAACTGGTCACACCGTAAGGGGAAATATTTTAACAGTGTACCATGCTTCAAATCAACGATGCAACATAATTAGGTTTTATTCGCATGCCAATAATGACGCTTCTACTACAACTGGTCGCACCTTCAGGGGAAAATATGTTATCAGTCACCCTTGCTTCAAATTAACGATGCAACATAATAATGATTTGGTCGCATGACAATAATGACGCTTCCACGATAACTGGTCGCACCGTAAGGGGAAATGCTTTATCAGTGTACCATGCTTCAAATCAACGATGCAACATAATTAGGTTTTATTCGCATGCCAATAATGAAGCTTCTACTACAACTGGTCGCACTATCAGGGGAAAATATGTCATCAGTCAGCCATGCCTCAAATTAACGATGCATCTGTATATGAAGTCTCTTATCTCAATGAATTTTTGATAAAACTATTTTTCTAATACACCTTGTGTCTTTGTTTATATGTTGTGTTTTAATGAAACAAAGTATCTATATTGAATTTCGAGTCAAATAGTATTGGATTGATTCATAATAAGGACTATTGATTTATCCTTCTATAACCAATTTGAATTACTGAACATATAGAAAATAAATTCCCTTGAAGGCACTTTTACCTTTCCATTTCAATTACCCAAGCCCTCAAGGGTATTTTCGGGTTGCTCACTTTTTGTAAATCATTCTTGCACAGACGGCTGTCTGTTGTGAGCCGCTTTAATCAGTGCTTGCTCCTTAAATTTTTTTCACTAATAAATGTCTGAGGCTGAAACTCTTGCCTATACTGATGAGTACATCTTAAAAATTGCATCTGGTCCTTCCCTACTAGGGAATAAAGGTCCAGCCATCAATTTACCCTATTAGTCTGACCTAAACCAACTTGAAAGACTAAAAAAGAAATTGGTACGCACGGAATTACATGCAAAATTCCTAACAGATTGTCTTAATGCCAATATCATCCCGGCAGGTCTACAAATCCGTAACATTCCAATTATCTTTGTAGACGACGAAGAATTTAAAATTGGCTTCAGCTTCTCCGCCAACAGGTGCTCACGCACCTGGATGGTGTTGAGTATAGAAACAGCTCTTCGTCAAATCCAGAAGTTAACAAAAGAAATAGAAGCTTTAGAAAAAACAGATTACCGGTGACAGTACCATTACTAATAGTAAACTTTTACTAGATAAAGTACAACAGACCATAAAAGAGTTTGAGGAGTTTAATTCCCACAAGAAAACTGAAAAACTTCAGAACGATATTAAAAGATATAACAAAGAGAATACTTACCCCTACCTTAGGAAGGACTTTTATACATCACAAGGTCCAAACAACCAACCATCTAAACGGGTGACTTTCTCTGAAACTGGATCTGAATCTGGTAGTGACAGATCATTTAATTCTATCTATCGTCAAAACGACCAACAACCATCAACATCTCACCAATCTCCTTTTTTAGGCCAGGACCAACGAGGCCCCAGACCTCCAGGGAGACCCTAACAACCGAAGAGGGGATGGTACCGCAAACAGTCCACCCCGGGTTTCCGCCAAACCCGGAACCGGTACTACGAATGGTGAATGAAGATCTAACTATACCCATCTTCAATCTCTCTACAAATAAACTATCTTAGCAAGAGGTGGCAGTTCTATCTAACGGTCTAAGTTTTGTACCAACATATAAAAATGATCTTTTCCAAACAAAATTGGAATTGTATCGTTTCTTTCGCACAGTCAGATTAAAATTTTTTTTGCAAATAATGTGTTTGATCCGAAATTAGGCTTCACAGGACTCAGAAACCCGTCCACCTTCTATCCTTCTAATGCAATGGTCAATAGAGATATAATCACTTTTGAGAATGCTACACTCTTAGAGATAGAAAATCTCTTCAAGACTCCGTGTAAATTCAAGTCCAACTTACCCAAAGAACAACAGGTAGCTCTACAAAATCTCTAGAAGCTACCAGATGCAATACTGAAACCAGCTGATAAGGGTGGTGGGATAGTTCTATGGGAAAAATCCAAATACAATGATGAGATGTTGAAACAATTATCTGTCCCCACACACTATAAAAAATTGACCTGCAATCCGACTAAAAGACTAATCACAGAAATTACAAGTTTAAGCAAGAATGGTCTAGAGGGAGGCTGGCTCAACGAGAAAGAGGCTTCTTTCTTAGTCAACAAAACACTGACTATACCGGTAATCTATATGCTCCCCAAGGTGCATAAAGATTTAAACAACCCACCAGGCCGCCTGATTGTGTCGGGGTGTAATTCAATTCTAAAACCCTTGGCACAATATGCAGATTTTTTTATTAGACCATTTGCTGTTGAACGCTCCACTTACATCAGAGACACCACAGCAGTAATAAATGAGATTGAAAAATTCCAGTTTGATCCAACGACCAGTATACTTGCTTCTATGGACATAGAAAGCCTGTATACTAATATCCCTCAAACTGAAGTTTTAGATTTACTCAACACACTCTTGGAATCCAG
Organism: Lissotriton vulgaris; assembly: GCF_964263255.1. Lineage (NCBI taxonomy): Eukaryota > Metazoa > Chordata > Amphibia > Caudata > Salamandridae > Lissotriton > Lissotriton vulgaris. The sequence continues at coordinate 1,038,512,321 of NC_141694.1, forward strand.
ACCAAGACCACATTCTGTCCCTACTGCCTTCATCCTAGAGTGCACAAGATTGCCTCTAAGTGAAAACTTTTTTCTATACCAAAACACGTTCTATCTACAACAGAAAGGAGTAGCCATGGGTGCTGTTTTTGTCCCAGATATTGCAAATATTTATGTTGCACACTTCGAAAATGAACATATCTGGCACTCCTCTAATCCATTTTCCACAAATATCCTAAAATGGCTACGTTATATAGATGAAGTGTTTTTGGTCTGGGAAGGCACTGTTGATCAATTGAAAGACTTTCATATATGGTTAAATTCCAGGAACAGTAACCTCCAATTTACCCTTGAATACAATAACACAGAAATGCCATTCCTTGATATTAACATTAAGGTGGACACCAATAATCAACTCTTTACCACCTTATTCACCAAAAAAACTGCAAGAAATACACTCCTTAAATATACGAGTCATCATCCTCGAGCGTTAAAAGATGGACTACCATTTGGACAATTTCTTCGTCTTCGACGAAATTGCACATTCAAAGAGGATCATTTCCTTGAAGCCAGAAAGTTGAAAGATAAACTATACTCACGCGGCTACCCTGGTAAATTACTGAGGAAATCAATGAAAAGGGCCTGGTATCAAGATTGTGATACTTTATTAACAGTCAAAGACCGAACAAATAAAACCAATATTGTTTGTGTATCCACCTTTGGTACGCACTCAAATGCAATCAAGAAAATAGTGTCAAGACAATGGAATTTACTCCATTCATTCCCTGAATTCGGGCAAAAACCGCTTTTTGCTTTCAAAAGAGGTACCAACTTACAAGACAGGTTAATTCATGCCTATGACAACACTCCTGTTGACAATATTGTAAACAATATGAGACAACTTAGTCCAGTAGTGGGTCATTTTAAATGTAACAACTGCGCAGCATGTGCAACCACCACGACGGTCAAAGCCTGTAAAATTAACAACATCCAGTTCACAAACAAAAACTTCTCTAACTGTAATACCACAAATGTGGTTTACTGTATTCAGTGTCCTTGCCAGTTACATTATCTAGGCAAAACAATTCAACCAATGAAGAAACGTATCCTACAACATCAGTCGCGAATACGGTGCAAAAAGGAAACTGCCCCCTTGGTTGAGCACTTTTTGCAACTAGGACATAAGGAGACAGATATGACATGGTGGGTCCGTGAAGTGATAAAACCCAACAAGAGACAAAATAATATTGACAGGATTTTGACAATGCGAGAAGGCAAACTCATCTGCCTTACCGACACTGTCAAACGAGGCTTGAACTCAGCAACTGAATGGCATGCTTTAGCATGTCTCCCGTAAACCATGGTCTCTATCAGATTTCTGATTCTAATAAGTTTGCCCCTTGGTTTCACATAAATTGGCTCATTATCAGCATTTTCTGAAACAGTACATCGATTTTTGACATGATTATACTTAGACAGGATTGTCTGTATATTTTATAAGATCCTAGTGATTAATGTACACTGTATTTATCTTTCATGTTGCTAGTGGAATATTTGAAAATAATAAATTTAGAAGCGGATGTTCTATGAATAAATCCTTAATCATACGCAATGGTTCTTAATCGTCGAAAAACATGCGATTACCAACATTCGGCCTCCATTAATTGTATAGGCTTCTTTTTGTCGATCTGACTCGTAACTATTGACTAGTCCAATATGGCTGCCGTGTGCAGTCCCATTTCGATCTCCAAACTAAGTCCCATTTCGATCTCCAAACACTGACCTTAAATGAGAGAACGTTTAGTAACGCTTCTCTACCCTCAATCGAATACACGCTGCTTGACTCTGTGACACAGACATCAGAAATTAGGTAAGAACGGACTTTTAAGTAGACTATAACGCGCCCAGACAACTGTGTCACTGACACATATATATATATCTTCTATTAACTTCTAGATTACTGATGTTTAAAATACATCACAATGCGCTCTGACATTTTTGTCACTTACACCTATATATTTCTTTCATTAACCCTCAGATTACTGATACAGGATTGGCGAGTATCTGTCTCAAAAACAATCCTTCTTATATGAGACGAATTCGCTGTCTCTATGTTCACTTTGGCTGTAACAAAGAATGCACCCCATCTTAACTAGGTAAGATCGCTATCACCATTCAGGCTTTATACAATTACCTTCCTAGTCTGTTAAGATATTGACAACTCCCAATACTGTCTATCATCTTTTAGACCATCGCCCTACGTTTCACATATGTGAAGATTAGACACGACTTCACATACATTCCGGATTGATTGATTTCGAACTTTGAGTCAAGATAACGACTCACAGGTATGTCCTCTAATCACAAGACAGGCTCTTTAACCAGCCTCTTAGATGGGTTGATTCAATATCTTTGATTTTTTTATGTTTCAGTTAATCAACAAAGATACATCTCAATTTTAATCAAGTGTAATTCGTTACACGTATTTCATGTGACGAAGGTGCAGGAGCATTCCACACAGGTATATGACTTCATTTGTGAGTCTCTCTTGCTATCTAAACCCAGTAAATCATTTCAGTTTTTGATACTGATGTTAGTGCAAATTGATATACAATCAGTGTATCCAATATGGTCTCATATAACATCCGCATGCTACTATTAACAATTTTAAAGCCTGGTCCTGCAATGATAACAAACTCACTGTTAATTGATATGCAATCATCATGTTTAATATTGCTCTATACAACTTTTGCATGACAATTCGAACAATCATGTACCAATAAGATTTGATCAACTATGAAGCTATGATTAGACATTCTCTTGTTCTGATTTATGTTATATACTGAGATGTCTAGACTTTGAATAAAATGTTATTAATCGGATCCTCTGAACTACATTCGTAGACCTCGATTTAATAGAGAATTGTTGGGAAATATATAATTCACAAAGTCATTTTTTCTAGATATATAAAAGCAACACAGCTTTAATTCAGTTTGGATGTTTAATCAATGACTGGAGGATTAATGATCATATGTGTGAATATCTCCTTGATTTATATAAGGCCTATGTCAACATTGAAATGTCTCTCTTTTTAAAAAAAATGAACTTTAGGTTCACAATGTCTTTTATGTTGTATATATCATTGTACTGTTATTGTAAATGTTGTAAATATATTGTTTTGTCACCAAGGTGTAACGAATATAGTTAGTGTAGACTTGTAACTGTAAATATCTTTAAATTTCAGATTACAATACCTCTATACAGATTATAATTGACAGCAGTCCTGAGGATGGTTTCTACAATTGACTCTTAGGAAACCGATACGTCGACAGTACATCTTATCCCTATCTTTGTTTTATTCAATGTGGTGTGGGATAGGTGTTTTTTAGGTTCTGTTGAGTCACGTAGTAATTTACTTATACATGTACCCACAGTCCTAAACCCTATTTGTTTATTTATCTGTATATGAAGTCACTTATCTCAATGAATTTTTGATAAAACTATTTTTCTAATACACCTTGTGTCTTTGTTTATATGTTGTGTTTTAATGAAACAAAGTATCTATATTGAATTTCGAGTCAAATAGTATTGGATTGATTCATAATAAGGACTATTGATTTATCCTTCTATAACCAATTTGAATTACTGAACATATAGAAAATAAATTCCATGATAACTGGTCGCACCGTAAGGGGAAATATTTAAGCAGTGTACCATGCTTCAAATCAACGATTCAACATAATTAGGTTTTATTCGCATGCCAATAATGACGCATCGTCGGAAACGAGTCGCATCGCAACAGGAAATGATGTAACCAGCCTGCCCTGCTCACAAACAGGAAGTTATATCATACTTTCACTTTCTATTTTACTCCTTTGTAGTCTCTGAGAGGTGTAGGAGTGTGTTTGCCAAGTGCTTGAGAGCTGTGTCCTGTCCTGCAGTTGTTTTACAGTGTGTGTCTTGCTTACTGTGTCCAAATAGTCTCTGTACTGTTGTGTATTGTCTACCTGTGTGTTGTGTGTAAAGGGGTGTCTGTCTGTTTAGGGGTTTTTAATAGTTATTAATAGGGGTATTAGTGTTCTGTTTAGGGGTTTTTATAGTTAGTAATAGGGGAATTAGTGTTCTGTTTAGTGGATTTAATACTTAGTAATAGGGGTATTTGTGTTCTATTTTAAGGTACATATAGTAATAGGGGGATTCCTGTGAAAGCAACATTTTTTTGGTAGCATTCACACAGTGTGGCTTGTGCTTTGTCACAATGCCACCCAGGTCTAGGAAACTTACTGAGCAGGAGTATGGGGGGCTACTGTGGCTGATAGTCCACTACCTCCCAAATATGATTGGGAGTGGAGGCAGGGTACTGCTGGGTTACCCAACCCAAGAAAGGAAGCTGAGGTGGGAGAGGGTGCGGTACCAGATGTTGCGAATCTTTAGAGTAGACAGGACCCTGAGACAGTACAAGCATCGGTGGGCTGATCTCATCAACCGTGAGCAGGATCTCCTGGACCACCTTGGAATTGAGGTCGATGGAACAATTGGTAAGTCAAATTACATTTATTTCATGTATTAACAGCTGTATTCTAAGGTTAAGCTATTCCATTGTGAAACTACAGGGGCCTCACTGATGATCCCCTTGCGCCGCTGTAACATCAGATATAGGGCCATATCTATCAACAAACCCTTTCGCAAATCATAAATTGCGATTTTTTAGGAATCGCTATTTATGAAAATGCAAAATGGTATGTATGAAGAAAATCCGCTATTTTGTAGGAATTCCTTAATTTTCCGTATTTGCGACTTTGCATTTTTCAAATTTGCAATTAAGGAATAATTCCCAATGCATTCCCATGGCCCAGGAGGTACATAGGAATGATTTGAAATAAATTCTCTAATTCAAATCAGCTATTTGCTAATCGCTATTTGTGAATTATTACAAGGGTGCAGGGGTGTTTTAAAGACACCCTGCTGCACCCCTCAAAAGTATATGTGTGTGCATATGGGCATGTGTGTGCATCACCTGCCACCTTCAAAAATGCTAAGTTGTGCATTTTTGGGAAAAAACTCAAGTTACCATCAACTACACGTTGGTGTTAATTTGCTAAATCTCAAACATAATTTGCTACACAAAAATGCTACATACATAGCATTTAAGGAATTGCAAAATTGCAATTCCCTAAATGCTATGGCAAAATAGGGATTCGCTAAACTTTGCTATTCCTTAATTGGCAAATGTTTCATACATCCTAAGACATGGAAATAGGCCGTTTGCAATTCGCCAACGCCAAAATTCTGCGATTTTCGGACTTAGCAATTCACAAAAGGCTTGATACATATGGCCCCTACTGACGTTCTGCTAACGCACAAGCCAGAGTGATCTTCATCATGCTGGACTATGCCGCTCATTGAGGCATAATCCTGCATGATAAATGTCTGCCCTTTCAATGCATTGTTCTGTGTCAAAGGGGCGTGCAATGGGTGTTGTTTGGCATGTCTACACCAACATCCATGGCCTTTTGTCACTGCTCCAGGGGCCTTTGTAATGAAGGCCTTGTGCCGCCGCAGCATCAATCATTAACATGTGGTAAAGTGACGCTCTGGCGGCGCAAGACCTATGAAAATAAGGCCAGAGATGTTCGAGTCTGAGGCAGCGCAAAAAGCACATGCCTGCCCTGGGGAGGTGTAAGTGAGGCGCAACGGGGAGTGAAGTTTTCATGTATCCATGTATGTCATATTTCCCTGTGTGCAGCTGCATTGTGCAGCACACAATGAAAAATGTCTATGCAGTTTCTGACCATTGATGTACAGGAAGGTATCCCATACGGTACAAAAAACTTCTTCCAAGCAACACAGCCACCCTTGCATCATGGTGCAAAAGGTATTGTCCTTCTGCATGACAGCACTTTGTGGGCAAGGCCAGGGAAAGGCACAAATATGCTACCCTAAGGGAACAACATGTTCCATCCTGGTATATCATATGTATGCATGATGGAATCTTGATACAATATTTCACGCAGTGGCAATATCCTATTAACAATGGGCCTAAACATCCTAAGTATTGCATAACATCAACAGCAACTTGGATGCAAACTTCATGCTCCCCCCTCCATCACACATTGTAGGCCCTGTACATACAGTAATAATCTACAGGGACATCACCTCAGAGGAGCATATGTCTGCCAGCATCACAAGTAACCTTGTAGTGGTTCTAAATCTCTGCACAAACGTGTTTGTATGTGTATTTCACTATACACAATGTGCTACATTACCATCTGTCTGCAGCGAAGATGCACAAGTGTCAACTGAGTGCAAACCATGCAATGCCTTCACTCCTTCATCATGACTGTGTGCAGGAAGTATCACATGTAATTACTTGGATTCTACACAATGACTGGATGTACAGTAACTACTTGTGGTGTTAAATGCAGTGCAGAATGGAAAACAACATGATAATAATAATACACTTATGCAACAATGTGCATACATGATGGCATACCATGGGCTGAGTAAGGTTTGTTAGCATACCCAAACATAGGATACATCATACAGCTGGGATTACGTCCGGTCACATGTTTGTTGTGCTGAAACAACAACATAAATCAAAATTTTAGGCCACCATTGTGCTTAGTCACGTGGGAAATAGGCACACATCTACAAGGCCTGGAAAAGTGTATGTAATGTTAATACCATGTACACGTGTACATGGTGTACTTGCACACAGATCAATGTGTATGTGTGTAATTGCATGTTGCTTACAGTTGTTGTCACAATGCACATATCAAAGAAGCTGACACACTGACACATCTAAGGGTGCCAGTACATCTGTGAATGATGAATAAGCAAATGATAAGCCATGTGTGTATTGGGGAGGACATACTTCTCTAAAAGGCCACGTAAATTCCACAATTGTTTGAATACATATGGCGGATATTTGATTTTTTTTGTGTGTGACGCATTAATCTGCTGGCACATCTGTGAATACTCAGATGTTCACATTCACCATTGTACCAAAGTCCCCCATAAAAGCACAACACATACATCTACACAATGCAAACATATTTTCAATATGGGACAAGTGTGCAAGTATTTGGCAAATGCCATCTCAATGTGACACCACAAACAAGGGATCACATGTGTGTTATACATGCAGTGGAAGAGTGTGCTTCACATGTGAAGCACTTAGCCAGAGACTGTTGTATGAATCAGGTTGCCTCATGGGACGCAACGTAAGCCAATGTTGAAGATACCACTGACTCTCATGTAATCTCTGTACTATGTTGAAATATGCAACATACGCTGAGAATCTGGTCTATTGTCTTTCCCTTGTAGGTGGTCCACCACCATACACAAGGGATGAGGTGGAGTCCTTCAAGAATCCTAAGGCCACTGGTGAGTGTGAAATCATTACTATCTTTGTCTGTATGCTTACAATGTCTCCTCATGCATGCCATGTATGCAGACAGTCCAACAGCATCATTGTTGCATGCAGCATGTTTACACATCACATGTGCATGGAAGTGTCAAGGACTCAATGGCACTATGTGGAAATGCATAAACTCAAAGATAAGGGTCACATGTATGAGGTGTTACAGTGTTGAAGGGACACAGTAACACTTCTTCTGCTGCTGTAAGTATCTATCACATAAAATGAGACCACAATCAAACAATACATCTATACCTCCATAGAGCACCATACTCAGGTGTGAGGGTCTCAAGGCACTGAAGGGAGGGGGTGTGCTGCTCCTGATGAAATAGGCAGGTCTTCAGTTCTTTAATGAAGGTAAGATGGTCCTGGTCAGTCGTAGTTGTGCGCCAAGGGAGTTTCATGTCTTGGTGGCCAGGTAGGAGGATGATCTACCTCCAGTGGTGGATCAGTCAATCCTTGGGATGGTGGCTAGTGGGAGGCTGGTGGAGCGGAGGTGGCCAGTAGGATCTGAGAATGAGAGGCGGTTGAGGAGTCATTCTGGGCCCATGTCATGTGTCTGTGTGTGTGTGTGGGTGAGGTGCCTGAACGTGATCCTTGTGTTGACGGTGACCCAGTGTTGGTCAATATGGCCTGTAGAAATGCTGCTGTGGTGAGGGCTGTTGAGAATGAGTTGTGCCGATGCATTTACTATGGGTAGTAGTTCTAAGTGAAGTCTGGCAGTGGTTCCTGTGTATAGGGCATTCCCGTTGTACAGTTGGCTGTTGATGAGGGCCTGGGTGACCGTCTCACACGTTTCGATGGTGATCCACCAGAATATCTATCGGAGCATGCGCAGTGTGTAGAATCATAAGGATGAGATGACGTCCACTTGTTTGTTCGTTGTGAGTGAGTAGACCTGGATGAATCCCAAGTGGGGTGTATGCTCCGTGGGTGTTGTTACAGTGACCATTGTTGTGGACCAATAGGCGTCGTCCCTGGCGGATGTTGATTTGTCAAGGATGATAACCTCTGTATTGTGTGTCTACAGTATCTGCTGACTGAGCTTCTTCCATTCTGCAGCGTCTATCTTTCCTACATGGAGGTTGTTTTTGGTTGGGGCTGGGTCTTGAGTGAGGGACAGTACCAGATGGGTGTCATTGGCAAAGGAGATTATGTTGTGGTGGTGTGTGCATGCAATGGTGGCAAGTGTGCTCATGGAGATGTCGAAGAGTGTTGTGCTGAGCAAGGAGCCTTGGGCTACGTGACAGTCAGTGTATTTATACCATGGCTACATAACACATGCTAATTGTAGTACAACATAGATATACCTCCTACATGTAGGATTTCCTTGTGCCCCACGTGTGTCAGTACTTGCCATTGTTAGAGGGATGCAACAGTGCGGCAAGTCCATCATTAATTAGCACAACATTCATGCAGTTACCTATGCAACTAAAAGGGTCACCGGCAGAATTCCGTATTGACATCAGTAGTTAATATGCAATGATGTACATGTGTTTAAATGGTCATTGCATCATTTATCATGCATAGTCAATCCACACACCAGGCCTTAATGCTGGGCATGATATGATGTCCCCTGTCAAGTTGCGTCTACCATGAAAGTGTTGTGCAGTGTGTGTTGCGTTGTGTGAAAACGCAGCACGTATTTACTCCCAAGCAGCACCCCATGTACAAGAGTTAAATGATAGTAGGCGGTGCCCAAATCAATTGCAGTGCACACCTGTGTTTTTCCTTGCAACACAATCCTAATTTGCCCATGTTTCATTTCCATGGTGCATTTGACATGTGTGTTGCCTTGTGCAGCATACAGGGATGATGGTCCATATACCTTGCTTTGTATCTGCGTATGAAGTGTCAAATTACAATGCCTATACAAACCTTGCCTGCACACAGATGCACTGGCATCATGTTGAGAAGGGGCCTGCATATGTGAATGGCGAGCATTGGGTTCATGGCCAGGACAAATGCATTGGAATGCAGCATCTCATATGTATTGAGGCCTTACATGTCATCTACATTATTTATCATGTTAGGTATTACGCAACATCACTTAGCATCCCTGTGTATGACCATCGATGATGATGCCACCATGCTTTGAAATTGATGCCCTGTTAAAGATAGGCCCTTGACAAAATGTGCCGAAGATTGCATTAATGTGCATGTGTACAGGTGTCAATGTGTAAGTGCAGACTGATGTGGATGTCATTGCTCCATTACAGAAAACATGTCACAAGATGAGGAGAGGCAGTATCGCATCCATCTAGAAAGATACCGCCACATACGGAATGTTGGTCGTTCATTCAGGCAGATGGGACGCCGACATGAACACTAAGCATGGGCGGAAAATCCGTTACGCTCGCGGATTTTGCGGATTTTCGGTAAATTCGCAATCCGCGAACGTTCGCGAATTTACCAAAAATCCGCAAATTCGCACGCAGCGGATTTTTTTTTCTTGGTGATACAATTTTGCAGCGCGCGGCGTTTACTTACCGTCATTCAGCGTTTGCCGAGTTGTTTTTCTCGATATTTTGCAAGTGCTGCGCCATTTTGGATCTTGCTGCGGGATCCCGCGGGAATTTGGCGAGCGCGATTACGTCATCGCGGCTTGCCAACTTGCACAGCGGGAGTTTGTCAACGCGAGTACGCCAGGATCACGTATCGCGGGACTTCGCAATTGCGAGCTTGTAGATGCGGCGAGCAGCAACAATCTTGCACTCGCGAAAATACAAAATTTGCAATTCTGCACAAGAAATCCACCAGCAAGCAGCATAAACTTTCTGGAAATGATGATTTTTATCTGAATAACTCCTCAGGTTGACATTTGCCTGCACTTTTTTTGCGAGGAGTCCATTTTGGGGAGGGGGGGTGGGAGGAAGGAAGTGCCCCACAGTCTTCAACTTCCTGTTCCTGTCCAGCAGGCTTCTCCCAGTGCTTTGTCCATCTCCTGGTCACTTTTCATTTGGATCTGGTGCTCGAAGGATTACTTTTTGTGGATGCTGCTGGATATTTGGATTTGAGGCCTTTTTGACTTTCTTTGGATCACTTTTGGATTAGAAATTTCACAAGTAAGTTTGTTTGGGGCATTACAGTTGCTGCAACTACAATTTTGGAATTTTCGATTTTGGTCTGTTTTGGGGCCTTTTGCCCAGGGGTACTCAGTGGTGGGTGCACTGAGTCTTTCTGTGGGGTGTTTTGAATTTAAACATCATGGAGGGGCTGGATGGCTTGGGATTGTGCTGATTTTTCTGTGATTTTCGTTTTTTTGGCCTGTTGTTGTGGCCTTTTCACCAGGGGTAGTGAGTGTTGCATGGGCCTAGTCTTTCTGTAGGGTGTCTTGAATTTAAACATCATGGAGGGCCTGGATGGTTTGGGATTGTGCTGATTTTTCTGTGATTTTCGTTTTTTTGGCCTGTTGTTGTGGCCTTTTCACCAGGGGTAGTGAGTGTTGCATGGGCCTAGTCTTTCTGTGGGGTGTCTTGAATTTAAACATCATGGAGGGCCTGGATGGTTTGGGATTGTGCTGATTTTTCTGTGTTTTTCGATTTTTTGGGGTGTGCATGGGGACAGGCCATGTGGGTGGTGGCCATTTTGAGTGCTGCTACAGGCCCTGGCCATGTGCTGGGAGGGAGGGGGGCATTTTGAATGCAGGCAGTGTTGTTAGGCCTGCAACCATTTTGCCTAGTTTTCAACCTTTATGCCCAGGGGTAGTGAGTGTTGCATGGGCCTAGTCTTTCTCTGGGTTGTCTTGAATTTAAACATCATGAGGGGCTGGATGGCTTGGGATTGTGCTGATTTTTCTGTGATTTTCGTTTTTTTGGCCTGTTATTGTGGCCTTTTCACCAGGGGTAGTGAGTGTTGCATGGGCCTAGTCTTTCTGTGGGGTGTCTTGAATTTAAACATCATGGAGGGCCTGGATGGTTTGGGATTGTGCTGATTTTTTTGTGATTTTCGTTTTTTTGGCCTGTTGTTGTGGCCTTTTCACCAGGGGTAGTGAGTGTTGCATGGGCCTAGTCTTTCTGTGGGGTGTCTTGAATTTAAACATCATGGAGGGCCAGGATGGTTTGGGATTGTGCTGATTTTTTTGTGATTTTCGTTTTATTGGCCTGTTGTTGTGGCCTTTTCACCAGGGGTAGTGAGTGTTGCATGGGCCTAGTCTTTCTGTGGGTTGTCTTGAATTTCAACATCATGGAGGGGCTGGATGGCTTGGGATTGTGCTGATTGTTCTGTGATTTTTGTTTTTTTGGCCTGTTGTTGTGGCCTTTTCACCAGGGGTAGTGAGTGTTGCATGGGCCTAGTCTTTCTGTGGGGTGTCTTGAATTTAAACATCATGGAGGGCCTGGATGGTTTGGGATTGTGCTGATTTTTTTGTGATTTTCGTTTTATTGGCCTGTTGTTGTGGCCTTTTCACCAGGGGTAGTGAGTGTTGCATGGGCCTAGTCTTTCTGTGGGGTGTCTTGAATTTAAACATCATGGAGGGCCTAGATGGTTTGGGATTGTGCTGATTTTTCTGTGTTTTTCGATTTTTTGGGGTGTTCATGGGGACAGGCCATGTGGCTGGGGGCCATTTTGAGTGCTGCTAAAGGCCCTGGCCATGTGCTGGGAGGGAGGGGGCCATTTTGAATGCAGGCAGTGTTGTTAGGCCTGCAACCATTTTGCCTAGTTTTCAACCTTTATGCCCAGGGGTAGTGAGTGTTGCATGGGCCTAGTCTTTCTGTGGGGTGTCTTGAATTTAAACATCATGGAGGGCCTGGATGGTTTGGGATTGTGCTGATTTGTTTGTGATTTTCGTTTTTTTGGCCTGTTGTTGTGGCCTTTTCACCAGGGGTAGTGAGTGTTGCATGGGCCTAGTCTTTCTGTGGGTTGTCTTGAATTTAAACATCATGGAGGGGCTGGATGGCTTGGGATTGTGCTGATTTTTTTGTGATTTTCGTTTTATTGGCCTGTTGTTGTGACCTTTTCACCAGGGGTAGTGAGTGTTGCATGGGTCTAGTCTTTCTGTGGGGTGTCTTGAATTTAAACATCATGGAGGGCCTGGTTGGTTTGGGATTGTGCTGATTTTTCTGTGTTTTTCGATTTTTTGGGGTGTTCATGGGGACAGGTCATGTGGCTGCGGGCCATTTTGAGTGCTGCTACAGGCCCTGGCCATGTGCTAGGAGGGAGGGGGCCATTTTGAATGTAGGCAGTGTTGTTAGGCCTGCAACTATTTTGCCTAGTTTTCAACCTTTATGCCCAGGGGTAGTGAGTGTTGCCTGGGCCTAGTCTTTCTGTGGGGTGTCTTGAATTTAAACATCATGGAGGGCCTGGATGGTTTGGGATTGTGCTGATTTTTCTGTGATTTTCATTTTTTTGCCTGTTGTTGTGGCCGTTTCACCAGGGGTAGTGAGTGTTGCATGGGCCTAGTCTTTCTGTGGGTTGTCTTGAATTTAAACATCATGGAGGGGCTGGATGGCTTGGGATTGTGCTGATTTTTCTGTGATTTTTGTTTTTTTGGCCTGTTGTTGTGGCCTTTTCACCAGGGGTAGTGAGTGTTGCATGGGCCTAGTCTTTCTGTGGGTTGTCTTGAATTTAAACATCATGGAGGGGCTGGATGGCTTGGGATTGTGCTGATTTTTCTGTGATTTTCGTTTTTTTGGCCTGTTGTGGCCTTTTCCCCAGGGGTAGTGAGTGTTGCATGGGCCTAGTCTTTCTGTGGGGTGTCTTGAATTTAAACATCATGGAGGGCCTGGATGGTTTGGGATTGTGCTGATTTTTTTGTGATTTTCGTTTTATTGGCCTGTTGTGGCCTTTTCACCAGGGGTAGTGAGTGTTGCATGGGCCTAGTCTTTCTGTGGGTTGTCTTGAATTTAAACATCATGGAGGGGCTGGATGGCTTGGGATTGTGCTGATTGTTCTGTGATTTTTGTTTTTTTGGCCTGTTGTTGTGGCCTTTTCACCAGGGGTAGTGAGTGTTGCATGGGCCTAGTCTTTCTGTGGGGTGTCTTGAATTTAAACATCATGGAGGGCCTGGATGGTTTGGGATTGTGCTGATTTTTCTGTGTTTTTCGATTTTTTGGGGTGTTCATGGGGACAGGCCATGTGGCTGGGGGCCATTTTGAGTGCTGCTAAAGGCCCTGGCCATGTGCTGGGAGGGAGGGGGCCATTTTTAATGCAGGCAGTGTTGTTAGGCCTGCAACCATTTTGCCTAGTTTTCAACCTTTATGCCCAGGGGTAGTGAGTGTTGCATGGGCCTAGTCTTTCTGTGGGGTGTCTCGAATTTAAACATCATGGAGGGCCTGGATGGTTTGGGATTGTGCTGATTTTTCTGTGATTTTCGTTTTTTTGCTCTGTTGTTGTGGCCTTTTCACCAGGGGTAGTGAGTGTTGCATGGGCCTAGTCTTTCTGTGGGTTGTCTTGAATTTAAACATCATGGAGGGGCTGGATGGCTTGGGATTGTGCTGATTTTTCTGTGATTTTCGTTTTTTGGCCTGTTGTTGTGGCCTTTTCACCAGGGGTAGTGAGTGTTGCATGGGTCTAGTCTTTCTGTCGGGTGTCTTGAATTTAAACATCATGGAGGGCCTAGATGGTTTGGGATTGTGCTGATTTTTCTGTGTTTTTCGATTTTTTGGGGTGTTCATGGGGACAGGTCATGTGGCTGCGGGCCATTTTGAGTGCTGCTGCAGGCCCTGGCCACGTGCTAGGAGGGAGGGGGCCATTTTGAATGTAGGCAGTGTTGTTAGGCCTGCAACCATTTTGCCTAGTTTTCAACCTTTATGCCCAGGGGTAGTGAGTGTTGCATGGGCCTAGTCTTTCTGTGGGTTGTCTTGAATTCAAACATCATGGAGGGCCTGGATGGTTTGGGATTGTGCTGATTTTTTTGTGATTTTCGTTTTATTGGCCTGTTGTTGTGGCCTTTTCACCAGGGGTAGTGAGTGTTGCATGGGCCTAGTCTTTCTGTGGGGTGTCTTGAATTTAAACATCATGGAGGGCCTGGATGGTTTGGGATTGTGCTGATTTTTCTGTGTTTTTCGATTTTTTGGGGTGTTCATGGGGACAGGCCATGTGGCTGGGGGCCATTTTGAGTGCTGCTAAAGGCCCTGGCCATGTGCTGGGAGGGAGGGGGCCATTTTGAATGCAGGCAGTGTTGTTAGGCCTGCAACCATTTTGCCTAGTTTTCAACCTTTATGCCCAGGGGTAGTGAGTGTTGCATGGGCCTAGTCTTTCTGTGGGGTGTCTTGAATTTAAACATCATGGAGGGCCTGGATGGTTTGGGATTGTGCTGATTTTTTTGTGATTTTCGTTTTTTGGTCTGTTGTTGTGGCCTTTTCACCAGGGGTAGTGAGTGTTGCATGGGCCTAGTCTTTCTGTGGGTTGTCTTGAATTTAAACATCATGGAGGGGCTGGATGGCTTGGGATTGTGCTGATTTTTCTGTGATTTTCGTTTTATTGGCCTGTTGTTGTGACCTTTTCACCAGGGGTAGTGAGTGTTGCATGGGTCTAGTCTTTCTGTGGGGTGTCTTGAATTTAAACATCATGGAGGGCCTGGATGGTTTGGGATTGTGCTGATTTTTCTGTGTTTTTCGATTTTTTGGGGTGTTCATGGGGACAGGTCATGTGGCTGGGGGCCATTTTGAGAGCTGCTACAGTCCCTGGCCATGTGCTAGGAGGGAGGGGGCCATTTTGAATGTAGGCAGTGTTGTTAGGCCTGCAACTATTTTGCCTAGTTTTCAACCTTTATGCCCAGGGGTAGTGATTGTTGCATGGGCCTAGTCTTTCTGTGAGGTGTCTTGAATTTAAACATCATGGAGGGCCTGGATGGTTTGGGATTGTGCTGATTTTTCTGTGATTTTCGTTTTTTTTGCCTGTTGTTGGCGCCTTTTCACCAGGGGTAGTGAGTGTTGCATGGGCCTAGTCTTTCTGTGGGTTGTCTTGAATTTAAACATCATGGAGGGGCTGGATGGCTTGGGATTGTGCTGATTTTTCTGTGATTTTTGTTTTTTTGGCCTGTTGTTGTGGCCTTTTCACCAGGAGTAGTGAGTGTTGCATGGGCCTAGTCTTTCTGTGGGTTGGCTTGAATTTAAACATCATGGAGGGGCTGGATGGCTTGGGATTGTGCTGATTTTTCTGTGATTTTCGTTTTTTTGGCCTGTTGTGGCCTTTTCCCCAGGGGTAGTGAGTGTTGCATGGGCCTAGTCTTTCTGTGGGGTGTCTTGAATTTAAACATCATGGAGGGCCTGGATGGTTTGGGATTGTGCTGATTTTTTTGTGATTTTCGTTTTATTGGCCTGTTGTTGTGGCCTTTTCACCAGGGGTAGTGAGTGTTGCATGGGCCTAGTCTTTCTGTGGGTTGTCTTGAATTTAAACATCATGGAGGGGCTAGATGGCTTGGGATTGTGCTGATTGTTCTGTGATTTTTGTTTTTTTGGCCTGTTGTTGTGGCCTTTTCACCAGGGGTAGTGAGTGTTGCATGGGCCTAGTCTTTCTGTGGGGTGTCTTGAATTTAAACATCATGGAGGGCCTGGATGGTTTGGGATTGTGCTGATTTTTCTGTGTTTTTTGATTTTTTGGGGTGTTCATGGGGACAGGCCATGTGGCTGGGGGCCATTTTGAGTGCCGCTAAAGGCCCTGGCCATGTGCTGGGAGGGAGGGGGCCATTTTTAATGCAGGCAGTGTTGTTAGGCCTGCAACCATTTTGCCTAGTTTTCAACCTTTATGCCCAGGGGTAGTGAGTGTTGCATGGGCCTAGTCTTTCTGTGGGGTGTCTCGAATTTAAACATCATGGAGGGCCTGGATGGTTTGGGATTGTGCTGATTTTTCTGTGATTTTCGTTTTTTTGCTCTGTTGTTGTGGCCTTTTCACCAGGGGTAGTGAGTGTTGCATGGGCCTAGTCTTTCTGTGGGTTGTCTTGAATTTAAACATCATGGAGGGGCTGGATGGCTTGGGATTGTGCTGATTTTTCTGTGATTTTCGTTTTTTGGCCTGTTGTTGTGGCCTTTTCACCAGGGGTAGTGAGTGTTGCATGGGTCTAGTCTTTCTGTCGGGTGTCTTGAATTTAAACATCATGGAGGGCCTAGATGGTTTGGGATTGTGCTGATTTTTCTGTGTTTTTCGATTTTTTGGGGTGTTCATGGGGACAGGTCATGTGGCTGCGGGCCATTTTGAGTGCTGCTGCAGGCCCTGGCCACGTGCTAGGAGGGAGGGGGCCATTTTGAATGTAGGCAGTGTTGTTAGGCCTGCAACCATTTTGCCTAGTTTTCAACCTTTATGCCCAGGGGTAGTGAGTGTTGCATGGGCCTAGTCTTTCTGTGGGTTGTCTTGAATTCAAACATCATGGAGGGCCTGGATGGTTTGGGATTGTGCTGATTTTTTTGTGATTTTCGTTTTATTGGCCTGTTGTTGTGGCCTTTTCACCAGGGGTAGTGAGTGTTGCATGGGCCTAGTCTTTCTGTGGGGTGTCTTGAATTTAAACATCATGGAGGGCCTGGATGGTTTGGGATTGTGCTGATTTTTCTGTGTTTTTCGATTTTTTGGGGTGTTCATGGGGACAGGCCATGTGGCTGGGGGCCATTTTGAGTGCTGCTAAAGGCCCTGGCCATGTGCTGGGAGGGAGGGGGCCATTTTGAATGCAGGCAGTGTTGTTAGGCCTGCAACCATTTTGCCTAGTTTTCAACCTTTATGCCCAGGGGTAGTGAGTGTTGCATGGGCCTAGTCTTTCTGTGGGGTGTCTTGAATTTAAACATCATGGAGGGCCTGGATGGTTTGGGATTGTGCTGATTTTTTTGTGATTTTCGTTTTTTGGTCTGTTGTTGTGGCCTTTTCACCAGGGGTAGTGAGTGTTGCATGGGCCTAGTCTTTCTGTGGGTTGTCTTGAATTTAAACATCATGGAGGGGCTGGATGGCTTGGGATTGTGCTGATTTTTCTGTGATTTTCGTTTTATTGGCCTGTTGTTGTGACCTTTTCACCAGGGGTAGTGAGTGTTGCATGGGTCTAGTCTTTCTGTGGGGTGTCTTGAATTTAAACATCATGGAGGGCCTGGATGGTTTGGGATTGTGCTGATTTTTCTGTGTTTTTCGATTTTTTGGGGTGTTCATGGGGACAGGTCATGTGGCTGGGGGCCATTTTGAGAGCTGCTACAGTCCCTGGCCATGTGCTAGGAGGGAGGGGGCCATTTTGAATGTAGGCAGTGTTGTTAGGCCTGCAACTATTTTGCCTAGTTTTCAACCTTTATGCCCAGGGGTAGTGATTGTTGCATGGGCCTAGTCTTTCTGTGAGGTGTCTTGAATTTAAACATCATGGAGGGCCTGGATGGTTTGGGATTGTGCTGATTTTTCTGTGATTTTCGTTTTTTTTGCCTGTTGTTGGCGCCTTTTCACCAGGGGTAGTGAGTGTTGCATGGGCCTAGTCTTTCTGTGGGTTGTCTTGAATTTAAACATCATGGAGGGGCTGGATGGCTTGGGATTGTGCTGATTTTTCTGTGATTTTTGTTTTTTTGGCCTGTTGTTGTGGCCTTTTCACCAGGAGTAGTGAGTGTTGCATGGGCCTAGTCTTTCTGTGGGTTGGCTTGAATTTAAACATCATGGAGGGGCTGGATGGCTTGGGATTGTGCTGATTTTTCTGTGATTTTCGTTTTTTTGGCCTGTTGTGGCCTTTTCCCCAGGGGTAGTGAGTGTTGCATGGGCCTAGTCTTTCTGTGGGGTGTCTTGAATTTAAACATCATGGAGGGCCTGGATGGTTTGGGATTGTGCTGATTTTTTTGTGATTTTCGTTTTATTGGCCTGTTGTTGTGGCCTTTTCACCAGGGGTAGTGAGTGTTGCATGGGCCTAGTCTTTCTGTGGGTTGTCTTGAATTTAAACATCATGGAGGGGCTAGATGGCTTGGGATTGTGCTGATTGTTCTGTGATTTTTGTTTTTTTGGCCTGTTGTTGTGGCCTTTTCACCAGGGGTAGTGAGTGTTGCATGGGCCTAGTCTTTCTGTGGGGTGTCTTGAATTTAAACATCATGGAGGGCCTGGATGGTTTGGGATTGTGCTGATTTTTCTGTGTTTTTCGATTTTTTGGGGTGTTCATGGGGACAGGCCATGTGGCTGGGGGCCATTTTGAGTGCCGCTAAAGGCCCTGGCCATGTGCTGGGAGGGAGGGGGCCATTTTTAATGCAGGCAGTGTTGTTAGGCCTGCAACCATTTTGCCTAGTTTTCAACCTTTATGCCCAGGGGTAGTGAGTGTTGCATGGGCCTAGTCTTTCTGTGGGGTGTCTTGAATTTAAACATCATGGAGGGCCTGGATGGTTTGGGATTGTGCTGATTTTTCTGTAATTTTCGTTTTTTTGGCCTGTTGTTGTGGCCTTTTCACCAGGGGTAGTGAGTGTTGCATGGGCCTAGTCTTTCTGTGGGTTGTCTTGAATTTAAACATCATGGAGGGGCTGGATGGCTTGGGATTGTGCTGATTTTTCTGTGATTTTCGTTTTTTGGCCTGTTGTTGTGGCCTTTTCACCAGGGGTAGTGAGTGTTGCATGGGCCTAGTCTTTCTGTGGGTTGTCTTGAATTTAAACATCATGGAGGGGCTGGATGGCTTGGGATTGTGCTGATTTTTCTGTGATTTTCGTCTTTTTGGCCTGTTGTTGTGGCCTTTTCACCAGGGGTAGTGAGTGTTGCATGGGCCTAGTCTTTCTGTGAGGTGTCTTGAATTTAAACATCATGGAGGGCCTGGATGGTTTGGGATTGTGCTGATTTTTTTGTGATTTTCGTTTTTTTGGCCTGTTGTTGTGGCCTTTTCACCAGGGGTAGTGACTAGTGAGTGTTGCATGGGCCTAGTCTTTCTGTGGAGTGTCTTGAATTTAAACATCATGGAGGGCATGGGATTGTGCTTATTTTTCTGTGTTTTTTCGATTTTTTTGGGGTGTATAACTGAACTGATGTTCCTCTGTCTTCCATTGCTTTTAGGTGCACAAGACTCAAGAGAACCACCAGTGCCAGGAAGAAGTCCTGCAGCGGTGTGTGTGTGCAGCATAACGTCACGTCTGGCCACAGACAACTCTGCAACTCGTGCAACTGCGGCCTGCTGTTCTGACCTGCTCTGAAGAAGATGGCCCCAAAAAAAGGTCCCCGTAGCTCCTTTAGCAAGAAAGTTGCCAGTAAGGAGCAGAAGAAGCAAGTTACCAAGGAGGCTGGTGTGCCGGCCGCCGCGTTTTTTGGGAGTAAAAAAACAAGTACGCCTGCAGCAGCAGCGGGATCTGCTGGGGACCAAGCTGGGAGCAGCACCCCCACTCCATTGGGCTCAGTGCCGCCACCACCACGCCAACTTAAGTCCAAGCCCTTGAGTGCTGCAGAGGCAGTCAGTGTACTTCTTCAATCACCATCGACCAGTGATGTTGGCTCATCGCAAGAAAGTAGCAGCAATGTCCCTGAATCAACACAGGTTGTTGTAACTCATCTGACAAGTGTTGAACAACCACAGCCGCAACAACAACCACATGTGCAAGTACAAGCCCAAGTACATGTGGAAGGAGAGGCAGCGCAAGGAGATGCGCAAGCAGAGGTGCATGGAGGATCACAAGTGCCCACAATAGTTGTTCCTCCCGAAGTAGGGGCACATCAGGAAATCGACAATCAAGCCAAGGTATCATTTGAGGAAGCCACACCTCCTGATGATCATTCATTGTCTTCTACATCCCTAGCAAGGAAAAGATCAAGGGGGGTCTCTACATCTTCTTCAAGCCCACCTCCTTCTGATGAACTGGATGAAAATTGGGAACCACCACGGCCGTCTGAGAGTGAGGCACACCATGATCTGACAAAGGTACTTAAGCGTAAAAGGAAGGTCGTCGAAAAACTCATAGTTATGGAGTGTGATGAGGCTCAACAAGAAGTAGCGGATTCTGCTGCTGATAAAGCCTCTCACGACGACGAGCCAGTCATCATAAAGGTCACTGCAGCCTCAGCGGGCATGCAGCAAAGAGACATTTTGACCCTAGCCCAAGAAGCTGCTGAGCTTGATGATGATGTCGACGAGGAGGCAATGGAAACACAACAATCATTGGAGTTAACTAGTACACCAACACGTACCGCTTCCATATTTCTTCCTCGCCAGAAGGGACCTCCATCTACCTCGACCTCAATTAGTGGTGGTGAAAGTGCACAACGTACTAAAGTTTGGCAATCCACATCCTCCACTTCATCTTGCATTAGCAGCAAGACCATCGCCACCAGTATCGCCGCCTCCTCCGGCCCCCACAGACAATTCAAGTCCCCAGCTTGGGACTTCTTTAGTGTTTGCCCAAAAAGGGAAAACTTTGCCATTTGTAGCATTTGTAAGGTTGCAGTTAGACGTGGTAAGTTTAGTACCAACTATGGTACCGGAGGCCAGAGAGGTCATCTTAAGAGACAGCACCCTGTCCAATGGTTTGCGCACCTACAGGCGATCAAGGAAGCCCTAATTGCACGTAATGAAAACGTTGATTTTTCATCTGATGATGACGAGGAGGAAGAAGACGTGTCAAACACTTCACTTACACCCAGTACCCCTGTTAGCAGCACGCCCCATGTGAGCCACACTAAGAGTGTGGGAGAGAGTGAGACACCAATGCGAAAAAGTTCATCAGCGAGCGTAACTGGGTCAAAGATATCATCATCATAATTATCCCGTAAATGCTTGGTCCAGGGCAACATTAAAAAGATGTTGTTTACAGAAGCGCAATATGAACGCAACCACCCACTGACGCGTCTGTATAACACTAAGCTGGCTAAAATGCTAGCTCTGGACCTTCTCCCTTTTTCTTTTGTAGAAGGGGTTGGTTTTCTAGAATTAGTGGTAGCGCTCTGCCCTAAATGGAAGGTTCCTAGCCGGTTCTATTTTGCCCGAGTTGCGGTTCCAGCACTACATGAAGATGTTCTGGAGGTGATTGGGGCAGCTTTGCAGAAGAGTGCTGTTCACACTATACATCTGACAACAGACATGTGGACCAGTGGCGCAGGCGCTGATTACATGTGCATCACTGCACACTGGGTCTCTTTTTCAGGGGTTAAAGCAAAGCTAAACGCAGGTGTTGACCCGGACCAAGTTTTTAAAACTGCTCGGAAACATGCAACACTAGCCATGTTTGGTTTGGAGAAACGTCACACAGCAGAAAACATTTTGGATGAGTTTAACACAAAGGTCCTTGACTGGCTGTCCCCAAAAAAAGGCCAGATTGGTTATGTTTCCACGGATAATGGCGCCAATGTAGTTAAGGCCATGGAGCTGGGTGACTATTTCAGAGTGCCGTGTTTGGCGCACTGTATAAACCTGGTTGTCAAAAAATTCTTGAGTGATAAAGACAGTGCAGCGTACAGGGTAGTGGACACCTGCCGAAAAATGTGCAACCATTTCAGCCATTCTTTTAAGGCCCGGAAGCATCTGGGGAGCCTGCTACATGACCGTCGAATGCCAGTGAAAGCACTCATCCAGGAGGTGGCAACACGTTGGAACTCAACCTTCTACATGCTTGAGCATCTGTATGAGCAGTATACGGTACTCGATCACTATTTCTTAACACAGGGTACAGCTCAGAAGGAGGACCTGAGGATGGGTGCGGTGCAATGGGACATAGTTAAAAGCCTGACACGCATGCTTCGTCCTTTTGAGGTCTTCACGCGTGCAGTCAGCAAGGAGGACTGTAATTTGGGAAAAGCTATCCCATTGTTGTACATGCTGGAGCACCAACTGAAGGAGGTGTGTTCTGTGTTTCAAAAAGATGAAAAAAACTAAGACCCTTTTGTTTTGGCGGAGAAATTATTAGAGCGCCTACAAGGTGATGAACGTCTTAAAATGATCCACTCAAACCAGCATTACATTTGTGCTACTATTCTGGATCCACGCTACAAAAAGGCGCTGGCAGGCCGAGCATTCTTTCCTTTTGCTGATGAAGATGTTACAAAGTACAAACAGTGGCTAGCCTTCTCAGCCAAGAGGTTTGAAAGAGAACAGCAGAAAGTTGAAGGAAACGGCAGTACATCAGCATCAGCAGGCCATCCCCAGTCAAAACAATCCACTTCTGCACCTGTGGCTGTGGCACAAGTGACCTCTCAGCCATTAAAGACACCGGCAACCGGATCATCTGCACCAGACACAACAGTAACATTGGAGGCTGAAGAGGATTGGCTAGCTCGGCTTGGGTTTGGTTCTCAAAAGGTCACAGCAACAGCTAAGCAAAGTGGAGGAACCTTGGAGGAGGACCTTGAGTCGATGGTGAAGGACTATCTGAATGACTCAACAGAGGTCTATGTTAATGCTGACCCATTGGCGTATTGGCATGGGAAAAAAGAATTGTGACCACAGCTCTCCAACCTCGCTTTAAACTACTTGTCTTGCCCACTCGCAAGCGTGTCTTCTGAACGTGTTTTCAGTGCTGCTGGTGGCATTGTAACTTCCAAACGGAGCGGCCTCTCGCCCAAAAATGTGGAGAGGTTAACAATGATCAAGATGAATCAGCACCTCATACCACCAGATTACAGAGTACAAGAAAGCACGCCGGATGAAGACGGGGTGGACAGCAACGTAGATGAGGGAATTTCTTCTCTGTCAGGTGACACTGAGCTCACCCTGCCTGAATTCGCAAAGTATGATGACGAAGCCTTATTCTTATTCGTGGACCCTGACACCGAGCCCTGAAAATGAGACAATGAATCAATAACTTTCTTTTTCGTCCTTATTCACTTTTAATCCTGTGTGTCTGTCTTTCTTTGTTGTGCACAGTTAATATAATTCAAACTTTAATCACCTAATCACAAAAACAAGCCCATCAGCAGAACTGTCTTCACTTGTTTGCTTATTGATTTGAAGGTGCCGCAGTCTGCATTCCTCAGGTTCACAAGTTCAGAAGAACATGCTCCTCTATCCTCCTCCTCCAGACTCCTATTTCCATCAAAGCAGAGGGCTGGTTTACGCCCAAAGAAGAAAGACTCAGCACTTGTGGGGGTGTTCTACTTCTTTGCGGGTGAGTTGACCGCTCTGGGGCCACTGCTGGGAAGCTCTAATACCGGATAAAAGTGGTTTGGACCAAATCGGAGGCGGAATTTTTTTGTGTTTTTGCTGACTTGCTTGCCTTTGAGGAGCTCTTTGCGGGGTTCCGGCTGTTTGTGGGTGGGTTTCGGGGCCTGGGAGCACTGCTGGGACACTCTAATCTTGATTGCATTTGCTTTTCAGGAAATCCGTGGTGGAAAACTGGAGTTATGGCCTAGCTGCACAGCGTGTTTGGACCGAAGGCCGAGAAATATTGTAAGTATGAGATTTTGCTTTTTGGCTGTTTGGGGGTGTTGTGCTTTTTGGCGGGTGGGTTGGCAGGTCTTGGGGCATTCATGGGAAGGTCTAATACCAGATAGAAGTGGTTGGGACAAAATCCATGCTGATTTTTTTTGTTGCTATTTCTGACATTTTGCTCAATGTAGCATTTTCGGGGGCCTGTTTGGGGGGCTTCCTGGTGTTTGTGGGTGGGTTTTGGGGTCTGGGAGCACTGCTGGCTATGGATACTTTAGTTTGCAAGAGGTTTGAAGCAAATCCATGGTGGCAGAGGGGAGTTAGGGCCTAGCTGCAGAGTGCGCGCGGAGTGATTCGGGAAATAGGCAAAAAAATTACTAAGTCCCCATTTTTGTACTTTTGCTCTTTGGCTGTTTGGGGGTCTTCTACTCGTTTTCTCCTGGGTTGATGGCTCTGGGGCCATTGCTGGGAAGCTCTAATACCGGATAAAAGTGGTTTGTACCAAATCGGAGGCGAATTTTTTTTTGTGTTTTTGCTGACTTGCTTGCCTTTGAGGTGCTCTTTGGGGGGGTTCCGGCTGTTTGTGGGTGAGTTTTGGGGTCTGGGAGCACTGCTGGGACACTCTAATCTTGATTGCATTTGCTTTTCAGGAAATCCGTGGTGGAAAACTGGAGTTATGGCCTAGCTGCACAGCGCGTTTGGACCGAAGGCCGAGAAATATTGTAAGTATGAGATTTTGCTTTTTGGCTGTTTGGGGGTGTTGTGCTTTTTGGCGGGTGGGTTGGCGGGTCTTGGGGCATTCCTGGGGAGGTCTAATACCGGATAGAAGTGGTTGGGACAAAATCCACGCTGATTTTTTTGATGCTATTTCTGACATTTTGCTCAATGTAGCGTTTTTGGGGGCCTGTTTGGGGGGCTTCCTGGTGTTTGTGGGTGGGTTTCGGGGTCTGGGAGCACTGCTGGCTATGGATACTTTAGTTTGCAAGAGGTTTGAAACAAATCCATGGAGGCAGAGGGGAGTTAGGGCCCAGCTGCAGAGCGCGCGCGGAGTGATTTGGGAAATTGTCAAAAAAATGACTGTCCCCATTTTTGTACTTTTGCTCTTTGGCTGTTTGGGGGTCTTCTACTCGTTTTCTCCTGGGTTGACGGCTCTGGGGCCATTGCTGGGAAGCTCTAATACCGGATAAAAGTGGTTTGGACCAAATCGGAGGCGGATTTTTTTTGTGTTTTTGCTGACTTGCTTGCCTTTGAGGAGCTCTTTGGGGGGTTCCGGCTGTTTGTGGGTGGGTTTCGGGGCCTGGGAGCACTGCTGGGACACTCTAATCTTGATTGCATTTGCTTTTCAGGAAATCCGTGGTGGAAAACTGGAGTTATGGTCTAGCTGCACAGCGCGTTTGGACCGAAGGCAGAGAAATTTTGTAAGTATGAGATTTTGCTTTTTGGCTGTTTGGGGGTGTTGTGCTTTTTGGCGGGTCTTGGGGCATTCCTGGGGAGGTCTAATACCGGATAGAAGTGGTTGGGACAAAATCCACGCTGATTTTTTTGTTGCTATTTCTGACATTTTGCTCAATGTAGCGTTTTTGGGGGCCTGTTTGGGGGGCTTCCTGGTGTTTGTGGGTGGGTTTCGTGGGTCTGGGAGCACTGCTGGCTATGGATACTTTCGTTTGCAAGAGGTTTGAAGCAAATCCATGGTGGCAGAGGGGAGTTAGGGCCCAGCTGCAGAGCGCGCGCGGAGTGATTTGGGAAATTGTCAAAAAAATGACTAAGTCCCCATTTTTGTACTTTTGCTCTTTGGCTGTTTGGGGGTCTTCTACTCGTTTTCTCCTGGGTTGACGGCTCTGGGGCCATTGCTGGGAAGCTCTAATACCGGATAAAAGTGGTTTGGACCAAATCGGAGGCGGAAATCTTTTTGTGTTTTTGCTGACTTGCTTGCCTTTGAGGTGCTCTTTGGGGGGTTTCTGGCTCTTTGTGGGTGAGTTTTGGGGTCTGGGAGCACTGCTGGGACACTCTAATCTTGATTGCATTAGCTTTTCAGGAAATCCGTGGTGGAAAACTGGAGTTATGGTCTAGCTGCACAGCGCGTTTGGACCGAAGGCCGAGAAATATTGTAAGTATGAGATTTTGCTTTTGGGCTGTTTGGGGGTGTTGTGCTTTTTGGCGAGTGGGTTGGCGGGTCTTGAGGCATTCCTGGAAAGGTCTAATACCGGATAGAAGTGGTTGGGACAAAAACCACGCTGATTTTTTTTGTTGCTATTTCTGACATTTTGCTCAATGTAGCGTTTTCAGGGGCCTGTTTGGGGGGCTTCCTAGTGTTTGTGGGTGGGTTTCGGGGTCTGGGAGCACTGCTGGCTATGGATACTTTAGTTTGCAAGAGGTTTGAAGCAAATCCATGGTGGCAGAGGGGAGTTAGGGCCTAGCTGCAGAGCGCGCGCGGAGTGATTTGGGAAATTGCCAAAAAATGACTAAGTCCCCATTTTTGTAATTTTGCTCTTTGGCTGTTTGGGGTCTTCTACTCGTTTTCTCCTGGGTTGACGGCTCTGGGGCCATTGCTTGGAAGCTCTAATACCGGATAAAAGTGGTTTTGACCAAATCGGAGGCAGAATTTTTTTGTGTTTTTGCTGACTTGCTTGCCTTTGAGGTGCTCTTTGGGGGGGTTCCGGCTGTTTGTGGGTGAGTTTTGTGGTTTGGGAGCACTGCTGGGACACTCTAATCTTGATTGCATTTGCTTTTCAGGAAATCCGTGGTGGAAAACTGGAGTTATGGCCTAGCTGCACAGCGTGTTTGGAACGAAGGCCAAGAAATATTGTAAGTATGAGATTTTGCTTTTGGGCTGTTTGGGGGTGTTGTGCTTTTTGGCGGGGTGGTTGGCGGGTCTTGGGGCATTCCTGGGAAGGTCTAATACCGGATAGAAGTGGTTGGGACAAAATCCATAAGGAAAAGCCTTTTGGCACTTTTTGTAACCTAGGGTTCGTCTGGGTTAGCCCTAGCAGCAGGATTGCATGTGTTTTGGGGTGTTCTAGATTTTTGCAACTGAGTTCTGGGGTCTTAGAGCACTCGTGAGAATGTGTAATTTTGGTTGCAAGTCATTTGAAGAAAATCCATGGTGGGAAAGGGGGGATTTGGCATAGTTAAAGAAAGCCTCTGCCACTATTCTTAACTTAGGGCTCGTTAGGGTTAGCAGTATTTCTATTGCATGTGTTTGGGTGGGGGGGGTTTTGAGTCTTGGAGCGATGCTGGCTATGGATACTTTTGCTTGCTTGCAAGTGGTTTGAATACAATCCACGGTGGGTAAGGGGGTATTTGGGCCTACTTTTACTTTCGAAGAACGTTTTGTCACCAGTTTTCTGCTAGGCCTCGCTTTTTGAGATCTGATTGGGGGTCTTCTACATTTTTGCAACTGGCTTTAGTAAGGGTCTGGCTGGAAGCACTGCTGGGAAGGTCTAATTTTGTTCTAAAACACAGTTTACAGTACACCTAGCTTGAGGGGAAAGATCCGCTAAATTAATTTGCCCATACTTATTTATCCTTCAAAAGGTGACTCAGACAGAGTACGCACTTTCAAAAATGTTGTACTGTCTATTAGGAAAATCAAAGTGTGACTTTTTGCACTACACAGCGTACATACCTTATATTTATTTATCAGTGCTGTTTTTCGTTCAATAATTACAGGCCGGGTTTCAGTCTGTGCAATGGGGAAAAAAGGATGGAGTCAGGCTTCACATTAGCGAGCCGCAATTCAGCATCCACCAGGCAGGCAGTGGACAGGGTGTCTTCTGGTCACCAACATTGATGGACGAAGCGTCAGCTGGAATGGAGGAGTGCCGCTAATAAGAGGAATTGTTTGCTGCATGCAACTTACTTACCAAATTAAACAGGACAACTACAACAATACAGATACAGTATCCATTCTTTTCTTCAATGAGTGTGTGTGACTGCATTTCTTGGATCTCTCTCTGCTTCTAAATTGATCCCTACAGCCATTCTATAGGTTTTACTTCGGCTATTTTTTAAACCTAATTTAATGTAGCCCTGTACTGTCGCATTCTGTCATTCACGGTTATCGAAAGTACTACTTACTTTTCTGTAACAATGCATTCAGTAGTGCATGCACTTCCTTCATGTCACGTAAAAGATTTATGGTTATCTTTGTACCCAAAAATTGCTTTATGTTCAATTATTGTTTGTCCATGCTGTGCTTTTTTTTTCTCTCAACAAAACCTACCCAAAAAGAAACCCCCATTCCCATCCATTTTACAAACCCTAACCCTCTTCCCCCGGGTTGTGTGGTTTTGCTTGATGTGTGACTAAATGACATCAATAATTCCACACACTTGCTGGGGAGGATAAGGTCATAGCAACAGGCTGGTGAAGGAATCCGAGGATATATTCTAGACTTACTCAGCTTCAGTACTATTTCTTGTAGTAGTAGCCAATGTCAAAGAAATCCTACACAAGTAAAAGGTATACTATAAATACTTTACCATTTGTTAGGCTACATTGTGGCACTGTTGTAGTCTAGTGTACTGTCACCTGCTATATTGTCTATCATACCGTTGTAATGCTACAGTAAGGACAAACCAGGTTTCATTTTCTTTTTTTCCATAGCCATGCAACTGCGACTGTGTCACACCACTAGTACCACCGCAATGAGGAGGAAATTTCAGCAGCCCTGTATTGCAACCTTAATCGCCATTTCCCGTGGAGCCAGCCCTGGGCATAGCCCTACTTTTAAACAGAAATTACAGGTAAGATAAGCGTTTGGTTGGAGGTAGTATAATGGAGTATTAGGAGAGACGAGAGATTGACGGTAGTACTACTAAAGTCCTCGGACTATTCAGGAAAACAAACTTACTGTTAAACCCCCACCCACCAGACTCAAAAGCAGTAAAAAACAGGTATAGTCAGATAAAGTTTCAAAAAGTATATTTTTATAGCCCTAACAAAATAATCTCCCGCAAGACCCTCCCTAACCCCAACGATTGTCCTTCAAAAGTCCCCAAAAAACCCAACTCCCAATTCCCACCCCCCAAAAGTCTCTAAAAAAGGGGCAAGGGACACTACGGCAGGGTGCTGTTGACTTTAGCAGCCAGGGCATCATGCTCCTTGCGGAGGGTGGCATGTTCGAAGCGGAGGCCCTCCACCAAGTTCTTATAGCTTAGGACCTCCTGCTCCAGGTAGGACAGTCTGAGGGATAAGCGGCGCCGGCGTGCCTTGCAAATCCTGTGGGGGGCAGCTGCTGTCTTTGCTGCTCGGCGGTGGCGTTTGGCCTTGGTAGCCCGGCTCCGTACCGCTGGAGCACTGCGCTGGCTGGCAGCCCGCACCGAGGAGGATGCAGCTGTCCCAGTCGATGTTGTTGTAGTCCCAGACTGCGTCTCCTCCTCCTCCAGGGCCACCAGCCGCCGATATTCAGCGACAGTGGCATCCAGCCTCCGTTGCCGGGCCATTCGAGCCAGCTCCCTCCTCCTTGATGGTCTCTTGGATTTGGAAGGAGCAACTATATGAAGAAAGAAAGACATAGTCGGTAACCAATGCTCCTTAAGATTAACACAAAATGATTGAGCAGAAAGTTGTGTCACAGTACAAGTAGCAAATTGAAAGCACAGTACATACTATTGAGGACAGTATCTATGTAACCTCCGACTTCTTCATCCTTGCTCTAACATTAGTGGGAGTTTAAGGAACAAATTCTACGAGCACTATGGACTTCCATTACAGTCGACTATGACAGTACACCAGTCTTATCTTCTTCTTCTCTCTTGTTTAGGAAAATTGGTACGTTATCTTATGCAAGCCGGCATAATGCCAGCGAAGTGAACTTGCACCCGAGAAAAACAGAAGCACACCATGGTGAGTGAGACAGACTTGCGTTACTGTACCGGTCCAGTACATGCAGGTGGTGAAGCTCTTACTTTTCTATTACGGGTAGCACTGAGAATACTCTGTTAAAAGGGCTACTGCTTAAATAATTTAGCTTTCACCCTACAGTGCAAATGAGTATTAGAAAAGGAAAATGAAGAAGCTAAATAATCTGATTATCTATCACTTCACATGGGATGTATTTGATGACATATGGGATGACTTTAGGTGCTTTGCCTATTATTGAGTGAACAGTGATACACCCACACATGAATGACGTACTACTACTAAACTAAAGTTATTAAGAGAGGTAGGGAGTGTCCACCGTAATAACCGGATATATGCTGTGCTTGCAGTTGCAATACAAACTACTGCTACTATTCATGGTAGTATTTGGACAAAATTACAACTTCTTTTCCTTGCCTTTCCTACACTGGAACGGACGTGCGGGTGCGGTGTTACATGCTCCTCAAAGTAACACTTAGTTCATTCAGTGACCGTCTACTCTCTCTAGATACACATATGCTATCTAAGAGTCAGATAGTACCATGAATGATCCAGGCATCCATCCATTCAAAGTATATGCACACATACAGTTTCTGTTTTACCCACCCAGGCTGTTCTCCTTCCACCCATCCTTGCTTCATCATTCACCCAGCCATGCACCATACCATATTCTTTCCTTCCCAGCCACCTCGGGGACCAAGCAAACACATATCATTCTTCTTTGCCAGTCATCATTACATTTCTCGTTCTTCCACACTTACTTACACCCTTCTTTCGCTTTTCGTTCATCCCATCCATCAAGTTCATGTCAGATCTGATTGGGATTCTTCTCGCCAAAAACTTCACAGCTAAGTCAAAGTACATTTAGAGGAGGCTACTACCTGGTTTATTTATAATAAACCCGTGCAGAAAGCACACTCTGCAGTCTTCAATCTCAATAAGTAAGGAATATATAGCTTACCCTTGCCCGCCACCACTGTGTCATCCCCCACAGAATTGTCCGGCACTTCCACCGCCTCCTCCCCAGAGTTGTCCTCGTCCAATGCCACCACCACCTCCGCGCTGGCCCCGCCTCCAGATGTTCCACCTACAAAGTACATTTAATAATGTTAGAACACACCACTCACTACTATATAATATTTGGTCTAGGAGGAAGAAAGAAATGTGAAAAAAACAGTATACAATTTAATAATTTGTGACTGTCTACTCTAAAGTAAAAATGTCTCTTTTTCCAGGGAAGGCTGTTGTCTTGCTGCACTTTTTGGCAAAACTGTTGAATGCTTGCTTTTTATTTTTAACACGCACCACTTTTTCTCCTAACAGACAGAAGCTTGACTTCTAAGAACACAAGCAGGATCAAGTTCAAACCAGGTGAGAGCTCGGCTCGACCACAAGAAATGTGTCCAATTAATCGTCAGCACTAAGCACTTTTCCATTTTCAGTTAAACGTTTACTTTTATGACAAACTTGATTTTAATAAATGTGTTTACTTTTAATAAAGCTTTTAAACTTAAATAGACTCTGTGGTTTTTGGTCCTCCAGACTAGAGTGGATGAGCTAAAGGTTTTTCAATTTTTGCAAGCATGAGTCCGTGCCTCTGACATCATTGGGGAATAATCATCGGTGACTTTGGGAGCTAAATGACTCTGCCACACTATCTAGTCAGTAAGGAGATTGGGGGTTCAACTACAAAGTCTGTTATCACTGAGGTATGTGGAAAGTCTAACAGCACCTATTATAATTGATAAGCTAACCAATGCATTATTTAGTGTCCATAGTTCTGTTTGTGCAGATTTGTCCCTGCAACAGTAGTAGAATGGATTGTCCTCCTATCCAAACCAAAAGTAAAGTAGTATCTTATTCTTTCTTGGTGGTCATTCACCTTTTTATTGTTGGCAATTGTCAAAGCATAAACATTTAGAAGACTTGAAAAGACATTATGGACAATCCCAGAGGACTGCACTCAGTGCATAGAGCTATTGCTGACTAGAATGGGAGTCCAATGGAATTGCCAAATGTGCAATCTTAGTTAGCTACACAGACAGGCTAATAAGAATAATCTAGTAATACCACACAGAGTCATAGTCGAGGCAGGATAAGAATTTAGATCCAGTCTACAAGAAGATCAAAGACGATTTAGAAAAATCAAATGAGGAACGCTGGGAAAAAATAAGTATTCTATATTAAAATTAAAACTTACTGGGGCCAGCAAAGGAGCCCTCGCCTGCCCGATCCTGGCCTGCATCCTGAACAGCACCCTCCTCCTCCTCCTCCTCCTGTGTCCTCCTCTTGCCCCTGGGGGAAGCTGATGTACAACATGAAAGAAAGAAAAACAGAAAACATGGATGATATTTGTCAACCAAATCAAACATTTCAAAAGAACTAACAAAATATTTTGGCGAAATAGCAAATAGACAACTATTCCACGGGATATATTATTGACCAATCTCATGTGGTCTACTACGTTATTAGTATTGCTTGATTTGCGGACCGTCGAATTGGAAACTTCTTATGTAAGTCACTAAACAAAGTACTAAAAAGGTTTGCCAAGGATTGCCAGGCAGCAGTCCGCAGCACGCGAAATGACAGCCAAAGTCCATCGTGATTGCAGATCAGCGACAACACTAAAGTTTCCGACTACATTAACCAGTCATTAAAATACTCAAACTATCAATCCACCACCACTATTTCTTCTTATCGCCATGTGTACAAAGGAAGGACTGGACTTGAGTCTGTAGGGGCTGATTTAGAAGCCCCTTGCGGCTCTTTTGCTCCATTGTTGCGTGACTTTTGCGACGCAGCGGCAGCACAAAAGAGGCGCAATGGTGCGGCGTATATTAACAATGTGATGCATATGGGAGATGCATCACGTTGTAAAACCCTGCGCCATCAGGGGGCGTTCCGGTGCAAGGGAGGGCGTTCCTGCGCAGGAACGCATCCTAAAAGTGACTGAGGGAAATCTACAAGATTTCAATCACTCACTTTAACGACAATGATGCGTGACTCAAACCCTGCGCCTGCTTGAAGCAGACGTACAGCTTGACGCAGCATTGGGGAGATAGGGCACCCCAGAGCATTGATGGAGCTGCGCCATCATTGCAACGCAACTCCAGCAATGCGCCGCCCTTACGGCACAGATGCGTAACGCTTTGGTGACGTTTTGGGCCCATGGTGCGCCGCATTGTAAATACGGCGCACCATGGGTGATAGTGGCGTGGCGCACAATTACAAAGTAGCAGGGATGCGCCGGTAAATAAAAATCTGAACCTTAGTGTGTAGCATTACGCAGTTCTTTAAACTACACTCATACATAATTTCACAGGCCAATGAAATGAACACAAAATCGAAAACAAATAAGCATAGTAGCAACACTACTGAGAAGGAGAGCAGTGCACCTGAAATGCACAGAAGATTTTGAAATATAATTTACCTACAATGTAATGAGCAGCATTATTGCTCTTGTATAACAGTATAAACAACAGTATAAAACAACAGTATAGCAATATAATAACACAGCAGAAGAAAACAGAGTAGTAAAGAAATAGCTACTACTACTCACCAAGCCCGGGGATCTCGAGGCCAAGCAGGTCGAGCAGATCTCGTTCAGGGGTCAGGACATCCGTCCAGCGGTGGGTGGCCTGGTTGTAGGTGCGCCGGACCCGAGTGGTGGTACCTGGCCTGGCACACCTTCTCCCACCGCTTCCGACGCTCCCGGATCCCGTACCCGCCTCCGATTCTGCCGCCTGCCATGATGGTCCTGGGGAGGTGGCGCTGTACATAGAACACTAGTGCGGCCACCTCCTCCGCGCTAAAGATCTCCCGTGGCATCACTAGCTCCCCCCTCAAACGCCCGCATGGGAGCCGGGCACGGGGTGCGGGACCCTTCCCCTTCTCGGGATGCTTCACCATGGTCTGGGCGGAAAGGAATAAAGAAAATAGAATAGGGAAGAGAAGAAAAGAAAAGAGTTTAAAAAAGTAGTTTAAAATTAACAAAAAGTAGCAGTAAACACAAAAATATAGGGCTAGAAAAATAGAGGGATAGATAATAAGTAAAATAGATTTAAAAAACTTCAAACAAGCAAAGGATGGCAGAGATTTAGAGAGGATACAAAAAGCATGCCCAGAACCATAGCAATGAATGAGAAACAAGATGGCCGCCCCCGTTCACGACCGCGCGGGTAAGTTCGCGCGAGATTTTCCTCGTGAACAGTCGCGAAATTGTACTGGTGAGCCGCACACTTTGCGAGATTACACTTCGCGCCCGGAAACGGAAATACGTCATGCAAACAAGATGGCTGCGCCCTTGAACAACCGCAAGGTTTACTTCGCGCCTTGCTCTACAAGCGGCTTGCGAAAACACACAAAACCTTGCGTACTAACACACCGCAAAAAAAGAAATCGCATATTCGTACGAATTCACAGCTTCCGAATCCGATCTCGCGCGTGTTCGCGCCCCGCGAATCCCGCAAAATTACAGAAAAACGAGTTTTGCAAAACTGAAAGCACTCGGCAGGTGCAAAAGTTCAAACTCATCATTAGTAACCATTCCCTGTAGTGCTTCCTGACTGGGGCCCCTCCAGAGTTCAGTTGCTAGTTGCAACAATTGTATGACCCTGCTCTGAC